>NC_090931.1:338553370-339881107 GCF_040938575.1 Ambystoma mexicanum | reverse complement strand
GTGTTCCCTCTACACCCTCCACGGCCCCTGCAGGTGGCTCACACCACAGAGGCCTACCCTGCACATGTCCTGCAGGCACACCATCCACCATGGCCATGTCCCCCAGCCAACCCACATGTCAACTTGCACTACTGCCCACCAACGCATGTCCCCCTGCACCCCCAGTCACCAGGGGCACCCTCCACCAGGCCCCCACCCATGTCTCCCAGCACCCCCACCTCCCAGCAGTGCAGGGGCACCCACCACCAGGCCCCCACCCATGTCTCCCACCACCCCCACCCCCCAGCCACCAGGGGCACCCACCACCAGGCCCCCACCCATGTCTCCTAGCACCCCCACCCCCCAGCAGTGCAGGGGCAGCCTCCACCAGGCCCTCACCCATGTCCAACTCATGTCTCCCAGCACCCCCACCCCCCAGCACTGTGGGGCACCTGCCAGCAGGCCCCCACCCATGTCCAACTCATGTTCTCCACCACCCCCACCCCCCAGCACTGTGGGGCACCTGCCAGCAGGCCCCCACCCATGTCCAACTCATGTTCCCCACCACCCCCACCCCCCAGCACTGTGGGGCACCTGCCAGCAGGCCCCCACCCATGTCCAACTCATGTTCCCCACCACCCCCACCCCCCAGCACTGTGGGGCACCTGCCAGCAGGCCCCACCCATGTCTCCCACCACCCCCACCCCCCAGCACTGTGGGGCACCTACCAGCAGGCCCCCACCCATGTCCAACTCATGTTCCCCACCACCCCCACCCCCAGCACTGTGGGGCACCTGCCAGCAGGCCCCCACCCATGTCTCCCACCACCCCCACCCCCCAGCAGTGCAGGGGCTGCCTCCACCAGGCCCCCACCCATGTCTCCCAGCACCCCCACCCCCAGCCACCAGGGGCAGCCTCCACCAGGCCCCCACCCATGTCTCCCACCACCCCCACCCCCACCACCACTGTGGGGCACCCGCCACCAGGCCCCCACCCACGTCTCCCAGCACCCCCACCCCCCAGCAGTGCAGGGGCAGCCTCCACCAGGCCCCCACCCATGTCTCCAGCACCCCCACCCCCCAGCACTGTGGAGCACCTGCCAGCAGGCCCCCACCCATGGCCAACTCATGTTCCCCACCACCCCCACCCCCCAGCACTGTGGGGCACCTGCCAGCAGGCCCCCACCCATGTCCAACTCATGTTCCCCACCACTTCCACCCCCCAGCACTGTGGGGCACCTGCCAGCAGGCCCCCACCCATGTCCAACTCATGTTCCCCACCACCCCCACCCCCCAGCACTGTGGGGCACCTGCCAGCAGGCCCCACCCATTTCTCCCACCACCCCCACCCCCCAGCCACCAGGGGCACCTGCCAGCAGGCCCCCACCCATGTCCAACTCATGTTCCCCACCACCCCCACCCCCAGCACTGTGGGGCACCTGCCAGCAGGCCCCCACCCATGTCCAACTCATGTTCCCCACCACCCCCACCCCCCAGCACTGTGGGGCACCTGCCAGCAGGCCCCCACCCATGTCCAAACCATGTCTCTCACCACCCCCACCCCCCAGCACTGTGGGACACCTGCCAGCAGGCCCCCACCCATGTCCAACTCATGTTCCCCACCACCTCCACCCCCCAGCACTGTGGGGCACCTGCCAGCAGGCCCCCACCAATGTCCAACTCATGTTCCCCACCACCCCCACCCCCCAGCACTGTGGGGCACCTGCCAGCAGGCCCCCACCCATGTCCAACTCATGTCTCCCAGCACCCCCACCCCCCAGCCACCAGGGGCAGCCTCCACCAGGCCCCCACCCATGTCTCCCACCACCCCCACCCCCCAGCACTGTGGGGCACCCGCCACCAGGCCCCCACCAACGTCTCCCAGCACCCCCACCCCCCAGCACTGTGGGGCACCTGCCAGCAGGCCCCCACCCATGTCCAACTCATGTTCCCCACCACCCCCATCCCCCAGCACTGTGGGGCACCTGCCAGCAGGCCCCCACCCATGTGCAACTCATGTTCCCCAGCCAACATGTCATCACAATCTAGATCCCTGGTCCCTATGGTCAGCCTCCAAATGCAAAACACCCACCCGAGTTTTGCATCCACCCACTCATAATTTGCAATTACATCACAGAACACCAATTGCAAGTTCCGAAACAAACACATTTCCCTCACATACACCCAATGGGTGTCAGTGAATCTCAAACCACATATCATGAAATGCATGAAACCAATGAGATACCACACATTGAAGTTCACAAAAAAAAATATGTATTAAAGGAAACATAAATAGAATAAAAAATGAAGAAACAGAAATGTGAATGTACAAAAATGAAAAGAAGCATGTCCGTTAAAAAAAGCAAAACCAAAAATAAAATTCCAAAGTAATGTTGTCCAAAGTCAATGTCCACAAAACAAAATCCAATGGGAAATAAAAAAGAAAGCCATTGCTCCATGGTTAAAAAGTGAAAAAAAAATACAATCCAACAGTGAACTATGTACATGGGAACAAGCCAGGGTCCATTATCCCAACAAAATAAAGGAAACCTATCCAACTACACTAACTAATAAAATAAACTATATACAAAAATGTGGCCAATGTCCGAAAGGTCCAAATAAAATAAAAACAAAAATCAAACCTAACACTACCTACATAACTATGTACAAGGGCAGCGGGCTAGTTTCACGGCTCACTTGTGGATGTCCCGGGCAAGGGCATCATCGAACTCCTCCTCAATGTCCCGGAGGCGGTCCTCCTCCATGGCCCCGAGGGTCCGCAGGGCCGTCGACGTCTCCACCTCCAAACCCCTGCGGATTGCCTCGAGGCACTCGGCCCGCCTCAGGGCCCTCCGCATGGAGTTCTCCGCCCTGACCATTGTGAGCCGTGAATCTTCCGCCCGCTGCCGCTTCGCATCTATGGCGTGGCCCAACCGCTGCCACACGGAAGACACTCTCTGTCCTGGGTCCTCCTGCCCTCCGGCCGATGCCTGCCCCTCCGATGTTGAAGGCCCCGAGCCTTCATGGCTCCCACCACGTTGCTGCTGCTGCTGTGCCTCTGCCCGTGCACTGCCTCCTGCTGCCTGCACATCTTCCGCCGGCTGGGGTGCAGTCGTAGATGTGGCCACCCCTGCTGGACGTCCGACTCCCGACTGTGGCAGGGATGCCTCCTCCACCAGCCTGGCCGCACCGTCAGAGGCAGCTCCACAGGGCACCCAGGTGACTGATGGGTGGGAAGATGGCACAGAGGACGACTGGCGCGTAGGGGGTCCAGTTGAGGAGGGGGTCGTAGCAAGCCCCATCAGACGGAGGAATCCGGCCTGGGTGACCTATCCCAGCAGGCTGACGTGGTCAACGAGCCATTCGAGATGACGTGCAGTCTCTTCATGAAAAGACTGCAAGTCACCTCGCATGGCCCGTTGACGCAACGCCACACCAGCCAGGACAGGCTCAACCCGGACCTGGATAGCCACGTCCGCAGGCAGAGGAAGGCCAGTTGACGTGAGATCATCCCCTGCCTGAAAACGGGTCTGGACGTAGGCATCCCTGCTGGTGCAAGATGATGCAGGGACAGGATCAGGGACAGGATTGCACACAGGCACCTCTGCGGCGGCCTGTGCTGCCTCCTGTCCCTGGTCCTGCACTGCACCACTAGCACCAGTGGGATCCCCACCTCCAGACCCCGTCTCTGGTGCTTGCACGGCCTCCTCCTCCACCAAACCCCCCACCAACCTGGATGACTCCGTGCCATCTTCCCCTGTTGGGCCCTGTGGGGTCCCAGCTGCCCCTTCTGCTGCCGAGGAGTCCAATTCCAACCTCCGCCTCTTGGACCTCCCCCCGGCAGCTGCGGCCTGGGACGCGGCACCTGACTCCTCACTCCCCGACGAGATGACAACATGGGAGGGGAGCCGGGCCTTGCGTCTCCGGCTGGCGGTGGGATCCCCGCCGCTGTGCTCCACAGCACCTTCTCCGCCCTCTTCATCAGTTGACGCTGCAGACAGGGAGAAACAAAACACAGGCATCAGGGCACTGTACAATGGACACATACACACATGACAGTTGTACATGAGTGGCATTGGCAAACCTCAGACATGTCATCACAATCCCCAACACACATGTCATTACAACTCGCACACATGAGCCATACAACAGCCATATCGCAACTGCCACCACCATCCATACACATACAACAGCATGAGCAGCCAAAGGTGAGCCAGACATCACATGCAACACAGGAAGTGCACCACACATGTACACACACCACCACACTTGCATGCATGTCTACACCTCTGCCAAGTGTCGCACTGTTCAGACGGGCATCCATGTCACATCTGCCAATCAGGCTTCCACATACCGCTGTCACATGCATCCATGTTGCATCACTGTTGCACCCTTGTCAAATACACACACATGCACATGTACACAGTGCTGATACATGCAGCCAAAAACAACATACATGCGTGACATCACGGACATGTCTACTTACATACACATTCATCCAAACATGTGTGCCCACACAACTGCATTTGGCATGCAAGCCTACACACGCAAGCACCATCCATGTCTCACACATTACAGCCCTCGCATGTGTCAGCCCCACGGCCCTGTACACCCCCACCCATACTCGACCCCATACAAACAGATGTGCAACCTGCACACTACTGAATAATCACCACACGCACTGCTCACAATCAGAATGCATGTACACTCACCGCTCGACTCCAGACGGGTCTGCTTCTCAAGGACCTGGACGTGGAGCGCTGGGGATATGCGTTCCAGGACCCTCATCTGTTCTTCTGACAAGTGGCCCCGGTGCCCCTTGGCATCCGCTGCCTTCAAGAGGCGCCGGGCCTTGTTCAGGGTCCTGGACCTGAAGTCCTCCCAGCGCTTCTTGACATGTTGTAAGTCGCGGACTGCCACCCCCTCCGCGTTGATGGCAGTCACGATGTCAGTCCAGTTCTGAGTCCGTCCTTCCTTGTCGGCGCGGGAACTTCCGAAGAGGGCATCATACTGCCCCAGGACTTGCTCCAACAGGACACCAACTTCGGTGGCACTGAAGCTGGTGCCCCTCTGCCTCTCTGGCCGGGGGTTGTCAGTGGTCCCAGATGGTGTTTGCCCCGACATGACAACCCCAGAGGCAGGAGTGGGTGGGCAACTGGGTCCTGGGGCTGGGCTGTGGAGCGATGGAATCCCAGTCGGGAGTCTTCGGTTCCAGCAGGGGTGGTCACAGCAACAGCACCCCTGGCTGATGTGCAGGCAGCAAATGGCAGGGCACGTGGGCAGCAGGCAGTCAGGCAGCAGCAGATGGCAGGTGGGAGCGTGCTCGGGGCTCTGGGGGGCAGTAGTTCGGCCTTCTGGGCAGGAGCGTGGTCTTCCGTGTGCTTACGCGTGTCCAGCTTGATACGGAGTGATTTGGCACGTGAAAAATCTGCACGTCAGCATGTAATTCGAGGAAAGGCCCTTAGCGCGTAAGCGCGTCTGCACGCATACGCATTTTCATTGGACAGAAGGCCCCTCAAGCGCAAGCGCCCCTGTGACGTGACGCGTACAGACGTGCATGGGCATTTCAGCGCGCATGAAAAACTGCACGTCCGCGTGTAATACGAGGAAAGGGCCCATGCGCGTAAGCGCGCGTGAAAAACTGCACGTCCGCGTGTAATATGAGGAAAGGGCCATGCGCGTAAGCGTGCGTGGAAAACTGCACGTCCGCGTGTAATACAAGGAAAGGGCCCATGCGCGTAAGCGCAAGAGAAAAACTGCACGTCCGCATGTAATACGAGGAAAGGGCCCATGCGCGTAAGTGACGTGACGCGCGCGTGCGTTTCCCTCAGCACGGGTTAAAGGTGAGCGGGCCCAGCAGTTCGCTGTACATGCCTTTCGTGGAGACCGACGTGTGTTGCTGCTTCCTGTTGTTTCGCGCGCCATCACAACTTCACAGCTATCAAGGACGTATCTCTTCTTTTGGCGGGGGTATTGGCTACGCGTGTTTTTCTGCATCGCGCTAGTCAGACGGTGAGTCGCACACGCTCTTTTTCCCACTGCAGGTGCCCCTGTGTATCGCACCCATTTTCGATGTCATAGTAGCCTGCGTGTCCCACGCGTACACGTTATTCGTGTTACTGGGTGCCACCGCGTACTGCGGGAGGTTGAATCCATGCACGTAGGCTGCAGGGTTGCGTGCACTGTTTTACTGCAGTTTTGGGGTGCCTGAGCGTTGCGTGACCCGTCACCACTTCACCGGGGTCACATACAGCCTTGCAGGTGTAGGGGGGCTGTTGACATCTTGCTTCCCACCCCCTTCACCCCAATTGCCCAGGTCAATTGTGGTGTACACCTCCCATTGGCACCACTCCATCTGTGCCAGCACTACTACATCTGTGCCATGGTTGGGAGGCCACCAAAGGTGAGGGGCGCCTCAGCTGGGCGTACTCCTCGTGGCGGGCGTGGTCGGGGACATGGCCGTGGTGACCAGGGAGTAGGGGGACTCCAGGGTGTCCAGGGCAGCCACAGACGGGGAAGAGGCAGGGGTGCGCCACTTGAGCACAATGTTGTGCCATGTGTCGGTGCAGCCATGCCACCACCCCCTGTGGTTATGGGGGATGCAGCTCCTGCATCTGGCACTGGCACCCATATGACCCGGCAGTCCGTTCCATCGACTGCCACGGGCCCAAGGATAGTGGTAGCTGCAGGTGCAGCTGTGGACACCGCCACCCAGGCTCAGGGTCTGCCAGCGCAGGCTGCGTTGGCACTTGAAGAGCCCTTGGTAGATCTCCAACAGGCCAGGGGGGAAACCATAGGGGCAGGCCGGGCTGCTCAGACCAAGACATGTGCCCTGGGGCAGTCATGTCATCTGCTGCCCCGAACAGCCGGGTGTTGGCAAGTGCAGGGGCAGATGCACCCAACAGCACCCCGGTTGTGAGTCTGCCAACCAGGACCGTTGCGGTCAATGACCCTGCCACAGCTGATGTTGCTGCGCAGGGTCCATTAGTGGGCACCCAGCTGCCACTGACACAAGTCAGGCCTTTGGTCATCCCTCCACCTGCCACTCCCTTGGCTCAATCCACCGAACCCACTGGCCATACTGGTCAGGGCTGCATTAGCCAGCCAGGGTCTGCGCCACAGTCCAAGAGGAGGAAGGTTGCACCTGCAGCACAGGCTGGGACCCCACACACAGCCACGACCTCCTGCACGTCGAGGAAGAAGCCTTTCTGTAAGCAGGAACTGGACTTCCTCGTGGACTACATGCGGGGCCACAGCCGTGACATGCTAGTGGGTGCCAATAGTCAGACTACGGCTGCCCAACGTGACACCCACTGGAAGCATGTTGCGGAACATGTCAGTTCATTCGGCCATGAGGTGCGCGCGGCGCAGGAGTGCAAAAAGCGTTGGAATGACATCAAGCGCAGCACTAAGGCCAAGCGTGCCTCAAATTACAACTTGACTCTGGTGACTGGCGGTGGGCCTGCACCAGAGGAGGAACAACTCACTCCGCATGAGGCTCTCGTTGCAGAGTTCATACCACCTGAATTGGTCGAAGGAGTGGGAGAGATGCTGGACTTTGATGCCCAGTCCAGTGAGTGTTGATGCGTGTTTGTTGAGGACGTGTGTGTTTCACTTGTGGGATGTGTTGTGCATGATTGCTGCTACATGTGACGTGTGCATGGTTCTGATGTGTAAGTAATGCAATGCTACCGTCATGCATGTCTCCTCTGCCTGCATGCTGGACTCCATGTAGGCATGCTCCCTTGCCCCTCCTCCGCCACTCTGCACCCCAGTTCCACCTTTGCACTGGTCTGCTTCAATCTTGCCAATGTGTACTTTCTTGTTCATGTGTCCTGTGTAGATGCTAACTTCCAGCGTAGAATCTGCCAGACATATGCCGTGTGGTACAGCCTTAGTACTCGATGCAGGGTATCTCACTTGTACTGTGCATGGGTCAGATGTCCCGCAGGGACATGAGTGCCCATTCATGCTCCATGTGCATTGCACGCATGCCCCTATGTGTCCTTGACTGGATGATCACTGTAATATAAGTCCTTGGTTACATACATTGCCTGCCATCTCATCAGCCTTCCCATGTCAACTGTGGCTCAGTCCTGCGTTGCACACATATTTAGGCTCTGACAATCTGTGTGGCTCACAGGCCTCAGCCTGTTCAATGGCCAATGACTCTGTCCAACTCTTGTTGTGTCTTCTTCACACGTGGGCGGCCTCCGGAGTTTCCATCATGTGTCCTGCCCACTGTCCCAGCATCATTTGCAGTGTTGTAATTTGAATCACATTAAGCTGTTGATGCCAGTCAACACTGCCTGTCAATACACAGGTGTATGGTCAGCCTTTTGATACCATGCTAGGCATCCCTGCTTTGGTACTGGGGTGGAGGGGTGCTTGGCTTCTAGACATGGTACACATTGAATGCACAATGCACGTGATGTCTGAATTTGACATTGCACTGCCTTCACATTTCCTGGCACACACCATGTAGTGCTTGTACATGTAGGTAGTGAGTGGCGTACACATTTTCTGCACTGCATAGACCCACTTCCATGGAAACTGCCACCTTTCAACAGGTCTGATCACAGAAGCTATTCAAAGTAGACCCAGCATGCATGCCAGGTCATATGTTGTGTGTCACATGTCTGCCGGATGCCTTTGCTGTCGGTGTGTGTGTGTGTCGTGTGCTTCTGACATGTGTATTGACCTTTTTCTCTATATTTTTCAGGTGATGACGCAATGGAGGCGGAGGATGGTGTTGTCATGCCAGACACAGGGTTGGTAACACCACATCAACCCGGCACTAGTGGGGATCGTGGGGTGGTAGGCCACGAAAACCCCCAAGTGCTGCAGTCCATCTTGTCTCTGGCTGCCTATGAGTCCAGCCTTGATGACGACTCTGACGTCCATGTTGAGTTGGATGAGCATCAAGTCCATGTGTCAGGGGTGAGTGATTCTGATGTGGACACTCCTCTGTCTGCGACACCTGCACTGAGGGATCAGACAGTCTTGGTTCCTCCGCCTGTGGTGGATCGGGACGCAGGGTCACCCTCCACACCAGTCACTGATGTGCCTGGGACATCACGTCGACGGGGGCATGTAGTCGTTCAGCCGCAGGCGGTGCCAACACAGCGAGGACCCCCGGTCCTTGGGTCCCGCAGGGGTCAAGCCCGGCAACACGGTCACCGCGCGCAACCGCTGTATACTGAGTGGGAGCAAGACATAACTGCCAATTTGGAACGGCAGGGGGCAGCAATGGAGAACATCGCTGAGAGCATGGAGCGTGTGGCCCGATCTGTGCTCCCCCCTGCTAGGCAGGTGCTTCTCCAGCAGCAGGCGGCACGGTCCACGGCCCGCTCGCTCAGGCTGGGCATGGCGGCCTCAGACAGGGCACGCCAGGCTGAAATGTTGTCTCTGCGTCAAGCAATTGCTGCTCACGCAGAGGCGCACATGGATGCCCTGAGGGAGGAGTATGCTTCCCTCAGATCCACTCTGGGTGTCCTTATGATGTCCCAGAGGCAGCAGGCAGAGGAGAGGTTTGCACAGCTTGAGCGTACCATCTCGGCTGAGCTACAGGCTTGCCGGGAGGTGCAGCGGTTGTCCAGCCAGGCCTTGCAGGAGGAACTCCGTGTTACACGTGCTACCTTGCAAGAGGAAGCACGTGCATCACGTGAGGTTCTGCATGCAGACCTACGTCACATCGCCACACAGAACCAGGCTCACCCGTCCGGCAGACTTGCTGCCGACGAGGGGCAAGCTGCGGCTAGGCGTGGCCAGGCTACTGTGCCACGTCCTCAATTCCAGGATGAGCCAGACTCGGACGACCATCTATCTCCCACATAGGTCGTGCTGTGCAGGCGTTGAGCCCATGGAGGATTTTTTTTTTGGCTCAGCATCATCGCATGTGGATGTTGAGCAGCACCCTGTACCTCCCTCCTCCTGGGTGCCTCCCCTCCCCCCGGGTCGTATGTGGCCATTTTTGATTTTTCTTTTAGTTTAGTTAGTTAAGTTTCTGTTTGATAGTTAGTTTAAATAGGTAATGTAGGTTTTCCATAGTTAGTGTAATTAGTTAATAGTTGAGTTAGTTTAAAATTGCTAGTCTATTGTGCTTTCATGTGACGGTGCGGTGCTTTGTGGCTTTTGAAGGCATCCACTGTCTGTTCCAGCTGGGCCCTTCATGGTTGTCTTGTGTATGTGTTTGCTGCTTGGGGTCCTCGACTCACATATGCCACTCCTGCCTCCCTTATCCATGGGCTCGCAAGGATGGTTCAGTGTTACAGCATTTTACACAAGGGCTTTGGACTGTCATATCTGTGGCATGTCTGGTGCTGTGTGACTTGTGTTGACACCCCTAGTGGGGATGATTTAGGTGTCATTGTCCACTGTTCAGTTTTTGCTAGATGGGGTGTGTCATGATTAATGTGGACATTGATTGCTATGCATTGTGTAGTATGTTTCATATCTTTCCTGTACATGTGCTTGTTGCAATTCATGCTGTAGATAGTGTTCCACACTTTGGAGGTGAAAGACGGACTGATGGTGTGATTTGTGATGTGACTCTCTGACATGGTCAAGTAATGAGATGCCTGATGAGACACACACAGATAACTTTGAAGCATTAATCATGTGATTCATGCCCTTTCTGCAGGGGGATGAGCATCCAGAGCACCTTTGCCAGCAGACATGGCCTATTGGACGACGGAATTCTGGACCCGTTTGTTGGTGCCCACATGCACATGTGTGCACAAGCAGAGGCACAGTGATTGCAGACCCACATCCTAGAACTGCTGACATGTTCCAAGGAACTCCAGGCAAGGTGAGCATCACAGGGGGGCCATGACACAGCAACGCTTGCACCAGGCGAGTTGCACATGCAGGCTTAGTCACAGCACTGAGGGTGAGCTTAGACGAATATTGGTGTTGAAGCACACAATGCAGCTCAGATGTGTTTGTGGACTGATGGCTGATGATAGTAGGGTTGTCTGGGACACATGCAGGGGCAGTGGCACATACCCTCCGGTACACCAAGGTCCATTGAGGCACTTGTATCAACCATGTAGCCTTCCGAGACATGGAAAGGGGCAGCTCACAGGGACATACAGCAAGGGACATACTCGGGTGCAGTGCATGTCTTTTCCACGTACTTCATGATAAATGCACTGCCAACTTTGTTTCGGTCATGGTGGTACGCAACTTGCTCTGTAGTCATGGCTTGCTATATGGGTCTGTCTGCTTACCCAGGGAACATTGCATGTTGTGTGAATTGTGACACATTGGTGTTCCATTTGCCACGCACCCACCAGTGGCTGACTTACTGCATTGACTGTGTATGACCCGTCACAGGGGTGATGTTATATATGGGTACGAAGCATCGACCACAGATTGTCTGTTTGTAGAGTAGTTTGTTGCTATGGGGGATGTTTGGTGTTGTGTTGGTTTTGTGTTTTTGTGTAATTGGCACGTACAGCTTGTTGACTGTGGCTCTCTTTGCAGCATTGCAGTGCTCCTGTAACCGGACCTGAGAGTGCGTGTATGTGTTCATGCAGGTTGTACATTTTCGTGCATTCCCTAGTTTCATGTGTCATTCCTCCTCCCCTCTCCTGCCACTCATTCCAGTCATCCAGTGTGTCAACACCTGTCCCGACTGCATATCCCTGAACCTCATTCCCCACCAGGGTCTCAGGGGCCTGTGTGAGTTTGACCTTGCAGGCACCCGGGACATGGTGGGGGTGGTTGTTTCGTGACACTCCCGCGCCTGTACAGGGGACCTGTGACAGTACACATCCATTCATGGTGCATCATCCTATGTCATGTACCACACATGTCTCACATCCTGTCGTGACATTGTTTTGCTGTGCTACCTTGGTTGTTGCATCATTGTGGTAGTACTTGGCCTTTGTGAGGTACTGGTACGTCAAGTCATCTACTGGAGGGTGTTCGGGTTCGTTTTTATGCCTTGGATTTTGTGATTTTGGAAATGAGTGTGGATTCTGAGGGTTCAGGCATCTTTTTACACACAAGGTGGGAGATGGTGACGAAGGGTAAAGGTGATCCTGTGGCCAGGTGGAATTGAGGTTTGGAGGCTCCATGACCCAGGTGCAGTTGTTCAGTGGGTCATGGTCATTTGTGTGGGAGGGGGGGGTTGTTGTTGATAGTTGCCTTGCCCTGCAGTGTGATGGGAACTCTGACATAGTAATGGTGGTATCCTATGTACATGTTGTGTTCTGCTGATCAATGCCTGTTCATGTGTTGTGTTTTCCTTTCAGGTGCAAGGGGATAGTTGTGGTTTGACATGCTGGGGTGTACACATGGTGGATGTTCACATGTGATGTGTAGGGAACACTGATGGTCACTTGAGTGCACATGCATATGTGGAGTGCATGTCCTTGCAGAATCACACACTTGCACTCTGATGCACTACATGTACTCCCACCCTTGCATATCCACGTGTACACTGTTTGCCTTCTGGTGCCCACTGTGTCCCGGCAGCACATGTTCTGTGACCGATCATGGATCCAGTACATGCCTAATTTGTTGTTTGACGTGGTCTGTCACTTAGATGTGATGCTCAGGGTGTGCATCACACACAATGGCTGTTCACTGTGCTGTGCGCTGAGCAGTGTGATGCAGGAGTAGGACACTGCACACATGAGCTGCAGTGTAGATTTTGCAATGCATAATGTGCATGTAGACAGGCATTCATTGTGATGTTACGTCTACGACTGTTGTAATGCATTTGGAAATGACTTATTTTGGGTGGGAGATTTTGTTGGTCTGTCATTTCATCTGATTCCGGGTCAGGCAGCAGTGTCCGATGCCACTGTACATTTAGGACATGGCAATGTGTACCTTATCGTTACTGCATTGGTGTATGGGTATTTCTTGCCATGTCATGTTGATGTTTGGGAGGGTTTGAGTGACATGATAGTGATGGCCATGGCCTGTTTTGCAGGTGTGTGTGATGCACACCTTGCATGTCCGGGTCATCCGCTTCTCAGAGCAACTAGCTGGGGGTAGATTTCTCTCCGCAGCAGGGCCCTCCCCCTGGAACAGACTTCCGGCCTGACTTGAACTTGAGGGGAACCATCTCCAGTTCTGGAAGCACCTCAAGACCTTCCTCTTTGCTTCTGCTTACTCTCTGCCTCTCCCTTGCAGAATTCTCCACTGGAACTGCACAGGAGCTGCAACTGGGCCACTCTCACCGACCTCGGTCCCTGGCCCAGCCACTCTCCACTTGCACTGCCTCCCTGGCAACCCCTGCACTGCAGTACTGTCTCTCTATCCCTACAGCCCTCCCTTCCCAGCACTTGTCTGCACTTACCTTTGTAGTTGCCACCAGGCGACCTATGTATTATTTTTTTGGGCTACTTCCCCTGTACTGGACTCCCCCCCACCCTTCCCCTTGCACTTTTCCCATTCCCCCTACCCCTGCACGATCTCAATGACACCTGGCCTAGTAGTACCGTTCTCTGTGTTCCCTTGTTCCCCGCTCCCTGCCTCATTGCGCCTTGGAATACTTGTGTATGGCCCATATCATGTCATATGTCATATGTGTGCCTTTTGGTCACACAGGATAGCTTGTGTTTAAGTAGCTAGGGATGCAGACGATGTGGCACTTCCATGGCAACTATCTCAGGGTGGTAGGGTTGTGACAGTTGACTGTCTCTTTGTCATCATCGATTGTCACCTGGTATGCGCCAGGCCTGTGTGCACTCCGCAGGGGTGGGAGTTTAGGTGAAAAATGTGGCCACAAGCTGGGTCCGGGCTTCCTCGCCACGTGCCCTGTCCCCTCCCATGGGCAGCGCCTGTGCCTGTGGTTGGGGATGTGGGGGCACCACCATGTCCACCGGGACGCCCTGCCGTGTTGCAACATTGTGCAGGACACATGCTGCCACAATGATCCTGCACATTACTGGTGGTGCATAGAGTAGTTGCCCACCAGAGCGGTCAAGGGAGCGGAAACATGACTTGAGCACTCCGAATGTGCGCTCCACTATGCCCCTGGTTGCAATATGGGCAGCGTTGTATCTTACCTGGGGTGGTGTGGTGGGGTTCCGGATTGGCGTCATCATCTGGTTGCTCAGAGGGTAGGCACTGTCCCCTGGGGAGGTGATAATAGTTGAGATTATTAGGGTTTGGATATTTGTCTGTGTGTGACTTGCATGCATGTGCAAGGGCATTTGTACTGACCTAGAAGCCATGTGTCGCCATGCTGCCCAGCTTCCAGGGCCAGGCTCAGGGCGGACATTCTGTATATGAAACTGTCATGGGTGGAGCCAGGGTAGTTTGCATAGACAGAGGTGATGATTCCCTTTGCATCACATACCACCTGTACATTGATGGAATGCCAGTGCTTGCGGTTTCGGTAGATGTGCTCAATGGCCCTAGGTGGACGTAGGGCCACATGGGTGAAATCTATGGCACCGAGCACTTTGGGGAAGTGTGCCACCCTGAAAAAATCCAGGACAACGGCCTGCCTTTCTGCGGGTGTTCTGAGCATGTATGTGTGCCTGCGGACTGAGGGGCGCGCTGTCATGATTGCCAGTACCTGGTGTAGGCAGCGTGACTGCGTGGCCTGTGAGACCCCCCCCCACTATGGCAGTGGTCCGCTGAAATGACCCAGTGGCCAAAAAATGCAGGACATTGAGCAGCTTCTCCAAGGGGCTCAATGCTTGGGAGCAAAGGGTGGGGGATGTGAGGTCATCTTCCCACTCCCTGACCAGGTCTAGGATGATATGGGGTGGAAACCTATACCTGCCGTAGACCTGGTCGTCAGGCATCCCAAAAAGGCTTGTCCGTGGTGCGAAAATGCGTGCCCTGGCTATTCTCCTCCTCCTGCGGTGTCCCACGATCAGTGCAGCGAGAAATGGGGCATTCATCGTAGCTGTATATACGCGTTTGTTGTTTGCGCGCACTTTTATGATGTGCACCGGGACGGCTCCGCCTGCCTTCGTGTGGGCGGATGCGTTGACGCCTGTGCATGTCTTTTGCCGTGCGCAGGTTTCCCGTATTCGGATACGATCCGAGTGTCATTGCGTGTGATCGGAGGGGAGTGAGCGTACACGCAATTGGCCTGGGTACGTGTGTTTCGGGGTGTGCGGGAAGTTCCACACGCGATTAGCCTGGGTACGTGTGTTCCGGGGTGCCGGGAACTTTCACACGCGATTGGTGGAAATCCACGTGTGTTCTGTCATCACGTGCAATGAGGGAAACACCTGCGCGCGTCACGTCACAGACGCGCTCACGCGCTAAGGGCCTTTGGTCCAATGAAATCGCATATGCGTGCTGCCGTGCATACGCGCTAAGGGCCTTTCCTCGTATTACACGCGGACGTGCAGTTTTTCACGCGCGCTGAAATGCCCATGCACGTCTGTACGCGTCACGTCACAGGGGCGCTTGCGCTTGAGGGGCCTTCTGTCCAATGAAAATGCGTATGCGTGCAGACGCGCTTATGCGCTAAGGGCCTTTCCTCGAATTACACGCTGACGTGCAGATTTTTCACGTGCCAAATCACTCCGTATCAAGCTGGCCACGCGTAAGCACACGGAAGACCACGCTCCTGCCCAGAAGGCCGAACTACTGCCCCCCAGAGCCCCGAGCACGCTCCCACCTGCCATCTGCTACTGCCTGACTGCCTGCTGCCCACGTGCCCTGCCATTTGCTGCCTGCACATCAGCCAGGGGTGCTGTTGCTGTGACCACCCCTGCTGGAACCGAAGAGTCCCGACTGGGATTCCATCGCTCCAAAGCCCAGCCCCAGGACCCAGTTGCCCACCCACTCCTGCCTCTGGGGTTGTCATGTCGGGGCAAACACCATCTGGGACCACTGACAACCCCCGGCCAGAGAGGCAGAGGGGCACCAGCTTCAGTGCCACCGAAGTTGGTGTCCTGGTGGAGCAAGTCCTGGGGCAGTATGAGGCCCTCTTCGGAAGTTCCCGCGCCGACAAGGAAGGACGGACTCGGATCTGGACTGACATCGTGACTGCCATCAACGCGGAGGGGGTGGCAGTCCGCGACTTACAACATGTCAAGAAGCGCTGGGAGGACTTCAGGTCCAGGACCCTGAACAAGGCCCGGCGCCTCTTGAAGGCAGCGGATGCCAAGGGGCGCCGGGGCCACTTGTCGGAAGAACAGATGAGGGTCCTGGAACGCATATCCCCAGCGCTCCACGTCCAGGTCCTTGAGAAGCAGACCCGTCTGGAGTCGAGCGGTGAGTGTACATGCATCCTGATTGTGAGCAGTGCGTGTGGTGATTATTCAGTAGTGTGCAGGTTGCACATCTGTTTGTATGGGGTCGAGTATGGGTGGGGGTGGACAGGGCCGTGGGGCTGACACATGCGAGGGCTGTAATGTGTGAGACATGGATGGTGCTTGTGTGTGTAGGCTTGCATGCCAAATGCAGTTGTGTGGGCACACATGTTTGGATGAATGTGTATGTAAGTAGACATGTCCGTGATGTCACGCATGTATGTTGTTTTTGGCTGCATGTATCAGCACTGTGTACATGTGCATGTGTGTGTATTTGACAAGGGTGCAACAGTGATGCAACATGGATGCATGTGACAGCGGTATGTGGAAGCCTGATTGGCAGATGTGACATGGATGCCCGTCTGAACAGTGCGACACTTGGCAGAGGTGTACACATGCATGCAAGTGTGGTGGTGTGTGTACATGTGTGGTGCACTTCCTGTGTTGCATGTGATGTCTGGCTCACAGTTGGCTGCTCATGCTGTTGTATGTGTATGGATGGTGGTGGCAGTTGCGATATGGCTGTGGTATGGCTCATGTGTGCGAGTTGTAATGACATATGTGTTGGGGATTGTGATGACATGTCTGAGGTTTGCCAATGCCACTCATGCACAACTGTCATGTGTGTATGTGTCCATTGTACAGTGCCCTGATGCCTGTGTTTTGTTTCTCCCTGTCAGCAGCGTCAACTGATGAAGAGGGCGGAGAAGGTGCTGTGGAGCACAGCGGCGGGGAACCCACCGCCAGCCGGAGACGCAAGGCCCAGCTCCCCTCCCATGTTGTCATCTCGTCGGGGAGTGAGGAGTCCGGTGCCGCGTCCCAGGCCGCAGCTGCCGGGGGGAGGTCCAAGAGGCGGAGGTTGGAGTTGGACTCCTCGGCAGCAGAAGGGGCAGCTGGGACCCCACAGGGCCCAACAGGGGAAGATGGCACGGAGTCATCCAGGTTGGTGGGGGATTTGGTGGAGGAGGAGGCCGTGCAAGCACCAGAGACGGGGTCTGGAGGTGGGGATCCCACTGGTGCTAGTGGTGCAGTGCAGGACCAGGGACAAGAGGCAGCACAGGCCGCCGCGGAGGTGCCTGTGTGCAATCCTGTCCCTGATCCTGTCCCTGCATCATCTTGCACCAGCAGGGATGCCTACGTCCAGACCCGTTTTCAGGCAGGGGATGAGCTCACGTCTACTGGCCTTCCTCTGCCTGCAGACGTGGCTATCCAGGTCCGGGTTGAGCCTGTCCTGGCTGGTGTGGCGTTGCGTCAACGGGCCATGCGAGGTGACCTGCAGTCTTTTCATGAAGAGACTGCACGTCATCTCGAATGGCTCGTTGACCACGTCAGCCTGCTGGGACAGGTCACCCAGGCCGGATTCCTCCGTCTGATGGGGCTCACGACCCCCTCCTCAACTGGACCCCCTACGCGCCAGTCGTCCTCTGTGCCATCTTCCCACCCATCAGTCACCTGGGTGCCCTGTGGAGCTGCCTCTGACGGTGCGGCCAGGCTGGTGGAGGAGGCATCCCTGCCACAGTCGGGAGTCGGACGTCCAGCAGGGGTGGCCACATCTACGACTGCACCCCAGCCGGCGGAGGATGTGCAGGCAGCAGGAGGCAGTGCACGGGCAGAGGCACAGCAGCAGCAGCAACGTGGTGGGAGCCATGAAGGCTCGGGGCCTTCAACATCGGAGGGGCAGGCATCGGCCGGAGGGCAGGAGGACCCAGGACAGAGAGTGTCTCCCGTGTGGCAGCGGTTGGGCCACGCCATAGATGCGGAGCGGCAGCGGGCGGAAGAGGCACGGCTCACAATGGTCAGGGCGGAGAACTCCATGCGGAGGGCCCTGAGGCGGGCCGAGTGCCTCGAGGCAATCCGCAGGGGTTTGGAGGTGGAGACGTCGACGGCCCTGCGGACCCTCGGGGCCATGGAGGAGGACCGCCTCCGGGACATTGAGTAGGAGTTCGATGATGCCCTGGCTTGGGACATCCACAAGTTAGCCGTGAAACTAGCCCGCTGCCCTTGTACATAGTTATGTAGGTAGTGTTAGGTTTCATTTTTGTTTTTATTTTATTTGGACCTTTTGGACATTGGCCACATTTTTGTATATAGTTTATTTTATTAGTTAGTGTAGTTAGATAGGTTTCCTTTATTTTGTTGGGATAATGGACCCTGGCTTGTTCCCATGTACATAGTTCACAGTTGGATTGTATTTTTTATTCACTTTTTAACCATGGAGCAATGGCTTTCTTTTTTATTTCCCATTGGATTTTGTTTTGTGGACATTGACTTTGGACAACATTACTTTGGAATTTTATTTTTGGTTTTGCTTTTTTTAACGGACATGCTTCTTTTCATTTTTGTACATTCACATTTCTGTTTCTTCATTTTTTATTCTATTTATGTTTCCTTTAATACATATTTTTTTTGGTGAACTTCAATGTGTGGTATCTCATTGGTTTCATGCATTTCATGATATGTGTTTTGAGATTCACTGACACCCATTGGGTGTATGTGAGGGAAATTTGTTTGTTTCGGAACTTGCAATTGGTGTTCTGTGATGTAATTGCAAATTATGAGTGGGTGGATGCAATACTCGGGTGGGTGTTTTGCATTTGGAGGCTGACCATAGGGACCAGGGATCTAGATTGTGATGACATGTTGGCTGGGGATCATGAGTTGCACATGGGTGGGGGCCTGCTGGCAGGTGCCCCACAGTGCTGGGGGTGGGGGTGGTGGGGAACATGAGTTGGACATGGGTGGGGGCCTGCTGGCAGGTGCCCCACAGTGCTGGGGGGTGGGGGTGGTGGGGAACATGAGTTGGACATGGGTGGGGGCCTGCTGGCAGGTGCCCCACAGTGCTGGGGGGTGAGGGTGGTGTGAGACATGGGTGGGGGCCTGGTGGAGGCTGCCCCTGCACTGCTGGGGGGTGGGGGTGGTGGGAGACATGGGTGGGGGCCTGGTGGTGGGTGCCCCTGCACTGCTGGGGGGTGGGGGTGGTGGGAGACATGGGTGGGGGCCTGGTTGAGGCTGCCCCTGGTGACTGGGGGGGTGGGGGTGGTGGGAGACATGGGTGGGGGCCTGGTGGAGGCTGCCCCTGGTGGCTGGGGGGTGGGGGTGGTGTGAGACATGGGTGGGGGCCTGGTGGAGGCTGCCCCTGCACTGCTGGGGGGTGGGGGTGGTGGGAGACATGGGTGGGGGCCTGGTGGAGGCTGCCCCTGCACTGCTGGGGGGTGGGGGTGGTGGGAGACATGGGTGGGGGCCTGGTGGAGGCTGCCCCTGGTGACTGGGGGGGTGGGGGTGCTGGGAGACATGGGTGGGGGCCTGGTGGTGGCTGCCCCTGCACTGCTGGGGGGTGGGGGTGGTGGGGAACATGCGTTGGACATGGGTGGGGGCCTGCTGGCAGGTGCCCCACAGTGCTGGGGGGTGGGGGTGGTGGGGAACATGAGTTGGACATGGGTGGGGGCCTGCTGGCAGTTGCCCCACAGTGCTGGGGGGTGGGGGTGGTGGGAGACATGAGTTGGACATGGGTGGGGGCCTGCTGGCAGGTGCCCCACAGTGCTGGGGGGTGGGGGTGGTGGGGAACATGAGTTGGACATGGGTGGGGGCCTGCTGGCAGGTGCCCCACAGTGCTGGGGGGTGGGGGTGCTGGGAGACATGGGTGGGGGCCTGGTGGAGGCTGCCCCTGGTGGCGGGGGGGTGGGGGTGCTGGGAGACATGGGTGGGGGCCTGGTGGAGGCTGCCTCTGGGGGGTGGGGGGTGGGGGTGGTGGGAGACATGGGTGGGGGCCTTGTGGAGGCTGCCCTTGGTGGCTGGGGGGTGGGGGTGCTGGGAGACATGGGTGGGGGCCTGGTGGAGGCTGCCCCTGCACTGCTGGGGGTGGGGGTGGTGGGAGACATGGGTGGGGGCCTGGTGGTGAGTGCCCCTGCACTGCTGGGGGGTGGGGGTGCTGGGAGACATGGGTGGGGGCCTGCTGGCAGGTGCCCCACAGTGCTGGAGGGTGGGGGTGGTGGGGAACATGAGTTGGACATGGGTGGGGGCCTGCTGGCAGGTGCCCTACAGTGCTGGGGGGTGGGGTGGTGGGAGACATGGGTGGGGGCCTGGTGGAGGCTGCCCCTGGTGGCTGGGGGGTGGGGGTGCTGGGAGACATGGGTGGGGGCCTGGTGGAGGCTGCCCCTGCACTGCTGGGGGTGGGGGTGGTGGGAGACATGGGTGGGGGCCTGGTGGAGGCTGCCCCTGCACTGCTGGGGGGTGGGGGTGGTGGGAGACATGGGTGGGGGCCTGGTGGAGGCTGCCCCTGGTGGCGGGGGGGTGGGGGTGGTGGGAGACATGGGTGGGGGCCTGGTGGAGGCTGCCCCTGGTGGCTGGGGGGTGGGGGTGCTGGGAGACATGGATGGGGGCCTGGTGGAGGCTGCCCCTGCACTGCTGGGGGGTGGGGGTGGTGGGAGACATGGGTGGGGGCCTGCTGGCAGGTGCCCCACAGTGCTGGGGGTGGGGGTGGTGGGGAACATGAGTTGGACATGGGTGGGGGCCTGCTGGCAGGTGCCCCACAGTGCTGGGGGGTGGGGGTGGTGGGAGACATGGGTGGGGCCTGCTGGCAGGTGCCCCCCAGTGCTGGGGGGTGGGGTAGGTGGGGAACATGAGTTGGACATGTGTGGGGGCCTGCTGGCAGGTGCCCCTCAGTGCTGGGGGTTGGGGGTGGTGGGGAACATGAGTTGGACATGGGTGGGGGCCTGCTGGCAGGTGCCCCACAGTGCTGGGGGGTGGGGGTGGTGGGGAACATGAGTTGGACATGGGTGGGGGCCTGCTGGCAGGTGCCCCACAGTGCTGGGGGTGGGGGTGGTGGGAGACATGAGTTGGACATGGGTGGGGGCCTGCTGGCAGGTGCCCCACAGTGCTGGGGGGTGTGGGTGGTGGGAGACATGAGTTGGACATGGGTGGGGGCCTGCTGGCAGGTGCCCCACAGTGCTGGGGGGTGGGGGTGGTGGGGAACATGAGTTGGACATGGGTGGGGGCCTGCTGGCAGGTGCCCCACAGTGCTGGGGGGTGGGGGTGGTGGGGAACATGGGTTGGACATGGGTGGGGGCCTGCTGGCAGGTGTCCCACAGTTCTGGGGGGTGGGGGTGGTGTGAGACATGGGTGGGGGCCTGGTGGTGGGTGCCCCTGCACTGCTGGGGGGTGGGGGTGGTGGGAGACATGGGTGGGGGCCTGGTGGAGGCTGCCCCTGCACTGCTGGGGGGGTGGGGGTGGTGGGAGACATGGGTGGGGGCCTGGTGGTGGGTGCCCCTGCACTGCTGGGGGGTGGGGGTGGTGGGAGACATGGGTGGGGGCCTGGTGGAGGCTGCCCCTGGTGACTGGGGGGGTGGGGGTGGTGGGAGACATGGGTGGGGGCCTGGTGGAGGCTGCCCCTGGTGGCTGGGGGGTGGGGGTGGTGTGAGACATGGGTGGGGGCCTGGTGGAGGCTGCCCCTGCACTGCTGGGGGGTGGGGGTGGTGGGAGACATGGGTGGGGGCCTGGTGGTGGCTGCCCCTTCACTGCTGGGGGGTGGGGGTGGTGGGGAACTTGCGTTGGACATGGGTGGGAGCCTGCTGGCAGGTGCCCCACAGTGCTGGGGGGTGGGGGTGGTGGGGAACATGAGTTGGACATGGGTTGGGGCCTGCTGGCAGGTGCCCCACAGTAATGGGGGGTGGGGGTGGTGGGAGACATGAGTTGGACATGGGTGGGGGCCTTCTGGCAGGTGCCCCACAGTGCTGGGGGGTGGGGGTGGTGGGGAACATGAGTTGGACATGGGTGGGGCCTGCTGGCAGGTGCCCCACAGTGCTGGGGGGTGGGGGTGCTGGGAGACATGGGTGGGGGCCTGGTGGAGGCTGCCCCTGGTGGCAGGGGGGTGGGGTGCTGGGAGACATGGGTGGGGGCCTGGTGGAGGCTGCCCCTGCGGGGTGGGGGGTGGGGGTGTTGGGAGACATGGGTGGGGGCCTGGTGGAGGCTGCCCCTGGTGGCTGGGGGGTGGGGGTGCTGGGAGACATGGGTGGGTCCTGGTGGAGGCTGCCCCTGCACTGCTGGGGGGTGGGGGTGGTGGGAGACATGGGTGGGGGCCTGGTGGAGGCTGCCCATGGTGACTGGGGGGGTGGGGGTGGTGAGAGACATGGGTGGGGGCCTGGTGGTGGGTGTCCCTGCACTGCTGGGTGGTGGGGGTGCTGGGAGACATGGGTGGGGGCCTGCTGGCAGGTGCCCCACAGTGCTGGGGGGTGGGGGTGGTGGGGAACATGAGTTCAACATGGGTGGGGGCCTGCTGGCAGGTGCCCCACAGTGCTGGGGGTGGGGGTGATGGGAGACATGGGTGGGGCCTGGTGGAGGCTGCCCCACAGTGCAGGGGGGTGGGGGTGGTGGGGAACATGAGTTGGACATGGGTGGGGGCCTGCTGGCAGGTGCCCCACAGTGCTGGGGGGTGGGGGTGGTGGGGAACATGAGTTGGACATGGGTGGGGGCCTGCTGGCAGGTGCCCCACAGTGCTGGGGGGTGGGGGTGGTGGGAGACATGGGTGGGGGCCTGGTGGAGGCTGCCCCTGCTGGCTGGGGGGTGGGGGTGCTGGGAGACATGGGTGGGGGCCTGGTGGCTGGGGGGTGGGGGTGGTGGGGAACATGAGTTGGACATGGGTGGGGGCCTGCTGGCAGGTGCCCCACAGTGCTGGGGGTTGGGGGTGCTGGGAGACATGGGTGGGGGCCTGGTGGAGGCTGCCCCTGCACTGCTGGGGTGTAGGGGTGCTGGGAGACATGGGTGGGGGCCTGGTGGCTGGGGGTGCAGGGGGACATGCGTTGGTGGGCAGTAGTGCAAGTTGACATGTCGGTTGGCTGGTGGGCATGGCCATGGTGGATGGGGAGCCTGCAGGACATGTGCTGGGTAGGCCCCTGTGGTGTGAGCCACCTGCAGGGACCGTGGAGGGCGTAGAGGGAACACCTGGGAGGACCCACACGTGCAATTCACGTGTGCTGCTCCCGGCGCACCCCTGTAATACACGTACCCTGATGAGATCGCGTGTGGAACTTCCCGCGCACCCCTGGAATACACGTACCCCGCTCAATCGCGTGTGTAACTTCCCGCGCACCCCCGAAATACACGTACCCCGCTCAATCGTGTGTGTAACTTCCCGCGCGCCCCCGAAATACACGTACCCCGCTCAATCGCGTGTGTGACTTCCCACGCACCCCCGAAATACACGTACCCCGCTCAATCGCGTGTGTAACTTCCCGCGCGCCCCCGAAATACACGTACCCCGCTCAATCGCGTGTGTAACTTCCCGCGCGCCCCCAAAATACACGTACCCCGCTCAATCGCATGTGTAACTTCCCGCGCACCCCCAAAATACACATACCCCGCTCAATCGCGTGTGTAACTTCCCGCGCGCCCCCGAAATACACGTACCCCGCTCGCACAGGCCCAATTGCTGTATGTTGCCACTTTTGTGATGCGCTGGGACTCTACCGCCTGCCTTCGTGTGGCGGACGTGTTTCAGCTTGTGCGTGTCTTTGGCTGTGCGTGGCTTTGCCCTATTCGATTCCATGAATACGTGTGGTTCGAGTGCGTGTGGGCGTTCCGTCTGCTTCCCTGCAGTACATCCCCAGTTACGCCCTTATTTTCGTGCGTTGTTCCCCGTTCCGCGCGTTACGCCCATGTCCCGCCCACTTTCTGGTGTATGCGCCGAGGTTGTGCGCTTTCACTGTGCGCGTCACGCACGCCTTTCGGGATGTTGCAGTGACTTGTGCGCCATGCACGGGTTTGGCGCACATCCCGAGGTGTACATGCACAGGGACTTCCATGAATCGCACGCGTGCGCGTGCGCCTGTTTTTCCCGCTTGCGCCTGCTTGCGCGAAGATTTTCGGCGCACGTTTGTTCCATGAATCGGCCCCTAAATCTTTAAAAGAAATGTTTTGTCTTTTTGATACATAAAGTTGTATCAGCGGCATCAGACTAATCCAGAAAAGTCAATGTTTGTAAAATAATACAAATAAAATATAATGTTTGTAAGTCTTCAAACCACAGCGAGGGTTCAGTCAGAATATCTAGTCATACTCTTGTTCAGGAAATGGTCTTTGGTGAAGTAAACTTTTCTCCTCTGCAAATGGGACTTCCATCTGGGGTCATCATCTTCACCCCCTTTTTCAGTCCAGGGGTTTTTCCAGGGGACTCCATGGATACAGGGCTTCCAGAGATCCAGTGCACTCCAACTCTCAGAGCGCTAAGGGGATAATCAGTTCATTTCTAAGGCAAAGAACAAAAGAACAAAACAAAATTAAGAATCATGTGCATCAATCCATTCACTTTTCCATTATCATTTGGATATCTGAAATCAGAATTATTTATACACACAAATGCACTTCATGCACAAAATGCAATATAATGTAGCAAGGACATGTCTTCAGGACCATCTGAAAATAACGTAAATTAAGCACACAAACATAACAAAGCACTCTTCCAGGCATATGTTTCAAACACAACACATCATCTAATGGAAAAATAATGCAACTTAACTAAGCATGTACCTATTTACAACACCCCTTTCTCTTAGTTGTCTATTTATATATTTGTTTACTTCTTAAACATGTTTGGCTCATATTTCTATTCATGTACTCCCCTGACATACCTCTCCCTTATGACACCTTTACACCCCAAATTTACATTTTTCAAACTATTTACAGCTATTTACCTGCTATGGTAAGTCTATTTAATATGTATGTGCTTTATTTCAGAACACCATCACCTGTTTCACTCCCAGCTAGTCTCAATTTGCTCTAGCCTTTTCACCTCATGCTTCGGGTGGCAGGGTTTAACCTGATTAACATGGACAAATATTTCCACTGCTAATTCTCCCTCCTTTTTAGCAATTCTATAGATCACAGGTGAAACCTTATCTACAATTATATATGGTCCATGCCATGATGCAAGCAATTTGGAGTTTTCATGTTTACCTTTCCCAAAATTAAACTTATACACCCAGTCATCTACCTCATATTCTCTAACATATGTCTCCCTATCGCAATATGACTCTGCACTGTCAGCCGCATTTTTCAAATTTCTCTGTACAAATGCTAAAGTATACTGCAAGTGCTTTCTAAATTCTTCCAGATAGTCATGGATTGTGGATTCATTTACAAGGACCTGTTCATTTGTTCTGTAAAGTAGGTGGTGTGGCAAAACCATTTTCCTACCTGTCAACATGTTGTGGGGGCCTATTATTTGTTGATCTAGATCAGGGGTGCACAACTGATTTTGACAGAGGGCCGAAAGTACCTTACATGAGGGCTATAGTGGGCCGAAAAGTAAAAGTGGGCGGGGCGGTAGGCGGGACATGTCAGGAGGCTTTTTCAACCCCCAATTTGTATTAAACACATGGAAAAAGATGTTTTTGAGGGGTAACGATTTTTATTGCATTTCAAACTTACATTTTGTACTACACATTTTCCATTGCAATCATTTATTTCGATTTAGTTATTGTATATCGTCTGTTTAATTAAATTATATATATTTTATTGACCCTTGATTGGACATTCCGTTATTTTGGACTGCTATAGTTTGCTGTTTGGGTTACCCAAGAGGAGTATGGCCTTCGTTGAGTCAGGTTTCCTCAAAAAAGCAAAGGATGTACATCTCCTAACTGTGCCTGTTTTAGCTTTATTATTGAGTTCACTCTTGGAGTGCAACACTATGCCCCATGGCTCCCATCCCCAACCAAACACTATGCCCCATGGTCCCCTCACCCCCAACCAAACACTATGCCCCATGGCTCCCATCCCCAACCAAACACTATGCCCCATGGCCCCCTCACCCCCAACCAAACACTATGCCCCATGGGCCCCCTCACCCCCAACCAAACACTATGCCCCATGGGCCCCCTCACCCCCAACCAAACACTATGCCCCATGGGCCCCTCACCCCCAACCAAACACTATGCCCCATGGCCCCCACCCCAACCAAACACTATGCCCCATGGCCCCCACCCCCAACCAAACACTATGCCCCCTGTGCCTCACCCCCCAAGCAAACACTATGCCCCCTGTCCCTCACCCCCAACCAAACACTATGCCCCATGGCCCCCTCACCCCCCTAACCCCCAACCAAACACTATGCCCCATGGGCCCCCTCACCCCCAACCAAACACTATGCCCCATGGCCCCCACCCCCAACCAAACACTATGCCCCATGGCCCCCTCACCCCCCTAACCCCCAACCAAACACTATACCCCATGGGCCCCTCACCCCCAACCAAACACTATGCCCCATGACCCCCACCCCACCCAAACACTATGCCCCATGGCCCCCACCCCCAACCAAACACTATGCCCCCTGTCCCTCAACCCCCAAGCAAACACTATGCCCCCTGTCCCTCACCCCCAACCAAACACTATGCCCCATGGCCCCCTCACCCCCCTAACCCCCAACCAAACACTATGCGCCATGAGTCCCAACCCCAACCAAACACTATGCCCCCTGTCCCTCACCCCCCAAGCAAACACTATGCCCCCTGTCCCTCACACTCAACCAAACACTATGCCCCATGGCCCCCTCACCCCCCTAACCCCCAACCAAACACTATGCCCCATGGGCCCCTCACCCCCAACCAAACACTATGCCCCATGGCCCCCTCACCCCCCTAACCCCCAACCAAACACTATGCCCCATGGCCCCCTCACCCCCCTAACCCCCAACCAAACACTATGCCCCATGGGCCCCTCACCCCCAACCAAACACTATGCCCCATGGCCCCCACCCCAACCAAACACTATGCCCCATGGCCCCCACCCCAACCAAACACTATGCCCCATGGCCCCCACCCCCAACCAAACACTATGCCCCCTGTCCCTCACCCCCAACCAAACACTATGCCCCATGGCCCCCTCACCCCCCTAACCCCCAACCAAACACTATGCCGCATGGGCCCCTCACCCCCAACCAAACACTATGCCCCATGGCCCCCACCCCAACCAAACACTATGCCCCATGGCCCCCACCCCCAACCAAACACTATGCCCCCTGTCCCTCACCCCCCAAGCAAACACTATGCCCCCTGTCCCTCACCCCCAACCAAACACTATGCCCCATGGCCCCCTCACCCCCCTAACCCCCAACCAAACACTATGCCCCATGGGCCCCTCACCCCCAACCAAACACTATGCCCCATGGGCCCCCTCACCCCCAACCAAACACTATGCCCCATGGCCCCCACCCCCAACCAAACACTATGTCCCATGGCCCCCTCACCCCCCTAACCCCCAACCAAACACTATACCCCATGGGCCCCTCACCCCCAACCAAACACTATGCCCCATGACCCCCACCCCACCCAAACACTATGCCCCATGGCCCCCACCCCCAACCAAACACTATGCCCCCTGTCCCTCAACCCCCAAGCAAACACTATGCCCCCTGTCCCTCACCCCCAACCAAACACTATGCCCCATGGCCCCCTCACCCCCCTAACCCCCAACCAAACACTATGCGCCATGAGTCCCAACCCCAACCAAACACTATGCCCCCTGTCCCTCACCCCCCAAGCAAACACTATGCCCCCTGTCCCTCACACTCAACCAAACACTATGCCCCATGGCCCCCTCACCCCCTAACCCCCAACCAAACACTATGCCCCATGGGCCCCTCACCCCCAACCAAACACTATGCCCCATGGCCCCCTCACCCCCCTAACCCCCAACCAAACACTATGCCCCATGGCCCCCTCACCCCCCTAACCCCCAACCAAACACTATGCCCCATGGGCCCCTCACCCCCAACCAAACACTATGCCTCATGGCCCCCACCCCAACCAAACACTATGCCCCATGGCCCCCACCCCAACCAAACACTATGCCCCATGGCCCCCACCCCCAACCAAACACTATGCCCCCTGTCCCTCACCCCCAACCAAACACTATGCCCCATGGCCCCCTCACACCCCTAACCCCCAACCAAACACTATGCCCCATGGGCCCCTCACCCCCAACCAAACACTATGCCCCATGACCCCCACCCCAACCAAACACTATGCCCCATGGCCCCCACCCCCAACCAAACACTATGCCCCCTGTCCCTCACCCCCCAAGCAAACACTATGCCCCCTGTCCCTCACCCCCAACCAAACACTATGCCCCATGGCCCCCTCACCCCCCTAATCCCCAACCAAACACTATGCCCCATGGGCCCCTCACCCCCAACCAAACACTATGCCCCATGACCCCCACCCCAACCAAACACTATGCCCCATGGCCCCCACCCCCAACCAAACACTATGCCCCCTGTCCCTCACCCCCCAAGCAAACACTATGTCCCCTGTCCCTCACCCCCAACCAAACACTATGCCCCATGGCCCCCTCAACCCCTAACCCCCAACCAAACACTATGCCCCATGGCTCCCAACCAAACACTATGCCCCCTGTCCCTCACCCCCCAAGCAAACACTATGCCCCCTGTCCCTCACCCCCAACCAAACACTATGCCCCATGGCCCCCTCACCCCCCTAACCCCCAACCAAACACTATGCCCCATGGCTCCCAACCAAAAACTATGCCCCCTGTCCCTCACCCCCAAGCAAACACTATGCCCCCTGTCCCTCACACTCAACCAAACACTATGCCCCATGGCCCCCACCCCCAACCAAACACTATGCCCTCTGTCCCTCACCCCCAACCAAACACTATGCCCCATGGCCCCCTCACCCCCAACCAAACACTATGCCCCATGGCCCCCTCACCCCCAACCAAACACTATGCCCCCTGTCCCTCACCCACCAAGCAAACACTATGCCCCCTGTCCTTCACCCACCAAGCAAACACTATGCCCCCTGTCCCTCACCCCCAACCAAACACTATGCCCCCTGTCCCTCACCCCCCAACCAAACACTATGCCCCCTATCCCTCACCCCCAACCAAACACTATGCCCCATGGCCCCCTCACCCAAACCAAACACTATGCCCCATGGCCCCCTCACCCCCAACCAAACACTATACCCCAAACACACTCTCAAGCATGCACCCATACAGACCCGAACCCCCGCCCCCAACGCAGCACACACATTCTCAAGCATGAACCCATACAGACCCGAACCCCCCCGCCCCCAACGCAGCACACACATTCTCAAGCATGCACCCATACAGACCCGAACCCCCCACCCCCCAACTCAGCACACACACATGCACCCTTACAGACCCGAACCCCCCACCCCCCAACTCAGCACACACACATGCACCCTTACAGACCCGAACCCCCCACCCCCCAACTCAGCACACACACATGCACCCTTACAGACCCAAACCCCCACCCCCCAACTCAGCACACACACATGCACCCATACAGACCCGAACCCCCCACCCCCCAACTCAGCACACACACATGCACCCATACAGACCCGAACCCCCCACCCCCCAACTCAGCACACACACATGCACCCTTACAGACCCGAACCCCCCACCCCCCAACTCAGCACACACATGCACCCTTACAGACCCGAACCCCCACCCCCCAACTCAGCACACACACATGCACCCATACAGACCCGAACCCCCCACCCCCCAACTCAGCACACACACATGCACCCATACAGACCTGAACCCCCACCCCCCAAATCAGCACACACACAGACCCGAACCCCCCCAACCCCAACTCAGCACACACACAAACATGCACCCATACAGACCCGAACCCCCACCCCCCCAACTCAGCACACAAAAAACATTCAAATCAAAACATTCATACACATCCGACACCCACCCCCACCCCCGCATCTCAACATACACATAAAATGCATTCAAATTCCAACATTCATACACATCCGACACCCACCCCCGCATCTAAACACACACACAAAATACATTCAAATCAAAACATTCATACACATCCGACACCCCCCCATCCCCGCATCTCAACATACACACAAAATACATTCAAATCAAAACATTCATACACATCCGACACCCCCCCACCCCCGCATCTCAACACACACAAAATACATTCAAATCAAAACATTCATACACATCCGACACCCCCCCACCCCCGCATCTCAACATACACATAAAATGCATTCAAATTCCAACATTCATACACATCCGACACCCATCCCTGCATCTCAACACACACACAAAATACATTCAAATTCCAACATTCATACACATCCGACACCCCCCCGTCCCTCCATCGCAACATACACACACAAACATAAAGTAAAACAGACCCGACACACAAACGCAAACAGACCACTTACCGGAGACGTGCTGGAAGGCAGGCAGGTAAGCGGCAGGTAAGCAGGAACGCTGGAATCGTACTACGGCTGGCGTGGTCCAAGGCTGAAATGCCTTCCGGCATCAAGCCTTATGGACCACGCCAGCCGTAGTGCTGGCCCTCCATTGGGTCAGCACACACACACTACGTGGCTCGTAGGAGCAACGTGGTGCATGTGTGCTGAGCCAATGACGGCCAGTGTTTTGTCCGGCCCGGAAGACAACAAAGACTTTCCTAATGGAGGGCGGCCGCGGGCCGCCCTCCATTAGGAAAGTCTTTGTGCCTCGTGGGCCGGACAAAAGAGCATGGCGGGCCGCAACTGGCCCGCGGGCCGTATGTTGTGCACCCATGATCTAGATGGCGTCGACTTGAGAGGCATTAATACCAAAGGAAGATCCCAGCTAGATCCTGCTTCAGCTACAAAATTCTTTAACTTGTCAACTATTGATCTGTTACATTGTTACACTCCCGGAGAGGAGGGTTTGGTAAGAAATATGTAGCTTCCTCTTCATACCCAAGATTTGCCACAATTTTTCATTATTGCTCTAGTGAAATGACTTCCACGGTCTGATTCTATTCATTGAGGTAAACCAAATCTTGAAAAGATATGATTCACAAGTACAGTGGCCACCGTTTGTCCACTGCAGTCTGGAATGCACACCACCCATTTAGACATTAAACAAATGACCATTAGCATGTACCTGTTTCCACTTGCTGATCTTCACACAGGCCCTACAGAATTAACTTGTAGATCAGGCCATGGGTGTGTCAAACCCCTTTTCATGAATGGTGTTCTGTGAGCCGGTGATGCAGGCTGAAACTGTGCACACACTAACCACCCTCTGCTGGAGAGTTCAACATCCTGGGACACATGTGACCAATAAGCATAATCTTTGGCCTGCAGTTATGTCATTGATGTAACATCAATCTCCGAAATGACAAAGGCACCACATATTGGATTTGTCCTGTCCCAGATTCCCTAATAATCAGTCCATCCTGTAAACAAATTCTCTTTTTGTTTTTTAAAAACACCCTCAATTCCTCTTTACCTTTGCAGTCCTCTTCAGTCAGATGATGTTGTTCTTTCTGCATCTAACAAATGGTTGTAAAATGGGCCTACAATAAAATCCTCCTTTTGTGCCTTAATCAAGTCTTGATCAGGAGTATCAAGACTCCATTATGCCATGGGCTGTTCAACTGTTTACAGAGTTTTGAAGCATGTAATCACATCCACCGGTATTTCACCAAGCAGGTGTATAGCAGAACATACCCCCCGCCCTATTACAGCTCCAATTTTGTCTAATTGATCTGCCTTGTCATTTCCTTCTTTATACTCACCTGGTGTGGTCCAATGGACGATCAGGTCATTTTCTGAAACAAGTTTGTCCATAGTTTGAATCATTTTGGCAATTTTAAGTGGCTTCTTATTATATGTAAGCATACCTCTCATATTACGGCCAAGTAAATACTCCACAAAACTATATCCTGCATAATCAGAATCAGTGACTATAACTACTTCTTTAAGTCTGTTTTCTACTGCTGTAGATATTGCTTTATAAATGTTGGCCAATTCTGCAAATTGACCGCTTTTGGGGCCTATCCTCCTGCTTACTCTCGGAATGCCATCGCAGTAAACCACACATTTCATATTCCTGCCACCAGTTTGTTTTGCTCATCATTTTCGATATGCACATCCATCTACTAACACAGTTGGCAAATCTTTAAATCTTTCTTCATTGAAAGCCTTGTGTGGGGATTTCTCAAATTCATTTAAACTTGTTTCTAGCTCTGTGTCATCAGGCACACAGACAGCTGCACAATCATGCAAATCTGCTAGCTATTGAGCAACTCGGCTCTTTTATTCTGTCCATATCTCACTTCTGTTTAAAATTCCTGAAGTGCTAATGTCCATGAAGTGATTCTTGACTGAGCTAAATTCCCTGATCTGATCCTTTTACTGTAAAATTGTAAAGGCTGGTCACTTGTTTCAACAATCACCCACTCCCCTTGAATTATGGGATGGAAATGTTGTAATGCCCAGACAGTTTCCAGAAGTGCTTTTTCAAATTCACTAAATTTGGTCTCTAGCATATGCAATGATTTTGTTATTTGCATCGTGTTTTTGAAATAACACTGCTGACATACACTGGTCTGTAAATCCTATTTCTACAAAGAAGTCTGTTTTTTAATTGGATATGCCAAACATGGCTCTTTCCTTTTAGCATGACCACTGCCTCACTTTGTTACTTTTCCCATTTTCCAGGGTACACCCTGCTTCCGTAAACTCATCAAAGGTTGTGTAATCATGTAAAATTTTCAATCATTTTTCTGTTGTAACTTGTCATTCCCAATAGACTTTTTAAACTTTTCAAATTAATGGGATCTTTTAAGTTTTTGCATCGTTTACACCTTTTTTCTTTTGTGTGTTTAATCCATGTCCTGTCACTTCATGGCCTAGGAAGTTTACTCTTTTCCTGCACCATTTACTTCTGTAAAGATACTTTTGCCCCAGCGCTGTATAGCTGACTGAGTACATGTTTCAAATCCTCATTTTTGATTAGCACATCATCAACATGAACTATTGTTCCCCTTTCAGCTGCATACGGGAGTGCATTGCTTAGGAATATTCCAAAAGGGGTCTGGAATCATGCATATTTTGGTTTGTCAAATGAAAATGCAAATGCAAATATATTTTGAATCTCTTCAGCTAATGGCACACAGCAATATATAGCTGTAAGATCCAAGGTGGTAAATACCTTTTACTCGTGAAACTGTGCAAGGCCCTGATCAATAAATGGAAGGAGCCACCTTGAAACAGGCACGTTTTTGTTTAATTCTCGTAAATCTGCACACAAACGCCATTGGCTGTTGGGTTTTAGCAGACCTAATATGGGAACATGTGATGTACTATGAATAGCCCTAATGATTCCTCTAGATTCTACATTTTTGATTATTTCAGCCAGTGACTCCAGACATGCCTGGGGCAACCTAAAATATCAGACAAATACTGGCTCCCTACCATGTCCTTCTGGTAGTATGGCAACATGAAAACTGGTCAGCCCACAGTCATAGGCATCTTTAGCAAAAATCTGTTTGAACTCCATAAATATTTTACTCAATTGGTCTTTTTCTTCTTCATTTGTGCAAGGACCTACAGCTTTAATCTGACCCTCTACCATTTTAGAAAACTCTGGGAAATCCTCCAAAGGAGGAACCTCTGTACATTCCTCTAATCACGTGTCAGTGTCTCTTTGGAGAGCCGCTACCCGCAGATATTTTGAAATATTGACCTCTACTTCAATATGCAGCTTTTCTCTTTTAGATTCACCTAATTCAAATAGTAAACAATCATTCTGAAGACAGCATACCATTTCATTTGGCTCATAAGGGTACAAACACTGAACTTTAAAGATTCTGTTGGGCTTAGAATCCAATGATTTTGGAAATTCACCCTGTGCAGTCACATAGCTTTCAGGATTAGTCCTGATCACTGGGTTACTGAAATCAGCAGTGTAGTAAGATCTTTGCACTGCCATTCCTTATGCTGTATTTTCTTCCAAATTAATGTCTTGACACCCTTTATTGTCCAGCCGGATTTGAATGAGTCCATCTCCAATCTCTACCTATGATGTATATTCGCATTCAAATCCTTTCTGTTTTAGGGATTCATTTAGGCTGACAAATGCATCCAAATCTTTCATATTGTCTCTTCCTGTATTTTAATGCTACTGTAAATTGTCTGGTAAACGTGGAAAAGGTAACATCCTTTTTCACGTGAAGTTCATTTGCATATGGCATCATTTGGGCACAATGATGAGCTTAAATGTCTCTTGTCTTCAAATTTGGGTACAGCTCCACCCAACATGGATCAGAACTTTTGATTTAGAATGTCTAACACCATACACATTCTGTGCATGAGGTCATTTCCCAAATAGAATTTGTTTTGTGTTCCGTTCACTATCCACACATTGAGCCTCATTACATGTTTGCGGGTCTGGAAACAAGGGTCCCGGAAAGCTCACTGGTACCCTTATTTCCGGACCGGCAAACTACAAGTCTGCCTGCTGGAGCTGCTGTGCCCGACAGATTGGACCTTGCTGGGCACAGCAGCTACAGTATGCAGACTTGTCACAGGAGCTCCAGCACCGTTTTTAGCGGTGCCTGTGCTCCTGTGTCTCCACTCCCATAGAGTCCAAAAGGACTCTATGGGAATGGGGATTAACAAATGTACCCGTGCCTAACTGCCCACCCGCCGGACTTGTAATAGCCCTGTGGTACCGGGAAGTCAGGCGCTGGTAAATTATTACGGGTACGGCAGCAACCCGCCGGTAGGACCGGCAGGGTTACTGGCACACGCGTAATGAGGCCCATTGTGATGAAAGCTTTTAGAGCCAATTGTAATCTTTAGCATGTACTTTCCCACAATTCATTGTCCCAATTCAGGGTCATCTAGGCCATAGGTGTATTCATTGTTTATTTTAAACTTTGAGATCTCCTCTCTGTCAAGTATTTGATGAGTACCTTTTCATTAATGAAACTTCTTTCATGCTCAGGCACCAATGTGGCTTCAATCATTTCATAATGTCCATTCACATTGACAGGGATCCATGCTGCCTTTCTCCCATGTGTATTCCTGCAATTGTTGAAATGCATGCATTTTTCCTGATCTGACTCTGGAGTCATATTTGGTTTGTATTTTTCTTCATTTCGATGAAAGTGCAATGTGTTTTCATCTATTTCTGTTTGCCAGTTTTTCTTAGGGTCTAAATGAATCTCCAAAGACTGTGTCACGATTAATGCTCCTAACCCCCTCAAGTGTAACAGCCCCCCAGCAACAGTGGGACTACAGCCCTTAAAAGTGGCCCCAAGGGCCATTAAACGCCATCACAAGAACACTTGGAGTTAGTCCTGGTGCCTCTGGCTCATTATCAGGAATAGGGCAAGTAACAGTTATGGATCTCAACCCAACATGGAGGCCTGTAACACAGTTAAGTTCTTAGAACTGAAATGTGCAGACCAGTGTTTCGGGTGTGGTTGGGCCGTCAGGTGTGGTTGGCTATATAAGCCACGGCCAAACTGGAAAACACGCTTCACATTATTCTACACTCTTGCAGTGTAATGCTCACCATGTCTAGCTCCTGCTTGCCTCCGGCCTGATCCTGAAGCCATCTATCTGGATGCCATCACCGACCTGAAAGAACAAGAACAGCATTATTAACAACACTTACCTGAGTAAGCAACGAGTCCTGAACCCATTCCGCACTTCATCCACCTCGCCCGCTACTCCTGATCCTCACCGCAACCTGCAAGGGTGGAAGAAACAAGGACAGCATTATTAACAACATTTACCTGGTAAGCAGCGGATCCTGGAATCATTCTGCGCTTCGCTCGCTCGCCACTCTGGAACATCACCGCAACCTGCACGGAGAAAGAGGAGAGAGAACACAGGTTAGCAACAGAAATCCAACAACAGTGCTGCGCTCCGCGCATCGACACTTACCTGTAACCGTCGCCGTCCAGCACTGCAAGCTCATTTTTATCCGGCGCACAGATGAAAACTCCAACCGCAACCATTCCTGCAGGACAAAAGACATTGGCCCTCATTACGACCCTGGCGGAAAGCGACTGACCGGAGCGCCACAGCGTAAATAGCGTTTCCGCCATTGCACGAAGGAGCAAAGTGCGGCCCATTCCGACCCATCGGGCACGAGCACCACGGCATGGCGGAAGTGCAAAGTCCGCGATGGCGGAAATGACCCCAAAACGGCCCACACCGCCGCCGTACGGCGCCCTAGGTGCAATACCGCCACCCCTCTTAGCGGTCACCGCAGTGTGCGCCTACCGGAAAGTACGGTGCCCGGAAATATACGGAAACGGAAGTTAAAACATGGGCCCGGAACGGGAAACATCCCGGCGTACACCTATAAATACACTAAAACCACACAACCACTAAAATCACTACCCTGAAACACACCCCAACCCGTCAACCACCCTAGCGAAACCAAGAAAAATGGGAAAAGTAGCGAAGAAAGCGTGCGACCGCAAGCGGCAGGTCCACTTCTCCCGTGAGGAACTCACCGTGCTAACAGAGACCCTCCAGGAGAATGCTGCCGTCGTCTTCTGCACGCAAATGACCAGGACGGCACTTGCAAACAAGAAGGCCATATGGGCTCTGGTGGCACAGCGGGTAAGTGCGGTGGGGACCGCACCCCGCACCCCACAGCAATGCCGCAAGCGATGGGACGACCTGCGGATACGCGTCCGCAGCATACTCTCTGCCAACCGCAACATTGCCACAGCCACCGGGGGAGGTCCTGAATCACCCATCAAGTTGACCCCCTGGGAAGAAATCTGTGCCTCCACCATCGGAATGGAGAGCATAGAGGGAGTCGGAGGGATGGAGAAAGGAGTGCAGACATCCGAAGATTCAGGTAGGTGGGCCAGATAAAACAATGCCAAATCCACACAGTCCATCCATGTGAAGTACCATGCGTCCACATAGTGCAACAGAAACACATGTCCAGGAGAACGTCCACACACATCGGCCTGCAAGCGCACGTTAAAACCCACAATAAATACATAAATAATAAAAAACCCCTAATACACGCACTACACGTGCAGCAGGCACACCCTAACTGCAGGCTGCCAGACAACTGCACCCTCACTCCACACACAAATCAAAGCACCTCCAAGGCCCCGACCCAAATCACCCTCAGGTACCACCCCAATGCATGTGATACAATGCCATTCCAATTCCCACAGACCCATCAATAACCCTCGCCCTCCTTTACTCCACCACAGGGTCCGATCCAAACGACGAGCTACAGGACACCCCTACCAGCACACCTGCAAAGAGGGCCAAGACCAACGGCCAGAGACCCTCCACCTCAGCTGCACGCATCAAGACACGGCAGCAGCACAAATCAGGTGGCAGCACAGAGGAGGGAACATCAACAGGCACCCCAGCAGCCAGCATGCCCACAACACCACCACCACAGGTCCCCCCAATGGATGCCACAGAAGGCACTGCCTCTGGTGGCAGCAGCACCATAGGTGACACCCCATTGATGGCAGCATGCTCGGACACAGAAAACGGGGATGCCGAAGTCAGATCCATCCATGACCTGTCCCAATCCCCCTGTCTGTTCCATCCCGTACAACATGAGGATACCACGCAGGGGCACCCACCAGACGATGACTGGCCATCCCCCACAAGCCCTGTGGCAAGGCAACATGAGGACAACAGCCCCTCTGTGACACCCCCGCAAATGGCCATGGCCCAGCAGAGGCAACAGTCCCTCGACCAGTTGATCGAACAACAGCAGCAACTGGCCACACTCCTCAAGGACCATGCCGATGAATGTGGGGGCACTAAGGCAGACATAGAAACATCAACTGAGACACTTAGGGCAGAAATGGAGAGAGGTACAGAGACGCTAAGGGCACAAATTGAGAGAAGCACCGAGAGCCTGAGGGGGGAACTGCATGCGACGTCCAAAGACGTATGTGCCGAACTTGCCGCAGTGCGCCGTGTGCTCACTGAGCTCTCGCAAACCCTTAGGGACATGCATGGACGTGAGCAGGCAGACACATCATCCGTTGCAAGTTCCGTCCAGGGCAGCCCCCAACGTAGATCTGGAAGGAACCTGCGCTCCACAGGCAGGGGTGCCCCTGATACCCGCAGAGGGGGCATGCAATAGCGACAGCCCACTGACAATGAGCATCTTTGGACACTGGTGTTCGGGGGGGAGGTAGGAGGGTGGAGGGGGTGTGTTGGGCTCACTTGGGTGGCGGGTCGATAGGGTGTTCAACATGATATCACATATGCCATAAAAAGTGCACGATCAACCAATGAGAAGTGTGGACATTGATCTTTGTGTACTAGGCCATCATAGGCGTACAGTCCATATTGTGCATGTCCCAGACACACGCAGTGCCACGAGTCCCGTGTCCATGTATCAGCCACCAGGCGTGAGTGCTAGAAGCATACATCAATGAGATGCTGACGAATGTCACGGGCCTCCGGTGCCTCGCAGACTCCATGAGGTGCTGCCACATCCCCACCCTCATCATAACCATCATCAGGTGCTTGCAGTTCTGCGTCAGGGGGCATGGGCACATTTCTACGTACGCACATGTTGTGGAGCATGACACATGCCATCACCATCTTTGCAACCTTCTCATGGCGGTACAGGAGTGCCCCGCCAGACCTGCTGAGGCAGCGGAAACGGGTCTTCAGTAGGCCGAATGCCTGTTCAATGACTACACGGGTACGTGAGTGGGCATGGTTGTAGTCCTCCTCATGCTGGTCCCGTGGGTTCCGGACTGGTGTGAGGAGCCATCTCTTCAGTGGATATCCAGCATCACCTGTATGTGGACGAGAAACGTATGATGTGGAATGCCATTGATACGTACGCACACCCCCCCCCCCTTCCTGGCAGGTCAATGCCAATTCACATACCCCACATCATCATGCATGTAATGAGACTCACCGAGTAGCCAGGATCTGTTCCCTGCGTGTCGCTCCATGTAGCGTGGTATTGTAGAGTTCCTCAAGACCATAGAATCATGGGTTGATCCAGGGAATCGGGCACAACAATGTGTAATGATCCTGTTGGAGTCACACACCATCTGTACATTCAGGGAATGAAATTGTTTTCGGTTGCGGTACTGGGCCTCCATGGCATGTGGGACGACCAATTCAACATGGGTGCAGTCGATGGCACCAATGCAACCCGGTATGCCGGCAAGTGCATGGAATCCCACTTTTGTGTTGGTTATTTCCTGCTCCGAGCGTGGTAGAGAGATGTAATCGTCTGCGTGCTTCAGGAGGGCATCGAGCACTTGCAATAGTGTCCGTGAGAACAGTGGCTGAGAAATGCCATGCAACTGTCCGACTGTGTGCTGGTAGGTGCCTGTGGCCAGGAAGTGGAGTACAGACACCACCTTCAGTAGGGGTGGGATGGCGGTTGGGCTATCTATCATGCTGACAAGGTCAGCCTGTGTCATGTCCACAATGGCGGTTATGGTGTCCCGGTCCAGACGGTAGAGGGTGTGGATCTGCTCATCAGTGAGGTTGAACGGATGTGCTCGGAGGCGTGGGATTGCGGGCTGCCTGCGTGGTGGTAGTGGCTGTGCTGGCAGCCCTTGCTGGCCCTGCCTTGGCCTCCTCCTCCTCCTGCGTCTCCTCCGTGCGGCTGGTTGTAGTTGGTGTTCGTCTTCTTCTTGGAGTCGGAGCGCTTGCAGTGCTATCAGGTCCCCCAGGGCCAACATCGCGAGTCCTGCCGGTAGCATTTCGGTGTGGTTGTGGGAGGAGACTGGCTGTGCAATTTATGTGTTTTCAGGCTGTATGGCCTCCACCTGTGGTGATTGATTCCACCTGTGCAAACTGCTCTCCCCTTTGGCCGAGCACGTCCCGCGCACAACGCTGCAATTCGGGGAATTGTATCTTGCTATTGCAATCATGTATTTGTACCCGATGGCCGTGTAAGATTGGTTGATATGTTCATTCTGCTGTGGTCCCATTGTTTCACATGCATTCATTGCAGTCGCGAACAGACTTGTGAAGGGTCACTGGAAAGTAGTACTCGAGTAACGGTGGACCCTCATGCATCACTGCACCGAGGTTCAACGACGGGCGGGGCGTCCCATTCGTGGGTGAAGGCAGTTGCCATTTTCACACACAGCCGCACTCGATGGAATAATTAGTGATTTCAAACGGCCACAGATGCCTTTTCGACGTGATGTTGCAAATGAGGAATTCGAGGGGCGGCGCTTTCGGTTTCCAGCTAGCGGCGAGGAGATGCCCACAGGTCTGACTGCAAATGTAACGTTCTATTGTTCTATGTCCTTGAGACAGGGCCCATGGCGAGGGAGCAATGATTGATATGAATAGTTTGGGATGCGCAATAGCTACGTGGGCGATGAGGCCGTCCGTTCCCAATAACATGTTACTTCACAACACTGGAATTACGGGCTGGGGCACTGTGGATTTAGCAGGCTGCATAACGCACGGACTCAATGGATGTTTCTAATGTTATGTGAGTAATTATTCAGGCATTTTGATCCCGGGATGAGGGAATGATGGATGGATGCATGGGCAGGTGATTTGATACAGAGTTTGCCATGTACAGGGCTTCTTGGGATCTATCCGCCTCCCCTACGCTATGTGATGCAGGGCTGCCATTGTGGGACCATCGTCCATCTGGCCTTGTTGAGCCCTCCCTGTCTCGAGGCGCCCTCAGACACTTGTGTCCATGCACGTTAACATTCCCATCTGATGGAATCTGTTTTGACAGACGCATGCACAGGTACACTCGTTTGTGATGGTGTTTGCACCTCGATATAGATGGTTATGAGTCGCAAGTGGTTTTGGGGTGGTGATGATCCTTTTGGTTGGGCTAGCATGCATATGGCTGTGGATTTCGTGTGATCATTGAAGTGAGTAGTTGGAATGTAGTTCTGATGGCCATTCTGTTCTTTTTCTTTTCTTTTGGTTGACAGGTATCTCCTCCCCTTTTGCCACTGCCATCTGTATGCCACTCCTGCAGATGGCTTTTACTCCCGACACCTGCTGCTTCGTGTTAATCAGTGGAGCAGCATTATGATCTTATGGGACGATCGCCAATGGGCCACATGCCCTTACGCAGTACTGGTGGCTCGGAGCAACATTTCGGCCTTTCAGCTGGACTAGTGCCTCCCCATTGGGACGGCCCTGCGGTTCTGTGCGCTTCCATGTTGCCTTTTCGTACGTGATTGTGGCTCTGTGTACCATGGGGGAACAGGGCGACACACAGGTAGTGGCTGGTCATTTCTTGCGGAAGCAGCCCACAATGGTGATTGGTGTTTTGGAGTTCATGGCCTGATGGCTGTATGGGCTTGGTGATTTTGATGTGCATAAAATTTCTATTCGGATTTGGCCCGTGTAGCGTTTTTCTTTGCAAGTGATGTGGCATATGCCAATTTGGGGGGCGATGTATTGTGAGGAGATCTGCATCGGGTTCCGGCTTCGGGGTTTAGTTGCGTGGTACTGTACTGGCCGCGTTTGCCTACGAAGCCCAGTGAGGTCAGGGATGGGGGCTGCCAATATGACAGTTTGAATGTTGTCATGCTCAGGGGCGGGGGATTGGGTTTTGTGTAACAGATGCCGGTCAGCCAGGTGGACTGGTGGAATGATGTGATTTTCGGAATATTGCTGGTCACAGGTGCCTGTGTTTGCGTGCGTTTCTTGGTGGGGGACTGTGGTCATGTCCATTGGGATGGCTTCTGTATTCGTGCCATCTGTGCCCTGCAGCTCCCATTGGCCCCTGTTGTGTTTCTTTTGTTCGTTGGCATGCATGGGTGACTTGTACATTTCAATGGTTGCATTGTGGCTTCATTGCACCTACGGGGAGTTGTACTTTGTGGGCAGGGAGCGGTGTACAGGCACTCAGTGGGGCCGTTTACGGTTGATTCGCGATGCCGTACTTCTCGCCATGGCGGAATGGTACATTACGCCATGCCTGATGGCGTTAGGTACATGTCCGCTAGGGTCGGAATTGGCGTACCGTTGCACCATGGTGGTGTTTGCGGTTTGGCATGGCGCGCGCGCGCGTGCTTGGTGCAGTTAGCGTTGGCGTTCACTACGGTGTCGCTAATGGCTTCGTACTTTGCGGTGACGGGTCATAGTCGCACCGAGCGCTATTCGATGGCGGTATTGCATTTCCGCCATCGTTTTTCGATTTCCGCCAGGGTCGTAATGAGGGCCATTATTGGAGGAATTGCATAGTAGAGAAAAGGCAACATCGAAAAGAAGGACAAACGGAGGGAGGAGAAAGAGACAGATTAGAAACTGAAAGTCGCTATAATTCACCTGAAGACAGCAAGAACAGTCTGAGTCACAGCCGGTCTGGACCCGATGCAAGGGCCCATGGACCAGTGAAGCAACTAGGTTCAACAGAACACCCGCATTCACAACGCACCCCAACACAGAGAAGCAGGATGGAGAGCTCTACGCATAAAAACCCAAGGTGAGAAATAACCCCATGGGAAGGGAATTTGGGATCAGAGGAAGGTGGGAGTCCACCCACCACGGATCTAAACCTAATCACTCCGTTCTCCTGTCATAGGTGCGACCCACCGCCAGGCACATAACGAAGCAGAGAAAGCCAGAGATAGTGCAAACCCGTCCATCCAGCATCGCATGGCACCCTGTGTATGCCAGGTGAGCGTAACAAACTGCTTCTCTTTTTCTCCTTGAATTTCAACCTGACACATTAGAATGACAGTGACACTAGGCATGCATCCATTCTGAAGATATAATTCCACTGCACTTTCTGATTAAGCAAAAATGTGGCATTCTTTTATACTGTTGCTTTGTGCCATTATGTTTTTAGGTTTCAATGGTTTTTTGGCTAAGGCCCACAATACCCCATTTACCCCATTTACCCCATCAATGAGGGCAACAGTCTCCTCAGGCAATGTGTCCCTCTGAGGAAAGGTATTTCATTAATGGGTGTGGCTAACACCTCCTGTCTCAGCCTATCCCTTCCCCATTTAAATTTTGCACAGGGCCTTCATTTCTCTCACCCGTACATGGTTTTGTGGGGCTCTACCTTAATTGATACTCTGCACCAGTTCCTTTGACATTATTGTTGCTTGGGCACTTGTGTCAATCATTGCAAATGCATTACATTTGTCTTCAATAGTGATAGGATCATACTACCTATCCTCAACCTCTTCTAGAATGCATAAAACGTGTGCATTTGTACTAATTCCCGGACTTACTTGTCATAGGCAATTTTGACATTTTTCTATGCAGATGCATATGAAGTGATAGTTTACTCTACTTTTGCCGACATCTTTCTGAATATCATTGTCTATTTTCACTGGATCAGAACCCATTTGAAGTGTAGCCACTGACTGCCCCTCTGACTTGGGACCACTAGTGTTCAGACCCCAATTTCTCATTGTGCCTTCCCAATTGTCTGGTTCTTCTCTACCACCACACTGCAACCTATTGGCTGTGCATTTTCACAAGTGTCACGTGACAGTATGTCCATTTCTGGTGTGGGACACTTATCTGCATTTTGTACAGCACCTGTCATTTCTGTCCATTGGGATATCTGTGGCTCAAATACTCCTCAGGTGACTGACCTGTACCTGCCTTTTGGGGAATTGTTTTTTTTCTGTGGGGATATCAACAGTATTTTGGTTTTCAAGTAATGATAATCTATCTGTTGATCCTGACTCTTCATTTTGTGTTTCATTTTCACCATGCATATTCTTTTTAGAACGACTTCTCTGTTCTTTGGGTGCTTCCTGTTCATTTCCCCCTTTTTTCTCTTCATCTTCACACACCTGAATGGTCTGGTCCAACTACAAGTTAAACCACACTCCCTATGTGTGTGTGTTAAAATTCCCTGTCTCACTTTCATTCGTTTGTGTTCTAGTTTTTAAATCGTCAAGCAAATCAGTATATTTATTCCAAGGTGATTCATGGGCATCTGTGTTTTCATCATGGCAGAGTTGAATAGCTAGTCACTCCTATGACTTTCTGCTCCTTCTGTTAGTTGTTGCTTTTGAACTGCACATTATTTTCCTATTTGCTCAGACAACATTTTAACTTGGGGCTCTAAGCATTGAAACCTGTCCATGTCTCTGAATTCCTCTCTTTGTTGTCTGGGTCGGTAATGATTAAACTTACCCTGATTAGGCCTGTTCTGGTACATTTCAGGAGATTGATTTCTGTTTGTGTTTCCCCATAAGTCGTGTGAACAGGAGGTGGGGAACGTGGACTGACCATCCATTGACCATGGTCAACCTGTGGTGGGGACTGATTATATTGGCAAGGTACATAATTCATATTTTGCCTTTCATTCGGTGGGAAATGTTCCCTATGCTGATTTTCATTTTCGATGAATCTATCCACATATCTTGATCTTTCTTGGTGGCCATACAACATTGTGTTTGGGTCAAATCTACTCTGGGCCTCTAATGTCTGATATGAACCGTTGTACATTTGATTTTGATTGTTATTCAGGCCTGGCATGTCACAGCGAAACCCCACTCTGAGGGAATTACCAAGGTAATGAGGAATAATGTAAGAATTTCTGTCGCTGGGATCAACATTGATTGGAACACAGGAGTCTGTGGTAATTTTCTCTGTGGAGCCACGCCCCTTTGATTAGGTGTCATATCATTCATTGCCTGAATTTGGGCTGTTTCTAGTGACATCTTTACAGACTTTACCTCCAAAATCGAGGGTGTGTATTCCTTAGACTTTGATTTTGCATCTTTATTCCTAGGCCCGCCTCTTTCTGATTAAATATCACCTCATACAGCTTGGTTGCCTCTTCCATTACCCATTATAATGTTTTTCCCCCTGTCAAATTCACAGATCAATTGGGAGACAATTTCTTTTTGTAGCCCCTAAAAATATCCCGTTTTAAATTCTGAGTTAGGGTTAAAGGTCACATTAAAACATGAGAATGCCTTTTTAAAGTTTTGAAAGAATTGGCAAGGGGATTCATTTTGTTGTGCGGCCATGCTATAAGCAATTTTCTTGGCTTGCTGTATAGACTGATAAGGGGAGAATTGGTGTCTAATTTCTTTCTCAAGGTCTGCCCACGACAAATGTTCCTGTTCATTGAGACCACGGATGATACTAGCAGAAGCTGCATCTGAAGTGAGGGGAAAATATCATCCATATTGCTTCTATTGATCTGAAGGTTCTTAAACATATCATAGACCACCTCCAACGGATCTTCTATGCAACAATCCCCTCCTTTTTTGAATGGTCTAATCAAGGTCCTGATAGATTTAATCATTTTTAAAGGACTACGTGGTGCATTCCGGTTTGTGCAATTTTGTCGCTCAACCCTGTTCTCTTGTGAGTAAGAATGTGTGTATTTGAAGGTGATTCGGACCCTAACATTTGATCATAACAAAGCCCATCCAGGTGGACATCTGCCAGTAAATTTCCATGGCTAGGACTGTGATTACGTTTAGCTCCAGTGAATGTGGTACACTGTCACTGTTCCTGAGATTTGAAATTAAATATTTGCTGTTCCAGGTTTTTGCGCTGTCCATGAAGCATCTCTGCTTCATGACAGAGGGCAGAATTCTCATCCCTAACCTTATTGATTATTGCTTGCAATTCTTTGATCTGTGTCTAACAATGATCAATTGCTTTTGCTAATACTTCATTTTCATCCAAAAATCTAAATATCTCCTATTCCATGGCATTGAATTACTTATCTTTCTCACTATTATCTTTTCTAAGAGTTTGTATCTCTGAAATTGTAACATCTTTATCTTTCCTTACATCAGCTAACATTGTTTTTAAATAAATCAACTCCTGCTCACTCTCATTAAATTGCTTATCTCTCTGAGCCAGTCGCGCATCAAGGTCGCTACATTTGGCTTGCAGTTTTGTGTCCGGCTCTTTGTGTTTTCATTCTGCTTTCAATTGCTCCACCTGATCACATTCATTGTTCAAACTGCACTTTAATTTACTAATGACCTCAGCATCTTTATCCTGCAATTGTATAAACTTATGAAGCGAAAACCATAATTTTGCGTGTAATCTAATGATGCAATCTCTCTCATTTTTGTACTCTGATTCTCAAAAAAGCCTAAGAAGACATGCTGGATAATTTTCCCTTTACCAGATATGTCTTCCCGGGTCTCTCTTTCCATTTCAGCATAAATCCTGTCTTTCCATGTTATCAGATTTTCAGCTGACCAGTTTGCAAAAGCGAAACATGTTGCCATAACATAATCTGATAACTCAGAAAATTCCACCTGAAGCTGAGAGATGGTGGGATTTAAGCTAATGACACAATACTAGAAGTCAATTTTCACCCGCAACAGTTGTTTTGCTTGCAGTTTTAATTCTGAGAATGAGCGCACAATATAGTTATGCTTTATGATGCAAGGCCACGCCCAATAATTACTTTACTGCTTCCCGGCCAATGCAGAAAGCTGTAAGAGATATTTTTCAGGTGGTATTTTTGGTTAGTGGTAGTTTTGGTCTTTTGTGGTATAGTGGTGAGTCTAAATTTAGAGTACCACCTGATAATTGTTCTGATACCGGGATCACTAACGGTAAGCAAATACCAGACTTAGTACACTCTAGACAATAAACTTATCCCCTTTGCAATTCTAATTTATAATACCACATTATGCCCTTTTGGCTTGCATCTCAGAATACATTTACCATGGAAATGATACACGAACATTCATTCAGAACATCTCAGAATAACACAATTTACAGTGACTAACTTTGCTTCATAGTTTACCACACATTCTGTATCTATCTGTATGTCATCCCAAGAAAGTTGAGCACAGAATAAGTACACTGAAGCTAATTCACCTTTTTCAAATTGTTATTCTTTATCAGAAGTTAGAAATATGCAAGTTACACAGAATGACATGCACAGTGCACAGCATCCACGTTGTATTTCAAACATGAACTAAGCCTTTCCTGCAATGGGTTTCAAAATATTCTATTTGCGATAATGCCCAGAGTTCTGCCAACATTGGCCTTGAACTTTGCAACAAAACTTGGCAGAGCATGGGCTTCTGTCACATCTGAGTTGTATCGCATTAATGGAGAAACATGAACACTTATGCATATTTAAAATGTCACTGTGTAGCACCTACAAAATGAAATGATTTACCCACTCAACACAGCAAATATTAAGCATTCACTCATTGGCATGCTCCTCAAATTAACCGACCTTACCAAAATAATCTTTAATCGTGAGTGTGTCCTGATGGGAGCAAATATCATTGGGATACAGACAACGTCATCAGGCACTAAAAGGGTGGCCTTAGGGTTCGAGCATGCTCTTCCTCATGATGATGGATGACAGATGCTGGTTGGCAAGGTCCCAGAAATGCGATGGGTGGGCTACAAGGTACCCATAAAGCATTGCAGTCCACGGAGTTGCAGGTCAATTGCAGACTCAGCAGCTCTTCCAAATTGAGGGGGGTCATGGATGCAGAGCAGGGCTTCAGAGTGGTTGTTCCTACCAGTCCAGAGAAGGAAGGCATCTAATCCAGGTCCTCATAGTCGAATTGAAGGCATAGGTTATCAATGCAGTGGTTGGTATCAACTAATGCTGGTTTCCGCAGCAGTTGTGTTCCTCTGGCAGTCTTTGAGCATTGAATACTTGGATTATGTGTTCAACTCTTAAGAATAGCTCTAAAGACCACTTACTTTGAGCCTGAATTCTTGCTGGGGAGGCATCTGCCCTCCAATGGTAGGGACGTTCAACAACTAGAGGGTGCTCATTCATGGGCAGGTATTCCACAGTCTGCTCAATAACCAACTACATTATGGATGCTATATGGCTAGGGACCAGGCAGTGCCAATCCCTATTTCCAACCAGTTTAGATGCACAAAGCACTAACCTTCAGCCCTATGCAGATTGATTTCTGCACAGGTGCATGCATGTCAAAAAGCAAAATGTCACAAAGAACAGGGCATGTACATTGTGTAGCTCATTTTATAAATATGAGTAAACTGCCCAGAGGGCCCTGTATATGTTTTCACGTTCATGCAAACAGATCCCCGCCAGGCAATGCTCATCATTTGCACTGCGGAGTACAAATGTGAGGTGCAAAATAGTGGCAGTAGCACAAAGGACTTTCCACAGTGCAAAAAGAGTACAATGGTTTTCTACGGAATCCCTCTGCTTATAATAATCCAGGATGAAAATATCATGCTGGAGCAAAACCAAGTGGTTTGAAGGTGCAGAGGAATGGGAGGAGGGAATGTAACTCTCTGCTCTCCTTCACCTTTAAAAACCACAAACATGCCCCCCCTGGTATGAATTAAGGTGTTAAGGCAGGTGTAACACTGCCTTAAGCACCTTCATGAATGCTCCAGGGACTTTGAAAATGAGCCCCTTTGTGTACATAGTTGTTAGGAAAGATTTCGTAATTGTAGGGAATTTTCCTTCCATGTGGCAACCCCTAAACTTTTTGCTATTGTTTTTAACCTTGTTCTTGACTTTGCCAGAGAAGTACAGCCTTCTGCCGCACTTCTCTGGGCTTTCGCTCCTTTCTTACGGGGAAACTGACATGCCCTTAAGACAGTCAGTACCGGGGAACGTGGTTTCCCGTAGTTTCTTTTATCGTGTCGCAGCTTTAGTGCAACACGACACAAGAGGGCACTGTAAGCTAAGTTACAGCTCTCTTGGGTCTCTAGCCTTCTACAGGCCCTAGATACTCTTTTAGGATGGTATTTGATCGGTGCAAGTCATTCAGGGACTGGAATGGTGGCAGCGATCGTTTTGTTTATTTTGAGCTCCTTTTGGCGTTCTGAGCACGTTTTTGCACTGAACCCAAAATGGTGGCCTGGCTCCCAAAATGGCCAGGCCGCGAGGCTCCTTTGTCCTGTCCACTGTCCGTCTTGCTCCCTTCACCTTCCCCAGGTCCGGCGACCCGGGGCCTTCCTTATTTGGGCATGTACTTTCCCGCGAAACGTGGTTGCTTTCGCGGGCTTCTACATGTCGTTTGTGTGCCTCCAGGGTGTGGGCTGGGATGTCTGGTCCCAATACACATCCTGGGTGCCAGAGAGTCTAGGGTGGTGTGAATGCCTGGGACCACCGTGGTCCGTGATTGGTCCACGTATGGTATGTGTTTTGATGAGCGGATCTCCCATTGGCTCCCCTCCGTTTTGGCGCGAAGGGAACCGTGGATAAGAGGGGGCTGGAAACACCACTACCATGTCGATCTCCTGAGTTCTCACGAACGAAGGAATACAGGAGCCAAGTATCCTGCAACTACGAGGCTGGACCGAGGAATCGCTGGTGACCCGCTGAAGGAATCCTCCTTTGCACTGCTGTCGTCCGGAGAGCCCCTGTCCTCCTTTGATCGAACCAGAAGGCCTGTACTGGTGCTTCGACCTTTGGAATAGCAGGAACAGCTATTCCCGGCATCTTCAACCATCTCCTGCCAAGTAAGCCTTCGGAAGCGTCTCTGGGCCATCCAGTTGACTGACCAGCTTACAAAGGAGTTTGGCTCTGCAACCGCCGCCAGGTTGTGTTGTATTGCGAGTCCTTGTCCCTCTCCCACGCTTCGTGCACTTGGCGTTCCCAGGTCTGAAGGGAGGAGGGTTCATTTGGCTCGAATACACACGGCCGCTCCGTTGTCCTGTGCGGCAACAAAACTGTGCCGGTTTCGTCGATTGGGACGTCTTTTTGCTCTACACGACTACAAAGCGTTCCCTGCTCTTCTGAACCTGCCAGCTGCTGAAACTATCGTGGAGGAGCCTGGGTCTGCTTGCTTCGGGGACCGGTGAGTAGTATATCTAGGATCTGGTCGCCCTCCTGCAGTATCCCATTGCTTTTCCCTGCTGTGTAAAAACAGCACCCTTTTGCCGCGCTCGCGCTCTGCTTCTGCCCGCTGTGGAGGCTGCGCTTGAGTTGCGGAACCTGTTCTTCTTCTGCTGTGCACTAACGTGAACCGCCTGACTTCCTCCGAAGAGCTTCCCCTTGTGCCCGTCGGCACCGGCGTGGCAGGTACTTTGAGCACAAGGCTCCACTCTTCGCAGGGCTCGGACTTCCATCTAGTTAGGTGCCTATGAAGGCGAACTGAGTCGAAAGCATTATCGCACTGCCTGTTTTCCTTCCCTGGCAGGTGGACTACATATTTCGTGCTTTAAACGCTTGCGACTGTGTATTTGTATATATATTGTGTTGATATGGTATGTGTTGGTTTAATATTGTGATATTGTGATTTTCTCGCTACGGTCATTATTTTAAAGGCCTTAAAATAAATGTGTATCTATTTTTGATATAACAACTGTTTGGAGTAGTTTGTTAGCGCTCTTGCTTTGTGTGCTCATTGCGGGCCTTCAGTCACCCTCACCCCTCTTGAGACCTAGTCTTGACCGCCGCGATCGCTACCTTGATTGGTCTGGCTTGTCCAGAGGTTACCCTGTTCCAAGTCATTAGGTTGGCCTTCTGAACTTCTGCGCCACCAGGACAGAGTTCAGAAATCCGTCTTAACAATAGTACCAAAAGGGCATTAAGGAAAAAATAAAGATGCACAATAATGCACTGGAAAAATAATAAACCTCAGTTAACTGACACGAGCCTCTTCTGTACATATTACAATAGTAACTGAAAAGTAAAACAGGTCACAAAGGAGCTTGTTTTATAACCATGTGTAAATTACCTAGAGGGGACTGCTTACTTTTGCACTTACATGCAAACAGGTCCCCTCCCAGAAATGTTCACCATTTGCACTGCAGCGTGCAAAAGGGAGGTGTACAATGGTGATTGGAGTGCCTTAAAAAACCCAACCTTTCACACTCTGCAGTGCAAAATGAGTAAACTCTGCCTGCAGCTTACACATGGTAGGCAGTGTTTACAATGGTTTCATGTGACGCTAACTGCGGTGCAAAAAGCAGGCAGATTCATAAGGTCTCCATTGGTTTTACACCAGAATGAAAATGTCATGCTGGCATTTGAAGGTGGGGGGAAAGGGAGGCGGAAATGTAATATCCCTTCTGGCTCAACGCTCTGCTTTTAAAACCAGAAAATGTCCCCAGGGTATGAAAGAAGGTGTTCAGACAGGCATCTTCATTTACGCTCCAGAGACTTACAAAATTAACCCAAAATGACCCCAGCAGTACCCCACGTACGGTGCCATGCGCTGCAATGCAAAAAAGGTGCAAGCAAATGTGAGACGCTCTCCCTGCAATGGAAGCCTGAAGTACTACCCAAAGCACTGCAGGCGAAAAATGAGCAGGCTAAAAAGACCTCGCTCACACCAAAATATCAGCCAGAGTCCTAATCGAATACAAAATGTGCTGGGGGCCCATTAAAATCAAAGGTGGGGAGAGATGCAAAACAAAATATCTTTCCTAACGGGTGGTATTTTAAACACAGCAGGTACTTACAATAACACATACTTATACAGTTAGCGCCGTACTCATAACGAGTCCCACTGGGTACATTCTGTTATTTTTCACTTGTGTTCAAAGCGCTCGTAAGCAGCCAAAGGGTGTGGGGGGTGCTGGTGCTACTCAAAACTCCTCCACATGTAAATAAGTAGAACCTAGTACTGGTCTCAGCTTTGCTGCCTGAAAAGCATGGAGAATTGAGATCAGTCACATAAAGAGCCACGCATTCTCCATTCCGCTGTAACCACCGCTGTAGTTTTATGGTTCAATTTGCACCAGAAATGAGATAATTTACTGCCACTTTTTCCAGTATGAAAGCCTGCCTGCAAAGGTTATATTGCTGATTGCAAGCTAATGAAATCGACTAACCTACCATAACTCAGCTTGAAATGTACATTCTATATAAACAAATAGAGCTATATAAGTTAATTGAATGGCAGTAAACACAGAACATTTTTATTTTACTAACCCTATGTTTATTATATATGCATGTGTAATCTAATATATGACTGGCACTTTTAACCATGTGAACATTTTAGCTCACAAGGCTATTCACTATGGCAGATTGTTTCGAGTTTTTATTTGGATCAAGATTCCAAACTAGATGTCTGATTAATTCCAATGTATAACTTAATTATCCCGTACTTCTGGCTAATGACGTTTTCAATGTGATACATTGGTGCACACCTGAAACAGGATTTCTGTGCTTAAGCACAGGGCTTTGGAGTTTCTTTGTAAGACTGTGCATTCGCTTGAATTGCCAGTGTATCTTTTCCATGTAAAAACATAGGGCCCAATTCACAGAAGCGTTTTATAATGGCAAAACTACATTGGAAAATGTTCTCTGAATAAGGGCCATAATCTCTCCAAAGATATACTTAGATCATGTGTGTTTCATTAATCAGTGCAGACTCTTTGCAACATTGTATTCTTTTGCCCACTGCCTGCTCAGGCAGAGACTACTTTGTTTGTGAGGGATCTTTTGACACATCACTATTTCTCCATCAAGGAACAGCCATTTCATGATTCCTGAGATGCATTTGACACAGCTACAATTATTCTCATCAATCAACAGTGGCCTGGAGACAATGCATGTGGGCAGCGTGGGATGGAAGGATTCACATTCACTCAGTCGTGGATCCTTGCCTCAATTTTTGGACCTGGGTACCGGGCATCCACAGAAACTGTGGGTTGACTCCTCTCCACCAGTGATCCAATGTTGGGAAGGTTGAATCGACCTCCCCAATATATCAAATATATTATTTATGAATGCAATATATTAGCAGACATTTGATTTTTCATTCATTAACAATTATTCTTTGGGAGATAATTGGCCAAGGATTTTCCATTTATAATGGTCTAATCAGAAGAAAAAAAACGATGTGTTGTGAGCCTGTTGGCATGCATATGACTGCACATTGTAAGTTGTGAGGTAATGGGAGATAATTTCCACTAGCAGGGAATAGCATGAGATTCTTCTGCACCTCACCTAAGACAATCATCAATGACACTTTGGGATTGTGTTGCATCCCAGGAAGATGGGATTGTAGAACTTGTTTCTAGTTCAGCCATTTTAGAAGTGTAAACACTGTACAATAGGTACTATAAAATATTATACACAATTAAGCACATCATTGGGAACTAGGTTAACAGCCTGAGGTCATAGAATATCATCATATGCCCTAATTGATTATTTTGGTGAAGGCAAGCACTGCAGTCTGACAACCATTGCTATTTATCTTTTATTTTTTCAGTCCCTCTGGTGGTTGATGCAAAAAGGAACTGTCAACAAATAGATAGGACTACATGGTGTTCAATGGTTCCTTTTTAATTGCATTACTTTTGATAAAGTCAGTCAACAATAGATTGTGTGATACATGCAGTAAAATATATAACAACATATCTGCCTAGGTGCACAGTCACTGCACTTGGTGCTGTTGTTTGCCCTCCTATTTCTTTTCTCTTAATGTTTGCTTAAAAACACCCTCAGTTTAAGTCACAGATCAAATTGAGCACCCATCCCTCTCCCCCTCCGTATCATTGGAGTCACTGGACAGCTTTTAACACAACTATTAAGATCCATAAGGGGTACTTACCACTTGCTTTACACCCCAAATACACAGATGGAATGCATGAGGGGTGTTAATCCAAACCTTTAAGAAGAACCCCCTCAGTTCATGCTGTTTCTGCATAAAGAAGTGATAGGATAGAACGTTTGTCATCTGCCTTGACAAAGATCGGGGTTGAAAGTATGAGATCCAAATGTTCGAGGGAGAAAAGACAGAAGATTATTTTTCAAAAATAATCTTTGTTCTTTTCTCCCCTGAACATTCCTGACTTGGCCCCCCACATCCCACACCACCCCCACATCCACACCTCCCTATTTACGTTGCGGTAGCCGGCTCGCAGTGTCCCTGCAACACCTGTTCTCTTTCACTTCTGTGATCGGGTACCGGCGCCACAGGGACCTTTCCTTTTATTTTTATTTTTTGTGCCTTTTTGGGAAGGGTGCAGGGGACACCCCCACAGCCCTCAACACCGAATGCGTGTTTTGCTCAAACATTTCGGCTGTTCAGAATTTCCGAACGGCCGAAATTCGGCCAAATCACACATTCAGGCTTTTAAGCTCGGTCAATTTGGACGTTTCCCCTTGACAATGATACTTGCAGATTTAAAAAATAGAGACTCTCAGGTGCCAACATTATTGCAGGATCAATTTGACACTGTACTTTCCAACACCTTATCTGAATGAGCTCTAAATGGAGGCTAATAAATTAAACACTAGGCTTCATGTGAGAGAAACAGCTGAAGTAAATTGACAGACCGATGTTGGGACATAAACTGCCAACCTTGAAAAGGAAAAGAATTGAGATATTGAAGGAAAATGACCTCCAAAAAGCCAAGAAAGTTTCAATGCCCTTAGAAAGATTAAGGCCCTCTTCATCAGGGACATCATTTCAGCAAAATGCCAGGGGTAGCGGAATTGACATCACACGGCCCTCTGATGACATCACAGGACATAACAGGAAGTAATGTCATTTTATCCTACCCCAAGTGACATCACGAGAAGTGATGACACATGACCTTTCACCCCTTGACAAAACAGGAAACTGGCATCACATAGCATTGTTGCAGTACACTAAGAAAAATATGGTTACACCATCACTGTAATATTATCTACATTTCATACAAGAATGTATCACCAATCTAGCATTAATATCAGTGTGTATAGCGCCAACAACTGTAAGGCAATAAAGCACTGTCAACCAGCTTGTGACAAACTGTCACTGCTGGAATGGAAAACAGTGTGTGAACAACCAATATATTGAGAAACAATGAGACCAATACATGGCCAGAACAAAAAAGTTTAAAAAAGCTTTTTACAGCCTGCCCAAAGAGAATACCGAAGTTGGTTCCACATTAGGATGACCGGTGTTACCAGGCTTTATCACCTGCTGACCGCAGATCTGCCAACTAAAGTCTCCCGCAATCATGGGAGTCTCCAGCCAAAAGAGGCTCCTGCACTGCCGCAATTTAACATAATTCTACAGCAAAAATAGTCTGGAGAGAGTCTTCCTATTGTCCAAGCAAATCTCAGTCTTTCTTAGAATGAGTTAAAAGACTTGCCCAATTAAAAACTTATATGCGCTAGAAAAAGTTTATTGATGATTTTTCTATACAAAAATGGTGGAGGTGACTGCTACTTTAATCCCGAAAAGGGGCAAGGAGGGATTCGATGCAGTCAGAAGGCATAGAAAACAGAAATTGCAAGGGGCACGTCTCACTGCTTTATCCAATGTGTGTTTCTGGCCAGTGGTATTGCATACCTCAGTCCATCCATGAAAATATGCTCCATCCATTTGTCTTTGCAATTCATTTTGTGAATTGTCGGCCTGTGTTTAGAATAGAGAAATCCAAGCATTAGTCAAAGAATGCTCATAAAGCCATATTACTGGACTAACATCTCCTGATTGGAATGTAGCAGGTATGTTGACCATTCGGTGAGGTGGAATTAGAAAGAAGGAGACGGCATTCTCTACTGCATAGTGCACATGGTACACTGAGGAGCACATGTTGCACAATGCCGGTGAGCTTGAAACAGCAGATAACAGACACTCTTTTTTTCAACGAGTGCTAAAATGAGTGCCAGATGCAGCAAACAAGGCTGGCCTTACTACGCCAGAGTGCAGCTATTTGAGAGGAATGCCTTTATAAAAAAATGTGTGTAAAACATTCCCTGCTAGTAGTCATGGTGCAATTTTAGTTGCACTAGCCCTTTTGGCTACACACTTGGGGGGTTCTCAGGAAATCACGACCCAAAAAGGGTTTGTTCAAGATCAAACCATTGGTTCAAGTGAATCAGCCAGGATTAAAACTAAGGTCTGTTTTTCCACTGCCAGTTTAATTACTCGATTTAAATGTGCATGGGGCATCATAATGCCTTGAGCTGAGCACCTTAGTGCTGAACAAAATACAGAAAGCCAGTGAATATGGCACACGATTGGGTAGAATGGGACCTGTAAAGTGCATTGATAACAATTTTATGCATTTTGTTCTGGAGCAGCTGGAATGGAGCCTCTGGATTAGATTTTTCGGGGTACCCTTACAGATGGAGTACAAGTACAACCACAATATTGGCTACGTGGGAGGTTGCAAAATGCAAATGTTGACACTTACGTATTCTAGGTCGTCTTGTCTCGGGCTGCATTTAGCTCAACTAAACATGAAACCATGCCTTTTCTCTTAGGAGGAGGATATTGTATCTGCACTCACTGGTGCCCTTTAACGTCAGGCAGACCGGCAGTCGAGGCATCTGACTATAGCCTGTAGGAGTCAGACTTTCACTCGAGTCATCAGGACTGGAAGAACTGGAACACTGGTGGTCCTTCCCAGTCTGCCCGAAATTGTATCTTCTGGGCTGGGGGGGCGGGCCACTTGGCTTAATTACTACATTATAGCAAATATGTCCTTTGCCTTGTTGGCTAAGGCTCCAGAAAGTCTGAGCCTGAGTGGGTTGGGCTGCCAGGAAATAAATTGAAAATGCAGCCAGTCGCACAAGTGTCAGTGCGATTTTTCAACACCCTGGCGGCCAGGCTGGCCTCACGGCACCAACCTAACACTGCACACCAAATGCTGCCATTATACCAGACCTCTGTATTTCAACGGGAGCATCAGCAGCAAGGGTGTGGAAAAAGGGCTAAATGGCCAGTGGCATAACACAAAAGTTGGAGGCCCCACTGCAAGCCATGCTGAGGGGGTCCCCCACTCCAAACTCCTGAACAAAGCACCGGCCACGCCACAACCCCCCAGGAAAATATTTTGAATAATGGGTTAAAATAGCACATTAAGCAGCACACTCTTTGAAAAATTGGCTAAAAAGCCAGACCAGTTTCAATCGGTTTAGTGGGGTAACTTATGAAAAAATCCAATAGATGCAAATTACCAACAGTACACAGAAGCATTTTCCAATGCATTTGTGTGATAGCTTCCACCAAATAGAAGCCAGCATAAAAAACATTTTTTTCGCTTGATGTCCCATACATTTCCATGCTCGCTGCACCAATATATGCACCTTTTCCCACATAACACCATGCTCATGTTTGCTTTGCAAATAATGCTAGCAATGATGCTATAAGAAAATATGTCAAAGCTGACTTTGCCAATATATGCTAATAACCCCACGTAAGAACATACTTTGGCTGGCTTTATGATTAAAAATGCCAAACACAATAAATAAATGCTCAAGCTGGCAGTTCCAATATAGGTCAGTCTTGACACTTAATAACACTTATCATGGTTGTTTTACCATAAATGGCCAATAAAAAATGTCATGCCACATAGAAAAATGGCTAAACTGGCTGTATAGGTACATAGTAACACTTATCATGCTTGCTTTATTATAGATGCCCAGTAGAAAATGTTATGCCACAGTAAGAATGGCTAGAGTAGCTGCACCAAAATCCAAGTCTAGTCACGCAATAACAATTATTATGCCAGCCTCTTCATATATGGCAGTAGAAATGTCATGCCACAGTAAGAAATGGCTAGACCTTCTGTACCAAAATGTCAATCTAGCCTCATAACACTCTTCCAGTTGACTTTCCTAAAATAAATGCCAGTAAAAGATGCCATGTCACTTCAAGGAAATGTCAACAATGCTCTAATGCCATAGTTATGTTTTGCATTCGACCAGAACAAACAGCCAAGACATTTGATAATTCATGGGATGTGAGCAGGAGGTGGAGGTGGAGTACTAACTCAAATGTGTGTTTCATGGGGCAGTGTAGTTGCCCCAGTGAACCGAGTAGTCCGATCCTGAAAAGAGGAACCACAGCCCTCCAAATCAGGGCTTCTGATTTTGCCTCAGTCACCATCTAAAATTACTTTTATGTGATGGACAGAAGTGACAGGGCAGCAAAAGGGACAATGTCAGAGATGGAATTGGTGATACATTTTCACACACACTAGAACCTGACATGAATGTGCATAGAGGCGTGAGATACCCAAGAATGTACTGGTAAAACAAATCAGAGCCAAACCAGGGGTTCTTACTTGACTCTAATAGCCAAACAAGAGCGGAGTCGACCAGAGGCTCATACCTGCCATCCTGTCTTCCCAACACCAAAACACAGAACCCATGCCTAGCATCTTGCCTCACCACAGCCTCATGACACAAAAGTCAAAAATGGCTTCTGCCTCCCCAACCCCACAACTCAAGACCATGCCTGGTGTTATGCCTCCCCACACACCCATGACACAAAGGCCTTACCTGCACCACTGCCCCCCTACTCCCACAATGCAACTGCCCATACAGACTTCTGTCCCTCCACCCCCTTAACACAAGTCTCCCTACACAGAAAAACCTTGACTGTCATCACTCCAACACCCTCCATGATCGTGTAGGTGTTGTTACATTACAATCTTGAATGTCAGCATTGTACCCATTCTCCACACACCAATAGACTCCCACACAAGCACGATAACCTCACCTTGCAAACATACCCACGCCCTATGCCTCGTAAACACTATTCAAAATGGTGGAAATATTAGTTGGGCACATCGAAGTTGGACTTCTTCTGAACTACTATGTTGAAAATTCCACTTTCTACTGCCATTAATTTGTTTAATTGATGTCTAATATTGTGTGTTTGGGTTGCTTCATTTTACTGGTACAATGTTCAATGTTCTTTCAACTGGAAATGTGCAGATGAATACTGATGAACCCATATATCAGAATTGGATCTAGTAGAAGCCATGTTCAACGATTGAATGGAAAATTAAGCTATTGTGTCAGCATATCACTCTGTTCCCACCCCCTCCTAGAACCCACAATAAGCTCTGACTGGATTCCCTCTGCACAGTAAATAAAGCCATTATCATGTACATTCTCAGGTGTTTTCATACAACAGTACCTCCCAGGCAGCAGCACCTCCTGCAACTTTCAAAATACTTAGTAACACAAAACGGTGATGAGGCCCATCCAGGAGTCATGTATCAGTAATAATGAGTGTAGCAACAATAGAGCATGATACTAATTGCGATGAAGAATATACAGCAATATCACACACTTGGCAAGTAAACTGCAACCAAAAGTTTTATCAGTCCAGATTCAGACTTTTTTTTATGCTGTACAAAAATGTACATTCAAAAGAAATCGGCCAGACAACACCTTGCACACACAATACGTGTTTGCCTATTTAATTATCCCTCTGCAATTTGATGAAATAAATTCTTTATCGTTAATGTGTGTTTGATCGAATTATGTTAGTGCTTTTCTGATATGTGTATTCGGAATACAGTCCCACTTTCTCAGCAACACACAGCAGGGATAGAAGGGGCACAGCACCGAGGAATTGCCTCTGACCAGAAATTGAATAATGGTGTGCTGTTCGAGAGTTCACACATTTAATTTCACGAAGAAACCAGGGTGTTGGGGATATATAGGCTTCTAATTAAGATCACAACGCGTTGAGTAAAATAAAAACATGGACAATACTTGTGGTAGTGATGGCTGGTGTGCTGATATTAAAATAATGACCTCCACAAGAGAGTAATATAGATCTGGAAGTGTGGTATAGTTAAACACATTAACTGTGTGTGTGCTAAAATGTTTTTTCTTTCACCACAGCTTCTCTTGTAAAAAGAAATTCTGGTTAATTTGAACCTTTTACTCCCTATACTCTCACTTTCATCTACAGAGCCTCATTTGACAACAAAGCACAGGTGCAACCATAAACAAGGTCACAAAAAGTCTGTTTTAACATCAATACATAATAATAAAAGAGTGTTGGCAATATAGCTTTTGACCATAACCTGATGTCTGGTACGGTGGTACAATCCTGCCTTCAGATTCATGGTAAAAAAATATGGTGGGGAACAGAGCAGCACTCTCAATGCACACATGCGTTATCAAGCAGGCACAGCGGAAAAGCATACACATTTCAATTTAACATCATGTTACCGCTTTCATTTTTGTTTTCTATAAATATTTTGTTTTACCGGGGGGGGGGGGTCGGCTTGCGATTTAGTCAGAAGATGGTTGAACGGTGAACCTAGGGTCAACCTCGAGCTTGCTGCACCACCCGGGCTCGCTAGAGCCTTGCTTGTCTTCCTGAGGTCTAAATATGTGGGTTTGTGATGCACACTCTTTACCTGAAGTGCTGGCGAGGGGAGATGACACAACCCTTCTGTGACATAAATCAATGCTGGAATACAGACTGCAAGTATGAGAAACAGATTGTAAAACACTCCCACAACCGGAGGGAAGGTGGTACCAGTAAGGGCATCCAGGGAGGGTGGGTGGTCCTTTACAGGCCACTATCAAGCAAGGAGAGTGGAGGGGATGCTGATTGAATGTTGCAGCTGCCATGTGCCACTAACAGTAGTGCAATGTAGGCATGCTTTTTGTGGTGAGTCAGTGGGGGAACACTGCCCTTTATGCCATTACAGATAATTGGTGTCCATTAAGGATGTTGTTAAAGATAAAGGACAAACAGCCTAATTTCATGAATGTACATAATTACAGATGGGTGCTCTCCCTAATGGGGCCCCCTCCTGAACATGGGGTGGCGGGCTCCACTGTACCATGGGGGCTGCAAGGGCCCCTGCTAACCTTGTGCAAAGGGCGTGTGGGCCACCCACAGCCAGTTGCAGCAAGGGCTAGCAAGGGTGATAGCAGCAGCAGGTGAGAAAGCTGTGACCGCTCGCAACCCCCAAATGATACCCCTGCTCTTCATCTCTGAGAGAAATGACTGTACTGTAAATTATGTCATTGTGTTGTCTCTTCACCTACTTAAATCCAGTGCATATTCTATAAACCTTCAAGGAGTTTGGATTGGGGGTAAAATATATGTGTTGTTTTCAGGGTGAAATCTCTGAACAAAGGAAAAATACAGAGCCAATGGAAAATCTGTATTTGGACTATTATGAACCAAATGAGGCTCATTTTTGAGTTCCCGTAGTGTAAGTGGAAGGACTAAACACATGCATAACTGTGTTTCGCCTGTCTTAACACCTTCATTCACGCTCTAGGGGATTTTTTATTGTTTTTGAAGGCAGATTGTGTGCACGGAATGTATGTTGCATTTACGCCTCCCTTTTGACCTGCGACTTCAAAAACAACTTGGTTTTATGCGAGCTTGAGATTTTCCTGCTGCTGTAAAACCAATGATCTTCTATGGAATACACCTACATTTTGCAACAACAAAAAGCATGCAGATTCAATAGGTAATCGCCATGGAGCGTGAACATTTTACCACAAGCACCCACACCTATAATACGGGGGATGGCAGTACTGGGAAGAAATCCTTTTACACACAATAGGACTGCCCACAGCAAGACTTGATGTGTACTATCCTATCAGTTACACCAGACCCACAAGAGGAACCGAGAGTCGGTGTAAACATAGGTGAAAAACATTTTCCTTTTTACAAGAAGGGAAAACCCAATATCAGGCATTGTGATGAACGCACAAGGATTTTCTGGGGTGGTGACTATGGTTCACTTTACCTATCACTATTGGAGAACATGACATGTCCATGCCACTATTGTATTCCCGCAATAAACCTGTTAACATATTGGGGAGATTAATGAAGTTATCCTGGATACCTTGTGCTTAAAATAATTACTCTTCACATTCTTGTTTGCAGTGGGTTGCATGCATTTTATTTGCGTCGTTTAAGTGGTCTGCCAACATGTGTTTGGGCCACACAGGGTCTTTATCAAGGTGGAATTAATACATTTTGAACAATTTGTGCAACATATTGTGATACATTGTGTCAGTGGTTATTAGTACATCCAGTGTTATGCATCATTTAAGGCATGGTCAAAAACATGGTTCCATGTCATTTCATCATGGGATGTTTTTTCGTGTTTTTTTTACTGCAGATTTTTTCATGAAAAAACGTATTGAATTTTTTATTTTTGGTGGGGTCTCCCCAAACCACCATCCCCTTTAATTTTTTATATATTCCCAAACACCCACACCCCAAATGTACATTTTTCAAACCCCCCTAAAAATGTCGATGAATATTTTGATGAAAAATCTGCTGTTAAAAAAACATGAAAAAAACATCCCGCAATGAAAGGACTTCATACCAAAAACATGATCATTACAAAACATTTTTGAGGGTATAGTGAGTAAACATTACTTGTGAACAGTAGAGGAGGAGCGAAGAGAAGGAAGAAAAAATACAACATTATTTAGTTAATGTACAAAGTTGGGTCAGTGTTTTCACACTTCTGGAGCCTAAAATAGAGGCTGGCGAATCACTTGGCCTGGCACGGAATGCATTAGCTAGTATGTAGGTTCACATTAACCAGCAAATATGTGTTGATGAAGAAGTTGAGAAGTGGAACTTGAATAAGTCTTCATATGTGAGAGGTCCATACGGAGGAGCTTGAGGCAAGTGAAATCCAAAGTCAAGGAAGTATAAAAAGTGTAAGAGTGTTACTGTGCTTTGCTAGAAGATAAATAAAAGTAAAGAAAATATTTAAAGTAGACTTGATAAAGTGAACACATCAGGCAGGGAGCCTTTTGAGGGATACAAGATATCTGGTAGCAGAGTATACGAGGGGATCTATGAAACCCAGAAGGGGATACCTGGCAGGAGATTATACCAGGGAATCCACCCAAAGTGTATAAGGAAATGAGACATTGCCCAGGGATACCTGGCAGGAGAGTATTCCAAGGGATCCGAGGAAACCACTCAGGACTTCCTGGCAAGGCAGCATACCCATAGGTTATCTTGAACGCGGTAGTATAAAAGAGACACTTTGCCATCCATGAAGCAGTTGGATGAAAGAAAGACATTTTTCCATCTTTTGAAACAACAGTTATGCAAAAGAGACACTTTACCATCTATGGTGCAGTTTTATGGAAGAGACGCTTGGGCCATCTTTGACACAACAGTTATGTAAAAGAGACCTTTTTACTAACTTTGAGAAACTGTTACTTGGAAGAGGCATTCCAACCCTCTTTAAGGAAACATTAACTGTCTCATCCTTCCTGAAGTAATCCAGGAGAAGGGAACCACCCCCTGGATCTAAGGACTTCACTTTTGGAGATTTGTTTGGTGATAGATTTACATATGTGTTTTCACCTTCGAATATTTTGAGTAAAACCACATGCCAGGGACACTTTTCCTTACAATTGTGTATTTTAGTGTGAGGATCATATATGTTTTGGACACAAGGACAGTTATTATAATATTGATGACAATACACAGACTGATCTTTATTCTTAATTTCCTAGGAGGGGAATACTCTTGTTAGGATAGGGACAGAAAAGCATTTATCCAACCCTTTTTCTTTGATAAAGATGACCGATATTGAAAATAGTTCCACTTTGTGCCCTCTTCTCATTTCTTTCCCCTCACAGTACCCAGTAAAGAAAGAGACGGTGGGGTCATGGAGATTCATCAAGGACCTAAGCCCCTTGAACAATATTGTTGCAGCAGAGTTCCCATTGGTCCCTAACCCGGTTACAATATTGTGTAACATTCCTTCCGTAACTAAACATTTTACAGTGATTGATTTAAAGAATGCTTTAATTTCTATCCCATTACATTAAGAGAGTTATTATTTGACCTTGTTTACCTATCGCGGGATCAAGTTGAAACATACTCGTTTGCCCCAGCGGTATTGCAAGTCACCCTTGTGCAACTTGATAGCACAGTAATACAATATGTAGATGACATTTTAGTGTGCAGAAAATCAGAAGAAGAGTGCACGAAAGACTTGGTAAAACTGATGAAAGTACTGCAAAAGGGTACAAAGAATTGCAGTATTGCCAGGAAGAAGTACTATACATAGGTCAGCTAATATCAAAATGTTACACCTGAAAAAGCAGAAGCAATAATGGAAACTTCCAGTCCAGAGACAGTGAAAGGATTATAACAATTGCTAGGCCTCTGAAATTACTGCAGAGCATGGGTATTTGACTACACCCGTATGTCAGACCACTCTTGAAAGGACTCAAAGAGACACAAAAAGAAAACACTGATATAGCCTGGACAGTCGAGATTATAGATGCCTTTGATGAACTGAAGCTAGCAATCAGCACAGCACCCATGCTAGGTATCCCTGATTACAATGAAGAATGATCTTTTATTTTCCCATTCAAATGTGGTAGTGATGATGGCTGTCCTGGCACAAAAAACTACCATGGGACACAAGCCATTGGCATTGTATAGTGGAATCCTAGATCCAGTCATGAGAAGCCATTACCCATGTGAACAGGCATTGGCGACAGCAGCCTTTGCGATTGAGAAATCTGCCAGTATTACCTCATGAAGGTCATTACCCATGTGAACAAGCATTGGCGGCAGGAGTCTCTGTGATTGAGAAATCTGCCAGTATTACCGTGGGATGCTCAGTCACATTATATGTTGAGCATGCCCTATTCGCAATCCTTGAAAAACCTAAAAGCACATTGACCACACAAAGAGCAACGGGCTACAAAGGGATTATGTCAAACCCATTTATTAAAGTAGTTAGATGCAGGGTAGTGGGGTAGTGAATCCAGCCAGAATCCTAGCAAAAACAGTAAATTAAGGAGACAATGTTCATGATTGTGCAAATTATTATGATGAGATACCATGTGTCAAGGAAAAGGCCCTAAGAGGGGGGCAATTCTCTTCATTGATGGGTCCTCATCAATAGACCAGAGCACAGGCAAATGGCACAGTGGGGGCAGCAGTGATAAAAGCAAAACTGACAGATAACTTTGAAACAGTGGTAAGTATAAATTGCCATTGCATTTCTCAGCACAAGCAGCGAAATTGGTAGCTCTGATTTTAGCACTTGAAGCACATGAAGACAAGAGGATAACAGTGTATTCTGACTATGCCTAAATGATGTCAACAGTGCACACAGACTGTCATGTTGGAGGGGTGTGGCTACTTACATGCAGACGGCACACCAGTGCAGCATGCACCACTATTGGACAGGCTCATAGACGCATATCAACGTCCATCAGCCATCGCTGTGGTAAAGTGCAATGCGCACAACAGAGATGCCGATCATGATTTCTCGTGCGAATGAGGTCCCTGACTTGAAGCAAAAAAGTGGAAGATATTTTTCCAAAACATCTGAATTTATGAGTTGTCTGAACAAATACACACATGCATGAAATATGGTGAGAAAAGAGCGTTTTAAAACTACCCACAAATTACAGAATTACAGGGAAGAAAACCACCAGAAGAGCAAGAGTCATGGAAATGGAGGGGGTGATCATTGTCTCCCACTGATGCAATGTGGCACCAAGAGAGCAATGGGAAACCAGTCATGCCTTTAGAGCTTCTCAAAGTAGCATTAGCCCAATAGCACCACCCAGCACACACATCAAGGAGTGTCTTGCAGAAATGATCACGGAGGATTGGTTTGTTCCAAACTTGACAGAACATGTGGCAGATTTCATTGTGAATTGCCTGACTTGCCAAAAATGTATGGCAGGCCATACCTAATGAACAGTGAGAGGAGCAATACCCCATCTTACTGGACCATTTCAGCATCTACATATAGACTATGTAGATATGATACAGATTGCAATGGCAAGAGATAAATGCTAGCAGTTGTGTGTCCCTTTTCTCAATTGATTGAAGCAGGTCCATGCACACATCCAGATACATGTGCTATGAAGTTTGTCGTACACAAGGAGTTCCCAAGGTAGGGAGTGTGCAAAGTGTTACGATCTAACAATGGACTGCATTTTGTAAATGAAGTATTTGAGCACATCACTATCCTGTTCGGTATTATGCGTACATTCTTGTCCGCTTACCACCCCCCAGAAAAATGCCATTTGCGAACATCTCAACAGCCTCCTAAAAGATGGAATTGTGCAGCGAAAAGTGAAACTGTACAAAAGTTCACTCCATTGGCTTCCTTTAACCCTATTTGCATTATGCAATCAGCTTGGCTCAGACAATCACCTGACTTCACAAGAGCTGGTGACGGGACTCTGAATGCACACAGCCCCTGCTCCTCCAAATCGAGCTGACCCTGATGCAGATGGTGTATCTACTGTATTTGGACAAGAAATGCATGATTATTTGATGGCTATGATGGAGAGTGTCAACTTTATGTCTCGACAGCTTTGAGCGTGGCAGGGGAAATGAAGAAGACTGATGAAGCAGACAAACAAGTTGATCCCACAGCCTTGCTCAAGCCATTCGTTTTGTTTCGTGGACATATAGTGTTCTGCAAAAATTGTGCTAGATGGTGGCATAAGCCCTCTTTTAATGGACCATTTATAGTGGAAGCAGTTACACCAACAGCAGCAAAGCTCCAAGGCCTACCTGCCTGGATACACCTTTTTGCGGCATTAAACCCTACAATGGAGAGACCCCCCTGCCTGCAAACCCAGAGAGTGAAGGTGAGGATGAAATGAAAAGAGTCCAGATGAGGTTCATGATGACAGCAAATAAGCAGCAAGAAGAGTAAAAGAGTGATTCCTCTATAGATACACAGACAATAAAGTGAACAGTGTTTAACTACTCCTGCATGAAACAAGGTGTGACACTTAAGCAGCATAAAAAAGAGTAACATATGCTTCCTATGCCGATTATATTTTTCATGGTTTTATCCTATCTGATGAACACTTACCCCATTTGGGAGCCTGGAAAATAAGTCTTGATGTGTTATTGTTCAACATAAAAGCCTATTTTGTTTTGTAACATGATTTTTCCTCTATTCCCTGGAGAGACTAAAAATAATGTTCTTTTGGTGTGAAGAATGGGATTGTTTAATAATATTAGATATTCATTTTTAGCATTGAGGCGGAGCAGCACGCTTAGTTATCTGCAAAAGGTAGACATGTTAGCAATAATGCTTATAGCAGCATTTTTCTACATTGTGTGGTCTTTATTTTATTATCCTTATGGCATTGAGAGAATTGGTCCTTTATGATGTAGCCGACCAGTGCACAGAAATCTCTCCGCTATCACAGTGACACATGGAATGGTAATAAATTAATTTCCTATAGTAGCCACACAGATGAAGAGACTAAAAAGAAGTGTGTCAAATGACTTTGGGTACATGAATGAATATATTACTAATCCGGCTCAAGTCACTAATAATTTGCGGAATGAGCACATGAGCAGAGTAGGGAGAGAGATGCCTGAAGAGAGCTGTTATGTGGCTCCCCTTGTCCCCTCTGCCATGAGCTCTTCCAGAACTTTTATAGCCACAGAAATACTAGCAAATAGAGCACACTGTCTAACACACTTAGTGCTTTGCAGGACTAGGGGAACATTCCAAGCGAAATGGGCCACATTGCAATGGATGTCAAAAAAATGCATTCCCTTATGAAGATAGCTACATAAAAACAAAACCTATGATGGATGATCCTTGTAGAAAAAATAAGCTGATATAATATATATTAGAAGGTCCAGAGAAAGTTGAAGTTAGTATAACTGGCCATAATCTATTACAGTGCACCAATGCTGCAGAAAGAGAGAGGCCTGAAACATCTGAGTTTTGGAAGAGATCCCGATTATTAATATATGGACATGTGTTTGCCTCAGAAGGTTGGGCTGATGGAATGATGGAGTGCAAAGCACAAGCACTTCTGACGGTACCAGTAGAGGTGGTGCAAGCTGCAAATGATGTATGCCTTAAAGAATGGACTGAATATTCCTACTTAAATGGGTGCAAGATGAAGTAGGCCCCTAACCCATAAACCTGTAAACAATTCTACATTGTTTTAAGAATACTGGCACAGTGAAAGTTGGCCAGAATAAGGGATGCAACTGCATAATGGATCGACCAGGAATTAAAATTGGTACAGAAGTGCTTATGGATCACTATTGGGCTTGTGGTTCAAAGGCTTGCATGCAACTACCTTAGAATTGGGGATGCCTATGTCCGATTGGGTTAGAGGTACACCAGCTCTAGTAATACCCCAGAGTGAAGAACAAATTGGCGACTTCCGCCAAATGGATGTACACCGAAACAAAGGTCCCTTACCCTTAGATGTAATAAAAGGAAAAGACATTTTTGGCTAAATCAATACAGGCTTATGGTGACATACCAGATGAGCATAAGTTGTTCGGTAGGACAGCAATTTCCATTATGTCCCTCTTCGCTCCCGGTTTGCAGAGAGCAAGAAAGAGTGTGTGGTCAAGGAATCAACCAGAGGGGGGAATGTTAAGGGACAGATTAATACGTTGCGCATAGCTACAGCCCCTCATCCAGCCCAGGTGTGAAATGTTACTCACTAAGACAACGGTACTGCCCATATTCTAAGCAGGCACAGCAAGATATGAACACAATTTAAGCTTAAGATGGCACAGGTAAACCTAAGATAATGTTGTGACATCACATAAGATACAAAGCAAATATGCATACAACATGAAGAAAATAGCACTATGTCAAATATGCATTTACACATGAAGAATACTAACATGACACACATAAAGACATGAAGAATACTAACATAAACAATACATACGCTGAATGCAACATGAACAACACACGTATATAGCCCTCTAACATGAACAACAAAAGTAATAAAGAATCATCTTTTTCAAAATGAAAGCCGTAGTATGCGTCTAAGTAAACAAAAGACCTCAAGGCTTCATGAGAACTCAAAATACTACATTTGCTAAAATACAGATCTGTGCTGAGCTCAGATAGTAGCTGTGTAGACAAAGAAAAGGTTAATAAGAAATTAAAGAGGGTCTGAACGTCTCAGAGAGGGCACAAGACAACAATTCCCAAGACACAAGACATATATTCTTAAATTAATTAGAAGAACAACCAGCCTTTGTAAGCCATGTTGCAAATAATTATAAGCCCAAAGACTTTATGGGGAATGGATCAAGAGAGTCCTGGTGGTAGAGAAAAACAAAACATTCGTACTAATATTAGCTAAAATCCCAATAAATGCTGGGTGAAATAATTCCAAACGTGGTCTCACCACACGTGACACATAATTGAAGAATACTGTCTATTCATTAGTAACAGACACAGATAGAATACCTACCCCACTTCTCATGCATATGCCCAGATACAAGACGCCACACAAATCCAACTTCAGGGGAAACACCCTGACTCATGCCCTAGGAATAAGTAACAGTATCTCTTTTAACTGAAAGGAAAGCAGTACGTGGACCTCTCTCTCCCTAGTCCTGTCTGACTCATGGCTTGATGACCTGTCAGTTGCCCAAGGCAACCAATCAAAAACACCAATATTACGCCACCCATTACGTATCATACCAACCAATAGTTTATCATAGAAATGATGTCTTTTTACTTTTATCAATTTAGAGGTGGTCTCAGCAGGAGCCATTAGCTGTACGGACGTTAAGGTGAGCAATACATTGTTAAAAAGAAAATGTGAAATTCAAGGAAAACATTTTAGTTGCAATGACGTTAAGGTGAGAACTTAAGGCAACCAACTCTCCTAAAATCGACCTTAATTTTGTACAAACTATGACCACAACGATGACATGACAGATCACATCTCTGATGACATCTTTGGCCTTGGCAGTTGGCCACAGCCACTCCATATTTGAAATCAGTTGCAAACCATCATGACACTAACGCGTGACATCATTGCTTCATTGCCGTGGTGGCCATTTTGATCTTAAACTCATTATCCTTAGGACCACTAGCAATACTGGGTGCACGGACGGCACTCTGAATAATATTTTCTTCGAGAGATTTAACCCGTGACATACTGCATACTTTGGATTTATCCACTTAACCTGGTAAGTCACACTCAATAATGGTATGGCATCAGCATGCCACTATATTTTAGCCGTTATATTATGCTGGAATCATTGGCAAATAGCCAATATGACTAACTTTTTGAGTGAATTAATTCCACCTGATTTTTATTTAGTTTATTTCCTTTTATTACCTCCACATTTCTGTAGATTCTTCTGAAGGGAACCCCTAATTGGATATACTGCAATCAGCACATGTACTGAGATTATAAATTCCGGCGCTCTCATTTCGGGAGAATTTTGAGTATCTGCCATTCTCACAACGATTAGGTATGGCACATCTGACAAATTCTCACTGTTACAAGTTACTAAAATCCAATCCTACTAAGAGGATAATGATTCAACTACAGGATCTTATATGTAAATGGCACAGTGCAGGACTACTAACAGATGATGAAAAACAGTTTCTTTTGATCACTAATCCTACAATGCCTACGATGTATATTTTACCAAAAATGCACAAAACATACCAGCATCTGCCTGAGGTGAGGCCAATCATGAGTTGCATAGTTTGGGCCACTGAGGGACTTTCACAATACCTAGATGAAGCTTTAAAACCTCATGTTATTAAAATGCAGTCATACTTAAGGGACAGTACTCATGTTCTCCAGTTTCTTAAATCTGTGGAATGGAAATCTGATTTTCTTCTTGCAACTTTGGATGTACCTGCATTATATACCAGCTTAGGTCATGATTTAGCAATTGGGGCTTTAGAATTCACATTTAGAAATTGTTCAGCATCATACTGGAAACATGTTGAATGTAAAAGGAATTTGTGATATTCACTTTACACAATAATGACTGTATTTTCAACAGTCAATATTTCCTACAAGAAAAGGGAGTGTCTATGGGAGCCGAATTTGCCCATCCCTAGCCAACTTATTCATGTCCCAATTTGAAGAAACACACATTTACCAACACAACATTTTTTTAGATAAAGTCATTAAATGGAAAAGGTGTATTGATGATATCATCATTATTTGGAAAGGAACTATAGAAAGTTTCAATGAATTTGTTGATCATATACTGCTAATAATTTTGTTATCACTCTATCTGGACACGTGAGTGCCTCGCAAATTGATTTTCTGGATTTACAAATCTTTATTCAAATGACTCTTTTCACACCAGAACATACCGTAAACCTACAGAAGTAAACTCAATTTTACATGCCAATAGCAGTCACCAACGAAGTACCATTAACAATTTTCCAGGAAGGGAATTTTACTGAGCAAGGAGAAACTGTAGTCTGGATACTGATTTCAAACGGGAATGCAAATTACTAACACAGCGGTTTCAAGGGACTATTGCTCGAATATTGTTCAGAAATCCTTTAACAAATGTGCTACTTGTGGATAGACATAAAGACAAAACACAACAACAGCATATCGCTATCATTACTCAGTTCTCAAGAGATAGCGGTTTACTGTATAAACTGGTAGCCAAACATTGGCATATTTTGAAGCTTGATAAAGATTTGGTACCTTTTCTAACAGACTATCCCAAACTGACATTCACTAAAGCACCCACTATTAAACAGAAACTATGTCCATCGTTCTTTGATCCAGCACTCCCTCAACGAGATAACTGGCTACAAACAGGCCAGGGTTTTCACAAATGTGGCCATTGCAATCAGTGCAAATATGCGCTAGACTAATATTACAAATTCAATGATGGTTTAGGAAATTAAATTGTTATTTCGGATTTTATCATTTGTAAAACCTGTGATATAGGGTATGCCATTATATGTGTATGTGGCAGATACTATATAGGAAAGCGCCATCAGACAGCTGCGGATACGTATAAGAGAACATCTACTGAGTTTACAAAACAGAGTGAAAACTTCCTTTGGCCATTCATTGGCAAAAGGAACATCAAATGGCGAATCTGGAGGATTTACGTTTCTTTGGTCTGATGAAAGCTCACAGGGGACCAATGGGAGGCAACTTACAGTTAAAATTGCGCAAAATGGAATGCAAACTTATTTGTCTCTTCAAATCTACTGAGTACGGTATAAATTCAGACCATGAAATGTATGTGTTTTTATAGTCAGAGCTAGGACTGCCAGCAAAGGTGAGACATCAATTCTCCACGTTACATGAATCATGATATGATACCCCATTCTTCTGAACTGTACATGGTAAGGCCATTCCAATTTTTACTTTAGCATTACTATCAGTAACAACAGATTCCTGGCTCCTTAGTCTGATCATGAGGATAATCAAACCTAATTGCAAGAGCAACATGCTATTAATAACCATAATCTATTTTCCGTTTTCTACAAATATATTTTCAACCTTTTCAAACATTAACAAGTAATCATGCTTTTATGCCATTATTGTCCAGATTTAATTTTTGACACAAATGAGATAATGATCATTGCTACTAATAACGGATGACGTATGGTGGGGCAGACTATTCTTTCTCCCACTGTTTGCTAAATACCTTATGTTTTGATTGGACTCTCACATAAATATAATGAATCAAGTCAAATGACAACATCATCAGTGAACACTGCTCCCTATCGACCAAACTGGCTAAGAACTACAATTCAGGACACATTCACGCCGTTATGACGTTTATCTACCTATGACGTCATGCATACACTAACGCGTGACATCATCGCGTCATTGCCATGGCAGTCATTTTGATCTTAAACTCATTATCCTTAGGACCGCGAGCGATACTGGGTGCAAGGATGACACTCTGAATAATATTTTCTTTCGGAGCTTTAACCCGTGACATACTGCATACTTTGGATTTATCCACTTAACCTGGTAAGTCACACTTAATAATGGTATGGCATCAGCATGCCACTATATTTTAGCAGTTATATTCTGCTGGATGCTGGAATCATTGGCAAATAGCCAATATGACTAACTTTTCGAGTCAATTAATTCAACCTGATTTTTATTTAGTTTATTTCCTTTTATTACCTCCACATTTCTGTAGATCCTTCTGAAGGGAACCCCTAATTGGATATACTGCAATCAGCACATGTACTGAGATTATAAATTCCGGCGCTCTCATTTCGGGAGAATTTTCAGTATCTGCCATTCTCACAACGATTCATCCAGTGACACCCAAATGCCATTTAAGTGGGACAGATTAGTCCCAGAGGTATGTACCTCACGTATTTGTTTCCATCATTATAATTAATATGGACTGCTTACTAATCGCATTAATCAGATTTCACAGTGTGATTTCACTTACTTTCAGATTAAATAGAATCCAATCATAAACAGGGTAAGCAAATTCCATTTGGTTACACCCAAGTTTATTCTCCAGTTGATTCATTGGAACAAGGATCTGTTAGATGGGTCTCAAAGCACTATAATCATTTTAATTTATTGGATTGACCTCACTAGCACAAAATGTGATCATTTGATAGTGTATGCGGACACTGGGTTGCTCACTGGCTTTCAACACAAATACTGGTGTATGATTGATGCATTTAAAGTTTAATTCCACCAATTGTTTGCAAGCATAATTTATCAAATAAGTGTGATTAACCTAATACCAATACTACATGGATTTGTAATTTCACACATCATTCTACTTCATGTATTATGTTTCCTTTTCCTTTTTGTTTTATGAACAATGTGGATATTCCCCTTTCCAATGACAACATCGTGTGTGGTATGTTTTGATTTATTTTTCGTTTTACTTGTTTTTTCTGTTTTTTTCTATTTTGAAATCCAAATTTGTTGTGGGTTTATTTGTTTTAATTACACAAAATATACTTTTTCTTTATGTTGCTCAACTGATCATAATTTAATTTTCACAGCCTTGATAATGACCAAGCGGGTCGAAACACTTGTTGGCTGTTCTTGAATAAATAAGACTTTGATTCTCACAACAGATGGTTTTGTCTCCATCCAAATGGAAATTTGATATTTGATTACCTATGGACTTACTTGGACATTTTGATTTAACTCTAAACCAAGCGCCAATATAGTCCTGTGGCACTTATTGTGATACTTATATTTCTTTGGAACCACAATGGGGGGTTCTCAGTCATCAAGAATTTCGCTGCTGGTGTTTTAATTTGCATTGCAGTTTGGAAAATAGCGCACAGTCATTTGTATCTTTCCCACTGTTGGATTTTCCTTTCCATCACGAAAAGACGTTCATCAATCCCAAACTGATTTTGACCTGTTTTGACAGTGGTATTGTCATATATAAAATATTGAAAGCTTTGAGAACTCACAATGTTTTTATTCAATGCGAAGTGCGAATATATTATTTACTGAGGATCACACACTTTGGTTAAGCCACTTGTTTTTTGGCTGGTCTCTTGGCGAACAATTGCTTGTGGTCTTCTGAATAAGCGTCTGCCCTGGGAACATGACAGCCTAAGCAAAATCCTGGTAGCCAAATACTTGGGCAAGCTTGCCAACCTCAAAAAAACCCAAGGAGTTGTATCCATCCTCTAAAAATGCTTTCAATGTCCACCCAAATGTGTCCTTTACTTGTGCACTGAAAAGAACTCCCAATTAGGCAAACATAACTATACCAGTGTCCAGGATTGCAAAGTCTCTTGCCACATTGTAGGCAAATACTCATGACTTACTTGTTCTTTCATCATTTCCACTCCTCGCCCCCATGTCTGGCTTTCAACAATACTCTGCTTTATAAAGATAACTTGAAATGTACACATACCATAGGGTCATTCAAATATATAAATCCTTATAGAGCTATGTTTGGCAAAAAGTGTACATTTGTGGCTATTCCCCTGCATCTTGACTGTGAGACTACAAATACCAGAATGCAATTCAGCAAAAGGCAACAAAAATTGTCTCTGAGTGCAAAACTTTCAAGGACTGACTGTAGCATAGTTTAAAACATTTTGAGCACATGCTGTGTGTTATGAGATATTTAAAACCAGGAAAACACACAGCATTCAGGACTGTGGACTGTCTCCCATCCATGCAGTAACTGGGACTGATGCTACCTAGCTTCAAAGCGAGGAAGGATCCAGCCCTCTTAGGCCATGTTGCTTTAAGGGGTCTTGTAACGTGGACTGATTTATAAGGCAACATGGCCTCAGGGGGCTGCCCCCTTTCTCGCTTCAAAACTAAACCGGGTCAGTCCTGGTTACTGCATGGATGGGAAACCCACTATGGGCTGTAAACATATCTATTTTTATTTATTATTATTTATAAAAGATTGCAGGCTTCGAGAACTCACAATGTTTTTAGTCAATGCGCAGTGAGATTAAATTATTTGCTGAGGATCACACACTTTGGTTAAGTAGCGTGCTACAAGCCCCTTGTTGTATGGCTGGTCTCTTGGTGACTGCTGTGATACATTGCACGACCTAAACTAACCACATTTAAGCAGCAAGGAAAAGGGAAAAATGACCATATTCAAGAATAACATATGCCAATGTACTTTTGCCCTCATAGCGAAAATCAATGCTGGCACCCATGAATATACGCACAGTAAGTGGACATATATTTAAAAGTGAAATATACAAATGTAGTTCAATTGACCTTCTCCATAGAAGAAAATGTGCAAAACAAAATAGCATTGGACTTTTAAAGTAATAAACATCAGAAAAATTACCTGAGAGAGGAAGTCTTCCAATACATATGCTGATAAAGTGTAAAAGGTGCTCACCTTTTAAACCCAGCAATATGTTGTGAAATATTACCTGGAAACAAAATCCCAATACGAAACAAGTGCTTGTGGTCTTATGGGTAAGTGTCTGCACTGGGAACATGCCAACCTGAGTAAAATTGGGGTAGACAAATATTTGAGCAAGCTTGTCAACCTCAAAAAAATGAAGGGGTTGCGTCTGCCCTCTGATAAAAAGTTAGTCTGTCCACCGACATGTGTCGTTTACTTGCGAATTGAACAAAAAAAAACACAATCAGGGGAGCATAACTGCACTAGTGCCCAGGATTACAAACTGTCTTGGCACATTTGGCCAACTACTCATGCGTTACTTGCCCTTCCATCATTTGCCCACCTCACCCCCATCCCTGGCTTTCATGTGTTGCTTTATAAAGGTAACTTGAAAAGTACACATACCATAGTGTCAAATATATAAATCCTTATAAAGCTATGTTAGGCAAAAGGTGTACACTTGTGGCATTATTCCCCACAGCTTGACTGTGAGACTACAAATACCACAATGCAATTCAGCAAAATGCAATAAAATGGTCTCTGAGTGCAACACTTTCAAAGACTGACAGTAGCACAGTTTAAAAAAAAGAAAAAAATGTGGATGCACATACGGTCACCCATCCATGAAGTAACCGGGATTGACACTGCTTAGCTTCAAAGCAAGAAAAGGGCTTGCCCATTTTTTTAATTGTTCTTGTAATTGTGGCTCATTTATCAGGCAACATGGCCTGAGGGTCTGGCCTCTTCCTCAACTTGAAGCTATGCAGGGTATGTCCTGGTAAATGCATGGATGTGAGACCTGGATGGCTATCATGTCACTGGCCATGGGCAGTGATTTTTCATCCCCGATGTCACTATATCTGTACAAATATCTTCTGCAGTTATGGAACTACACATACCTTCGACTATGAGCAAAACATCACACTACAATATATATATATATGGAGTGTCCCTTACGGAGAGTTTATTCGGTTACGAAGAAACAACAGCAGTTTGGAATCCTACGACACAGAGAGCAGAAAAACTGCCCAAGGCTTTGCTAGACAAATGTACCCGAAAAGAGTGGTTGAAAGGGCATACCTCAAAGCAAGAGCAAAGGAACGTCATAATCTCATAGCAGGAATAGGAGATAATGAGAGAAGGAATATGGAGAAGGACAATACCCGATTAATTTTAACATTTGACACCCAAGTACCTAATATCAGGCGTATTTTAACTAATCACTGGAGAATCCTTATGGCAGATCAAGATCTCAATAGAAACCTTCGAAATCGCCCACAGATAACCTTCAGAAGAAACCGATCAATACGAGATACCTTGGTGAAAAGTTACATGGCCCAAGAAAATGAGATTATTGAGACAAATTGGTTATCCAACAACAAAAAAGAAGGCTTTTTCAAATGCACCCATTGTAACGTTTGCAAATACGCTAAACCCAGGAGCTTTTTCAAACACCCCATTACTGATCAAACCGTCCATATACTGGGGAAAATTACCTGCGAAACAGAATACGTCGTCTATGTACTGACCTGTGCGTGTAACAAGTGGTACATAGGAAGCACCAAATGCAAATTAAAGACACGGATTCAACAGCATGTACGGGCCATCATCAATAATGATGTTAACTATCCAATGGCCAAACATTTCGCAGAATTCCATGATAAAAAGATGGACAGCTTTGGGTTTTTTTTGGGGTGCATAGAACAGAGACAGGACCCAGAGGAGGAGACAAAGAGAAACTCCTGAGACAGAAAGAGACCTGTTTCATATTGGATTTTGAGAGCAAAACCCCCAACGGACACAACATAGACGAGGAACTGTATACCTTCTTGGGCCAATGATAAATTGCTAACAAAGAGGCATTGAAATCTACTCTTTCATATGTGGGCGTCTGTCCCCTTTCGTCCTAATTCTCATATTCTTATATCCCTATATTCCTATATTCTCACATTCCTATTTCCTTTTTTCCTTTTTTTCTTTCTTTTTTTCTTAAATATATTCTTTTCTTAGATTTTCTCCAGTGTTTGAAGAAAGTATAATGAAAAGAAAAAAATGTAGGATTCTCATATCTCCTTTGTGGAACTTAGGGCGAGTGGTAAGGAATGAACAAGAATGCTGGTTATCAGCCCCGCCCTTTGGAGACTGTTTAATATATTTTTTAAAATATTTTTAAAATACATTTCTTAACTACAACTCCACACTGTTTTAATTCGTACAGGATACGATTTTAACCTTTAGGTGATTGTCTTTTGCTCTTTTATTCAATTTTGTTTACACATGTGTGGGAGGTAGTTGCGCCCTCCCCCTGTTTTATAAACCAGAGTTTGACATATAACTGTTAATGCAGAGCCTGAATTAATAATTGTCAAGTGATTGTGCCGAAATAGATAATATGGTAGAACCTCGCACAAATTGAAAGAGTCTTAGCCTGGCATCTTGCATTAGCAATTATACTTATACAATGTATTTTACACGGATTGCTGTATTTCAACAAGATCGGTGCAACTCTTAGGGACTACCGTACTTTAATGAGTTGGGTGTAGACCAATATGTTACTGGCACTATGCACTTTATAAACGATCCCAGCATTCGACCGAGATATCTCAATGATGAGATTCAATGCTTTATTACCCGGGCTGAGAAAGTTTAGATTACTAACAGATGTTGTTGGATTATTGAATATACCCGCACTTTGCACTTTACAGCGATGCTTGCACTTTCTAAGACTGATGCACTTTATTGTATATTGTATTTTGCTACTGCACCAAGCACTTTTTATGCAGAGAGGTACTTGAGCCATAAGACTGAGGCTAGACAATATATGTATTGGATTTGTAATAGGCCTTTGACACATAACGGGGCTCCACGGGGAAACTCTCACTCTTCGAGGCAGACCGTGGCGGACCAACATTGAGTTTGAAGCACATTTAGTTTCAAACTCTAACTAGACACAGTTAAGGAGAATACCACTCCAATTAGATGGAAGTGGCATGCACAACCATCAGACTAGTGTAGCACTAACCACACTAAGATGGCCGCCATCGGTTAGCTTCGATTGGGCTGAGTTTTGAAGTGGAGTCCCCTTTCTATGTCGGCACAAAGATTGCCGTCTGCTCTGCCTAATGGTTCAAAACTCTATGGTTGACTAGGAACGAATTGTTGTGATCAAGCGGCGAGGAAAGCCGCGAAACGCGTTAACGTTCCAAACGCGCATATTTTTTGCACTTTGGGAGAGCCTTATTTCTATGGCTTTTTAACTACATTGTGCCACTTTGCAAGGCACCAATAAAGGAATATATATTTTATTTCTCAACTTGGATGTCCGGACTTTATTTATTTTCAAAACTATGAAGAGTGCTACTCACCCAGCCTGACGTTTTTTCAGTGCTTTGAAGATATATATATATATATATATATATATATATATATATATATATATATATATATTATAGTGTGACAGCAGTTCTGATGATTTTTCACCTTAAAAGATGTTGTTCGGTATGGAAGTGCTGGGAGCTGCAACCTCTTGCTTGTATGCTATCCCTGCTTTATTTGGATGTTAATAAAGCTGGGTTTTGCCTTTCACTTTGACTACTTACATTTTTGAGTCTGGTTTTTCAAACTCCTGATCTTCTATGTAATTCTTGGGTTTCCCAGGCCTTCATTTCAATTTTAATGTTGTCTTGTAGGTGGAATGGGAGCAACATACATTTCCAACTTCCACCCCACTTTGCCTGCATAACCACTTTGTTTTACGCCAGCATGAGACTTTCTTCTTAGCTTAAGATTAGTGGAATCCTGTGGAGTCTGGTCATTTTTAGCAGCTTCTAAAAGCAGGCAAATTCCATAGGAATTTGCCCAATTCCATTTACACTTTTGACAAAATGGTGTACAAAAGCACTCAGTATTAAACCAAAGTTGAAATTGCATGAAGGGGCACAACAGCACATAAGTAATAATGTTGGTGGACCACAGCATGCAATTTGCACTAATTTTATAATGAGCCTACGTGTATTAGTTTTCTTGGCTGACAATACTTTGGCTGCCCCATCAGTGTTGGAGCTGTGACAAGGATCCAGTACTGTGAGCTTGCCATTTTGTCACCGGCACTAATAACCAAGTACATCTAGATGGACAAAAAGCTGGAGTTTTATATGGTTACTACCTTAACCTCCCACCTTCGCCCGGGATTTCAAAATCTCTGATCGTTAAGTCTCACTTCAGTTTCTTCAGCAGTTTCATTGCTTTGTTTTTTAGCAGCACAAATTCTCAGATCAGTAAGTCTCTCTTGAGTTTCTTCAGCAGTTTAATTCCTTTGTTGTTCAACAGCATTAATTCGCATAACAGAAAGTTGTGTTTCAGTTTCTCCAGCAGTTGCGTTGCTTTGTTTTTTAGCAGCACAAATTCTCAGATTAGTAAGTCTTGCTTCAGGTACTTGAGCACTTTCATTTTTCTGTCTGAAAGCATGTTAAATTCTATCAGCTTCATGGTCTTGATATCTACCTCCTTCAGAATGTTCATCATGTTTCAGCTTTCAATCTTTTGTTTTGATTCAGGTGCAATTAAATACTGCTCTCTATTTTCGTGGCATTTCTGTAAAAATATATTTGTGGGATTAAAGCATTAATGAAAGGAGAGAATACAGAAGAAATAAGTCTTTTTGTTAAACATGGAGCCTGATTCAAATCAACGTATTCAATTATGTCATTTTCAAATTGTAGCTAAATTCCGGTTGAGGGTGAAGTGCTTGTCCTTTACAAAATTTTGCAATAGAAATTAATCAGGTGTTGATCGTGTTTCAGCTTCGATGCGCGATGATGAGCACTTTCTTCAAATGACCTGTAGATGGCGGTGAAACACTGCAAAACGTAATGCTGTAAAACAAAGCTGAACAAAGCGGAAAAACGAAAATCCAAAAAGATGAATAATCTCAGGAATGGGATGACCTATCGAGTCAGAAATAGTTGCATTGATTTGGCAATGAAATAAAGAATATGCCATGCAGACTTTATGACACCAGACCTCACAGTTCATGAGCAGTTATGACCCCAAGAATGCCAAATACAAACCTACAAACCCACAAACAAACATGACTTTGTTATACATATATGTATAAATATATATATAGATGTATAACCTTGCTCAACAGAAAATAAGATATCACAGTGTTTTCTATACCAGATACTAAAGAGGCCAGGATAATGGTGGCCAAAAGTAAAGTAATAGTTCATCTTCTTAAAGTGCCTGCTCCTAAAGTGCAGAGGGGCTAATGGGGGTTTCTGCTGAAGAATTCAACACTAAAGACATCCTCTTTTGTTCCAAAGCATAACTTTGTAGAAAGGTCCAGCATCCCAAAAACGTCTATGATAGTCTCAAAATTGTTAACAACACAATCTTCCAGTGTCCAAACAAAAGTATATTACTCCAAGTCCTATCTATAAAGAGGATGCCTCTTATCTTCCTGTCGTATTCGTGGGGGAATGGCTTTGCCTTTTGCTCTGCTCTTGTCTGCCAAATAGTCTTATACTGCGGTTCTATAGCTCTTGGGCAAAGAGATGTTTTTCACTTGTCTGCCAGGTCTTTGTCTTCTAGGTCTCCTTTGCTGTCTTCATTTAGAGTCTTGCTCACTGGGGAGGGGGGGGGTCTTACTGGCCCTGGATGGGCCACATAGAAAAGCAGGCCCTTCTCCAAATGTTTCCCTTCCTCCTCTTATTGTGCCTCCCAGGCCTGTCCTCTTTCTAATCTCGCCTGTCTGCACTCCCACCCCTCAGCATAGTGTACCATCTTAAACTCCTCCCACTATTACACTTTCCCCTTGACTAACATGGTCCTAAAGAACATGAATATCATTTTCTGTACTCCCCTTCTTAAAACTTTCCACTTCCTCCGTGCTCTTCCAGCAACAGATCTGAATTTTCTGGGCCTGAGTTTGCTTTCTTTTCGGGTGATCTCTCTTGGTCATCTCATATTATCAAACCCCTCAATATGAATGGTCTCACTATAGTGATACCATTTGTATCCATTGCTTCCATGGACTCCTATCTGTCTTCCTCTGTTTTCTCTCCTCTGCTCTCACTATCTGGCATAAATGTACTCTCTTTCCCATTTCCTCCTCCGGCTTCCCAGTTGGTACCCTTTGCTGTCTTCTCCAAGGTGGCACTCTTCCCTCTACCTTTTCACAAGCTGCTCCTCCCCTTGTGTCCCCACAAGAAATCTCATTCACTATTTCTGTAAACCTCAGACTTAACTTTGGTTCTGCTCAATTTTTAACTTCCCAGATGGGATCCCTTAAGTACCCCACTAAGATGCTATCCTTCTAAGTCTTATCCCAGGTAATCTCGTTCCTACTCTTTTGGCTCTTCCAACACTTGTATTTGGTCCACATTCCCCTCTACGTCCCCAGTGGTCTTTCTTGTCTCCCTCAACATGCTGGTACCCTTCTCACATATCTTCCAATCAACTTTTTCCTCTCTCTCTTTAAACACTCCTACTTCACTGCTTCATTTACTTCCCACAGAGGGAGCTCCTTGATTCCCTTACCAAGTGTGTACCTTTGTCCCCTGATAACTCTCTCTCTCTCTACAAACACAATTACTCTCTACGCTCCCACACTTCTCCAATCTTACCTCTCACTGGGGTTCCTTGCTACAATACTTTGCCATTGCACGTTCAATTGAATCTTCTCTGTACCAGGTTTTCCAGGGTCTGCTCTTCTCCGCTGGCCAGCTCTCCTCCGGTTTGTCAATTTGATGTCAAGTGTCCTGACTTGGGGTTGCCCAGGATCTGCTTTCTGCCATGTTTTTATAGGTCTGACAAGGGATGCTTGGGCTTTCTCCCTTTGTCTGGTGACTGTTCCTCCCTTATGCCTTTCAACTGTGTGAAGGGGTTTTGCTGTTCTCTGATTGTGCTTTGAGCTCCTGGTCATGTAGTTACTCAGGGCGCCGGCCTAAAGCCATATACATCCAGCTGTCATTTGCGGTTTCATACTGGTTTCTGTGAATGGTGTGTTTGTACACGCCTAGGCTATGGCTTCATCTGAGGCTGCCTGCTGTTTTCTCTGTGCTCTGGTAAGTCCAGGATGTATTTTGCTCTACATGGAAACCATCCAGTAAGCCTGGATAAGTATTTGTTACATATTTTCCTTCATCAAAAGTTCAAGACAGGGAAATTGTTGCTTTTCATCTCCCTTAATGCTTGCCAGACCAGGAGAACAATGTTGCATAAAATGTGACTTAGTCTGGGTTGTTGTCTTACTCCCTGGTAGAGGGAGAAATGGGCACCATACACTTCTGCAAGTCACACCGACCATTATGAGGATTTTTCTTGGCAGAGCTGCTGGGAAATACAAGGTTGCAAGAACATTGTCTGGACTGCTGTTGTGTCTTCCCTTTGGTCTGTGTAAAAGAGAATCTGACTCTTTTCTTCGAGAAGAGACAGGGGCAAAATAGAGGGAGCTTTTATCCCTCACCCTTTGATGAGCCTCCATCAAAATAATGTTTTCTGGTGGCTGAGGCCCTATAGCTCCGCAGTGGGGCTATGTATTAGAGTACTCTGACAGTCACATGCCCTCAGAAAGGCTGTCTTGTCACAAAATGCATACTAGCATACATGTTAAAGGAGGAAATGTATAATAAGTACTGGAAAATACCATCAAAAGTGATAAAGAGCAGGTGCCAGAAGAACCTGTCAATACATATGATGAACTGAGCTGGCAGAATTACATTTGCACTGTCTAAGTAATTGTGTATATCTTTTATAAGGCACTATAGAACATAGGGTCAGATCAATCAGGATGGGGAACAGAGGGAGCACCGGCAGGAGGTCCCCTCCTTTGACATCCAGTACATCACTGAGAAATAACTGTACAATGATCAACTCACGTCTGCTATACCAGTCTTCATTGCGTGCCACTCTAGCACCCTCAAAGATTACTGTATTACTGACAGTGCTCTTCATACTGTCTTCTCCACACTTTGTGCACCCTACATGGGCCTCAATGTTGGCATCACTCATGACAGCCTTTGGAAATACCAACACTACCCAGTGTACCAGACATGTGCATTATGGCATCTATTATTCCTCCTTGCACCCACTGCCTGTCTCCTGCATTTGGTAGGACATATCCCTTGGCCTTGGTTCCAAGAAAAAAGAGCCCAGGTGCCATGTTGCCTAACTAACCATTCAGAGCATTCACTGAGAAGGACACACAGGTCATTTTTACCATTTAAAAACACTCTGTGGTTGAGATGGGCTGATTTTGCTAAACCATTTGGTGAGTTTGAAACAGTTAATGAATGTTTATTATTCAACAGGGGAAACCGACAGACTTCTATTGAGGTCATATACAAGATCCGTGGCAACAGTAAAGACTCTCTCAGGCTGTACAGTGGCAGGGGCATTTTAGGGATGGTTATGCAACTCTCACAAGTAGTGATGGCTGGATCCCTGTGTGAGAAGTGTCAAGTGGATAGGCATTCGCTATCTGAGCTGCTGAAGGTACACCATATGTTCTTTTAGACCCATCATACTGTGGATCCCCAATTGAATGTAGTGAGTATCCCACAGGAGCTGTCTCCAACCTATCACTATCAATGTTCAGAGAAGATGAATCAGGTGATGTTGATGGCAAGAACAATGTACTCCTCCTTGATGAAAAAGGCAACATTCTTTGTTTCCCTAGTGTTGGCGTTTTGAGAATTCGAGGTGTTCCATTTTCTTCCTGACTCTGTGCTTCATGTAAATTCATTATTACATCCTCCATCAGTGCATCTTTGCAAAGAAAAACTTTGTGTTGTCTTGAGCTTTCAGATGTCACAAGCAGCTACAAATCAGCCACTTTGACCCTGAAAAGAACATTAGGAAGCAGGGTCAGGAGGTATTCAGTATTATCTTTCTTTGAGGCTATATGTTGAACCTGCATGCAAGGTTGAGAGCACACCCCTGACTTGCACTGTTTTCACCTCAGCTGTCAAATCAATCGCCCTTACCTGTTGGGAATGCTGAGTTCTATCAAGTATGCCAGTAGCAGTACCTCACTGAGTCATGCACTGTACCAGCCTACAAACTTGGCAGCCTCCTCAAAAGGTTGCACCACATAACAGAGCAACTGCCACCATATTGGGGTAAAGAATGCACCATCTAAAGCTTAACTGAGACTATTACAATAATCTATGAAGGCACTGTATTCTTAATTTATCTAGTCTAACATGTGAGAAGTAGAAATCCAGCAGGTTTTTGTTTGTTTATTTATTTTTAATGCGCACCAGACCCGGAGGTATCAGGATGCAGCAATAAAAGCAAATGCAAGGCTTAGGTTACAATTTCAAGATAAGGAGAGTTATACAGAGAATATGCAGAAATATCGATACAGGCAAACAAGGCATATATGTATGTTATGCACATAAGCAAGAATACAACAAATGTGTAGGTTATAAAGCAGTTGAAATACAGAAACATATATACAGCAAGCATAGGTCAAGGAGTGTTTGATGGTATATCCCAGGGTAGAGGTAATACCATGATCACACCTACAGGTCCGTGGATTTAAGCAAGTTAATATAGTTTTGTCTGAATGTCAGGTAGGTTTAATCTTCTCTGAGAGGGTGTGGTAGGGAGTTCCAAAGTTTGGCTGCTTTCACAGGAAAGCTACTACCACCAACCTTGGTAAACCTAAATCTAGGAGTAGTAAGACAGTTGGTATTGCCAGTTCTAATGGGTCTGGTAGAGGTTCTTCTATGGCACCGGTCCATAATGTAACCATGGGCTGCATTGCTTAGTGCTTTGTGGGTGAGTGATGCAGTTTTTAGGTAGGTTTTGTTCTGAGTCGAGAGCCAGTTGTTTTGACGCCTAGTTGCTGAGATATGTGATCTTCTTGTCACCCCTAATGCGGCTCTTAATGCATTATTTTGGAGGATTTGTATCGTCTGAATAATAGTTTTTTTCGCGCCTGTGTAGAGGGCATTACAATAATCTAACCTGGAAAGTATTAGAGCTCTAGCCAGGATCAGGCCATTATCATTTGACAAGAAAGGTTTTCCAGACCGAATGAGCTTGCAAGTTTAGGCAGTGGTGGAGGCCAATGAGTTCACTTGTTTATCGAAGGTGAGGGCATGGTCAAGGTAAAAGCCTGAGGTCTTTACCTCCTTGGCCACCTTGATCTGGTTCCCATCAATGTTAAATGAGGAGTATTTCTGGCCTAATTTCTTGAGGTTAGTAAGGGTGCCCAAAATGATAAGCTCAGTCTTGTCATCATTCAGGCATAGACCGTGGGTGGCCATCCATGCCTAGATGATGAGATACACTCTATTCATCAGGGCCAAATCCATGTCGTAATCCCCGGAAAGTGGGAGGAGAATCTGGGTATCACCTGCATAGTTAGTGTAGGTGATACCTAGAAGGTCCAGATCATCAAATAGGGGCTTGGTGAATATATTGTATAGTGTGGGAGAGACACAGGAGCCTTGGGGGACCCCACACGTGATATGAATAGGGTCTGACACTGCCAATGGGGAGAAGACCCTTGTGGCAACTGTGATCATCAAACAGTGATTTGGGGATTTGTGGTGTACCTACAATTTGTGCAGCATAGTTCCAGCACTGTAGTCCCAATTGAAGTGAGAGCTGATCTTCTGGGCCACGACTGTGGTATCCTTCATAAGTTAACAACTGCTAATGAAACCTGTCACCACAAGCTAAAGAACATGTTCAAAGCAAGGAGCATTCACAGTCTGGCCAATTTATCAGGGAAAAGGATATTTGATGTTTTGTTAGTAGCATCCAAGCCCAGTTGTATATGTTGCCATCTTATCCACAGCACCAACACTTCCTCAACCTTTTTCCAGTTTTAAAACCCATTTGGTCTCCATTTTCAAATGCTCACACACGCAAAGTGGCTTGAGGCCACACTGAATTCATTTGTTTCCCTCCAGGGTTACTTAGGGATCCAGAACCATCTCAGCTGGCAGGAGAAAGGAAGACCACCCAGTGTGAGTTAACAGCTCATTAGTGAATGGTCTGCTCACTGTTCCACAACTCCATGGTAAAGTGGACTTTCTGGCCCTCAGACTAATGTGATTCTTCATAGAATTCTGGTACAGCCTGGTCTGAAAAGTAAAGGTGCCTGGAAATGTCCATGCAGTGATCGACTTTACTGATGTAAAGATGGAAACCAGGGTTCTTGACAAAAGAATAAGAAAAAAGGTCACTAGTCATCAATACAGGAAGGCTTGCGGAGCAATCTGGCATTCGACTTGAGTAATTTCTGTCCACTCTCAAATGTATTCATCACAATGGGCCTCATTATGACCCTGGCGGAATGGGTTTAACGGCACTGGTAATGATGCCGGTGCCGTTAAACCCATTCCGCCCTATTACGAGGTTGAATGAGGAATTACCGGGTCCTCCAAGGTTGGAATGGCCTGGTAATTCCTCATTCAAGGAACCCGGACCCGAGTTTGGAGGCAGCCGTGACGCAGATAGCGGCATGGCTACCTCCAAACTATTAATGAGGCCCAATGTATTCATCTCACAGAAAATGCTCTTAGAAATGTTATCACTCAGGAGAAAAGAGTTGGGGCTCAGTGTTGTGGTGTTACATGGTGCTGAATGATGTGGGATAGCAAAGATTTAATGTCCAAGTTGGGACAAGCTTCCACTGGAACAGAGTTTTCTGGTACAGAGCACAAGTGATGAAACGTTATTGTACTTTTAGCTGGCTGAAATAAGTCCAAACTGTGAATTTTTGATGTGGGTTAAATCATGGCTTTCTTTGCACATCTGACTCCGAGGGTGGTAGTTGTGGTCTGGCTTAGATGGTCAGGATATATAAAACTTCCAAGTGTTATAGATTATATTTAATAGGCATTGTACACAGACGAAGGAGAAGTTTTATGCTTACCATATATCCCTCCGACTCTAACATTGGCCCTCATTAGGACTCCGGCGGAAAACCATGGTGCTATCAGCACCATGGTCGATACCGGAGTCCGCCATGGCGGAATGAGGAATTACCACCCCATTCCAAGGTTGCCGGGGCAGTAATTCCCCATGCCACCATGGCCCTTCCCCATTCCCATTTTTGCCCCATAGGGCATAATGGGAATGGTGAAGGCGGTGAGTACGGTACTGCAAATTGCGGCACCGTACTTACCTCGAGAGTCCCTTTGCGGGCCTCTACCTTAACAGCTGGTTTATACCAGCCATTAAGGTCGGGTCCCGCAAAGGGACCTCGTAATCAGGAGTTAAGGGTTTAACGGCGCCGACACCTTTTACGGCACTGTTAACCCATTAACGCCAGGGTCCTAATAAGGGCAATTGTCTGCTTAATTCTCAGCATCAGTAGTTGATAGGATCACGTGTTGCCACTGCCTGTGCTGGATGGCCCATAATATCTATCTGGTCCATCACTGTCAACATTCTCAAACTCAATGGATGTGAGGGGTGTTCTCCTGTTTTACACTATATGCAGTTTCAATTGGCTCATCAGTCTCTGTAGACTATTTATATCCTGTCTTGTCAAGCTCCTCTATACTGTTTGCTGTGTCTCCTGGCTCAAGCTACTCCTATATAACATGTGCTGTGTCACCTGGCTGCACGTGCCCCTCTGCACTCTGTGCTGTCTCTCTTGGCTCATCCTCCAACTTCACACTGTTTTGATAGCCCCAGCTCATTAGTAGCTGTAATCTGCACCTCTCTTCCTAAGAGCCAATAGTTTGGACCAACTTTCTTCTACTCTGAATACAATACTTGAGCATGCCTCCCCCTAATACGTTAACATGCTACAGATATGATGATGGTGGTGGTTGATTATAATATAAACTCATTTTGCTTCCAATCAATTCTAAAACTCTTCATGGAAGCCCCAAATATGTGGACGAAAACAAAAAGACATAGGCCCTCATTACGATACTGGCGCTAAACCATGGCGCTATTAGCACCATGGTTGGTGCCGGTATCGTAACGAGTCCGCCAATGTTCAATGGAGAATTACCACCCCCCATTCCAAGGTTGGCGGGGCGGTAATTCCCCATTGAACATTGGCCCTTCCCCATTCCCATTTTTGCCCCATAGGGCTCAATGGAACTGGGGAGGGCGCTAAGTATGGTACCGCAAACTGCGGTACCGTACTTAGCACCAAGGTCCCTTTGCGGGTCCCTCCTTTAACGGCTGGTCTAGACCAGCCGTTCAGGTCGGGTGCCGCAAAGGGACCTCGTAGTAAGGCGCTAATGGGTTAACGGCACTGCAGCCTTTTACGGCGCCGTTGACCCATTAGCGCCAGAGTCGTAATGAGGCCCATACTCTCAGATGCAGAAACTGAATGCACTCTTTTGCCTAAGATAATTATAAGGGCCTAATTCATGGAACGTTTAGCGCGGTGCAAAGTGGCTTTGCACAGCTAACAAACTCGTAGAACAAGGCCTAATACACAGAGCGGCGCAAAGTTTATTTTTGCGGAGCAAAGTCACTTTGCACAAAAGTACTCTTTGCACCGCGCTAAATCGGCCAAATAAAAAAAAGCACTAAGTCTGCGCTACTTTTTTTTTTTTTTTGGGCCACCTCCACTCTATACCTACACTTCACCTCTGTGAACTGGAAGACTTGCCGCAGACGGTCCCAACGTCCCTATGGAGTCCTTTGGACCACACAAATGGAGATTACACTGCCCGAATGCAATACATAATTTGACGGACACCCATTCGTCAGCACTGGCGCCCTGACATAGCTGCGGCTCAGAGCACAGTAAACGCGCATGTTCCCCATCTGACTTCTCTCTCTCGTTAAAGGCAGAGGTCCTCAGCTGTGTTATGATTGAAGCATTAAATATAAAACCGAGTTGACAGCTCTGAAAGTCAAAATCAATTCTGTCAGAAAATGACAAGCTGTAAATAATGGCCAATTTAAATGTCATTCCACAAAGATGGCTTCTAATGGATCCGCATTGTACAGTACATCAATCGGCATCGTAAGCCATTTGTCAGTGTAACATCATGCCTCCGACGAACTGCGTGAAAAATAAACAGGGCTGCTGCACATATTATGCAGAATCAAGGCAGACAGTGGCGTCAAGTAAAGTCAGGCTCTGTGTTGACAAATGCTTTTACATTTAAGTCTTGTACAATTCAGATCTGCATGATTTAAAATGATTTCATGTTAGGTTCAATGGGACCAATTCACAAATAAGTACATTTGTGTAGGTTGTTTGAAATTTGCGTGTGCGACCACACAAACTTTCTGTTCCCACATACGCCAGGTGAAGGCGACAAGAAAAGGGTATTTGATATTGTTATTTCCAGAAAGAGGTATCACACGTTGGACGACGTGCACTGCTTTCAGGGATTTCTTTTAATAAAAAAAAAAAAGTATATTTGTTCTTGATTTGCCAGGTCCCAAATTTGACTTATGCAAGGTTGGAACAAGGGGAAATTCCTATTAAAGCAAGTGTATTGTGTTATTTTGGTGTGGCCCTCATTTGCATTGCTTGGTAATTGCCACATCTCCAGACACATCCATTTTGCAAATGCAGAGTGGGTGTTAACGAAGGAGCCCCATCCTTAGGGTGATCAGATGTTCAAGAAGAAATACCTGGACAGCCAACAAAATAAATGAAGGACTACTCCACCCTCTCCCACCCAGCCCCATTGCATGTCACCCTTCAATCTCCCCCCCCAACAATCCCACCGCCCGCCCCCTCCCTGATCCCACAGTATTTCCAGCACTGATGCTACTTATAAAATGTTTTAAATGTTTTGAATCAGAATGTATGTAGTTTAATGAGAAATAAGCTTTTGCGCTGACTGGTATGGCAGGCATGTCATGTTATTTGTGTCTCAATCAGTCTCTGTGGTACAAACAATTAATACATGAGGGTGGTTCCTGAATGGTTGGGAGTTTGGGACCAACCCCTCATGGCAACATTCTAACTGTGTTAATATGTATTTTTACTTTACAATTATTGGCGATTACGATTAAGATAAATTGTCAGTCCCTCTGGGCATCCCTCCAGAGCATCATTCACTGCCAAGCCATTACAAATGGAGAAGGACCATATGCAAATCAGGCTTGGTTCCACCCAAAAAGAAGCAGACCGGAAGCAGACCAGCCCAAACTGCTTGGTCACATCCCTTCTGAACGAGACCACAAGCATCCCAGACATGTTTCAGCCTCATTGGGCCTCATCAGTGGGGTGTAGCTTAGGTCTCTAGGCCCAGCAGGCACAAGACCCATGCCTGGGCATACCATCCCACTCGGGGTGACTATAGCAAAACAAAAGAGGTGATGGCTGGAAGGTTTAGAATTCATCTTAATCTCTGCCAATGCTCTGGGCAACCCTCCAGACCATCTCTTTGCCTGCCAAGCCATTACAAAAGGGGAAAAGATTAAAGCAGGTATGTGTTTTGTCACCTGCTCTATTCAATCGTTTTATGGCAGACATTGGTGAACACCTATCGAAAGGGCAGAATTTTACCCCTAGACTGGGTACATTGAAAATACTTTACTTGACATACACTGATGATTTAGGGTGTGATCTTTGTAAAAGTGCAAATTGATCCTGCAAAGTCCCCACACCGAGAATGGCTTTGTGCGTTCCTACGCTCATACGATTTTGTGCGCGCTCTGCATATTCATGGAATGTTCCCCGCAAAGTCACCATATGCGCAAGTCACGGCGGGAACGCCCCCAACAACCCCCCATGCAAAGCAAATTCAGCACATACACCTACCTTGGAAGGCTCCTCTGCTGCAAACTCATGCAATCTGATAATAATGCATAGGGTCCCCCGCAACCAAGCATGCACCACAACGACACTATGTGGGGTCCCCCATAACTGCCAACAGCACCACGACAACATGCAGACCATTTTCCGTAACTCAGGTAAATCTCTGGTAAATCTGTGTGCAAACCCCTTGTAAACTATGCTGCAACCCGCTACTCTGCATACATGCACCCCTAACTGCATTCAGCACCCCAACTGCATACACGCACCCCTAAATTTCCAATCGGATCTAACCTCTGTGTGGTGATTCCTATACCATTGCGGCCTTGCGCCTGCTTTCATGTGGCAGTGTGATCGGGAGCTTTGCATGCTGATTTCTCCGACGTGATTTTGTGTGGTCAGATCCCTGAATACGCTGGGTTTTGCTTGCTGCTGGGCATACGATTTTCTCACACAGTCTGTCCCTCGACGCACCCACATAACGCCTTGTTCTTCCTCATTCTGGGTGCAGTATGGGGATTATGCATGTTCCGCCCCCTATTTATATCTCTGAGCAGGTCCAACCCACGCTTTGGGTGGAGTCTCACGCAAGGTGCTCAACTGCTCGAAGAGGTGTGCCAGACCTGCGCAAAGTCACTGCAAGTCCCGGAAACATCCTGCAAAGTCAATTTCCATGAATCAACGTAGGGGGTTTTGCACGCAGAATGGCCCGCAATGTCCCAATTTCCATTCAATAAATTCTGTATATCAGGCACATAGTAATATTTGACACTACTTATGTGGATCTGTGCAGGTCTATGCTGGTGATAATAAGCTGATAATAAATATTGAAAAATCTAAGTTTATGCAGGTAGGGAAATCCCAGAAGGACATGGGGCGTATTGTGACATCAGGCGGAGTGATGAATAATGTCCAGCCCTATAAGTATCTTAGTTATGAGGTGGAATACAACTCCAAGGATTAGTGATACCTGCAAGTAGACATGCAATGGCCATCGCTCACAATGTTGTCTATAAAAAAATGTGTTAGTACTGATGCTTGGTTTAGTCTTGGTGGCATAATTACATCGTACCATCATTTGATATGTCATGGAGTGTTCCTACACAAATTGTGATAGCCTGGCCAATGTACTTGTAGGCCATATATGGCTCGGTATCCTAGGGTTATCTAAAGTGACCCAAATGAAGGCAATAAGAGTAGAACTGTGCTTAAATGCTTTGAATAAAACTATTGCAATAAACAGAGGCAATCTGTACATTAAGATAATATGCTCTGATAATCAGTCAATTCTATTGTTTTTAAAGAAATGAGATAACCAGGGATTGCTGCTGAGTACTAAGGGAGTTTAAACATATAAATGAGAGGTTCATCAATGTGATTATGTGGTATGCTGAAGAGGCAGAAGGTTTGGGGGCCCAACTAAGTACCTTTAAAAAGTGCACAAAGGTGGGATTGGTCAGAACATCATTATATTGTCTGCCTGAAATTGTTTATGTCTAACTGAGCCTAGAGAACACCGTTAATTTTGGGAATGTTAGTAACCTTGAGGTGATTAGTAGGGTGCCGGAGAGAAAAACCAACCCTAACTCTGGGTTGTACAAACACATGTAAAAACAGCAGATGTCCACTATCTTGCAGAGCTCTCCCGTCCCCTGCACACACAGTAGTTATTGTAAACACAACCAATATCTAATCACTGTTTAAATGTGTTCAATGATATGATTCTTGACCCGTATTTTATATAAAGAGAATAATGTTACTGCAATTGTTTAATTCACAAATTGTTATCACCAATCTCATCATATCATATTCAATTAAGTGTGCCTCTTATTACAATTGTAAAGCCTAACAATATAATCAAGTTAATTAACCTCAATTCTGAGCAAACAAATATCAGCTAAACAGTTGAGTACCAAGGATTTACATCAATTCACACATATGGTAAAGTTTATAATCATAGACTCCTATGTGTTCAGGCTGGTCCTTATGTATTCCACTCTACGTGTTTCGGGGTGGTAATATCCCATTCTTCAGGAGCTGTTTATCCACTTATCTGGATTTTTTGTGTATCTACAATGTCTAATTACTAAAAAAAAGTTTCAGTAATACATTCTGTATTTGGTGATCTTCTGTCATGATTAATCGACCGGTAACTTATATTCACCTGGATGTACTGCCCGTCAAGTTTGTCATCCTTTCTGTATTAATTAATTTCCATTCGGTATCCACATGCTGCAGTGTAGATTGTCCTAAGAAAATCAACCAAAAACCCTCTGTAACATTCTAAATGAGAATTCCCTATCCTTGATAAAAACTCAATAATCACAACTGTTAATACGGGATCATGGTCAACAGTCCTGCTGTTCTATTGTGCTGGCTGTTACCTGCTATTGCCTGTATATGGTTCTCATTGTTAACCACTGAGCCTGAGCCAGAAACTGTAGAGGAAGTTCCAGTATAAGTTCCAGAAATTCTAAGGAGGTTAATATGGTCCCCCTATCCTTTCAAACCGATGTGTTCTGGTGCTGTTTCTATGGGTAGAGATGGAACAGGGTGACTATAAGTACCAACATGACTATCTCATGTATGCATGAGCACACTATGCCATTATAGTATAGTAAAGAAATCTTACTCAATCTAGAACGTAAATCACTCTAGTGGCCAAGTTCAAAACATCATGTTTAGGAAACAATCCACAAGTGGGTGAAGGAATAGAATGTAATATATCTATATCCTGTAGTTTCTCAACTTCTTAAGCTCATCCTAAGTGTAGCTTACCTGAAGTAGTATGTTTCATGAAGCATCATGCCATTCTATTTTTGTGGTGAAAAATCAGCAATACAAAATGGCTGCTATTATGTCATAGCGTCAGAACATGATGACATCACTCTATTTACAAACATCAGCGCGTCATGACGTCCTTTGTTTACAGGCGTGCAAACGTCTTGACATCATGTGTTAATGTCAAAGAGTACCGCAGGACTGAAAAATATAGTGTGTAATGCAGCCCATATAAGGACAATATAAGTCAGGCCGCCAGATCTTCTAAAGTCGATTTGTAGTGGAAGGTCACCTTCGTACCTCTATAAACCATTCTATATATTTATAAAGAATGGTATGTCTTGCCATCAGATATGAATCATATCCATGATCATTAAATTAGCTATATAGATCACAATTTTTCTTTTGTTCCTAACTAATGATCTATCCTAGGGAAGCCTCAGCCATATGAACTTAATTCAAGAAGGAATCCTAATGGGATAAATAATTGATGAAAAAGTGATAGGAAAACATGAATAAGATGACAAAATGTGTAAGAATGATGCTTCAACTGTGCATAAATGGGATGTCAAGGCCCCTTATAAATATTTATGTTGTTCAACGGGTGCCTCTCTATAAATCTACAGTCCTGTTAGGTCATCTAGCATATCTACTGTCATGCATTGTGTTTTGTTTATTTATTTTATGGTACTATCTCATATACCACATAGGATTCGTAATGCTTCTAAGGACCATCTATGTATTCGTTAATTTTATTTTATTTTTATTATTAATGTGTAATAGTCTATAAATAGACTTTACACTTAACAAATACATTTTACAAAATAAATAAATATCCAAAACAATTTAGAAGAAATAACAATTTCAAAGCAATTTACAGAATACATAAAAACATACTATTTACAATGGATAAAAGTTAAACAGAAAACCAAACCTCAGTTACATACATTTTACAGCACATATCTTCACGATAAGCAACAATACACCCAAATCAGATCACACTTAAAACATATACAAATTTCACTCACTCATATCCAAGAAAAACAAAGCAGATGTAAGATCTTATTTTCCAGTAGCAAATGGCAAGTATGTATTATTCATTACTTTCCGGAGAAATATAGATGTAGAACCTTCTGCCCAAGGATTAATTTCACCCAGTCAATGAAATCAATTCAAATGGATATTTCCAGTTAGTCTCGATAGATAACCATACGTTATGCATAGCCAAAAACAGTTTGATGTTTGTTGAATTAATACTGCTGCGCCAAAAGGCTGTTGTAGCTAAGTACTCACAGTTGTGAACATATTTACCATAGTGGGTCAAATAAGTTGTTAATAATTTGGGACAGTTCATTAGAACATGTTTACCTGTTTCAACTGTTGAGTGGTTCTTGCAAAGTCGGCAATAGCATTCCGAATAGGGAATCTGTTTTACTGGGTCTACATTGGCCAACACCGGGAGATGGTTCAACCTAAGCAGCAAGATGAAGCATCTTACTCTCACTCCCGGACATAAACTGAGGTAAAATTGCATTTTTTTATATGTATATAACATTTTCCAAGTGAGCGTAATTCTCAAGCCATTCACCCAAGTTAGATTTTTTTTGTAAAGCCCTCTTTGAACTAAGAGTAAATTCCCTAACACGAGTATACCATCCAATTTCTTTTAGGTAAACATTGGTTTTAACTTTCAGGGGTAATTTCCCGGTATGTCTAATTATCTCTTTACTCATGGTTTTCATTAATTGGTTACCAGTTTTACTCAACATTAGAAGCTATAGTTCAGCCCTTTTCTTAAGAACTTGTGATTTTCGAGAAGTTAAGCCTAATTCAAGCCTAATGATGGCCATTGGTATGCAGTTCAGGAGACCAAGAATTTTCATCCAATATTTGCTTTCCGCAACCTGCAGCCAATCAAGGTTCATAATTTGTAAGGCTTCAACACCATAGGTCATCATGAGTGAAAAAACCTGTTGGTACAATAATCGCGCAGCCCAAACAGTAAAACCGCCATGAGAGATAGAAAAGCGATACACCATAGCAGAAATTTGGGCTGCCCTTATCATGCTCATCTGCTTGCATTGGAAATAATCCCCTTTGGGTTCATATTCAATTCCCAAGTATTTGTAATTAGGGGTGCATAGAATCTCCAACTCCTGAACCTTAAGGCTGGTACAAGCTACTTTTTTTGCCGTAAACATCATCACTTGAGTTTTCTCCATATTTATTATTAGACCATTGATTCTAGCGTATACCCATAAAGCTTCCGCTGAACTACGCAGACCGCTCAGAGTGTGATCTAATGTCACTAGGTCATCTGCATAGGCGAGAAATGCGCAATGTTTGTCACCAATTTTAGGTGGGCAATTATAGGCCTTTTCAATTGCAACCAGTAAATCGTAAGTGGATCGATTATATAGAGTCGGGGCCGTAACACAGCCCTGCTTGACTCCTCTGTTTTGTTCAATTTGCGCGGTCATAGTCCCTTGATGGTCCAATTTCAGGGAGACAGTATTGTTTTGGTGGAGAAGCCTAAGATAATATAACAGGCCTTGGGGGCAGCCAAGAGATTCTAATTTGGTCCATAAGAATTCTCTACAGACCAAATCAAAGGCTGCCCTGAAGTCGACATACAGCACATACAAGGGGGATTATTCTTATTTCTGGCCAACGCACATAGGGTATCTAAAATGACCAATTTATGTGTCGTAGAGTAACCCCTCCTAAAGCCACTTTGAAAACAATTAAGAATATTTTCCTTGGCCACCCATTCAGGCAATTTATCGAGGATTAGGCCCGCAAAAAGTTTCCCAGTGCAATCCAACATTGATAATAGTCTGTAGTTACCAGGGTCGCTCTTATCACCCTTCTTATGAACTGGTATAAGTGTGGCTGTTTGCCAGGAACAGGGTATTCTGCCTGCCAACATAATTTTATCAAAAAGAATCTTTAATAGGTTGGCCCAAAATGTGGGATTACTTTTCAATGTAATGTTAGCCAAACCATTAGGACGAGGAGCCCTTGAAGATTTTAAGTTATTTATTTTTCCAATTAATGTGGAGATGTTACTGTAAATGGAGGCCTAGATGGAAACAAGTTTACATACTCTAGTGTCTCAATGTTATTAGGCAAGTTACGCTCTTTCAAAAATCTTTACCATATATGGGCGCCAATAGGATGAAGGATTGAATTTGTCCTATTGCCTCTTACTTCTCCCAGGAGTGCCCAGATATTTCGAGAATTCTTGGTACATAGTAACCATAGAGTATCTTGCCATTGCTTTAATTTCTTGAGATACTTTCTTTGTCTTAGCCACGACTGGAATTTACCTTTGAGTGTTTTACGAGCAGAAAGGTAGGATTTAATCAACATAGATATTTTCCTTACCTTCCTAATATTTGCTCTGAGCTGCCTTTTAGCATCTCTGACTTCATAGTCAAATGGATTTTTCCTGGGTAGACCGACAACCACACTACCCTTACCAACTCTAGCATGCTCTTGGGCAAGTGTAGAGATCCAGTGTTCAATATGGTCAATAGACATAAGCTGAAAACAGCTGGTGTCCCTGTACTGATCTTGTGATAGGGTGGCTACCACTTTGGCTATGTTTTTTTCTGACCAGGAGATCCCAGTTGCTGCATGAGTTACCCTGAGGTCCCACATTGATTTAACTACATGATTTAACTCATCAATATTCAGAGTCAGCCCTAGTGAGGCATGATCGCTCCACTTGTTTTTATCTATCTTCATATCCTTCACCCTGCAAGCAATATCAGGAGACACAAACATGTAATCCAAAATACCCTTTGCACCACCACTTTCCCAAGTTGGTTTACCAAGGGAAATCATTAATTGTTCTACCATTAATCATGTCCATGTACCATAATTCAAAAAAACTCAACCAATACTGTCCTTTGGCGTCAATTTTCTTAAGGGACATTACACTCTTGGGTCTTAAATTTGGATTACTCAAGGTCCCCTCGTCTCCAGACATATAGCAATTGAAGTCTCCAACAATCTTTATAGATTTATTTTCCTGTTGATATGTCCAATTGATCAAAATATCGTGAAGAGACTCTTGAATAGTGGTAGTATGAGCGTCCTCCGGGGGATTATACAAATGTATCAATAACATTTTCTCATCCTTCTTCTCAATGCGTATAACTAATTCAACCACAATCGCAAAGCCATCTGTTTTGGTTTCAATGTGGCATGATTTGACATTATGCTGGATCCCCAGCAACAGTCCCCCATAAGGTCTACCCTTTTCCCCTTTTTTAGCAAGGGATTGTAACACTGTGTATCCATTCAACACAATAGGGTCAGTCAGCCATACCTCCTATAAGCAAAAACATGTATAGTTACTAATATATGGTAATGATCCCTCCTGAGAAATCAAATGACTGAAGCCCCTAGTATTCCATGAGAGGAATGAAATCCCTCAATCTTTTTTCAATACCACCGGCAAGGATTCCGCCAACCATTTTAAGATGTTTTGGATATCTGCCAATTGAACCTCATTGCTTGCAGCGAGCTGAGTTATACTAGTTTTGATCTTAGGCTCCAACAGCACTTTCCTTGGCCAATTCAGATCTTCCTTTCCAGGGACCACATCAATTTCCACATCAACCTCCAATAGGTTGTCCTTATATGTACGTAATAAATTGGCAGTGGCCAGAAATTTACAGTGAAATACCAAAACATTCGTATTTAATATATTTAATGCTTCAATATATTCAAAATCATCTGATGTTAAGACTCTTAATTGGGGGATAGAGTGGAGCCTGATCAAGAATTCTGTGCGTGTTATCCAATCGTGATCTTTATTTTGGTAGAGAGCCTTGATTACACAAATACGGTTGTTGCTCATATCTGGCTTCTGCCCCTAGTTCATCCGCCCTGTCTTCAATGTGGTATCAAGGTCGGGGATCAGTCTAGAATTGTTTGGTGTAGATGAGACGTTTTCTACTGATTCATCGTTTGACATAATCAAAGATTCAGGTAGAATTTCTTCAACATCAGGTAGATCTTTATCTTTCTCCGGAATAAGCCAACTTGTGAGGCGTCCTTCTCTTTTAGAGTTTCTCTTAATTGCCAGTGCTGCTTTTTTCCTAGCTTTTTTCGTGTTTTTGAACCTGGGGTCACCCTCAGATAGTAATCCGGATTCCACAACTAGTCTTTTCTTTTTTACAGCCCTTTTTGCCGAATGCCACTGTTTTTGTGAGAAAAGGATCTCAGAATTATTGGTCAAATGCGTATCTGCATCCAGAGGTGGAGAGGGGTCTTTAATCATCCGAATAGCTTCCGACAAATTATTCTCTGCGTCCTCGCTCGCTACTTTCTCTTCTGTGCTTGGTGCTGTCAAGTTAATTGTATTTTCCAAAATACGGCCACATAGTTTAAGTAATATTTTCAATGCAAACTGCAGTGAGGCCATAGTGGATTTCATCTCAGCCAAGGTATTCATATCTGAAAAGGAGCCCATATTGGATTCCGCTTCTATGGTTTCTGAATGTCTTGCAGAATCCGGAGACATAGAAAGCCTCTCAGGAATAATCACCGGTGGTGGGGGTGTTTTCAGTGTCGCGTTGTATTCCTTGTCTACAGTCTAGTTATTTAAGACAGGACTCAATGATCTTTGGACAGAAAGACAAAGCTCTAATAGCAAATTATTGTCAATCATCAACACTGAAGAGTTGTCTTGCACAACACTTACACTCTTATTGGATCCTCTGTCTTTTTGAAGCATATCCGGAAAGTGCTCCAGGGAGGCATTGCGCAGGAAAAAATGTGTGATAGTGCCTTTGCTAATTGGGATTTGCTGTTTATGTTTATTATTGGCATCACCTTTCCTCATCTGATCAGTGGCAGCCTTGCACTGCCTATTATGCACATTTTATTTATTTTGCGCAGGTTTTCGTTGCGGTGACATTCTGCTGCTATGGAAGTTGCTGGTATTACGTTTATTACTTTCCAGGAAACTGACTTGTTTTCAAGCCCGGGTGGTATTTAGCAGTTGACAATACAACAATAGCCACTGTAGAAAAGCTGAATCAAAAGGTAAATGCCCAGTTCCTTGTTCTTGACCAAAAATTACCACTGTTAGCAAAACATTGTCTACTGGTTACCACAAGGCTCACCGTCCATCGAAGAAGAGCTATCAAGCCGTACCTGTACCGTGAGTTACAGTGAATTACTCGCTGAAACTCACTGTTGGCCGCCTCCGACAGTATTCTCCGTCAGCTTATATTACACATCAACCCCTCAGTGAGACTTCATCCACTCTTAAAATTAGAGGGGCTTACACATGAGAGACAGACAGTCTCATTTACTGTCAGGGGTTAGTATGAGTTCCTGTGCCACTGTACAATGTTTTTGGTACTGCCCTACCTCCTAGGCTAAGCTGGTAGAAGGAAAAGGAAGAGAAAGCTGGAGATGCGGGATGAAAGAGTCAGTGCTCTGCAGTCTCCCGCTTAGGTCCACTCAGCCCCAGCAACTCTCCAGATACAGCTATCAGCCCCTTTTTACAGCTGGCCAGAGTATAAACACACTGATGACAACATCTTTCCCCTACACTCCGTTTAACCATCAAAGCAGTCGCCACTACAGCATACCAGTAGCGGGTCAAACAGGGTGGAATGGTAAAGCACTTAAACCAAAGCAAATTGGCTAATTTTTTTTTTTTTTTTTTTTTATTTGATTTGATTTAGCTGAATTCAATCAACTTTTCAAATTTACATATTTATACAATTAATAAAATGAAATGTTGCAAATAAATAAATACATGGTTCATTATTTGATACAAAATTCGCATTGGTACAAAATATAAAAAAGAACATGCGAGCGATTTAAAATCACATATATACATTGAATTTCAAATTATCACATGTTTATATAAAATCTTCTCGATGCGAACCCATAATGATTTCATTCTCCCATGTTATGGCAAAATAGAATTAGATACATTGTGTAAAATTTAGTCATACCAGTTTAGAGATGTATTTCTGTTTGTAAAATGGTTTCCAGGAAATGTACCATTGATTTCATGATTGAAAATTGGCTAATTTTGATCCGGTATGTGCATCGGCGGTTGCCTTTAATTTAGCAGATCGTTAGATGGCAGCCGCCGAGCGCCACTCAGCGAGGGGGAACCGCTGGCCGCAACTCACCTCACTCTTACATGAGAATACTTGGCCCACTATGTGCCACTCAGGGAGGGAGGACCGATGGCCATGGCCCACCTCGCTCATGCCAGAAAAGTTTTTAGCCACGCAACGACATGGCCACAGCACCAGCTGATCCTGCGTGCCCCTTCCTCGCGGCTCAGCGTCTCATCGTCTCATCGTCTCCTGAGTCTCACGGGCCCGGCAATGGGGTTCTAACACGCCGGGACTCCAAACTCCAAATGCCGCGTCAACTCCGAACGCGCATCGAAGGTAGAGGCTAGAGAAAAGGACTTCACCAGTCATCACTCAACACTCCAGCAGACCTTGCAAGACACACCAGATCGTAGAATCAAGCCGCACTGAGCTCTAGTGCACAGCCACTTCCGATTCCGAATTCCCTTCATTTATTAGTGGTCAACAGTAGTACATCCAGGTGCTTATCTGATCAAAAACATGCTCACAATCTCCTGCATTATGAGCACAATGAACAAACTTATATGATGTCTTGAACCATGAAAATATCCCCAATCAACATACTTTTCATTTTTTCAGTTAAGACATTTTCTGTTAAAATATCCACAATTAACATACTTTTCTGATTACATTCCATTTTCTGTTATCTGTTATCTTTCATATTTTGGAACTTAAGTTGTAATCTTCATTCATTCCATGAGGTGTCAAACTGTCAATCTCTCCATCCAAAAAATGTCCCTTTGGTCCATGTGTCTGGCGTGATTACCTCCTCTGGGGGATATTTTGACTACTTCCAGTATTACCACTTTCAACTGAGCTATATTATCTTTACTCTGGTCAAAATGTCGGGCTATTGGGGATCTTATATTATTAGTCAGAATATTGCTTTTGTGCTGGTTGCAGCGTTCTTTTGCCTTCCTGCTTGTCTGTCCAACGTAAAAGATGCCACATGGGCAACTGAGACCATTTATAACCGATTTTGAATCACAAGTTGCATAATAATTTAGTCTAATTTTGTTGCCATTGCTGGGATGTCTTACATATCCCCCTTTCATGATGTTGTTGCAATTGCAACAGCTGATACAAGTGAATGTGCCTGTTTTATTCTTCTTGACTGTTAACTGTTTAGAAGATGCACACTTAATTGAATATGATATGATGAGATTGGTGATAACAAATTGTGAATTATACAATTGCAGTAAAATTATTCCCTTTTTTAATATAAAATACGGGTCAAGAAAGAATCATATCATTGAACACATTTAAACAGTGATTGAGATATTGGTTGTGTTCACAATAACTATTGGGTGTACAGGGGACGGGAGAGCTCTGCAAGATTGCAGTCGTCTGCTGTTTTTACATGCCTGAAATCATTGCACACATTTGCCAAATTGTATTTTCCATATAAGAAACCACAGAAATATGTATATCAATTTCCCAGCCCAGTGTTTCGATGGACGTTTATGCTAATGAGACTAAACAAATTACTGGTTATGGAAATTAAGGGCGCATTGGCTAAACACCTGTGGAAGAATATACATGTTGGTTATGTAAAGAAGTAGAGACACTAGAGTCTCTCAGACATGTACTGACTACATGTAAGGCAATGTTAAAATATGATATTCAATATTATACAGCTCTGGCAGAAAGTTGGTACGAAATGCGTACATGTTCTGGTTGAATTGCTTATCTGCAAAAGCGATCGCACTGATAAGGGCATAGAATGCATTTGGGTATGAACTAAAACTAAGACATGGAAACGGTTGCTAGTAGAGAAACTAATGACAGATCGCTTTGTTTTGCACTGCGTTTTTGGCATAGTAATGCGGAACAGGGAGAGTCTCTTAATATCTCTGATAAGATTGATTTTAATGTTGAAAATGTAAAATGTGTTTGTTTTTCTTTCTGTCTCCCTTTTCGTTTGGCATGATCGTTTTTTTTTGTTGCAGTCTATTTTATGTATTTTTTCTTTGTTTTTTCTTTCTTTTGAACTGAAACACAATACACCAATTATTTTAAGAAGGATAAGACCATATGGAAATCAGGCATATTTCATGTGATCTAGCACCCTCTTCTAGGGTGGGACCAAACCTGATTAGCTTATGGTCTTTCCCCTTTTGTAGTGGCTTGGCAGGCTAAAAGACAATGGTCTGGAGTGTTGCCCAGAGCTGTACGCGTGGTTAGGATGAGTTCTAAACCTTCCAGCCATCACCTTTTGGTTTTGATATACATTGTGGGTAATCATCATGACAGCAGTGGGAACACGGCCAGATGTTGTTGATGCAACATTGAAAAGGTGTTTTACAGTGGGAACATTGGCAAATGGTGTAGTTGCAGAATCAGGAAAGTGCTGTGAAATGCTCCTCTTTACTATTTCTGATGTGGCATCTACTGGATTATCTTCCATTTGTTAATCTACATAACTGTAAAGGTTGTAGTGTTTTAACACATTTTTCTCAAAATCCAACATTTCAATGCATTATTTTGAAAAAGTTCTTGTCGTGGTAACCCGCAGAATCCCATAAAATTAATTAGGGCTCGCTTGCTTTGCTCCATTGTACATGCTAATTTGGGGGGAATATTAATGTTACTCAAGTAAACACATGTGCTGGCCTGCTGCTAAGCTTGAACAATGGAAAATACAGGTTTCCCATCAGTACACCGCCCCCCCACGGCCCCAAAAGCTGCCTCTGACATTGATCTGAAACCTCTATTTCGAACATCAAGAGGGATATGGCCTTTGCATTTTTTAATTATTGGACCGTAGTATGCACGAATAATGCTAATCACTTCATTTACTGTTTCCATGCCTTTTCAATCTGGGGTTAACTGAAGGCTAAGCCAATTTTCTACACACTGATGTGAGCCTTTTGTTCTGAAACAGGGAATTAAATGTATTATTAGTCATGTGTCACACACATCACATAGAAGGCCTTTGCTGGGAGTCAGTCTTCATTTAACAATACTTTCCTATTGCGAGTTTTGCAGCAATATCACCTTGTTGCTGTCAACGCAATCAAAGCATGGCTCACATGGCAAGCAGCGTTTACAATGGATACCTATGGGGTCGGCCTGCTTTATGATGGAGATCCATAGGGGTCTCAAGGATTTGCGCCGGCATGAAAATCCATGGTGATGCAAATGCTGGAGCATTTGTATGGTGGCAAGGAACAGAGGCGGCAGAAACACAAGTTGGGTTCCGCACCTCCTCTCCACCATACAAATGTATGAAAATGGGGGTAACGTAAGGAAACCGTGTAAAAGGCCTTTACGCATTTTCCTTATGTTACGCCACCACGAAAATGAGCCCTAAAGAAAGAACTTTTTCAAACTTCCAATTAAACTGGGATTTTGTAAGGCATAAATTGTCACAAGATTAGTATTTTAAAAGTTAACATGTAACTATATTGTGGAAATTCTCATTCCGAAACAGGCCTCACAAGAGCTAATTTAGCCCAAATAGGTAATTGAGAAGATGGAACCACAAAGGTGTGCACTAACTTGCTGGGCAGGCCGCTCCGTGCAATTTCAAATCATTGGGTGCAAAAGTGATCCATGAATCCAGGCAGACCCATGTTTACGTGTCACTTTCACACCATTCACCGTAAAAGCTGCCCTAGCTATCACTCATCTTCAGCCAGTCGATGCCCTCTACAATTTTCAGACTCTTGCCTCGACGCCGACTGCCATTGCTGACTCCTTGGGACCCCTGAAAGCCTCCAGACCGTGTTCCTCAACGCTGGTTCTCCACTGAACTGGCGGCTCTCTACCTGGCCCGTAGGCAAGCAGAGCACAAAAAGCACGTGTCTTACTGTTCCCAATCTGGCCTCGCCCTCCACTAGGAGACGGCTGTTTACCAGGTGGCAATTATGCAAACTAAGTGTGCGTTCGTTTTTCGCAACCAAGATCAAAGCTGCTACCAACTCTTCTAAGGAGCTGTTTAGGGTAGTTCGCTCCCTTTTCTTGCCTTCTTCTGCACACTGTGTGGCTCCCTCTCAGAGCCTCTGTGATTCAATGTCCACCTTTTTTGATGACAAAATGTCCATTATTCATCAGAAAATTAAGGCTTCTGCTCCTGCCTGGCCAGTTATGATGAGCCCTATTCCTCCTTGTCCTCCCTCTTGGGTCTGGTCCTCCTTTCCAGTTTTTTTCAGAGTATGCCATGTCTTCAGCAGTGCCTGGTCTTAAATCTGCCTCCCTGATTCACCCTATTCCCCATCCTGAAGGACATTTGCTCTAGTATTTCTAATTTTCTCACTTCTGCAGTCAATGAATCTCTCTCATCTGCTCACATTCCTGGTCCCCTCAAAGCAGGCTCTTATTCTACCTCTCCTTAAGAACCCGAACCTTGATTCTTTGGTTCTGGCAAACATTTATCCCATTTCTCTTCTTTCTTTCCCCATGAAACTTTTGGAAACCTTGGTTACTCCCCTCTTTTGCTCCTTTCTTGAGTACTGGGGCTGACTTCACCTTTTCCAGTCCGGATTTTCACCTGGTCATGGAACTGAGTCCGTTCTGGTGGCAGTGATGGATGATTTGGCCCAGATCGTGGATTAGGGTGGCACTGCGCCCTGATGCTGCTGGACCTATCTGCTGCTTTTGACATTGTCGACCATGGCATCCTGCTGGAATGGCTGTCATCGGCCGGTGTCTCAGTCCTGGATTGGTTTGTGTCTTTTCTAACTGGTTCTTCCCAGTCTCTTTCACTTCCTCCTTTTATTTCGATTGTGAAACCCCTCACTTGTGGTGTGCCTAAAGGTTCTGCTCTTTCCCCTCTTCTTTTCAATTTATATATCCAGCTGCTTGTCAAGCTGATTTACTCTTTTGGGTTTCAGTGTTTTTCCTATGCTGATGAAACGCAGATTCTGGTGATACTAGATTTATCTCATCCTGCCTCGGCATAGAGTTGTTGTTCCTGCCTGTTGGCCATCCACCTTTGGATGGGCAAAAATTGTCTTTGCCTTAACAGCGAGAAGACAGAGATTCTAGTGGTTGGTCGATCTATGGCCCCTGCGGCATGGTCATTGGCTTTCTGGCCATCTGTACTTGGTCCTCTGTCCACGCCCTCTGTGGTGGTGAAGAACTTGGGGGTTAAGCTCTCCAAGGCCCACTCTATATGCAGAATCAGGTAAGCACTGTCTGTCAGTCAGTTCACTTTAAACTCTCTATCCTTTGGATAGAGCTTCTCTATCTTCCTTCCCATCTTCGCTCTTTGGTTGTATACTCTCCTACTGCAATGCTCTTTTCCAAGCTCAGCCAGCGTACCTTCTTCAGCGACTGCAACTGCTGCAAAACTCTACTGCCCGACTGGCAGTGGGTGCTTCCCGGTTCTGTTCCATTGCGGCGATTCTGGGAAAATTGCATTGGCTCCCGATGGCAAACTTATTAAGTTCAAGGCTTTGTGTTTGGTCCACTGTGCCTTCTACGGGCAAGCCCAGGTTTTTTGTAGGCGAAATTCCGCCCCTATGTTCCCCTATGTTCCAACTCGGAACCTGCGTTCAGTTTCTTCTTTGAGATTTACATTTTAGGCTGGCTCGCGTAGGCGGCCACTCCTTTTCTGTGGCGGCTGCTTCTCTGTGGAACTTTTTCCCTCAGCTCCTGCTCACACTTGAGGATCACGTCTCTTTTCTGCGCGCCCTGATAACCTACCTTTTCACAGCCTAAATTGCTGCTCTCTCTGGCCGGTCACAGAACTGTCAGTGGCATGATGCCCCTGCTTGTGAAGGTGTTCTTTATAAATTCGCTTCACATTACATTACATTCACTGAAAGCATTTGTAAATGCTACCCACCAGTAGTAGTGCTGATATTGGTGTAAACAAACATGCATACAACTGTTTCAAATGACCACAAGAGAACTGTTTTGTTAGTTAGGGTTTCTAAATTCCATTAAATCGTGAAATGACAATGCAACATGTCTTTTAGTCCTTCAATAGTAACATAGAGATGCATTCTCGATATGCAGGTGTGCAGCCTGCCCTTCATATTATGTGTTTTTCTGAGTGATACACCATACATTGTGGCCAGTTTGCGAAACACGGTCAAGCCCACTGCTAGCGGTAGCTACAGACCCTTTGAAGCACTGACAAAGTGTGCCACTGTAAGCGAAAAGTGCCCTGCAGGTAACCATGTTTCTGTGGGAGGAAACAGAAAACTTCAGGAACTGGGTGGCACAATAATTGTCACTCGGTAATGGAAATTCGGGGTTCAAACCTGACCTCTTCTTCACTCAACAAACCCGTGCTGCCATCACTCCCACAAATAAACTTGATCTTGGAATAAGCCAATAGAAACTGAAGTTAAACAATCCTGTAACTCAATCATAAGCTCTTTAATGAATTTCGAGTAAATCCTCAATAAGTAACTACTTCTTCCAGGAGTAGGTTTCATTTACTACTCCCTGGAAATTATCGTAGCGAGGTGCCATCCTGTTGTGTAACAACAAATGGTGAACACGCTCAGCATGGAAAGACGAGGAGGTGTTTGGAGTCTCATTTGAAAGAAAGGAATTGTAGCAGCTGTGTCTGATGCAATAGAGTTGAATTCTATGGGTAAAATATATTTCTGTTCGTAACCGCAGCTGATAATTTTATGTGCCGGATGGTTGAACACCTCCATTGCATTTCCAAAGCTACTACGTCAGCTCTTAAATGTAGCCATCTTATCAATAAAAAATGTAACGTTGTCATTCTTAGCAAGGGAGAGTCAACATTGTAAAGGGTCTACCAAGTAAAGGGCGGTGGATGCCCAGTTATTAAAGAGGTGACATGCTTGAGCTGGGAGTGATCTCTACACATGCCCTAATTCAATGGCCAAGAGGCCATCTTTCATGCTCTGAATGTGATTGAGAGCCTAGTATCACAAATTAGGTCTGAGCTTTTCACCATGAATAGACACGTAGAGAATTAAAAATAATCTAATGGAAATGCTTGTGTAAACAAAGCAAAAAATACTTTCTGAAAAAAGGCATTACTCTATGGTGCTACTTAACACATGTTCTAGCTCTACTCCAAGACCTATTATCCCAAGTGTTTTGCATGATAGATTTAATGTGCATGATAATTATCATTAACTGATTGAAATTGGTAATCATGTCACTGCAGCTAGGAAATAGAACCTCTTAATGAAGAAGCAAGCAAATTCCTAGAGGTTGGACTGAAAGAAGGGTGTGTAGGGCGAAATCCTCCTCCTTTGATTTCTGGACCATAAAAGTGCGTTTCTATCCTTGTGGGGACTCGGGTGGAACAACACACACGCTGTGGGGACTTGATTCCTCTGTGGGTGCCTGAACCCAAGTCCCAACAAGTGATTTGGGCACATTACGAATTTGCTGTTATACAGCAAAAGTGCTGGTAATACTGTTTACCAGCACTTTTACCAGTCCGACCAAGTATGAGTTTGATGGAACACAGTTGCCGGAATTATCAGCAGTGGTATCACCACATCCGGAATTATCAGCACTGTTAATACCGGCAACAACAATACCGGATGTGAAGGAAACCTGCACTGGTAATACCGGCACAATGGTATCACCGGCATATTAAGAGATTGGATTTGGCAGTAATACCAGCTGATATTTGCCGGTAATACCAGAAAAACCAAGGCTCAGATGACAACACTTCAGAGCAGCCAGTAGATGGACACAGGTGAAGGAAATAAGTCCACAGGTGCACCCAATCCACTAAGCTGCTCCCAATATCCCAAAAGGGCCACACCTTCCCCAAAAACACTTCCCAACACAACCATGCTACCAGCCATTTCTGCAAACATGGAGCCGGAGGCGATGCATGCCAATTTACAGCTGCAGTGGTGGGAGTACGAGGATGATGGGATGCAGGTGGCAATGCAAAGGCCCACGCCAACCCCATGCCATGGCACCCTCAGAGTCAGAAACCAAAATGCAATGTATGTTGGCTGTGCACATGTGTTTTCATGTCAGACTGGACAACACCCTTGGCATTGCAATATGCATGTAAGGACTTGAATGTGAAACAATGTGGCACAAAGTGAAATGGGACATGCATGCACAGATTGACCATTGAGATGCTGCATGACAGCAATACCACTGCAGGGCATCATGAGTCACATCTGTGTCTTTCCCCTTTGTAGGTGACTCTGGATATGCACTGCTTCCGTGGTCGATGATCCCTCGCAGGAATCCCCAAATGCTGCAGGAAATGGCATATAAATGGGCCCACGTGAGGAAAAGGGTGGCATTTGAGTAGACCTTCTGACTCTTGAAGGCCCGATTCAGATGCCTACACCAGTCTTGGGGTGCACTGATGTACAGGCCAGACAAGGTAGGACAGATAAGCATGGCCTTATCATTTGTATCAGGCGCAACATACCCCTGCACCGAGATATGGACATGCCTCCACCAGAGGATGATGATGCAGCACCAGCCGGTCCCATGCATGTGCACACTCAGCGCATGGAGGCCAGAAATGGGCAAATGGCCCAGTAAAAGCTGCTTGGGAACGTTTTTGAGTTTACCCTCCACTCTGCACACCCCTTGCACCTTTGTAAATAACATGACCCATCACAGTAAACACTTTTTTAAAGAAAGGAATGTTCAGTCATTGCTTCAAGTGAAATGATTTGTATTGAACGTGAATAGTGGCAACCCCAAACATTGCCGCCTGCCCTCCCCCCACACACACACCCTCCCTCGATGGATGCTAGGCAGTGGCAATGGTGGATGGCTGTGTGGTTGACCAGGGCTGTAACAGACAGAGGGGTAGGATGTATCGTCCTCCTCCTCCTCGCCAGTGGTGGTGGCCATGCCACTACAGACTGGTGGTTGCAGTGCTAGTGGTGGTATTGAGGGCACAGAAGGGACAGCAGCACAGGGTGTCCAGACTGTGACCTGGTCAGGCCTGCCAGAGGTAGCTCTTGGGGCTGGTGTGTATCCCTGCTGACCAGTGGTGCGGTGAGGGCAGCAGACACGGAAACCGCTGATGTGCCACTTGCAGCAGTGGGTGGTGATGGTGGAGCAGCCGAAGCAGATGATGGTGTCAGGGCTGACACAGGGGTTGTTGTGCCAGTGGTCTTGCTCCACTGCCTGGACTTCCCGTGTCTGGCTGCAGATGTCGACGGTCCAGTTTCATCACTGTCCATGGCATGTGTGCCTGTTGGGAAGAGATGGGAAGAGCATGGTGTTAGTCATATGGGAGCCATATCTGCAGACTTGCATTAAACTCCTCCAACATTCTGTGTGTCCTGTTGTATTCATGTGGCCTCTTTGGGGTCTTGGGCCGAATGGGTGCTCCTATATGTAAGTGGTGGGAGTGCAGATTGCCTGTTGGCATATCAAGGAGTCTTTTTGTGTGTGCGGTTGGCCAACGATTCATGTCTTGGGCTTCCTTGACACTCATGGGCGCTTCTCATGTGTCCATATGTGGGGCTGTACATTTGTGCTATGGTGCTTGCGCATGGCTATGTCTACCTGAATCCCTTGGTATGTGTGTGTGTGTTCTCGCCATTTGCTGTGACACATGTGTTGGGCCAGTTTACTTGCACATTAGGTGTTTTTTTTCTTACAGATGCATGTATTTGGACACAATATTTGCCTATACATAGGATTTGTTATACGTACCTCCTTCACCTTGGATCCCAGCTCTGCCTCTGCCTTCCCAATGCATGCCCTCCATGTGCAATATAGAACTGCATGTCTCCTCCCAAGGCATGAGGTGGAGGGGTGCCACTGTCCTTCCTGTGGCAGCAATCTCCCTCCTGTGCTGGGAGATGAGGTTCCAGAACCTCAGATGCAGATCATCCCAGCACATCTGGCAGTCCCTCTTCAAGCTGGGGATAGTCCCCACAGCCGTCAGTCTGCTCTGCCTCCGAGAATGTTGTTTTGCGCGTGCAGGTGTCAGGGACTTGTGTCTTCTTGTCTTCAGTCATTTTTGGCACCTCCTGTAGCAGTGGATGGCATTTAGAAGTGGGGAATTCAAAGTGGATTGAGTTTTAAAGATGGCCGCTGGCGAGCTTCCTGTTGTGGCGGTGGCACTATACTTGGTGCTGCTAAAATGACACTGGTGATTCTGGCTTGCTGTTATTACCATTTCGGGCAGCAGGGTATTACAATTGCCAGCTTTTGGCTGTGGGGATCCTGAGGATTCGTAATTCACCAGTAATACTGGCATGCCAACATTACCAGCGTTCTACTGGCAAACTCATAATGAGCCCCATTGTCTTCCAAATTATTTAAAAGGACTCAAAAATCAACTGTGCCAATTTTCACAATCTTTAAACAAATTGGGCCTCATTACGACCCTGGCGGAAGACCATGGTGCTATTACCGACTCCGCCATGGAGAAAGGGAGAATTACCACCCCATTACAAGGTTGGCGGGGCGGTAATTCCCCCTCCCTCCATGGCCCTTCCCCATTCCCATTTATGCCCCGTAGGACTCAATGGGAATGGGGAAGGCGCTAAGACGGTGCCGCAAATTGTGGCACCGTAATTAGCATCAAGGTTCCTTTGCGGGTCCCTACTTTACCGGCTGGTCTACACCAGCCGTTAAGGTCGGGTCCCGCAAAGGGACCTCGTAATTAGGCGCTAATAGGTTAACTGTGCCGCAGCCTTTTATGGCACCATTAACCCATTAGCGCCTGGGTCGTAATGAGGCCCATTACCTTGTGGGGACCTGTGTTGAAATGTGTGTTTCCCTCTCTTTTTCTCAGCTATGTTCCCGTTCCCTGGAGGTGATACAGCAGTCTTCAACAAACCCACACACACGCACTTAAATACACTTTAGCTATCTGATACCCAAAATAGCCTTTTTCAGGAGAGTATTTTAAAGAATAAATTGCTGTACAGTTTTACACAAATGCAAATATCCAGTCAATGTAATTTTGTATTGTTCTACTTACGTTAAGCATGACATGAAGATGCTACTTCTGCATATTTTCAGAATGTGTTTTGTAGCTGTTTAAGTACAGAACCATATACTGCTAGATTAATTATTCATTAGCACTATGGTTGGGGGCATGGTCAATCTGGATGCTCGGAATGTAGGATGGATGCTCTGGTGTAAGGCTGTGTTTTGAGCAGCATGAGTGCTGCGGGCCAGTGCCCCCTTCCCTTCCAGGCTCACGCCTCACCTCTTAGCATCTGTGTAGTTCCATGCAGGTGCTAAGAGTGTTTAATTAAATAAAATAAACGTACCTTGTGGTTCAGCGTGGCTCCATAGTCTCCTAACTCAGTTTCCTTGTTGGCGACATGATCGTTATCAACATAGAAAACAGACTTGGCAAATACAGTGCAGCAGTGCAAGGTAGGTTTATGTTTTTTTGCGTTAAACACCATTAGCATCTGTGTAGGGAACTACATGGATGCTAATGGGGATATGACCCTCGGCGAAAGGCCGAACTTGTTGGTAACAGCACCGCCGCCCAACTTAGGTGACACTCCCTTTGCTCAGGCTCTTAACTTGGGTGGCGGGCTGTTACCGTCAGAGTCAGCCCGCCCCTTGGGTCATATCTCCCCATTATTTGAGTGCACAGAGTAGTTTAAGATTCCAATTTGGCCGCAGCTACATACACAACTAACAATATAGCATCCTTCCTTGCAATTTTTGACTGTGGAAGCTGGCTTAGCTTTTGGCTTTTATATTTACATAATATCATGGTAAATTTTGGTACTAGCAACTTATTGGTTTGCAGACTAATACACTGTCAAATCTTTTACCTGTCATGTAACAGTGATCAGATTAACAAAGAATAGGGCATCTATTAAAATAGTGCTGAGGAGGCAACATAGAAAACAGACTTGGCAAATACAGCACAGCAGTGCAAGGTAGGTTTATGTTTTTTTACGTTGAACACCATTAGCATCTGTGTAGGGAACTACATGGATGCTAATGGGATCTGACCCTTGGCGACAGGCCGACCCTCTTGGTAACAGCACCGCCGCCCAAATTAGGTGATATTCCCTTCGCCCAGGCTCTTAACTTGTGTGCGGGGCCTTTTTTGACCGTGGAAGCTGGCTTAGCTTCCGGCTTTTATATTTACATAATATCATGGTGAATTTTGGTACTAGCAACTGATTGGTTTGCAGGCTAATACACTGTGAAATCGTTTACCTGTAAAATAACAGTGATCAGATTAACAAAGAATAAGGCATCTATTAAAATAGTGCAGAGGAGCATTACTTTTAGATCTCCAATTAAAACTTTGCATTTCACAGGGGCTGTGCACCATTACAAATTGTCCCGCCCCTTGAATGCATTAGCTTTGGTGGGCATGAGCCTAGCACTAATAAATTCACAATCTTTCAGCACCAATGTCGATGCCAGTCATGCATGTACCATAATGGCTGTTATATGGACTGAAATGATTAATGGTAAAAAAAAAAAAAATAGCAGTGGTTCTCATTGCAGCTGTCCCATTTTCAAATAAAAACACAGAAGGGCGTGTGTAGGTCTGTGTGTGTGTGGGCACTCTGTGTGTCGATGGGTGTCACACCCACTGTAACATCTAATTTGGAACATGCTACCTTTGCAATGCTATTTTAATGAGTTATATTATAATTTGTGCGTTATGCTAAGCCTTGAAATGTTTTTGTTTTTTATATGGGTGCCCCATACCCTACCCTGCTTTGTAATGCTGAGCTCTGTTAGCTTTTGAGGTTGATGCAAAAAATATAGACTTGTGTAATTTAAAGTGAGCGGTATCAGAATGCTGCCTTACTTAATGTATGTTGTATGTTTCTCCCATTACCACAAAAAGGGTGCACCTCTGCGATGCACCAGCTCACCTGAGGGACAGCACCCGACATTTGATTTGAATTCTGAGACACACCAGGAGCATTCCCAAATTGTAAGACGAAATCGCAAGAAAGCCTCTTTACTAAATAGCATTGTTCTACTTCATGTGTAGCACACACGAAGAAGTGCACATTAGAACCTTAACACTCTGAGTGAAAAAAAACATGTAAGAAATGTTGCTAAGCACAGAAGAAAACTTAGTTTGCATTATTGAACGGCACTGAAAATGTAACTGCACCTGTAAAGCAATCCCTTTTGTCATTTTATAAGCTCACATATGATGGGTTTCAGATAGAGTACTTTTATTTTATAAGCTAGAAATGGAAAAAATGACATAGGGCCTGATTCATGCAATTAATTGCGTGGAAAATCTGGGATTTGTGCATCATTTTGTGCATGAAACCCATACTATGCGGGGACTTTGCGCAGGGTCGGCATGTCTCTGCGAGCGGTCGAATGCCTTGCACGAGACACAACGCAGAGAGTGGGTGATGCCTGCACAGGCGGCGGAACTCGGTAAACGAGGAATAACAAGGGGATAAGTGGGCGTTACAAGAGGCGGGAGGGAGGCAGTCCATAGCACGCCCACAATGCACACGACAAAGCACATTAATTGAAGTTGCCGCGCAACCTCTCGTCTGCAAAATGCCCATGCAAATTCCTCTATCTCTCTCTAGCCGAAGGCAATCGTAAAGTCACATGTGCATAGGAATAGCAGCACATAGGTGGGTTTGACTGTCGGATTTAGGGGTGCATGTAAGCATCTGGGGATCCGATCGGACTTAGGGGTGTGCATACACAGTGAAGTGTGGTGCAGGAATGGTTTACGGTATTTCACACGCAGATTTTCTGAGTTTTACCAGAGTTAAGATTAATCATACACATGCTTTCAGGGTGCTTGGGACCCGACGCAGGATCCCCGAGATGCGGGCTCGCTTGCGGCGGACCACATGCACTGTTTGAAGGGTATGGTATTTGTGCCCGGGGGAGCACTCAAAAGCATCTGTTCTGGCTGTTTTTGCTTTTCGTGAGGGCGTGTCGGGGTGTTCGCGCTGCGACTTGTATGTACCTTTTCTTTGCTCAGAAAATTCCATGAATATGCGGAGCACACATTTTTTATTCTATGTGCAGGCTCGCGCAGTGTCCTCGGCATGTGGCCTTTGCGGGATAAATGCACACTTTTCCATGAATCGGGGCCCTAGTTTGTAAATTGCAATGTGCTGTTTCTTCAGCATATTTAGAACACGAAGTAGAGAAATCACTGTAATGTATTCAAAGTCAATACTATAGAAGTACACACATATTTCATATATAGGACATCCTACAATGTTCTGCTCTGGTTTTGGTAATGCTAGTTGTGATGCTGTAAAGACTTTGAAGCGATAGGGTCTCCTCGTTCCACTACCTCCCTGTTGGTGTTTTTCTGTGTGTTTATCTGCCGCAGGAGTCCAGTCTAGATCTCTGGCAGTGCAACTCTTAATTTTTGCTGTTGGTGAAGAATACTCATGAGATACCGCTATGGTATCCATGGGTAGGGTTACAGCCTGTGTGGATTTGGGAACCTGTGTGTTGGCCAAAGAGCAGGGCATGGGATGGTGGCAACTACATGCTGACTTTGCAGTGGCTATGGGACTCCCCCATTATGGGACACACAGGCCCTGCCATGCAAATCAACAGATTCCTGAACAAAGGTAGATGGCCAAGGACAGCCTCATGGCTTCCCGCCTTTTCCTTCCAGTTCTGAGAAGCCCTGTCTCTGACTCTCTTCCCCTGATTGGATGTTGGGTGGAAGGACCATTTTTGCCTTTGGGGCTGCCCCTGCTAGACTGGTAGGAGCCTTCCCAGGGTCTGCTTATTTTGGGTACACCCTAGGTATGGGACCTGAATGAATGGAAAGGGGAGTCAATTCACATTCTGTTTTGTGGGTGTCTTGTTTTGGTTGTGCGACACAATGCCTCTGGTCCTGCCTGAGCCAGCCATGTCTGAAACTGGAGTGAATGCAGTGTTTGCTCTGAAAGGCTGGAAGTTTCCCCCAATGCACATCCAATATTTTAAAAGTCTTGTTTTGGGTGAATGGCCAGAATCCTTGTGAGCCTGATTGGGTACCTCAAGATGAATGCGCTAGTGTGTGATTGGCTCACTGAGCCTATGTGTGAATGGTGGTATGTGTGTATAACAGAAGAGCCTTCACTTACCTTTGTGTCAGAAAACTGAAGTCAGAAGCTTGGAATCCACCTGTGTCAGAAGTTTGGAGTTTTCCTGGAGGTGTATCGAGAATCCTGTTGAAGGAAGAAGTCTGCTGCTGCAACTCTTTACAAGATCCAAAGGCTGCTGTGCTGATTCCAGGACTAATCAAGAGAGGGCCTGGACAGGTGATTATTTCCCAAAGTGATAAGGGGACATCGTGCAACTGCTGTTCTTCACCTGAAATTCCCTGGAAGCCAGTCTCGAGTGCCTGACATTCTGCAGAGGTCTCTTCATTGGAGCAGAAGAAGAGTGAGTGGACATCTTGAACCCAAGAAATCCATCAGTTTCGTTCTGTGTCCAGAGGCTGTCTGTGACCAGAAAAAAATCCAGATTGATGTGTATTGCCCAGAAAAGGGGTACCTTTGCAATAGTGCTGCTCAACGCTTAGAGCATGCCACATTCAAATCAACCAATGACATCATCAAGTGACACTGCAGACATGACATCTGTCTTCTTTTCCATGGCTGAGAAAGTTCAGTGTCGCCATTGCAAATAAGTGCTCGCCGGTGCATTTCCTGCCACTTCGAACCAAAGAACGAGCTCCGAGGGTCCAAACTTGATGGTGGCCCACAGAGTAGTCCAGTACTCGAGGCCAAGCCACCAGAAGACATCCTGTCATCCATGCTGTGACTGCAGCATTGAAGAACCGAACAGCGGCCAACCACGAATTAACAAAACAAGACACCTGTAAAGACTGGAGGGGGTTATCTGTACTCCTGCCTTCTGTATGACAGATTAGTAGCAGAGAACACCCCAGCCAAGATTACCTATATGGTAATGTTGGGCGAGCAATCAAGGCTTAATCTCTCAGGAGGTGATGCAGGCTGGTTCTTGAGTACAGTGTAGTACCAAAGCCCCCACAAAGGTATGTCCACACACTGTTAGTGATAACACAGTTCTTTATATGAATAAGGTTGAAGTTATATACACACAACAACACACTTTGTGCTCAGGTAATAATATAATGATAAATATGTACAATATCTATGGGCACCAATAAAAGGCACCAACTGCTGACAGTCTCAATTGCATACAAATCAAATAGTAAAGTGAATACAAATCAAATAGTAAAGTGAATCAACAATAGACATAAGAGAGAAGAGAGAAGACAAGTTGTGTTAAACAACTGGCAACATACTGAATCTCTACCCCTAGAGACAGTTCTGTGTGAGGATCCCCCCACCGGGGCAACCTGTAAATAAAGTGTATTAACAAGACCAGACCACATAGTGTTTAATATTGAAAACAAAGGGGGGTCTGGGAATCTCTGTACCAGCACGAACACAGCCCAATGACTTGTTCTTGGGTGAATAACCCCTGGGAGAGACTCTACCAAGTCTTTAGCTCACTGTCCCTTTCACAGAGAAGAAATTTCCCTGCATATCAGCCTTTGTCCTGCCCAGGGGCAGTCCAGCGCCGAAATGCTAGGCAATTCTCCTCTGAACAAGAGTACCATCAGTAACTACATACACGTGTTTCAGCCTTGTTGGGCATCATCAGTGAGGTGATAATGAAGTCCAGTAAGTGAGAGGTCCCGGGATATACTGTTCTGTCTCTCATTCACACTGCCGAGCCAGACCCAGGCAGCCAATAATTCAGAAATGCATTCAGCAGGCAGGCAGCCGATCAGGCCCACACTGCATTCTGGCCATTCTTCTCCATTCAGACACTCACAACAAGGAATGTGGATTGGGGCAAGCACCCAGCCTTTCAGCACACCACACTGCATTCATACCACTTTCTGGCAGGGCTGTCTCATTCATTGTGTCACACACCAAAATCCAGAAACCCATGACATGAAATGTATATTGGTCACACACTCCATTCACCCAGCTCCCACCCCAAGGGTGTACCCACAACATACATCACTGGGAAGGCTTCAGCCAGTCTGGCCTGGACTGCCCCATAATACCATATATGGAACATCCACCCAACAGCCAGTCAGGGGAAGGGACAGAGTTAGGGCTTCCTAGGATTTTGGGAAAACAAGGTAATAGGCAATAGAAGGCAAGAGGCAAGAGACCACAGGGGGGATCGTGTCTCCTATCAGGAATCAACTGATTCCAAGAGCAGGGCCTGGGTATCCCAAAATGGAGGATACTCAGAGCACCTTTAAAATTCAGCATGGAGCTACCACCAGCCCATACCCTGCTCTTTTGGCCATGCACAGGTGTCCAAAGACATACACTAGAGGTACAGGGTTGTACCCCCACCCATTGGTGCTATAAGGGTATCCCAAGGGTCTGTTCACCACAACCAAAAAGAGGAAGAGCTGCACTGCCAGGAATCCCACATGGCATACTGTGAAGAAAACAACACAGAACACACATGAAAACGGAATACAGGAAAAGGACATGGAGGCCCTGTCCCTCCAATGCATTTCCAGCATCACAGCACCTACTTTTGATACTGCACCCGTCATCACCGAAGGTCATCAATGAAACCCAAAGGACTCATCCTCAACTTGCAAGCCTTGTTGAGGCACACAGTGAGTTTCATCTTCATGGAATAGCCACAGCGGTGTAGCAACCTGACCAAGGAGACCACTTTGACATACCGTCACTGCTGCTGTTCTGAAACTTCCTGGTTCCCTTCTCCTGCTTGACAGCAATGACTCAATGACTTCTTCTTACAGAGGGGGTCCATCCACATGGTGCACCATCCATTAAAGCTGAGAGATTCCATCACTTCACCTTCCAAGGCGCACAAGGTACTGTGAGAAGGAAGATGGGCTTCTTCCCTCAGCGTCCATCCAAGGGTCAGTTAGAAGAAAATGCAAAGCTTAGTTACAGTCATAAAGTGAAATACATTACTTACAAAAGCCGGATATACAGATATTACAGATATTACAAGGCATTATACACAAATGTATTTGGCCCAGCACCCGTGTTGCTTCCCAGGTACTTGGGGGTTGTAGGATCTATAAAAAGAACATCAGACAGTTAATGAACATTTAAGGACTGCGCATTAATATCAATGCAAATTATAACTTACATTTTATAGGCAGGTTGCCCAGGTGGAAGGATATTCACACAGAATGGCATTGTATCCAAAAAAGTATTCTTCCAATGGTCTAGAGTTAACTGCCTGCATTTCTACAACTGTGGTTTTAAAGTTAAACCATGTTTAGTAATGGTGGTTCATTTTATTAAAATTAACCGTTGGTGATTATTACTGAAACTAAGAATAACAATGATACTGCATAATATTGTACATATGGTGCTATTGAAGATTGTGTTAACTATTGAAGTACATTGCCTTGAGTACAACGTGGGTTTTATTTATTTGTGTTTAGCCACATAAACCTAATTTTAACTAATAAAATTACTGTGTTAGCACATAACATAGAGTTTGGACATTCCTTGGTGGGGGGTTTGGGGGTTAATTGTACCTAAGAACTAGCCTGCATCATATTCCTTGGGTGTCAGCCTTGGTTGCTTATCCATTGCTATCATTTGAGAGCCTTGGCTGGGTTGCCTCTGTGCCTCTACCCCAACCATATAGTGAGTAGTACCACAGACAACCCCTCCAGTCTTTATACTAGTTCTGCTGATACTTACTGGAAACCTTATGAAAATCTTATTCCTGTTTAGCCCTGCATACATTGTGGAATGGGGGTAGGATTGAAATCCCACAAGAATAGCTTGTCCATCAGCAAACCTATATAATTAAAGCCAGCAAAGAAACACATTACTTTCCTTCTAACAAAGACTAATCTGTTTATAGACTCTGAGTTATGAGATGCCCCACTCACATGAGCTCATCTCAAGAGAAACAGCCCTACAAAAATATATATTTACATTCCAGCAGAGCTAAATCCACAGTCTTCACAAGATATACAATCTAAACTAAGCACATGATATGGGGCTCTGTTTTACAGGCCCTTTAATTCAAAAGCTGAAGCGCACTTAAAGATGTCACCTCTTGATGTAGGCCACTAATACAATCTATCATATGTCGAGCCATAAAAAGCTTCGCAAAGAAAAGAGGCCTTTCAGCCAACCCGCTGACTGAAGGCTTTACAAAGGGTTGTCTCAGAGCTGCTTGTATTGTTCATTGATTGTGATGACAGACAGGTATTTAATGGGCCATTTAAAGTAGCGTTAATCATGTATTAAAAAAGGGGGGTTGTTCTATTTGCACAACCATATGACTTGGAGATATAAGGAATGGTGTTTTGAAATAAAATGAGATTCTCCTCTACAAGTCTAAACACAATATTTGCAGTTATTCATAATTGGTATAATGATTCATGTTAATGACTAAGCCATATTTCATTGCACATACTCGTGTCAGATGCTCTTGAATTTGTGAGGGACACAGGAATCTAGATATCCACATTTCATACATGTGTCATGTTGCTGTGATGAAATATTGAACAAATATGATTTTGAGCTCAAAGTTGTCCAAAGTGTACAGTCAAATTCAGGATGTATTCTCCGGGAGTGTCAGCCTGTTAAGCAAGCCAATCAAAAGGTGTGAGGTCAGGTATGACATAATATTACCCATTATATAAGTAAAAACACACACAAGGAACACAAAATAAGGCGCTCTGGGATTGTAAAAGGCTGCAGAGAAGGGGGCACCTGTTTCAAATAGATGAGTGCTGAACTTATATTTTATCTGGAGGTGATTAGGCCTTATCCATGAGGAAGTCTGAAGCATATTTTACCTGAGACACACCTGATTTCTTAGAGGAGGAAGAAAGAGGGCAGAAGAGCCTAGCTGACTGGGAATTGCCTGGAAAATCTTGAAGGGTCTTTCTGGCTCTGTGCCTTAAATAGTCATTCAAAAGTGAGTAGGAAAATGTGCCAATGTAAATAAACATAAGCTCTCTAGAACCATTTCCCTGTTTAGTCCCCAGGGTTGGTGGACGGGCTAAGTAATTCCACTAGATAATTTGAAATAGAATGTTTTAAAATGTTAATGTACAAATGCAATGTTGTTTTCTCACTATATTTACATCCTAGTGAATCTGATTTACTGTAGTCCACATGCCATCATACTGTGCATACCACGCTGTGGCCAACTTAATGGCAATAGGATGGTGTAGTTAATTAATTAGTTAATTAGTGTGAAGTATAGCCTGCTATATCCTGCTTTCACTGTATTCAAAACTGAGTGAGATTACATTTCAATAGAAAATAGAATGTATGCCTTTTTCTGTTCTGTGTATGAAATGTAAAACAGATATTGGGGTCATTACGACCCTGGCGTTAAGGGTTTAACGGCGCCGTAAAAGGTGTCGGCGCCGTTAAACCCTTAATGCCTGATTATGAGGTCCCTTTCCGGGACCCGACCTTAACGGCTGGTTTTACCAGCTGTTAAAGTAGGGTGCCGCAAAGGGACCTCAGTGCTAATTACGGTACCACAATTTGCGGTACCGTACTTAGCGCCTTCCCCAGTCCCATTGAGCCCTATGGGGCAAAAATGGGAATGGGGAAGGGACATGGTGAAATGGGGAAATACCGCCCCGCCAACCGTGGAATGGGGCGGTATTTCCCCATTCCACCATGGCGGACTCGTTACAACATCGGCACCAACGATGGTCCATGGTTTAGCACCGGGGTTGTAATGAGGGCCATTGTTTCTTGTTTCCAAGAAACAAGAGTGCAGCATTTTGAAAATGATAGCTAAATAAACAGGAACCAGTGCTTTTTCATAGGTATAGTCAACAAATGGGTCTATGAACCGATGCACAAATGAACACCTGTGAAAGCTATAGATATTTTAAAAGACAGACTGTGATGAAAGGGGCTGTAGCATTTTCATTTCCACGGAATAGATCCACTTCCAAATGAACAGTACAATTTCATCAATGACTTCATGTTGAAGAGAGAGGCCCCAAAGTAAGAACACCAAAGTCAACTATGAGAATTGGGGTATAATTGTTGTCCTTTCGGAGAATGATCATATTTGGTGGATACCTAGTACAGATAAATCAATATTGTGTCCATTGTAAACTTATAACACAACACCACCATACTCAAGCTTGTAGATGTTGGTGTAAAACACCATAGCTTGTACACATACATTTCAAAAGTATTTTACATTATTTATGTTTTTCTATGCAGTCATTCTTTGATACCTACATTTGCTATTGTGATCAAGAAAATAAAGTACTTTCATTTGACCTTCTTCAATGAATACTATTTAAATGTTATCTGAAGAAATTTAATACAATGGCTCTTAAGCGGCAATGTCATTATGGACTTCAATTGTATTATTTAGAAATTAGACTGTCCTATAGAGATATTTTAATACATAAGACATTTGACAAATGGAATGACTGCATGTCGGCACTATATGTGAAAGGTTTTGCAGGCATGCCAATTTTACTTCTGCAAACCAGCTATAATTGCATATATATTGTACTGTGGCTATTTCCAAGCATAAAGTTTGCATATATTTAGGGGACCGCCTTTGGTTACAGCCTGTTTCTTTTCCCAAATGTTCAGGGTGCGATTGAATACGGGGGGGGGGTGCTAAATTAGGGATCAGCATAATTGAATCCAAAAAAGATCTGGCAATGTGCTACACTGTGTCATGTTATACTTTGAGCAATATTTGCCTCTGTTATTATTAATGTCTTTTGTACCCAAGTCTAAATGCATATTAACTCGAATCTATGCTTTTCATTAACACCTTACTTTAGCCTTTAGGTGGGTCCCCCTCAACAGCCTTGCTTTGGCTTCCACATCCTCTTTCACTGCATCTAAACGCAATCGTGCACCGTACTTTGATTTTTCTTTTTTGAATGCCCCCTTATAACTATCTATCTATGACTACTTTGTAACTGAATAGGTAGTTTTGCTCGTTTTATCATTTAATTTCATTTTTATATATTTATTCACTTCTCCATTTCATATTTAGGGACATGATGGTTGTTTTTTATATTGGCTGGTTAGGCCATTTAATGGCTTGTTTTTATATGTTATGTTTCATGATGTTGTTTCACATTAATGTCAAATGTTTCAAGAGGTTTGAAAAAGCCATATGGTGCCCTGTAGTACTCCCAAAACAGCCAAATAAATACATAAAACATAGTGGCTCACACTTAGGGTTCAGAACCTCTGAAGTAGACTTGCAAATGTAATCTGTTGAATAGCCTTTGCCCTCTGTCCTCTATTAAAAGGAAAGTAGCTGCAGCCCAAAGGATAGGCAAAGCTCAATTATGCTGATTAACCCACAGAAGAACCCAGTCTACAGGGAGCTCTGTCTCCCACACCATTAGACCCATCCCCATCCCATAATGTGCCTCAAGATCTTCCTGGAATCACAGTACAGGGCTTGCTCACAGGGAAACCAAGGTTCAAAACCCATCCTCATTTAAAATTGACAATGTTTATGTCCATATTTCCTGTCTATACATCTTGGCTTTTGTGGCCATTCAGGAAGCAATTAAAAGTGCTTTGTCCACATGTTTTTGTAGGCATGTTTCTTAAGTTGCCCACACTCATAATGACATCTTCGGACATGGGACACCTTAAAATCCTGACCACTGCTGAGACAAAGACAAACATTGTCCTAAAACGTTTTGCACTAAAGGAGAAGCCTAGGTGTCTGAGACTACTGCAGGGTGGTGATTTGGTGAAGTATAAAAACACTGTAACACAACATGGGGCAGGTTTTCCTCCTTTAAAAGATGTTATAATCCCCATTTACGCTGCATGGGAGTCCATTTTGCAGCACATTCACTTTTGATTAATGCCCATTCGCTCCACTTAGGCAGGCTGGCCCTGGGGCCATTCCATGCTGATCTTTGGGTACACTGGTGCTTGTGTTGATAGCTTGTAAACTGAAAGGTTCCCTCCCTGCGCTCCATCCTGGGAGGTGGCCTCCCAGTGTAACAAAGCATTGTGCAATGAATAAAGCATGTTCATGGCATTATGGTAAATGCTTAAGCATAGTAACATAATAGAACATAACAGTAGAATGACAATTTGCCACTGCATACAGGACAGGCATCTTGCCCTGCTCGCCCTACCTACCCTGTTTGTCATGCATAACCCTCTGCCTTTCACACAGACTAATGAGCCTAGCCTGTTTAGGGAGCTCAGGTAGATTTTTCTCACTATAAGTGCCAATATATTATAAATCTATATCATCACTGCGCCACCCGTAACTGCGCCAATGAAAATGTCAATGCCAATTATGGCATGGCACAGTAACCAGATAGATCACTTCCCCACCAAAAAATCCAACCTCCACCCCACTTATCTTTACTGCAGTGCACTTCTGTGTGCAGCGCCGACTCCCTTGTACCCCAGCGGCATCAGTTCCTCCCACTTACATGGGGCGGGGCTGAGGCTGCAGGGTTAATTTTTTTAAATGTTTTTTTTTCTTTTTCCTGTTCACCTGCATACCGTAATGCTAAGCGGGGTACCCCCCACAAATCCCGACTCCCATCACTGCGACCAAGGATAGCAGGGGACAGCCCCACTCCACTTGGAAGCAGCAACGGTAGTCGGCATTCTCTAAAATGCTGACAGCGCAGTAAAAGCGCAATCAGCATTTTAGAGTTGCAGTAATGGTTTAATTCCCATATTACTATACTTTGACAGCCTACTTGCAGGTAAGGCACTACCCTGCCTCTTCTAAAGTTTTGCATCAAACCCTTAACAATAATCCTTTTGACATCAAAGAGTCAGGCTTTTTCTTGACTATGCCACTCTGGGTGCATGTTTGCCAGTCACAGAATTTACATTCTATAGTTTTACCTCGGGTATATCATATAGGGATGCCCAGGCAGATATGCCACTGAACATCAAGGATTGTCTGAGCACACTCTCAAGCACTTCATACATCCAACATTGCACTGTGTATTAATTTACAGTTCTCTAAATCTGCCTGGGAACCCCAACCCAGTTATCACAATACTTTGACAGGATTGACATACTTCTGTGCCATCACAAAACATTCTTCCCCTGCTGCATCCCTCCCTCTCTGTGTTTCTAGCTTTTCTCTTCTGCTTTCCCATGATCTTAGCTTTCTCGAGCGCCCTAAGGTCTGGATACCCTGGACGGGGCACAGTGAGCCTACATGCTCAGATACTACTGCAGTGGTGATTTGGTGCAGCATAAAAGCATATTGACATAAGCATAGCTAATAACAGGATAATGAAATGTGAATCGGCCATGATGTTGCTAGAACTATGATGTGGAGATTTGCTTCTGGTTCAATGGTTGCGATTCATCCATTGCATACATCACACAAGGCTTGCATGCACAGAACTCAAATTTCCCAAGAACTGTCAAAGACAATCTACTTGTTGCTCTTCTGGTGAAATGTGCTCCCACCTGTATGAACATATCCGGATCCATTATTATAACATCAAAATACTATTTTGGAAAGTCTGATGATGCTTTTGATTGACCTCCAAATGGATAGCACTGTTGCACAAAAGACAAACCTTTGATGAACAGTGCCTCAAAAATAAAATACTAGTGGTCTGGAAGGAGAACATGCAACAGAGGTTTGTGGTGTAGGCCTGGGTTTTGAGGCAGCCGTTATGTGCTTCCTGAGGGAGGGAAGCATTTTATTGTTTGGAATATATACATATAGGAATGGACGATGTCATCAAATGTCTGGAAGCATATGGGGAGGCTGAATGTATTATTAGTACCCGGCGAGAGTCAAGCAGAATGCAACACGCATTCTGATTGGCTCTCGCCGGGTCCTTATCCAGCTGAGAATCTTCAATTCTCGGCCGGGATGCCAGCTGCCTTGTCCTCAGCAGGGGCGTGGTAGCCCCTCAGCCAATGAGGAGGCTGCAAGCGGGGCTATCCCCGCTCTGAGCCTCCCCACGGCTGAGAGGCTGCCTTCGTCCCTGCCGGGTACACAGGTACGCTTTTTCTTTATTAACCTTTTTTTTTTATTCCCCTCCCACTCCCGCCCTCCCAACCCTGCTTACCTTCTTTTTGATCTTTTTTCGGTAGCAGACGCGCTGGGAACACTTGTGTTCCCAGCACGTCCACTCCCGATGGCCGCCATGGAAAGGGGAAACGGACACCCTTTTCCCTTTTCATGGCATCCAATTTCTTGGTTGTTTTCTTTTTTTCTGTCCCGAAACGCTGAGTTTCGGGACAGAAAAAAATGCTTTTAGTGCCCCGGTCATGCACATAATGTGGGCTGGGGTAATAATAGCAATATGTTCCTCACGGCGGGGGCATTACCAACTCAGGTAATGCCCCGGGGCCTTCGTTAACTTTGTGCCCCGGGGCATTACCTGAGTCGGTAATGCCCCCGCCGCTCGGGTCATATTGCTTAATTAGCAGATGTAAAATAGTGATAATTGGGACAAACAGTCTCTGCATATGGACAACACTGAGCCATGCAGAACAATTTAAACAATTATTGCAGTAAATGATGGTACATTTAATAGACTATAGAATTTAGTGCATCTGTGGATCTGTTTTCATGGTAATTAGCGTGCAAACACCCACAGTTAATGTTCTACAAATTAATGCATTTGTATTGTTCCTTGTTTTTATCAAATTGCCAATTATCTATAAAGAAATCACATAAAAGATGGTTGGAATTTCTCTTTAACTGCATTGTATTTATTCTGCTGTTCTTATGCAGAATATCTAATAGAATAATCATACCAGTGTTAATTTCGCCACCTTTTACAGTTATTATGGCATAGGTTACATGTCTTGAAGCAAATATTTATTTTTAGGTCCTTTTAAAAACCTCGGAATCAATTACAATGTAACAAGAGAAAGACAATGGGCCTCATTACACGGTAGGCGGTAACCATGCCGCTATTAGCGCCATGGTTACCGCCGGTATTTTACTGTGTCCGCCTTGGTGGATGGCGGAATTACCGCCCTACTCCAAGGTGAGCGGGGCGGTAATTCCCCATTCACCAAGGCTCTTCCCCATTCCCATTTTTGCCCCCATAGGGCATAATGGGAATGTGGAAGGTGCTAATTACGGTACCGCAAATTGCGGTACCGTAATTAGCTCCAAGGTCCCTTTGCGGCACCCTACTTTAACGGCTGGTAAAACCAGCCGTTAAAGTCGGGTCCCGCAAAGGGAACTCGTAGTAAGGCGGTAGGGGTTTACCGGTACCGGTGCCCTTACCGGTACCGGTAAACCCCTACCGCCTACCGTGTAATGAGGCCAAATGATTTTATGTACACATTCTTTCACTCCGTTCTCAGAGGAAATATAATAAATGTTCATAAATGTTCTTGAGTATGATGCCACACCCTCAAATACGGCATGACGCACACGGAATTCCTAAATTCTACAAAACATAACAGATCCCAAATTATGCTGAAAATGTTCTAAAAATTGCATCATGGAACAACTTTAAAAGCAAATGTGAATAAAGCTGATATTTGTAAATCCACACATATGCTTTTACACATTTTCTGTACGTTTTCATTTAATTTCAATTACATTGTATTTCTTCAAACTAAAGTTTAAAAATACAATATTTACAAAGTTGTTTTCAGTAAAACAAATATATTTGCAAGTAACAGAATTAAGACTTCAACATGTTTTAAAGTTATATAAAGTATACATGATTACAATTTACAAGTTCAAAATGATTAAATATAACTTCATGTATAGTTATATATAATTAATATTAATATAATGCGTGTGTAATATCATGCCTGTACATTACACTGCAAGAAGTTTAAGCAGGGTGCCATTATACTCAGAAATAATTATCATGCATTCATCCTATCCTTATAAAGTACTTTCATGTTTGTTCTGCTAAATCCAAGCTCTTGAGTGATAACCTGGGAATGGGGAATCCATCTCTACAGGGCACTGTACAGGAGTAAAGGAATAAGCCACCATCTTCACAGACAGTGACCGGTGCTGCTGTTCTGGGTCCAATAAGAAATGTGTAGGGCACAGATAATGCAGTTTATAAAAACTGAGCAGAGTGTAGGCTTGTTCAAAAATCTAGATCATCGTCACTATCACTATGACTATCTTCTTCTGGTTCATTTAGGAGCCCTAAAAAGGAGCTAGTCATAGCTTGTTGGATTGTATTATCTGCAGAATCCTTCAGGTCCCTTTCCCGGGCATCATTTTCAAAGCCTTCTTCATCATAACTTAATGTGTTTTTCATCAGACTCCGACTGTCTCCCAAACTGTTCTTCAGCTCAACATCGCTATGAGGATCACCAGTATAAGGTGTTTCGGTCTGCACAGGAGCCTCGTTTTCATAACCATGTCCATTTACAGCATAGTTATTGACGTCGTCATTATCACTGTATTCACTATCGCTTTCGTGATCTGAATTGATGCTCAGCTCGGTTTCATTTGCAACTTTATTAACATAGTTTCTGACATTGTCATTTTCACCACCATCACTACTAGCTTTCCCATCACTGTCCTTGTTCGTATCACTACTGTCAGCACTACTCTCATTTCTATTTCCAAAATTGACAGCTTGTGCAACCTCCTCGGCACAATCTGCATTCTCATTAGAAGTCGATTGTTCTATTACTCCATTTGGATCTTTATCAAGCAGGGTATTAGATTTATTGTCAGAGTCCCAATTTCTGCTGCCACTAGCAGAGACTCTTTGCTGTGTTGGAAATTCATTTTCTGATGTTTCACATTGATTATTTTCCCCGGTTGGTTTGGAATTTGTACCCTGATACGACTTCTGATCAGCAAAGGATGTTTGTTTTTTAATATCTCTTTGATCGGCTCCTGTATCAGATGTCGTTCCACTGCTAGCGGTTGGGGGCGGCATTAATGTATCACTGTCTTTTTTGTTTTGATACTTCACCAAAAGTTCTGTTTGCCCATCCTGATTGTCTATCGGAATTTCTTTTTCATCTTTCGCATCAACTGGATCTATTTCACTAGAGTCCAATAAATCACCTGCAACATAAAATAGACATTAATAATTAATGGCAATGTGTATTAAGATGCAAATATATTCAATATTTACCATCAAAAAAGAAGTGTTAAATCATGGTCAGATTTGTCCTGCCTGCACCTTTTCTATAAACCCATAGGTTCTACCGCAGACCAGAGGCTACTATGCAGCTAAGTCACGGTTTTCAATTCTCGTCATGATAGGCACATATCTATCATGATGCTTTGAACAGCCTGGTGGGTTTGGGGGGAGTGGACACCTGCCTCAAATGCAACCATTACTGCAGAGGATAATATCCAGAACACATCACAACAACGTTATTACTGGTTGACATGGCACTGTGTCCAGCAATGCTAAGTGTATCATAGCACCACTGCTCTTCTTTTCATATGGGGACAATGCAATCATTTAGCTCACTGACTACTCAGCTGGTCTCACGGTAGTCTGATGAGTCTTTCTAGGCTTGGATGAAAGTTAATGGCATCAAGAAGCTGTTGGACGCTTTTAAAAATGACTGCAGCGTAAAAAAGAGCACATTATTAATATCAAAACGAAGCTGATGATATTGGACTCATGAAGGTCGCTGACCCATCTGATATAACTGGCTGGGAAGAGGGTTTGGAGAATCCAGAATTTCATTGCCTGTGACTGAGGTTCTCAAGGGGATTTGGTTGTCCGTAGACTATTAACAGTAACTTCTTGCTGTACCAGATTGCCAATAGAATTTATTTGGGTTTTAGGAAGATTAGTGCTAAATCACTGCTAGCCCCATTATCTGCATCTAATGCCACAAATGTGGCAGGCATTATATGGCAGTGGGCTTTTGTGGTTCTCTAAGCTGTGACTTCTAGAAGTGGCTGAAAATGTCATCTTTAAATACATGTTATGCCCATCCTCTATGTTGCTGTTAAGAGAAGAGTTGGGGGTTTTAGGTATTGGTCTACAGGCATAGGTGAATCCACCGACACTGTGGCTCAAGATATTCCCCAAGGAGGAGCAATTGGAATATAAGGACCACCAGAATGAGATGAGGTGATTATTGTGGCCTACCTGAAATAAATGAGACATTTGTTCATTTAAGCAGGGATGTCAGGACCTCTGCCAATTCTCTGACTATGTTCAGTAGGTCAACTGTGGGAATATTTATGAGCTTTTTGGGAGCTAAATAAAGATAATATTTGGCATCTGCTACTCTGTGACCCCTAGCAACTTTCTATCAATCTTTTAAATCCATGGGTGGCCTGTGCTATATTTGCACTAAATGGTGAGGGCACTATTTCTCAAGCAAAGTTCAGGGATTTTACTTCTGAATGTTATCAATGTCCATTGGAGGGGAGTCGATGTTGTGAGGTATGTAGCTGTGATGGGATTTCAGGGGAGACAATGGTCAATTTCTTGTACATTTTACCCAAATATAACCCTTTAATGAGAAGCGGATGAAGCCCAGGAGCTTAGGGGTGTGTGGCTCGCTCTGCTGCAGACTCTCAACACTGACTTTAACTTTGTCTAGTTTGCCATAGAAAATGTTTGTTTAGAGAGCTTGAAAGTTCAGGTGCTAGATCGAATCATTCAGATGACCTTAGCAGTATTGGTCCCCAGCAATGCAATGTAATGTCAAGCTCAATGGAATCAATTAAAGGTTTCTAATTAGTATGTTGCTTGGTGATGAAGGGAAACACCAAACAGAGAAGGTTTCAATCTTTTAGTGGTGTATGTGTTATAGCTATTCAAGGTTGTATTTATATTTATTTGATTGAATATGGGTTTAAATAGCTGGACATGCTACACAATTCTGCAATTGCTGCAACTCCCGAAAAACTGTAGCCTGGAATAGGAAACTATAGGTAAAACATTTTGCCAATGTGTAATATCACATAGCAATAATTCATCCCACTGTTATATGAATAACAGTGCTGTGTTTTGGCTTCTGAGTTGTGATGGTGACCGGTAGGGTGTATATATAAAGAAATGTTCTTTACCCGCAGTTGCATGAGATAAAATGGATCATGGAGGCGGATATTCTATTTTAAGAATTCTCGCGGATGAATTTGGGTAAATTACCAATTTGGATCATTAACTGGTTTTGGGAACACTTCACATTTACAGCCTTCTATTTTCATATTGAAGGTGGTGTTAGACGATAATTGTTTATTATACCTCTATTGTTGAGATAACTTCTACCTTTGAAAGAATGGGTCAGAGATTCTAATATGGCTGACACTATAGACATTTTCTAAATGGGATCTGGCCATTAAGCACAGGTGACCATGCTATCATACTAAATTACAAAATTACACCTCCACCTACCCTCTTGCTCTACAGATCTGCCAGAACACTAAAGGAACACGCAGGTGGTGACAGTTCACGGTATAAGAAACTTTAACTCATATGATTTAAGGTGGACATTTTAAACACACTTGAGTATGCTGTTTTAAGGGGAGGTGTTGTTGTGATGCGTGCTCCTAAGAATAAGGTGAGCTCAGGTTATATATTGTGTGCATTGTGTCAGTTGTGTCTGATTTATGGGTCATACAATATAGTGATACTAGTTATCCATCACCCCACAAGGAATTATTGTCCCTGCATTTTATGCAGACTAAGTGGGCAGCTTTGGGTCTGCAGTGAATTCTATGTCCACCAAGAATCCAACATGTCTCCATTGATTAAGATATGAAATAGAGTTTTCTTGATTTGATGCGTATAGCGTACAGTGGTTCTTATTGGCCCTTTGTATGTGTTTCTTTTTGCAGATGAGCTTTTAGTGGCTGGATATTGAACAATGCTTCAGATTGTCAGTAATGTTTATTATTTACAATGAGGAGCTACCATGAAATACTTGTCAGGTACTCATAAAAAATCTTGGTATGATATAAAATGGTGTGGTATTAAACTAGTGCATCATCTTGGGTTACTATGGTGGTATCTGGTTAACAATCTAGACTAAGAATGTGTCCTTCTTTTTTAGGTGATGAACAGAGTAGAACGTTTAAGGTTCAAGATTGTAGGAAGTATATCCTTATGGAAATCCATGGAACAGGATTAGAACATTTATAAGAGTAGGATTATTGGATCACGTGCCACATATTGAGGGCACATTGAAACACAATTTATTGATGTATAGATGCCTCACAAATGCACAATAAATAAATAAATAAATAAATAAATAAATAAATACATACATACATAAATAAATACATAAATACAAATATTACATAATGCTCCTGAGGAACGTATCAGCATTAGGCACAGAAACATGTTGAGCCATTTAAACGGAACTGTGTATATCTACATATCTGTATGCATCTAAGTATGATATATCTTGCGCAAGAATTGGGGTGTGATTTTTTGTGAGAAAATTTGGTTTTGATGTCTGTATATTTGCATATTCTACATTTTTCGATTGTCTATGTGTTTACATGTATTTATATTTGTTTATTAATACACAGTTTTTAAATATATATTTTTGTAACTCATTTGAGAACAGCCTATGTTCATTGTCTCCGGACCAATTTATTCATGTGTTGGAGAGGACACACAATGTGAGTTTAGCTATGAGATGTGCTACCTCAATTGAATATATTATACCTTTGTTTGCAAGTACATGCTTAAGTAAAATGATGGGTCTTCACAATTATGGTGGGTGAGAACATGTGTCTAAATCAATATAATAAATAAATAATAAATAATAAAAATGTATTAAATATGCTGAAAGATAAGAGATGTTAGTAAATCTGTCCACAATATATGAATTATATGTTTAAGCTGTAAATCACAGGGCCTGAGTGGGTTGCTGTAAATCAGGAATTGCACCTAGATACCTGAAAGATACCTAATTAATGAGACAGCGCCCGTGAATCCTGAAAGATATCAAGAGCCTGAGTGGGGTTTGAGAAGTACTAGAAAGTTTCTAGAGCCTGAAAACTTAACATGATATTAGGAAAGCATCCTTCAGAGACTCATCACAGCATATATATATATTATAGGGTGGCGATCGTTAAGGTGAGTCAGACTCCTATAGGAAACCCTCAAAATTCTATTGTTAATAACTTTTGATTCAAGTAATGGATTTGACTGAAATTTCGAAAGTGATTAGGGACTCGCGGCGCCCCCCAGACGGCAAAGTTACATAAAGGTTTGTTAAAAATCAAAAAGTTATTAAGAAGACAATTCTTTTTTCTACAAAAGTGTGGCCTATTTCCCATTCATTTTCCCATAGACAAACATGTCAAATGTTCCCGAAAGCGCACAGTCCAAATCGCTTGACGGATTTGGACCAGGTCTGAAACTACTGGGGCACAAAGCATTGACTCGCGTTGCATGCATCGTCTCCGGTTATTCCATGCAGTAGTTATTGTAATATTTGATGGAGAAAGGGGTGCCCCTTCTCAAAAATAGATGGATATATCTCAGGGATTTACCCGAAACCATTTAATTTTTAGAGATGAATCAACTGCCATTTTATTTTTTTCTCGCTGCAAGAGATATTCGAGGTTTTAGACGAGGATATGGGAAAATGAAACGCAGGAAAAAAGCTGTTTGCAGGTAACAAAATATGCAAATGCCATCAGGCTAGAGGGCGTTGGAGGGGGTTTAGGGGATCTGTAAATTGCAACACAAAGCTTTCTGTAGCCTCAAATATCCGACATCTCAAAGCAAACTGCATCACAGAAACAGTGTGTGTTATGGGGGAATGGGAGAGAGCAGGCCATCTGGGTAGTGGGGAGAGATGGCACAGATGAGGGGGGCCCTTGGTGAGAGCCTGGAAAGCGTTTTATTTTCTGCAGTTTTGCTAAGAGGGTATGTGTATGTGTAGTTCAGTACCTACAGTTATAGGTTTTTTTTTTAATAGATATCAGGGGTGAAAATAGTTTTTTTTTATAGATATCAGGGGTGAAAAATCACTGGCCATGGCCATTGACATGATTGCCATCCAGGTCTCCCATCCATGGAGTAACCAGGCCAGACCGTGCTTAGCTTCAAAGTGAGGAAGGGGCCAGTCTCCTCAGGCCATGTTGCCCGATAACTAAGACAACCTTACAAGACCACTTAGAGAAATGGACCAGCCCTTTCCTTGCTTTAAAGGTATTCAGGGTCAGTCCTGCTTTGAAGCTAAACTGGGTCAGTCCCGGTTACTGCATGGATGGGTGACCGAAAGGGGCATCCAAATTAATATTTTTTTTAAACCGTGCTACTGTCAGTCCTTGAAGGTTTTCCACTCAGAGACAATTTTTTGCCTTTTGCTGAATTGCATTCTGGTATTTGTAGTCTCCCAGTCAATAAAACAAAAAAATAGATATGTTTACAGCAACAGTGGGTTTCCCATCCAGTTAGTAACTGAGACAACCCCTGCTTAACTTTAAAGCGAGGAAGATGTCAGACCCCTAAGGCCATGTTGCCTAATAAATGAGCCCACCTTACAACACCACTTAGAGAAACATGGCCTAAGGGGGCTGGATCTTTCCTTGCTGTGAAACTAAGCAGTGCCAGTCCCGGTTACTGCATGGATGGGAGACAGTCCACAGTCCCAAAAGCTGTGTGTTTTCTTAGTTTTAATTATCTCATAACACACAGCATCTGCATTACTTTTTTTTAAACCATGCTGGTGTCAGAGCTTGAATGTTTTGCACTCAGAGACATTTGTTTTGCCTTTTGCTTAATTGCATTCTGCCAGTTGTAGTCTCACAATCATATGTGGGTATAATGCCACAATTGTACACTTTCTGCCTAAGATAGTTCCATGGGGATGCATATATTTGAGTGACACCATGGTATGTGTACTTTTCGAGTTAGCTTTATAAAGCAGAGAGAGGGATAATGATGAGAGGGCAAGTAAGTCATGAGTATTTGCCCACAATGTGGCAAGAAAGTTTGCAATCCTGGACACTGGTGCAGTAATTTTCCCCTGATTGTGGCTGATTTTCAGGGCTTCAGTAAAGGACAGTGTGGGTGGACAGTGTAACGTTTTTTTCAGAGGGCGGACGCAACCCGTTGTTCTTTTTAGGTTGGCAAGTTTGCTCAAGTATTTGCCTACCAGGATTTCAATCAGGTTGTCCTGTTCCCAGTACAGACGCAGTACAGATGCTTACTCAGAAGACCAAAAGCACTTGTTTCGTATTGGGATTTAGTTTTCTAGGGAATATTTTCTGACAGATTGCTGGGTTTAAATGGTGAGCACCTTTTATACTCTGCCAGCATATTTATTGGAACATTTCCTCTCTCAGGTTATTTTTCTGGTGTTCCTTACATTCTTTAAAGTCCAATGCTATTTTGTCTTGCGCACTTTCATCTAAGGAATAGGTCTAATGAACTACATTTGTATATTTCACTTTAAGATATATGTTCACTTACTGTACATATAGTCATGGGTGCCAGCTTTTGATTTTCACTATGGGGCAAAGGTACCTGGGCATATGTTATTTTTGCAGCTGGCCTTTCTTTTCCCTTTTACGTGCTGCTTAAATCTGGTTAGTTGGGCGCAGGGACCTCTCGGCGTAAGGATGTGTTGGCGAGAGAGATTGCAATTAGCAAGGCACGGACCTGCAGGCACTTTGTATTTTGTACCTTTCCACGCAAGCATGTTTTGGCGCGAGAGGATAAACCTGCATACAATTTGCATTTTGTGATATGGATTAAATGTGAAAAATATTTATTTACTGCAACATTATAAAAACTGTTTGGGATATGTATTACACTGTCATTGCATAAATGAACACATATTAAACATGCAACACATGTATTTACTGCAACATTATAAAACAGAATGGAACATGTATTACACCGTCTCTGGGCAGCATTATAAAACTGAAAAAATAAAATGTAAACATATTTGTGCTGAACGCTGACTTCAAGAACCCTGGCTTCCAAGAGTTTGAGACGCAGCACTTAATCATTATGGTACTATGATATTATTGTTTGGATTCTCACAAGTTTCACACTTAGCGGTTGTAAGTCAAAGGATCGACAACCAAAGGGTCGATTTTTGTTTTTTTACTTTTTTTTTGGGGGGGGGGTCCTGTTTTTGTGGTAAAAAACACTTTTTTCACTAAACGAAAAACCCAAAAAAAATATAATTTAAAAAAAATAAATCGATCCTTTGGTTTTCGATCCTTTGGTGTCGATCCTTTGACCATTCGACCCTTTGGATTCGATCCTTTGACCAGACGCCACGCCTTTTACAATTGGACATATAAAATTGTAGGCTAAGTATGAAATGCATGCATCATGAAGGACCAAACCATTGTGGCATAGTGATGGAATGCTGGTCCTTGAACTCTGGCAGACCAAGGTTTAAGAATTATTGCAACATTTAAAAAAGTATATTTTGCTAAACACATGATTCTGGACTATGTAGTCTTAACAGGCATGCCTTTGATGCATGTGGCCTCCTTCATGGAAACATTCACCCAGTCACTGCATGATTTTAAGAATGTCTTTTGAGCGGCACTAAAATGAGTTAATGATAGTTGTGTGTCTTCCGTTACACGTGAGCCTGCTCAAGCAAGACTTTCTTTGCAGATCAAGGGAGGGGCTTGCCACACAGTCCAATTATTCCCTTAATATATTTTGCTACTTTTTGACTTTGAAAACGGTGGAGGCAAGTAGGCACCATTCCTCTCCAGCCCCTTATTCTCACTTTCCCCAGCTGAAAAAAAACATTTTACTTTTTACCCTTCCTCTGATTGTACACTACGTACCTCCCCCTTCAACAACGTAGAGATCTCCTACTGCCATTCAACCCAAACAAATAGAAGTGCGGGAGAAATCATGAACATAGCCACGTTACATGTCTTATATATATTGTTGCACCTTTCCACCTTTGATGTCACTTCACCCAACCCCATGCAGAGTGCTTTTCCACCTATCCCACTATCCTAAGAAGGACCCAACTCAACCCCTGTTATGTTTTGTAGAGCCACAGGCACCTATGCCAATGCTATTAACAGAAGGCCACTACACAAGACCACTTCACATTAATATTACCTTTCCATTATGCTTAACTGACTCTGTGGTACCCAATGTGTTCCCCTCCTGATGTTCTGTACTAAAGCGTCCATCATTCACAGCCAGCACAGCAAAAAGTCACAGGACTGGTTTACTCATTTTACCCTATTGTTTAAAAACATGTTCTTGCAGAGGCAGACTACAATCTAAATCTCACCATAAGTACACTGGTTCTGTGATTAGACATGTAAGCAAATTCAGTTCAGGATGACATATCTGTAATAGCAGATGCTGTGCCTTTGTGGTAGCATTACTGAAATTATGTGGAATAATTCCAAAATGCAAAAATTGTATGGTTTAAATCAGGCACACAATTGTTATAATATGGAGAACCTGCTTAAGATGTCCATTCATGTGAGGTTGTTTCAGGTGCCTCAAGTGGAAGGAATGTTTGGTGATTGTCTCGAGTTAATAGTATGGAAGACAATTCTCCCCAGAAGAAGATGGGTCCTGATTGCATACTCACCCTCCTCCATCCCACAACTCTAGTATTATATCCTCTACCCTTCTATTGTACAGCAATCCAGTGATGTCCAGATAGGTTTGCTGTGTAGAAAAACTCTTACAAAAATACATGGAAGCAAACTGAAGGGTCCTGCTCGTAGCGCCTATCACCTTAGTGGTTCAATCATTTAGAGGTGGCAACTGATGTGGTTCATTAATATAGTTCTCAAAGATTGAGAAGAGACAGTGGGCCTCATTACAACCCAACCGGTATGGAAACAAACGTGGCGGTAAACCCCACCGTTGTTTCCATACCGGGTGATCACAACCCCTGCAGGCGGAGGCGTCAATCCCGTCAGGTCTGACCTGGCGGGCTTAACACTGCCTGCCTGCAGGCGGACGAGGAAACACCGGCACCATCACGAGATGGTGCAGGTGTTTCCATGATCCCCGTTCCCATTGAGTCCTGTGGGACTCAATGGGAATGGGGATTTACACCATTCCGCCTCCGGAATTCCCGGGTCACCGGGGTTGTAATGCCCCGGTAATTCCGGGAATCACGGAGGCGGAATGGTAATACGAGTCCGGTGGTAACCAGGCAGTTTTACGGTCTTGGTTACCGCCGGACTTGTAATGAGGCACAGTAACATTATTTAACATTTTGATTTTCACTATCAGGCCTGGATGAAATGCTTTGATCAACTGTTTAATCACGTTCACCAATCTGTAAATCTATGCCTACCTCACAATTTCTCGGTCTTCATTTTCTGAAGTTTTTTGTATTTTGTTTACTAATGCTCTGATTGGCTGCCAAACTGTTCAGCTAATTACTACTATAAGGGTCTCATTTCATTACTCACATCAGAATCACAGCAATGCCTGCTTTACAAACCTCATGCATTGTCCATACTAACACAGTTCTGGAAATCCTTGTCCATTTTAGTTTCCAGCACTGTACTAGTCAGTCATATTTATCTCAGTAATTGATTGCTGTGTGCCGTGCATCAGTTCTGCTTGTATGACTATGGACATCACAACACTCACTGCTGATTATGTAATCCATATTTCTTAACATCTCCCACTTTTAAAATCATTACCTTCAACATCTGAACTCTTTTGAATGAGTATTTCCTTTTGGTCTTCATCAGCAAGGGATTCCGTTTCTCCGTCATACTCAGTGTTTCCTTCACTTCTGACAGTGATCTCCTGACGGGCTTCTAATTCATTTTTAGGAGTCTGAAGTTTATTGGGCTCCTCAGTGGCTGTGTCATCAGTAGAGAGATGCGATTTCTGATTGGAAAAATATGCTTCATTTATAATATCTTCTTGGGTTTCTGATGCCTCTTCACTCTCAGATGGAGGCTGGAATATCACACTATCCCTAATCCCCTTGTTTTGGTGGTCTTCCAAAAGATCACTATTACCATCAGGAATTTCTGCTTGATAACCCATGTTGTCTGTCATGCTTATTCGATCTGTCACTTGGGTATCCATTATGTTACCTGCAACACAAATGTGCATTTGAAATTAAGAACACGATCTATGTAACTTCCAGCCAGTTAAAGTGTCAATAAATAGATTTGATAAAAATGAGATACTTTATCTACATTTCTGTTTTTAGACATGTTTTCTCACATTGGGTGAATGTATTTGGGTGAACTATCACTCACCAACATTTCCACTAATTTCACAAGCAAAGATTGTTTGAACTTTCTTTGAGTGTCAGGTGTGGAGATTCAGGCAAGCGCAACCTTGCATGTTAGATCAGCCATGTTCGAATGAAGATTGTGATCAAATTTACAATTATTATATTTATTAATTTACTTTTGCATTGTAGAGCGTGCAACACCCTCTGGCATTAAGGCAGTAGTTAAGCACTGTAGGGAAGGCAAGAATAAAGTTGAACTGTTCAATATGAGGCCAGGTTATAGGGCGAGGCAGGATGTTGCTGGCAGATTGACTCAAAAAAAGAAATGAATGTAAAAAAGGCCGGGCTCTAGTCTGAGAGCCCTCTTTATTTTCAGGTTTCTGCTGCCTCTGCAGACCTCACGGGTTGCAGAGACAGAGCCAGGGGTCGCACAGGAGTTACCAGTGGTCGCAATTGTGATCCCTGTCAACCCCAATTGATGTTCCTGCCCCAGAGGTGGATCCTAAGATTGCTTTGTCTAGAGACACAAGCTATACCTCATTCATGACACCCAGTGAGGCTAAAACATGTCTGGAGTTAATTGTGGTCTCATGGGATGTCTGGCCCAGACTAGATTGCATATGGAGTTTCCTGTTCTGCAATGGCATGGCAGGCTACCAAATGATGGTCTGGAATGTTATCCAGAGAAATGCGATAGGTTATGAGTCACTGAAAACCTTCCAGCCATCTCTCCTCAGTTTTGCTTGAGGAAGCATTCAACTCTGAACTACTTGGATACATCCCCTCTGCACAAAACATAAGAAACTCAAAACTGGTTCCAGCTTGTTCAGAGCTCATTAAGAAGGAAACCCTTACAACCAGTACTGAGTATCAAGGTGAAGAGATCCTGGGAATACCAGAGAAGATGGCAGCAGGTACGCCTTAAACCAAAGACTGAGAACCTGGTGGATAGATACCCCTGAGAAGATCATGGAATAAGGATGCAGAAACACCTTTAACCTGGGATGGAGATCAAAGAAGAGACCCCAAGAAGAGAATAAAGTTATACGTGAACCCCTCAAATCCAAGACTATAAGCATTACGATCATTAACTTCATCTGTCGGAAAGGCCCAGCCCGGGAACTTGAAGAACATTTATTTTTGGCACCCTTTACCTTGCCTTTCTTTTTAGGTTGTCCTTGCGCACTGCCCGCATCCTGGAGAATCATCGTCCTTACAACTTTAGTTTAGTTAAAAGCCTCCCTGATTTGTATTTCAACAATGCCCCAAATAGATCTTTTGTTCATCACATCCTTGTGTCAGGTCCTTTTGTCTATCATTGGCAACTACATGACAGTATTAATACAGCCTTAAAGACCAATGACGGGGTCATTAACATGGGATAATGAACCGCTCGCCTCGTGCCATGACTTAGGGAATGGTCATTGTAGCAAGCAAGGTCTATATATAAACGAGGGCTACAAGGCTATTCGCACATAGTTGCAGTAGAAATACATGTTTAGGAGTTTTGGTGGTGGCCCAGAGATCAATGAAAATCAGACACAAGAAGCTGGCAAACGTCATACACGAGCCTGAGGGAGACCCCTGTATACTTTCTACCTCGTCCAAGAGGAACGGGAGTAAGCAGAATCAGAGGAAATGAAAGGAAAGTTGCAAGCCAAGGAGAGAAGCTGATAGTTAAAAGTGAAGCACCTTAACAGGTACCATTTGGGACTGTAAAACCAACATTTTTCGTGTTAGCAAATTGAGTCATGAGTCTTCTAGAACACTAAGAAACACGAAGCAAAATGGAAAATCTTTAATGTAAAGAAGCATTGCATGTTGGGAAAACATAACACAAGTCCCAGAGCGAGCAAATACACTATTTGGGCCTCATTTATTGAACGTTTAGCTTGGTGCAGAGCATAGTCACTTTGCACTGCGAAATACTCTTTGCACTGCCCATTTAGCCCAGTGCAAAAAGGCGGGATCCAACACATGCATTTTAGATGTATTTATTTATTCATGCATTGATTTGGGTTTATTTATATTTATTTATTTGGGTGAGATAGTTCATTGGGATAAGTGCTGCTGAGATCTATGTAACATCTCCAGGCTGCAGGATCAAATTGCAGCAAGGCGAACTCAGATTATTATCCTTCTGAGGTTAGTAAATGAGCACCAATTTCAGCTGGTAATAATAATTGTATATAAGAAATGTTTTAAATGAGATGACTTGGTGAAAGCTCTATATAAATAACAGATTATTGTTTGGGTGTACTGAAAAGTGCTACATGTGTTGCCATCTGAAGGAATTGTGGATGGTGTCAAGATGAAACTTGATCGATTATTCACTGTCGTTGTCTGGCATTGTACATGGTCGCTGCCGGAATCTGAAATCCCGGTTGACGAATCCTGTTCCATTGCGTTTGATTCCAAGTTGCTCATCTGTGTGGTCGGATCAGACTAATGTTAATATGCTTAAAATATTTTACATTTAAGGGTCGAGCACCCCTGAGTGATTCACATTAATGGCGGTCCTAGTGCTTGATTGCGCCTCATAACTTAGTCTTTCATCTGGAGGTGATCACTGACCTGAGCAGTGTTTGATGAATGAGTGCCTGTTGTGAATTACACATACTCCAGGCTTGGGTGAAGAACAATCTGTGAGACACAGAAAAGCCTTTTCCCCGAGTTCACTCCTGTAATGAGGTATGTGCAACTCAGTAACCAAAGCAAGCATGCATTCAATATATAATGAAAATCAGGCTGCTGTGATGGGGAAAATACTTATTTTGTCTTACCTTCCGGCTTTTTTTTGCACAGTGCATATTTGCTGTGCAGTGATCATAACGATGAATTAAATAGCTTTAATGAAGAGTTGTGGCCTGATAGTAAGAGAATAGGGGCGTGGGAGACCGATAAAGGAAAGGATACAGAGTACCACTGCCTTAGATTTAATTTTGGTATTTATAGTGATCAAATGTAATTGTATTACAGACGTGAAAACAGAGATTGCCCGTCTGTTATGACGTACAAAATAAAGCATTTACAAGTCATCGTGCCAACTCCAGTGTAGAATCGTACTTCATATCAAAAGCAAGAAAATATTTGCTTCAATAAAACCCTCATCAAACTGACATCTCATGGAAAGAAATTATGTCAATGTTTACAAGCGAAGGAAAGAAAAACCATCTGGTGCAAGCGTTAAAGAAATTAGAGAGGGCCACCAGGGGGCGCAGAGACTGCCATGTACTCTGCGTGAGCTCCGCCGCAACCGCCCCAAAAGATGGACTGAGCCCCCACTTTTTGGACCCCCCCACCGGAGACAAAGCGTGAGGCAGCAGTAGGAATACCTCGCCCAACGCTGGGAAAAATCCAGAGTGAAAACGGACCCGGGATCCCGAAGAACTCCGTGATCTAAGCCGCGGCCGTCCGACCGGCGAGAAAGCAAAACTAAACACGTGCGCTGAAGGGCCTTCCCGGACCACGAACTCGCAACAGAACCTACACGGCCACGGAGGACCACGACCCTGAGCAGATATCGGACATACTGCATCGGATAACGGCTTCAGACCCACTCCTCGCCCCCCAAGGACCCCTCGCTACCCCGGATCCCGACGGTCGAGAAAACCCGGGCCTCCGGAAAATGGTGACACAACGACGCTGAAACGGCGCTGAAACACCTAGCGCCGACCAACAGACCACCCAACGATCCACCCAGGAACCGAAACGGGGAGGCCCTCATCAGAGACGCCCTCAACCCCAGCATGCGACCCAACTGATACTATAACACACGTGTGGTATCTCCGACCCTGAGACTACCACGGAGCACACCATCCTGGTGAAACAGAAACCACATCAAACGGAGGGCAAGGCCCCTGGACACAGGGCGTGTGCCTCCTCCGACCACAATCACCAGGTTCGCTCTCCTCGCCGCCATCCTTGCAGTTCACCTCGAGAGCCCGAAACCGCCACGCCACCGGAAGGTACCACCTCATACACCCTGCAACGGCCCACTACACCTCTGCTTGTCGCTTTGCAAGTATCCCAACATCACCATCAAAGACCCGCATGGACTTTAAACATAAGCTCCAGCACTTCGTCTACGCTCCCACCCTTCCCGCCTTAACTGAACCAGCAATGGCGGACAACATCACTACGGGAAATTAACTCGCAGCGGCAACGAAAGGAGACATTGCTGCCCTTTTGGGCGAAATAAAGAACCTGGGCACCAACATAGGAGGCAAGATAGACAGGATCACCCAAAGACTCGACAGCATGGAAGACAGGCTGGAAGGGGTCGAAAATAACCAGACCTCAATCGACACACTCGAGATACAACTTGGACAGAGAATGGCGGACCTGGAACGGAAAGAGGACAAGTTTAGACTCAAACTGGACGATTTGGAAAATAGAGAAAGAAGGAACAACATACGCATCTTTGGCATTCCTGAAAAGGAAGGGGAAACTGAGGCGGACCTCAAGGAAACACTCCACAACATTATTAAACTCCTCACGGCGGATGATGAAGTGGATGAACCCGTAACGGAACGAATACACAGGGCAGGAGGCCCTACAGGTGGCCCACGTTCGGTTCTTGCCCGATTCCACCGCTTCAGAGATAAAGCCAGGATCCTCGAGAAGGCCAGAAGGAGCGACGAGATCACTTTAGGCGGAGTACGAATCTCAATTTACCAGGATCTTTCCTCCCTGACTCTCGCTCTCAGGAGGATGTGTGGCCCACTCACGAAGATGCTCAAAGAAAAGAATATTCGATACAGGTGGGGCTACCCCTTCTCACTTTCATTCGAATACGACGGAACCAGATTCAGGCTGAGATCCGAGAAAGAAATACAAGCATGCATATCTAACCTCCTCGACACTCGGGGAGAGGAGGCTGGTCGGGGAGAATCACACGGAGAAGGACGAGAGTGGCGGATCCAGGGCCCCAGGAGAAAAAGAGTAAAGGGGTCGCGAAAGTTCCGGAGAGGCAATATCTCCCCAGAAGCAGATAACTGAATCCGAACGACACTGGTAAGACAGTTCCAATTACATATGCGAATGATGCTCTGAGGCGATACGAACACGCATATTTTCCCTGATCCTAATGACTAAAATTAGGGGGGAACCATGGAGGGGCTCACTCCGGACAATAATGACTTCTTTGGTTAGGGGGCGTGAAGTAACGGCCCCCCGAGGTGGTCCGACGCCGACCTGGAGCAACACGCCGGGTTAGATTGGACGCCCTCAATTAGGAATGGGAATGGGAATGGGAGGGAGGGAGATGGGGGGAAAGGCCTGCGGGCCGAGAAGGGTCAAGGCAGCGAGAATATTGCATCAGAACAAACATGGCAGCAAGCAGCCCACGAGAGTGATGTGTTACCAAATACGCACGATGAGACTGTTTCCTATGAGAAAGAGCAATGATAATAGACACTAACGCAAGGAAAAATGTCTCCTTGAGAGTCGGGACACTCAATGTAAAAGGACTCAATTCACCGACGAAACGGTCCCTTGTCGCCAGAGAATTCCGTAGGGCTGAAATAGATATCCTCTTCCTACAGGAAACGAAATACATAAAATGAGAAGAAAGACTGATCCTTGGGAAACGAGTTGGGAACGAATACTGGGGCTCCGGCCCGCTTAGGAAAGGAGGGGTGGGAATCCTTGTCAGGAAAGGTATAGCATTCACTCCCACCAGGACATGGTCTGATGTAGAAGGACGAGCTCTGCTCGTGAATGGACAAATTGGGAAGGTAAACGTAACGATTGCGACCCTGTACTCCCCGAATACGTGTCAGTCGAGATTCCTCTCCAGAACGATCCCCAAGATATTACTAGAAGCCACCGGGCACATCATCCTAGGCGGAGACTTTAACCAATGGGCAGACCCGGTCAAAGATTGGAAACCTGGGAACCCCAACGCGAGCCACCAAAACAGACTAGAGCTGACCGAGCTGGCACAAACGATGGAAATGTATAATATGATAGATGTATGGAGAGCACATCATCCCGAACGACAAGCCTACACCTTCTACTCCGCCCCGCACAATACCTACACCCGAATTGACTACATATACCTATCCAGAGAGCTCGCTGAGGTTACAGCTAAAGCGGACATATCCCCGATCACATGGTCGGACCACGACATGGTCCTCACAGATATTCATTGGGCAGATCTCCCGACCAAGTGTGGCAAATGGCGCTGCAATGAGAGCCTCTGGAAAGATGCTGTCTTTAGAACCGAAATGGAGACGGAGATCTCCAAATTCTTCGAAACAAACGACAATGGTGAAACGTCTAAACAGATCGTCTGGGAGGCAGGAAAGGCTACCTGGAGGGGGATCCTGATAAGGGAGGGCTCATCGAAGAAGAGGGAGCGTAACCTTATCGAACATAGACTACGAACAGAAATTCACCAACTGGAGAGCAGAATCGAACCAAACGCAGAACCAGATCCCAAGAAAATGGCCAGAGCTAGAGAGAAACGAAACGAACTGAAACTATTGGAACACGAACAAGTGGTGCGTAAATTAAGGTTTTTGAAGCAAAAATTCTATGAGAAAGGGGATAAGGCTGATGCGCTTCTCGCTGCTAGGCTCCGTGAGCAGAGAGCTGAACGAAGAGTAGCTGAAATCGCTGAGGATAACTCCCGAACACTACACGTCCACACCACTATTCCAGAATCGTTCGCCGACTTTTATGAGGCACTCTACTCTTCTGAAGTGAACCCTGAACAAATAGACACTGAAACGTACCTGTCCTCAATAAATGTCCCCCGCATACCCCAACAGGATGCTGAACTGTTGGAATCCCCTATCACAGAATCCGAAGTCGAAGCCGCTATAAAGAGGCTAACCCTAGGGAAATCCCCGGGAGAGGATGGCTATACGGCCGGATTTTATAAAACCTTCATGGCAACACTGTCCCCCTTTCTAACGACCCTTTTCAATGAGATAATGGACACCGGGAAACCCCCAGATTCCTTTACTAGAGCATTGATCACAGTGATCACCAAGGCGGGGAGGGACCCTACGAAATGTGCCTCGTACCGCCCCATCTCCCTCCTTAACCTGGACGCCAAAATCTATACTAGGATCCTGGCCGCGAGGTTGGAAACACTAATCCCGCAACTTATACACCCTGACCAGGTTGGGTTTATACTAGGGAGACAGGGAGCGGACACGTTGCGCAAAACCCTCCATCTCATCCACACATCCCAGACTCTGGACAACGACCCGGTCCTACTCTCTATTGATGCAGAAAAGGCCTTTGACAGGGTGGAATGGGGTTTTCTAAAATCAGTATTATGTAAAGTGGGAATGGGCACGAGGTTCAGGACAGCGATACAGGCAGTATACTCAGATCCGAAAGCCTCAATATTCGTGAATGGTGAATATTCCAGATGGTTCTCCTTGCATCGTGGGACTAGACAGGGATGTCCCCTATCCGCAATCCTCTTTGCACTCTCACTAGAGCCCCTGGCGATAACGATGAGGGCCGACCCCATCCTACAGGGCATTCGACTGGGATCTATGGAGTATAAAATTGCTCTCTATGCAGATGATATCCTCCTCCACATTACTAATCCCCTTTCTTCCATCCCTCGGGCCCTCTGTCTGTTCGAAGAATATGGTAAATTATCAGGGTTCAAAGTAAACAAAACCAAGTTGACACTCTTTCCCCTCCAAGGCACAGAAGATGAGAATACCACCAAATTCTCTCCCCTGGGCCTTAAAATTGAACACACTAAACTACAATATCTGGGGATACAAGTTACAAAAAAGCTGAGTGACCTATACGAAGCTAACTTCCCCACCCTGCTGAACCAGTTCAAGTTGGATCTGGCAAGATGGGATAAACTCACAATATCCTGGCGTGGTCGACTTAATGCGATAAAGATGGTGTCCCTCCCTCGATTCCTATACCCCTTCCAAATGTTACCCATCAGGATCCCGATCAGTTTCTTTATTGAAACCAAAAGGATTATGCTCCGATTTTTATGGCAAGGGAAGAGACCAAGGATCCCGTATAAGACCTTAACACTCCCCAAAGACAAGGGAGGGGTCGGATTCCCTAACCTTCACAAATACTATGAAGCATCCCAACTTAGAGTACTAATTCCACATCTACGCAATCGGACAGACATCCACTGGGTTAATATGGATAATCACTATTTCTCACCAGCCACTGTATCGGAATGGCTCTGGGCTCCAAAAGAGAGGATTCGGAGAAAACTCAAAGATCACCCTATACTGAACACCATCTGGGACATTTGGACATATGGGAAGAATATGCAAAACATTACCACCTGGCCAGCCCCCTTAAGCCATCTATGGTCTCCTGGAATCAACGACCACATTCCGAATGTGGGACGATTCCAAGCATGGTATGAGGCAGGACTGGAGAGAGTGGGGCAACTACAAAGAAAGGACTCCTTTATCCCTCTCCGAGAATTAACGGAAGCCCTCGGAATAGGCCCACTATCCACCTTTCAATATATACAAATTAAAGGTGTTCTGACGAGACCTCTGTGGAAGCCCAAATTAATGAGAGATCTCACTCCCTTTGAGAAAATACTCGACTCAAGAACTGAAACGAAAGGCCTGATTTCGGACATGTATAAGGCACTGACTGGAGGGGAGGGAGTGAACACGGATGCACTGAAAAGTAGATGGGAAAAGGATTTTGGCGAACAGATTACATCGGATCTATGGGACACCATATGCCAAACGGCCACACAAATATCCATCTCAAATCAATACAAGCTCCATGCAATCAAGCTGCTCCACAGATGGCAATACGATCCAGTCAGGTTATCCAAAATGTTCCAAACAGTCAAGCCAGAGTGTTGGCGGGGATGCGGAGAGAAAGCGGACTATTGGCACATGTGGTGGGGGTGCCCCCAAATAAAATTCTTCTGGTCTGAGGTGTTGGGCTGGATCAAGGAGGTCGACGGCATTGTCAGAACACCTAATCCCTACCTCATACTTTTCGGCCTTGAGAAGGATGAAGAGGACTGGATCAAAATAAAAGATATAGCACCGCATCTGCTTCTAGCAGCAAGAGCAACGCTGGTGATGAAATGGAAAGCCCCCACAACTCCTACGAAAAACGAATGGATCAACGTTGCCACCAATATATGCATAATGGAACATATCACAGCGTCACTACACGGAAGATCGTCGCAGATCGAAGCTCTCTGGATGGAGTACAAGAGCATATACTTACCCAATGAGCTCCTCAACCACAAGCTGATCACCCCGAGAACGGGAGACCGAAACGAGACGTGAATAAAACAGAGCCCGCTGCCACTACTATATTCTCTCACGATTGAGGAAGGTCCCGACAACACATGTTAAACTCTGCTTTTCACATGATGAACGCTGCAAGAGCTGTACAAAACGCTGTCTGACCTTGGGGAGGGAAGGGGGTGGGCAACAGGGGGGGGGGAGTCATGTTTACACCCGAACATTATGTATGAAGATCGTGTCTGCTGGACAGACACGGAATACATGGAGTCTTCTATTATTTCTGCTTAGTTATACTGTTATAAGATTTGTACTGGTTTTCAGAATGTTGTACCATGACTTACATTTGCAAAACTTAATAAAACCAAATTTACAAAAAAAAAAAGAAATTAACAATGATCTGAAAGATAAAGCGTTCAGTTATATAAGAGTATAATGATACCGTCCAGACAAAACGCTGTCGTGAGAGGCCGCCATTCAATTCTTTAGTTAGTCCCATGCGGTACTCAATGCTTGAAGCCTTGCTGAGATGTGATGTTCCCACACATGAGCAGCAGCAGCAAAAGCACTAGACTCTGAAACCCGCTCTCTTACATTAAATGAAGATATTCTAAATGGCACCAATGATTTAGCAACCATTCACATTTCACACCAGTAAATCCCAAATAATACTGAGGTGTGAGGATACTGTATCTGCATAACATTTGGTTATTACTCATTTACACTTATTTGGCCATGCCCTTCAAAGGATGGTAGACTAAATCCTTAGATTCCATTCCATTACCCCCAGAAATATTTCTTAATAATCCCCTAAATCTATATTTTCTCATTACAGAATACTCTAGTTAGGTCAAGAATATTCGACTGGGAAGTGGCCAGCCAGATATATTGATCTACTGTATGTCCAAAGACTCACTTTAAATGTGATGTCCCATTTTGTAGAGAGTCCAGTCTAAAGGGGTGTGCATCACTCACACTTGCATCAGCTTGGTATTTCAGCTTGGGTGCTGAATGAAGCAGAAGAGATCTAACAGCAACTCAACTGTTCCAGGGCCATTGTCCTTTAAGGGAAATGCACGTCACAATGGCTCTTGAACATTATCTAATCCTCACATCTACTCTGATGCTTGGAATTCATCTCATCTTTTAGAAGAAGTGGTTGGTTCACCTTAAGGAAGGGATTCTGGGAATTCACAACATACCCTTGAGATGTGAGAACCAAGCAGAGAGGACAGGTGTAGAGTTACCAGACTGTGCTGTAGTCAAGTCTGTCTACAGTATCATGTAACTTAATTTTCCAGTACTTTGCAAAATGAATGCCCTGCAAGACATCATTCCATTTGCTGTGTTTTCAAGAAATTAAAGAGCCACAGTTCTTGCTTTGGAGCCGCTCTGCCCTATCCCAATGTGAGAGTGGTCCAAGGAATAAAGGGTAGAGCTGATTCTCGACTAGAAAGTGCAACACTTAAAACACACAGCTTTTGGCAAGCCAATACAAACCTGTACAGAAAAGAACAACAACGAGTTGTAATAAAAGAAGCTTCAGGGTGCTGCCACTTAAGCTATGAAAAAGATTGTTGAACCTCGGCTTGTATACATAATCACGTGTGCGTCCTGCGACCTGACCCTGATCACAGTGACGTTGCCATCAGCAAAGGACATTCCAGGAAACAGTCAATTACCTCTTCAAGTGTTGGAGTCGCTTCTTCCGTTAACATCGACAGGACAACAAGCCAATGCCTTGTGCCCAAAAAAAGCCAACAGTAAGGCACTAACACTTGAGTGCCAAACTACCCTTCCTTAGAATTCTCACAGGGATAATTCTTTTCTCGCTCACTTTACAATGTCTACTTGGAACCACAAACTTCCCTCGTGGGTGGATATATCTTAAATATGTGTATGTATGCCAGTGATAGTCAAGCCTACTTCAGTGTGCAAGTACTACCCAGGACACAGAATGTCTTCATTACCCATCATAAGAGGATCACCCAAAGGAGGAGATAAACCTGTTTATGATTAGGCATCAAGAAAAATAAATGGTGATAGCTAGAAACCCTTTTATTCACCATTATCCCATTCATTAGGACATCCAGAATACACACAGTGCCATTTCAATTTACAAAGATCACAACTTTGGAGTGGAATTTCAGTAGCAGCTCTCCTTGGAGTCTCAAGTCAATCAAATGAACAAAATCAATATCTTAAAACTATGCAACCTAAAATAATTCCTCCCATCATCATTTAACTCAATATTCTGCTGCTCGTGGTACTTACGCTGCTGCAATATTTTTCACACACACCTACCAAGGAGACAAATGAACAAATCTGAACAGGTCTGAAACCTATGGACAAACTGGATGCACTTTATTTGCTAGTTTGGGAAATTAGCAGGCCACCTTATTCTGAAAGGTGACCTGAACATTTTGGGGAGCTGGGTAGCAACAAAAATAATGCACTCACTCGCCCCCTTGCCTGCATAAGTGTAAGGGGTAGACTCCCAAAACCAGGGATTGAGTCCAAAATAAAGTGGAGGGAATCTGGCGCTTGCAGTGGGGAGTGACATCACAGGTATTGAACATAAATTGAAAGACATTGGCATATTTTGTTTTAAAATGTCTTTCCCAACTCCAGAAAGTCGACAGGAAATACGTATTTCCCAAGAGAACATGCTTCTTAAATCATTGCTTGATAAATAGAAAAGGTGCACACCTTCTATAACCTAAACTGTGCAAGAAAACGTACCCTGTACATCAGAACGTCAATTGGAGTGTTTCACAACATTCTCCTCAGAGATTGGAGATTGTTGTGGTCTTGCAGTTAGGTTTCTTGCCTATCAGCCGCAAAAGCAGGGTTTGAATCCCAGATACAGCGCACTGTTAGCAAGTGGAAGTAGCACTTTATTAATAATAATTAAATAATTGAAAAAATACAGGGGGACGGTGTCCGGCCGCTCCAAAAGTGGGCAGTTGCCGTCCACCCACATGTTCCCTGGACTTGAGCCATGCCCAACACTAATGTATGACAGGCTCCCAGAATCCACATGAGTGCTGGGGCAGCATTTTTACAGAGATTAGTCCTTAAAGGGCCAGTTAATGTTAAATTCATGGGAAATAAATAGATGCCTGTTTGAGGGGTAAAATGCACACAGGAGAGCAGAGTTTCATACCCCTGATGTTCAGCTTAAGAAAATGCATTAAGGGTCACGAATGATCATGTCGTGCTATGAGCATTGTGAATTATGTGTCACAAAATGAGCAGAAACACCCCCTGATTTGAACTAATGTGCAACAAGGGAGAAAAGGGGTTTATGCAAAGTGGGTGCATTTATTGGGGGGCACAAGTGATGAGATGCACGTCTTGCAGCAAGTCAAAGTTTTGCGAATCTAGCCCGTGGGAGCCAAGTAAGCTTGAGCTTAATGTAATGTTTCATTGCTTGAAACACAATGACTCATTTCAGTATTAATATACTGATGTGGGGAAAGAGTGCATGTAGTCTATGGGCGTCATTCACAAAACTACTCATCACACAATTGAAGAGTATGTTAGCGCATCGTCTTCCCTTTCAAGATTCACAAATAACTTCTGAATTTGCCCTCTCACCAAGCCCAGTATTGTTGTCCAAGGAATAAAAAGCGGTGTTTCAATCCATTGCAAAGGCACATTCCAATTCGCAGGCGGGATGCATTTTAAAATGTGCAAAGCAGAAAGTATTCTAATATGCATGTTTGAAACAGGCGTTGCGGTGCACTATGCATGGAAGGGTTCTTTCTGTTGCAGAATTGCCTTTTTTTTTAACATAGGACAGCAGTGACAAAATATGTTGTTGCTCTGCTTGCATCACTATCCCCAAGCAGGGATTCAAATTCCTTTGTTTTTCTTTATGTTCTATTACAAAGTGAGAGGCCTTTTAAATGCCCATCACAGTACAATGCAATCCCAGCAGTCACTGCAGTGAGGACATCTATGATACCTGCCTGTGTGTTGAGTTCTCCCGCAACTAATGCATGCAAAGATGCCAGTAAGACTAACATTTGCCCTGGCTAGTGGACCTCGAGAAATGTGAAAGTGACCTTTGAAGCTATGGTGATCGGTGTATTGTATAGATTTGGCATTTAAAACAGTGGTTTTAGAAACTCAATTTTTGTGAATGTCTTGCGTTATAAAGTCACATCCTTTTGAAGGCACAGACAGTCATTGAGTGAGGACAATGCCTAATCATTTTTCATTAAGAACTGGCTTTATGCAGTGCTATGAATCCTATGGAGTCATCACTGATTCCCCGGCAGTAACCTCCTCCCATGTGGCCAGGGGACGGCAGCCACTACCTCATCCTGAAAGTGGAGGTGGCTATACGAGGGAGGATCACATGAGAGAAGGCAGCCTCTGGGGATATGTCATGGCTTCATTGAATGAGACATGGTATCCCCCATTTGCCCATGAAGAAAACCCCTTGATACCCAATATCCTAATAGCCTACTGAAATACATCTTCACCCCCTTTAGTGAAAACAGAGAACATTTTTCCCAAAACCCTACAGTCCAAACTCCCATCCCTGTTCTAAATTGTAAAAGCACCAAAACCACCTTTTCCATTCTAATTATCCACCATATAGAACTGGGTCATCATTCAAAATTATTGAAAGTTATTTTCCAAGTAATTTATATCAATCAACATCAATGGACTCCTTTTCTTACAATCACCAAAATACTGGGACGAGAAACAAGGAAAGAACAATGCAGAGCAGAGGGAGCTGTAATCTCAATGAATGTTCTAGTTGTTTTTCAGAAATGCACCTGTGCGCAGGACATTTAAATATTAAAAGCAAACTATTACAGGCTGCTGCTGTTTGGCAGAAGGCATGAAATGTCACGTTGGTCCCCCTCAGTCGGGCTGAGACCTTTCAAAGCAAAAGTTCACAACACATGCAGGGGATCGCTTCCCCAAGCTTAACTCAAATCCTTTAAGTTTCCCTTACCCAAGATTATTACACTTCCGGTCTCCCTCAGTCGGGCTCAGACCATTTCCTGATATCGAAGACTTTCAAATGTGTGTGGCTTTTACTACAGACCTCCGCAGGACCACTTTGACTTTTCCTTCAGCTCACACTCTTGTGTTATTTGCTCCAGTGCTTCTTGGTCTGGGTAGTTTAATGTCATGAACACCAAAGTTCAACATCCATCTTGTTACTCTCCCCTTTTCTCTGGGTTACTTTTCATCACTTGGGTTTTACAGTTCATTCACTTTATCGCTCCAAACCTTTCACCTTTCACAGAGACCTTCGAGTGGGATACTTCATTGCGCTTGACCACTCCGTTACTCAGTATCGCTGGTTCCACTGCTATCCTTACTTCAAAGTTCATTCACAGGTTTGCCTTTCTTCATGTCTCATCTATACACATGCATCCTTCACTTGTGAGATATAATGTAACTTCAATCTTTCCTCAACACACACCGGTCCTTCATGTGTCATGATTCCTGCACCTCATGTCCTCAGCCCTCCAAGATGTCAGGCTGGAGCCAGGCCACGATCACCTACATGGCCCTCAAGGGCCTCTCCATCCCTCCAAAGACCCACTTGGAGTCAGACTTGGCGCTTGTGGCACCAGACTCACTCACTCCCATAGGATAACATTGGGGATTGGACTTGTAGTGCATTGATGGGGACAAGAAGGATGTCCCCACATATTTCGGTTCCCAAAACTGCATGTGCAGTCTAGTCTTTTGGGTGTGGTTCAGCCCAGAGACACCTGGGATACCCAAAGACTATTTAAGCCATGCCCAGGCTGAGAAACATGCTTTGTGTTTTCTGCACCTGCAGCGTGACACTCAGCGTGTTCGGATCGGTCTTCAGCAGGCTTGCCTCTTTTGTCTGCGCTCAGCTCCTGCAAGAACAAGAACACCATTAGGAACAGCCTTACCTTGCGGCGCTTCTGCCCATCATTCATCGCTTCTTCTGTTCTGCGGGCATCTTCGGCGGTGTCATTCCCATCCCGGCACGCCGCTTCCTAAGGAAAAGGGAAAAGAACAGAAAAAAAGGCATTAGTAAGCATTCAGCAAATCTTCGCTTATTTTTAAAGACTGTACAAGCTTCAAACGCTTACCTGAATCCCAGCCGCTCTGAGGGAACTCTGTCTCCTGAACTTCTCATCCATCTGCAAGAGGGAAAAGACACTCCAGGTTAGCGTGGAAACATCTAGAGGCACCGCATACCGCGCTTACTCACTGAATTTCTTCTTCATAACCGGCATCCACGCTGAAAACGTTGCAGCACCTAAAAGACACAGAAAAAGAACTCAGTTCAATACAAATACGAAAGGGTCGCATCGCACATCGCGCTCTCACTCACCTTCAGCGCTACTCATCTCAGCAGCACATCGCTATCCCCGGATGTCGGCCATCATCTAAGGAAGGAAAGGAACGAAGTTAGAGAACTGTTCAAAAGGCTCATTATACTTACCTGTCGGACTCTTGCAGCAACAAACCCGCATCAATCAACGCGCCCCTGCGCTGAAAGCAGGATGGAGAGCACACTTTCCAAGAAAACAAGGTGAGCTGTGGATCAAAAGGAAGGGTTGGACCTCGGGGAAGAAGGGGTTCAAGCACACAGAGACAATAGGGAGTTAAACTCTACCAATCCTGTATTTCAGGCCCAGTCTCCAGTTGAGTAGACTCCAGGGAAGGGTTCGAGGTCGTAAGAGGTCAGAACAGGCTGAGTGATGTCCCCGTGGATACCAGGTGAGCGTTACATAATGTCGCTTGCCAATTTACCATCTGTGTGCGTGTGTCTTTACATTTTTTCAATTCACGAGTCAAGGTTAATACCAGAGACTTGGCCACACCTCCCCAACTCTGCCATTCACCCAGGAGTGTCTTTGGAGTCATGGAAACACAATTCAGCCTTCTTGGCTGGGATACAGCCTTCTCCACATGTTTTGCATGGCCTGTTGGAGGCAATGATCTTCTGCAGGGAACTCCTGGGGTCTTTGACCTGTTACTCTCATCCTTCAGTCCATCGCTCAGCTCCAGAAGCTGTGCCTTCACCCCGGAAGTTCTGCTCTTGCTCATGTTCCACCTTGCTCAAAGTGTGTCTCTATGTTCCGCCTTTTATCCGTGTGAGGAGAGCTAATTGGTTTTAGATTAATGCACTTAAAGTCAAGTGCCTGACTTTACCTGACCCGATTAGCGGGACATGTTCAATACCCTCTTTAGTTTCAGTCCCCTTCTTCCTTGGCCCAGTGTTTGTGTAGAAAGGGAGGGGAAGTTGGGACATCAGATAATCCTAAAAAATAGGATGGATTATGTGTACGGGAAAGGGGCAATATCGCATATCACCATCGGTCACCTCACCCCCACTCCCTGAAGACCCCTCACCCAGGTGATCCTACCGCACTGGTCCACCCCCAGGGTCTGGATCCAAAGGCGGTGGCCATTGCGTGGCCACCTGAGAGAGAGATCCCTGGGGAATAGTAGGTAAGACACCCTTTAGTTTCTCACACCATGTTTGATTACGGGAACAACACAGAAGAAACCACTTGTACAATACAAAAAATATATATTGGCGCTAAATGTTGATGTGCTTGCATCATGTTGAACTCATGTATTTTCACAATTAGAAAGTGCTACTTATTTGACCTGAAGTTCGGAACCACATTTTTTAATTCGTACGCCCTTTAAATCTTTCCAGTTGGTCATGTCAAGAAAATGGATGGGGAAATCAGCGTGGGATCGAAAAAGAAAAAGCATTCACATATGTCCACTGACTTTCGGGCATGTAACTTAACAGAATTCTTGCTTTAATTTCTCGTTCACTATTGGTCAAAGGGTGTAAAACACAAGGGCCGAGGGAGTCCTTGTATTCATTTATTGAATGTGTCCCCTCATAAGATTTCTTTAAATTCCTCTGTGACATCAACACCAAGAAAAACGTTCCCTAATTTTAGGAAATTTAATACTTTGAAATCCCATTTAGCCTCATTTTTATTTTTAATATATTCTTAGAGAAAGGCATTGTTGTTTGGTAGAACCACACACTGATTTACTGCTACAAACCAACGTTTATTAAATGGAAGTATATTAGATGTGTTGAGCCCTTGTTGCTAATGTGTAAAAAATGTATTTGCATACCAGTTTCGTCGCGTTGATCCAGAATAATAGGAGGAGCTCCCTGATAAAAGGTTGATTCGCGCACTGGGTGAAACAGCTTGGCATAGAATGATCTGTCAGTTAACGATCTTGTGCTGGAAAAGAAAACAAATATACCTGTGAACATGGTTATTTATATTTTGCGTCCAATATTGCACACTGAGATTTGTTTACATGCCGTACATATGAGCACCATTTTCCTTTTAACACCATGAATTGTAATCACACTTTTGGGATAAAGTTTTCGAGTCCCTTCTTTCCGGAAAGACTGTAGAAATCTACAGAGCACCCATTTATAAATCGCACCCTATGATTCCCTGACATGTTAGACTTCAAAAAGCTCAAAAATAAATAGTCAACTACCACTGATTCATGCATGCCCCTTTTAATTGAGGAGATGCTAGTCCAGTCTTGTATTGTTCTGTGCATCGGAATTTGTAGTCCTGGATATGTAATGAGGGAGAGCCAGGTCGACAAGTCCCATAATTTAAAGAAAAAAAGACCCACCCAGTCTATTAGACTTAAAAAAAAACACATACAATCAAATACCAGTAAAAAAAAGAGGTGGACTTGACTAAGTGGGTCCAATGAGGGCACGCTATTTAGTACGAAGTTGTCCATGTTTGCCTGGCCCCCACAGAAATCTACAACAATCAAAGGTGCTAAAATGCAATTAAAATATTTATTTTCAGATGTTGGGAGTGGGTTGTAAATCATGAGATTTTGCATTCAAGGCAAAGTGTTCCCTGGGAATCTCCCTGTAAATCCGATTGTTTCCTTTCATCTAATTCCTGCTTAAGACAAATCCTTTACAAGTGTGTTCTTGCCGTATTTGCTAGTAATCTCCAAATTAAGGTTGTGCCTGAGATGTATGCTGTTTTACTCCCTATTACTTATAAGGGTCCAACGCCTGAGTGCACCGGCAGCATTGAGGAGCAGTACAGCATCTGCTTGAAGGCTCTTCAAAAGGAAAGGGCCTTAGTAAAGTCGTGCTTCTACCCAAAATGGGTCTACTGGCTTCCTTTCGGGTAGATGGTCTTGGTTCTTGGTTGGTGATAGAAAGAGGATATTCTATTTATGTCCTTCTATCCTTTAGGCCAAAACATTCTGAGCAGTACACACTATTCATATCATGATTCCGTGTTTTATGAGGGAAAAGGCAAGGTTTTGCTAGTATCACCTTGTGATACCTAGAATTAGTGTGTTTGCTCTATTCTGAAAAAGATGCAGTTGGGTGATCCAATTTTGTATTAGACCTGTGTTCATGGAATCAATTTAGTCCGGGTGAAAATTAATCAGAGCATAGATGACTTCAGTGTTGAGGCCCATTTCCAGTAATTGAAGTATTTTCTGAAGAAGTTCACATTGAAAGTGGTCATTTAAAGAAAAGATGTTTGTTTGTGGGAGTTGGGGGGGGGGACAATGAATTCATAGATTTGACGTTTTAACCATCAGGTACGATGCAGTGTGTAGTAAGTTTGCCTATATAATGTGGGCAAATTTACGGTAAGAAATGGAACCAATGGTGATAATTTTAGGTTTGCTCCCATTAAGAGAGATATTAACTATCATCCAGGTTAAATACCCCATGATTGTATCATTAACCCTGTGGTGGTTGCTCACTTTAAACATCAATTCTGTATCAGTGGTGTACAATTAGAATGGATCAGTATGTTTTGTATTATTGGAGCTGAAGATCTTATACTTGTGTAGAAGAAATAAGGATTGTGGTGGGTGAAAAAGGGGCACAGTCTGATCTGAACTATTGTAAAATATCCTTTAGGAAGAAAGCTGCCCATTTGAGTGCAGTGTTTCCCAAGCGCTTGAAAGGTGTTTGATACTGCATGAATGCTGTATCATACAGTATCAAGGAAGGTAAGGACAGATTAATCAATGGCTACAACTTCTTATTGGAATGCTTCTCTACCATCCATGGGGCTGTTTACATTCTTCTGGGTGATCTGAGGTCACACAGTTGATCATGGATTGAACCTCAATTGTTGTTAAGTTTTTGAAGTATATCTGTCAACAAGCTCTGTAGGTTAGACGATAGGAACAAACGGGCATAGATTGCTTGGTCATGTGATAAGTCTTCTGGATCAGCATTCAATTTTCTATTTAGAAGTGAGGTGATAGTAGCTTCTTTTAGCTGCTAAGAGATTTTTCATGATTACAAGGAAGAGTTGGAAAGGTGAGCTATGCAAGTGGCCAGAATTGATGTATGCTTTTTTAAGAATGTTGGCTCTATTGGAAGCATCTGAAGGGGATGCCTTCTTTGGTCTATATCCTTTGATAAGCTAACTTTCTGAGAATGGACTTGAAAGGGAAAATTAGGTGGTTGAGAGTAGTCCTTACGTGATGCTTCCGTTTGATCTCTTTGGATGGTAATATTATTGTTCATATTTTTTTATTGTATCCACTCATCCTTGGGAAGAGGTGATGGTACAGTCTGCACTATATTGGTCAGTCCACTAAAGCACCTCATCCTTACACTAATGGTTACTCGAAGGTTAGCAATCATACCACATACAAATCTTCTCCATCATAAACAAAATTAGCCCAAAAGTTTGAACCTTGCTACAGAAGTGGCATACGTATTGGGATAATTTAGAAACAAATATTTCCATATAGATCATGGATTTTGCCTGAACACTTTTCCTCATTACAAAATCGGTTTAATCTCAAATATGTTGCCTTGAGCTTTGGGAATATAATAGTCATATTAATGTTTTCCATTCCTGTGTACCCATACAGGACTTAATTCAATAAAAAATAATGAAGACATAACTAAATAAATAAATTCGGGCTGATTTGGCTTTGCTCATCTGAAAGTCTACAAAGGTACAGCTGAAGTTTCCATGTGTAATTCTTTTTGATGTTTCAAATGAAGTTTCTGGGGGAAAGGCAATATAGCACCACCTCATATCCATTCTATGCCCTCACTCTGCTCCATCTACTAAAGTTAATCATTCATGTTATACAGTGTGAAGCTTTCAAAACCACAAGTTTCTTCAAAACATAATAATTTAATTAACTAACTACCACACAGGATAGGGTGTTTATTGTTGCTGTTGAACAGAGATTAAGAGAATTGCCCATAATCAATGTTGCATTAAGCCATTCACTCGACTCATACATGTCCAAGTCAATCCACAATCACCCACACAGAATACTGACATACAAAATTAATGAGAATTACAAGCTCACAATTACAAAGAAAACAGTGATACATGATTACATACATGCCAATTATATCACAGCAAAACATATGTTTCTAACTAAATACTTTTACTAAAAGTTCATGTAGTTTCCTTAAATTTGTTTGACAAACTGGTTTGAGCCTGAAACTTTTATTTGAGTTATGATGGAGCTTTCATCAGGCTCCCAATATCAAAATAAACGTTGAATTAATTAAGAGACACATCCTTATGTTGATGCATTGGGAAACATTAATAACCACCAAAATGCTCTTGTTAAGAAACAGCAAAAATCCTGTCTTCCTTGTATTCAAATTAATTATATTCTATTATATTCATAATGTATATAGAGCCTCAAACCCGAAGGCCTCAAAGAGCTAACAAGACTCACAAACAGAATACACACAAAATAAAGAACGCTGTGCCAGAGCCCTATTAGTCCTTGCCTTTTTCAAATAGGAAAGACTTCAGACATTTCTTAAACTGGACTAAAGATGAGATCGTTTTCAGGGAATGTGGTAATGTGTTCCACAATACAGGAGCCAAAGCATCAAAGCAGAGCTGACTTCCACTAACAGCCAAATTATAAATCAAGGAGTGGTATAAATGCGAACTTCAAGTTTTTCTTTTTGCACATATTGGAAGAAACCTTTGGTTCAGAACCTAACAAATGATACAATCGAAACTGAAGGGTCTGAGTTCACCTCCTGCGTGAAGGACAAAAGGATTAACTAGGCCCTCAATGGATAAGGAAGCATGACACTGCTTAGTTGGAAAAATCACCTGCTAATGAACCTGGAAGGTTGTCATACAAAAACAGCACTGTTGTGGTATGAAACAACTGCAACAGCTGGGTGTGCAGCCAATTTTAGAACTTTTGGTGTTCGAACATTTGGTGGCATGCATTTACGACCTTTTTTGTATAGGTCCCAACTTTAGGTTTGGTAATTGTGTACAATTCCTCAGATTGTATATGGAGATATAAAACACAAGAACCTTTTAGATTGTTTTACAGCTTAGTACAAGGTGAATCTGCCCTTAGTTAGTAATGGGTGAGGTGCAACAGTGGGAATGTAGGATTGAACAGCTACCTGTAGGTAAACATGGAAAAAAGCATAAATACCTTACTGCTTTATTACACATGTCAGAGTATCCAGGGTAGCCTAGCGGGTTAAAGGCACCAGTGAGGATTACAGGGAAAGCAGATAAATACATTCCCAGGAATGACAGAGATGCGGCTTAAAGTATCACCCGTAAAGGTGAACTGTTAGTGGTGATAGAGATAATACATTCCCTGAAACAGAGCCTTTCAGAAAATAGCAGATTTTTATCATAACAATTATATAATTAAATACGTTAGTATTACATTAACAGGCAGCCACATCCTTTCCAGAATATATAGTACACATTTGCAATAAATAAATAAATATATTAGTATGGCATTAACAGGCAGCCACAGTGTGGAATAAATAGAACTCGCAAAGCTATGCGCTTTCGATTAATAATTAAGATTCCCAACTCTCCCAAAATGTATAGTACACAGAAATGTCCTTTTGACAGAAATGAACAGACTTTGTAGATTTCAGCTCATACCATCACCAATAAATGAGTGTGAGCCAAACCACTAATCTCAAAGCTATTGATATCTGCCTGGCTTTCTGTTAAAACTAAACAATTACCCTATGGTAGTTGCAGTTTACCACACAAAAGAAATGAAACCCACACAAAAGAAATATGTACAAGAAAAGACACTGAATCGACAACTAATGGCGTACCTAAGGCCCTGCCTATCACATCACAGAAAACCTTGCGCAGGGCTTTGCTAACTAGTAGACAGAATCTAAATGGAGGAATGGAGTTGAGAGACACTTTCCCCTTAGCTGACACTATGGTGGGCTAAGCCGCAAGGCTGTTCTCCTCTGCTGCGGAAGTGTTTCTGCTTCACAATACCTCTCGGGCTATGAAGTAACATACAGTGAAACAGATCCCAAGGCAGCGTATCTCCTACTTTAGCACGAAGTATAAACTGTTACTAACACAAATATTATGTTGTTGTGCTGCTTTAATTGCCCTTGTAAAACCATCTTCATGCACCACTTTGGAGATTGCTGTGATACCTCGGGGATAGGCAGTCTCATCTCTTAAACGGGACGAAGATGGAGACCCTGTGCTTATCCCTAGCTCCTGCTTTACTATAGACAGGTGCTCGGTGATAATTACAGGCTGAGTCTGCCTCATGCTGCACAGTTCGTTAATCCTTTCCCTCCTCACATCAAACTAACTGAATCCCTTGCTACTTCCCACGCAGTCTTCCTTCATTATTGTGGTAACGGGGGCAATATTCACCATTAGTACCCGGCGAGAGACAATCAGAATGCAACAAGCATTCTGATTGGCTCTCGCCGGGTCATTACCTGACCGAGAATCCTTCGATTCTCGGCCGGGATTCCAGCCGCCTTATCCTCTGCGGGGGGCGTGGCAGCCCCGCAGCCAATGAGGAGGCTCGAAGCGGGGCCATCCCCGCTCTGAGCCTTCCCATGGCTGGAGGCTTCCATCGTCCCCCGGCGGAGACAGCGGTACGTTTTTTTTTTTTGTTTTTTCTTCCTCCCCATCCTCTCCCGAACCCACTTACCTTCTTTTTTCTTCTGGTCTTGGAAGCGAACGCGCTGGAAACACTTGTGTTTCCAGCGCGTCCGCTCCCGATGGCCGCCATGGAAAGGGAAAATGGACTACGTTTTCCCTTCTCATGGCGGCGGCCATTTTTAGCTGTTTTCTTTTTTTTTTTTTTTTTGTTCCGAAACGTGTTTCGGAACAGAAAAAAAGCAATTAGTACCCCGATCTAACGGGCCGGGGTACTAATGGCAATAAGCCACTCGGTGGCAGGCCAATACCGCACCAGGTAATGCCCCCGGGGCACCGTTAAGGCCCTCGCTTCGCTCGGGCCTATAACTCGCCCCGGGGGCATTACCTGGGGCAATATTGGCCCGCCACCTTGTGGTTTATTGCCACAGTACTTCTGTTTCTGCTCCTCCGCCAGCGCACCTCTAGCTGCAGAGTGATGGCTGATTTCCCTGCCCAATCAAGCTGGTCAGCTCTTCGAGAACTAAATGCTGTTATCCCACCTGGGACTTTCTTTAACATAATCTTGGTTGAGCACCAGGCAATGAGACGCTATTCCGGCAGTGTTTGAGATTCCTGAGCAGCGCAGAGGTTTTAGCGGGCCAGTTGCAGGATAACCAATTACTATTTCCCGTCGCAGTCATATATACAACTTATTTTTTGCATGAATTCCAAAATGGTAAGCTCTGCCTTAGCCATTCGCAGCCCCTCTTACAGTTTTCCTTAGAATTCTCTTGATGAACGAAAAAAAAATGATAATCTACCTGAGGCCTCTGAACCTAAGGAGGTTTACACTTGTTGTTGACATTTATGGTGGCATACATTCCCTTTCAACAGCCCAGCATCAAATCTTGGGGAGTTGTTAGTTTCCTTTTTTTCAAGCTAAGAGCTGACATGGATGCACCATAAACATATGTCTCAGGTTTAGACTGTCCAGTGTGCTCACCGCAGCAGTCCCCCCCCCCCCAGCTTCTTCCCCTCCTACCTTTCAGCTGTTAAAAAATAATAACTTGAACCGGCCCCGGCGTCACCTCACGGAACTCAACTCTGGTCTATAAGCCTCCAACGCCGGCTGCTCCCAGTGTTACCACCTCCTTGACTGGCTCTCTCTTCTTCGGTCACTCTCTGGGAAGGAGAGATGAAATCACTGGCCTGCCAGAAAACGGCAGGACAGAATCAGGAATCCAGCCTCCATCTTCTTTTGTGTCACCCTCCCACGTGTATTGCCCTTTTAAGATGTGTGTCCCTCCCAAGTGTATCATGGCCCGACCCAATAAAAGGAGCAACTGCAGGCACATGCAACAGAACAGCCTCACAGGGCCCTCCCCTGTAACACAAGTAAGTCCGTGTGACCCTGGGAATCCCAACAGGGTGCTGGGCCTACCAGCACCTATAAGGCCGGCCGTTTTCCCACAGCCGGCGCCACAATACCTCTCACACCCCCTCAGGACTATCCTCGCTCGGCCTCAGCCAACGTTTCCCCTTATAGGGAAATTAGTCAGAAACAAGGGCCGAACAGACCCTCTAGCGATAACAGGAACCTGCAAAGGGAATCTACACCCTTTGCCTTACAATCTCCTCTCGAACTCCCTGGTACTGCCCAAAAAGCGGCCTTCACTCATAACTGGACCATACCATAGGCTCGCCCCAGAGGGGGGTCAGCTGCCATAAAACGTATATTCTTCTCAGGAACGTAAGTATTCCCCCTGGCAGCAGAAGGTACCAGCGACCATCATTTTGTGAACAAAATTTAACACCAACACCAGCATGGGACGAAACGGATGGGCAGGTGGTTTGATTACACAACAGAAATGAAGCATAAACCCAGACAACATGGACAATAAAAAAAAAACAAATCCAATAGTGACTTAGTAGTATCGAAGACACCTAACGCACATGGCACTGCAATGTACATCAAACCTATGTACATATGCCCGTTTATGCACAATGTCGGTAATGGTTACAGGTGGAGGTCAAAGTGGTGAGATTAACCAAAGGAAACCCACTACTGTAAATCAATATGTGACAAAACTTAAAGTTTCACGCGGAATTTAGTGGAGGGTTACATTAGTTTAACTGATTGACACCAATTCCCCAAAATGAGTATTTTATCCATTTTAAAATGTATGGAGATTAAGAGTTCAGCCCTTCTTCCTGGAAGGAGGTGTTTCTGCTTGGTGGGTGAAAAGCAAGAAATAAGTGGATAGTTGTATTACAATGACAGGACTATTCTACTGTTATTTTTTATTTTTATTTTTTTTATTTGTTACACGCCCAACCCTCAGGTGTCACGGCGTGGTTAAAAGACAGCTTAGCAATTAGTAAAATTTAGCTCTTTGAAGGAACATTGGTGTATGGGCAGGACACTTGTACATTTTAGGTGATTCAGAGAAAATCTGGTTCTGGATTCTATTTTCTTGAACACAACTTTGAAGCACTGTCAGAACAATGTGTCCAGAACAGTGGTATAGTTTGTCATGAATACGTTTTTATTGTAAAACATTGAAGTAATAACCGATTGCACCATAGAGAACTGTTAACAGAATTGTGAAAATGTGCTAAAGAGCCCTTAATAGGCTTCTTGGGGCAGCCATCTTTCCAACTGGTGCCTCCCTCTTTCATACTGAGATCTGCTGTCTGGCTGGATGGGCAGGTGGGGGACACTCAGCCATTCCACTACCATGGAGGCCTTGCTTGTTCAGTAGGATGCGATTGCCATGTTAATCTTAATGTGGTACCAAGTAGGGGAGGAGGGCGGAACTGCCGCACAGCACTTGGATTGTATATTGTATGTGAGCACATGTTTCCATACCCATGTTAGAATATAATTATGCTTTAGGGATACAGGACCCAGGCAGTATTAAAAGAAGGATGCCCATTCACTGGGTAGCTGCAGGGGGTGGCAGCTGTCCGTCCATGCACCAGTTTGAGACTTGTTCGCTCTCTAATAGTGCATATAGTGCAGCTTGTGTAAGGGCAATCATCATTACAGCGGTGCCCTATTTTTCACTCTTGTTTTTCCTGTCTTTTCTTGGTATGGTCTGTTTTGTAAGGGGTGAACCTATTGGGCCTTGAATCCTCATTGGACGAGCATTATGGGAGCTTATAGTCATGGGATAATTGAGACTAACAATGGCAACACAAATAAAGTTTCCTTCCTGGAACTTTAAGTGCTTAACAGTCCGTTTAACAGAAGGACGGTATTAATGCATATCAAGGGGAAGAAGGCTGATATAGTGTTTCTTCAAGCGACACAAAAAGAACTTTGGGCCTCATTACACGTTTGGTGGTATTTTGGTGGTAAATCTACTGACATACCACCAAACAGATTTACTGTTACTGCCACTTGGTCTGGTGGAATTGCTGCCAGATTACAAGTGGTGGTAGGCGGTGTTAGTCCCTACTAATTGGAGTCCATAGGACTCCATGGCTATTTTGGCGGAATAACAGCTGGTGGTAATTCTGACAATTTGGCAGTTTTTGGCAGTAAGGCAGAGGAATTACCTCCAGCATTTTGCTGGAGGTGTTTTCCCCACCTTACCTCCAAACCCATAGTTTGTGGGTGCAGTAATGTGGCATCAATGCTGTGGTAACACTGTTACTACTGCATTACCACCGTGTTTGGCCACACTGACAAACTCGTTATGAGGCCCATTGTCTTGAATATAACATAAAGGAAATAACAAGTTGTTATGATATCTACTTTCCAAACTGGGAGTAATTTGCCTCCTGTATGTAAATTGCACAGATGAGACTTGTTACATTTGAACTTAAGTGTAAACAGATGCCCTCTATGCAATTTGGTGATTTACATGCCAAGTGCAAAAGAAAGGTGTAAAAACCAAGCAACTTAGACTCTATGTCTTCCTTCGAGTAAACACTGCCTGTAATTTACACATGGAAAATGAAATTTACAATGCATTCCTATGGAATCCAACTGACTTTTTCTGGTGTAAAAAGCAGCAGAATCACCAGCATTTGCGTCAAATTGCCATTCCATGCCCCCTCTCCAACACACACATTAATGAAAAAACGGTGTGGAGTATAAATTAAATAAATCCAACCTGCAATTTACACATGCCAAGCTGTGGATTTCTATGAAATTCAACAGCTTTTTGCTAGTGTAAAAAGCAGGCACATACCATAGTAATCCGCAAAACGTAGGCCAGCAAGGATAACTCTTGTATTTGAGTACTGGATGACTTGTATATGTGATACCCAGTAGTATTACTGATGTATATGATGATTATTGCTGCACAGTGCCAGCTAGTGCAATGGGGCTGCCCACCACTTTGATTGAAAAGATGTACATTTAGATCAACATTCTAAATGTGCATCTTTCATCTGATACAGTGCCAGATCTGGTGGATTCTTGTTGACATGGGGGACTTGGCTGCCTGAATTTTAGCAGGGTCAGAAAGGAGGCACAGAAAAATGTCTATTTTCTGTGAAAGTACCTTAATATGGACAAAGCCAATAAGAGAGGCAAGCATGCGCCAAGACAATAAATGCAAGCACCCCACGAAAGAAGTGCTTACTTCGGGTATTGGTATATATTGATGCAACCAACATAGACATGTTTTCTCACAGTGCCATGTGATTTTTTTACTGCCATTATGGGAAAGGCAATACAATCAAGTGTTCTTTTGAGGCCAATCTTGCTTGCATTGGTGCAACTACTGAGACCATGTTTTCATAACAGGCATTATTTACTGGCATAATGAGCAAAGGCTACAAGATGAGTGTTTACATTGCCATAATGACCTACATTGGTTCAGTCAGTGGAGGGATGTATTCTTACAGTGGTATCAAATTTGTTAATGACATTAGTAGCAACGCCAACAAGAAGAGTATTGTTGCTTGCTCACAACGGCTGACATTGGTGCAGCCAGTGAGGGCATGTTTCTTTATAGTGACATTGCACTTTAAATAGCATCCTGTGCACAGCAATATCGTGAGAGTTCATATGTGGCTATGCTGTCCTACATTGGCGCATGGGAATATTTTCTTACAATGCCAGTGCAATATTTACTGGCATTATGGGCAAATCAGGCCTTTGTTCTTTTGTGGGAATGTTGGCACATATTGGGGCAACCAGAATGGACATGAATGGGCACAGACAGCACAAACATGTTTTTTCAAACTGGCATATCTCGTCAGCATGGAATGTGTTTGAAAATAATCCTTTGCTTTGTTGGTGACTTGGCACATATTGAATTTTATGTGTTACAGTAGAAATCGATGGTAAAGTATGCAGCTTTTTACCTAATTTTTCACAGAAAATGTGCTGTAAACTGAAACACTTTAATCCTTTATTTTAAAACCTGTTGTGTCACAGCATTCAGGCACTGTAGATCATGAACTCAGCAGGTCGAGGCACCAAAGGCTGGTTTTTTTGTGGTGTGCTGTCCACTGGAGATGCTGAGTTTCTCTGCAAGGTAGCTGGGTGACTTGGACATACGTCCTCTGTCAAGAGTGTCCTGAATGTTGTCCAGGGAATAAAGATTTTGCAAGGAGGGACATGAGGTGGGTCTGTGGATGCAGAGCTGGTGTCTATGTGTTGGCAAATCTTGCTGATTTTGTTGATGAAGGTGGTGGTTGATTTTTCATTGGAGTTTGGTATGTCAGGCAGGGAGCGGGTTGACGCAGTGCTTGACCACTTTGAAGAGGGCTCTACTTTTGTTGTCAGCTTCTGCTATGGTGTTCTGATAGTAGGAGGCCTTGGCTGTGTTGATGAGTTGTTGGCGGGTTGCTCAGAATTCTGGAGCGCCAGGGGAGCCTGAGGAGCGCCAGGTTGGATGCGGTCCCGGAGCGGTGCCAGGTTATCTCTTGTTTCCTGATTGCTCTTTTGCTGTGGTTGAGTTCTCCTCACTGATGAGGCCCAACAAGTCTGAAACATGTTTGGAATGCTTGTGGTCTCGTGCAGAAGGGATGTGACCAAGCAGTTTGGGCTGGACTGCCCCTTTTGGGGTGGGACCAAGCCTGATTTGGATACAGTCTTTCCCCTTTTGTAATGGCTTAGCAGGTGACAAATTATGGTCTGGAGGGTTGCCCAGACCAATGCCAGGGGTTAGGATTAATTCTGAACCTTCCAGTCATCACCTCTTTTGTTTTGCTGAGTTCTTGCATGTACCAGGGTGCTGATGGTTTTGGTTTGTAGGTGCGCTGTTTCAGAGGCACGTGTCGGTCGATGGAGGCTGAAAGGGTGGTGTTGAGTGCTTCCAAAAGAGAGTCACAGTTCAGTTGGGGGTTATTCTGTTACATGACCTTCTGTACCAATGGATTCGTGGCAAAGGTTTGGAACAATGTGAAGACCCAAGGACTTGCAAGCAGCAAGAGCAAATTGTTCCTATAAGCAATTTCTTCCAGTCAACTGAGCCAGATGGTTGACATAGGGCTCAGATGAATTAACCACTGTAGCAGGTGAAAATATAACCTTTAATTAAAAATATATTTTATTGTATTTTAAAATATAGAAGATTAAATAAAAAGGAAATCGAGGAGACTTGTACTTCAATGCTGGAATAGCGCTTCAAATACAGTATACTACAATCCACATACAATTTCAAGAAAATGAAGTATGCACTTGCTAGCCGTAGCCTTTCATAATATGGATGCCAGTGATGGATATGTTTAGCCATTACATAAAACAAGAAACGTCATGCAGATCTAGTGTATGTTTCTAAGTTTCTCTATACATTGTATTTGACTTTTCCTAGTGTGGCTTTTTAAAAATGTATTTATTTATTTCTTTTTAAATTAATCCGTGTACGTCATTAATTCTTCCTTTTGTCTGGAGTTATTTTCAAAAGTCTGAATTGCACTTATTCCTTTTACGTTTTGTGGCTATTTTTACTCTGTAGCATGACATCATGGTCTCGGGAGGATAGCTCAGGGGCAACGGAGCAACACAGGTTCAATCCCTGGGTCCACGCTTAGAAACCTCTGGGTATTAGGAGTGTTATAAATAACCAATCATATAATTATATATATACAGTAAAAAACACTTTGTTAAAGGGACGTTATGGTTTCAAGTAAAATCAAAAACCCCCTGAAATTCGCCAGTTATGGTAAGCTAAGCAACCATAGCTTGTGCCACCACCGTGCACTGCTAAGACTAACACCCAGGACATCAAAGATGACATCACAAATATCATTGACATCACTAACAAAGTTTTTTTTACTGAATTTCATAGGTTTTTATTAGTGCAACGTAAACATAACGTCCTTTTAAATGGATGAAGACCATTACCACCCTAGGTTCCCAAAGCGGGAACCCTCGGGTGCTAAAAAAAATATGTTTCTAAAGTTTTTTTTTACTGAATTTCATAGGTTTGTATTAGTGCAACGTAACCATAACGTCCTATTAAATGGATGAAGACCATTACCACCCTAGGTTCCCAAAGCGGGAACCCGGGGTGCTAAGAAAAAGATTTTTCTTCCAAAACCGGTACGCCTGCGACATCCCAGTGTTGGAAGGAAACTCCTTTAACAAGATGGCCACCATGGAAAGGGAAGGTGGGGTTCCATACAGGGCTCCTCTTCACCAAATTAACAAAAGCACGCTTTCAGGACCAAGCCGGTGCTCCTGGCTGCAAATCTGGTGTAAATCCGTCCTGCGGTTTGGGCTGTAGGCGTGAGCAAAGTTTTTTCCCATTATGTCTATGGGAAAAAAAGACATTTTGGGACCCCCTCTATAACTTTTCCCCCCCTGGACCAAACCCCATCAAACTTTGCAGAAAAATTCAGAATGGGCCATATTCTTATTTTGCGAAGTTTGGTGAGGATTCGTCCAGGGGGAGCGAAGTTATAAGCTGCCCAAAAAGTGCTCTTCCTATGGAAACAGCAACTTAACCATAACTACCGTGGCCGTGTAATAAATCATAAGCTGGCTGAAACCCCAATGATATGCCAGAATATTCTATACACACCGCTTTCTTACATCTTTCGCAAAAATAAAACTAGGCCAAGGAAGTGTCCACCAGGTTTAGAGTATCGCATGACTGGTGGTATTTCCTCCAGAAAAAGTGAGGCATTATAGCCAGAGGACTTACCACTGGTTGCAATCTCCAAAGGCGAAATCTGGGACTCCAGAATGGGAAATAAAAATATATAATTTGAATGAATAACTTCCACTTACAATTTCGGAGTCCCATGATCCCTTATCATTGCTCATTTCTTTTTTCCATACAGGGCAGGAAGCACTTTCAAGCGCAAAACATAACCTGATAGCTAACTAGCTATGTATTAATACCACTTACTTCAGTGTCATCACATGTTGTCTTCTGTCGCTTGTCCTGGAATGAGCAAAGTTGTTCAACTTCGGTGGGAAGAAGGTTTCTGGCTCTGGGTTCAATATAATTGCAACTCGTTTAAGATGCCATTGCTGTACCGGCTTCTTACACAGGAGAGGCATTTTAGTGACACAAAACTAGAATTAAAAAGACAACAGATTAAAAAAAAAACATTGCCTAACATATCCTAAATCCTAACATTGATTGTGTTTATTGTAAGAGATTTGGAAGAAATAGAAATTGTGGCGAAGTTCTAAGGCCGCGTGGATGAGACAGACCAAAGGGTAATACGAATGCAGAGAGAGAAGGGGGGAGGGAGGAAGAGAGCGAGAAAGTGAGAGAGAGCGAGGAGTCAGAGAATGTAGAGAAGGGATGGCAAGATAACATGCATAAGGGAGATAAGGGGAGGAAGAGAGAGAGAGAGAGAGAGAGGAATGTAAAGAGATGTAGAAAGGAGGTCATAGAGACAGAAGTAGTAATACAGAGTACCAGAGAAGAGGGAGGAGAGAGAATAAAACAATATAAAAGGATGATTGAATCAAACCTTCATATATCTGTTCCCATATGACTCCAAGCTAATGTAGGTGGATGTGTCAATCACAGAGCACCAATGTCATTACTGAGATATTGAACCCTGTGTGCATGTCGTTAAGTGGACTTGGTCTCCCTGGGTTCTGGACCATTATTCAAACGTTGAACATGCATAGCGGATCCTTAACATCTTACTAGTTCCTAATTGTTTTTTTTTTTTAAACTGAAAAAGCATCAGCAACCTTTGAACATTCTCTCACCCCGCACAACCTTTCTTTTGACATATGCCTAGAGCTGAATAGAGAAAGACAAAGCAGTGATTTCCTGCATCAAAACGTGCGTGATCATGGATTTAGTGTGAATGAAAGCCAAATTATTAATAGCTGGTTGAGTGCATTATTGTGGGTGTAGATATAATGCTACAACATAAAGTAGCTAAAAAGAGAATAGAAAAGTACAAGGCAGTTGTACAAGGCAAATCGGATACTGAAAGGATTATGCAAATACGTGAAGTCCTCACTGTCACATATGCTTTCATCCTCTTCAAGAGGCCTCCTGGTGATCACCTGTCTGTCCCTGTCTGATTGGAATCCACTGTAGGCCATGCTGCCTCCTGATTGGCCCATCTAGTCATGTGCCATCTACATACTATCTATCCCCAGACATCCCAGTGCTTGCCATCACTGCAAAGAGCATTTAAACTAAAGGCAAGGTTTTGGCACTGTTAGGCAGGGGTGTTGCTAGGCCAGGAAAATAACCAGGCCTACGCTAATGTCAGGACTGTCGGGACTCAGGGCTACCTTGTAGCCCCTGAAGGTCTATCTGGTGCTACACTAGCTACGCATCTGCTGTTAGGGTCTGTTGGATCCTACGGCCTACCATTATGCCCATTCCCACCACCACCCAGTTCATCTGCAACCTACTGAGTCACACATTTCTAGCTTCAGTAATTGTACACTATCTAGTGCAAATATTTTACTATGTTCCTAAATGCATTTGGTCACATAAGGCCCTGTGATTTAATATTGTACCTTACATAATTAAAATTGTACTTTGCATCTTACATCTTTTGGTCACTTAAGAGTCTGTGACAAAAAAGACACTTTGCACCAAGCTTCTTTGATCTCCATAGGCCCTCAGCTTCACTGTATCCTTATTTTGACATTGTATTCCCCTATACTCTCTCCTCAAAGCTCACTGCTCACCTCTCAGCATCCTCATTAATCCCTGCTGCTACACCACTTCTTCTCCCCCTCCCATGCATCCTAATCCCCCTACTACTATCACTTTCTCCTCACCATTCTCTCACTCCTTAAGGATTCTCTCCCCTTTGCCCATCACTGTCATTTCTTTGCCCAGATTCTCCTCCCTTTCCAGACATGTGCCGGCAGTTTGTCCCACCCACAAAAGGTCTCCAGGCCGATTTTGTCCCTCTAATCTTATCCATCCTTTTCCCCTTACCTCAGTACACACCCCTCTTCTCCCACTACTCACACATGAGGGTTCCGGAATGAACCATCATTTTGTAATAAAACATCCTTCATCACCAATCACTTTAATTGTCATGACCTCCCTCTGGTAGAGATGGGCACCACTTAGACCCTCTTGACTCTGCCAGCACTTCTGCCTTACACACTAACTCTGCTATCTTCTCTCACTCCTCTGAAAGAGGAGGTGGGATTGGCCTGGTGATCAACAAGGCCCATTCCGCTGCCTCCATTCAACACTTTACTTTATACCACTCTACTTGCACTACAAGTCAAACTCCTCCAACCCACCCCTGTCTCCATCGTCCTAATGATAGGATCACATGCAGGTCTCAATTCCTTTTTCTCTGCTCTGGACCCCCTTCTCAACTCCATTCTTAATTGAGTTCTAATGGCACTCATGGTTAGCTTCAATTTCTCTAAAATGTCTCCCACCAACCAACTTGAAATCGACTTCACTCCACAATCTACCCACTCACTCTTAAAGAAACTCATTTGACCTTGTCTTCATCTCCTCACTCCACACAGCTAACCTCCCTATTGAACCCTTCCTCTCCATTACCGTTTGCTCATGACACTCTCCCACTTTCATTAATACCATCTCAAAATGTAAATAGAAACCTGACTCTGTGGCCTCCTACCCAACCAAAGTCAGGACCCCCCCCCTCGCTTGCTTCTCTGCAGGCCTCAGCTGTTGAAAGGTCCTCTTCAGATTGTAACCTGCCTGTCCTTTTTCCATTTAATCACTGCTATGCCTTGCATACATTTGCCCTCTCGGCTCCGCTCCCCATATCATGGATCACCCCTCAGATTCAACTCCTCAAAATAGACATGTAACTCCACCTAGAAAGATAGGACAAGAACTGTACCCTCACATTTGTCCTCACCTAAAGAAATACCCTTCTCTCCTGCACCTCAGCTTTTGACTCTGCCAAATCTACCTACTTCACTAATCCTGTTACTACTCTTTGCATGTATCCATGAAAACTCTCCTCCACTATGATGGCTCCTATTCACTCTCATGGTATCTACTCTCCCCATCTATGAATTGCTTTGCCCATTGCGTCTCAAAAATAGAAACACTGTTGCTGGCCGTGCATCCTCATATGCTTTTCTACTGCCACTACCATCTCCTCAGCACACATTTTTACCACCTTCTTTTTCTCATGCGCCTTACCCTAACCTATATCAGTGAATTGGCACTTAAGGAAATCAACCCCGTCTGAGCCCCCTTGACCCATTAGCTCACAAATGGCTAAGGAACTGGCACCACCCACCTTCTTGTATCTCTTCTCTCAATTCATCTTCTCCAATTTCCCTATGAATCTTTTCTGTCTACTTCAAAGCAACAACAGCCTTATCAATCTTAAAGAAGCATTCAGTGAACCCAATCAATTCTTCCAACTATCGGCCATATCTCACCTCCCTCACTACTCTAAAATCCTTGAGAATAACATCTTTCATTTGATCTCCTTTTATCTTGACACTAACCTGGATTCCGCAGCCAGCATTCTACTAAATCAGCCCTCACCCAAGTCTCTCACTTTATGACCCCAGCTACACATTGTTAATCTGTCTTAATCCAATTGGGAATTACAGCCACCTATGATATGGTAGATCACTCTTCTCTTCTTCATACCCCCACCAACATTGGAATCCAGGACACTGCCCTTCACTGGATTGCCTCTGCCCTTTCTCATCAGTTTTTTTTGCATTTCTTGGAGCACTTTCACTTTTGATCAACCACTCATATTGGCCTACACCAAGGCTCCATCTTTGGCAGCTTAACCTCCACACCACCTTCCTCAGCCAACTGATCTCCTCTTTTGGGGTTCTCTGACCAGCTCTTTGTGGATGACACCATCATATTGCCCTCCTTCCATACATTTTCTTCTGACATCCATGCCCGCTGATTTGCCTGTCTCTCTGCAATCTGCCACTGGATGTTGCTTAGTTGTCCTATGCTTATCTTCTACAAGACTGAAGTAATCTAGCATGCTGCCTCCACTGTCCCATTCATGTTCCTTCACCCATCTCATGTTCACCTCACACACTCTCCCACTTTCCGATTGCACACAACCTTGGGATCTTTTCAACCTACCCACCTCATTAGCTTTACCTCAACTGCAGCCAAGATCTACCTGCTCAATTTCAGGAAAATGTTCCCACTCCTCACTCTTTTCCCACTTCCAAGCACCACCACGATGCAGGATGGCTTTTCATGAAAATCTCTTGAAATGTCTACTGCTTGCTTTGAAAGGTCTGAATGAGCTTGCTCCCCACTACTTAGATAACACGATTTCCCACTACTCCCCTCCCTGTCCCTCAACTCCAGTAAACTTCCCAATATGTGTGTTCTCAAACCATCCTTCACTTCACCTTGCTCCTGTTCCTTCCCTCCCCTTGGCCTGGACCACTGGTACTGCTTTTCTCTTCACATTAAAAAAAAAAACACTACTACTATCCACTCCTTCAAATTTGCACACAGGCTCTGCCTCCCGAAACAAGTGGGAGCACCCTACACATTCTCACATTCTCCCGTAGGGGAGGAAGGATAGCTCAGGAGCAACACAGCGCAACACAGGTTCGAATATGATCCCGTGCTTAGAAAACATTTGTTGGTATCACGCGTGTTATACATTAACAAATATAATGATGCATCCCCTTACCTGAGTATCCTGCAACTACCTAAAATGTACATATTACCCTGTATATATTCAGACCTTTTGGACTCATTTAATATGCCCGTCCATCGTTTCTGTTACATGTGGTCCCCACCACCCACTGGTCAGTTTATTACAATGCTAATGCATCTGAAGATATGCTAGCAAACAGAACAGTATCCTGATGTGAAAACAATGAGGAAAGTTCCTCCAAGATGGCCGATATGACAGCTGCTTCAGAAGCAGTGTCTTCCCTAAATTTCTACAAATGAAAATGGGTCACCTAAGAAGATCAGAGCAGCGCACCACAGTCGGGGGAGAATCCTCAAAATCAGACTCGAAGGCATGGAGACTCCAAGGACATGTCAGTGGAGTCTGGGGGGTGCAGGAATGAACAGAGGATCACTAGCCACAAAGAACATAGAGCTGGGACCAGGACTGAGAGGCATCAGCAGTCAGGCACCGAGAGCTGATCCTGCATGGAGATGACAATGAACACTGGCACTGCAGCCATCTTCCAGCAAATAGTGCTCGAATTTCAAGGGTTTTGATTGACTGGACAGCACCCAATGTTCTGGGTGCTAATAAGGCAATAAGCCCTGAGCTGGCGGCCCATTACTGCATCAGGTAATGCCCCAGGGGCCCATAGTTACAGGCACGAGCATAGTGTTAGACCAGGGTACTAATGGTGTTTATTTTCATTTGCAAGACGTCATGTTTCGCAGTCGAAAACAAATGCCTGCCACGGACTGACAAACATAGTCTATTTTCTCTTTCTGTGGCAGCCATTCAAGTAAGTGGTTAAAAAGCTAAACGGCAGAAATGGCCACCATGGCAGAGGGAGAAGGCTCCCTTTTCATGGTTGTCAGAACAACAAAAAAGGAAGACCGGCATGAGGGATAGGCCGCAACGTGTGCGGGCCTACCATAGGGTAAGGCTTGCAAATGCACCAATCAGTGCGTTTGTTTCATTTTTTAAACGCGCGCTGGGTTCTAATTGTTGAAAAAACACATACAAAATGGTCCAAGCAGTGAGGGGTATGTTTTTTCACTCAAAATAAACAAACAATTGCTTTGGGACTGTTCTCTTCAAAATGTGTTTAAGCAAAGAGCGCTTTAGTCCCTTGTATAGAGGACAGGTTAATAACCGCATGTGGCTAGGATTTCGCGTCATCATATTAAATGTTGTCAATTGTCTTTCCCAATTAAGCTTTCTCTTTTTAATTTAGTACATGTCTATTGGTGTGAATGGGATTAGATGTGCATGATTAATGCAGTGCTATCTGCCATTCTGTCAGCATTCATCTCCCTATGGAACGTTCTCTCCATCTCTTTAACTTCATTCGATCCACCTTGACTGTGCAAATCGGGGCAGGTCCAATACTTTTTTAGACTTAATTTTAAACAGGTTTTCAATTCTATGTATGCATTTTTGACAAAATAACGTACCCACTCAGCCATGGATGCCATTTTGTGGTATAAGGACGATGAGTTGGCTACCCCCATATGCATGTATAAATGAAAAGTACATGATGGTAAACCTAGCCATAAAGGAATGGAGCAATCTATGAAAGGCATAGAGAGAGAAAGTATAAGGTGGACGGAGTATAGATGCTTTTGCTGCTTGAAACACATGAATATTCCTTGGCTAGCACTCGGATTTCAAAATGATGTCCTCACTTTCTTTCTAGTTTTAGCAGCTGGCTCTTTGGCTCTTTGTGACTGTAGCCAATCACTGGGCCTCATTACAACCCTGCTGGTCAGTTAACAACGGTGCCGGTGCTACCGTCTTCCCCATTCCCATTGAGTCAATGGGATTGGGGAGTAACCTTTTCTGTCGCCTGGCTTCAGGGACCGCCGGTGCTGTAATGCCCCAGTGATTCCCCATTGCCAGGCGCTGTAAAAAATACACAACCCCAGCAGCAGCCTGACATTTTTACCGGCACGTCTAGCGCCAGAGTTGTAATGAGGCCCATTGTTTCTTAACGTGGCACAGGGTCAAGTTTCCGACGAGTGTGTTTTTTCATGGCTCATCAACAGACTCCTAAAGCAAATCACCCCCACTGATTTCCTTAAGGAGTCCAGGATCCTGTCAGGTCAATTCCATCACCGATATGATTCTGTGATTCTGGTAAAATCACATCACACTACTCTGACAAACTCACTTGGCTTTTTATTGCATCATATGTGAATGTTGATTAGGAATAAAATCTCTCCAAGCGGGGTTTGGTTTGATGCTGGACCATGCCATCATATTTCTTGTCACGCAATATGATCTTTTGCCCCACATATTTACATGTCTTAATGGTGGGTGGATTCCTGACATTATATCTCACACATTGCAGCAAGAAGTACGATAGTCTAGTAACTGCTCAAAGCCAATTTTAGAATGCTTTTTAAATCTCACTCAATCTGTCAATAAGGTGATGTGGTATGTGAGTGGATTCTGTTAATTTAACAAGGAAATTACCTCCCTCATCTGATTTTCTCCCTCCAAGCAAATTAATGCCTGCCCTGCACACTCACGGTTTTCACCCACCCACACCCTCCAAATGCATAAAACGTGACATTTTGGCCCCTGCACACACTCCGTCTCTTTACCCCAAAAGAATACAACCATGACTTGCCAACTTCCCCCAGCTCACTCATCATTGCCACTTGTTCTCTAGCTGCATTGTTTCCTGGCAGGGAAAGATCAGTGGTACTTTCAAAGGAACAGACCCTTGGCGGCAACTGTGCCAGAGGGCTGAACCACCTTAGGGTCTAGCTATATCACTGTTATCTGATATGACGTGTGTTGTTTGCATTCCGAGGCATGTATTATTGTTTTTATTATTTTAAAGGCAGAACTATAATTGATATTGATATTGATATTTTATTTCTATTGCGCTCGTACACAAATGTTTCAGAGCGCGTCAAGGCAAGGGTGGGGAACAGGGGAGAATAAAACAGCGATTTTACTAGGCCCAGTGACATTGAGAACGTGCAAGTGCATTGGAGAAGGGGAGGGGAAAAGTGCATGGGAGGGGGAGAAGTGGAAAGCGTGAAGCAGAGGAGAAACAGATAAATAACCATAAATAAATAATAAAGGCAACAAACAGTGGTAGTGCAGACCCCAGAATGCAAAGGAAAAACCAATCCAAACATGCATGGTTGCCTGCCATCCCAGAGTCAATCCAAAACCACGGAAGTTCATCTGTTTAGCTTTTTTCAATGAGCAGCACTAATTCTGTACAAATCATAAAAGAATTGACTGCACATTCCCATTGAGAAGAATGCTAGATTCTCAGTGCTGTCGAAGTAGACAATATCAATAGAGCTGTAGGGTCGGCCTGGGAAAGAAAATAGGCCAGGGCACCCAAAAAAAAGTCGCCCACAAATTCAATCCACAACTTGTTGCGACACACTGAGTAGCAGCAGGAGTTACATTTGTGAGTAGATGGTGCATTGTAAAGTAAAGTGGTAAAAATAGATGGGAATGTAAGGTTATTTTATTGGAACATGTTTGGGCTAATGCATTTGAAGCACACTAGTGCAGTAATGTCAGTAAAAACTGGTTAGTATATAATGACAATTTAATCAGGGGTGTGGGGGCTTCTTCACTAAGAACGTTTAAGGAAAGGTTGAGGCCTTTGATGCTTTTTAAAGCAAACGCATCCATTAATATTTCGTGGGCATACGTGAAATGCAAACAGTTACCGATTAAACAAATATCAGAGGGTTACAGCTCAGAATGCATAATACCCTTTAGCATTCATTGCCAGTTTTCATAATGCCATGGCAAACATGCATTACCATGTTCCACAATCCTTTAACGGTTTCCACATTGACATAGTAATATCATATTAGCAGAGTTTCATCAATATTGCAGTATTTTCTAGTACATACAATGATGCAGCGATAGACACATTTTTTACAATGTCAACACATTAATTTGCGATTCATATGGTGCCTTCTGCAAGCATAGTAGCTTGGTGTATGCCGTTCCAACACAAACATGTTCCCAGTGTTAACAATACGATAGTAACACAAAGATGTTGTATATACATGTCGCAGTAATATATGTGTACTTTACACAGTGTTCACAACGTTGCTTCAATGCTGACATTTGGACTAGTGCTTACAATGCTGAAGTATTGCACTAATATTGCCCAGTGCCCACAATACCTGTGTAAAGAGTAAGTGTTGCCCATTAATACAATGGAGACCTCTCCGGTTTCCCGTGACCATGTGTGAGGAAGCCATTCAGTCCTGTTTCCCCTTTGGATTCTGGGACTTGTAGTTTTGTCTTTCCCATCTGAAATTTAGGAAAACTACAAGTGCCAGAAATATGAGCAAAAATGGGACTGGATGACCTTCGCACGCATTGGCCACACAAAACTTAAGAGCTCAGATAAACTGGTAGTAGTGAACATACTTTGTCCAATATCCACATATAGGGAGGTTTAAACACTAGGGGCCCGATTCATGGAAAAGAGCGCAGAGATCCCGCAAATGCTGCACACTGAGAAGAGCTCTGCGTGAGCCTGCGCGCAGAAGGAAATCTGTGCGATCCACGAATTAATTGAATAGTTTCCGCAAATTAGGTCTACCCTCAAGTCGTGCCCAGAACACCCCTAACAGGCCCCCACGCAAATCCAAAACAGAGACATTGACCTACCTTTGCGTCCTGTTAAACCTGCGGAGGGACCCCCGCAACCAAGCCAGCACCTCAACGGCACTGTGCGTGGTCTCCGGTAACAGTAACCGGCAACCCGAGAACATGCATAACATTTTCCGTAACAGTTGTCATATTTCAGTCAATCTGCGTGTGAACCCCTGAAAATCAGCCCAGCACCCTACTACGCTTGCACGCGCATAACCAAGACGAATATGATTCCTGTCTGTGTGCACGCACTCCTAAATGGGACATGTCGCGCTGCTATGCGCAAGTGTCTTTACACCTGCCTTCAAGTGGCGGAGAGATCGAGAAATTTGAGTGGGCATTTCGCAAGCAAGAGGTTGCATGGTCACAAACCATGAATACTCTTTGTCATGCGCATTTGTGGGTGTGCTATGGACTGCTTGTGGCCCGTCCCTCGGAAAGCCCACTTTTTCTATTGTTCTTCCTCATTTTCTGAGTTCCGCCCCCTACTCCGCCCTCTGCGCAGGCCTCACCCATGCTCTGCGTCATGTCTCGCACAAGGCACTCAAGCACTCGCAGAGACATGCCAAACCTGCATGAAGTCCCTGCATAGTACGAAAAAGTACCACACAATCGATTCCATGAATCGATAAATGGTGTTTCACGCATGGTTTGGCATGCAAAGACCGTAGTTTCCCAGCAAATAATTCCATGAATCGGGCATAGGAGTCTTATTCTATGTCGCAGAAATTGAGGGGAACCGAAGAAAACATCTTCCTGTAGTTCATATTTTAATATGCAGGGTTCACGCATTGTGTAGGGAATATGAACGCTGCTTCTCAGGGATCAGTATTCTGATTCCCAAGTAGCATCTTGATACTGGAGACGGTGCCCTTTTTTTTATATAAATCCCATTTACATGGAGTCATAGGGAACATTTTGCACACAAAAACACCTGTACGTACAAATGCATGTATATTCCTGTACACATGGGCACATGTTTGTTTGTGAAGACAAAGTTCCATCCGGTGCAGATTCCGCACCCCCCCCCACTCACTCCTAACAGGTAGATGAATGCAAATAAATATGCCTGTGCACACATTGACATGCCCATCCATACTGCTGCTGGGTAGGGCATGTGGTTGCTCTTAATCTGGCTAGACCTACTGTACTTGCTGTCATTGAGCAGGGCTGATTCCTCAGTATAACAGTGGATCAGATTGCTTACAATGTTTCTTTCGCACTCTCTTTGGTTCACTCACTGGCCTGTTCTCTTGCAGTAATGTCTTTCTTTTACCACTTTCTTTTCTGGAAGTCATTTTCTTTTTGGGTCCTTCTTTCTAACCTATCTTTGTGGATATTGTTTGGTCTTAAAAGGAACCTTTTTCACTCTTTTTGAGCCAATCTTTTACCCTTTTTCTTGGTGTTGGTCTTCATTTTGGATCCTCTCTTGTTCATTTTGTGAATTGCTTTATTTTGTTAACTTTCTCGACTAACTTTTCTCTTTTAGTAAGCCTGAAAAATAATTATCTGTCTGCAGTCTATCCTTTTTCCCTTTATTTCTGGGAGTCTTTTTTCCTTTTTGATTCTCTACGTGATATTCTTATAATTTGCATCTCATGTGGGAGCTAGTTTTGAAGTAACTTATTATTTTTTCCACTGGTAGCTCCTGCTTATTGAGTGTAATTTGTTGCCCAGGTCTTGCTCTTAGCTCTTACTCATCAAATTCTTTTTCTGAACCCTGTCTGGGTCAGTTTACCCTCTATGTCTTGTATACAGATGCTTTCTAAACTCCAAGAGTCTAGTGGCTCCCTTTCTCTCTAGAGAGGTCTTTCCTACTTTGGCTCAATCTGTGGTAGTCTTGTGAATCATTTTCTGTTTTAGGTGCTTGCACATTCTCACTCTCTTCCTATCTAATCCCTTCTCTCACTCATCTCCTCTCCTCCCAGCAACTATTTTGCTAACAGTGCTGGATTCACTTTCTCCCACTATCTTCTTTCTGTCTCTGTATTCGTTTTTTGGTTATCTGTTACTTGTTTGCTATTTTCTCTATCGAATATGGTGTATTTCCTAATCATCATTTCTCTCTCTGCGGTAGACATTTTGATTTGAGCTAAACAAAGACCCACATTCATTGGGATCTCGTTTTGCAGTAAACGGAGCAGAAGGGTGTCATATTGCCCTGGAAAAATTGTTCTCAGTTGAAGGTCTCCTCATAGGCTTAAAAATGCAAATAGTGTACTAATGGTCTATAGCTAAATACAGTTTTCATTGTTTAGTCACTCTTAGGTTAATGACATCCAATAGAATATGAGTAAGCTTCCTCTGCTTCAACAGTCTCTCATTGTGCAATTCATGCACAGTAGTCTGCAAAAGTTGCTGCTCGTGGTCTTTGGCAACTTTCTCTACAGAGGCCTTCACCAATATTGTTTGCAGAAATCCGTGTATCCAAAGAGGAAAAGTGCTACAACAGCAAAAAGGGTCCAGCAGTCATAGGGGAGGGGACGGTGGGATAGGCAGTACACCCCCCGGGGCACAAGGTCTTGGGGCAGCATGGGGCATAAGAGGCTAGCGGGGGCAAAGAAAAGGGTGAATCTTGCAGTTGCAAGTGAGGTAAGGGAAGGCTGGCTATAGTAAATACAACTCTGGGGATGCGGGACCTATGGGAAAGGAGGGCAGAGGGGCAGTGGCCACCAAAGGGGAAGTGGCCGATGCCAAGGGGCAAAGGTCAACAATAAAAGGAAGAGGGGCAGAAAAACAAGTCGGGAAAGGGGATGAGATAACTGGCCTCACCAGCGGAAAACAAACGGGGGGTGCGTTTAGGGAGGCAAGTGTCAACTGGATGACACAGTGCACCAATGGATTCCAGCTCAGCATAGTTAGTCCGGCAGGGTTTGTCAATACGGATCACCTGTAAGCTAACTTTCACCGAAATAAAGCAGCTGTGGCATGTTTGTCATCCACAAAGAATTGTGTGATTGTGAATTATTGGTGGGGAAAACGGAGGGGGGGGGACTGGTGTGATGGGTTGGGGAATCTCGAATGGAGTGTGGGATGTCTCCACTAAGGAAAGCCTTGGATTGAGGTGTCACATTCCCGCAGCGTTGTGCATGGCAAATTGTGCCCTGTTCAGGAAAAGTCGAGAGCAGGATAGTGGAAATCCCGTTATGATTCCAATCACTGCAGCCCGCTAAAATAATTAAACCCTGAAGAATAGCGCAAAGCACTATTGAACTAAAGCAACTCACGAGAAACTTAACCGCGTTCCTGGTCTGCCTCTCAAAGCCTCCTCTTGCTGTCATGCTAGCTGTTCAGTCAGCTTCGCTGCACTTCATGCAGCTGCTGGCATCTGGGCTTGGGGCGGTATGAACCATCAGGATAGTGGAGAGGCAAGTATAAACTGGGGCCCTGACAATTCTCGTGAGCGGACTCATCGAGGTGCATGAAGTGGCTATGTAGATAGTTCTCAGAATGCAGGCTGCCTCAGCGAAAAAGTACTGTTTGCTGCACTGGCACCATGTCTGCTGTTTCATTTTTTCAACCAATCCGGACTCCAGACATATGCCCTCATTAGGACCCTGGCGCTAAGTGTTTAACGGTGCCGTAAAAGGCTGCAGCGCCGTTAAACACTTAGCGCCTTATTACGAGGTCCCTTTGCGGGACCCGACCTGAATGGCTGGTCTAGACCAGCCGTTAAAGTAGGGACCCTCAAAGGGACCTTGGTGCTAAGTACGGTACCGCAATTTGCGGTACCGTACTTAGCGCCTTCCCCAGTCCCATTGAGCCCTATAGGGCAAAAATGGGAATGGGGAAGGGCCTATGTTCAATGGGGAATTACCGCCCCGCCAACCTTGGAATGGGGTGGTAATTCCCCATTGAACATTGGCGGACTCGTTACGATACCGGCCCCAACCCTGGTGCTAATAGCGCCATGGTTTAGCGCCAGTATCGTAATGAGGGCCATAGTGTGATTGCAGGCAGGAGCAGAAGCGGAACCCTGTCAAGTCAGGCAAGGGAGCCTTGACACTGAAAACATGGATGCACAAGTCTTACCATAATTTAAAAAAAACAGGCTGGCCTCATCACAATGCATATGAGTGTATGCAGGTTCATGACTCACCAAAGTGCTTTCACAAATGCAAATGAAAGAAATCTGCCCATGATCATATTTTTTTTAAATGTGCCCGCACAGGCCTCTCAAGGCTTTGGCATTGGCGATCTCCTGACTTGCCAGTCCCACCCCGTAGAGCTGAGATATACATCTTTTACATAATCTCATCCAGGCAAAAGCTGAAAGATATAACAGGGAGTCAGTCTCCCCCTCTACTTTGCTTCCAGGCACCTTAGCTACCGGTAAGGGGATCAGTGCAGGGTGAAGATATCCGAGGAGATGCTCTGTGCCCTGGCAGGCTATGCTCCTATAACCCACCATGGCAAGAGAGGTCTCTCACCACTGCAGTTCTATTATGGAAAAAATAAATTAGGGCTGGGTGGACAAAAGGGGGATATAGAGCTAATTTAGAGAGCTGAGTAAAATCACGCATGACAGAGGACAGCCAAGCAAGGCTTCAGAGGTGACAACACCCATCATTGGCCATAAACTGGGTGAGCTCTGGTTTTAACACAGAGCCCATTTAACACATCTTCCTTAACAGTAACCACAGTGCTTTTAAGTAGTGAGCAACCAGTGGTGGACTGGCCTACAGGAAACTAAAGAGATTTCCCAATGCGTCTATACAACATGCACCACTTTTTTGTGGCTATTCTGGTTGTGTACTTCTTATACCCTCTCTCCTAGTCACCCAACCCCCTTCCTTCCATCTCTCAACAACCCTCCACAACCCTTTTCAATCAAATCATGTGTTATAAAGCTTACAATATTTTATTCATCACTGTTTTATGTTTGTATTTTATTTTTTTTTATTTTTTATTACTATATAGATACAAATATGCTTTACGATTCACTGTTTGGACCCATTGCTCCAAAGTTTCTTTGGCAGAGAAACACCACACATCACACGTCCACACATGGTTTAAAACATCTTCTCGCATTCCCTTACACCAAAATTCCTGTCCTAAAAGTTCAAGGGTCTTTTTGACCCTGGGTGGGCCCGTAAATGGGGAATCATGACAATGTATCAATGCTTCCTCTCACAGATCGTCAAAGGGTGAATGTAACTTGGAATCTGAATGCTGTTGACTAATTCGTTCACCAAAGTGTGTGGTTCTTTGACCCTCACCCACCACAAAGTTTGTTTTCCCCAACAAAGGAAGTGGGGCTAGCAGATTTACCTTCTCACATGCCAGGCTGACACCTAGACAGGGCATCTGCCTTGCCATTCTGGCGACCTGGCTTAAAAGTGATGACAAAATCATACTCAGCAAAAAACAAGGACCACCGAAGCTGACAAGGAGTTTTTGCAGAAAAGAGAAAGGTTAAGTTTATGTGGTCGGTTAACACAGTCACTCTGTGTCAGGCTCCCAAAAGATAATGGGCCTTATTACGAGTCAGGCGGTCTGGAAATAATGGTGGTGCTAAACCCGCTGCCACCTTTGTTTCCGGATCGCCTGATCTCGAGTCCTGCAGGCGGAGGTGTCATTCCCGCCAGGTCTGACCTGGCGGGTTTAACACCACCCACCTGCAGGCGGACGTGGAAACACCGGCACCTTCACGAGATGGTGCCGGTGTTTCCATGGCCCCCATTCCCATTGAGTCCTGTGGGACTCAATGGGAATGGGGATTTACCGAATTCCGCCTCCAGAATTCCCGGTTCACCGGGGTTGTAATGCCCTGGTAATTCCAGGAATCACGGAGGCGGAATGGTAGTACGAGTCTGGCGGTAACCGAGCCAGAAAAACCGGCAGGATACCGCCGGACTCGCAATGAGGCCCAATGCCTCCATTCCAATGAAAGCCATCAGATTCGAGCTGGGTCTATTATCAATGCAGGTGATGATTAACTGGAGAACTTTAACCTTGTTTCGTAAAAGTCTTCTTGCAGGTCAAGACTGTGTACATAATCTTTTATATCAAACAATGAAGGAAAAAAAGGACAGATGTCTGGTATCATGGATGAAATCTGTTTTAACTCTTTTAAATTGCCCGGATGTGACCGTTGATATTTTAATAAGTGACCCTGTACGCGTTAAGAAAAGATGTACTAGATGGACTGGATTGTTAAGTGTGAAGCAATATCGACTATTTTATCATTTTAACATCAAAGTGAAATCATGTAATGTTATTCCTAAATGTTTAATGAAGTTTCCATGTCCTAGGTTGCAAGCCACATTTCTTAGATTTCGATTTAATGTATATCTAATCAATGAAGTGTTAGGTGCTCGCACTGGTGTACCAAAAATTCAGATTTTGTAAACACAGTGGTGTGCTGGAAAACCTAGAACATTTGTTGATGGAGTGTTTGAGATTTGTGTTGCAACAAGGTAACTTGTTGAAAAAGTAACTACTTTGACAATGGAACAACAGTGGTTTATTTTACTAAACGCATCAAAAATATCCCTGATAGTTGTGATTGTAAAGTTCCTGGATGAGATTTGTAATGAAATGTAATTTTTTACAGTAGTGACATTTTAACTGTGTATGCATTTTTTATATTTGATCTTATTAGTGTTGATATTGAAATGAATGTGATTTAACTTGTTTTATATTAATGTACTCAGTAATTGTATTGTTGAAAGATACTGTTTTGTGAAAGATGTATTTTAGAAATCAGAACACAGTAAATAAAAGAAAAAAGATTGCCTCCATTCTTCAAATGCGGGTTTGATGGCTAAAAGCTCCCTGTCAGAAATGGTGTCATTTCTTTCTGCAGGAGAAATTTATTTGGGAGCAAAAGGCTACTGGGTGAATCTAACCAGTAACAAGGTGTCTTTCAGACAACACAGCTTCCATTGCTACATTCGAAGCATCCACCTCGATAAATAAAAGGTTGATCCACGTCAGGATGTGAAAGAATGGGATAGGTAGTGAATCTTTCCTTAAGTAACTGAAATGTTTCATCTGCTTAGGTGTTCCAATCAAATGTCACGCCCTTTTTTAGAAGCCTGGTAAGAGGTGTCACAACCTCAGAGGAGTCTTGGATGAACCTACGATAAAAATGTGCAAAACCAATGAAGCTTTGGATGTCTTTATCACAAGTAGGCGTTGACAAATTCATTTCCAGACCTTCAGGCGACATTACAAAGTCCAAAAACTCCACTGTTTTCTGTATGAAACTGTCTCTTTTCCAATTTTGGAAACACGTGATTCTCTCTCAGCTTCCCTAACACTCTCCAGACGTAGTCTTTGTGTTGGATTCTATCCTTTCAGAAAATCAGAATATCATCGATAGAGACTACCACAAAAATATCCAAGAATTCATAGAGCACCTCTTAGTTATTGCTATCACTTCAAACCCTTCCTGAAAATACAACCTTTGCTCTGTCTGCACTACCACATAAGGGAAGGAGGTATTCCTTTCCGGCTCTGCATTTTTCATCAGTATGATTGGGATCATTGATGGTTTAACTAGTAGTGTGGGGCTGAATAGGCAGTCTAGATATTTCATCAAATCCCCTTCAAGATATTTGTGCCACTTCTCCAGTTGCACTGTTGTTAGATGTGGTAGTAAATAAAGGGTACTTTCCTCTAGCATATCTAGTTTAACAGCATCTACTAGCTCCCAGCATCTACTGCTCAGAACCGGCTCTGAATTTCAGGCATAGCATTCTGCTCTTCCACGTGGTGCTGCTGCCAGAATGGCTCTATGAACAGATGGCAGCCCATGGCTTTTATGCGGGTATGCTAGGCTGGGTAGTGGGCTTTATCTCTATAAAAAAAGAGGTCTGACAACAGGCTTGATTGCACCCTCCAGCAACCACCTTAAGGTTTGGTGAGGTGAACCATGGCAGGGTGGCACAGGCAACTTCTCTGTGGTGGAAGGGTCGAAGCAAAGGATAAGGCACATGGAACTGGAACAATATTTCTGGAGTTAAAGCAGCTGCTGACAGCCACTGCTTGCATGGTGATAATGCGCCTATACACAAGTGTTTCAAGGCACGAGGATTGGGTTACCAATACCCCTATGGTTGTCTCTTGGGATGTGCAAGAGCTCAGCCTCAGGCATCCAGGTTCTGGCACTGTGCATGGGCCTGGAACTGTATTTAGGACTGCTAACACTTTTCCTATCCTTACCCCTTCGGACTTGTAATGAAGGCAGGCGGTTGCTATCATTATATCTTGATGATATATGCATGAGGTTAGTATCCCCTTTAACTTTAATACTTTATTTTGATTTGTCAACAAGCTAGATGTAGTTACCAACCAATACGTGCTGTTTGTTTCACCATTTATTGCACTGAAAAATTAAAAACAAAATAAGTAGACAAACACATCATTGTATTTGTCTTCCCACAACAACGCTGATAGAATAGCACAAGATTATCATGCTAGATTTCCTCATAATACCCACATGGGGTGTATACACCACAATGAACAGGTGACTAATAAACACATTGCGCCTCATAAGGAGTTTGCCGGTCCTGAAACAAGGGTGCTGGTAAGCTCACTGGCACCTTGTTTCTGGATTAGCAAACTCTGTGTCAGCCTGCCATGGCCGCTGTGCCCGACAGGTCTGACCCTGCATGGCGCAGCAGCCACCGTAAGCAGACTCTTCATGGGAGCCCCAGCACTGTTGCAAACTGTGCCGGTGCTCCCATGTTCCCAATCCCATAGAGTCTCGAAGGACTCTATGGCAATGGGGACTAACAATTTGCCAGCGCCTGACTTCCCGGGCCGCCGGACTCGTAATGAGCCGGTGGCACTGGGAAGTCAGGTGCCAGTAAATTATTACGGGTCAGGCGGCAACTCGCCGGTAGCACCGACAGGGTTTCTACCAGACCCATAATGAGGCCCATTGTGTGTTTACAAAACTAGTAGCGGGCATACAATATATTCATACAGTGCCCTTCATTATTCATTACTAGATTGTTCTGAAATATACCTGCAACCTTTAAACTGGATTATTTCTATTGAGGCTGTACAAATCCTAATTACTGCAAATGTGGCTAGAACCGAGTTAAGCTTGATCTTCTACTAAAACTCTACTGGAGTGTCTTTCTCTCATATCTCTTAAAATATTCATTAGTAGTTTTTAGTTAAGATCCCCATATCAAACTCTTGTCCTGAAGAAGGCATTTGACATAAGGAACATGTTGAAATGTGAATTTACAAATAGAATAATGTTACTCAAATGCAACACTCCACCTCCGGCGATAACAGGTCTGTGATGCCTTTAGATGTCGAGGGCTGCCCACGTGCTAATCTGAATAGATCAGCGTGTGACTACCCTTCGCCGACAGGTGTGGGTAACATGCTTAACCCTGTTCGTGGCAGCTACAAGACAGCAAGCACTTCATAACAGAAGCTTTACCTGCAGTAGTACCTTAATATACTACTCTTTTGGATACCCTTTCTGATGGGTATGTATTCTCATTGATTAATTAGTGGTTCAGTTAATTAATTAGGTACTGCTAAAATAACGCTAGGAAAGACTTTTCAATTTACCGTTTGCTGTGGAAAATAGATCTCAGATTAATCCTTTGGCTTTTTATTATGTACCCTTGAGACTCCCGGTGTTTACCAGCTGATTCATGAATGGCTGATTAACATTTCTCAATGAATGTTCAACGTAGGTGAAATGCATTACATCACTTTTTACTTCTCATTTTCATTGGTTTTTCATATAAATGTTCAGCAAATGAAGAGATAAACTTAGTCTGTATTTAATGTGTATTCTCATTATGTGCTGCAATAAAAACAATGTTTTTCTCTAACTTACTTAATTTTTCATTGGACATCACTTTTTTAAAACAACTTTGCAAATGAAAGAGCAGCAGTCCCATTAGATTTGAAAACAATAGATGTATCTTTTTAGTTGTATATAGTATATTTTAATTCCAGTGGGGGCCTTTCCTGTAGGTATACTGTTTTTATAGCAGACACTCTCCAGGGAGAACCTGCTATAAAAATGGACATGGCATTGAAGATAGAGTTCTACTTTATTTGGAAACGACCCTGCCATAGCACTGGGCCAGTAGGTGGCAAAGTATCTGGGCCTGGTCTTGCGGACTGGATTATATCTGAGGCTACTCCATAGCTAACAAAGTCAATGGGGCAGTAACCAGGGCCATCGCTACCCCTTGGACTGGTCGCATCCCTTAAGCTGCATCGTCACTGGAGCTATTACTTCCATGTGGCTGTAACTGTCCTTAATTACACGGGTGATGCCGCTGTCACGTGGATTGGCACTAGCCTTCACTGGCAGTCACTGCTGCGGCAGTGGCAACTGTTGCACTTCCCTTATGGTGTGCTATGGGCACCTCTGTGCTTCTTTGTAGGGCTACATTTCAGCATTATTTTGGCACAGCAGCCAGGACACAGGTAGAGGGCCGCAGACGCTTAATGCCATTATTTTATTGGGTATCACATTCCCATACATGACCATAGCATAGAGGGTGCTCTGCTGTGGTTGTGTTGTCTTTCTTCATACTTGAACCACTCTATTTTTCACGTCATCTCTTCAGACTGCCTGCATCCCCTCATATCAATGGAATTACAATTAACACAACTGCCACAAATGAAAAAAAATTATAAATCGTAAGTAATATGAAAGAAAGACATGTCTTTAATCATTGGGCCTCATTACAAGGATGGCGGTAAGGGTTTACCATTACCGGCAAGGGTACCAGTGCCGGTAAACCCTTACCGCCTTACTACGAGGTCCCTTTGTTGGTCCCTACCTTAACGGCTGGTTTTACCAGCCATTAAGGATGGGACCCGCAAAGGGACCTTGGAGGTAATTACGGTACCACAATTTGCGGTACTGTAATCACAGCCTTCCCCATTCCCATTGAACCCTATGGGGGCAAAAATGGGAATGGGGAAGTGCCATGGTGAATGGGGAATTACCGCCCCCACACACCTTGGAATAGGGCGGTAATTCTGCCATTCACCATGGCGGACTCAGTAAAATTCCGGCGGCAACCATGGCGCTAATAGCGCCATGGTTACCACCTTCCGTGTAATAAGGCCCAATGAGTGTATGCTTCTGTATTGTTGAGCTTACCAGCTATGCTACAGGATGAGAAATGTGAAAGCTACACACAGCCAGTAAGATCGTTTGGCCTTCCAGGTAACATATATCAGAGGAAGCATGCCAAGATGTAATGAAAAAATGAATTCAGACAAGTTAAGATGGAGGCATTCCCAGAAGACAAAATGCCGGCTTCCAGTCTCAGAAAGCCTACTCCTTGTCAGTAACGCCGGCAAGGAAGGCATGAGTGAACTTTATTTTATTGGACAAGTGACTTGGAATACAGATAAGGCAGGGTGAGCATTTAAACCCTTGAATAAATGTTTTAACACTATCTAGAAGGGAGGGAGTGTATTGATTCCAATCCCCTCCGACAGAAAATCACTTCCTCTAAAACTCTTGGGGCAGCACATATCGCCTAAAAGCTCCTTTTCCTAACAGAATCCCATCCTGTAAATGGAAGGGCGTTTTTGAAATGTGTTAACTATAATTTAAATCTGCATTTGTTTCTCATAGCTCTGTGGTTACATTAAAAAAAGTAATTTTTTGCAATAGCACCTATTCATTACATTTTAGACTAATGTTCTAGGAGAAGGGGTGAGGCGCTGATTTGGGCTCCAAGCGCAGGCACACACAGAAACAATAATGAGCTGCTAGGTTTTGGCTGTCATGTGTCAAGCGCCATCTCAGCTGCCCCAACACACCGTGTACCATGACTGAACGAAAGCAAACATGTTTGCACCTATGCAAGTGAAAAGCCACCCTTTAAATACTTAATACGACAAACCAAAAAAAGAGCAACACATACACTTTTCTGTCAAGTCACGCACATCTGGGCCTCTGTCGGTTAAAGTGACAGCGAAGGCACCAACATTGCATCTGAGGCACACACATAATGTGCTTCTTTCAGCAAACAACAATGGCAGAAACATACAACAGGGGGGAACAATGACACATCACAAAGGCAGGTGTGTATTCACTCACATTTACCATCTGTCAATATCCGCAGCAATAGCTTTTGCTCCCTGATGTGTTGTTAAAGTGATGCCTGTAAGCCAAAAACTTAAATAGAAAAGGCATGCAGTGTATGTGTTGGACGCAGATCGACTTTCGGGCACCAACTTTGTGATTCTTTTTCCCCAAGAGTGCAGAACATCATGAGGAATAAAATCAGGGTCAAACACATGATACACCAATTTCATACAAAACTCAAAATCCTCCACCACAAGCTGTTCATGCATCAGAAGTTGCAAAAGCATGTGGAACCCACCTCCTGAGATTCCAGCACCCAGTCACATGCACCTGCCTCCCGCTCTCTATCGCCCCTCTCAGGTAGGCCCTGCCATTCTAACATACTCTTTTAAACAAACTATATATTGTTCCAAGCAACCCTGTAATATCATGGTATGCCCGCCAAGCACCATATACAGTTGTTTGGTGAGTGTCGAAAATGGCCTGCATGTTATACGTAACTAAAATAAAGTATAACTAGATGTACCTGTCATATTATATGCAAATCTAGCTCTCTCTGTGTCCAGGCGAGAGTCGTGCTTTTAGGTGCTCGTATGGTAGAGCCAGTGCTGACAGCAGCGTGACCAGATAAAAACACACAAATATTTTGATGAGGTGCTGCTGTGTTTTTATGGTGAAAAGTAGAATGAGAGACGTAGTGGCAGAGGCAGTCCCTGAGTTGGGGACCAGACTGGTATTTGGAGACATACCCTGTCAATGAGTATGTACTGCAAGAATATCACCATCACACTGTGAATTAATTTGTATTCACATAGGAAGATAAAAGGGCCCAACATAGCCTCTGCAGAGGGAGCTGGGCTTCTGGTTGGTATTCTAAGGAACCAGATGACCACGCGGCATGGTCTAAAACTGCATTTGTTATTCTCTATATGTTATGATATATGATATGATATTTTATTTATATCGCGCTCGCACACAGGTGTTTCAGAGCGCGACCAGGCAAAGGGATGGGAAACAGGGGAAGAAAACAAAAAAAACAATCTTACTAGGCCCAGTGACATTGAGAACGTGCAAGTGCATGGGGAAGGGAAAAAAGGGGATAGTGCATGGGAGAGGGGAGAAATTGGAAAGTGCAGAGCATAGGAGAGAACAAATAATAAGTAAATACATAAATAAGGTGATCAAGAACAGTGGTAGTGCAGCCTGTGAGTGGCAAAGTGCAAGGTTAGTCCGATAGGGTGTATCTGAAAAGTGCAGAAGAAGAATGGGGGGCTGTATGGGTACAGATACAGGCACCAGTGCAAGGAGTGGCAAGGGGGCAGTACAAGAGGGTGGCAGGGTGAGCAGGTACCTGGGCTCGAAGGACAGGGGGTGGTCAGGTGCGACCATGCTGGGAGAGAAAGCAGATCAACAGGGGAGAAGAAGGGCAAAGGCAGAGGCGAAGAGGAAGGTCTTGATTGTTGTGTTAATTATTAGTATTTGTGCATACTGTAACAAATGAATGGGCTCAGCAGCACACATCAGTGGCTAGCCTGCACAATTATACCTTGCCTTGGTGCTCACAGAAGAAACAGATAATTTTGTTTTAATCTGAGCGCAAACCTTTCCAAATATAAAGGCTATTTTTAGTGACACAATGGCGTACATCATCAGTATAATAAGCTATAAAAAACTAAATTATGAAAAAGTACTAACATTTTAAACTGCCTCTTTTTACATTTAAAAACATCTAATGCTCACTTTTAGTATATATTGTAGTCATAATAAGAATGTTACACAAGTCTTACTGAGCAAAACACAAGATTCAATCCTAGATTAACCATATACATTATATCCTCATAGATGGTTACCATTTCCAGATTTTGAACTACCACTATGAGAAAGTGGAAGGGGACAAATTAAACCAATGAGGGCTCTTGGATGCTTTTACATAAAATCAAAGAGCTTTTTGGCAATATAAGTATGACCACATATCTTTATTTTTGACAGGTATGACTAGGGTTGTGTGCTTTAATCACTAAACTCATAATGCTCCCTGGGCCTGCAGCACATTCCATTTTTCACAACAATCACTCTAAATGCACAGTGTTCGTAGCCATAAACACGATATACTCAGACAACCTCAGCATTTAGATTGAGGATAAAAAGGGGTGTGGCATCTGTTACTCGATAGGTATCCACGGCTGACCTAATTCTCCTTTCCAAAAGGGCAGAACAGTACCAGAACTTTAGAAGAGGAGGGAATGAGGTGGGAAGCCAGGTTTTATGGTAAGGATGTCCCTGCATACTGTGTGGTGTTTATGCCTAGTCCCCAACACACACACGCACCCTTAGAGAATTATTTGTATGATGTAAAAGTATACTAAAAATGCTCATATTAGGATGTGCTATGTTTTGTGTTGCTGTTATACATCTGAGAATTATGTATAGATCTATTTGAACATTTAAGAAAACACTGCAGAGCGCTTTCATATATATTTAGTCATATTCTAACCATCACACACTCATATGACAGTCCTGGATTATTTATCAATACATAGAAACGAAACAAACAAATATTTTAAACGAATGCGGCCAGATTTAAACATTGTGATGTGTGGTCTTGACATTTAAACATTTCTCGAACGTGCATAGATTGGACAATTAGCTTCAGCCTGTGTTGTAGAGTAAATCTCGATAAGGGGGTTGAAAGCAAATTATACGGAATATTTAAAAGAGAATCACTATATTTGTAACAAATCGTAGAATACCATCTCTGTTTCGTTTTACTGCTCTGCTCATCTTGCTTTCCCTTCAGGCTGGAGGGTGGGGTTGGGGAGGGGGTATTTAACGCCCAAGGCAATGGAATGTCTTTTTTTGTATTCCTTGTGGTGCATTTGGCTTCGCAACCTGAACATGTACAATGCTACTGTCTCACGTGCTGCCACCGCATACAACCCTCTTTTTGTTGAATTACAAAGAAGTGACCACATGCAAGGTGCAGGCTTTTAAAATGCCAGATAGATGTACAGAATACATGTGCTAAAACAGTGACAGCTCTTGGCCCTTGGCCTGCTTAGGGAATTACAGGTATCCATGGGGCAGGATGCATTTTCACCTAACAGTTTAAAGTACACACCTGCAATGCATTTTGCTGAACATTTGGCGAGATAAAATACAAGTTGAACTGGCAGAAATTTTTTGACATTGTGGGGATTGAACTTTCAAGGGAATGGTATTTACTTTAGGAAAAAAAGGCTAGTGGTGTGTATTGGTTTTCAGTCGAACATATTGAATGCTACCTTCTCATATGCTGCCACCACATGTAACACTCAGCATGTTGAATCACAAAGAAGTGACCACATTCAATGTGTAAGCTTGTAAAATGCCAGCTGGTGCATAAAGTACTGGTTTAAAACATAAAAGTTACCTTTTGAAGAATTCCTGTCCTAACACAGCGTTGGCTCGTGGCCCTTGGTCTGAGCTTATATATTTATATGTGCCCATGGAGCAGAACACATTTTCCCCTAACAGTTTAACATACAAATCTAAAAAGCTTTTTGTTGGCCCTTACACAAGATGTTATAAAAATGTAATTGCCACACATTTATGGTTTGTAATTCCTTAAACACAAGCCAAGAGCTCAAGGGAGATGGATATTTAGAGAATCACAAGCAGCAGTTACCTTGAACTTTACGGCTTTAAATATTACAGGCGAATAATCACATAGGGTTTGCTGGAATCAACGCAGAGGATCACACGAGAAGTCTGGATCCAACATTAATTAATATTCCACCAGATTCTTTGTTGTCCTGATGAAGCCCCTTGTAAAATTAGTGTTTGGATAGAGATGGTTCTTTGTACTTGTAAGAGGGGCTGAAACAGAGTGTGTGGACTTTCTATTTTAGATGCTAGTTTGAACAAATGTGCAAGGTTTAGAGTGCAGTGGAGATTTACAAATGTGCAACTTATCCTTCAAGAGATCTGGGATATTGGGCAAAATGTCTGTGATCTGTATTGGTTTTCCCTTCTATGCAACTTTGAGAAATGATTAAATGTCAAGTCTATATATCACAATGTTTAAGTAGGGCCTAATTATATTTAAACATGTCTTTGTTTCATTTCTATGTGTTGATCAATAAACCAGTGGTTTCTGATGATTGAGAGGTGATTAGTGTATGGCCATAAATCATAGAACTCTGCAGTGTTTACTTACATTTCCAGAGAGATCTATCCATAAGTTCCCAGATGCATAACAAAAACAGAAACTGTAGGTGGTTCTAAAATGAGCGTATTTTAGGTATTGTATTTGAACTCCCCGATTGTTTAGGACCATGCAAGTTCTCTCCATTTGTTTCTGTTGAATTAAAAAAAAAATAGGACACACCAGGAACCTGCCAAACAAGATATGGGGGCCCAGACTTGTCCTTAGTCCATTTGTGAACTTAGCCCATTTGTATTTAATAATAATGCCATGCATTTATGTAGCACTTCGTGACTATTTTAAGAGTTGTTATTAGTTGCTGTATCATTAGCCGTTCAGATAGCACAGCGAGTAGATCGCTCGCTTTGACATTCATGCAGAGCCTGCCGACGCAGATCTGAATCTGATAGGGCCAAACTCTGCCATTCATCCTTCCGAGATCGATAAATGAGCACCACACACAGTGGGCATCAATATACAGCGCTCAGATGCCTGAGGGTTCGCAGAGCTATATAAATGCACAATTATTATTGTTATCCAATTGTATGCTATTTCCAGACATCATAAGGATAAAGGGCTGAGTCGACCCTGCTGAGAAACGACACTGGAACTGCATTCTGATGCCTGATGGGGGCACTTACCTGCTAGGCTATCTTACTGGCATTTGCTGGTGAATTATACTATTGTTACTGTCACTACACACCAAACTGTAGATTATTGCGGAGATTCCTGCTAATGACTGCACTAGATAAGCAGAGTACCAGACATGTCTACTCCCTAAAACAGGAAAAAACTCCCTACATTAAAACAATCAAATACATATTATAAATAAACAAAACACTGGAAATAACGGACAGCGATGATGCTGCTCCCTGCTTTCATCCCCACAGCTACACTTACATGCTTGAATCAGTGGTACAAGAACATGATTTTCACAGGAAGGAATCTAATCCTATAACTTTAAATTTGCATGAACTAGTAGATGCAGAATCTACCGTCGAATGATTGTTATACCCATGTTGTGGCAATGGGAATTAACATCTACCCCTTAAAAATCGTTTTTATTCCCAACTCACATCTGGATGACTATTGCTAAAAAAAGAAGAAAAAACGATGTCCAAACCATCAATCATTTCTCCAGAGTACTGACAATTTTGGTAAGAATCATATTACTATTACATTTAATTTCCCATTTAAAAAAAATGAAGATAGCTTCAAAGGCGGAACACCATTGAAGTACGTGCTCCACACGTCACGTAAAAGTGTGTTTGCAAATATGACGTCATCAACAACGGTTGTCACTTCCGGTTTGTCACTTCCGGTTCGTGGCGCGACCAAATGAATATAAATGCCATAACTAAAACAACTCACCTTGGAGCCTTAGGCAGCCCTCCTTTACTCCTAAGAACGCTCTGACAACCAGGAACGCATTCATTTAAAAAAAAATATTAAAAAATTACATTAATATTTACCTACCTATTTTACCTGATTTCTAGGACCATGTTATGTCCTCATGACTTCTGGTCTGACCTTTCCACGCATCCCATTGTGATTGCTAGTGAACCTACATGAAGCAAAATCTTGGGTCCACAAATACAGATTCTTCTGATAAGCACCTATGCTCCTGTGCTGGTAGGTTCTTTTTCCTTTACTTATAAATATGTTCTTTACCTAAAATACTGTAACATCCCTGATCTGGATCCTTTAAGTTTCCTTGGTAGATCCAAGCCGCCACTATTGAGGACGAATACAAATGCCACTCTTTACTATGTGTATCCTTTAGACACAAACATAGTAAGAATGACATTATCCTTCCTTTTGCAAAACTAATATATGTATTCCTTAATCACCTTTAGCTTTATGAATCAACAACCTCTTAAAATATAATCTGTTATATCATGATGATCCCATGAATGACAGTTTCTCCAAACTTATGATTGTCTATTCAACATGCCTGTGGGAAATTTTGCTAAATATCTTGATTTATGTCATTATTGAAAGTTGATATTTATACTCTTCAAATCAGTTGATTTCTAATCACATACATGTATGATTGTTTTTTTATTAGATTGAAAAAATCCGAAATTGTGTTGGCCCCTGAAGAAGAGAGCACATCTCGAAACATGTTGGGCATATTACCCTCCTGTGAATAATAAATATATTCTTCACTAAATCAGATTACTTGTTCTTACTACTTATGCGCTTTTTCGTTAATGTGTGCTACGAATATAACCTTCAAAAGAACTTTTTACGATGTATAAAATCATTGCCTGAAAATGTTTGGCTGTCTTAGCCTTTGATAGTGTTGCGGGGACGGGAGTTCCCTAATAGGGAATTTATCTTTTTTATAGGTATTAAGCATTGTACGCCTTAATATGGTAACATTTTGTTTTTGGAGGCCGCCTCTGTTTACATTTTACTTTTGGATTAATTCAAGCACCTCGGGGCAGTCACAATGCTCCAGTACTGCCCTCGTTTCATCCCAGTCACAATGCTCCAGTACTGCCCTCGTTTCATCCCTGATTGGGAGAGTGCATTAAAGGGCAATACTACCAAATACACATCTCCAAAACATAGCCATGTTAAGACCACCAAATGACCAAGCAATAAGACCACATGAATCCATTGCAACACCTGCTGGCAGAGTGAGGGTACCATATTTCTCACCTGTTGGAATAGGGCTGGCTCACCACAAGCAGTGTGATGTCAGTCAGCCGCTCGTGTGACGCAGTAGACAGAGGAGGAGTCGATGAATTACGTTGGAGACCGCAGAGAACTACCCCAGAGCTCGGAGAAGCAATGGCATCTCATGCAGGGGTTTTGGAGAATGGAGTCTAAGACCCAGCAATACTATGTTTACATTGTGAGGCCTTGTGATTCACAAGCAAAAAGGCTAACTTGCTTTCTGCAAATGACCGATTTGTGTCCAGAGAATATTTTTGGCATTTTCAATCTGAAAAGCAAAACCATTGCAAAATGGCTACCGATGTACAAGTGCAACTGCGAGGTCATAGAGAATGTAAAAATAAAGAAAAAAGAAATCCACATTGAGGTTGGTTTGGGTGGTGAATGGGTGCGTATATGTTTCAGCATGGCTGTGGGTGTATAATAGACGAGTTCCAAACAGATGGACACCTGCAAAACGTGCCCCTCCTTGTACGCCATTATCTCGCCTCTAGCACTGCCATGGCAATATTTGTACCACAATGGCACTAATTAAAACTTATAAAGTGGACCATTCTGTGTTTGGGCGTGTTTTGGAGTGGTTCAGCTTGCAGCGTTGAGCCATGCTCAAGTTGCCTCGCTCGTTTGTGGGATCATTTACACAAAGGAATATGTGTAATTGGAACACTGGGAAAACTGAAAGTGCAAGGACATAATTTGGGTCCTGGTATCATGAAACCTAAGGAAATCATGAATAATTATGATTCAGCCACATCCCTTTAGTGATCACTCAAGAACCCCCGCACCGCCCTCCACTCCGCCCCACGCTCATTGATTCAGCTACACACAGCACTGTTGATGAATTCCCAGAGTGTATTGTGTTTCTTTTCCAGAACTGATATATCTTATCTTTCAATCTGCGTTAGGCTCTGATTACAGATTTTGCTATTATTATCGGGCGAGTTTGGATCAGTGACGTGTAGGTCGCAGAGAGTTCTCTGTGGCAGGTGCATGCTTTCCCTGAGCTATCTCAACAATTGAAATGATATTCCCATGTCTTTCTTGGATCCCATCTATCCTCCCTTTGTGGCCTCAGCCTTGAATGTGACCCGTTAGTAATAAACGCAGAGATGATTGAATCATAGAAACCTGCAATATGGGAAATAAAACACAGTAAGCATACACTATTTTAAAATGAATTCCTCGTCCTAGATATCCCTTGCCCCACCTCCTCCCAGCACAATCTGAGCAGGTTTTGCATTTGACCTTGCTCGGCCATTTTGTTCATAAATGCCACAAGCAGGACTCCACATTGCCGCCACTTCAGGGCACACTCACAGCCTAATCACAGTGTTGGATTTAGCATAATGGTAAACCCACAGCTCTTGAGCGCGGTTAGAGACAGGGCTGTGCTGTCACCTAACTGATTTGTATTCTCTATGTAAATGAGGTTGGGTCTCTATGAATACAATATCTGTGGGACAGCAACTCTCATATTGATGTTTGCAGGTGATGCAGTCATTCCAGCTAGGACAGAGCTGACCCTCAAGAAACTGTTAAATGCCCTTTTGGGTTCTTTAGTTAGAGGGGCTTGGTCATTAATCCTGATAAATACTAAATATTGGTGGTAGGGAAAATGGACACACCCAAAAGCAAATTCTCGCTTAATAATAATGAACTTGACCTAATCAAACGTTTTGATTATCTTGATAGCTTTTCCGACTACTCATTGTTCAAAAAACACAGTTATAGATAAAGAAATCTTCAGGAGCAATTCTATGCCTGCATAGAAATATGTGGAGTACCTCCTTTAAGAGCAGCATGAAGGTTGATGTGGCCAAAACACTCACCCAGGTATTTCATAGCACCGAAGTCTTAGAGGATTTAATGTTGGCTGCACATTGGATGCCATTGAAAATATGTTTTTCAAAAGACTCCCTCTAGTAGCCAGATCAGTGGCTAATATTACTGTCTACAACGGGGTAAAGTGGCGCTGGCTTGGAGATAAGCTCATCCTTAAAGGGGTGAAGCCTTGGATGAAAATCTGGCAAGTGGCTGGCCACAAGATGCAAGGATCTGAAAGAGTATTATTTGCAGACATGAGGAAATTGCTGGAGATGGGTGATTCGTGCCCTACTTCTGCGTCCATCCCGTCACATGCTAATCAAATCCTCAAGCGCATCTGTGCTGGCTGAGAGGTGGAGTGCACGCTGAACTGAGGCTACCCAAGATGTCATTTGCAAGGTATTCGGAAATCCCTGATGTGGGTACGCACAAGCCCTACCTGGATATAGTTATTTTGCTACTCCATGTGACACTGATATCACTGATATCACTGCTGCATCTGAATCAGTCCCAACTCCAAGCCTCGAGGGCCCACAACCATGTTGGGTCTTCAGGATACCCCTCATTAATATGCATGATATACATTTGCATACAATGATTCTAGATGTATGCACATTTTACCTCATTAATATTAATGAGGGATAGGCTGAAAAGCCATCAGGATCCCTGCCCTCGAGGTCTGGAGTTGCATATCCCTGAGCTACAGTGTTTGGGCAATATGTCTAAATGAAAGGTCCTTTCCTCAATCATCCCTGATAGAGGCATGTGTGACACAAAGGGAGTCGAGAACACTTGCCATTTTTATTGTTTTGTAAATGGTATATTGATCCTAGGTAGATGCAGCTTGTACCCATGATACAAGAAGTGGGGTGAACTACTTGTAGAGAAGCCCTCTTCGTACTTCTCAACCCTAAAGCTCTTTTGGCTTGCGATGCCCGTAAAGATAGCATGGATCCACTGATATATGAGAATACTTCCCTCACCACCGAGTGGCTGTCCCCTGGCAGAGTGAGTCTGACTTGTCCCAACTACTTCTATTATACCTTAATAGCAAGAATGAGGCCGGAAAATAGGTGAATGCTGAACGAGTGCTGTACATTTAGCCCTGTACCTTTGTCTATTATAGCCTTTTGCACTTTTATGAAATATGCCAGATGATATCTTGCAAAAAAAATGTATCTAATACACATGAAGCATTGTTTTATTGTGTTCATTTATTGTGTTATGGTTTATTACAAACTTTTTACAAATACAGTATTCAAAAATAATGACTTCATACAACTACACAATACAATTCAGACTAACAATACAATTCAGACTAACAACAAAATGTATCCAGGAAGTCACGTTATACACTAAAATTACTTTTGTGCTTTAGTTAAAATCGCATCTATTACTTTTATCACTGCATAGTCAAGTTAAAGTGCCCGCTAGGATCCTGTAGTATAAAAATGTGTTTTGTATCTTAATTATTCTTGGTCATGCACGACATCACTATACATTTGTGTCTTTGTTCTGATTAGTGTTGTTTTGCATATGTGCATTTCAATATAATGTACTGTATGCTGAAGTATTAATCTATAGTCTTCTGATCTTATTGTTTAGATGGAACTGAAATGTTTTTTTTTACATTTGTTTTATGATTAATATTGCTTTTCTGGGGGGAAATCCTGAAATAAAGTTTGTACTTTATTCACAGAGCCGTATTAGCGCTGGCCTACAGTTATATAAGCAGAGCCCTTTGCACATTAAGCCACTAATGTGGATGGGCAAACGAGAGAAGATGAGCGAGGGTGGGCATCACAGAACATGCATTATACTTCTTCAGATACAGCGTTTCTTTGAGGTTAAGCTAAGATAGGTGCGGAATAGAGCATCTGTGAGGGAGTCTTTCCCAATGTCTAGCAGTTGCTCTTAATTTAGTTTTCACTCATGTTGAAATATCCCCAGCTAGCTTCTCAGCTGGGAAATGCAACGAAAAAGGGTCATTGCCTTGCCCCCCCTCTGTCCCCCGGATACTGCTCTGTGTTCTCCTTCTGCTGTGACGTCCCGCCCTCCCATCCTCTGTCCCTGCCAGGTGGGGTGATGGCGATGTGTGCCCCTCCACATGCCTCCCTGCTTTGACATGTACAGTCTGAGGAGTGGGGGGCAGGGGAGCTTATGCTGAGTCTGTAAAATGAGTCCAGGCAGCAACCCAGCCTCTTCCACACATTGGGATTCTTTGTTAGGTTTGCTGGTGCTGCTCTTGATGACTTGGAGAAGGGGTGGTGGGCAGAGGGGGATTCTTACCATGTGATTCACTTAATTCCTGATCTCCTTAGATCTCAGAGACCACAGGCAACGGCAGAGAGGACTTGCAGTAGCTACAAGAGGGAGAAGGCCCCTGCACCATGTTACCTTATCCTCCCGCATAGATCATGTTGTAAGAACACTGCTCTAACCTGTCCTCGGCTTCTGTGAAAATGTCAGGCTATTATGCAAGTCTATGCAAAAAGGCTGAGCATACTGCTCCTTGGCACTTAAGGGGTTAATTGAATGGTACAGTCAGGCTGCTGAAGCTCATATGTAATGCAATTAATGCCTGCATGTGTCTGGACCTCCAAGGAGCATGCACAATGTTTACAAATGTGCCTCACAAAAGAGCATAGTTTGGGCAGCTATGAGTGGAAATGGTTCAAAATGCACAAACACACACAAACAACTATTCATTAAACTCCAATGCATTACTGCACAGGGAAAACTAATCATATACACCAGCATACACCTCTACTGCCACTCTGATCCTTTACACACATTTGAAATCAATGTGCTAATTAGCAAATATTCCCCAGACATACCCTTTCTAACAGAGACATGGCTGAAGGCCCAACACATACCTATTACTTGTGTCGTGCATCCCCCAAATGACTTCATCCACCACAGAAACTGGCCACTCAAACACAGTGGTGGCATTGCCATCATTTACTAAGAAACACTCACACTCATCAACCCCACACACCACCATACTCTTCCCTTGAAGCTATCTCTCTCACTTGCTCCCCTTCATCACACCCAAATGCCACACGTGTCCACCTCATTTATCATCCCAATGCACAATCCCAACTTCCATCCCTTCATTCTTCTCAACAATTACAACACCATCATCACACAGGCACTCAACAAAACAGCCCGCCTCAAATCACAAAAAAAAACGTCAACCACCACATAAACCATGTTTCAATAGCTCCCTTCTCTCTATCAAGCAGGACGCCAGATGCCTAGAAAGAGCCAGGCTAAACAACCCATCCCCCACAAACAAGACACCCCTCAAACAGTGCCACAACAAATGCAAAACAGCCATGCCCAATGCTAAGCCACCCCTTACCTCCAAGAACTCAAATCCACCACCAATCACACACAGAAACTTCCCAACATTGCCAGGTCCAACTCCGAACCAACATCCACACCTTTATCCACTTCAGTATGCAACTCCATCATGTACTACTTAAACTCTAAAATGCACTTCATCAGACATGCCCTGACCTCTGCTTTTCCACTCCCACCCTGCCTCCCAAACATTGCAACATGTGACACATTTCACACCCTTGTCACGCTCACAGCCAAAACAAAACCTTCACACTTCCTGAATGGCACATTCCCACCTCAAGCTGCATCCAATTGCATAACCACCTTTACGCCACACTGGCTCAACATCATCAACTCCTGTCTCTATCATGGTCCTGTGCACTAAAAAGAAAAAGAATTGAGTTTTATATGGAGCTTCATGCCAGAGACCAGCTTCTCAGCGCAGGATTGGGTTTTGAACTTGTGATGCTCCACATTGTCTTGTTTCCAAGACAAATGCATTGCCCCTGAGCAAGACTGGACGCATCTCCCTCCTCCTCAAAAGAAATCCCTCGACCATATACGCCCTGAAAATGACTGCCCCCCACTTTCCTGCCATACTGTGCCAAAATCATGGTACGCCTTGTCACAACTGAACTCTATCCACCAACAACCTCATCAACCCCTTCCAATCTGGCTTTCAACCTGGACAAAGCACAGAGACTGCTACACTTCACAACCTTGATGACCTGCACATCACTGACAAAACACACAGGGCCTCATCACAACTGTCGTGGGAAGCTCTGCAACTGCTGATAGTAGTGGTAGAAATACCCAGTGTACGAGCTTTTATACTTTTACTACCACTAATGGTAAGCCTACTACTTCTGATACTAGAAAACATACCTCTTACTTGGCTTTAAACGCTCTACAGAAAGCGCTTCATTTCCTCATCTGATGTCACTTCCTCTTTAAGCACTTGAAAATGGCTCCCAAAATGGGGGACAGCAGTAGGAAGAAAAATGTTTACAGACATTTTGAAAATATGAAAGATCAGAAGATTTTTTTCCACTGGGAAATAGGCAAAAGATAAACCATTAACAGATAGCTGTGTGATCTTTCTCATAAGTACTTCTGACTTGGAATGATGTGCCTGGAGAGAGATGAAGGAAAACGTGGCAAGGCGATAGAGGATGGCAAAGGACAAGGGTTGTATCAACCGTGGAAGGATGGGGGCTGCGTTGGCCCCCACTGGGATTCACACTTGCAGAGTGCGGGCCGGCCCAATGTGTGAAATCATTATTTAACTTGGACCAACATGGAAGAAGAATCCAAAAAAGGGCAGCATGGTTTCGAGTTACATATGTATGTTATGTTATGTTATATATATTTATAGAGGCGCAAGAGCTTCCCGGAAGAGGGCTAGAATAAAAAGGGTTTTAACAAATGCCTAAATTGGAGATGGTTTCCTATGGCCCTGAGCGTAGGTGGCCGAGAATTACACAGTTTGGCTGCGAAAACGGAAAAAGACTGGCCCCCAAACCTGGCAAAGATGGAGCCGGGTGACTGAAAGCAACCAGGCATTCGGGGAGCGCAGGGCATGAGTGGGGCAATACGGTGGAAATTTGTCCCAAAGAAACTCTGCGCCCCCTTGGTAGAATGCCCGGTGCATAATGCAAAGCGATTTAAAAGAGATACGCTTGGCCACTGTCAACCAATGCAGTGAATGCAGCACAGGTGAAATATGAGACCCATAGGGGGCACTCGTGGCTGCCCTGGCTGCCAGGTTGTGCAGGAGCTGGAGACGCTTGGTAAGATATAGAGGTTGAGCTAAGTATAGAGAATTACAGTAGTCGATGCGGCTCAAGACAAGAGCCGCAGCGACTGGCGCCTGATGAGGAGGTCGGACAAATGGGTGGAATTTCTGCAAGATTCTTAATTGAAGGTGGACCGTCTGACAGACCGTGCTCATCTGAGCCACATCAAATAGAGAAGAAGAGAACTTGACCCAAAGGTTTTTCACCACCGAGAACGGTGAGGGATGTGGGCCCTGTTCCAGCAGCCAAAAAGAGGATGTCCAGAAGTAAGACACAGAGGAAGAAACAGAAGAACCAACCACCAAATCCTCTGTCTTTTTCCCATTCAATTTCAGCCAATTGCAGCCCATCCACCCGGCTATCACCGACAAGCAGCCCCTAGGGTGAGACGCCATGTCCGACTGGTAGCCATCAAGCTGGATGATGATTTGGTTGTCATCGGAATAGGAGTAGCAGCAGAGGCCATGGGAGCGGATGAGAATTGCAAGATGTCAGATGTAAATATTGAATAACCCTGAGGGACACAACAGGATAGTGGGTGACAAGACTATCAAAAGGATGAGAGAGGTAGGGTTTGGCCCCTGACAGCCAGGAAAGAATTAAACCATGTCAGGACTGGTTCCAGAGAGGCCAGCAGATGCAAGACGGCTGAACAGGAGGGGATGGTCAACCGTATCAAAAGCCACTGAGAGGTCGAGGAGAATCGGGGCACCAACTTCCCCCTGGTTGAACAGTATAATGTCTATAGCAAAGTACATAGAGAGAGAGGTGAAAATACCACATCCTATCACTAATCAATGAGCCATTGACTGGAAATGAGTGGTGTAGTCTGTTGCCTGAGGCCTATTATTATCAACTTATGGTCAGAGGGCGAAGCTTAGGTAATGCTCCTTCCTCTCCTTGGAAAAACAGGAGAGCCGCTAGCCCAAACTGGGGCAATTAGGATTGTGGATTTCCCAAACTTTCTCAACCTCCTGATTACGTGAGGAATGATGGGGACTGAAGGAAATGCGTACAGCAATGGAAACTCCCAGTCCACTATGAACGCGTCTCCTGGAGCTCCTCTTGGTGGACATTTCCTATAGCAAAGCAGTTTGCACTTCCGGTTGACACTGGTCATGAACAGATCCACTTGAGGGGTTCCCCAATGGCTGAAGATCTCTTGAAGAACTTCCTGAGCAAGTTCTCACTCATGAGAGACTGTGCTCTGCCTGCTCAAAGCTTCCACTGCCATGTTCTCCTCTCCAGCTAGGTGTACCACCTATAGAGAGATTCCTTCTTGAGTTGCCAAGAACCAGAGCTGCATTGCTTCTCTGCACAGCGGTAGTGACCCTACGCCTCCTCTCTTGTTGAAGTAGTACATGCCAACCATGTTGTCTGTGACTATCAGGACATTCTTTCCCCGTACAGAGAGCAGAAAGGCCTTCAGAGCTAATCTGATTGCCCTAAGCTCCAAAAGATTGATGTGCAGTTTGGACTCCGATGGAGACCAACAACTGCTGATTTCTCAGATCATTGTCATGGGCTCCCCCACCCCATGAGTGAGGCATCCGCCACTACTATCTCCGGCCATGGTTGCTAAAAAGGTTCTCCTTTCAGAATGTTGGCCTCGCAGGCCCACCACAGAAGGCAGTGCCACTCTACTCAGAATCTGAAGGAGGTCTGACATCCGTCCTGAGAATTGGTACCACTGTGTCCTGGGAGCCCATTGAAGGGATCTCATTCTCAGGCGAGACACCGGCACCAAAAAATGCAGGATTCAATGAGGCTGAGCAACCTCAGAAAGTCGAAGGCCAGAAGACGCTGGGCACTTTGAAATTTGGCGACCATCTGCAAAATGTGCTGAGCCCTCACCTCGTGTGGCGAGGCTTTTCCCAAGGATGTATCCAGGATGGATACTGAGATGTTCCTGGGCCTGTTTGGGTGAACGTGCCCTGATCAGCCAATCGTCCAGGTAGGGGTAGATGTGAATCCCCCTCTCCTAAAACTTGCTGCCCCAACTACCATCAGCTTGGTGAAAACCTTCAAGCAGAGGTCTGCCTGATTGGCAGAACTCAAAACTGATAAAGAGAACCACCAATGGCAAAACTCAGGTACTTTCTGTGCTTGTGATGGATTAACACATGAATGTAAGCCTCCTGAAGGTCCAACAATACCATCCAATCCTGGAGTTAGAGGGCATGAAGGATCTGAGAAAGTGTGACCATCTTGAACTTGTCCTTCCTGAGGAACTTGTTAATGGATCTGAAGTCCAAGATAGGTCTCAGTCCTCCATCCTTCTTGGGGATTGGGAAAAAGAGAGAATACCATCCTCTGGTCCTCTCCATCATAGGTACTGGTTCTATAGCACCTTTCTCTATGGGGGTCAACATTTCCTGCAACAGGAATGGATCTGGAATCTTTAGCGAATGGCTTCCCAGTGGATGATCCCGAGGTCCCCATATAAAGGGGAGGCAGTAATCCTGGGCTACTGTTTCCCATGCCCATGCGTCCGAAGTAATACCTCACCATTCTTTCAGATGCTCTGCCAGTCTGCCTCCCACCGGGGTGTCCTGAGTCAAGACCTCAGAGAGGTTTTGATGTGGCTGAAGTAGTGCTGATGGTAAAGACTCTGCTGCTTGAGCTGGTTTTGCACCTCTCCATCCTCCACCATGAGGGAAACTTCTCTGTCCTCTTTGACTAGCCTGTCCACTCACTCTTCCGACTGAGGATTAGTAGCAAAAAGACCTACCCGTCCAAGATGATCGGGTGGGGTGAAAAGGCTGTGGCTGCCTGATGGCGGCACCTATGGACTTGGCTGATGCCTTTGAGGTCTGCAGCTTTTCCAGGCTTTCGTCAGCCTTATTTCCAAATAAATGGGAGCCGTCAAAGGGCATGTTAAGGAGTCTGGATTGTACATCAGGTGCAGATCCTGACTTCCTCAACCACGCAAATCTGCGTATGACAGTGCTTGCCACCATGGCCCTGCAGTGTCCTGACCTGATCGCAGAGACTCGCACATGGCCTCCTTGCCATCCTTTATCAGGTTCATGAAGCTGTCTCTTTCCTCACCTTCATGGATGTGATCATCTGCCACAGATATGCAGTCGCACAGGGTGAATGAGAACTTTGCAAGGGCACATGTAGAATTAGCAGACTTAAAATCCAAGCTGCTAGCAGAAAATACTTTTTTGCCCAAGAGTCAATGCTTTTGTCATCCCTATCAGGGGGTATAGTTGGGTACACAGCTTGCTTGGAGACGGATGTAGCTGCTTGCACTACTAGACTTTCCAGAGTTGGATGTATTGACAGGTAGCCAGGGTGGCTACTGCATGGCCTGTATTTTTATTTATTTTTTAAACCTTCTTTATTGGCATAGCGAAAGAACAGACAATCAGCAAAGTGTACAAGGTAAATATGGTAGCAGGTACATGAGCGACTACATAATGCATTGTAGATACAAGCGGGGTTAGATGCCTAATCGAGCAGACACACAGGGCTCGGGGAAGGACTAGTTCACCTCACCAGGAGGGGGGAAGACAACAGTTCTAGATCATCCTTGTTGTTCAGATAGGTACAAAATTCTGACCACACATTCTTGGGACGAGAGGTCTGCGGGAGGGTGTTAATGTAGTCCTCTTCGCACATTCGAGTCCAGGTTAGGGCCCTCAGCCACATTTCAAATGAGGGGGGGAGCGGCGTTTCCAACATTGTAATATGCATCTTTTGGCCACTATGGTGGCGACAATCAGAAACCTGGACATTTTTCCCAATTCTGGACTATCCCAGAGGCCAAATAATACAGCTAATGGTTCCGGAGAGATGGGGAACGCTGTGATTTCAGTGAGGGCGTCTATTATGGCCTTCCAGTATGGACCCAATGCATCACCAAAATGCATTGGGACCAAAACATGTGCATATGATCCGCATCTAAAGATTTACACCTAGGGCAGGGGTGAGCCTGAGTGCGTGTAAACTAGTCCAGTCTAAGCGGAGTGTAGTACATGCGATTTAGGAGCTTATATTGTATGCATCTATATCTGGCATTAAAGGAGGTAGCACGGGTGTGTACGCACATCTTCTTCCATATTGCGTCAGTGATGGGGTGTTCCAGCTCATCGCTCCGTAGATCGCACGCCGCACGTGGCAACTCTGTAGGGTTGGTCATCAGCATTTTATATAGGGAGGACACGATCACTCTAGCCCCGGCTGAGTTAGCTATACCGTGTATCGCCAGTGAGTCTGGGGGCTCATCAGGGTATGAGGGCCAGCAGGCTCGAAACGCTGCTCTTAGCCTGAAATATTGCAGTAGCTCTAGCGCAGTGCCAGAGTGGCCCTGACGCCATGTTTGCGGAGTGACGAACTTCCCTTCGGTATAGAAATCGGTCAAGGCCCGATATCCCAAGTCATACCAGTGTTTCATTAGGAGTTTATCATGTGTGGGGGTGAGGCCTGGGAATTGCCAAATGGGCAACCATTTATAGTATGGATGAAGGCCGGGTTGTAAGTGTAGTATTTGTTTCCACGCCATGGTTGTGGCCGCCACGGGGTCGGCCTGGGCATCAGTATGAAATGTGTGGTGGAGTATAAGAGAGAGGGCGTTAACCCCCTCTCCGGCTAGCTTCTCAAGCTTCACATGTGGGGGGGGGTCAGTGAACGTGTACCAGTATGTGGCGTGTTGGGCCTGTGCGGCAGTCCAGTATTTTGCGAAGTGAGGAGTGGTGAAGCCCCCTTCCTCGTATGGAAGGGTCATATGCTGCCACTTCTTCCGGACCGCACCAGAATGCCACAAAAATTGAGCGCAGAGAGAGTGTAGATTTCTGAAGTATCGCCTTCCAGGCCAGATCGGCACATTGACGAAGACGTAGAGCAATTTGAGGACAGTTATCATTTTAATTAGAGCCAGCCTGCCCGACAAGGAGAGCGGGAGGTTACGCCATCTCAACAGTTGGGCATCAACAAGCTGCGCCACAGCCCTGTAATTGTCGGCCAGTAGTGAAGACTTGGTGAGGGATACCTGCACCCGAGGTATCTGATACCCTTTGGTGACCATCGAAGGGGGAATTCACATGACGGCTGTGTTGTGGTCAGTGTGAGTGGGAAAATGTCAGATTTGGTATAATTAATAGAAAAGCCTGAAAAAGTGCCAATTTTGGTAATGTCCCGTATGATCGGGTCCAGTTGGGTGGACGGGTCCCTGATATAAAGTAGCACATCATCTGCATACAGTGAAATGATCTCCGGGGTGTCGCGCAGACGTATACCTCTACGCGTGTTTTTGTCTCTGACGCTGTCAGCCATGGGTTCGATGGCAAGTGCAAAAAGTATCGGCGAGAACGGGCAGCCCTGGCGGGTACCTCTGTGGAGGGCGAAGGGGGCCGAGGTCCTGGTGTTGACCAGGACTCTGGCTATGTGTAGAGCAGCTTGATATATGACATAATGCGAGGGCCAATTCCCATTTTATCGAGTACCGCCCACATGTATTGCCACAACACCATATCGAATGCCTTCTGGGCATCAAGGGTGACCACTACTGCATTTGCGTTGGGGTCAATTCTGGCCAAGACGTTAAACAAGCGGTGGATATTAAGCACTGTGGACCTACCGGGCACAAAACCACTTTGGTGGGAATGGACTAAGTGTGTCATAATAGGGAGGAATCTATTGGTGATAATCTTGGCGAATATTTTCATGTCGGTGTTGATCAAAGAGAGGGGTCTGTAAGAGCCACATTCGTCCAGCGGTTTGCCAGGTTTGGGAAGCATAGTTATGAGCGCCTTGCGCATGGATTGGGGCAGGGTGTGCAGGCTTAGTGCCTCATTCCAGACCTCCAAGAGTCTGGGTGCCAGGATTGCTACATGCTCTCGATAGAACTCGGCCGTCCGGGCCAGGAGCCTTGCCCATCAGGCAGTTCGAGATGACTGTGGTTATCTCGTCAAGGGTGAATGAAGCTTCAAGCTGGTCGCTAGTGGTACGGGAGAGGAGGGTCATGGGTATTTGATCCAGCAAGGCATCTGTGTCTTGTTAACTATGTTCCTGCTGGGGGCCGTATAGGGTTGCGTAGAACGCAGTGAACGAAACGAGAATGTCCTGGTCAGACCAGCACAGGGTGCCGTCTGCATTTTTGATACAGTCAATGTGAGTCCTGCCTCCCTCCGTGCGGACCAGCCTGGACAGCGTCCTCCCCAGTCTGTCGCCCTCACCATATTTTCTGGCCGCTACGGGACAGGCATAGTACTGGACCTCCCTTTGTGCATGGGACTCAAATGCTTCGAATTCCGCTCTGATCTGTGCCAGTGCGGTCGGGGAAGGGGAAGCACCATATTCTTTCTCAAATAGCTTTAGTTTTGCCTCCGACCGTTGCAGGGTACTTTTGATAGCTTTGAGGAACCCCGGTGTCTCTAGAAATGCACATCCCCCCCCTAATGAAGACCTTGAATGCCTCCCATCGCACCCCGTCAGAGGTATCCCGCCTGTTGTTGCAGTCAAAGAAGGTGTTAATATCAGCCAGGATATCAGCTTTGAAGACTTGAATCTCCAAGCGGAGCGGGGGGGGGGCCGTCCTGTCCCAATGCTATGCGTAGTGTTACCGGTTTGTGATCCGATAGTGTGCGCGGTAGTATGTTGGACTCCATGACCCTGCCCACCATGCAGCCTGATATGAGAAAGAGATCTATCTATCTGGAATGGCTATCGTGAACCGATTAGTAAAAAGTGTACTCTCTAGACTGTTGGTTGAGAGCTCTCCATACATCTGTAAGACCAAGTGTGTTCATGTGCGCCAGTAGCCTATGAGCCGCACGTGATGGGGCTCCGGGGGAGGTACCGGATCTGTCTAGGTCGCTGTCTAGGATTAAATTCATATCACCCCCCCATAGAACCGGGATACCAATGTACTTTATAAGTATGCTGGTGATGGCGTTGAAGAACTCTGGAGAGTCAAAATTAGGGGCGTATGTATTAACAAGGAGGCATTCCATGTTGGCGAGTAAGCAGTGAAGTGTTACAAATCTACCCTCGGGGTCAATATGGCTGGTGCGCAATGAGAATTGGACTGATTCATGGATTAGCGTCAGCACCCCCCCTGGACTGGGTTGAGTATTTCGTGTAGTACCTGTTGTAGCCCCACGTCGGGGCGAAGTATGTCGCTAGGCGCCCCAGGGCGTGAGTTTCTTGGAGAAGGAGAATCTTAATGCCATGCCTCTGGGCATAGGCAGTTATCTTGCGGGCTTTGGTGAAGTTGCTCAGTCCGCGAATATTCCATGTCATTATATTAAGAGCCATGGTGTCACATTATGGGACATCCATGCATAGTGTATATTCCCATGTCGTAGTATGCGTTCACCACCCGTATAGATGTAGTGCGCTGACGTCTTGCACCTCTCTGCCATGCCTTTTACTTTAAACACAACCCCAACTACGCCCCCCCACCCTCACTGCCCAACCACAACATGCAGTGCAGTCCCCCCACCGTAGAACCCAAGTGCCGCCAACCGGGCAGAGTCCCACCAAGAGGTGAGGGCCGAAGGGCCAAATCCATCGTGGATTAGCCCACATTCCCGCCCAACAGGGGCAAAACATTAGGAGTAATCAAATGAAAACAAACATTGCAATTGCAGCGGAGAGCGCTAGTGCCGTGCGGCCGGCAACTTAAGTATGATGTGGGGCAGCATTGCCGTCCCAGTGATGTTACTGCGGTAGACGGAACTTGTGATCGGCCTCTGAAGCCAGAGGGTGGCCTCAGGCCAGGCAGCAGAGTAGGAGAAGGTGGGTCGCAAGGCTAGCCCCAGGCGCCAAGAGGAGGAGGGACAGTGTATGTCATCTAGGAGACAGCCCGCAACCCAATGTACGTGATAGGAGGCCATATCTGCAGAGTGAACGAAGACTGGTTGCCATTAACACATCGAAAGATAAGGATCAGTGGACATAATGTGACATTCTGGGCCGTACTGTTCATGATCAGTCACCGTTGGGGGGGTCGTTCCTTGGCCCATGTAGCAGTATCTGCAATTCGATGAATTTCACCGCCTCGTCCGGGACTGTGAAGAAATATAGCTTGCCATTGTAGGTAATTTTCAGCCTCGCCGGGAACAGAATGGCATATGGGATGTTGCGCTTCCTGAGCAGCTTCTTCACGCCGAGGAATTGGTGCCTCTCTTGCTGCACCGCAATTGAAAAGTCAGGGAAGATTCTGATAGTGTGGGCCTCAAATTGTAGTTCTCCCTTCACCCGGGACAGGCGGAGGATGAGGTCCCTGTCGCGATAATTTAGTATCTTAGCGATAATGGGCCTGGGAATGTCGCCCGGTCTAGGGCGAGGTGATAGGGCCCGATGGGCTCGCTCCACTGTGAAATACGGTGAAAGATCAGGATTGACCAGCAGGTCTTTAAGTTGTTTTTCAACTGCATCCTTCATCCGCCCCTTAAGGGCGTTCTCGGGAACCCCGAGAATGCGCAGGTTGTTTCTGCGGGAGCGAGACTCCAAATCGTCACATTTCGCCTTGACGTTTTTCATTTTTCCGCGACAGGGAAGCCACAGTGTCTTGGGGCGCGTGGATTCCATCTTCGTTGAGCCAAATTCTATTCTCGGCCTCAGTTATCCTGGATCCCGCCTGGTCCACTCGAGTCTTAAGTGAGGCAACATTCGCATTGATGTCATCGAGATTTTCGTGAAAAGCGGCAAAGTTTTGGCCATGGATTCCATTAGGGTGGTGAGATCAGGCGCTGTGACACTGCGATGAGGGCCCGGGTCAGGTGCGTCTTGTGAGGATGACGCTTGGTCTGACTCAGCTCGGGGGACTGTTTTGGTGAACTTGTCCATGGTGCCCCCGTGGGTAGCGCTCTTAGATCTGCCTGGCATTTGGTCGGCGTAGGTCTGGAAGTGGGAGAGGGACGCTGGCAGGGGGAGGGAAGTGAAGCGAGGAGGTGTAGGTCTCAGCTGGTCCAGAAGCCCTCACCTGATGTCCCTGCCCCAGCTGTGTGTGGAGACCGCAGCAGAGGTGGCCAAGCCCAGCAGCAAGGTGGTTTCGGGAGGGTGTCGCCCCTGGGTGGTTGCAGATTGTAAGGTGGCCTGGCCTCAGTCAGTTTGTATAGGCGAGCCCCACACTTGGCAGGCTGGTGTGTAGTGGGGCCCACGTATAGCAGAAAAGGCGCCGCCGGGCCCACAATGAAGGCAGCGCACATGGGCGCACGTGGAATGGGCAGCCACAGGGAGGAGGGGGGGACCGCCACACTCACCACCCCCCCACCACTCACCTGAATCCCCGCTCTGGGTGAAAACGACTGTCGCAGTAAATATGGGGGTGTGGGCAGCCCGATGAGGTATTCTCCGGAGGGGGGTGAGGGTGAAGGGCGCGCTCTAGCGCAGGCCCAGAACACGGCTATGTCCACCGCGGCTCACTTCCAGGGAGCTCCCTCGGCCAGCAGTGTTGGGCACCCACGGTGCGCCTTAGGTTCCTCGGCGATGCACGAAGGGAGGGGGGCCGGGGCCGTTCCTCCGGCTGTCCGGGTGCGGGCCCAGGAAGGTGATCACAGCGGGGGGGGGCGGATGCCAGAGCGCGCAGCGGCCCCTCTTTGATATGCAGTGGGAGGGAAAAGGACGCCTCCGCAGCCGTCACAGCACGGACTCGGGGAAGGGGATCCTGGCGAGGGAGGCCGGCCGACAGTCGCACGCCGGCGAGGCCCTCACCCGGCCAGCAGCTCTCAGGGGTTGCATCTGGGTCCCCGAAGGTCGAAACACCCCCAAATTCTCACAGAGCACGGCCACAGGTGTGCACAGTGCCTTAGCGGAGTACCAGTGTCATATAGCAAGGAGGACCGCAGATGTTCAAGGATTCATGCCTACGCCACACAGAGCTGAGAGGCTAGGCATCCATCTTGGGCTGCTCCACAGCGCCACCTCCCCTGGCCTGTATTTTTTTGTCAGATGTTTGTTTACTGCAGGGCTGGACTCTGGAGCCTCCCAGTTTACTGCAACCCTTTTTTGAAGTGCCACATCAAAAGTTAGTATAGGGTCATATTGATGACCTTTGTCTAAAATATCTGTAAAGTCATCTTGTTCAAATGCAGGAGTTGTTCTACTCCATCCTGGGAATTCTACCACTCTGGACATTAGGCTTCTGTATGATGCATCTGCATGATCAGCAAGGTCCGGTTTCCCAAAATCTCGCTCTGGGGAGGGGTCTACTCCACTAGCTGTCTGTAGGGTGTCAAGTAGTTCCCTAGCCCTGGTCTCTTCTGAAATGAAACATTCAGGGACATTTGTTTTCTTATGAATACTGGGGGCATTCAATTGAAAACCACATGGAGGGGTTTCATCATGTGTTTCATATGCTGTCATGATGCCTACCCTGGGGCATCCAGACCAAGTCCAGCAACCCCGGAAGCAGGCATCATGTTACCCAGAGAAAACCCAGCAACCCTTGTTAGGGGTTATATGGGTACAGTCCTGGCGTCTATGGTGCCAGGCTCATATGGGGGAACAGTCCTGGCGCCATAGGCGCCAGACTCATATGTTAAAACTTACCTGATGCAGACCATGCTGCAAGAGATCCAAGCCCATGTGAGGCTTGGAAGGGACTACTCTACCTAGGGACTATTTTGTTATTCAGGTGTGGTTGTGGAGGAATACTTACCTGGGACTACTTTGGTGGCTATTTAAACCACGCCCGAAGGGCAGCACACGCTTCGTGTTATTCTGCATCCAGCAGCTTAACGCTCACCGTGCCTGCAGTCAGCATCCAGCCTTGTGCCACGCCCGCCTCGAGGCCAGAGCGCCTAGAAAGAAGGGAAAAAAAGAAAGGTTAGAACAAGAACATTATTGGGTTTCTTACCTGATTCCGGATTCATCGCACCTTTGAACGAGAAAAAGACTTTATTTTAAGCGCGGCACTTCACCAACAGCAGCGCCGCGCCATACTCACTGTTCCTTGCAGCATCTCTACGATCCGGCGCTGTCTCCATCATTAAGTTGCCGCATTCCAGCACCTAAGGGGGGACAAGAAAGCAACAAGGTGAGCCGAGGGGAAACAAATAAGGACAATCTCTTGCCACCATATACTTACCTGATTTTACCGCAGGAGGTATTATTCACCAGCACGCCAAATCTTCTTACGCGGCACCTGTAAGAAAAGAGACAGCAGCCAGTTAAACTTTGGCATCATTTAACGGACAGTGTGGGATAGCACAGACCCTTACCAGAACGCTTTCAGCTGCCACAGAACTATCTTCATTTGGGTCTAAGCTGCAAGATAACAAAGGAATTGGACAAGAGTGATTATTCAGACATTTTAGAACTATATACTTACGGCCCTTCGCCAGGAGTTTTGGAGCCAAGATTTGTGTAGAACTCTTCCAATATCCTCAAGCCAGTGAAGTAACTGCCCATCAACTCGCCCCTGCATTCCTCGCAGGATGGCGAGCTCATCATTCAAAACTATAAGGTGAGCTTTGTGAACGGGAATATCAAAGGTGATAAATGGGGACACAGTGAGGGGCTATTACTCAACTCCACGGGTGGCTAATTCCCTTTCTCCGCCTTTAGGAGTCTACTTCTACGGGTGAAGCAGACGAAGCTAGGTGGGCCAGTCCAGTCAGTCATCTCTGCACTATGCATCACGTTGGTGGAGACCGCGGCTGTCCAGTTCCGCCTGACACCCCTGTGGGAACCAGGTGAGCATAACAGAATGCGAAGCCTCTCTACAAATCCTCACCCGGGTGTCATGGATACCTCATAAACTGACCAATTGGCCCTATTTTTAGGGGAACTTAGGGCTGAAGTACATGCCGCTCGTCAAGAAACTAATACCCTCAGGAGAGAACTGATTGTTTCTAATGAACGCACTTCTGATCTTGCTAGACAATTATTGCAAAACCAAGCTGAGCAAACACCATTACCTGGACTCGGGGGGAATTCAACTCCTGTTTCATCAAGCAATCCTGTGCAAGTGGTTCTACCAGGGAGCATTCCTTTAGCCCCGCCGGAACGTTTTGCTGGGGACCCGAAAAAGTTTGCCGTGTTTATGAACCAATGCCACTTGCACTTTTTATGCAGACCTGGAGCCTTTCCAAACGATCAAGCCAAAGTAGCCTTTGTATTATCATATCTCAGCGGCAGTGCAGCGGATTGGTCAATTCCACTAGTCAATCAGGATGACCCTATTCTTCGGGATTTTCAGGTTTTCAAATGAGCATGGAAAGACTATTTGCCCGGCAGTCCCAAGGACAGGCCCTGGATAACAAACTTTTGTCTCTACGACAGGGTAACCAGGACCTTTTAACCTACATCGCAACCTTCAATAGGTTGGTGGTGGAACTGGATGGCCCGAGGTAAAATGGATTACATTATTTCATCGAGGACTTCGATGAGAACTCAAAGATGTTTTGGCTCAAGTTGTGAACCCACCTCAATACTGTGCTGAATATATAGACTTAGTGGTCCAGTTAGATCACAGACTTCAGAACAGAAAGGCCGACTGAGCCAAGTTCGAGAACCGGGTGTTGGTTAAACCCAACGCTACCCCCAAAGGAGCAGATGCCTTAGAACCCATGCAAATCGGAGGGGTTAAAGGACCCTTGACTCAGAAGGAAAGAGAAAGGAGACGCCAAATGCAATTGTGTCTATACTGTGGAACTTCAGGACATTTTCTACGGGACTGCCCTGTAAAACCACCCAAGAAAGTGGTAGGAGCTGCTGATACAAGCCATATGTAGTCTAACTCGGGAAACGACCATGCCCGACAAGCGTAGAGGTCCGCTTGCCGAGCTTGAAGAGGGATACTCAGACCTTGCACTTTATCATACCAATGGTCCTTATAGATCCAAGGCAACCATCACGTATGCAGGCAGTAAGGGCATACATTGATAGCGGGGCCATATGAAACTATGTGGACCATGAATTGGCTTCTAGGATGAATCTACCTCTCTGCAGAAAGACCACTTCGGATGTCATCACCACAGTCGATGGAACTGAAATTTCCTCTGGGCCTGTAACTCATTCCACCACAGAGATGACCTATTGGGTCAGGATGGGCATCAAGAGACTATTGTGTTTGATTTAATCAAAGCCCTGCAGTTCCAAATAATACTGGGGATACCTTGGTTGGAAACACATAATCCTTGTATTGATTGGCGAGAGAACAGAATAACCTTCCCGAATTGTGCACATGCTTGTTAGCCGAAAAAACCCTTGAACGAACGCCTGGCCGCAGTTGCTACTCCAGTCGTGCAGTTACCTCAGGAATATCAAGAATTCCAGGATGTTTTCCAAAAAGAACAGGCAAACACCTTACCACATCACAGATCATACGATTGTCAAATCGATCTTATACCCGGTGCACAACCTCCATGTAGTAGGATCTACGCCCTTACTGAACCTGAAAACCTTCACCTACGACAATACTTGGACCAATACCTTGCCAATGGCTTCATTCGTCCATCCAAGTCCCCTGCATCTTCAGCTTTGTTCTTCATGCCAAAAAAGGAAGGTGACCTCAGAACGTGCATAGACTACCGTGCATTGAATCAGATCACGGTTAAGAACCGATACCCATTGCCTCTGATCCACGAATTACTAGACCAAGTAAAGGACGCTTGCATCTACACTAAATTAGATCTCCGAGGGGCATATCATCGGGTATGTGTGAAGAAAGGCGACAAATGGAAGACTGCTTTACGCATTAAGTATGTGTTATTCGAATACCAGGTGATGCCCTTCGGGTTGTGCAATGCACCAGCAGCCTTCCAGTATTTTATGAACGATGTCCTTTGTGAACTCATTGACGTCTGTGTTGACGTATACATAGATGACATTCTAGTTTACTCCTCTTCAGAATCAGACCATGTGAAGCACGTTCGTGCAGTCCTAGAGAAATTACGCCAGCACAGTTCTATGCATAATTGGAAAAATGCATTTTTCATGCTACGGAAGTTGAATTCCTTGGATTTATCCTGACTCCAAAAGGAGTCAGAATGGACTCTCGATAGGTGGACGCAATTCTCAAGTGGCCATCACCCAGTTCAGTTAAATGAGTACAAAGCATGCTCGGATTTGCTAATTTCTACCGCAGATTCATTCCGGATTTCTCACATGTTGTACACCCTATCACAGCACTCTTGCGAAAAAACAAATGCTTCTTGTGGACTGAATAAGCAGAAAACGCCTTCCAAGAGTTGAAAGCGAAATTCACGTCTCCACCTGTATTAAAGCACCCACGCCCTGAACTTCCATACATAGTTGACACTGATGCATCCAGTTTAGCCATGGGAGCTGTCCTGTCCCAGAAGGATCCTGAAACCGGTCAACTTCACCCAGTAGCATTTTGGTCCAGAAAGTTTTCGGCACCCGAGTTAAACTATGCGGTTACCGATAAAGAGTTATTAGCCATCAAATCCGCCTTCAAGGCTTGGCGGCACTATCTTCTCGGTGCCAGGCATACCATTACTGTAATCACCGATCACCGGAACTTGCAGTATTTAAAAACAGCCAAGGCCCAATCGTCACACCAACTTCGATGGGCATTGTTCTTTGCCCAGTTCGATTTCGTGATCACTTATCGACCAGGCTGTAAAAATGGCAAGGCAGACGCCTTATCCCGAATAGGGATGGGAGAAGCATATGTGAACCCAGAACTGGTTCCTATAATTTCAGAACAAAGAATTCTTGGCGTAACTACTCTACAGACACTAGAGGATATTCAGGTAAAGATTCAACAACTCTTCGATCCAACAGCCCTGCAGGACTGGGTAAAGAAAGGCCCGGACTACTCAGTCATCAATGATCTACATTATTATCAAGAGCGACTATTTCTGCCACACAAGGAACTACAAGAACTAGTCATCTCCAATGATCATGACACCCTGTTGGAAGGGCACCCAGGTATCGCAAAGACTGAAGCTAAAATTAAGAGACAATTCTGGTGGCACACCTGGCGAAAAGACATAAAGTCATTTGTAATGTTTTATGGCATTTGTGCCCAAAACAAAAGTCAGAAGAAAAAAACAGCTGGACTTTTACAACCGTTGGATATGCCGCCTACACCATGGCACACCTTATTGTTAGACTTTATTACAGACCTACCTCCATGTAATGGATTTAACGCCATCCTAGTTATTGTGGATCTTTTTTCAAAGATGGCCCACTTTATTCCTTTAAAGGGATTACCTTCTGCTTCAATCCTGGCCTAGGAGTTCCTCGAAAATATTGTTCGCATACACGGATTTCCTTCCATATTGGTCTCTGACTGAGGTAGTCAATTCATTTCTCATTTTTGGATTTTTTTTTGTCAATTGGCGCAAATCGACATGAGGTTATCAACCAGTCACCACCCCCAGACCGATGGTCAGACGGAGAGGACCAACCAGACTCTTGAACAATACCTGCATTGTATGTTACACCAGACTGAAGGTAATTGGAAGCACATTCTATGGATTGCCGAATACGCATACAATAATTCTGTACATTCTGTAACTCGACAAAGCCCCTTTTTTACCATATATGGGCACCATCCTCGAACCTCAGAACTTGACTCATCTCAACACTTAGAAATGCCTGCAGTGAACCATCTCCACGCTACTATTACACAAGCCTTTAAGGAAGCAACTGAACATTTGAAGCAAGCGAAAGAAAAACACAAGAAAAATGCTGATCAGCATAGAAGTGATGCTCCACAATACCAGATTGGGGATCAAGTTTGGTTGGCCACAAAACACATACCTTTAAAGGGAACGTGGACCTTTAACCCCAGATATTTGGGACCTTACTCTATCAAGGCCATTATCAACCCGGTGGCCGTCAAATTGGAATTACCTGCTAGTATGCGGATTCACCCTGTCTTCCATGTGTCACTTCTGAAGCCAGTACAACCTGGAACAAGACTAACCAAGCCACCTGACCCCATCCTTGTAGACAGGGAACCCGAATTTGAAGTTAAAAGCATTCTGGACTCCAAAATGGTTAAGTCAAAACGTTTTTATTTAATCGACTGGAAAGGCTACGGACCACAAGAAAGTTCATGGGAACCTAGTGACCACGTTCATGCACCTCGGTTGGTGAGAAGATTCCACCGGAATTTCCCAGACAAACCAGGACCAAGGGGAAGAATGACTTTAGGAGGGGTCTTGGGGGGGGGGGTGCTGTCATGATGCCTACCCCCGGGCATCCAGACCAAGTCCAGCAACCCCGGAAGCAGGCATCATGTTACCCAGAGAAAACCCAGCAACCCTTGTTAGGGGTTATATGGGTACAGTCCTGGCGTCTATGGCACCAGGCTCATATGGGGGAACAGTCCTGGCACCATAGGCGCCAGGCTCATATGTTAAAACTTACCTGATGCAGACCATGCTGCAAGAGATCCAAGCCCATGTGAGGCTTGGAAGGGACTACTTTACCTAGGGACTATTTTGTTACTCGGGTGTGGTTGTGGAGGAATACTTACCTGGGACTACTTTGGGGGCTATTTAAACAACGCCCGAAGGGCAGCACACGCTTCGTGTTATTCTGCATCCAGCAGCGTAACGCTCACTGTGCCTGCAGTCAGCATCCATCCTCTTTTGACTTTGCACTGTGACTCAACCCTTGTTTCCCTGGTTTCTTTGACAATTTCTCTTCTCGTCGAGTACTCAAAGACTCTTGAGAAGTCTTGGGCTTATGACCCGGGCTCGAGGTCGCGCAGGGTTTTGCCTCGGCCTTATGCTTGTCATTGACCGTAGCATAGCCACTTTTCTTATCTTTCAAGCAGGTTGAGAACTGTTCCTAAAAGATTTTAATCATCTTCTTCCTAAAGAGTTCCCACTCATCTTTGGAGGAGGATTTAGTTGGGCAGACCATGCTTGTTTCATCTGAGGAAAAAGAAGAGGAAGAAGAATGTGTTCTATGCCTTCTCTTCGCTTTCTTTGATGGCGATGAGGAGTGTCTGCTTGACTTGTGGCATGACCCAAATTTTGAAGGAGTGGGCAGGGATTTGGGGACATTCCTCTCCACTGATAGTTTAGCTTTGCACTCTTTTAAGGCCTTACCTGTCATCGACTGACAGGATCGACAGTCGATGGTTACATGCTCGACGTCCAGGCACCAGATGCATTTCTTATGCGGATCTGTGATGGACATTTTGGCACTGCATCTTTGGAGTATTTCGGAGCTGAAGAAAAGGTCATTTCCGAAACCTTTTTTCGAAGAAAACTGAAGCGTGCTGTAATTCTTGAAGCAATCGCATTCACAGAAAAACTGAACTGAAGCCAATGGGCTTATGGGGTATGGTATGGGGTATGGTATATGTACTCGACCATGACGTCAGCCGAGATAGAAGCCCTTGGGGGACATAGAGATGACCGTCTTTCCACACAGCACCCTGTGCCGAGAGATTATTTTTTCCCAAGCAGCTGAAGCTGGAAACATAGGGCCTCATTACACGGATGGCGGTAAGGATTTACCGGTACCGGTAAAATACCGGTACCGGTAAATCCTTACTGCCTTACTACGAGGTCCCTTTGCGGGTTGGGGGATTTAACGCCTGCTTTTTGCAGGCGTTAAAAACCAACCCTCAAAGGGACCCAGGGAGCTAATTACGGTACCGCAATTTGCGGTACCGTAATTAGCGCCTTCCCCATTCCCATTATGCCCTATGGGGCAAAAATGGGAATGGGGAAGGGCAATGGTGGAAGGGGGAATTACCGCCCGCCAACCTTGGAATGGGGCGGTAATTCCCATTTCAGCCAAGGCGGTGCTGGTATTTTACCGGCATGAACCATGGCGCTAATAGCGCCATGGTTCTCCGCCATCCGTGTAATGAGGCCCATAGATATCATAAAATGAGGAATACATAGGAGGACACACTCCATTCGAAGTATAGTTTACAAATTATATCTGTTTTAGAGTTTAGTCATATGTTTACCCACATAAAAAATAGCCCTATTTGCAATGGTTTTTACATTTAAGTCATGTTGCCCTACAAGGGATTCCAATGAACTGGAGGCTAATAAAATGGGACTTGGTCGACTATGAGACTGCCCACCACCCCAGTTCTGTATGGACATTTATAGACATTCTACACTTGGAGTGAATCATCTCATTCAAAGCTCCTGATGTGAGGCAGATCTCAAGGGCCTCTGACAACAATGTGAAGGAAACATGTTCCTACTTTACCAAGTGGTGTTTTAGATACCTTTGTAAGCCAAACAACAGTTAATTTCATAGGCACTGTAAAATTACCAAACATTTCTTTAGTCATTTGGAAATAGTTTATTTGACCACAAAAAAAACGGTTTGAGATACACTGTTGTATCCTATTTCTGATGTTCATAATGTATGCAGCACTCTACTCATTCTGAAATTTTAAGGGGTTTTGTGAAGATACTTTATGTGAGAAACATATCAAAGACAAGTTCCAAGATGGCTCAGCTCGCCAGAGGCATGTGTGTTGAACCTGCAGTCACAGGTTTGAAACTTACAGAGGTTGATACATTGAGTAGTGTACATTTGGATACAAGTATAAGCTTATAGTGCAGTGTTTAGAAGAGGGAGGAATCTGGCACAAAGAGCCATATAAAAGGTGGTGATAATTTGCTTGACTGTTAATCAATACATTCTGTAGAGGGTAATGTCTCCAATCAACACTCTGCAGCCATCACTTATGAATATCCTTGATTTGGTTCCATATGATTACAATGAAAACAGGATTAACTAACTAAAACGGTTTCCACAACCCTAAAATAACGGAAAATACTGATTTCTTTTTATGTTTTTATTTGGGGGGTCACCCCTCCAAGCCCCCCATTTCCCTAGGTCCATAACCCCATCCCAACCCCCTCCTGAACCGTTGTATTCCTTCATTAGGGGGTAGTTTGGAATGGCTTGTTTCTCTTCTCACATAAAATACACTTCTGAGAATCTAGAGCCAATCACTGTGGAGATGTCCTCCCAGATAGGGTAGCATGCCTCGTGGGATGCTTTTCTCTGGTTTGTTGGCATCTCATGAGCTTCTGCATGCCTGCATCGTGATGCCTCTACATAGACAAGGTTCACAAACGTAAGCCAGAATGTCTCGACTGACTGGTAGAAGATCCTTTATCATGGTTACATATTGTCATGATGCCTACCTCCAAGGAGCCAGGTCCAACCCAGCAACCCCAGAGGCAGGCATCATTTCCCCCAGGGAAGTGCCAGCGGGCCCAAGCTGGGGCCCTTTGGACACTGTCCTGGCGCCTTAGGCGCCAGGCTCATAAAGCTAGACATGTGTTCAAGTGTTTTAAGGTGCACTTACCTGATGCAGACCATGCTGCTACATTCAGGCCCTCTTGAGACCTGAATGGAACTACTTTACCTGTGGAACTACTTTCCCCTGGGTGTGGTCGGGGAAGGATACATACCTGATCGGTGGAAGGATACATACCTGGAACTTCTTCCAAAGCTATTTAAACCACGCCCGATCAGCAACTCACGCTTCGCGTTGTTCTGCTCCTCGCAGCTGGACGCTCACCGTGTCAGCTCCTGCATCTGAACTTCAGCCACGCCTGTCAGCAACCTGGGTCACCTGCTAAGAGAGAATTGGAGAGAAAGAAGACCTTACCTGCTAAAGCTGCATCACGGAGACTTCACACCGACGCTCCTGAAAGGGAAGACATCATTTTAAAAGCATTTCGTTTCGATCGCTGCAGCGCTGCATTTCACTCACCTTTCCTGGGCACCTCCATCTTCAGCAGCAATCATCCGGATCCGCAGCCACTTCCCAGAGCCTAGAGAGAAAAAGACAAGAACACAAGGTGAGAGAAGGAAGGGAATAGGAAAAGCTCAGTTTCCTTCTAAGACTTACCTGTTGGGTCATTCCCATTTCATTTCGGGTCCTGCCGCTTCCTGGCATTCCGGACTCCGGCCCCTATGGGGAAAAAAGACAAAGACATTGAATGAGTGAATGCAAAGACATTACCCGAACGCTCATCCAGAACTTACCTGTCATTTACTGGAACTGCACGTTTCACTTCGGGTCGGCGCCAATTCTCCGGCATTCCGAACCCCGGCCCCTAAGGGGAAAAAGACATAAGCGTTAGCGCTTGCAGCAATAAGACAATGGCCCTCATTCCGACTCAGGCGTTAAGGGGTTTACGGCGCCGTAAACAGCACCGACCCTTAACGCCTGATTACAAGGTTCCCTTTGCGGGATGGCTTTTAACGGCTGCTTTTTGCAGCCGTTAAAAGCCATGCCGCAAAGGGACCTTGGCGATAATTACAGCATCGTAATAATCGCCTTTCCCCATTCCCATTATGCCCTATGGGGCAAAAATGGGAATGGGGAAGGGGCCATTGGTGTATGGGGAATTACCGCCCCACTTACCTTGGAATGGGGCGGTAATTCCGCCATCCACCATGGCGGAATTGCAACCTTAGCGGCATGGACCATGGTGCTAATAGCACCATGGTCCTCCGCCAAGGTTGTAATGAGGGCCAATGAACATTATTATTAAGCTTGAACTTTTGAACTTGCTACAGAACTCTTACAGCGCCTTACCTGAATAGTCAAGCTTATTTGAACTCCCATCAAACCTCAATCCAGTGAAGTAACTGGGTTTCAACGCGCCCCTGCATCAGAAGCAGGATGGAGAACTCATCCTTCCAGACCCTAAGGTGAGACTTCACGGGGAATCGAGGAAGGGTATCGTGGAGGGTTGGAAGGGAGTGGGAGTCTTGAGCATTATTCCGTCAGTAGGTAATGCTCCCTTTTCACGCACAGGGGAATATTCCTGCGAGCCAGTGAGTCCATCTTCAGAGTCCTGCGCTTCACCATAGAAGAAGCATCAGCACTCGAAGCCAGACCTGCGCCTCCGTGGGAATCAGGTGAGCGTGACAGAATGCGAAGCCTACCCACAATATCCCACCCGGGCGCTATGGAGACTTCCGAGACAGATCAGCTGGCCCAGCTTTTGGGGGAATTACGGGCAGAAGTGCACTCAGCCAGCCAGGAGACTAACGCTCTCAAAAGAGAACTGATCCTATCCAAGGAAAGAACAGATGACCTGGTCGAAAGGTTATTGCAGGCCCAGGCAGGGCACACTCCTTTACCTAATTCCGGAGATACTTCCACATCAATGGGTTTGAATAACCCCGTACAAATCAATCTACCTGGACACATGCCTTTGGCCCCGCCTGAACGTTTTGCGGGGGATCCCAAGAAATATGCCGTCTTTATGAACCAATGTCGTTTACACTTTCTATGCAGACCCGGGGCCTTCCCTAACGACCAGACCAAGGTAGCCTTTATACTATCTTACCTCAGTGGCAGTGCTGCCGATTGGTCTATTCCATTGGTAAATCAGGATGATCCCATTCTCCAGAATTTTCAGGGTTTCCAGGCAAGCATGGAAAGATTGTTTGCTCGACACTCTCAAGGACAGGCCCTTGATAACGAACTGCTATCCTTACGACAAGGTAATCAGGAACTTCTGTACTACGTTGCCACCTTTAATAGACTGGTTGTGGAAACTGGATGGCCAGAAAACAAAAGGATCACATTGTTTCATCGAGGCCTGCGCGGAGAGCTTAAGGATGTTCTAGCTCAGATAGTAGATCCACCCCAGGTCTGCGCAGACTACATAGACTTGGTGGTTCAACTTGATCACAGACTTCAAAATAGAAAAGCAGATCGGTTCAAGTACGAAACCCGAGTACCGATCAAAACCCACGCTAACTCCAAGAGTACCGAGGTATCCGAACCTATGCAAATCGGCGGTGTTAAAGGACCATTAACACAGAAGGAACGAGAGAGAAGGCGGCAAATGCAACTTTGCCTGTATTGCGAGACTTCCGGTCACTTTCTTCGAAATTGTCCGGTTAAACCACCTAAGAAGGTGGTTGGAGCCACTGATAACGATTTATTGACACCTGATTCGGGAAACGACCTAGCCCGACAAGCGTAGGGGTCCGCTTGCCGACCTTGAAAACAAACTCTTTGACCTTGCATTTTGTCATGCCAATGGTGCTCGTGGACCCAAAACAGCCTCAGCTGTTGCATGCTATAAAAGCATACATCGACAGTGGAGCTATTGGAAATTACATAGACCGTGAATTGGCTTCCAGGATTAAGCTCCCTCTCCGCCCGAAAGTAACCCAAGATGTCATTACTACAGTAGATGGAACCGAAATAGCCTCAGGGCCTGTAACGCATTCCACTGTTGACATGACACTGGTGGGTCAGGATGGACATCGGGAAGCAATCGTGTTTGATGTGATCAAGGCCCCACAATTTCAAGTAATTCTTGGAATTCCTTGGTTAGAAACACATAATCCCAGAAGTGACTGGCGAGCAAAGAAGATAAGTTTTCCTGATTGTGAACCAACTTGTTAACCAAGAAATCCAGTTATGGGTCTAGCCTCAGCAACTTCCACCCCTGTACAACTACTGTCAGAATACCAAGAATTCCAAGATGTTTTTCAGAAGGAACAGGCTAACACGTTACCTCCCCATCGGTCTTATGATTGCCAAATCGATCTGGTACCCAACGCTCAACTACCTTGTAGTAGGATTTATGCTCTTACGGAACCTGAGAACCTACATTTGCGTCAGTATTTAGATCAGTACCTAGCCAATGGTTTTATTCGCCCGTCCAAGTCCCCTGTCTCCTCAGCTCTGTTCTTCGTGCCGAAAAAAGAGGGTGACCTTAGAACATGTATAGACTATCGCGCCCTAAATCAAATAATGATTAAGAATCGTTATCCTCTGCCCCTGATCCCTGAGCTTATCGACCAGGTGAAAGACGCTTGTGTGTACACCAAGTTAGATCTCCGAGGAGCTTATCACCTGGTGCGTATAAAAGAAGGCGACGAATGGAAGACTGCATTCCGCACCAAATTTGGGCTCTTCGAATATCAGGTGATGCCCTTCGGTTTGTGCAATGCACCTGCCGCCTTTCAGTACTTTATGAATGATGTTCTTCGGGAACTTATCGACGTCTGTGTCATTGTTTGTATTGACGACATCCTGGTGTACTCCTCTTCAGAATCCGATCACAGAAAACATGTTAGGGAAGTTCTTGAGAAATTGCGCCAGCACAGACTATTTGCAAAGCTCGAAAAATGCATTTTTCATAACACAGAAGTGGAGTTTCTCGGATTCATCCTGACACCTCAAGGAGTCTGAATGGACTCGCGAAAGTTGGACGCCATCCTCAAATGGCCATCTCCTAGCTCGGTGAAGCGAGTTCAGAGCATGCTCGGCTTCGCCAATTTCTATCGAAGATTCATCCCGGAATTTTCCCGAACAGTCCAACCCATCACAGCTCTCCTAAAGAAAAACAAACTCTTTGAATGGACTCTTGAGGCCGAACAAGCCTTTCAGGACCTGAAAACCAAATTCACCTCTGCACCTATATTGAAGCACCCGCACCCAGATCTCCCTTACATTGTGGAAACCGACGCATCAAGTTCGGCCATGGGAACTGTCCTGTCGCAAAGAGACCCAGAAACTAACCAACTACACCCTGTGGCCTTTTGGTCCATGAAATGTTCTCCTCCTGAAATCAACTACGCAATTACCGACAAAGAGTTACTGGCTATTAAATCTGCTTTCAAGGCTTGGCGTCACTACCTTCTCGGGGCAAGACACACCATCACCGTAATTACGGACCACAGAAATTTACAGTATTTAAAGACGGCCAAGGCTCAATCTTCACGACAACTCCGATGGGCTCTATTCTTTGCGGAATTTGATTTTGTAATTACCTATCGCCCTGGCTGCAAGAATGGTAAAGCGGACGCCTTATCCCGGATTGGCATGGAAGAACCCAATTTGAGTTTAGAACCTGTGCCAATCATACCTGAACAAAGAATCTTAGGCCTAACTTCATTGCAAACTATTGAGGACATCCAAACGCAAGTAAAACAACTTCTAGACTCTTCAGCCTTACTGGAATGGAGTCAAAAGGGTCCTCATTTCACTGTTAAGGATGACTTACCCTACTTCCAGGAGCGGTTGTTTCTGCCTAGTAAAGAATTGCAAGAACTTGTTATTGCCCATCATCATGAATCATTAAAACGGAGGAAAAAATCAAACGCCACTTCTGGTGGCCTTCTTGGAGAAAAGACATAAAGTCTTTTGTATTGTCTTGCGGAATTTGCACCCAAAACAAGGGTCAAAAGAAAAGGCCAGCCGGCCTACTTCAACCCTTGGATATTCTACCGGCACCATGGCACACCTTGTCAATGGACTTTATAACTGACCTGCCTCCTTGTGATGGTTACAACACTATCCTTGTAGTTGTGGATCTATTCTCCAAAATGGCCCACTTTATCCCTTTAAAAGGTTTGCCTTCAGCTTCCACCTTGGCCAAGGAATTTCTGGAGAATATAGTTTGCATACATGGTTTCCCTTCCATATTAGTCTCGGATCGTGGAAGTCAATTTATCTCCCATTTTTGGAAGAAGTGTTGCCAACTAGCACAAATAGATGTGCGGCTATCCACCAGCCACCACCCCCAGACCGACGGACAAACCGAGAGAACCAATCAGACTCTCGAGCAATATCTTTGGTACATTTTACACCAATCCGAGTTAAATTGGAAAGACATCCTTTGGATCGCAGAATATGCATACAACAATTCAGTGCATTCTGGAATCGGACAAACTCCTTTTTATACTTTCTATGGTCACCATCCTCAGACCTCTGATCTAGATCCACCTCTGACCCTGGAAATGCCCGCAGTAAATAATCTGCATTCCACAATAACCCGAGCCTTCAAAGAAGCTGCAACTCATTTACAGCAAGCCAAGAAAAAGTATAAAGAAAACGCTGATTTGCACCGAAGTAAAACTCCTCCTTACCAAGTAGGAGATCAGGTATGGCTAGCAACGAAACATTTACCCCTCAAGGGCCCGCGAACCTTCAATCCCAGATTCATAGGACCTTATCCCATCAAGGCTATAATCAATCCCGTAGCCTTTAAACTGGATTTACCGTCTAACATGCGTATTCATCCAGTTTTTCATGCATCACTTTTGAAGCCAGTACAACCAGGGACCCGACTGTCCAAGCCTCCAGACCCAGTTCAAATTGAAGGGGAATTAGAATTCGAAGTTAAAGACATTTTAGACTCCAAGGTGTTAAAGTCCAAACTCTTCTATCTTGTTCACTGGAAGGGATATGGACCTCAGGAGAGATCGTGGGAGCCTAGTAACCATGTTCACGCACCTCGATTAATACAAAGGTTCCACCGGAGATTTCCGAACAAACCAAAACCCCCGGAGGGAACAACCTTGGGAGGGGCCTTGAGGGGGGGTACTGTCATGATGCCTACCTCCAAGGAGCCAGGTCCGACCCAGCAACCCCAGAGGCAGGCATCATTTCCCCCAGGGAAGTGCCAGCGGGCCCGAGCTGGGGCCCTTTGGACACAGTCCTGGCGCCTTAGGCGCCAGGCTCATGTTGGACCCCTGTCCTGGCGCCTTAGGCGCTAGGCTCATAAAGCTAGACATGTGTTCAAGTGTTTTAAGGTGCACTTACCTGATGCAGACCATGCTGCTACATTCAGGCCCTCTTGAGGCCTGAATGGAACTACTTTATCTGTGGAACTACTTTCCCCTGGGTGTGGTCGGGGAAGGATACATACCTGATCGGTGGAAGGATACATACCTGGAACTTCTTCCAAAGCTATTTAAACCACGCCCGATCAGCAACTCACGCTTCGCGTTGTTCTGCTCCTCGCAGCTGGACGCTCACCGTGTCAGCTCCTGCATCTGGACTTCAGCCACGCCTGTCAGCACCCTGGGTCACCTGCTAAGAGAGAATTGGAGAGAAAGAAGACCTTACCTGCTAAAGCTGCATCACGGAGACTTCACACCGACGATCCTGAAAGGGAAGACATCATTTTAAAAGCATTTCGTTTCGATCGCTGCAGCGCTGCATTTCACTCACCTTTCCTGGGCACCTCCATCTTCAGCAGCGATCATCCGGATCCGCAGCCACTTCCCAGAGCCTAGAGAGAAAAAGACAAGAACACAAGGTGAGAGAAGGAAGGGAATAGGAAAAGCTCAGTTTCCTTCTAAGACTTACTTGTTGGGTCATTTCCATTGCATTTCGGGTCCTGCCGCTTCCTGGCATTCCGGACCCCGGCCCCTATGGGGAAAAAAGACAAAGACATTGAATGAGCGAATGCAAAGACATTACCCAAACGCTCATCCAGAACTTACCTGTCATTTACTGGAACTGCACGTTTCACTTCGGGTCGGCGCCATATCTCTGGCATTCCGAACCCCGGCCCCTAAGGGGAAAAAGACATAAGCGTTAGCGCTTACAGCAATAAGACAATGAACATTATTTTTAAGCTTGAACTTTTGAACTTGCTACAGAACTCTTACAGCGCCTTACCTGAATAGTCAAGCTTATTTGAACTCCCATCAAACCTCAATCCAGTGAAGTAACTGGGTTTCAACGCGCCCCTGCATCAGAAGCAGGTTGGAGAATTCATCCTTCCAGACCCTAAGGTGAGACTTCACGGGGAATCGAGGAAGGGTATCGTGGAGGGTTGGAAGGGAGTGGGAGGCTTGAGCATTATTCCGTCAGTAGGTAATGCTCCCTTTTCACGCACAGGGGAATATTCCTGCGAGCCAGTGAGTCCATCTTCAGAGTCCTGCGCTTCACCATAGAAGAAGCATCAGCACTCGAAGCCAGACCTGCGCCTCCGTGGGAATCAGGTGAGCGTGACACATATTCATTGAGACAACTGAACACTTTGTTTACAAACAGCTCGCTAGAAGTGGTCGTAAAACTATTATACTAAGTTAAGTTTCCTGATTTACAAGTTGTTGGTTTTCTATTTTTTGTAATGGATTCTTAAAGGAACATCCAAAAATCTTTCTCAATGCACAGAAGAGATAAAACAGCACTCATGTAGGCATTGTGATAATCAATCAAGAGGAATAATTGCTCACTAGGAAAAGTCTTGAAACTGAACTATCCCACTTCCAATGCCCCAAGCCCCACACCTCCCTACACCCCCACCCCATACACACATATATTTGTATCCATCTCTAGATGATAAGGTGATAGCCTGGAGTCATAGAAAATCCGAAAATGCTATTGCTATTTTTTATTTTTTTATTTGTGTTTATCAAATTTTCTTTGATTTTCCAAAGGTGGTGAAAACGAGGATCTTCATTTCTGAGTTTCATAATTTTGTCACTCGATGGTTAAGTCAGTTCATCCTTCAGGTGTTGCTGTTGGTTGTTCATCTGCTAGCCTTGCTGGTTGGGTTTCTGTTTTGAGACATTCTGCCAAGGCTGCTTCGAGAATCTTGACTGCCGCGAATATCCAACTGGTTTTGTTCCCGCTTATGAGTCGGTTCCACCAGGTTTCTTCTTCTCGTAATTCAAAAGACTTCAGGAGCAGAGTTAGGTAGGCTTTTTCCAGGGCGGAAGTTTTCGGACATTTTATTAGAAGGTGGCACACTGTTTCGATTTGTGTGGGCTCTTTGCACATTCTACAGGTGTTAGAGTTAGATTGACCTCTTATTGCTCTTATTTCATTTGTTGGAAGGAGGTTTAGTCTAGCCCTTATGAAAGTTGCCTATTGCTAATAACTTTTGACTTGCAGGATGGATAGGGCTGATATTTTCCAAATAAACGGTTTGTGAAGCCCCTCCCACCCCCAGACTGGACATTTGGCGAAAGATTTGATGAAAAATGAAAAGGTTATTAAGAAAGCAAAACAATGTTTTTTGCAGCCTAGTCCCATTCATTTTCTCATAGAGAAGAAGTCCAAATTTGGTAAAGCCGGAGTACAAAAACTGCTGGGTGGATTTGGACCAAAACATCTGCGCATGAAGATTTGACTTAATACAGATATAGATATATAGACAAAGATATACATAGGTATATATGTACATATATATGGGCATTTGGTCGACTCAACCAAATTGAGGTGACACAATTGTTGACTTCCAAGAGGAAGTATGTGAAACAAGGGCATACTGCATTAATACAATTAGAACCACGGCAAATATCACAAATCAGTGGAGATTAAAGAAGTTAAGTGAAGAAATGCATGACAAATAGAAAAGATATGCAAGGGCATGGAGCCTTGGTCCACTGGACTGAATCTTTTTTTACATTCCATTTCATAGTTTGGTGTGGGAGTCAGCCAGTGGTGCAGATATTTAAATTCGAAGGTGGGAATAATAATTTGGAATAAGAAATTGGGAATATGAAGCAATTCGATTTTTGGAATATATGCAAATTGTTAAGCAGTAAAAAGCAAGGACACAGAGACAGCCTGTTTCTTATATTACAATAAAAAAATCATTTTACCACTGTACCCAATCACCGTGATTACTTAACTAACACCACCGCTCATACCTGCTTTGTATTGTCCATGTACAAGGGACACTCATAAATCTCAATTCCTTCCTCGTTAGATTTTACATCCATTTGGTGTGCTGGCGTAATAGTGACAAATGGCAGAGGGAAAAGTTCTTTCCTGCAAGAAATTCAATGTACTTTTTTTTAAATAATGCATTTGGTGATGTTCAATATTCATTGCACACAAAGCCTAAACTCAGATATGCAAGTCAAATCGTGAGGCTTAAGAACCAGACAACTGGAATTACTGTCAAACACGTAATGAGGACATTGTAGGTGCAGCGTTCCTGTAGGTACTGGCAGGGTTGTATGAGTGTATGCTACTTGCATTCAAGAATAGAATAATTATTCCCTTCAGCTTATTATATGTGGAATAGTGCTTGATAGCTATCCAATCACTTGGCTTGTCACAAATGGCCTTGCTTCCTATAAAAAGACTTGCACATCAAGATATAGGAGACATTCATTAGTGGGAATGACAAAACAGATTGCAATTATTTCCTTTTTGTCATTGTCGTGCAAATGTATTTTGTTTCCTTTCCATATTAATTTGACCTTCAGGTCTTTTTTTTTCCATTTCATATTCATTATGGCCTTCATAACTTCCTTTCAGAGAAAAACAAAAAATAGAGGATGAGGAAAGGTGGGCCTCTCACATGTCTGCCGGTCAGGAATTAAGGGTGCCGTTAGCAATGTACCGGCACCTATTCCAGAACGGCAGACTACAACACTGCCTGCCGGGGCCTCGCAGCCTGACATGTCTGACCTGCCCGGCGCAGCGGCCCCAGTAGGCACAGTTGTCACAGAAGTGCCGGCACTGCTAGCAATGGTGCCGGTGCTTCCAAGTCCCAATTCCCGTGGAGTCCTATCGAACTCCACGGGAATGGGGACTAACATTTCCCACCGTCTGATTTTCCAGCGCCGCCTGGACTTGTCCCGGTCACACCAGGAAGTCGGGTGGTGAAAATGGTGTTACGGTGTTGGTGGCAACCTGCCGGTTGCACTTGCGCATTACTGCCAACTTCGTAATGAGGCCCTTAGTCTTAGAAAATTCTCACAATGGGCCTCATTATAACATTGCCGGTCTGGTAACAACAGTGCCGGTAGGCTTACCGGCAAAGTACAAATTTGCGGCCAGGATGCTCTCCCACCCAGCAGGTGGGACCTGGCGGGTGGAATGGCACCCGCTGTCATGATGCCCGCTCCCGGGGAGCCGGTTCAAGCCCGGCGTCCCCGAAAGCGGAAATCCAGTCCCCAAGGAAGGACCCAGCAACCCCATATAGGGGCCCTTTGGACAGTGTCCTGGCGCCTATGGCGCCAGGCTCATAAAAGACATCAGTCCTGGCGCCATAGGCGCCAGGCTCATTATGGGAATGCTTGGGTGCACTTACCTGATGCAGACCATGCTGCAGGATCCCGGCCTCCTTGAGGCCTGAAAGGAACTACTTTACCTGTGGGACTAATTTACCATCCGGGCGTGGTCGGGGAAGGATACATACCTGATTGAAGGAAGGATACATACCTGGAACTTCTTCCAAGGCTATTTAAACCCCACCCGAACAGCCACACGTGCTTCGCATTGTTCTGCATCTAGCAGCTGGACGCTCACCGTGTCTGCTCCTGCATCCTGACTTCTGCCGCGCCTGCCAGCATCCTGGATCACCTGCAAAGGAAGAGAAGAAGAGAACAGAAGAAGGAAAAGTCCTTACCTGCTAAATCCGCATCCCGGAGACATCTCGCCGACAATCCTGAAAAGGAAGACTTTAATTTAAAAGCTCATCGCGTCGATCGCTGCAGCGCCGCATTCCACTCACCTTTACAGGGCGCCTCCATGTTCAGCAGCGATCATCCGGATTCGCAGTCACGCCCCAGCGCCTAGGGAGAAAAACACCAGAACAAAAGGTGAGAGAGAGAAGGGAATAAGGAAAGCTAAATCTCCATGTTAAGACTTACCTGTTGATTCATTCCCTCTTCATTTCGGGTCCGGGCCGCATCCTGGCATTTCCAGACCCCGTCCCCTAAGGGGAAAAAGAGACATCAACGTTAATGAGGGAATGAAAAGACATTACCAAAAAAACGCTCATTAAAGACTTACCTGATTTCTACAAGGATTTCACCTCTCATCTCGGGTCGGTGCCTGTTCCCCGGCATTCCGTACCCCGGCCCCTATGGGGAAAAAGACACTAGCATTAGTACATTAATGCATGGACACAAGGGGAACCTCTTATCAAAAAACTTACCTGGAAGCCAAGCAAGTTTGGTTCTCACCAATCTGAAAATCCAGTGAAGTAACTGGATAGCAGCGCGCCCCTGCATCAGAAGCAGGATGGAGAGCTCGTCCTTCCAGACCCTAAGGTGAGACGCTACAAGAAATCACAGAAGGGTTTCAAGGAGGGTGAGAGGGGAAAGTGGGAGGCCGATTGCATTACCCCGCAGACAGTTAATCCCCTATTTTCGCTTACAGAAGGATACTTCTGCGAGCCAGACAAGCCAGATTTGGGGGCCCGGTCCAGTCCGTCTTCCGAACCCTGCGCATCACCTTAGAAGAGGTCACAGCAGCGCGAACCAGGCCAGCGCTCCGTGGGAGTCAAGTGAGCGTAACACCCACCCGCAGACTTTACCAGATGCACCGGCACTTTTGCACACAATGCCAGTGTATCCATCCTCCACATGCGCCAAATGGGACTCCAATGGGGAATGGGGAGTTACTTTTTTTGCCGGAAAAAAAGCATAACTCCGGCGGCAGCCTGACGTTTTTTACCGGCACGGCTACCGCTGGAGTTATAATGAGGCCCAATGTATCTGAGACACATGCACAGAATATAGTAGGCCTCATTATGAGTTTGCGGGTAAATTGTTGGTAAATCTGATGCATTACCCCCAAACCCGATTACTGGTACTGCCACGTAGTGCTTTGGGTTTACCACGGGATTACAAGTGATGATAATTGCCCATTTTTGGCGTCCATATGACTCCATGGGAATTTTTTTCAGATTTACCACTGGACGATTTACTGCATGGTAAATCCACTGATTTTTGGAGTTAAAGTGCCAGATTTATCTCCACAAAGCTACCCTGCTTTGTGTGTTTTTCCTCCCTCCCACTGTTAAGGTTTTGTCTTCTCTCCTTCTTGTGTCATGAAAGGCATAAATTGACTTGATAAATGTTCTGCTCATCCTTTTCACGCAGGGGAATGATGCCAGGTGAGTCACCTTATCTTCTAAGTTTTTCATTCTTTGGGTAGGTTAGATGACTATTTGAAGGTCTTGGTCTTTCTGGGAACATTTTTATATTTAGTATGTTTTCATGTTGTGTTCTTGCCTGTACAACTGAACCGTGGAGCTGTTGGGTTTGGGGAATCCATATAAATTGGTCCTGTCTCTACCTTGTGACGCTTATACGGGCAATACACAATGCTTTTATGATAATCAGGTGGCTGTTACCAGCATTATTTTCCGGTGCTGCTGTGACCTATCGGTGCCCTAGGATACTAGGACCTCCCATCAAACGCAAACTGCTCTTTGTAACTGTTGTTTCACTGACCCGATATCGGAATTAGCCTAAAGCAATTCTACCTTTGTCTACATTTTCATTTTTTCAGGAATCCGTAAGCATTTCTTTTGAGCTACTGATTATATGTTTTTAATGCAGCGGAAGTTGGGCATTTCTTTCAGAAATTGTATGTAAGCAAAACAGCAGCATGCAGAGAACACCCTATTCAGAGTGCTTTTCAAAGTTCCAATCTTAGATCGACTTAGCAGCCATTTTAGGTCCATCCGCCATTTTGATTTCTGCTCCAAAGTAACTCTGTGTTCTGAAATAGTGGACAGTGTTTTCCGCTTGTAACTGAGCCGTCCTGCCCTTTGTACACAAGTTAATGTATGAACTGTCTGTTGGCCGAATATTTGGGTTGAGTAAAGAGACCTTGTCCCATGTCTGACTTGTAGACAGAGGATTACCTGCGCCAACAAGTCCGATCCGCGGACATACATCAACCACAATGTTGTCTAAATACTGAACGTGGACACTTGTTGAACTACATTGTATAGGATATGGGTTAAGGCTTATTGTTAGATCTGAGAATATACTGTTGCCATTGTGACTTGTTAATGTGTAAACTGAAGATGATCCATATGCATATAGTTGGACAAACTAGAAGTGAACTCGGCACAAACCCTAGACCGAGTATTATTAACCTGTAGGGAGGCTGGACATTATGATTGGAAATGTATAAAAAGCAGAACTGTTTAGATGTCCAGTACCTCTCACTTCTCACACCGAAAGGGCTGGTATTTGCTGTGATGTACTGAGGGCCAGATAGCTATCTGATACTTTGTTTCTTTGTAAACTGTACAGTTATAGAATAAAGATCTGTGAATCTTTATAGCCCGTGTTTGGTGTATTTCCTTTTGGGGTACTCAGCCTCGATATTTCCTTTTGCATTTACAAACAGGTGGGAACATGGACTATGAACATTAGAGACAAATAAGACTATGGGCCTAATTCACAGAAGCGTTTTATAATGGCAAATCCCCATTGGAAAACGCTCTGTGAATTAGGCCCTATATAGGGCCTCATTATGAGTTGTGCAGTATTCCAAATGGAATTACTGTTACCGCCTCTTGGTCTGGTGGATTTACCACCAGAGTACAAGTGGTGGTAGGTGGTGTTGGTCTCCATTTATTGGAGTCCATGTAGATTTCAGTGGAATTACTACCAGAGGTAATTCCGGCAGTGGTAATTCTGCCCATTTTGTCAATTTCGGGGGTTGAGGGGAGGGGTAAAGAGGTGGCTTTACCTCTAACTTTTTTCTGACGGTGAATCCTCCACTTTGCCTCCAATCATGTAGTACGGCAGTGTGATAATGTGGCGGTAACATAATTACCACTCAATTACTGCCATTTGTCACTGCGCTGCCATACTTGTAATGAGCCCCTATGTACATTATTTATTAAATAATGAACACTCATGAACTGAGGACATAACACATTGTAAACAATGTATACATTTTGTTTGCCCTCATGTTATATGGCCCGAGGTTAGGGGGGTAGATGCCAATGAAGAGCACTGGCCCCACCCTCCTGGAAATGAGGTGCGTTTTGAGAGCAGTCTTGAATACATGTACAGTGGCTATGTTCCTGATATCAAGGGGTTAGGCATTCCAGTGGAAGGGAACAAGAAGGGTAAAGGAGTGAAAGCTGAAAGCAGCGCAGTAGGGAGCAAAACTGAGGGATTGAGGATGGCATGGGAATAAATGGTGAAAGGTGTGGAGTACAAGGTTGTGGAATTAACCAGAGTAGGTAAGGGCCAGCAGTCTATAACAAGGTGTCAATAAAAGTAGGAGGAATTTTAAGAGGAATTGGTGCTGCATGGAGAGCATCACACATCCCGGTGATGGGCAGGGGTTGGAGAAGAAAATGGCAAGTTGAAGGACGTTCACAGTTTCAAAGTTGAGTATTTAGTTGCAGGTGAAATAGACTAGAGGGAAGGGCCAAGAGGAGTCTAGCATAGTAGTCACCTTGGCTAAGAACAAGAGAGGAGATCAAGGTTTCAGTAGGTGAGGTCGGACAGATTTTGTGGATATTCAGAAAGTTAATCTTGGTTGGTGTGGCAGGAGATGTAATGACTTTGTAAAGCTTCTCTGTCAGAAAGGGCACTCGGGTTGCAAGGCGTGGGCATGTGGTGAGGTTCTCCAGGTTAAAGGATAGAGGGAAGGGTTTGAGAACTAGGGTTTAGATAACTTTGTTCTTAGATGAGTTGAAAACATGACATGACAAGATGGCAGTGAGACACTTTAATATGTAAGAGAATAGCTAAGGAATGAAGGAGGATAAGAGAAATAAAATGTTGATGTCACCTGCAAACAAGCACCAGAAGTCAAAGGAAGAGATTAGTTTACTAAGACAGTAGGGGTTGAGTGGGATGAGAACAGGGCCAGGGACAGATCTTTTAGGAGCCTCCACTGGCAGGAGAGTGAGAGGGGAAGTGCCAGTGTTCTAAGAGTTGGAGAAGGACCAGTCAGGTAGGTTTAGAAGTGATCCAGTCAAGGGCAGAGGATAATAATAATGGTCAGAGTAACAAGGATAGAGAATGGATTGGCAGCGTCGAGAGCTGAACAAGCATTGGGGTGAGCATGACATGCAGAATAGAGGATAGTTGGCAGGGATGGGCGCAGAGAGAAGAGATGAGGTTGGTAAGGGAGTTTCATCTGGGTCAGTAGATAAATAAAAAATAATTTCTTGTTGCTGATATGGCCGGCATCAAAATGGGACTTATGACGGTGTAGCACATGGAGACACATGGGAGCCCTCAGCAAATGGATTGAAGGGATATTCCAAGGTTGGGTATGATGGGTGGTAGATGGGTAAAAGAAAAAGCAGGAGAGAGCTGCACAAAGGGAGCATAAAGGCGTCATTGAAAAGAGATATCATACAGTGGAGCGAAAACTAGGAGAGGAGATGTCCCTTTGGTTGCTAGGGAACCCTTGAATCAGATTTTAACTTTGGCCTATTATTGGGAGAGGTAGGTGGAGGAAGAAAGGAGGGGGGAAAAGGACAGGAAGAGCAAAAGGGAGTTGTCAGAGGAAGAGCAAGGAATGGAGGAGGGACAAGTGTTGAGTGATGAGGAGAGTAAGATAACATCGAGAGTGTTGCCATGACTGAGCATTGGCTGCTTGTGGAGGGCAGCCAGGGTGTGGCCTGCAAGGATGGTGTCAAGCTCAGTCATTAGGTAATATGGACTGTTGTAAGGTTGAAGTCTCTGATGAGGGACTTAAGGGGAAAGGACTCAATAGTGAGGTCAAGTTCAGGGAAGAAATATGTGAGTGAGCCAGTGCTCTGATAATGGAAAAGAGTAGTAAGTGTAGTTGTTGTGGGGATTTGAACAGCAAAGGAAGAGTTAAGAATATGAGAGGTGGAAGAGTTGTTGAAGGGAAGGAAGTCCCCGTTAATCATGAGGCATGCTCCAATGCCCCACTTTGCCACACAAGGTTAGTGGGAGAAAGTGATGGAGACAGTCAGTAGATGTGCACATTTTGTAGTATCATACGGTTGGTGGCAGTCAAAGCAGTCAGTGAGGAAGGAGGTTTTGGCCAAAGTAGTTGGACATTCCATAGTCCAGCATTGGATTTAGAGTAGTTGGAAGAAAGGGGTCAGAGAGGTGGAAGAGAGGGGAAGCTCCTAGGAGGGAATGAGGGGTCAGATAAAATGATAGAAGTGTCCCTTTTGTCAGTAGATTAAAGGGTGGAAATGGTGCTTGGGATTTGGGAAAAGCAATATTGGACCTTGCAGGGTGTGCATGGAATGCCCATGTAAAAAGTGGGGAGAGTGTGTTGAGGAGAAGCGTGGAATGTGAAATTGCATTGTTTGAGCAGATAAGTGCATGCATGCCAATAATAACAATAATAATAATAATAATAATTTTATTATAATAATAATGTAATAATAATTTTGCATTTATATAGTGCTACGAACCCTCAGGTATCCGAGCGCTGCTTTTTATTACCCACTGTGTGTGGTGCTCATTTATCGACCTCGGAAGGATGAAAGGCTGAGTTTGACCCCGCCGGGATTCAAACCTTCATTAGCAGGCTCTGCACAGGTGTCAAAGCGAGCACTCTACTCGCTGCAAACATGTACCTTTCTATTTGGGAAATGCTAATACAGTCATTTTGTTCCTTTGCATTGTGCGAATTGTAGGCATGGATGTCCGCATACAAAGGTAGGCAGGTTGGTAGTAACCAATACATAAACAATATGCTGTTAGCAACCAACAAAGTAAGTAAATAGGCCACTACTGACCAACAAATTAACCACAGGCCAGTATCAACCAATACAATCAGTAATAGGTTAGTAAGGCCCAGCAAATTATCCAATATACCCATAGTAACCAACAAGTTAAGCAAATAAGCTGACTTTATATGGCTTTCTCCTTCTGAAATAACAGGCTGAACAAATGATAGTTTGCAGGGTGGCTGAGGTATGATATTTTATAAACCTTCCATCTATCACTCTTCAGTTTTACAGTTTCATCTGCATGTGTCTTCCTTTGTCCGGCACCGTTGGGAGTTCCCTGGCAGAACGCTTCCTGTTCCCAGATGCCTCAAAGTATATATGCTTCCGTACAACCACACACAACGCTGTGAAGCCTCAAACATGTAGCTATTTGTTGAATATATTACAATAATGGGAAACATGTAATGGTAAAGGTACCAATAATCTTTTTTGGTTCTTTGCAATATACATTCCTTCTACCTTCTCTCTGCAACGTTTTCCATAGCGAGGGCTGGGAATGCCATTTCTGAAAACAAAACTGTTTTAACTTCAATAGAGCTACGTTTAAATTATGGAGAAAAGAGTCTTTTGATTGCATGCCAAACCTTGAATCTATTAGATGGTTGTGCTTGAAATCCCACATGGCGTTCTGCAAGAAAAGTCTTTCAAGGTAAAGCTGATATACCAGAGCTTGGGGTTTGTAATCAGGATATTCAGATATCTGACAGCTGAGTACCACCTGCAGGCAAAGAAAAACAAATCCTTTCATTAGTGAATCACTTTTCTTTTTTTCGTATTGTGAATATGATATAGGTTTGGCATAGGTTTTTAAGAAATTGCAACGCTGGAAAGACAACGAAGGATGAGTTTGAGAGAGGAAATCTGGCAATGTTGGGGACATGCATAGAAAAATTAAAAATATAGCTAGTTATGGGTGGGTGTATACTTAGGTGTCTAGGAGATAGGCTACTGCACATTAAATATTTGTATGAGAAGGTGAATAAAACATTTGAAACCACAGCATTACAGTAGGTATCAGTGGGCATCCAAAAATGAAAGGAATGGAGATATGGCAGTATGATGAGGCGTTCTCTGCCATTATAAGTGCATGGGTCTTGTGTCTGAATACCTCTACACAGTGACAGGTCACACTGCAGACTTTCAATGTCTATATTAGATACATTTGAGTGTACTCTAACCCATATGGTAAATCAATACAAACATACTACCATTACAATTGTTGGAGTTTATCTTGTTATCATCCTATAGATATGACATGGCACCTGTCTGATTATATTGTAATCCTCAAAGTGTAATGCTAGCAAACACATACTGATAATACATCAAAGGGTGAGGGAGAATTCTGAACCCAAATCTGAAAATATTTCTAAAACTGAAGTGAAAAGTGTAAATGAACTACGCTGGAGAAATGTGAGTCCTGTCCTCCCAAATATTCTAAGAGGGGGTAATTTACTATTCCAACTTCAGTATTGGCAATTTGGGGAAGCTTTTTGATTTGTGAGAAATGGGATGGGATTATATGAAGTCCCCCAGGGAAGCTGTGGAGAGAACGCTACGGTGTAGTGGCCACACCTCTCCTATCATTTGGCTGACTAAAATCCCATATATATGCCATTGTTTCTGTGAACAGTACAAACCACTGCTTAATATAAACTTGAGAATGTTCATCAGGGTAGATTACATTTTTATTTCTGGGATATGTAGGCATTGCTCAAATGGATTTGATATGAATATTGTCATTTGAAGTGTATGTGTTACTTCAGCCTCTACAAAAAATAGCATTATCTGAAGAGCTGATATTCAATATGATAGGTTTTATTTTGGATTTTACAAAGAGTGCATTATGAATCATTGTAATCGTCCCCCTTCTCGGTTTTGTCAAATAGTCTTATGTACCCATCTCTCCAGGTTTATTCTAATTTAAAATCAGACCAGAAGGGCCAATATCCATCTAATGGCCACAAACAGTGCATGGCATCTCTCTCTCTATATAAAACGCTTAGGTATGTTTCCGTACTCAGCTGATGCAATTTATCAGGGTTAGGTTGCCCTCTCCTGCCCAAATGACAAAGTGCACCTCTGTGTGCCTTTCTACTTCAACAATAGCTCCCATTTTAACAAACAGAAAGAGCACGGTTCTAAGCAGTCATCTTCACCTTCCACTATCACAAACATTCTGAATAATTACAAGTTACTTCCTCCCACCCCAACGTCTCTTCACACAGGGCACATCGGTTTTAGTGTCAATGAACAGTTAATTACCGGCTTAACGTTGCAGTCTCTAAAGAGCAAAATGCAGTAGAATGAATGCCCCCTAATGAGCTTAAACTGAAAGGTGATGCTGTAAATATGCAACTACGCAAGTTTGTGCCATCACAGGGACTTTGCAAAGGAACAAGGTTGACAATTGCACGTCTTCAAAGACACATCATAGAGGCATGTGTAATTGATGGAACTTAGATACTGTTCTCATACATTGCATACCTCGCATTCCATCTGATACAAATATGCCTTTCAAATTCAAAAGACGACGGTTACCTGTTTGTTTAGCTTTTTCAAGGACCATTAATAAGTCACGCCCCCTTTCTGGAAGTGATCAGTGGTAATCAGTGGTATCAGTGGTAATTTCCGATATTTAAGAAGGGGGGCAGAAGTGACGCTATGAATTACTGACCGATATTGACCGTTAAAATATGCTAGAATAGCATAGGTTATGCCGCGGAGGGCTAGTTGTTACTAAATTGCTACATCTGCCATAGCATACACCTGGCTTTTGTTACCTCCAATAACAGTTAATTTGCAAAACCACCACTTTAAGACAAATATATCTAGTTGTACTAATTGAAGCCCTGTTAGAAAAATTGCATTGGGTTATAGCTAAGACTTACAATTTGATATGAGCAGGCATACTGAACACAACAGGTGGTTTAAAACCGAGGGAAGGAGGTTTCGGAACAAACTCAAGGTACACAGGAGAACTAATGGTGGACCTAGCCACATCATTTGACCCAAGGGTAGAAACACTATAGAGTGCAAAATGTATGAGTGAACTCAAAAGAACAAATCTATGCTAGTAATGATTTGAGTCATGAATAGAAGTGGTTCATGGTTGCCCATTGGTATAGTTGTATTCTAATGTACAGGAAAGCTGCTGAAAGAAAGCAAGGCCTGAAAGCATTCCTGTTCCGCATGTTCTGACATGTCTCAAGAGTTGGGCTGGGCAGGAGTATAGCACATAGAATATTCATTCACCAGGAACATTTGTGGTAGTATAACTAATATTGAAGCGTCATGAGATGACAGTCCAAACACAGCACACGTAATTCAACCAGAGGCACAATAGTGAATTTAAGCAAACTGTGAACTAGGCAAGTTTCTTGCTTGAAAATTGGTTTACACTAATTCAGCAAACCCTTCTCAGGAATTCAAGATTAAGCATATTATCCAACTTTAGTAAAGGTCATCAGATATTCACACCCATTATATCCCAAGGTCTACAGAACATCTTTAGTAAATTAAGCACCCATATTTGCAAAGACAGCAGAGTGTAAAAGCTCATCCATTAAATACATATTGGCCCTTACCGGATGACAAACTGCACTGTTTTGTTGGCTAACATATTATCCCTACCTCTCTACAGCATACATTGATGATCAAAACATACATACCTCATCCAGCAAATAGCCATGCTGAAGGGCATATTCATGCCTCAGTGCAGTGAACAAGGCCCCTGGGTTGACTAGACCGCCAGGTCGGACCGCAGTCAGGGCTTCTTTCTCACCATTGGCAAAAGGCATCAGACCTCTCTTCAGCCACTGCTTCAGTTGGTTATGCCGCTCTTGTAGATCTGCATAATGTAAAGTACACAAGGAATACAGTTTTGAAAATGTTGTGGCCATTCAAAAAACGTGATTCACAGTCTCTGAGGAGTTTAATTGAGTTCCTCATCCTTGTGTTTGTATTATTAGACAGTTTAAGAATTTTGAGTGTGCAGCATAACATCTTGTTCGGAATTTCAAAAGAAGCTGTTCAAATGGTTACATCTTACAATGTGCACAGTTTGGCTTGACTAACTTTGAGTTAACTTTATATGTGCCTCCTGATACTGTTTCGGAGCTAAACGGAAGAATGTTAACATTGTGTGTTTTTTTCAAATAAAGGGGATATTTAAACCCTACGTTGTGGATGCTGGTGTTCCTTTGGGCTTAAGAACTGCAAAGCTAAAGATTCTCCCTGACTGTGAGTGTGACTCGTCTCTACCTGTGTCTGTACACTGGTTACATTTATATATATCCCGGAAGGATAGCTCAGCGGCAACGTCTTGGAAGCAAGACGACACGAAGCAACACATTTTCGATCCTCGGGTCCGTGCTTAGAAACCTCTGGGTATTTTAGCGCGTTAGAAAAATGCAACTAAGACAAAAACAATTACGCAACCATTCATGTAACAGTGCCTCAATGCCCACGGGCTGTGTGAGCGCTTTAAAAATGCAAAATAAATAAATATATATATATATATATATGTATAGTGGCAGTCACTGCCCCATAGTAAGATAAAAAAAATGTGCATTGACGTTTCCCAAAATCCTACTGCTAATACATTTTGACTTGGCAGATGGATTTGGATGAAATTATTTAAACAATGTTTGGCGTGGGTGCCTTAAATTAAACACGTTGGGGAAAATGTGTTGAATTGTTGAAAAGTTATTAGGAAAACACAAAAGATGTTTTTGGACTACCCGTATTCATTTTACCAAAGCGAAGAAGGTGCTTCCATTGGACTCCTGTTGATGGATGTGCACCAAATAACAAGCAAGTTGGGCACCAGGCGTCACAGATATTCTTTATTTTTGTTCGTTGCAAATCAGTCTATATAATCAGTGATGAAGGGGGTAACCGCATTTAAAAAAAAACGTTTCTATATCTCCAATGGTGCATTGCATCAGTCAGACTTTTCAGAAATGAAATCTGCAAATGTTCCTGAGATGCAAGCGATTACTACAGTAATCCCACAGACAGTCGAAAATGAAGAGCTCAAAACTAGATTTGGATGGTGAAAAGGCATGGTTTCACATAAGGGTAGAGGTGGGGAGGAGAAAAGAGAGCCTCATGTCTCGTGGCAGTGTTAGGAGGGAGCTTGATAGTGCAATTTGTGACCAAACATTTTCGTCTTACCGGGGGAATCCTGTGGGATTCCCATTGAAACCTTACAAGACGCACTCAGAAAACAACCATGTGTCCCATACATCGGCGAGTGAAAGAGGGCAACAGGAGACGGTCATAGAGAATTTTCCAAAGAGGTGGGACATGGCCCTTTCATGAGAGGACGTTTACACATAAAGGTTTACACTTGTTTATAGGCGCATGAAAAATGAACAATAAAAACAATTAAAAAAGAGTTGCAGTGGGGATGGGGAAGACTTTAAAATTGTCGCGTGTTTTACCATTGTCGCTCTAATCGGGAATGATTACCGGTAATGATTACCACCGTAATACAAGGCGACATTGCAATGACTATGCTATGTTTCTGCAGGAATTTACTGGGGGGATCTATCACAGAAATGAAAGGAGGGGGAACAAGGGGACATGGACCAATAGTCAGTGGGGTTACATGTGATTTTAACGAATCACAAAGCAACAAATTTATTTTTAACGAACCCAAAACATTTATAAAATAATTAAAATGATTTTTATTTTCTTTGTTTTTGGGGGGTTCCCACCCAAAACTCCCTTTTTTATTCATACTTTCCCCATCCCCTAAAACTACTATTCCCATTCCCAACTACATATATATAGTTTTTAAAAAAACATTATTTTTTATAGATGTTTTAGGTTCATTAAAAATTCCATTGGTTGTTTTGTATTTGTTAAATTCACTGCATACCAGTGAGTGGCCCATGCACTTTTAGGTGTTATGGTGCAAAAGGGACAGTGCCCATTGTCGTTGACATCTGATAATTTACCAGGGAAGGGGATATGACATGTGGCTACAGCAAGTGAAAACCTATTAAAGGCCACAGACCTTTTTCCTAATTTGGAGGAAATGGGACATAGGATATGGCCAAATGCTGTGGGCACTAGCTCATCGGCTATGGGCAGTGGGATCTAGTAAGTTAGTAGGCAGGGTGGTATGTGCCTCGGCCATAGGCTGGGGCCACTAGCTCTGGCTGCAAGCCATGCAAGGGGGGGATCTGGTTAGTTACTTGGTAGCGATATGGGTTGCCGCTGTAGGCCGCAGACACTGTCCAGTGGGGCACAGTCTGTTTGCTTTATTTCCATAACCAGGACAGTAGATAAGGCTGAAGGGCATGACCATGGGCACAGGTTATGGTCAATGGACATTGCCGGTGGGATCTGGATAGTTACTAGGTTATGATATGGGTCATGGCCAAAAGCCCTGCCCAGTGCACCCTAGTGAAGATTTAGCATTAAAAAGACCTTGAAAATCGAGGAAAACATTTGTTAAGAATGAGTTAAGATGATCCAATTCATCACAAAAAAATACTGGAAGTGTGACGTGTATGGGAAGGGATGACATCTAAAATGTGTTTTATTGGGTTATAGGTCAAAGGATCGAATCCAAAGGACCGAAATGCAATAGGGTCGAATCAAAAGGACCGAAAACCAAAGGGTTGAATATTTTTGGGTGTAAAAAACACTTTTATTTTACTATACGAAAACCAAAAAATATATATATATTTTAAAACAAAATGTGATCCTTTGGTTTTCGGTCCTATTGCCTCGACCATATTGCATTCAATTGTTTTGGGGTCCAACCTTTGACCGGACACCGTTTTATTGAGATGAATCAGATCATCTTCACTCTACCGTAACTTTGACCCAAATAAAAGAGAAGAGGTGATATTTAATTAAGCTTTCGTAATCTTCAGGTCACTTCTTCAGGCACAAGAAGATGCACTACAACTCAAACCCTTCCAGTGCATTAAAATCTATGCCCCCATGAGCTTCCAAGAGGGTGCGACTGCTCCTGTTACACGTCAAACTCTACCATTTCTTTAATGAGATGTAGAGAAGCAGACTCTGAATATGACAACTGATCGCATAATTTTCACACCGGCTATCACAAGTCAAAGACCCACAACATGACTGATTGTTCCTCTGCCCTATTGGCCTTTCATAGGCACAGGTTCAACACAGGGATTACTGTGCCACCACCAATCTCTATAAGGGATCAGCCTGGCAAATGACTTGCTCTATTTCAGTCTAGCCAGCCCTTTAGAGGCAATACTAGAAATGTTGCCAAAAGCCCGCTTAATATTCAAAATACAATTGTCAAACAAATGAATGTGTTTCCTAACCCAAGGTTTCACATAGATGGGCATGGTGGGCAATAAGCTCAGTCGATATGGAAACACAGCCACCCCTGCTTAAGACATGTGTACCTTCAGTAGGCTTGAACAAACCATGACTGAAACTACCCATGCCTTCAAGCCTCTCTCAGAGCAGCCCGGCAGTGTTTTGTTCTCTTGCCAGCTTCAATGTAGTCTGCAGTGTCTCATTTAAATCTTTCAGACTGCAATGTGTGGGAATACATTCTGAAGCGTATGGGTCATTGTAACCACAAATCAGAAACACACACACAAACAGATAAGGCATTTCAGATGTGAATTCTTAAGCTGTCCTTTTTTCCAACAGCTTCATTCCTCTTATGTTTGAAGGAGTGACTGAAATATTACAGAAGCTTGTAAATACATGACTTTGTTAGCCTATGTAAGTATCACTCTGTTTTCTTTTCTGGATAAACAATGTTCATATTACACTGGGCTAACACAGTACAAGCAGCCAAGTATAAAGGTTTGACTAAATTACACCTTAGCTTCTCCCGAGTATGTCATGCTTCAAAGGCAGCCCTGTGTTAGATTCTCACGTTCTCTACAACATCTATTTACATCTCCCTCTAAAATGTCCTTAAGCAACTATCCCCTCTACACTTCCCATGCTGATGACACCCAACTGTACTTAGGCAAAACCAACAAGAGCTGGCGTAAGGATTCGTGCTGCTAAAGATGAAGTGACAGTGTACACAACATTCCCTGAGAAGAGGGCCAGATATGCTGGTTGTTGCGATTTTCAATGCACATTCTCTCACCTCCCCTTTTCAGTTGCCATATTAGGCAGCTGTTTAGTGTGCAATATTGTAGTGGCAATGGAAACTACCAACACGTCTCGCATCCAGTAATGGATGAAAACAAGGTTTCCGAATCTCCATGGCTTCAAAACCAAACTATTTTTCTTTAACGTTACATGTTCCACTAACCATCATATGTGTCAAACACATTCGTTCATGCCTAGCAATCAATAAGTTCAAAACCCCACGACATATATGTCAATGTACAAACTCATCAAGGTGCTTCACCTCTGTCAGAGAAGGGGTGTGCAAGAGCATCTTACATATCAAATTGTAACATTTGATCTGATCGGCCATCACCAGGTCGCTACCAGCCCAACTAAATCTTACCTGCTATCATTCCACGTCCTCGATGTTCGCTTCCTTTCTCTGACTGGCTGCCATGGAAAGGGAGAAAGGACTATGTGTAGTCCCTTCTCCCCGTTCCTGGTGTCCATTTTCTTTGTTCACTTTTTTTAATCAATTTTAATAGCCACCATGGAAAGGGATAAGGGACTACATCTAGTTCCTTACCGCGTTCCATGGCAGTCATCTTATTTGTTTTTTTCTTTTTTCCATTGTTAAATGCGGAAAGCCTCTCACAACTTACAAAAAGACACTATTAGCACCCCAGTTTTACCTGCCGGAGCACCAATAGCAATATTGCTGGGGCCTCGCTGAATGCCCCCCAGCAAGGGGCTTATTGCTTAAATAATGTACTGCACTATAGTGTTTTTGTCATGTAGTACTTGAAATACAAGGGGAAAAGTGATAAGAAGAAGCAGAAAAAAGAGAAGTGATTAGTGAGCTACAAGTCTACCTGCTAGACAAGTCCTGGCTGAACCAGATGGGTTTGAAAGGTGTTCCTGAATTTGTTGTAATCTTGGGTATCTGATCAAAATTAAGTGGGGCTACAGTAGATACCTCCACAGCGCTTAATATCTGATCATGTTGACTTGACAGCTGCCCTGGGTGGTTACCTCGTCCACGCAGGCTTAAAATAACAGCTCTTTGTCAAGAACATATGTGCACATTTGGCACCCTGATTACTGACTTTGGTTCCTTTCATTTAATGTGAACAGTTTCTGTCAAATGATGACTGAATCTGAGTAGAATACTGCTGTAGACAGTAATGCACCATACTGTTCCCAGGTTGATGAACCCAATCTCTTCTGACCAAACCAGAAACTTTCTGTCTTCAGCATGACACTGATAAGTCAACACATTCTGTTGAAACATTCTAATTTTGGTGTGACATGTACATTTTAATAACTGGAGTTGGGGGAGTATCTTTCCTCTGTTATTCTGCATAACAATAGATATATGTCTGATAAGAGTGGTTTGCCATGGATACCAAGTGTCCCCAGCCAAGAAAAGGATGGGGCAACGATAACAAATCAAGTATGTGGTCTGAAAATCAAGGTCGTACGGTGATTTATCAAAGACAGAAGAAAGAGCTTAATCCAGATCCAAGAGAAGTTTCTGCTCCAATGTAGGTAATAACTATGTTCTCTGAGTGGATTCCTTCTTCCATCCTACCCACTCAGTTCTATTCATCCTTTGAGAGCCTAGTATATACATTGGTCATCTCTCCCTGCTCCACCCTGACCATTGCTACCATTTACTGGCCTCCAGGTGCTTCCTCTCTGTTTCTTTCTGAGTGGGCTGATTTCTGTTCCTCCTTACTCTCAACCACCACCAACCTGCTATTCCTGGTTGACGTTAACATCCAATTAGACTCCCCATGGACAGCATCCACCCTCTTCATTGACCTCTGCACCTCCCTATCCCTCTCCATTCTTCTTTCTGGTCCAACTCACTCTGCCGGACACACGCTGGATGCCATCATCCATTCCAACCTCCCTCTCTTAACTCCTCGGGTCACCCCTCTCTCTTGGTTGGACCACTCTCTTCTCTCCTCCCGCCTGGGTCCCTATGACCTTGTGACAACTCCTCCAAAAGCCCTGCCAACCTCGTTTATGAAAATCCATCTGATGAAATGAGCGTCAGCCGCTGCCTTCACTTCCACCTTCATTCGCCCTAGCCCACCCAACTTAGACTCTACCTCTGCTTTCAGCATCCTCCTCTATTTTCCCATCACCAACACCTTGACATCCTTGCCCCAGTCATTAACGCCTGGTATAAATCTGAACTTGTAGACCGGAAACATAAGTGCAGGGCTGCAGAACAGAAGTGGCACACCTCAAGTTCACCCTCTGACAAACTTGCCTGCTTCTCCTTCAAAGGCATTAAAGACTATCTCTCTGTGTCCAAAAAGGGCCCAGATTCAGGCACGAGTATCTGGCGTGTCCAACAACATGGCTGAACTCTTCAAAATCTGCAGTGAATTGCCAACCCGTCTGCAGTATCCTCTGCCCTTGCTCCTTCCCAGGCCCTTTGCAATGCACTTGCCACTCACTTCACCTCAAAAACCCAGGACATACTGAATAGCCTTGTCATGCACTCCTCCAACTGACCCCCCATGCCTCCCCTGACCACTCTCCCTACTCCTTCCTCCTTTTCCTCCTTTACCTCTGTCTCTCCGGAAGAAGTCACCAGAGTTGTCAACTCCATAAAGGTCTCTTCCAAGCAGGTTGCCCCTTACTCATCCAGAACCATCAAGCACAACATTTCCTCTCTCGTCCCTTCTGATCTTTGTAACTACTCCTTTGCTAATGGCTCTTTCCCATCCTCTCTCAAGCACATCCTTGTGTGCCGTATCCTTCAAAAACTGTCAGCAGACTCTTCCTGCCCAGCCAACAATCGTCCCATCTCCATCACCCTTTTCCTGGGGGAAACTGCTTGAGAAGTTGCCCATGGCCCAACTCAACTCCCACACTGAACTTGTTGGCAGTCTCCATGACCATCAATCTGGATTCCGAGCATCCAGAGGCATAGGAACTGCTCTTCTGAACACCTGTGAAGAACTGATTGCACCCCTTGATTCCAACTCTGCTTCTGTCCTCATCTTCCTTGATCTCTCTTCTGCATTTGACATAGTGAACCACATACAGAGTCTCCATGACACCTTTGGTATCTCAGAGGGGGCACTGGAATGGCTTACCTCCTTCCCAACTGACCGCTCTTACAAAGTCCTATGGGCACCTTCTCCTCCCCTACTTCCTTCTACACATGTGGCATCACCTGTGTTAGTCTAGAAAATACCCTACCACATTATAGACGGTATATTATGTTGGCCGAAACCCAACCGCATCATATGCCCTGCACCGCCAGTACAGAATCGTCAGCATAGCCATAGAGCATCCATTTTGTACCAACAGAATTCACCATTTTGCTTTCTGTTGCTTTTCTGTTCAAACGCTTTGCAAAAATGAATTCTATTTTGTTCTGCCCTGCACAGAGCAAGGCCACAAGTTACATGTTGAGAGACTAGCCCAGACAGAAATACATTGCTTTCCTCCCTCACGAGTCCTTGAAGGCGAGCAGAGAGGAATTTAATCACCAAGCAGGTGCCAGCTGGTCTCGCTGAAACTGCAGAAACTGTAGAAATAGGCAGCTAAAGACATGAATTATACTCTCCTTCACGGCCCCCCTTACTGGGCCCCTTTAGATCAAGCTGACCCCTAGCACACAAATAGAAACTAGAAGATAGCATGCTGTGGAATATGTCTCTCCTACGAACACAGCTCGCTCACAGAACAAGAGCATTATGTTCTCTGTAACAAAGGATAGTGTCTGTGCCATCGCAGATTGCAAATTGTTGCTGAATAAATCTCTTAGAAGGTGTCATACTCGTCATAATTGTCAATCACCGAACCCTTTCTAAAAAAGATACATTATGAGCAGTTTTGACGTGTCACTGACTGATAATGTGATGATCTTTTTGTATATATGTGACTGTTGTAGAATGCTCGCTCTCTTGGGTCTCACAAGGTCTGGATGACACACGTTGCGAGACGTGAGATCCAGTCGGCGGACTGAGACTGTTTGCTTTGCAATAAACCCTAGGTTTTGGGAATTGAACCTCGTGTCCGGCGTATCAGTTCATGTATGGTGATTGTGCCTTGTTTCCATGCGCGAGGGTCTTCAGTGCCCGTCAAAAAATGCCACCCGAATAGGGACCCTCCCCCATTTGCTCCATCGTGTACGTTGAAATTTGAAGAAGGCTGAAAAAACGAATCGAGGACGAGGCCGTCGAACTGGGATCGAGAGGTGTTTGGGGCGACCCTGTGAACGTGATCAGAGACTCCTTTGCGGATCTGTACACAACCGATCCCTGATCGACGCATCCGCCCAGAGAGCAAGAAGGCGAGGGTCCTGAAACGAGGCAGATTGAGCCAGATACGCAGACACGACGATCCTTGGTTGCGTCTGTATACAGAGAAATTGCATCTTGAGAGACGAGTTGATTGATCAGGTGAGTCGTGCCCCGATTCTTAACAGCCCTGATATTGGTTAAGAGTTGCTCTTGCAAGATCAAACGCCGAGGCTAAGGTACGAATAAAATCAAACATGCCTGGGAAATTGTCTTCCTGTCTAGTGGGATTTTTCCACTGCGGTAGACAATCTTTGGAAACTGGCCAGGCTGTGCCACCCGTAAGGTCACCAGCGTTCGAGATGTATGTGAAGTATGGAGTAGGGGCAATAATGTTTTGTGAAATTTGGTATAGGCAGACCAGACACGTAGAAGATTTGCAATGGCCAAAAAATGGTAGTTTTGAGATGCCATGAATAGGACATTTGGAATCAGTATTGCTACGCAAGAAAGCACGCCCTGCAACAATTGACGTCATTAGGGACTGGAGGAAGGAAGCTAACCTCCGCTTGAGAAGCAGAGACAAACATGCGCGTAGGCACAAATCTAATGCAGATAGAGCACTAGAACAGAAAGAAAAACAGTGGGATGAGGATATCAGAAGGGCAGATAGGAGCCTTGAATTAGGCATAGAAAAAATATATCCTCAACAAGAGTTGCATGCATCAGATGAACTAATCAATAAGATTTTAAATGAGAAAAGGCAATAACGCCCCAAAAGTAAGATTGACACAATTGCATCAGTGCCCATTGCTCAAACAGAACCCAGGTTGCCACCCACCCGTCCAGTTGTTCCATCTGCACCAGCCCCTCCTGAACATGAGATCCCACTCCCCCTCCACCTACCGAGCTTGAATTCGCAGCTATCAGAGAAGGCAGCGTTGGAGAGGCAGGGCCTGCACAAAGCATGTACACTAGGATAACCCGTAGTGCGGTCAGCAGGGAAAGAAAGAGAGAGTTGAAAGAACAGGCAGAAATATATATCGAAGGAAATGATGAGACATCAACGCTGGGGTCGATGTATGATTATAAGAAGCTCAGTGAAAAACACGTATTGTTGGAATGCATGGGAGAATATCTTATGGAAAGATGGAAGCAATTAACTGGTATGGCACTGCCACAGAAGTTGCAGGATTTGAATGCCTTTTCACGATTGAGAGAAAGTGATTCAGAAATGAAGGAGCATGTGGACAGGTTATTCGAGTTTAAAGATGACCTTGATGAATTATCTTCAGACATGTTTTCTGCTCCTGGGTTTTGGTACAAAGAGGTAAGGAAAGGGAGACGAGGGTCGACAACATATGTCCAGCAGCGATTTTGCCCGCCATCGAAACCGGATAGTGAAGAAATTAAAATATGTACGCGACAAGCGCTTAGATGGATTATGGATGCTAGTATTCCTATAATAGAGGTGTATGATACGTTTGAACTGTATACGATAGAGATGCAAAGGACACCATTACAAGTAATGGTTGAATATTTGCAAGATAAATATGTTGAAAGAAATGATTGCTGTCCCTCTGCGTTAATGACAGTACATAAGAGAGCGTGTTTGTCCGAAACTGGAAAGACTGCTCTATCCCTTGATCTAGCTATAGTACTTATAATAGAAGAGAGAAAGGAGGGAAAGCTAGTACGATATTTCCAATGAGAGAAGTACCTCCCACTTTTGTGCCAAAAACAGAAACCCCAGGTGTTGATGGAGGCCCAGCACAGGTGACAGAGGCACATTACACAGCACAATATGTACATGTCCCTTTCTTTAGATGAGAGGTGAATAATATAAAACAAACAATCCCTGATATAAGAAAGAATCTGGCGGGATTCTATAAAGAAATTGAATCGTATTTGAGATTGCCAATTTTTAATATGAGCGATATTGACCTATTCTTCCCTGTAATTCTCCCAGCAGATATATGAAAGCAAATTAGGAATGTAGATGATCATGAAAGTTTGGGTGCTACTTGGGAAAATTTAATAAAAGAGGATGCGGACAGAAAAGCAGGCGAAAAGCCATCGTCAAATATGTCAGCGTTACCAGCACGAACAATATAGAAATTGAAGGTTATAGTGCCTGAAAGAAGAATTATATGGGACAAACTAACTGCATGCGTGCCAGGCAAAGATGAGTTGGCTACTGACTCTTTCAATAGATTTGAAGAAGTGTTTACAGATTTTAGTGGTCAAGATTTAAGCACTGAACCCGGGAAAAGACTATTTGTTGACAAATATGTTAGAGGGTTGCTACCTCAAATCCAAAATTTGATAATGACATCTGAAAGTGCATGGCAAGCAAAATCACAGAGTGAAGTATTACAAATGGCACAGTACTATGAAAATAGAGTAAATACAGAAAAAGAAAAAGAGGTGAAAGATAGAGTGAATCTAAAAACAAGAATGTTACTACAGCAGGTAGCAAATAATAATAGGGGTAGAGGAAATGCACAAGGACGAGGGAATTACTCCAACATGCATGGAGGTCCACTTGGCCTAATCAATGTAAGTCAGTCAACAAGTTTATTCGGATTGAAAAAAATCCATCAAACACAAAGCAAAATCAACACACAAAAAGCATTTACAATCAATAGACCATATACTGGAATAGTACAGCAAAGAGTCTCTTAGGGAAAGAAAAGGGTGAAACAAAGGCCCCCATCACCCTCTGGATAACTCACCTTGCCTGGGCCTGACCCCCAAAAAGCCTGTCTGGTCACGGCTCTGGGGAGTGAGGTTTGCCCCAGACAGGGGGTAAGTCCTCCTGACTGGCCTCATGGGCGATATAGAGCCTAAATAGGAGTGTGGGCTGATTAGAATTCCGCTCCCTGGTGTCCCTCCCATCCCCCCCCATTGCCCCAGGACCCTGCTCGCCAGTCTCCAGTCCCAAAAGCCAATTCCACTATGTACTCCGAGCTCTTGCCCACACTGGCCAATCTCCGACAGCCTACCAAGGTTTCCCTGGATATAAAGGAACATCCTCTCACGGATCGTAACCAGTGTACACTTTTGTTTACAAGAGACTCCCTGGACTCCAACATGTTCCTTTCCATTTTTGGTACCCCGTGAAGATACACTGTAGCTCGACCATTCTGGTCTTGAACAGGAGGCTGAGATGGACCGTCTCTGTGCCGTGGACCAAAGGCAATCTTCCCCTCATGATTAGGGCTTTTTAGGACTACTGGACTTGGGGCAAATTCCGCCACCCCACCATGCTCACTGTACTTGGTGCCGCCTGCCCTGGGATCTTTTCCAATGTCTGACACAGAGGGACTTGGTTCTTGGGGTGTACCAGAGGAAAGTCAGAGAGACCCTTACAGACAATCGGAATGGGAAAGGGCTCCCCCTCCCTTTGCTCCCTCCCCTTAATGGCTATTAGTGTTGTAAGCAAAATTCTAATAGCAGCCAACTCAGCCAAAACTTGTTTGCACTTACACCCCCCGAGTGACAGATCCACCTCGACTCGGGGGTTAATAACCGGCCCTACAGCCCGGGAGGTTTCACATTTTGGTTGCTTGGACTCCCTAAGTGGAGATAGGTAGAGAGAGGGGCTGGCCAATGGGCACACTATGGGCATAGGTACACTCCCAAAACTTCTGTTGCCCAGGGAGAGATTGCACACAGGGTCGTCGTCAATAAATGAGCTGCCCCCCGCAGTTGGGCTAGCCAGAGCGGAGCTAGAAAGTGTCTTTCCCGGGCTGGCACGAATGTTTTGCACATCCAGGTTTAGAGCTTTGACTGGCGCTCCCTTTTGATCCTGAGGGCGAAACCTCTTCACAGCCAGGACTTTTCGCTTGGGTTTGGGACCACTCTCTTGGCGGGCGAGATGAACCTCTGAACAAAACGAAGGGAGGGGGAAGGGTGAGAGTGCTTGTGATGGAAGGGGGGGGGTTTCTTTGGTGGGCCATGAGCTTTCAAAGTTCTTAGGGACTTGAGGAGTGACATTGCGTGTTTAGTGGGTCCACACCAGTGTTTCTGCCCTCTTGTCCAAGACACACAGACAAACAGCTCCTAGTACAGTCCCTCGCCTGCACTTACTTCACCCTCTTCTCCCAGGTGGATCCAGGCCGAGCCTCCCTCTTCACCGCCGAAACACTGTGTCCTTGTACCGCCTCAGGGTCAGAGGGACAAAGTCCAGGTGGTGCACCTCCACGGGTCCACAAACACCCTCCGCGGGACGCCAAAACCCGCGCCCTTGCTCCCCCGCAGGCTTCCTGCCCTGCGGGGAAAATGTGGAAAGGAAATAAAGAGGGGGCGTGGCCTCTCCTCCGAAGTACGGTGGCCCTCCTGGGCTTCTGAGCAAAGGCTCCGCGGGACGCCAACACCCGGACCTTGCTCCCCCGCGGGCTTCCTGCCCAGCGGGGATAATGTGGAAAGGAAATAGGGAGGGGGCGTGGCCTCCCCTCTGAAGTACGGTGGCCCTCCTGGGCTTCTGAGCAAAGGCTCCGCGGGACGCCAACACCCGCGCCCTTGCTCCCCCGCGGGCTTCCTGCCCTGCGGGGATAATGTGGAAAGGAAATAGGGAGGGGGCCTGGCCTCCCCTCCGAAGTACGGTGGCCCTCCTGGGCTTCTGAGCAAAGGCTCCGTGGGACGCCAATACCCGCGCCAATGTGCATACTGTAAGGAAGAGGGTCCTTGGCGAGCACAGTGCCCACATTTGCAGAATAGAAATGGGAATGGCCGAGACGACAGAACAGAGGTCGCCCGGGAACACAGGGGCAAAATAGAAACACTGGTATGCCACAAAATCAGAATAACCAAGGAAACAACAACCAGAATCAGAGCCAGAATCAAAATAAGCAGAATGGAGCAGGAGATGGAAATGTTTATGATACTCAATCAAATACATATTATTCTGGTGACTTTACATCAGATGATGTATTGTTCCGCTAGGACAGCCCAAAATAGGGGTCGGAAACAGTACCTATTCCTGTTGACCAGAAAGGACCCTACGTAGAAATGAAAGTTGGGAATAAGGAGCACACTTTTCTAGTGGACACAGGTGCACAGAAGTGCTCAATAGACCATCACTTGGTTCCAGAAATACCGCTTTCAGGGCAAAAGAATGTTTCAGTACGGTTCGCAGGCACCCCAGTAATTAGCCTGGTGTCATAGTCAGTGCCTATAACATTAGGTCCATTCACTGAGTCTTGCCCGTTTCTGTTGACACAAAATTGCGGAGAGAATCTATTAGGTTTAAACTTGTTAAAAAAAACTGTGTGGTTTTTCATTGTTCTCCTGATGGAGTGTTTTTGATGATTTCACCACAGAAAATGCCAGTGTACCAATTCTTGTCCAGACCCCTACCAACAGAATTAAGTAAGGTACCGACTTGCATATGGGCGATGAATGATAACGATGTTGGTTGTTTGTAAATAGAGCCAGTGAGAGTTGTTTTGAAAGAGGCAGTAACATTGCCGCATATTCCCCCGTTTAAAATTTCAGTGGTAGGAGAGAAGGAATTGAAATGCATTGTTTCAGATTCGGTTAAAAGAAATGTGAGTGAAGAGATTACTGGTAGCACTTTTAACAGTCCCATTCTTCCAGTTTATAAGAAAGGATGTAATGAAATACTGTTCCGTTTCATAATTGATTTACGCGCATTGAATAAAGTAGTTGATCCCCAATTTCCGTTGGTCCCAGATGTCACCACCATTTTGACAATGATTCCGGCTTCGGCTTCATATTTTAGTGTAGTCGATCTTAAGAATTCTTTTTTTAGCATTCCTGTACACCCAGATAGCAGATACCTATTTGCTTTCACACTAGGAGGGCGTTCTTTCACATTGACACAAATTCCACAAGGTTACACTGAGAGCCCAAGTATTTATAGCAGAGCATTAAAAGAACAACTAGATATGCTAAAGCTACCAGCAGGTTGTGTACTATTGCAGTATATTGATGACTTGTTGATTGCTGCTGACTCAGAAGACATTTGCAAAGGGAGTAACGCCATGTTGTCGACACATTTAGCATTACATGGTCATGAAGCTTCTTTAAAAAAATTCCAGTATTGTCGAAAGGAGGTGGCCTATTTGGGCTACCTACTTTCGAAAGAGGGAAGAAGACTGACACCAGAAAGTATAGAGAGTATCTCTGGTATGCCTATTCCAAAGACAAAGAAAGGAGTCATACTAGGCATGGCTTCATATTGCCGGCAGTGGAATAGCGAATTTCGTAATGATTGTAAAACCAATGGTGGCATTAACAAAAAAGGATGTTGCCCTACCTTTGCCATGGAATGAGGAATGTCAGAATGCATTTGATCTGCTCAAAGTTGCTCTGTGCTCAGCTCCAGTTTTGGGCACACCAAATTATGAAAAGGTTTTTAAATTATTTGTGCATGAGAATGTGGTTTGCGCGCTGGCTCTATTGACCCAGGAACAAGGCGGAAGAAATAGACCATGCGGTTATTTTTCTTCTGCGCTGGACCCTGTAGCATGCGCTTTGCCATGTTGTTTACGCGCTGTCGCCGCAGCTGCTGCGTCAGTAAAACAATCCGAGGGAATGGTGTTGGGGCACGCCTTCATTTTGATGGTGCCCCACACAGTAGACGTTCTTTTGCAACATCTCACATCAGCTAGATTGACTAGATATGAAATTGTCCTGTTTGCACCACATATTCAAATTCAGAGGCGTTGCGCTTTGAATCCTGCAGAATGAATGCCTCCTCCCAATAAAGAAGTGGGTGAGAATGAATCACCTCCCCATGATTGTTTAATGGTTACTGAGGAAGAAACGAAAGGGAGAATTGATCTAACAGACACCCCACAGAAAGAGCCAGACGGAGAACTGTTTTGTGATGGTTCCTGTTTTAAATTACCTGATGGCACGGCAACTGCTTCCTATGCCATCACGACACTAAAGAGTATTTTAGAGAGCAAAAGAATTCCATACAATTCAGCGCAGGCAGCAGAGATAATAGCATTGACAAGAGCATTTGATATTTCTGAAAATCTAAATGTAAACATATATAATGACAAATGGTTGTGGTGAGTTAGGCACTCCTTAAATTTTCAAACCAATTCTATTGAATTGTGTAACTGCAGTAGTTCCAGCTTGAGGTGCAAACCCACTAAAAAAGGTGCCTCCGTGATGTGGTACCTAAAAGACGATAGAAAAAAAGACCCTGGCCATGTGGCCAGCGGTGCGGGCTTCACTCCCTTATTCCACTATACAGTGATGTAATTAAAAAAATAGTAATGATAGAAATATTCTTAACTTGTATCCTTTTTAAAAAAAAATGTTTAATTGATCAAGCGCCAATAATATGGTACGCCGTTTTTCCAATCAAATTGTCGTGGAAGAATTAATCACAAATGCGGCCTAGGCATTTCGGGTCAAAACTCTTCCTCAGGGCCTGTGATTACATCAATTTATACAATATTTGGTCTCAAATATCACTGCACATACGACATATACCACATAGTCAAACAGAAATGTCATCAGTTAACAAATCATCAGTGAGCTATTTACATATCAACACATTGATTGCATCCGTTGTCATCATCATATAGTTCAACAAGAACACAGTAGCAATACGTTACCCAATTTCCATTTAGGTGGTGTGAATTTCATGCATCATTTTCCGGTAGAAAAAATGTCAAAAAATTCAAAAATATAAAAATAAAAAATAATAAAAAACACTAAATATAAAGGAATAATCAGTGTGATGATCATGATAATGTCCAACTTATCCATAACTTCATCTTACTTCTAGTAAGCATCCTGAGCCGGTATCACTAACCTTCAATGAGCGTGAATACTCAAAAAAACGTTCACTTTCACCCGCGGTTTTGTCCGTGGGAGGAATACCTGTGCTGTGGCGGTCTCTGCAACGAGATCGGCCGTGTATGTGTAAATAAGTTTAGGCTACATATTAGATCAAGTTCACTCTTAGTTTTGATACTTAAATGCAGAATTACATATTTGGTAGATCCGCTGTATTCAGCTGGACCCGAACGGTCTGACAATATGGCTCACACTTCCGCCTGCAGTCTTGCCCGCGGGAGAAAAACACATACGGTCGCGGTCTCTGTAAAGAGATCGGACACGTGTCAATACTCGTAAATAACTCGACAGGTAAAGCCCACCGCTTTCATATTCCATATCTACTTACATAAGCTGAAGAAAGATCACGGTTCACTGCCGTAGCTGAACGCATTCGCGCGTGTGCATGGCTGTGTCTGTGGGGAAGTGTTGTAGCAGCAACCAGTTGCCGCGGCAACCGTTGCTTAGTATATAACGGCCATATTGGAATAGGTTGATAACCTAGCTCTATTCAAGCTCCTTAAACTGCCATATTGGAATGGTGCAAACGTAAATGAAAAACCATATATTTATAACGGAACCCATTCCTATTTGTGGAGAAGCACTCTATAATACTATTGTTTCTGCACATGATTCTCACTTACTACTCATTATACTGAATTTGAAAATAAACCTACACACAAACAAAATGTAAAAAAAAGTAAATAAATTAAAAATAATAATAAAATTAAAAACTGAAATAAATTATGAATGTGATACACATCAAGTCACAAATGTATGTGATACATGAATACATATTGCAGAAAATATATCTCGTGTGTATTCAAAATTCACAATGTCAAGTCACACAACCATAAGACACAATTGAACTGATTCATAAAAAACAACTGAGATCTAGCTCCTCGTTCATTCCTTCTGGAGCAATAGACCCCATTCTTTCTATCCATTGTGCCTCTTTCTGGGCTCTCAATTTCTTCATGTTGCTGTTTTGACCCTTGGTTGGTATCACTTCCAAAACTGCAAATTTGAGCTGACAGTCAGTATGCATTCGGGGTCGTGCACAATTTTGGCCGACTCTGGGCTGAGAGGGGTTTCCAACATCACATGGAACTAAAATCCAACATGGCCCTTTGATAGAGCGATTGTTGTCTGCACGTATGTGACCAAATCGACTGGCAATAATGAAATGCGAGGTGCATAAGAAAATAACATGTATCGTCGGAAAAGGAAACGCATTCGCAGACAAAATTGCAAAACAAACTGCCACTGATTTACACACGAAAATGTTGATAGTGCAGTCAGAACAAGTGCCCTGCATGATAGAAAATGGGATTGCCACAGTCAAAGAGATGCAGGCGGATGCAACTGCTGATGAAATAAAAGGGTGGGCTAAGGGCTCCGCAGAACTAGCTTTAGAAGGTTGCTGGGTGGACAAAGAAAGTAGAAAGTGGATGCTGCCCGACTCCTTCGTAACCGCAATGGTCACCATAACCCACAGCCCCACTCACATATGTGCGAAAAAGATGATTCAGCATCTGGCTACAGTATGGCAGAACCCGCACATAAGAAAAAATGCTGAGGGACTAGTTCAGAATTGTATGACGTGTTTGCAAAACAATATTGAAAGAGGTGTTTGCAACACAATATTGAAAGAGGAACAGCCACTCCAACAGGTAGTTTTGGCCCCCCCTCGATGCCCTTTGAAGTTATCCATTTTGATTTCATAGAAATGGAAAGATGTCAGAATCTGAAATACATCTTGGTGGCAGTATTTGCGTTCAGTAAATGGGTGGAAACATACCCGCTAAAAGACTACAAAGCAATGAGCATGGCAAAATTGATGCGAAAAGAATATTTTTCCTGATTCGGCCTGCCACAGGTCATATGGTCAGATAACGGCCCGCATTTCGTTGCCGCCGTAATATTACAGATTTGTGCAGGACTTCAGATTAATAAACGATTCCATTGTGCCAGGCACCAGATTAGTGCCGGTCTTGTTGAATGCCAGAATGGCCTATTGAAAAACAAAATAAGCAAGATATGTTCAGGGAGTCAATTAAAATGGATAGATGCATTACCTTTAGCTTTGTTGTGTATGCGCACATCTGTGCAAGCAAGAACTGGACTCCCCCCATACGAGATCATGATGGGGAGACCTGCTAATGTTTGGTATGCGCCAAGCCCAGGCGCTTGAGTGAAGTTGAATACCCTGTGCATATTGTAACATTTTAACGCAGAAGCTTTGTTTGATTCATCAGCAGGTGCAGGAGGCTCTTCCTGTCAGATATACAGGCCCAAGGCATTGTCAGCAGCCAGGCAATTGGATCCTGGTAAAGAACTTTGAGAGGAAGTTATCACTTGCAGCAAGGTGGCGTGGCCCTTACCAGGTACTCTTGGCAACGCAAACTGCAGTCCGTGTGGATGGTCGTAAGGCGTGGATCCATGCCACCCACATGAAAATAATTCCATCACCATTGAAAGAACTGCCAGATCAGGACGACCAGAAAGAAACAACTGCCTCTGACTCGAAAGACACCATTGCCAGTTCTCTGCCACAAATTCTGCTTGAGCTTGAGGGAAAGCCTGAGAGGATTGCTAAAAAGGAGAAAGGGCGAAAATGTGCCCCAACTTTAACCAGCTCAATCTGCATCATCACCGGCTGACATAAAGCCTGCATCATCACTTGCTGCATCACAAGCTGATACTGAGCCTACATCTGGAAGTGCATCTGCACTGTTCATTGATCACACAGTACCTGGAGCGATAAGGTACAACCTATGTTCTCAAAATCGAAAGTGATCTCTATTCCCATCACGGATTAATTGGGAATCGGAGGCCTAGGGAAGTGGAGCGTGGGGGGCTGTACCAATTTGGGAGCTCTGGAAAGCGGCTTCTCTGTGCTATCTTTGAAAATAAAAATCCATTTGTCGATCACCCCGTGCGAACAAGCAGGGCGCTTATGGTACGAAGACAATTGATGTTTGCTCTGGAGTCTTTTGAGCAATGTGCAAGAGCACGATAATCTTGCCTTACGTTTATCAATCGGGGCTGCCGAGAACTGGCCTAAACACTTTGTTAATGACTTCGAACATATTGGTGTTTCAATTCAACGGCTGCTGCCGTGAGAAGTATTCACACCGAACATTGTTGGAGAAGAAGAGTCATGCATGATGCCCATACCAGTTTCTGCCCCCTCCTGCACCAACTCTGATGATGTAATAGATATAGAGACTATAAAGAAAAATAGAAAGAATTGCTGTAAGAAAGTAATGTTAATGATTATGACACTTCTGGGTATTCTATGTACCATTATCCCAGTATTATGGTATCTGGAGAGCGTGCACCCATTAAGTTCTCTTTTGCCTGCCCCAAAAGCATCTGTCACAGACAGTCCAGTACATGTACTCTCTTATACTCTCCCTCCAATAGAAGAAAGACACAGGGAAGGTTATGGTAATAACACATTGCTTTTGATTATGAATACGACTCACTCAATCTTGAACAAGACTAACTGCTGGGTCTGCATGCATTTAATTTACTCCTGCATGGTGGAAAAGGAATAGGTTGGTATGTACAGCCATTACCCCTCAATACAGCAGGCTATACATCACTAAGTGCACTCTTTTATGGAAAGTGGAATAAGAGTGACACAGGTCAATTAGACAAGACAAACATAGAATAATTTGAAAAAATGGTAATGAAACCCGTAGGTTGCACCATATTTAACAAAGCAAGATTAATAAAACAAGAAATAACGCCAGTAGACAGACTGTATGTGCCTTATAAGTCAACTGTAATCACGTTTCACATGAACCCAGCAGGGAACAAAGATGTAGTGCCCCCCCCCTCATATACAATAAATGACAATCCTCGCACTGTTCCATTTTGCTTACGGAAAAAAGGCTCCTATTCAGTAGGGACATTTGATAGATGCATGAATATTGCAATATTTGAGAGAGAAGAAGAACCGATATATGTAGGTGACCCCGTTTATTTTGTATGTGGAGAAAAAGCTTATCCCTGGCTACCTAGAAATTGGGGGGGTGGGCATGTTACTTAGGGATCCTCTTCCCTGGGATATTCCTTTCCCGAACATCAGATATATCGAAATTATCTAGATCAAGGCCTCAGCAGGATGATGAAGCAGGATTTATTGCAGGAGACATAGCAAAATCATTTATACCATTTAGGGGCCAAGCAATAAACTCTTAAAATATAAGAAGATTGTCAAGAATTTTTGAAAAAACAATAAATGGAACGACTGATATACTGTATAATATGACTCTAGAAGAGAAGGCAATTAGATTGATGACACTTCAGAATAGAATGGCTCTTGACATAGTTTTGGCTGACCGTGGAGGTGTTTGCAAAATCGTGGGGTCAGCGCGCTGCGTATTTGTAAGTGATTCTTCCCCTACGATTTTTGAGGTAATAAAGAAGTTACACATTCTGACCTCTGACCTTCACCCCCCGACAGGTGGTTGGGAACTGAATATAAGTTCCTGGTTTTGAGAGTTATTACGCTCATGGGTATGGAAACTAGTTGCAATTTTAGCAACGATACTCGGGATCTTTCTGACATGTTGTTCTTGCATACACTGCCTGCCAATTATTAGCTCTGAAATAGGCGATGAATGCATACACATGATAACAGAGAAAAGAACTCCCAAAGTGGATACAAATGCAAATAATGAAACACAAACTATGAAAGATGATCACGATTACAGTAGTATGCATAGTCCAGAATTAGATACATGGACAGAGGAAGATGCAATGTATGGTTGATGCGTTTGGCTTACAGCGATGAGGAGGGTTTGTTAGTCTAGAAAATACCCTACCATAGCATAGATGGTGTATTATGTTGGCTGAAAACCAACCGCATAATTTTCCCAGCACCGCCAGTACAGAATCGTCAGCATAACCATAGAGCGTCCATTTTGAACCAACAGAATTCCCAATTTTGCTTTCTCTTGCGATCGCCAAGGGCCCACATGCCCTTACGCTGTACTAGTGGCTAGAAGCAACATATCAACCTTTACGATGGACTAGTGCCTAGTTGATGGAACAGCCTTGCGGTTCACCGTGCTTCCAAAGTGCTTCTTTTAACGAAAAGCAACACCCTGTGTACCATGGCGTATACAGATAAAAGAAAATAAATGGCTTTCGGAGTTCATATGGCAATTGCTGAATATTCTCTAAACATTTAATGTAAAATAAATGTACTTTACCAAATGTACCGTGTTGCTGTTTGATTTTAAAGTACAGTTTCATATTCCGAATTGTTGTGCGCTGTTTTGTGAGATGGTCTGTGTTGGTTTCCGGGTTCTGTGTGGAGTCGCGTAGAAGACGACTGGGCGCGTTTGCCTACGCAGCACAGTAACGTCATGGAGAGAGGCGGGGAATATGAATGTTTGGATAATGTCAGGCTCAGGGGCGGGGGAATTGATTTAGTGCCACAAAAGCAGGTCAGCCAGGGCGATGCGACAAGTGATAGGATTATCAGAAAATGGCAGCGCCCTGGTGCTTGTTTTCGCGTGCGTTTAATGGACGAATACCCGGGTAAGGTCCATAGGAATGTTTTGTAAAATTGAGCCACTTAGGCTTAAAAAAACATGGCCGACCCGCAAGGACAATAGAAAATTTTACTAGACCATGCCTTTAATATTTTCTCATCAACCGTCAACATTGAGAATTTGTCTCTCAGCGCCGATATGGTGGATGTTGGTGTTGATCGGGATCGAGACGCTGCAGCATCAACATCCGTGGATGCAAAGAGATGATCCGGCTTCTATTGGATCTCTTTTGGTGTCAAAAGATTTATCAGCGCCGACATTGTCAGTACCGGGGAACTAGAGGAGTTGAGTATGCCGAGCACCGCATCTGGCTTCCAAAGCCTACTGCGTGGGGGGAGCAGCGCCAACTACAGCATGGTTCTTGAAACTTTCAAGCATTGAGGATTTGAAATCCTCCCACTCTTGGCAGGTGGTAGGCCCAGCCGACCGCTTAACTTTATCCGTCGACGACTCATAGTCCTGACGGTGGCGGTGACACCTTTTCTTCTTTCGGGATGAGGAAGAGTTGCTCCTCGAGTGGGCCCATTTATTCTTCCACCGGTGTTCTTTCTCGGTGGTGTGCCCCTCAGTTTCAGCCTTCGAAGACTGAACCGTTGACCGCGCCAGTGATTTTGAAGGAGGTTGGCCCAAAGTGAGTTTTGCAGCTCGATCGCGAAGGGATTTAGGTTGCATTTTGGCACACGATGGACACCCGTCATTCCTGTGAACTGTGCCCAAGCAGCAGAGACACAACTTGTGTGGGTCAGTGATGGACATCTTGGTGCCACAATCGGAACACCGTTTGAAATCTGATATCCGAGCAACCGACATCTTGCAACATCTTGCATCGAGGATTTTGAAAGCAGTACAATGTTTTCTAATGAAAACGTTGTGAGAGTTGAAGCTCTGTGTTCCCAAGCAGCATGTTAGCGCACGGAAAAAAGGAACTGAGGTCGGGGCATAGTGATATGGTATTTATATGGCACTTGACGTCACTTCCAGAGCTGACGACCAGATGCAGAGCACGACGGTTCGATGGTCAACGGCCGGGTCGAGGTCCACTATGCCCCCTGTCGAAAATGTTCTGAAACGTCGAAGCTTGGGGGAATATCTATCAGATCACATGAGGAATCTGCAGGAGAAAGGCAATCCATCGAAATCCAATATCTTTAAATGTTCAATGATTGTGGGTATAGTCGGTCCTAAGGAGGGAAGGAAAGGTGGACCTTCTTTGCAAACATTCAAGCAACTATCAGCAATTGCCGTTTAACTACTACTTTAATTCAAGTTTCAGTGTTGGCCTAACTGTAGAATCTAAACAGTCCTCTGCTCCCCACGTAAAGCTCCTTTAACTGGAAAAAAATTGTTTTCAAAAAGTTTCCAAATTAGGAAACATAAATGATTACATACTCCACCCACTAAACAAAATGTTATTTTGATCTTGTATCCACTTTTCTGATGCCTGGTTTGAAAACTGTGTTACAATTTGCTCTTGTTTGAAGCATATGTATGAATTTATTTCCATCGAATGTATCATTATGCGCTTACTGCAATTTATTTTCACTATTATTTGAACTTGACTTCCCTCATGTACTACTCTTGTAAACTTAATAAGAGGAGCCATAACTTTGCCCTGTGCTGCTGTTGTCTAGCATGCTGTTTCCTTTGACTTCAAAGGCGCTTTCCGTGGACTTGGTGTATCAGACATGTGGGTCCCCTTCCATTTTAAATGTCCTGGGGGGCGTTGATTGCAATTAGAGTATGGAGGAGTTCTTTTTGTCAACTCCTGTCTGATACTTTGGTAGTCAGGGATGATTTTGGCCTAACTGCCGAATGACTGTAGTCCAAGAAGTCACCAATAATCGATTATCACTACCAGGAATTGGAAAAAAATGATCTCTAGTGTGATTTCTCTTATCAGTAAAATAAAGGACGCCGCTCACTGCCTTAATTCATATTATGCATTTATTTATTCACTTATCGTTTCACAATCACCTGATGGAGATGTCTATGGTACTTCGAAAGAAGGAACATTCAATCTCAGCATAAAATGTTTAGTTAGTCCAATAAAAGATATCAAAACTTGGATTTTGGACTCACATGGCGATAAACCGATGAAAAATGTATTGAGCCCATAATGCTTCAAAAAGGGGTTGAGGGAGTGCAAATAAGTTCCTCAATATCTATGTAAGACTAATTACTAAAGCACAGATGTCATAGCTAATTCACCCTATCCACTCTCATTCTATATACTATCTTCAGCCATTCATGCAAGACATCTGTGGTATGCCACTCACATCTTATGGCTACTGATGTGTCAAACTTCCCAATACAAATTAACTGATACCTGATCTTGAAATTAGAGAGGATACCTTTCAAATGTGACAATGCTTCTGCAATGGCCCGCCTTACACACAGAAATGGCTTGGAGAAGGATGCAAGACATCTTGAATTAATCATCCAATACAAATCTTCTGCAATGATTCATTACTCTGGTAAGACAAGATGGCAGGGTCATTTAAGGAAGCCCAAGACAGGACTAGATCATTTAGATAGCAAGTTGAAAGGTTGGCATTAAAAGAGGAGACTACCTTTACTGGGGAGTCCAAAAGAGGCATAGCTCATTGGATTGCATTGTAAATGCTGTCTCCAACGTATACATTTTTAGAAAACTGAGAGTTAAAAGAAGGAGTAATGACAATTCTGCCTGTTTGTAGTCTTTCATTTTCAATTCTGTCTGCTAAAAGTTGAATAGTGTATGCTGGAGTCCCATCAGCACGTAAGTGTTGATGTTGGTGGTCCCCTGCTTGCAATTTGCATCTTTTACAAAATGTCCCCCATGTCATGCATATGCACATCCTCAGACTACGGAAAAGAAAGAATAAGAAGATTCATCATTAACATCAACCTTATGGAAAATGTAGTGGGAGAAAAAAGAGAAAATGAGTATAAGAAGCATGTAAACCCAACGACAAAAAATGTTCTAATAAGACATTTGGGTGTTGATACGTTCTTAAATACTAAACTAAATAGAATTCCTTAAGTGTACTCACATTTCACTAACTTGCAAATACATTTTTGGTGGATCACCTTTTCTTGAGAGCATCACAATAAAATAAAACATGCAATAAATGTTCCAATACGTATTCATTTTTTCTGCAACTTGTCGTTTATGGAATTACACTTCGTAATGTACCTGCCAGCCAGCTAAGCAGTGAATGTGGCGTAGGCCGACAGTGAGGGTGCAGCCAAGTCGTTGGTACATCTCCTTTTTGTAAATCCCTTGCAGCAGACGACAGATGCTCAGGCACGGCAAATGAGCCAGCCACCAGGCTTTTGGATAATTCCAAAACTTGCTGCCTTATATAGTACACTGAAGCGTTCATCCAGTAGCATTCCTAGAATGAGACCCAACAGAAAAACAATAACATGCTGTTACACGTATGATCCTGCCACATTTTGAAGAGTCTCCATTGGCATGTACATGTAAGAAAACCAGTGCAGCTTCGCTTATAAAAAAAAAATATTTGCAATAATCGATGTACTTTTTTTGTAATAGATTGATTTTACCGTAACTTGAAATCCTAAGGGCTAATTTTCATGCCCTCAACCCACCGCCCACCCGAGGGCTAAAATATCTTGAAATAAGGCTTGAAAGTTTAAGGCCTGGTTTATCACATATTTTAATGATATGGGGGATGTTGAGAATTTTTGCAGGTGGAGCTGTGACACCTAATGAGATTTCTGTGTCCTCCTATCCTTAACGCCATTGTGATATTTTCATGTTGGCATTAAACCAATGGATAGCTATGCAATCTATCTGTTTCTATGACCTGCTAAAAGCAGGCCGATTGCATAGAAATATATTGTAAATGCCTCTGGCAATCTATTTATAAGTGAGTCAGATTTGGGAATTTCTCACTTGCGCCAGGGATAACTCCAACCACCCCTAGCTCAATGTCCTATGGAAAAACATGTGAGGGTGTGGCAGGCCGATGCAATTCTCCACACAGCACTATACCATGCTCGACTGCGTTTCTAGGATATGGCAGTCTGCCCAGAGGCGTTGCTGGCGGAGAGAGGGGGCTAAAGGGGCCATATAGCCCCTAGTCTTTTGCTTGTAGCCCTGGATAGAATCTCAGGAGCTAAAACCAAAATGCTAGCTAGCCCCCAGTCCCGACAGTTCCGACATTAGCGTAGCCCCGGGTCTTTTGCAGACCTAGCAACACCCCTGAGTCTGCCTAATAGCTTTGGCGCCTGGTCAACGTTTTTCTATTTTCAGTGATCTTTCACTGGAACAATACAAATGTTTTTAATATTGCCTGGTGTTCTGAGGGCAGGCGAGACAAGCAAATGGGAGCTGGGGCATAGGATGCTTGGGTGTGTGGCGTGTTTCACCATTTTAAAAGTGACAAGCAAATATTGAAGCGACACTGAACTTTTATGGGCCGCCCGCAAAAATATCGATGGAACACTTTTTGGGGGGTCCACTTGAACTTCTCACAATTAGTATTGCTTTCCTGTTTGACTTGTTTTTGACATTTTATGAGTCAGAAGTAATGACTCTTTCTTTAAGTGAGTGTTAAGTTTCGCTGGCCCAATAGCACAGCGAGTAGAGCGCTCGCTTTGACATCTGAGCAGAGCCGGTTCGAATCCCGGCAGGGCCCAACTCAGCCTTTCACCCTAAATGATAAATGAGCACCACACAATGTGGGTACTAATAAGCAGTGCTCAGATGCCTTAGGCTTCGTAGCGCTATATGAATGCTACATTATTATTATTATTAACCGATTTTATAGTTGTGATTTTCCCCAGTCACCTTTAGGACAGAATTTAAGTTTCATTACTACTAGTAGCCAAGAATGTAACATCCTAACCAATAAGGGTTTTAAAAAAGGAGGAGCAGATTTGCTTGAGATGCTTGTGGTCTGTGACAAAACAAAGCAAGTCGTGAACTGTTACAACAGAATAGTCTACTGTCTTCAAATAGAGATATATGCATGGCAACTGTATCCCTAATTCTGGTGTCCTTTCAAAATATATGCAATACAAAGTGCAGTGGTCTGCAATCTCCCCTGCCGCCAATGATTAATAGCCCCTACACGACAAGTGTCCACGGAGAGAAGTGCCAGGAGAGGCAGATGCAGCGGCTTTCGTATTATCATGGCTGCAACAAACTCATTCCCTGGTGTCAGCGATGACTGCTGGATCCTGATTATGAAACATGGCGCCTGTTGGATTTAATGACTTTCCCTGCCCTTCTGGGGAGTTCACTGCTTTCCAATGTCATTGTGTGTTCTCATCTGAGGAGTAATAAAAGGCATATCATTTACTCTTGCAGCTCTCTAACCACAGTGTGTTTTAAAATAAATTGCATTTCAGGACCTCTCTGCCCAGGAGATTATGCCAGACTTGAAAGCAAAAAATCCTAAATTTGTTCTCGGTGTTCATCTCGGATTAAGATGTGGCGTTATGGAAACAGTGGCATTCTCTGGAGGCTCTGCTTAGAGCAGCACAATGATTTACCCGCCGTTTCATTTTGTGTGAAGGTCAGTTTAGATTACAATTGGAAACAAACAATAAAAGCCTCAGCAGCATTTATGAAGGAAGATATTGGTCACTGCATGTGTAAATCAGTCACAAACACTACTTGGAATCAATAGCTAGTATGTTTCTACGGGGGAGTTATGCAGCTATACTTCTTGGACATGCATGTTGTCTATGGCTTTCATGGGAAGGTACCAGCAAAATAAGTAGTTTCAAAATGATGTACCCCATGTCACAATTGAGGGGAGAAATTAATGCACAGAGACTAGAATGGGGAGTTCCCAACACAAAGGGGACGTTTGAGCATGTAACAGAATAACTGAAATAGCAGGGCGTCTGGAGAGCAGGGAAAAAACACTACAAAACAAAAGACTCCCTACACGCCAAAGCTGCAAATGTTTTGCCGTCCAACAGCCTGCAGGTCCGGGCATCCAGATGCTAATGAGCACAAGAACATGTCCAGTGGACCAATATGGGACGCCATTTTTTGTTTTGCTGCATAACTGAAGAAGGGAGCTTTTCCATAAGCAAAACTAAGGGCCCAATTCATAGAAAAGTGTGCATTTCTCCCGCAATTGCCACTCGCTGAGAACTGCACTGCACGTGCCTCAGCACAGAATAAGAAATGTGCACCCCAGGTATTAATGCAATGTACTGTGTAAAGTAACCGTTTTTGCAAGTTGCGCCCGGAATGCCCCTGACACGCCCCCAGGGAAAGCATAAATAGCCAGAACAGCTACCTTTGCCTACTCCCCCAGGCGCGAATACAAGCACCCCTCAAGGGTAACTGTTGCCGGCACCCCAACAACATGTGTATGAAAATTCATAATTTGGGCTAAATTCGGATTAATCTCGTGCAAAACCATGTAAGCCTTCCCTGCACCCCGCTACACTGCATATGTACACTCCTAAGTTAGATCCGAAGCCCAGCTGCTTACATTCGCCCCTAAATCTGACATGTAAACCCACCTCTGCACTGCAATTCCTATGTGCAAGTTTCTTTAAGCCTGCCTTTGGGTGGCGTAGATGTCGTGGGATTTGCGTGGCCATTTCTATGCGATGATTATGTGTTGCTCGGTGCAATTGTTGGCATGCGTGGGAGTGCCTACGGTCCGTCCCTCGGACTGCCCACTTTTTACATGTTCTTCCCCATTTTCTATGTTCCGCCCCCTTTCCAGCCCTCTGCGTAAGCCACGACCACGCTCTCCGTGGTGTCTTGCACAAGCCGGTTGACGGCTCACAGAGTAGTGTAGAGCCTGCGTGAACCCCGCACAAGCCCTGGAAAAGTCCCGCACATTTGATTCCATGAATCGACAAACAGTATTTTGCACACAGTTTGGCACGCTTGTTCACTTTTTCCTGTGCTTATAATTCCCTGAATCGGGCCCAAAGTCTCAAGATGGTGTATCAGGGGTCCTCCAAGGCAAGTAACGACTGGAACACAAAAGTAATCCAAAAGGAGCATACACCAAGCAGGTAACCCAGAAACAGCGGGGAGAGTATGGTTCAGAGAGCATGGTGGAAGAGAACTGAGTGAAGAGAGCTGTCAACGCCGCCCAGTGTGGGCAAACTTTTTATGCACAAACAACATGATTTTCATACACAAAGTTGAAACATGTTTTGGATCAGCCTACATAGCTAATTGGTGGGACTATGTCAGTCCCCTATATCCAAGCATACATTGAATAATGATGATTGGCTCCTGCCATCCTGGTCCCCATCGCCCAACACCACCCATTTGTGACTTCACACACCTTGCCACACTGCTCCACAGTGACACTCCATATCCTTAAGTGATTGTCCTGACCACTGGAACTTTCTATTTCTATTTCTATTTCTATTGCTATATATTTGTTAAGCGCCAAAGTCCTTAGGCATCAGGGCGCTGCACAGACACAAGGCAATATGAACTATACAGGGGAGAACAGAGGACAGAAAACCTACCTAAGCAAATTATTTAGTTTTCAGGTGCTTCCTAAAAACAAGATGATTGTTTTCCTTTCACAAGTTATCAGGCAGCTCATTCCAAGCTTGAGCAATTACAATGGGGAAAGATCATCCATTTCCCATTTCCCACTTTATTCATCTGCCATTGGTCAGTTACCATCGAACACAAAAATAACCTGAGTTTGGCAAAAGGGAGATATTCACACAGCACCCGACCAATGAGGTGCCCCGTGGACATCGGCAAGGACAAAAGACATAGGGACATCGAAACCTCTCCCCAGGTTGGTTCTCCGTTGCTCACCCTCTTGTCCCACAGCCCTCTTCCCATGACTATATGCTAAGGGGTGATTTGAAACTGCTTACCCCACCATAATTTAGCTTTTAATTGCTTGTATTTAGTTATAATTCTCTGCACTTCCCAGCGAGCACCCAGGTGCCTGGTTCGCTGGCCTCAAAATTATCTGTTGATTACGTTCTCCTGTGAAGGGCCAACTTGCACAATTTCTCCAGCCCACTGCTGCAGCTGAATGCTCGAAAAATTCATGTCTGCTCAGGGCACAAGGCCTATGGCTGCGAAAAGACTAATGTTTTACTTACTTGTGTCCTATACTCCAAAATGGTTGCTGTGTTGTTCATATTGTGCTACACTACCACTTCTACCCACTACCTCTGCCCCTTATTACCTCTGCACACAGCGCATAACTTACACAGCACAGCTGTCATATAATGTGCTCACCATCAGGAGTGCTCTCTCCCCTGCCCAGTCACATAGATGATAGGTGCACCCTTGGAAGCGCTGAATTTTCACCTTTACCGCAACGTGACACAATAAATGTATCCCCTGCTCTAGACACACCAAAGTTCCTGTATCCAACAGCCCAGGATCTATTCTAGAAATCAGGTTTCCTGAGATCCTTGAGGACAGTGGCCAACAAAGTCACTCAGAGTCTCCAAGAATAAGAGCGTCCCTGCGCACTTCTTTGGTCATAATAGGTTCTGGTTATCCAAAACACTAGTTATAGCTTGTCTTGGTGCCTTGGCATTGTCAATTCCTGGACAATGAGACAGCATCTGGCAGTCTTTTGACGCCTTATGTTCTCAGGGGACTGCCATATGCAGGTGTTTATTTCCCCCCTCATGCCTTAGTGTTTTCCTAGGCTTGGCATTCCTGCCAGGGACAACTCGAGTAGGCAACCCCCATACTTGGGTTGGTCCAGTCTTGGGATAGTGCTGATGACCTGCTAATTTCCACCCTGCTCTTAACCCTACTGTAGGGGAGGTTATGAGCTAAAGAATTTGTGCAGTATATCCTGTCTGTAGTTTACGACATGGCTTAATAACATTTAATATTGGGGCGCAAGGGGGGGGGGTGACATTGGTTACTAACACTTAGTATTAGGGTGAATGAGTGGGATAGATTTTTAGACGACAGACCGCGAAAGTGCTGGCATAGTGGCAGGTACACTAACATTGTCAGTTTCAGAAAATAATGCAAAATTGAAAGCTAAACAGCAGTGCTTTGCAAGGCAGAGAACACAGTTTAACAGCACAATGGTCCTTGAAAATAAACATTCATTGTGTGGAGCAGGAAAAGAGGAAAGACATGCAACATTATTGGAAGGTCGTAGTATGCAGAGTACTATCAAATGGTCATTTAAGCCTGGGGCTGGAAAACAACACCAGCTGAATCAGAGGGGGCAGGATGGGTGCTGGAAGGTTCTGCCATGTGGTGTGACAGGTGACATCAGATGACACCACGGAAGAGGCTGGGAAATGGTAAAGAAAATGTACATTGACATATGATAAGGGGCGGTTTTCACTGAGAGGTTAGAAAGAGGGAGAAAGGAGGAAGGAGGGGTTTTCCAGCTTCCTGATGAGAGAGAGGTGTTGCTGCTGGCTCGCTGAAAGGAGAGGGCTGTCCTGTGTAGCTGTCTATGGTGAGGTTTCTTGGCTGGGCTGGAGAAAGGTGTAGCTGCAGAAGGAGTTATTTGAAGGCCATGATTTAAATCTGGGGCAGTTTTCCTTGCAGAAAGGGGCAGAGTTGTACTTGGCTGCCAGAAGGGTCTAGCGAGGCAAGGGCGAGGTGATATTTCCAAAAGGCAAAGAGCTCAGCATGAGTATAAATAGGCTGACAATTAATTAGGACCCCCTTCTGCAGGGTATTTTAATTGGCAAGGTGTCAGAGTGGACACAAAAGGCAGAACTTCTTTAATCCTTTTGGTACCAAAGGATTAACAAAGTAGCCAGAATCCAAAATATTAGCGGATTTGTTACTTCATTCAAGCAAAGGGGGGTCATAATCACATAGACGTGCTACCAATCCAATGTTAGGAAGGAAGGTAGGAGAGTAACTGAGAGCTGAAACTCTGTTCATATAGCCAAAGAGTGCCAGTTACGATGTCCAAGGTTAGAGGGAAAATCACGTACATTTGAATTGCTATGCTGATCAAATGAAAAGTGCTTATTAAAATAGAGTGTGTTCTCCTTTATTCTCACATCTACCCAATGCAATCGCATACTACAAATGTTTCCATGTTTACCAAATATTAACTGGTTTGATTGTCTATCTATTATTTCGTTTAACTTATAAACACTTGGAGAAAATGAAACAGTACAAAGCATATAATCAGCTGTAGAACAGTAATACAGCAAAGTATGGAATTAAATTATAGATTGGTTGACAGACAAAGTGAGTTAGGTCATATAACAACACAAGTCTTGTGGACCTAAAATAGAGATTTAAAAAAACGTTATTGGTGCTTTGTTTCCAGTGAGATATATACGAAGGTCTGACCAAATATCTGTGGGGCGTCTAATGCCCGCTAGCAAAGTAATATACAGTTCCTCATTATCATTCATCGAGAACATATCTTGCAAATGCATTTTGCATGTAGGCGGTGCTTTCCAAGACCACCTCTTCAGGATCGCCTTTCGGCTAGTAGCAGCCCCAAATTTACAAATCTGTGCTTGACAACTTCCAACTTTTCTGTGTAACCCAAAACACATTATTGCATAGTCAAATTCAGTTGCTGATCCAATATGCCCATCAGTGTGCTATTTATTGAGTACCTGTGTTCATTCTGTTTAGAACAGGACCATACCATGTGCAGTAAAGTAGCATTCACGTTATTTCATCTGGAACATTCTTTCACCCTGTCAGTCGGAAATTGGCCTAGTCTAGATGGGGAGTAATACAGCCTATTCAGAATCTTAAAGTGTATAAGCCTGTATTTTGAAGTCAGAGACACTACCTTCGTCAGGTTGCATACAGCCTTCCACTGTGCATCTGTAAACACTACTCAGAGGTCAGTACTCCATTTAGTTTGATATTCCTTTCTGAACATGTATCCATAGTTTTCACTAGTTTGTACAGTGTGAAAATACTCTTCTTGACAAGGGATGTGAGTAATATGTATGATAGGCATGCATGCGGTGGGGGTTTATTACGTTTGCCACTGTGACTGAAATGCTTCTAGAATTTGGAGATAGTGTAGTACTTGCAAAGGATTGTACCTATAAATGTTTTCAGGTTGGTCCAATTCATGAAGCAGCCGCCCACATACAGATCTCCAATTGTGATGATACCCGCTGCCCTCCAACCCATTTCAATGACCCTATCCGTGGTGGCAGCTAATGTCGTCATCCCCATTGTAGAGTCACTTGTCATATACGTACATAAAATTGAGATTATTATTCAGTTTCATCCATGCTTTCCAAGTCGCCCCCACTGCATCTAATGGGTGTGCAGGCTGATATGCACTACCCGTTAATAGCAGTAATATTGCTTTGACTCATGCCTTTTCCAAACTGACGTGCGGTAACTTCGTGCTGTCCATTAACCAATATGTTGCATGATGTACTTTTGCCACCAAATAATATAACTCTAAATCAGGGTCATTTAATCCAACATCTTCATACGGTCAGGCCAGGTGTGCCCACCTCAAGCACCTGACCAGATGAAGGTTGTGCATATTGTCGTGAGGTCTTGGAAGAAAGTGCAGCAGTATTTTATGAAATATATACAGTAATTTAGGTACTATTGTCATTTTGATCAAAGATAGTCTCTGGCCTGTCCTATTTCTTGCATCTGGAGATACATGGGCCACTGGAAGAGTGGCATGGTACAAAGTCTGTAAATTCATAGTTAAGATCCTGAGATGTAAAAAAAAATGTCAAAAGAGAATAATCAGGACACCCTTAGTCCTACATCACCCTGTCTTTCTGGTATTGCTGGCCTGGAGGCTATAGTGCCCATATTCTCTGCAAGCCACAGGGGATATAGCACCCCTGACTCCCTTCGAAAAACAAAGAAAGATAGCACCCCTGACTAACTCAACTAACCTAAAGAGATATAGCACCTGTTTAGGCTCCAGAAGCCTTTTATTACACGATGTCCGGCTCCTGCAGTTCCAACATCCTCAACAGGTCGCCTGGCTTAGCCTTGATTTTCCACCTGGACCTGGTCGGCTATGGACCCTGGAGCTGCCCCCTCTCCCCACTCCCAGAGCTGACTCTGCTGGTCCCTAGCATCACCCGAGATGGCCTTCCTGGGCTTCGCACTCCAGTTATTGCCCTCTTCCTGCTACTCTTCTGCTACTTCAACTCAACTTGCTTATCAACCTGTTCCTTCTCCCACTCCGGCGCTACCTCTCCTTCTCTTATTCCTCATTCACTTCCACGTGCTCATGGGCTGCATTCACAGGCCCACCGTGAAGCAGGAGGGTCATGGTTGATTCTTGAGCCAGCACTCTTCCTTCCCAGTTCATAGGCAACTGGCTCTTCTGAAACAGCAGTCCATCTGGCAGGTAGGTTGGAAACGGGTTCACCTTCCTCTGTTTATGCATATTTGATGCACAGCTACAGTTCACGGTTGTGCTCCAACCTGGTCTCTGTTTCTGCCAAATATATTGTTTTAAAGTTCAGTACACGATCGATGTCAGCCTTGGTTTTCCCCGTAGTGGTGAGTTGTGCTGCGATCTGTCCTCCAAACATGGGGTCATGAACAATATTGAGCTAAGGCATATGTGTTTCCATCTCTCCTTAGCTCCCTGCCTGTTTGAGGTTTCCAACCGCACCTTAGAGTCCCAGCTGGATACTTGTGATAGTGTCATGATTACAATCAAACCCTGAACGCTAGAGCCTAACCTCCAGCCAAAGGTGGTCAAAATGCCCACCTGTGGCAGGTTTTGTGCACCCGAAGCAAGGCTCTGGAAAATCTTTGCTCTATGTGCTTTAGTGCAAGGGAAACTACTATCCATGATCACCTGACAGGTTCAATATTGGACAGCAACATTGTTGTGGGTCTACCTTCTTAGTGAATCCATGTTTCAATGTGTATTACCGTTGTATGTCTTGTATGTATGACAAACATTAGATGCTATCACTATCTTCCCTACACTCTTTTATCACTAACCCAACAAGTGTTTGCATTTGCAATTTATTGTCCTTCCTACTCATAAATAGAAACACTTAAGTAATGGTCCCACCCTCTTGTTTAGTATTCATGTATATGCATTCTCTTGCAGAGTGAGATACTATATGAGCATTGAAAACATAATAGTCAAACAATATATAGTTCTAACATTAGCAATAAAGTAGCTGAGTAGATAACCAGCATCCTACTCTTCTATTTACTTCTAAAATGTTAAAACTACTAACAACCAATCAACAATAAGTTTGTAGCCATCGTACTCACAATTGTGATGCTGTGGATTGGCAAGCCAGGGCACAAGTGACCTTATACATACCAACCTCTGGATAACCCATTAGGTGCAACTCATTTAAAACTCTGTAAAAAAGTTCATGGTGTCTATGGATATGTAACTAAAAACAACCTACAAATGATCTAGAGCCATAGAGCAAAAACAGAATATAGGTAAAGCATTTTAAATCTCCCTGCAAATGATTCCTCTCACATTTTGTCTGTGCTTTGATGGATACAATTATCCTGCCAAAGAGGTATGAGGGGCAACGCAGGTTACATATGCACACTATGGGCCTCATTACATGGTAGGCGGTAAGGGTTTACCGGTACCGGTATTTTACCGGTACCGGTAAACCCTTACCGCCTTACTACGAGGTCCCTTTGCGGGTTGGAGAATTTAACGCCTGCTTTTTGCAGGCGTTAAAAACCAACCCGCAAAGGGACCAGGGAGCTAATTACCGTACCACAATTTGCAGTGCCGTAATTACCACCTTCCCCATTCCCATTATGCCCTATGGGGCAAAAATGGGAATGGGGAAGGGCAATGGGGGAAGGGGGAATTACCACCCCACCAACCTTGGGATAGGGCGGTAATTCCCCTTTCCACCAAGGCGGTGCCGGTATTTTACCGGCATGGACCAAGGTGCTTAGCGGGAGCCGCAAAGGGACCAGGGAGCAAATAACGGTACCGCAAATTGTGGTACCGTTATTAGCTCCCTCCACATTCCCATTGAGCCCTATGGGGGCTCAAATGTAAATGGGGATTGGCTTTTTCAATGGGGACTTACTGGTCCCGCAAAGGTCGGACTACACCGGTAAGTCCCCATTGAACCAGGTCGGAGTCGGTACCGGTATGGGAGGTAGTCATGGCGCAAATAGCACCATGACTACCACAATACTCGGAATGAGGCCCACAGTCTTTACCTGGCCATTCAAGTTTCTGCTTGTTTCTTTACCCAGGCAGGTCCTGGTCTTCTGGATCAGCAGTGTCCTACAGGCCCCATACATGTGTGGTCCACAGTGTTGTAGTATTTGGTAACATTTCAGGAACTCCTTCCCAACTGTCTGAAACAACTGATTTAAAAAGGCTAAGTCCCACCCCTGGTCCCTGTTAGCCAATCCAATTCTACCAGATAATGATGTCTTTCATGTAAACAGTAGAAAGAGTAGAAATGGACATCCTGTTTGTTTACATCTGAAATTATGCCAAATGTGTTGTTATTGGTTGCTTCACTGTAGTGGCAACTGTACTTTTAGGACAAAGACCCCTTTTCTCCATAATGAGACATCCCACAGAACGGAGACGGGACTAGGGCCTTTTGCATGGCAGCATTTTCTAGAACTTTCTTGCATGGGTGAGCCAGCAATGCTCCTATGCAGCCCCAGCCCTCATGTGCCCCACTGAACTGTCAGTCTTTTTTAAAAATCAGACTTGGTAAGTTATCAGTCAAGAAGGTGGCAGGGCGTATGGAGGAAAGGGAACTCTAGACCAAGAGTACAATTGCCACTATGGAGAGTAACCTTTTCATACTCGTCTTCCCATCCACTTTCCTCCATACTGATGGGAGATTCCAAGCATCCCTAATACTTGGGAGGTTGGTACGACTGCCCCTTTGTCTTTTAGGCAAAAGGTTTTGTGAGGATCACTTTTCCAGAATCTGCATCACTATTTGAGCCTGTATCCAATGAACAATGTTTGCAAAATTAATGTGAAGTTGCCCACGTGGCTGCCTTACATATTGTCAGGGTGAATTCCTGGGGGCCGGCAGAGCCGTCCGCAGACCTCCAAGGCTGGGGAGGCCCCAACTCCTCCCGCGTCCCAAAAGGAGAATGAGACACACAAGAGCAAAGTCATTACTGATGTTTATTATAGTAACGGCAGGGATAGTTCTCAGCTTGTATGCATCCTGAGAGACTCTCATTGTTAGTGCGGCTTGGAGGCCCTTTTTACCGTAGCATGACATGCTACTTGCGTCACCTGGGAAAATTGTCACAAAACCTAACGCCAGTTCGGGTTGGCTCCCCGAGTGGTAGGGTTAGTATAGTTACCTATAGGAGGGAATATTAGTGGATAAGGATGGGTCAGGTGGTACACTTGGGCTGTCCCTAACAATTGCCACAACAAATTAGTTACAAGAGGACACTTGGTGACTGGCTAACTAAAATGGCGTCAGTGATGAGCCCCTCGTATTCTGATTGGTTCCCTCGCGAGCCCCGAAGCCTGGGACCATCGCCGTTCCCAGCTCGCGATGTACCTGGTGCTGGCAACAATGTGCAACTATGTGTTAGTAGTGGACAATGGACAGGTCTAGCTAGTAGCTGATGTGCATGCCTTTCCCATCGCTGTAGGTGTCCAACTGGTCACTTCGTTGTTGCGGCCTCTGTCCCAGACGTGGGACACCGGTGACTTTCTGTCTCGTAAGCTTGGCATTTTGTCAGTTCGGCTTGGTCACGTGTGGAGAGACCGTAGCTGGAGCAGAATTATGAGCATTTGATTTGTATTTTGGCTCTGAGGGGTGTTTGGCGGTGACAGGTGTAACCTTGGCGCTGGGAGCGCGGCATGTGGGTTGCAACATTGTGGCCTTGGCTGTGGCTCTCGTTGGGGCTCGTTCTGCGTGGTCAGTACTTTGCTTTTTCATCTTGGGAGGATTTTCGTCTGAGAGGCTCCTGCCTGGGGACTCTTGCTTGCGGGCTACTCGGGCCTAGTTTCTGGGTGGCGGTATATCATCCATAATATGGGGGTCGCGGGATGACAGAGCGTCACAAGCAGCAGTAGATTTATAGGATGGCTTCTCTATAGGGATAGGATAGCGTGAAAGCATCTGCAAGTGTATACACGAGCTCTTCAGGCATCTTGCGTTTCTGCGGAACTGTAGGAGGCCTATGTGAAAAATAACAACGATGTATGTCTGTGGGTGTGCCAGTCCGCTACGTCATAGCACTGATTATGTTCTTTATGTGGGTTGATCTGTGAGTGACCAGTGTGCATGGTGGCACGAGTGTTCTTGTCTGTTGGCTATGTTGTCATGGCATCTCTAACGATGTTGGTGTTTTGTGATTGTTGACTAGTCGAGCTGGTCCATGTCGCAGGTGTCGGCTTGACCTGGGCGTACTAGTGGGCATGCTCCTCGTGTGTGCAGGCCGTGGACACAGGATACGTTGTCCTCTGGTAAGGAAGTGAATGGGTCTAACTCCTCTCGTGGGGGTGCTTGGGCTGTGATCCCCTGGGCCATGGTTTGGATGAGAATGGGGGGAGGGTGTTTTCCCATTTTCCCACTTCAGTATGTCAGCCAATGGTACATGCCTCTAGAATAGAATGCAATAGATGCAGACCTGCTCTTAGCAGCTGAGCATGTAGACCCTCGATCAGGCTCTTCCCCCTACTGTTCTAGGCCTCTATAATTGCAGTGACCAACTAATGGGCGATTAGTTTCTTTGATGCAGCATTTGCTGCTATCCCTTCAAAGGTCACAAAAAGGTTTGTAGGCTTCCTCATCAGTTTTGTTCTTTTCAGGTAGAATTCTAATGCCCTGGCCACATCAAGTGTTTGCAGTGTTCTCTCTGGCTCTTTTTGGGGTCTGTACAGAAAAAGGGCAATGGAATGTCCTCATTGATGTGGTACGATGAGACTATGTTTAGTAGGAATGTGGGCTGAGTTCTCGGCACCCCCTTATCTCTTTGGAACATGAGGTAGGGTTCTTCTACATTTAATGCCTGCCATTCCCTAGCCTGCTGGCTGAAGTAATGCCTACCACAAAGGCAGTTTTGAGGCCTATCCAGTGCAACTCTGTGGACATTGCCTGAAAGGGTTTTTACATTAAGGTTTCTAGTGCCATGTTTAGATCCAAGGGCAAATGAGACTTCCTTCTTGGAGGATATAACCTTAATAGCCATCAAAGTGTCCTCTCGCTACCGTGTTGGATAGTGAAAAGGTTGTGTAATCTGATAATCTGACCTTAGATAGGCTCTTACTGCAGCCAATAAGCTCTGTGTGAATTCACCGACATTTTGGACGCTGCCAAATGTGTGATGAAATAAAGTCCACATTTAGTTTTGCCTCCAGGGGTTTGCATCCGTTGTCCTGGCACCAGTGACAAAAATATGTCCACTTGCTTGCATACTGTGTACTCTTGCAGCCCTGATGATTGCCATGTTTTGCTCCAACATGCCTAGGTGCCCATAGACAAGGTCCTCAGGTGCCAAGCTTCTACGAAAAGCAATCGAGGGTGTGGATGAAGCATACCCCCATTGCCCCTGCTGATGTAGAAGGTCTAGCCTGAAATGTAACACCCATGGTGTCTTGCATCTCAGCTTCTCAAGGTCCATGAACCAGGACTTCTTGGGCCATACAGGAGAATCAGAATCATGTGACAGTGCCACCTCCACTTCGGTTTGTGCAACACCCTCGTTAGTAGTGGAATGTGTGGGAAAGCATAGACCATTTGCCTCTGCTACGGGCGGAAGACAGCATCCCTATGATGCCTCTCCATGACCCTTCAAAGAAGCAAAAAGGAGACATTTCCTGATCCACTGTATTTCAAATAGTTTCAGCAGTTATGTCGTGGACATTGCAAATATCTCAACCGCCACCTCTGTACAAAGCTCCCATTCAGGCATTGCTTGTGACATTCATATTAGTGTCTCCGCCTGGATATTTTCCTCACCTGGGAGAAGAGAGCTACCCCTATTTCACCGTGTTAACTACGGTAGGTTTTCAAAAGGCAGGAGGCTAGTTTGTAATTGCTAGCTGTCGAAAGTCACAAAAAATATATATATAGGAATGGAAAGAAATTCTGGTTTATTCAGACATACATATAGAATATAGAATTCATAGTAAAGAAAACACAGTTGGAAATGAAAGATCACATGCATGCCTAGTTTGGCTTGTAACAAAAGCACACGAAAAATGGAAATAGTAATAAGTACAAAACTGCTGTTACATCACAGTTTGGTAGGTGAGGGTTAGTAACAATCAGATTGGTAGTATGTCATGTGACCACTATGACATACTGCCAATCTGATTGTAGTATTTGAAATCCACAATACATGTTACTAACCCTCACCTACCAAACTGTGATGTAACAACAGTTTTGTACGTATTACTATGCTCCTCTGCAGTCTATAGGTCATGTATGTCCCACTGCTCATTCACTGCCCCCCAGTCTGTCATGCTTGCATCGGTCATAGAGTCTGTCAGTGGACCGGGCAAGAAGGGCACTCCTCCCATCTTGTTCTCTTCTTTATTCCAGAATCAGTGTTCTATATGGAGCAATTTTGGGATTTGAATCTGTTCTATCTGGGAATGAGGTCAGTTCACTGGAAAATCAGTAGCGCACATATCTCATGTGCATCCTGTCTGAGAAGATACCAGCACATATGAATCCTTCAGACCTATTAGTAATTGAAATGTTACTGCTGGCAGCTGGCAGGATTGGAGAAGCTGTCTGTACAGCATGTGCATAGTCTTCATTCGCAGTAATTGGGGGTATACTCTGCATTGAGAGCAGTCCCAAATAAGACCTATATACTGTAGTATTTGTATGGGAACGAGTGTCTAATGTTCTTGATTCACAGACAGGCCCAACGCAAACGCCAGTCATAGGAAATAAATGACTGACCATAGTTATGTGTCTGGTCTCACTGCCTGGATCAACCGGTAGTTGTCCAAATACATGCATATGTGTATACCCTCGATTCAGACGTGCACAATAAATGCCTGTGTGAACTGACCTTTGTAAATTCCCTTGGTACGAAGTTCCGTCTCAAGGGAAGAACTTTGTATTTGTGATTTGTGATCAGTATCAAAAACTGAGACATTTCCTGTATCCCTTCCCAATTGGAATGTGCATGTATCTATCTTTTAGGTCAAGTGCACACATCCAATGCCACGATCTGCTCGAGCGTGACCATTTTGAACTTCTGCACCGGAGGTTGTTGGTCAAAGCCGTATAGGTCAAAGATAGTTCTTTACCCAACCTGCTTCTTCTTGAAAAGGGCAAAGAATCATAAATACTATGCCTCTACCTGATTATGTGGGTGGATAATCTGTGTGGCATCTAGTGTTAAGACTTCCTGTAGTCCCTCCTCTAAATTTGATGAACATTTTTGTGGGAGAGGCAGGCAGAAGAGGGAGGAGAGAAGGAACGGGAAGTTGGAATCCATTTTTTAGTACTGACAAAATAAGTAGATTTCATGTTATCTGCATCCATGATGGTAAGTGGAGATTGACCCATTCGCCTGATGGGTGGGAGGTGCTGTTGGACCTGGAAGATATTAAACCTTCAGTTTTCCTGGCTGCCTCAGAGTGTTACTCAAAAAACCCTTGTCAGTCTGGGGAGGTTTTCTTGCCCGTTAGCCTGTAAATAAAGCTTGCCTTTCTCTGCTTGAAACCTAGCTAAAAAAAACTCTAAGTCTGCCTGTTGTTATTTGTGTTTTGCCTTTGAATGAGTAGGGCAGCCCCACTGTTGGACTACAGATGGCTGATAGGCTGTTTGCCATGAGCATATGCACCTTGTCCTTTGCCAGGCCATTGATAGTCCAGTGATGGAACACTGTGACCCTATCAAAGACCAATGACTTGACTTTTTCTTGTGCTTCTAGCAGGAGATTAGTGCTCCTCAATCACGCTGTTATGTGTAGGTACAGACCTATACACATACACCTGGTCACTGTGTCAACCTGTCCTTCTGCTCACTCCAAGTCATGCGCCACCTGGCTAGCTTCTTATAATCCCAGAAGGAACTGGTCCTTCCTATCATCCTTGAGGTCTACTGCAAACTCCTCTACCTCTTTCCATAATGCATTATTAGAAGGATTGCTTTGCAGTTTGCTTTACAGAGGTGTAGGACACTGTTCATGCACGCTCTTTTACCTGCATTCTCTAGGGCATCTTCTTCCTTCCCTAAAGAAGAGGGACACTACTAGAACCTCTGCTGAAGCCTGATGGATTTTTCACGTATGGCATCATTCAAACACCACCACTGAGTGTGCTTGTGGTTTTGAGGCTATACACAAAGCCTGGCTTCACATCTGTCTGTATGTGGAGTCCTAATTCTTGTCAACGGGGGCCACATTTTGTGGTTTTTCCGATATTTTCTTGGCTTTCTCCAGAACCTCTGGCTACATTCGGATGCCTGTTTTATCTGGATTTCTGCTCAATACATCAGCCAATACCTGGGGTCCCCATCAGGGTTGTCGCCGGAAATGTCAGCTCCAAATATTCCATTATTTCTATTATTGTGTAATGAAAGATTACGACACAGTGTGTGGCTTCATCCCGATCATGGTTGCGCATGAACCAGAGCGTTTTGCATGCTTTGTTGGGTTGGGTGGGGTTGGCACAGTGGGCACTGATGGCAGGGCAGGCCATGCCGACGGTGTAGACTCCCTTTGTTTCTGTGGGGCCGTCAGCTGCCTACTATCTGATGGGCTTGGTGCAACAATCTGTGGTACAAAGCCTCTGATTATGCCCTCAAAGATTGACTTCATATTTGGGAACATGAGGAATTATTTGAAGCTACTTAGTAAAGGCTCATCAGCCACTCCTGGTGGGGTTGTCAGGCCACTTCCTGTTGAGCTGATTGATCTTTGTGGCAAAACCTGCATATGACTGGCCATTGTGACTTAACTTTGAACAAGAAGCCAAGTGGCCACTTCACGGTATGGTTACCTGGATGGTGCTGTCCACTTAGTCCTTGGCTCATATGAGTGTGTGTGTACCTCGCTACCACTAACGGGTGCAGTTGGCAACGCAGTTAAGACCTAGCCCTTTCAGTTGACTGGGTTTCTCAATCTGATGGCCGGCTGAGCTGGGCTGAGCCCTGTTTCTTACATGGCTTCTCTGCCATGTGCACATTTTCACATGGGCCCAATGAACATTTGCCATTATTGCATGCAGTGAATGTATGTCAGAATATTTATGCCTCATGTGCTGCTGTTCCATATAGCGTGCAAGGGGTAAGGCGGTGTGGTCCATGCAACTAGAGGCTTTACCCTTCCAAGTTTGTCTTCTGATGGGACTCACAATATTTAAGCACTTTCTGTGTCATCAGGGGTGTCCCCCTCCTGTACTGCTGTCCTATGACAGTCCCTGTTATGGGTACAGCCCTAGACACATGCAAGACCATGAGCCTGTGCGAGGTATGCTCCACTGAAGCGGGGTTTGAGAGTCTGTGTGCCCCCTCCCTCCAGCATAGTTCTAAGCCCAAGAGGCTCTCCCCCACAGGGGATACAGGGTTGTCCATAATGGTGAAGTTTTACTTGCATTTCCTTCTCTTCACCTTTGTGGCGATGAAGTTCCATATCTTTCGTTGCACTAATGTTCTAAATGAGTTAAGCCAGCGCGAAGTGACCTCCCTAGAAATGATCTGGATAAGGACAGGCAGTTACTGTGGTCTGCTCTGTCCCATCTGGCACAGAGAAAGGGATGACATCTGCAGGCGTGCGAGGGAGGGGCCATCCGGGGACATGGTTGACATGCTCATGCAAAAAAGTTCTAGAAATTGCTGCTGTGCAACAGATTCCTATCCCATCCTCATTCCGTGGGACGTCACAACAGTATAGAAGAAAGTGGAGGGAACGTAAGAGAACAAAATTGGCCTTTTGGCAAATGGTACACAATGATAATGTTATTCATACCAATTCATTTTGGGCTTTCAGGTTTTCTGATTTAAGGGTTTACACTTAGTTGGTTTGTTTTGGTTAGCTTTAACACATTTGTTTTTTGTTTACATCAGCATCAGATATGTGTGTAGTGCATGTTGCATTTGTTCTGCAGTAGGCAATTCAATCTTTTCAAAGTAATTCACTTGTTTAATAATTAGTGCATTTGTTTTGAAAATGCTGCTCTCTGTGTGACAATGCCTCGTTACAAGTTGGACAGTGTGGGATAAACTGGTGGTAATTCCCTTACCACCGCTTTTTGGGTTGTTTATGGAATTACTGCAATTTTTCACGCACCGCCGAACCATAAGTTTGACCTTAAAGTGGGGGATTTTTCTCCATCATCATGCTGCATGTAAATCCGCCACTTTAAGGGTACATTTCAAAAGGAATTACTGCGGTTGAATTACTGCTAGTGATAATTCTGTTGAAAACTCCCATGGAGTCCGATGGACTCCAGAAATGGATCTTAACACCTCCCTACCACCACTTTTAATCCAGTGGTAAACCCACAAGAGCAGGTTGCAGTAACAGTGAATGAGTTTGGTGGTAGTTCATTGTGTTTACTGCCAAATTACGTCCAAACTCATAATAAGGGCCATAAGTTTTAATAACAATGCAAGTAGGTTGCTAGTCACTTTTTATGCAAAGCAAGGAGATTGTTTTGAAAAACAATTTGCAAGTGTTCCGGTTATAAGTGTGGCCTTTTGCTCAGTCCACCTCTTATCTTGTGCCTTCCGCGCAGAGAAACAAAAATTCATTTTTTTAATGCACCTAGCTTTTTGTGTCTAGTGAACACATTAACCTTATTGTGCCTTTTAAAAGGTTCAATTATGTTCTATACATTGTCAATTGAGCTTTGAAAGAGAAGGTTGTAAGAGGCAATAGTTGAAATGAACTTTGGGGAAATGTATCTCTGTCAAAGTCAATAGGAATATTTCCTATGTGGCTGCACGCCTATGTGGCTTGGATTGGAGTTTAGAGCTGTTCACATCATAGGTATATAATGCAATGTATGACACATGCTTTCTAGGCCTCCCTAGCCAGCATGCAAAAAAACTCAGTTTACCATTTCGTAGGGTTGCACCAGGGAGCTCCCACTAGTGCCCAGAGTTCCCAAGTCCACCTTCTCTGGGGAGACCACCAGGACTTCAACATACCTGCCACAATGGAGGTAGGGCAGTGGACTATGGACATCATAGTCCACTGTTGTGACTTCATAGCAGGGTGATAAAGCATTTTGTCTACCTCCCCTGGGTTTCCATATACCTGCGGGATGAACATAAATTCCCACGCCATTCATTTACTCTCTACAACCAGCACCTCAACCGTCCAGGAACTGCAAGACTGTCACTTTTACAGAGACATGTATCCCATGCTGTCAAATACCAGCACTGCCCTCACGAATTGTCCTGTGACAGGGCAGGAGATGAGGCTCTTAAATGCTTGCTGTTCTGAATGCTGGGCACAGCACTGGCGATGGGCACAAATGAACAGCATGGTGGCCCCCAGGCGGTTGTGAATCTGTGCAGAGAGGGAGAGGATGGGGTGGCAGGTACTGTTGTTTTTCAGGGACAAGACACAGGTGAAGTCAGGGAGGGTGGAGATGAGAGGTATGACTTAGGTACAGGGCAGAGGGAAAACACAAGGAAGGTTGAGGGATGTGGGTATTATTTTTCTTTTTTGGGTGTGAGACAAACACAACCGAGTGGGCAGAGAGTGGCAAAATGCAGATATTGTTTTACTTTTTCGGATGGGGGTTAAACATGAGGGAGTTGATGGAGCTTGGCATGAACCAAGTATGTATTGGTGTGATGGAGTGAGAAGGGTCTGTGGGAGGTGCACACCACAATTGTGTATGCTTCCCTCATCCCTCCATATTCCACACCCAGCAATGCTGGCCCACTGGAGTGGACATGGGTCGTTCCTCTGGTCTTCCAGATGTCACTCTCAACCCTTCAGTGGAATAATGCCCCGTTGTTGATCGTTACTCCTATATGACCTGCTGAAACAGTAAATGCTTGTGTTGTATATAGCTGAGAGATTGTCTTTAACTCCAAATACCACAATAAATATAGGCAACAATTAAGCAAAGAATAACGCTTTGTTCAGCCTCCCTTTGGAATAATAACAGCTCAGCATAAAAAATGTTAAGCCATTTTTCCACAATCACTTTACATTATTTCTCTAATGGCCTGTGATTTTCAGTTGTGTGTTGGCTATCCATGGTTGAGCACAACTTACCGTGTGAAATACAAATGTTACTTTTGCTCTAACAGTTCATACACTTAATTCACAATCTGAAGAATAATCCACACTATGCATATGTCTGTAGTGTGCTAACCACGTGGCTGCTTCCAGTGAAGCTTTCTTAGCATCACTGATCCCTTCAAACGATGTCTTGCTGCTGCCTTGTCTCACTCTATGTTGTAATCTATCATTTCCGTCTGGTCTCTTTTAATAATGGCACCAGTGGACCTATTATTTAAACCCAACAGTGCGTCACTCGATGCCTGTGAATTTCATCCTCGCTCACGTCTCTCTTTCTAAACTGCTTCCACATCCTGATTACGAGTCACCTTTCTTATAATCTAGACTGTGAACCCCATATCTTCCTTCACACTCCCATCCCCCTCACTCATTCAAACGACCTTTTCTATTTATGATTGCATCACAGGGCCAGGTGTGGGAACAGACAATAGGATAGAGATGGAGAAGAGTCAGGGGGTGGTCAACGAAGGGTTATTATTATAATAATTATTATTAAGGTATTTATTGAGCGCAGACCTAACTTCAGGAAGCAACAGATACTTTTTCAGATCATAGGAGGAAGAATCTAGTGACTAAATCAGAGATAAAGGGAGAGGGGCAGTAACAACGGAAGAAGGGTAGGGTGGTCACTTTGGCAGTAAGGATCTACAAGACAACCAGGGGAGCAGTGGGGGGAGGGGTGGAGCTAAAGTGGGGCAGGGGCAGGTTGCCCAGTTTCAGGTTAGGTCGGTAGTGAAGGGATTGTGGCCTTAGGTGTTAGGGTTGAGTATTTTATTTTGTTTTATTGGCATTTCAAGCAAACATTACAATTTATAGAAGAGACCCAATAGATGTGTGAGTATGTCAGAGGGTTTACAGTGTGGTTAGATATGCTACGGTTTTCAAGGTATTGGCAGAGAGAACTGTCTCCACTCCATCATGTACCCAACTGTAATGCATTTCTATCCAGCATCTGTCATTTATGGCGATCACCTTACTTGGGAGGTGTTCAAAGAAGGTCACTTCTGGGCTAGTTCACAGTTTTGCAGGTACACCATCAGTTGGTCCATTACACATCCCTTTTCACCATCAGGTGGTGTAATGTTCCCTCCCCTTCGACACATTTCCAGAAGGCATGTTCATTAAACAGTCCTAATTTATTAATTTCGGATGTGTACCAATATAACCAAAGTAACTGTTTTTGTTGACTTAGACTTGAGTCCATACTATTATGAGTCAGAGGTATTTCAGACAAATTCTATTTCCGTCCAATAGTGGGGTTACCTGCTCACAGTTCTATTTCCCAATCCATTACACAGTTTTCAAATTCATCTAGCCTGGGCTTGTCAATCAGTTTGCAAATGGCTCCGGTTATTAGATGCTCTGAGATGCCATTGAGACATGCTCTAGTGGACTGACAGTGTAGAGTGAGCCGACTGCCATGTCCCGCGAGATTTTCAAGATGCATTCTCTTAAATGTAAATAGCTCCCAGGATCACTGGTTGCGAGTCTATGCATCTGTCTCGGTGTCCTAAAGAACATCAGCATGCTGTTGAATAGTTGATGCACCCCCACAATTCTACTGTTATTCCATCTTTGCCAGTATGGAGATTTCCCTTTTACTATGATGCAGGGGTTATTCCAGATCACGGATGAAAGGTAATAGCACTGGCTTTTCATTGGCCTGTGTGCAGATGGCAGTTTTCCCAACGGGTGGTGTGTTTTGCTACTTTCTTTGGCGAAAAAATTATAAATAGTTCCCAGTTTTGTGCATCAATCTCTATGAGGTGCTGACAAAGAGAAAATTAAGAGGGTATGCTGAAAAATGTGTCTGCTTTTTGTGGAATTAAGCACATCTGTTTTAGAATTTAAGTGGTGTGAGGCCGTGGCAGCCTTTTAATGTAGGTGCTCCCAACTTGAAACAATATTGTTTTTTTACCACCTCATAGTAGTTTCTTGGGATGTTTTTTTTTTAATATATTTTGTTAAAAGACTACGGTTGATGTTGATGAAAATGTTTCCTCATCAGGTTGACTTTAGCCCACAGTTCAAGATTGAGGGATTTCCAATTCTTGAAGCCATCATGGACATTTTTATGAAGTGGTACTATATTGACTCTTGCAATGTTTGCAATATCCCCTGTGAAGGTGATTTCTCAATCTTTCAGACCAATCAAAAGGTCCTTTATGAAATGCTTTCTTATACAGGCCTCCTGTTAGGGTCATCATCTTCGCTTTCTCCTACTTGACTTTGTATTTGCTTTGCTTGCAATATTTATGAATGTCATCTATTGCAATTTTGACTGGTTTTTTTCAAGTTCATAGTGATTAGTAATAGGCTATTGGCCTGCAGCCTTTTTTTCAATTGGTGGGGGCCAACTCTTTAGCTGACATATTGCAGTTACATGCAAAGGGTCACAGACAGGTAATTCAAGAATGGTCAAAGAGAGCATCCTTTCTGGCCACCGTGTGGGATGCCAAAGTCATCAGATAGCAACACACTCAGAGTTCACCCAAATATTTGGTGTTGAGCAGTTGCACAATGCATACAATCTATACCGAAATCTTTTACCAAACGTCATGTGTTCCAGGGCGTTAAATCAGTAGCTTCATGTTATGTTGTTGAACGCTTTCTGTGCTTCAAGACTCCATCATTCATGATTGTGATTATGTTCTCCAGCTCCATCTTTCGCATGACGGATCTGCTCCTTGCGTGCTAGTTTCAATGGAATTGCTTGTAGTTGTGTGACCTATACATTCATAATTAGTTTAGTGTTAATTAACAAGATGGGCCAGTAATTAGATCACTGCAGAGCACCCTTCCCCTGCCTTGTAGTAGCGCGAAAGTTTAACATTTAGCGTCTCATAGAAGCTTGACTGCTCAGTGTTATTGTTATAAGTTCCCTGAAGGAGTGGAGAATATGTGCAGAAAGTATTTGTAGAATTGTTAGGGGAAGCTATCGGGTCAGATACAATGTCCCTTCCCAGAAAGACTGTGGGCCTCATTATGACTCTGGCGGTAGCTTTGCGGGTAAAAACTGCCCGGCTGCCGCCAGAGTCATTTTTTTTACGGCCCCTGGCAATGGGAATTTACCAGGGCATTCCAGCCCTGCCAGTCCCGGTAATTCCCCATTGCTGGGCTACGGGAAAAATTACTCCCCATTCCCATTCAAGTCCAATGAGTGTGAGAATCAATGGGAATGGGGAGGGTGGACGCACTGGACTGCTTGCAACACTGCTGCTGCATCTGTCAAGGTGTGCGAGCGGGTGCAGTTCTCCTGCCTGGTCAGACCTGGCGGGCTGAAAGGCACCCGCTTGCAGAACTCGGAGTATGCGGGTCCGGTAACAATGGTGCAGGTAGCTTACCAGCACCGTTGTTACCGGACCGGCATACTTTTAATGAGGCCCATGGATCTTTAGAAATCACTGATGCCGAAGCTAGTTTGCGGAGAAAAAAAAATCACCTCACTCATCCCACTCACTGGACTAAGAGTAGCAGTGTCACTCAAAGTTGGTGACACTGGTATTCTTAGTCAATAATCCCCTTTTCTCCATACTGTTGGGGTGTCCCACGGAATGGGGGTGCAGGCTGGAGCACATTGCTTAGCAGTAATGTAGAGCTATTTTGTATGTGTGCATGTCCTGACAGGCCCTGCGCATTATCTCCCCTCTGGGCTCTGCCCAACCATCAGTCCCTTTCTTGTCGGATATCGGGACTATATTATTTGTACTTATTGTTTAATACGTAGCAGGGGTGGTGGGAGGGCGTATGGAAGAGACGAAGAGCACCATTGTCATTACAGTGAGTAACTTTTCCATATACTTATGTTCCTTCACCGTTCCAGCACACTGTTGGGAGATTACAAAGCCCTATACTTTAATAGGGAGATTGGATTTAATGTGTAAACAGGTTACATAAAATAGCCTGTCCGAATGCTGCATCATTTCTTGAACTACAGTCTAGCGCGTAATGTTGACAGATGGAATGGGCGTTTGCCCAAGTTGCAGCTTTACAAATGTCTTGTATCGGTACTAGTGCCTTTGGAAGACCACCGATGTGGCTTTAATCCTGACTAAGTGGGCAGGAAGCTGAAACTATCCAGCAAGCTATGGACACCTTTGAAGCCACTGCCCCAGGGGTGTTCCTGCCAAAAGTCACAAAAATGTGTCTTACCTTGCGTAAACCATTTGGTCCGTCTAAAAAAAAAACTTTAGTGGCATGGCTACATCCAAGGTATGCAGAGTCCTTTCAGCCTCCGTAGACAGAGTTTTGAAAAAAACTGTCAAGGCAATTTCTTCATTCAAGTGGAAACTGCTAAAAATGTTGGCAAGAAAAGCTGGCTTTGTTTTTAGTACCACCTTTTCCCTTTGACAGGTCTTAAATAAGGCCTGCAGTTTGGAAAGCCGATAAGTAGATGTGATCGCCACAAGGAAAGCTCTTTTTTGAGTAACCCTTCACAACCCCATGGAGGTCATAGGTTCTATTTTCTTTTTTTGCATGAGCGCTGAAAGAACAAGTTTTTCAAGGTAGCCGAATGAGGGTGGTGCCAGAGGGGTGAAGAGGTGAAAAAGGTAGTAATAAGTCGGAGAAGATAATTGAGGAGATGGAGTGTGCCCTGAGGGGTGAAGAAGGTGCAAGGAATAGTTGTGAAGATCATTGGGGAGAGGGGTGGTGTCCAGAGGTGTGAGAGATAGGAAAGGCCTAGAGGACATTGATTGCAAAGAAGAACATGCCTCAACAGGTGATACGTTTGTGAAAGATTGTGGGTATTTAAAGAGGTGGTACTGGGGGAAAAGGAAGGTGCCAAAAGGAGTGAATAAGGCAAGGAAGAGAGTCAAATGTGGAAAGGAGATGAAAAGGAGGTTATGAAGAGAGAAGGACATGGAGGAAAGTGGAGGTCGGAAGGATGTTTCGGAGGATAGGAAGAGATTTTTGGTCAGGAGTTAATACAAGAGAAAGTAAAGTGGAAAGTTGGGGGTATGGCTGCAGGTAGAGCTGTGCCAGTGACAGAGCCAGTATCCAGTGTGCCTGCGACCCTCCCGATGGCACTCTATTATTCAGTCTCCTGGCACCAAAAGCTGCTTCCACTACTGAGATGTGCATTAAGATCCCAGAAGTGATGGGCCAGGTTCATGTGATGAATGGAGAGTACTTTAAGAACTGGAAATACCTTTTAGAAGTACTGTGTTTGATAAGGTTTCCTCTTAGTATACCAACCTCAATAATTTTGAAGGAGGGGAGACCATGATGTGAATGCTTTAAGATGTTTTCAGTTGAATGGAAAATGATGTTGGTCAATTTAACGGTCCATTAAGGTGTTAGCAGATTATATATTGTGCTAGACTTTGATCACCTAGCACTGAAGAACACAGATACTATAATTTAATGTAACTGTTTTAAAATAAATCAAACCCAAGTTGCATGTTTAATCCACCCGAAGAGATGTGTTTACATTTGAAAGAACTGAAACATGTGTAGCATATGCTGTTATGTGCTTTGTGATGTGGATCATGTGATGTATGAAAGATGGTTTTGGATTAGGCTTACATGCTCCTAAATGTATAAATACATTATCAGGGAAGTACCATGTGGACTCTTCATACTATGTATTATAGTGTTAAGAATTATATGTATGTCCCTTTTCTCTCTCTCTAACTTCATGCACACTCACATCCATGGTTTATTCTCGTGCCAAGGTCTTTGAGTGCTGATTGTGCATGTAGGCTTTGTATTTCTCTTTGTTATTATCAGGGGTGCACCTTCCCAGTGTGGGTCCCAGAAGTCCCTCTCTCGTTGTTAAGGTCACAGATCTTTTTAGGTCCCAACCTTAGTTTACTTTCCTCTTTCCTGCCAAGGTCTGTGAGCACTATTGGTAAGTGTAAAGTTTGTATTCCTTCTTATCGTGATTTGGGATGTGTTCTCCCAATAAGTGTCCAGGACCCCCTTCACTGTGCTGCTATGTCCTGGTGAGTATTCAGGTATCTCAGTCCTTATTTTATTTAAGGTTCTTTGCATCCTCTGGGTCTCTCCAACCTCAGGATTAGGCACCCTGACACCTGCAGGGTCTTGGTGGTTGCCATCCGTTTGTCTGTGGGTCTCCCAGGAACTCCTGTTGCTTCTCCAGCTACCCAGAGCATTCTCCAGTCTTCCGCAAGCCTTTCTAGCGGCCCAACGGTGGGTTTGCTGTGCTCTGTCAGTGTTCGTTCCCAGGCAGAGCACTTCCTCCAATGCGGCAAGCTTCCTGCTTCATTGGACCTTTGCGGATGTGCTCCTCTCCCTGACTCACTTGCTTCTCTGGTCTGAAATTCCTCGCATAGCTGGCCAGGCTTCTGGTCCATGTCGAGACGTAGAAGACAACATGGTTCGGTTCACTCCCTCAGGCCAATCGGTTGATTCAAACAACTAGACTGCATTCTTTGGTTCTCAGCATTGATTCTCATTGCTCTTGGCCTATTGTTCTTGTCAGTACTGTCAATGAATACCTTATGGGTGTTTTCCTTCTCAGTGTGTCTACTTGAGATGTGTTACAAAGGTATATTGAGGTTGCTGATCAGAGGGTAAGAGAGGGTTTTATAGGGAAGGTGGGAGGGTTCAAGGGATACTACATTCTCCCAAGGTGGTCACGAGTCTCAATGGGGACCTCCCTCCCCATTAGATTCTCCTGCTGAGAACCACCCCCCATGGGGACTATCGGGTAGCAGCCTCACCGGGTTGGCCTCATGGAAAGTGGCTCCCCCATCCGATTCAGTGACGACAACTTTGGAATCAACCAAGTATTCTGTTTTGTAATATTGTGATTTATATTGCTCTCACAATTGCTATATTTTGGGGGGCCTCATGGAAAGTGGCTCCCCCATCCGATTCAGTGACGACAACTTTGGAATCAACCAAGTATTCTGTTTTGTAATATTGTGATTTATATTGCTCTCACAATTGCTATATTTTGGGGGCTTTGATTTTCAATTTTATTTAGGTATAAAAATGAAAAATAAAATATATATTTGATATGATAATTAGTGTGTTTGTTGTACTTTATGGAGTATGTTTGATGCTTACTTTTTTTTAGACAATATTTAATGTATCCTTTAAATCAGTTTTGGAATGATACTTGGCAATCCTCTCCATCTTCTCAATATAGTCATTTTGTAGGACCAGCAACAATCCCAAGTGTGGTGACCAATTTTATAATGTTGCTTGTTACCTTTATTCCAAATAGCCAGATATTGAAGAAGAGAAGGAAATTACCATGATATGTGTGATAACACTTTAGGAAATAGTTATTTCAAAAAAGGCCTACAGTGCCCAACCGATTACCGATAACAGCGTGCAAGTTGCCTTGAGTGAAATGTAAGCTTCCTGACACTAAATGGAATACAAAACAGTATGAGTAGTCCTTATCATCCCCATTTCAATGGGGCTGTAAAAAAAATTAAACAGGAAACCTATGATCGCTGTGATAATGGCTTTAGGAACTGAACGAGAATGGGGCAGGGAGGTTATGAGGAGAATGTTAGTGTACAGACTAGCACCACACTGTATGACCAGCATAGCCCTTTTCAAGATTTTGAGAGCAGAAAATCAATTCCTGGACGTGTCCAGCGTGGATAAAAAGAGCAAAAACTGTGGAAATATGCAATGAGGAGCTTGAACAGAAAATGCATGTAACATAGCATCAAGTGAAAGTGATATGTGATTCGAATAACTCTTGTAGAGAGAATGTTGTGAGTTTGATTGCGCCTAGGTCAGAGTTGAAGCCTTGTAATCAGAATTCCGAGCATACATTTTACAAAGGGAGACTTTACACAGATTTTATTAGAGGTACATATATAGAAAAGAACAGCTTTAATCCCCCGTGAGGGCCATTCACCAATGTATCCATGTTAGCATCATTTCTTAACAATATACTAAGGCAGTGGTCTTCAAACTTTTTTGGCTGGGGCCCCCCTGAGTAAAATATGGGCAGGTCTGGACCCCCCAGAAATGCCAAATGGACAGTATATATAGCGCGCCGTCACCTGCTCCCATCACAGTCGCTGGGCTCCCTCATCCCACTCCTACCCTTTCCCTGGTCTCTTAGTAACTAAGGCATCCTTCACATAACATGAATAAATCCCTAAAAATACCGTATTTCTCTATGGGAGAATAACAAGTTGCAATTCTAGGTCCAACAAATCCCCTTTCTAAACTGTACTGCTATAAAAGGGTACTGCAGTGGTAGCAAAGTTACCACTGCATAACTGCTGCATTACCACACTGATGAACTACAGGTTAGGAAGTAAGGCAGAGCTGAATGTTGAAGGTAATGTCTCTGCCTTACTGCCCCAAAACAGCCAAATAGCTGGTATTATTGCCAATGGTAATGCCGCCAGTGGTAATGCCACCAACATCCCCATGGAGTACTCTGTACTCCAATTGGTGGAGACTAACACCACCTACCACCACTTGTAATATGGTGGTAATAGCATCAGTAGTAATACCACCAGTGGTAATTTTACCATACCAAGTGGTGGTGACCGTAAATACCATTTGGTGGTATCTCAGCGGTACTACCACTGGGAATGAGGCTGAATGTATGAAATGAAAGCATCCAAAGTCAATGGTTATCTTTTAAACTGGTCTTCTATTAAACATCTGTAGAAGAAAGCCTAAATTCTATTTTCACTTGATATACTACATCACTACAGTAGTTGCACGTCAAACAAGATTGGGACAACATTTTAGAAGTGTACATACCAAAGCAGTTATAGTTTCAGAAACTATGTTTGTGCTTTTTATATAAATCAGATTTTGTATTTGTACATTTCTAATTTACTGATGTAGACATTCTTTTCCCAATAATCTTTCTGACAAATCTTCAATAATTGGATTACAAGTATGGGTCATGGATACAATCCTAGTTTAGTCCCTCTAGAATTAAGATCTTTTTAGTCTTGGCTCCAGCCCTACCAAAACACGCTCATGTGCATTTACCAAAATAAAGTGCTATAAGGATGGAATGGAGGCATGGAGAATCCTGTCAGCCTATAAATTAGTATGCAACAGAGAGTTTAGAAGTGTGAGGTACTTATTTTTGCACCCTAAAGTGAAGGCCATTTGCATGCAGCACTGATACACACATAATATTGCCAAAATAAAAACATATAACCCAGGTCCTTATTAAAGGCTCCTTTTTTTAATCCATCAAAAGAAAAATGTAATCTGAAAATAAATCAAGATGTTGAAGCAATATGCTGCCATCTTGGACATTTGTGAAGTTGTTTCTAGAATTTTGTCATTGTCATTCTCAAGTCCCTGTATCTTTTTGTTACCAGTATGTGATCCATTCTTTTTCGTTTGCATACTGTAGACTTTGGTTAAGGATAATCATTTAGTGAAGTATCCATTGGTCGTATATGATGACCTCCTTGTATTGCATTACATCACAGGAAGAGAGCACATATTTCCAATGCAGGCATTTGTGAATATGTGAAACAGCATGTTTAGTTGTAAAGTGTGACATTGTGAACAATTTAATCAATAAATACTTTTTCAACCCAAGGACAGAACAAAACAAAACAAAACCACACTTTGTATTGTTTGTATCTACTTTAAATCCTGCATGATGGGAAGCCATGCAACACGTCTTAATTTGTGAGGATACCTCAATATTTTCCTCCATGTGCTTACAGTAATGGATAAAGGAGGAGGCATTTTGAGATGCTCATTTTATGTTCAGGTGTTAAATGTCTAAAACATACAACCCAGGTCGTTATTAGAGGCTCCTTTTTAATCCCTCAAAAGAATTCATTTATATGCAAGTCAATCAAGACTAGCCATTCCCGGCGTAACATATGCCGTTCTAGTATATTTTAAAGGTCAACATCAGTTGGTAATTCAAAGGGTCACATATAACTCTCTTCTTAAATATTGGAATTACCACTGATCACTCCCAGGAGAGGCCATAGGTCAGTGTGACTTATTAATGGTCATTGAAAATGCTAAACATATAGGTAACCATTTTCTTTTGAATTTGAAAGGCATATTTGTATCAGATGGAATTAGAGGTATGCAGGGTATGAGAACAGTATCTAAATTCCACTGATTACACAATCCTCTATGATGTGTCTTTGTAGATGCAAAATGGTCAACCTTGTACCGTTGCAGGGTCCCTGTGATGGCATAAGATTGTGCAGTAGCATAATTCCAGCACGTACTTTCAGTTTTAGCTCGTGAGGAGGAATTTGTCCTACGGCATTTTGCTACTTAAATACTGCAACATTGAACCGGTACTGGAACCACTGTGCCCTGTGTGATGAGAAGTGAGGGTGGAAAGAAGTAACTTGAAATTGTTCTGAATGTTTTACGATTTGGAAGGTGAAGGTCATCCCGTAGAACCGTGCTCATTCTGTTTGTTAAAATGCTAGTGTTGTTGAAGTGGAAGGGTACACAGAGGTGCACTTTGCCATTTCGACAGCAGAGGGCAACCTATCACTGATGAATTGAATTGCATTAGCTGAGCACGGAAATATACCTAAGCATTTTATACATATAGATGTTGAATCAATATGCTGCCATCTTGCACATTTGTGAAGTTGTTTCAGGACTTTTGTACTTGTCATTCTCAAGTTACTGTACCTTCTTGTTACCAGTATTCAATTCATTGTTTTTCTTTTGCATACTGTAGAGTTTGGTCAAGAATAATCATTGACTGAAGGATCCATTGCTCTATTGTATTGCATAACAGGAAGATAGCACACATTTCCAATGCAGGTATTTGTGAATATGTGAAACAGTATGCTTAGTTGTGAAGTGTCACACAGTGAACAATTTAATCTGTAAGCACTATTTCAACCCAGGAACAAAACAAAAACATATTTTATATTGTTTTTATCTACTTTAAACCGAATGTGATCGGAAGCCGTGCAACAAGACATCTCACATTTTTCCTTCATGGATAAAGGAGGAGGCATTTTGAGATGTTCATTTTATGTTCGGGTGTTAAATGTCTACAATTTATTACAATGCTACACAACATGTCTAGGCCATCCGGATCAGCGTGAATCTGTGCTCAATCTGCCTCAAAGGGAGTATTTATAACAATATGTTGTTAGAAGGCTGATGTGTGTCTCTGGAATACATACTTCATGAGAAGTGTACCCTCCAACACACTGCTACCCCCACAACATTCTGCCACTTTCCAAAAGGGACAAGTTTATTGCCATCTATAGCATAGTACATTTCTTAACCCAACAATAAAGTCAGAAATATAAAAACCTAAATAAAATCCTTCTCTGTCGTAAGACTGCAAACACAAAGACAAACTTCCTTTAAAATATGCTATTCTTGCAGTAATATGCTGTAACCAGATATCCAGAGCTATCCTAGAAAAAGCTGCAAAAACAGCTGCCTTCTCGCATGTCTCCCAGCTCATGTAGGTAAATCTGTGGACTTTCATCATCATGTGGGCATCTAGCAAAATCCCTAATGCTCCTAAATCAGAGCGAAAGCCTCATAATCAGAATTCCTAGCATACATTCTATAAAAGGAGACTTTGCCCAGATTTTATTTAGGGAAAATATATTGAAAATAACAGCGTTTTTTTCCCTCTAGAAGACCATTCACCAAAGTATCCATGTTAGCATAATGTCACAATCCTACCCACCTACCACACAGCACTGCTACATGTGCACATTCAGAGACTCTGTTTATGGCATAATTGTGAAGTTAAAACCTACAAACTGCCTGTGCATTCATTTACTTGTTTTATCACTGCCATTTTGGACCAACCTAATGTCATGTTCCACTCCGGGTTATGGGTTAAACCAGCAGATGCATTCTGGCACATTTATGCTGTCTAAGAGGCAGAAGCTGGAAGAGGCATACAAAGTACCTTTGTTTGAAGCACGCTACAAAGTCTTGGAATGTCCCTGATTGCAGTCACCTGTTCCAAGCTATTGCATGCTAGGCTGCAGAGAGCCCAAGAGACTTTAATTACAATCCACTGCTGCAGGCTACCGAAGCTGGAACTGTTCTTGATTGAACACAGCTGCCTGAGAGTGCAGTCAGCTCCACCCTGTTGGGCTGTTGGCTGGAAGGGCCTTTATAAACTCACTTTGAACAGAAGCAGTTGTTCAGTCAACTGCATCCGCTCGGAGTTTGTTCTGTGTGCCTGTGACCAATTATTACACTGTTCCTGAATACCCTGATTTTGGCTTTTGAATCCTGTTTTTTGTTGCTGCCTTGCAGCACCCTTTCCAGTCTGCTTTTGTAGTCTGCCTGTTTTTGAACCTTTCCTTAGTTTTCCAGCCTTTGACATCTGAAACCCTGCCTGCCTTTGCTGTTATGTTTCAGCACCTGTACTGTTTTGCTATTAAGGCCATCCAGTTCTGTTCTGATATCTCTGCTGCCTGTCCAACTTTCTGCAAACACCCTGTTTTCTGGTAGCATTTCTGCTTCACAGACTTGTCCTTTTTCTAGCTTTTCTCTCTTTCTCTCTGCAATCCCAGTCTCTTGAAGTTACCTGTCTGATCCTTCCCTGCGATATTACCTGACTTTAGTCCATAGTTCTAGTGCTTATTCTTAAGTACTCTGAGTTTCCTGAATCCCTTCTATGTGTTGGCAGCAACCTATCTTGTCTGGGCCCTTTGCTTTGTGTGTCCTGATATTCCAGTCTCTGCTTTGTATTTTGTTTCTCTACCTGTCCTGTACCTGTTTTTTTCCTTCTACGCTGCTTTCCACCTGTATTACATTTTGGTCCACTGTTGTGCCTCCACTCTGTATATGCTTACATTGTGACCCCTTGGTTCGTCTCCATTCAGATCAGATAAGGGAAAGACTTCAGTTGTCTTCATCTAGATCGTTGGAGCCTTACCAGACTCAGTATATGGTCTCCAGTTTCACCCTTTCACTGAGTACAACAGTCTCTTGAGCACGCCAAACTTATGACGCTGCTGTAAGAAAGTTGTTGAGTAATTTTCTGGTACCGATCGGAAGGGCTTTCCCTAACTGCTCGAGACCCCTTATCATATTCCAGTACACCCTTTTTCTGATCCATCCGTGTTGCCCAGTGAATTTGCTTGCCTTTGTTTTCCCTGTGTCTCTTTGCTTACAGCCAGCTACGGTGCCTGTAGATACTGTAAATATCTGTTACAACTCAGATCAGCTAGGTATGTACCCATCTTATGTTATATGCTGGCATTACCTAGTGCATCTCTCCTAATCTACAGTGTATACTCTGAGGTATAGCCTTTGCCCTGTGCCCATTAGCAAGACTTCTGACACACAATTTCTTTACAAGATAATAAGGCAACCTTCACATAACATTAATACATCCCTAACACTACCTTGTTCCTCTTTGAGAGAATAACAAGCTCCAATTCTAGGCCCAACAAACCCCATTTCTAAACTGTACTGCCATAAAATATATAATAGACCTCATTAACAGTTCAGCGGTGTGGTAAAAAAACAGTGGGAATGCAGTGGTAATTATATAAATATGGTATTGTGTCCGCATTTTGAACATCCATAAACGAAGTGCATGTCATCCATAAAAATGACAAACAAGAATTGTTTTGTTCTGTTTAAAGTCAGTCAAAATAGGATATTAATCACAAACAAGCGCAATATTTCTAGAGCCAAAACAGATGAAAGGAACATTTGTGGATTTACCTGTAATAGACAATAACCGATGGTCTCAGGAAGTTTTATTTTGTCTCCAGCTCCCTCTCCATCAGCATATGTTCCAGGATGTGGAGACAGATGACCGCTGGCATCTGCTTTCAGAGTTTCAACCTGAATTTGGAAAAAAATATTCCTTTTTACAAAATGTTACACTGCATTATGTTGTAAATATTTATTTGTGTCCTAAACCTTTCTTTCCTATTTCTTCCTGTTGGAATATTGGCATATTATACTGAATGCAAAGAGTATGAGGCAGTGTATTGTCCCAGTCCATCTTTAAAGATTCATATAACATATACAGTAACAACGTTTATACTTCATACCTGGGAAGCATCACTTGTAACAGAGCACATCTTACTATTTCTAAAGTATTCTTTATGCATTTGTTGAAGGTTCTAAATACCATGAAACATGCACGTAATCTGCACGTCTGATGGCTGTACGTCATTTCAAAATATTGTTTAAAAAGCTGTGCAAAATAAGATCCACTCTCAGTCATGATGCGTGCAGTGTCATTTTAAATGGGGCAGTATGTTAAAGGGAGGAGAAAAGTGGATGAACATTATTTTCCACCTTTTTTTAATTCTCTGTGAGTAAGTTAGTAGTAAGTCAGAGTTACTCAAAGTAACTTCTTTGTGAACCAAATAGACAACTCCACGTTTAAATCAAGGAGATGGTTTTGTAATCTAGTCTGACACCTTAATTTATGCCCAGCTTACACTGACCTCTGAAATGCCTTATTAAGATCAGGGATGGAACCTAACCACTGAAGAATGCTGAGAAAACCTTGATATTGAAGAAACCTGGTATTGATATGATATGATTTGGTATTTATTACGCGCCAATACACAAGTGTTACTAGGCGCCATAAGGCAAGAGACGGGAGACAGGTGGGTGACAAGCCAAACGATCTTACTAGGCCTTGTGACATTCAGATTGTGCAAGACTAACAAGAAGTGCGGGGAGAGGCTGAGGGGAGAAGTGCAAGGAGGAGGTAAGAGGGAAAGTGCAGTCAGGGCAGCATGGCTCTGAGAAAGTGTGAGGACAGCAGAGGACGAAACAGGTGCAGTCCTAGAATAGAACTTCGGTAATCCGGTTCAAGTTTCAGAGGGGCAGGGAGGCCATGCCAGAGTGAGAGCCCTGTAGAGGAGAGATGTCTGCCCCCAATTATCTGGAGAATTGTCTGACCCACAGAGAGTTTGAGGTAGCTGAGCGCAGGGCTCTAGAAGGACAATATTTAGGTAGAGAGTGTTGGATATAGAGAGAACCATGGCCCCAGAAAACCTTGTGGATAATCCAGAGGGTCTTGAACTTGATCCTTGCAGCCACCAAGAGCCAGTGGAGAGATTTCAGAGCTGGACAGATGCAGTCCCTGGGCTGGAGGCCAAGGATAAGTCTTGCAGTCCTGTTCTGGATTTGTTGAAGAGGGTGAAGAGGTGAAGAGTAGAGTTAGGACAATTAAGAAAGAGGCTGTTGCAGTAGTCCAGCCTGGAACGAACCAGAGCTCTGGAGACAGTGAGCATCTGGGGAAGGTGACACAAGGTAGGATACCTCTCAGGAGGCACAGCTGGAAGTGGCCCTTCTTGGCAAGGTATGTGATGTTTGGAGAAAAGGAGAGAGTAGAGTTGAAGATGATGACAAGGTTTTTTGCCTCACGGGAGGGTGGGGGTTGGTGGCCCATGGAGGGCATCTGGAGGGAGAGAGGAAAAATGGGAGCAGGGGTCCCAACAAGAATAATCTCTGCCCTACTGGCATTAAGGCACAGGTCGTTAGAGGTGCACCATCGCTGAATAGCGGATAGACAGTCAGGAATGAGCGAAGTGGGAGAGGAGGCAGAGGGTAGCCTGAAAGAGAGCAGTGTGTCATCCCCATAACACTGAAAGCTAGAGGAGAAAATAGAGATCAGGTGGGCCAAAGGGGGAAGATAGACATTGAAGAGCAATGGTGAGAGAATAGAGCTCTGGGGAACACCATATGTGGAGAGAGAGGTGGTGGAGAGAAAACATCCTAGTTGGACCTGAGAGGGTCGGTCCAGAAGGAAGGAGGTCAGCCATGCCAGAGCCTGACCAGTGATGCCAAGGTTCACACTGATGTGGATGATCATGACAAAGGTAGAGGAGAGGTCAAGGAGGATAAGGACAGAGTGAGAGCTGGAGTAAAGGTTGGAAAGCAAATCTTCATGGGAGTTCAGGAGAGCAGTTTGCAAGCCTCTGGTCAATCCTGTTGAAGCCATACTGAAGCCATACTGTTGGTCGTAGAGATAACCAGCAGATTCATTATGAAGGTTTAGCTGAGAGATGGGCAGTTTCTCAAGGAGGTTGCCCAGGAAAGGAGTAATAGAGATTGGCCGATAGTTGGCCGGGCAAGAAGGATCAGCAGAAGGCTTTTTCGGGAGGGGGCGCAGAAGGGAGTGCTTGAGCGGAAAGGGGAAAGATCTAGTGGCAATGGAATGATTGCAGAAATCGACCAAGGCTGGAGCAAGGGAAACAATAGTGTCCTTAATGGTTCTGAGGAGCAGGAAAGCACCTGTTTGGATGATACTTTAACATCATCAGAGAGGAGAGAAGAAGAGGAGAAGGAAGGATGGCCGGAGGGGCCCTGAGAGAGATCGAAGAGGAGAGGAGGATAGCGTGCACCGGATGTCCTGAGTTTTAGTGGTGAAATGAGAGGCCAGGGACATACACAGTGCCTGGGAAGGAATAGGAGAGGTAGAGACTGCAGTTGGATTGGCCATCTCCTTGCAGATTTTTAAATGTTTGGCTGTGCTGTTGGAGGCCGAAGAGATGCGGGCTTGAATTTGGACCCTCTTTTTCGCAATGTCAGCAGGTCTGTATTGCCTTTGGAGCAGGCGGCAGGCCAGTTTGTCCGAGGATGAGCCCGATGTCCTCCACTTCTGCTCGACTGCTCTGTACTTGTGTTTCAGAGCGGCCAGGTCAAGTAATCCCAGGAATTGCACTCCGAGACAGATCCTCATGACAGGAAAAAGGATATCAAGAGCATTGGAGATAGAGAGAGGGCTGTGTTAAGGTGGGAGTCAGCCACAGGGGTAGGAGGAGGAGAGAAAGTTGAGGCAAAAGCGGCAACTGATACCTACTTCATAAGTCTAATGACCGCGAAGGAAAGTGGCAGTGCTGGAGTAGGTTTTGCCACGGGGACAGACAGTTTCAGGTGAGAGGAAAGCAGAAAGTGGTCAGTCCAGAAGAGTGGAGTAGTGAGAGGGTTAGAGAGGGGGATGTCTGGGGAGATGAGAGCATCCACAGTGTCTCCGCCTGAGTGTGTCGGACCAGAGGGAAGGACAGAGAGGGAGAGAGAGTCAAAAAGGTTGTGGAAAAGCCCAGAGTGGTCCATAGTTTGGGAGAGGGACCGACAAAGAGGATGTCGGTGAGAGTCTGTCTGGAGGAGGCACTAACATAGGTATCAACAATGGGAAGGCCTGGATTGGAGACCAGGATGTCCTTCTTGAACTTCTTCCTTTCAGACGTCATGAGAAGGATAAGATAGGTGATAGAGAAGCAGTTAGAGAAGATGGCTGAGACCGAGAGCACCATGGAGAGGTGTGGTAGAGGGAGGGAAAACACAAAAAGAAACAGCAGAGAGCACAAAGTGCTGCAACTGTGAGTGAGGAAGCCAAATTGATGCACGTAGACAGTGAAATGAAAAATACAATTGGTTAAGTGGAATATGCGCATGGGTGGAGCAGTTTGGTGGAGAGCAGTAATGGCTGCTGCCCTTTCCCACGCCATTGTTATTGTACGGTCGCTGAAGGTTGACGGCAGTGCAGCGTACTCACACTCTGGGCTGCAGCTTCTTTGTTGCCAAACACCTGTGTTGTACAACACTGTGCCCTTGGCCTGACTGGGCTTTTCTGCAGAGTGTCCGGTCCTTGGCTCTTAAAGGATCCGATAAGTGGATGCAGCGCAACGTGCTACATGTCAACTGACAGCGTCTCGTGCGGTCCTGCATTGCACAACACCACGCCCTTGGCCTGCGCAGGCTTTGCCACAGAGGGTCCAGTCCTCGGTTCTTAAACTATCTGATGCGTGGATGTAGCACAATGTGCTATGTATCAACGGCCAGCATCTCCTGCAGTCCTGCATAGCACAACACCATACCCTTGGCCTACGCAGGCTTTGCCACAGAGGGTCCGGTCCTTGGTTCTTAAAGGATCTGATGCTTGGATGTAGCATACCATGCTACGGATCAACAGCCAGCGTCTCCTGCAGTCCTGCGTCGCATAACACTGCTCCCTTGGCCTGTACTGCTCCATCAATTCTATTAAACTACCCACAAATCACCAGCATCCCTTTTTAAGCATAAACACTAGAAAAAGCCATCATGCAGCAAGTCATGGGGTACACCACAATTGCCAATCATACTTCAGATCAACTGGAGGAATGGAGAACACCCTCAATGATATCCAGGGAAACCACCCTCAGATCCTTGATGAAACCCAACTCACTACATTAATATTAACTGACTTATAGGCAGCATATTATATAGTCTACCACAAATCCTAGAATACCACCTCCACCACAACCTACACTTAGGTGGTACCATCCTAGACTGTTTCAAATCTTTCTTGGCTGACAAAGAAATAATTCCAGGAACTTACTCTCTCACCAATCAATCCCCCTACTGGGTAATAATTTACCAAAATGCAAAAAGAATTCGATGATTTCAATGAAAATACATACTAGTTAAGACTACAACAAGATAATGGTATATTATGAACTATCCTCTCAAAGTAGAACTCAATCTAGTTCAGTCCAATGTATAGATGACAGGGGAAGAAAAGATTTTTGGGTTCTACCAGGGATCTACTTGGTTATCCAGAAAGTAATTTCTGGATAACCAAGCTCTATCTATATACTTGACTACAGCATAGACCAAATCTTAATCAGATTGGGTCCTGACTTCAGGTACCAAGGGGTTGTGTCCTTATACATCTTCAAGGTCCACGAGGGGATGACAGAAAGTAGTGTGCTCCATAATGATCAAGAAATGGAAGTCATTAGCCTTATCAGGAGTTGGGCAGAGCGGTAAAAATGCAGTGGTAACACTATTACTGCCACATTACAACTTGGCCAAATCCCGAGTTTGGGGGCAACTCTGAGCATTCACCTCCAGCTCTGAGCTGGAGGTGAATGCTGCGAGTTTTGACCTATTTTCAGCGCTATTGCTATGGTGCAATTACTGCTGCAGTAATTGCACCAAAAATGCCCCATTGAGTCTCATGGACTTACCCAGCCACCACAACTTGTGATCCACCACAACTTGTGATCCGCTGATAATAGCGTCAGACCAAGTTGCGGCAACGCTAATTGCGTTAGGCGTTATCCTGGCAGATTTACTGCCGGGATACCACCCAACTCCTGATAGAGCCCATAATGCCAGCAACGGTTTATGGTCATAATACCGAATTTACAAATCTCGAAAAAATAAATCTCGAAAAAAAAGGCTGAAAAAAAAAAGGTCGAATTTTTTTTGGGGGGAGTTCCCCCCCTAACCCCCCTTTTTTTACCATTTTTTTTTTAATCCCGGACCCCAAAATAAATATATAATTACAAAAAAAATTAGACTTTTTTTTCGGTCTTTTTTTTTCGACCTTATTGTTATTCGAGATTATTTTTTCGAGATTTTGACTGACCACCGTCAGCAACAGCTCTGACAGACATCCAGGTTCCCATGGCATGTAGCCTTGACCCACCACCAAAACATACCACTAAAGCTTAGCCTCATTGAGATATTTGACTCCAATTTGGCTTTTGAAATGCAAATCAATGTCATTTGTAAGAATTTTAACTCAAAGATCCACCCTTTAAAACATTACATCCCCACCATGAAACCCAACAGTTCCTACAACTAGTGCATGCACTAGTCCTACCACACCTGGATTACTGCATATGCCTGCTTACAGGTGCCATGAAAATAAACGTGAAATGGATCCAAATAGTACAGAGTAGAGCTGCCAGACTCCTCTCTGAAGAGACAATACAAGAGATCACCCCTCCAATGTCCTCATATGCATACATTGGTTTCCAGTACAACAACAAATAACCTTCTGTATTCTCTGTCTCATTCACAAACACCTACTCTTCCTCACACCTGACTACATAAAAACGTTATTCAAACCATGGCATCCTTTCAGGAAATCTCAGATCAGCGAAGAAACCACAGATCATCATCTGCCGGTAGATCTTTTTAAGAATGAGTTGGACATCTGGCTTCCATTTCTGCTGAAATTATTTAATAGAATTAATACTACATACAATACAACATTCCTGCTATCTGGAAGGGTGCCATAATAATTCCAATTTACCAGAAGGATGATAGAGAGTCCCCCTCAAACTATAGGCCCTTACCATTTATTGATCCTTAGCTAAAACATATGCAACAAATATTCTTTGTCGGCTGGAGAGAATGGGCTGCTAACAATTATATCAATCAACCAAATTAGCTTTATTTTGGCACTAGGCCATGAAAGCATACACATGTGTAAATACATCTCAAAAAGCAATTAAGGTGCTAGACGATTAGACTTCATACACAAAAGTTAAAACCATTTTAAACATCATATAGCAGTTTGGATACTAAAGTGTGATTAGGTGCAGTTTGTTGCATTGACCTGGCCTCGCGCTAAAACACACATTAAAACATTGGCACAATATTATGAGCCACATTGTTATACATAGTGAAGGATAAATGACTCACAAATTAAAGCATTCAAAAAATGCATATAAATGATAAAAAAATGAACATATAAAAACGGGAACTCTAAAATATAAAATCGTGCTTATGCACCAGGGGTCACACTGCTCAGGATGTGCAAAAGAACACGATCATTATCAAACTATCTTAAGCAGAATATTACCAGAAACGGGCACAGTTTATTGGGACAAAACAAATGTCCTTCTGGCCAGGGCTCTCTTTAAAAACTGTAGCAGCGTCCAGCTCACGAGCAGGCGCTATGCCTACAGTTAATATAGCAACGCTGGGCGATATTGCACAAACTGTCTATCTCTTACAAAAGGCACCAGTGTCCTTGTTCTAGTAGCTCTGTATACTGGGCAAAATAGCACGAAGTACAAGATCCTCATCTGTCTCGCGTCAGACGGGGCACCCCTTCCCCTCTCTGCCATTTCACCAGAGCGACAGTGTTGTTCTTAATGGGAGGCAATCAAATTGTGCCTTAGTTAAAAGAGTTCTTTCTGACTGATTATTTGCCCACAATAAATACTTTTGGATTGTGTCAGATGTAATAATAACCAAGCATCTATTTGCACCCTTCTGGATTTCGCAAGAGTCATCTTCCTTGTGATGCAACAACAACTAGTTTTTAGATGAATAGCAGCTGCTCGGCTGAACCAGGTGGGATTGGTCAGGTGGTGTTCTGCATTCCATTTTTGGAGCAGCCAGGGAACATCAAACACCCACCTTTTGCCAAGCATATACTTAATTACGGAATGCATCACCACGGCTTTAGGATTAGTCCCAAACCTAAGCCAATGCAAGACTGGCTCCACTGCCATTTTATTGTCCAAATACGGCATGCCTAGTTCAAGGTGAATGCCATAATTCAGAGCTGGAACTCATAAGGAGCTATCTGGTGCAGTAATAATGTGCCCTAGTTCTGGTTACCGGCATGTTACTGCATTGGCAAAGTCCAGGTTTGCTGGTGGGGTGGCCAGAATTGCCCACATCTAGGAGAACTGGAGGTAATTCCGGCACCCCAACAGCAAAAATAACTGCTATTACCGACACCAGTATTATTGGCGCTGGTAATACTGGCAAATCCCCCTATGGAGTCCTCCGGGACTCCATAGAATGGGGATTAACACCATTTACCAGCACTCATAATCCAGCGATAATTCTGCCAGACCGAGGGCCAGTACCGATGTTACAGGTTACTGGCATACTGGCGGTAATATCGCCAGAATACCTGCAACCTCATAATTAGGTGCATTGACTTTCAAATCAAATGATGTCAGAATACAGCATGGTAAGGGCCTGCAAAGATCGTGGCAATCAGGACTGTGTCCTCGGAGAAAGCTATAATCGGGAAAGATCGTCATCCAAATGTCAGACCATCAGAGGAAGCCTGAATCAGTGTATTACATAGACTGTTAATGTACAGTGAAACAATACAGCGGCCATTACACATCCATGGCACATGCCAGCCTTTACTTTGGAAGTAACAAGGGCAATGCACATTGGTGTCACTCTGCGCACTGTCTTGGGTATCATGCAACGAGGCCAACAAGTTAACTTACCCTGCCGGACAGCAATGGGACCCAAGCACAGCCCAAAGCTTTGTTCTCCTCAACTTATTAAAGGCTGTTCTCAGGATATGAAGGCAAATTATATTGGTGCCCATCTTACATACACAGAGTTGGCCACAATCAGATACATATTAAAAATATGCTCACTTGTGCACAAGCCCAGGCGGAACCCCAGCTGGAATATCTGAAAGAATACCATTAGTGTTAAACCAAGTTTCAATTTTACCCAACAGTGCTCTGCTGAATATTTTGAATGAGGAGCTAAGGAGCCAAATTGGTCTATAGGAAGCAAGGGTATCTCTTGGGCCTTTCTTATAGATTACCACATTGTTCCAAGAGACAGGGGGAAATGCTTTATCACGCACATAGAATTTAAGAAAAATTTAAATATCTTTGCCCAAAGATCAAACTCCTCTCCGAATAAATCAGAGGGGATGCCATCTAGGCCCAATTACATCTACAACTCCTCTGAGAGAAAATGAGACCAATTGCCCTTCATTCATAGGCTGGCTCGCTTTGGGTTCCTCTTGTATCTCTGTAAAAGAGGGCTACTCCTCTACAATCCTAGCATGAGGTGGAGTATAGGCTATTATAAAATGGGAGTTCCAGTTAACATCTGCAATGTTAGTTTCTAGCCCGTTGCCAACTCTTTTATCTTTGGAACCCAGGGATACTAGTTCCCAAAACCTCTTACTATTGTTAGACATGGCAGCCTCCAGCAGGTCTTCCCAAGCCACCCTGTCAGGCTCTTTTTTACACTTTTCAACAACATGATTGTAATTTGCTATGGCCCTTCAAATCAGTTTTTGTATTGGTCGCTGGTCTTTTTAGTGACGCAATCAGAGAGTTTCTTGCCCGCTTGCACTCTTCCTCAAACCAGCTGACCTGTCTATGAGTTACCACTTCCTGAGATTCTATAGAAATTCTGCTACACAAAAGATTTAACTTATCTACGATACTAGATGATACAGGATATGACGAGCTATATTGTAGTTGGAAAATATGATGAGAATACAATCGCCATTAAAGTGTTTCAGGATCTTCTCCACCCAAGATGTTCTTCTCGCCATCCTGATGTCCAGTGGATTCATGGCAGGTGCAGCCAGATTGGTATTTATCCAATGAGATACCTTATTTATTAGAGATGATGCTGGTTCTATGTACTCTGTCTGAGAACAAGGCACATTGACAATTACCCCTACCAGAGGCAATGCCGCCGGAGGTAGATTCAGCACCAATTTTGGATCATGTATCCTCTCATTTGCCAAGAAGTTACATGCCTCAATGGTGACTAGTGACTTGCGTAAGGCTTTGGGACACTCAGTTCACTAGGGCAGGTATGTATCCCAGCAGAAATGTTTGAGATCGGGGCCTTCTTTGTCTCTGAGGATCTTTCCACTTTCATCGTAATACCAGGCTGGGGCCTTTGACAGGGGTTTACGGTAGACCCTGAATTAATGGGCATCTTACCATGCTCGTCTGGCACATAAGAAGCAATGGAGATGGATGATTTGTCCTTCTTTAGTGATCTAATGTGGTCATCCATTATCGACATAGAATTAAACACATTGGACTAAACATTGCCAATTAGATTAATCAATGATTGCACTTTCCCCTGCACATCTACCATATGTGTCTAGGTCTCCTTCATAACAGATTCGATCTAGGTATAAAACATGAGATCTTGACAGTCACTTGAGTCATTTGGGCTTGAATGTAAGCATGTGCCCAGGGGAGCTGATGCCCGTTGAAAGTTCACATTAGCATCAAACCTCTCTTGGATCCTTTTGAACTCTCCTGTTTGACATTAGGGTTGTAAGGATAGTTGGTGTTACCACAGAAACAGTATCAGAACTCAATATCAGCTGCTCACCGGCCATGAAACAGTCTGAAGGAGATGTCTGTGTGCACAGCAGTGCAGGAGGCAGACGGGAGCAAACAACTTGTACTATCCTGGGTTTCTTGGTGTCAGATGGCATGTTGTCCTATATGACAGATCCCGTTTCGAACAAAGCACATTCTACTGACAAAATGTGCTTGTCCAATTTGCCAGCAACTTGTTTTAAGTAAGTGTCCATTGAGTTTTGACCCACACGTTTGAACTCATGTTTGGTTAACAACTTTTGTCCCACTGCCTTTTGTGGTGTCTTTCCCGGCTTGTGCTCCTGTTCCCCAGTATCCTTTTGTTAAGTCATAGTGCCCACCAAAGAAAATGATCAAGTCAATCTCCAAATATGATTATAATGATTATAACCTCAGATGTGAGCCTCTCTGGCGTAATTTAGGTGCTGATATGCCAGTTAAGAGCTATGTACCAGCTAGATACTTTGGAACTAGATACTTTGTAACAATATCTTTGGGGTAACCTACCTGGTAGAGCTGAAAACAACACTCGCATATTGGTGATGACCACAGCTTCCAATAGTGCAGAAAATGGGGCTTTAAAAAACATATATGGCGGCTGGATCAGCTCACCTCTGCTGCACATGGCATCCAGCACAAGATTGTCTCAAATGATTGCCAGATGATGCTAGTCTCCACACCACATCAACCTCTGATAGCCCGCAGCCGCCAGCATGCCTGAAGGATGAGCAAGCACCTACAAATGCCTCCAGATCCCAATAAAGATGACAGCGGGAATGGGAAAGCCCTTCGGCGATGAGCCAGGTAACAGCAGGACAGCAGCCTGCCCACCAGCCGCTCCACCAAGCTACGCAGCAATTGGAACAACAGAGTAGCATTCAGGCATTCAGAGTCTGGCCTCCTGAGGTTTCCTCCACATCTCGCTCCCATCACAGGCAACAGGCTGCCCGCCCACAAGCCGCTACGCTGTGCTATGCCACGCTAGGAACAGCAGCATAGCTTTCAGCAACTATATTATATCTGAAACACAGGCTGGGTTTCAAAAAAGTATCTCAACAATTGGTCAATGTTTTAGACTGTTCCTTATTTTACAAAAACATGTTATACTGAAATGACAGACCTTGTATTTGGCATTCATTGATTTATATACAGCCTTCAATACAGTTCCACGCTCCCTTCTCTGGCAGACCCTTGTAGATTATAGGATTTGCTATACGTGATTCAAACTTTATATAGTGAAAATGATGCCTTGATTTATTGGCTCTTAGCAGAGAATGCACTATAACAGTGAACATCAATGTGGGGGTTAGGCAAGGAGGTGTCTTAGCCCCATTGCTGTTTCTCATACACATCAATGATTTAGCATTTCTGATTAACAATTTGGAGGACGATGCCCCATCTCTAGTTAGAAAGAAGTGGATCCTCTTTCTATTTGCAGACGATGCAGTGCTTGTTTCTAAAACTGTGTCATGTTTGCAACAACTGTCTGCGTTATCAATATGATGCAAGGAAAGGGATTATCTATTAATATCTCTAAAACAAAAATATTGGCATTCCAGAAGAAGAATGTTAAGCACACATCTTCCCCCCAATGTTCGAATAAATAATATATTATTAGATAATGTGCCAGTATTTACATATCTGGGTGTTCACATATCAAATAAATTAAACAAATAAAAAAGAGTGAATTGACCCTAGCAAACCGAGGTGGTGCTGTTGTGAATTTTTCCTAACGTTTTGGAGGTAAAACTCTTTATAAAGCTCTTGTAATCCCAGCCGCAGTCTATGGGACTGACATTTGGGGATACTCCCCATGCCCAAAGTAACAGGTTACAGAAAATAAAATCCTGAAACTTCTACTGGGTTTATCCTTGAGTGTTCCGTCTTCCCCTGTTAACATTGAGTTAGGTATAACAGAAATTAAATCTAATGTTATGTTCAAACCCTTCCTCTATTGGCTAAAAATCTATACCAGAAATGAACTGTTTGGTTATAGAGAGAATCTACGAGGCATTCTAGAGACATTCTGGAGCCCATGGAGGAAAATTGTTACCATTCTTTATATTCGTTAAGAAAATGTTTCACGGGAATTGGCTTATCGATCCTTTGGGAAGAACCTACCAAAATTTGCCTATCATCCAAAACCATTTTAATAACACATTATAATGATTCGATCCTCAAGGAAAAGTTGGAGTCACGTTATTCAAGCCAACTATTTTTTATATATATATTTCATCAAAATGTTGTTTAGGTATGCAGAGTGCCCAGGAACCACGAATGTCAAAACGCTGCGTTTTGGTATATTAACTCTTTCTGCTTATACAAGCCACTGGGGACCGAATCTCATACTCACAACAAAATGCTTCTCTTGCAAAACTATTGTGAAAGATGAACAGAACTTTTTGTTTTTTATGTCCATTGCATGGCACTGTTTGGCAGAAATGGCTTAAACCAATTTAAAATTTTAACGCCATTCTTACTAGAAGTTTAGCCATTGGTCTATTTAAGAATAATCCTTCTATACCTGTATTATTTGCAGCTTTGCCCTTTTTTTAAGAACACGCTTTTGCACTCAAGAAGAAACTATTTAAGAAGTAGTAATTTAGATATGGAAATCCTTGACCAAATGAAATACTTCTTTTTATTTTAAATAGAGTAAAAATACTCTGTTTTTTTATGTTATCAGTATTTATATTCAGTATTGCATTGTATCGATTTTCTTGCTGCACTTTTATGGCTTACGCCGAAATAAAGCTTTTCAATAACATCAACAACACAGATCATCATCTCCAGGAAAACCAAAATGGGTGGAAAAAGAATCAGTGTTGCTAGCCCGAGACCCTGGAAGAACCTCTTTGATGACTTGAGAACACAACACATCCACAGGCTATTCAGAAAAGAGCTAAAAAGCCTCTGTCTGTACCTAAGCTTACAATACATGATGCACCTAATCTAGTACTGAACAAACAGACAATATGAAGCCTACCATGCTTCCAAATGATCCTCTTATACACCCCTTCATTGTACTGCCCACTATGAACGGCCAATGGGTTCCGCCCCATCCTATCACTGCCCCTCCCACAATCCTGTTTCCAATTCATTATATATATTATGTAACAATGGGTGTAGTTCCCTGAAAGCACCTGTATGAATTATGATTGGCCACTCTTCTTCCTTTGTGTCCAACCCCTTGTGTTTAGGAGCAGGTTGTTCACAATGTAGTGCATTACAAAACATTAATACACTTATCCCTCATCTCTCCCTCTTTCTCTCACTGTGTTCTACCCTCTGTTTGTGCAAATGAGATCTGCTAGCAGCCACTAAAATATCTGGGATCTTAATTAGGACAAATACAATTCAAGATGCTATTGTGAGGGTCCTAGGATGTGCCAATCACGAGGCCGTTTTCAAAGTCGTAAATGTGCAGCTTGCAAAATACTCGTAGCACTGCATAACATTACACATCAACGAAGGAGGGTGTAATAAACGAGAGGCCACAAACATTTAAATTACAGAAGCGCCCCCTCAGGGTGAACAGCTCACAATTAATAGTGTACTACAACTAATATCTTTAAAAGGATCTGTGTGAATTTTTTGTCACAGAAAAGTCAGCGGTGGAAAAGTTTGCATGAGAAATGTACGAACCACAAAAGGTCTGTACATTTCTCATGCGAACATACATTAAAAACCCCTACAAACCCACACCCCCACCCACATCCACAACACACCCACAACACACTCCCACCCACACCCCCAACATACCCCACCCTACTTACCTTTGAAGACGCGGTGAGTCCCTGCAGCGCCAGTTCCCTTTCACTTCTGTGATCAGGAACCGGCGCTGCAGGATACTTTTCTTTTTTTTGTTTCCGGGCAGCTGCAGGTGTTTCCCCTGCGACCCCTGCTCACTATACTATAAAGTATAGTGAGCGGGGTGTTGAGGGGGGCACCCCACAACCTCAGTTTTTTTTTTCTCCGTCAGGTGTGCTGCGGGGGTGTCCACCGCAACACCCCGCTCACTATACTGTACAGCATCAAGTCATTTCGCAGGGGCTAGAGAGGTGTCAGCCGCAACCCCTGCTCACTGAAGTGAGCGGGGTGTTGCAGGGGACACCCCCCCAGCCCCAAGTCCGACCCCACCGAAACACCTAAACACAGACCACGAAAAGTTCAAACTTTTGGTAGGTAGAACATTTCGTGGTGTGAGTTTTAGGTCTTTTGGTGGGGTCGGACTTTTAAAGTCAGTACTTTTGTACAATACCCTTTAAAATTGTATCTTCTGATGATCGAGGTCAATGTATGCCTGTGTGGGTAAAGCCCTTAGGCATCATTGCAGAATGGGTGACTGAGGAGAGCGGTAGCTCTATGACCAGTGCTGTGGAACAGAATGGAAATCTGCTTCGAAAGATGACTGTGTGAGTCAAAGCTAGAGCAAAATATGCCATTTGGTACCTGTTGGTCATCTGTAATAATGCTCTTTTTATTTCATTATCTCTTTGCCCATTCCTTTTTCCAGCCTTCCTTGCTATGTTGTGTTAAATAATACAACTGGATTGGCTTCTTTGTGCCGATGACTAATTCAGAGCAGTGAAAAGAAACAACACTATATGACAAGGCGGAATATGCTCTCCAATATACGGTCATTACCTGTAGGGTGGTTGAGTTATACAACCTTCCACTAAAACCCTGTAGTAGTCAGTTTTTGGGTGCACTATATCTGTGAGATGCCTGTGCATGTGACTTTGTGGAAGAGGGGTGTATGTTGAGTGGTGTGTGTTGTGATCTCTTGTGGATCACTTGTGAATTGTGTGGGTGCCCTGTGCAGTATGAATGCTGGGGTGACATTTTTATGCAGCGCAGGTGGGCGATGTGCTTATGTGGATAGAGGTCTTAAGCTGGAATGTCTAGGGTTGTAGGTTTTCTGCCTTCATGAGTGTCCCTGTGTGCACAAGCCATAAACCCCATATAGGGGTATTGTGTGGGGCTTGGATATGTGTAACCTTTAGATTAGCAGTTAATATTAAGGGTGTTTGTCATAATGCTGTAAGAAGGTGTTGGATTTAGGCAGTAGACCAATTAGGGAAATGATTAACCTTTGAATATTTATTCTGATTGATGGTTTCCATTGCCTGTTACACATGGGACCTCTGTGCCTCAATGCTCAGATGGGTAATTTTAAGAATATGTTGGATGTCCTGCCATTTTTTTACCCATTCTTTTCGCCCTGACCATCGAACCTATGGCGGCGTCAGTCAGCTCGAAACACGCAGATAAAGGGATAAAAATGAAAGGTTCAACTCAACTAATCTCATTATAAGCAGATAATAAATACTCTTCTATATATCCGTGAACCTGAAACAAACCTGACACCCATTATGGCAGATATTCACGACTTCGCTGAATATTCAGGCTATAAAATAAACAACGCAAAGTCTGACATATTCCCATTAACCCTAGCCACCAAATGTCGACTAGCAGCTTGTGGACTTAAATGGTCAGCTCACCAATTTCGTTATCTGGGGGTGCTAGTTTCTAGAGATGTACAAACTCTATACTCAGACAATCCTGACCATACCCTACAATTGCTCAATATTAAATTTCAAATGTGGGGCCAAATGCCCATCTCTGATGAGCGGCTATCCTTAAAATTGTGGTTCTCCCTAAATTGCTTTACCTTTTCGTAAATATACCCATATGGCCGGGTAGAGCATTTTTTGCAAAGCTGCGCTCCATGGCATCAACGTTTCTTTGGAACGGGAAAACAGCCAATTTGGTATGGGAAAAGATGGTTGAACCATACAGCTCTGGTGGTCTAGCGGCACCGGACTTCGAACTTTATTATTTAGTTTCTCAGGCACAATTTGTGAAGTATTTGTACGACACACTAGATAGTTCACTCCACACGTGAATAGCGAAACAGCTACAGCTCCCTTTAACCGGCGCTCTGTCATTTTCAATACACACCACACAGATTCGTGCCATTTTGACCCGGTGAGTTGCACAGTCCGAGCATGGGGTGTGATATACAAGAGACTTAAGACAGAGATGCCCTATGATTCAGATGTCCCCCTTTGGAACTTCCCCGGCATCCCCCCAACGTTCGATGTAAACCTTGTATGGGAGCGAGGGGTTCCCAGGCCCCCTCGCGTCATATGCTCCTCAGTACAGAGCTTGGACCATGTGTCTCCGGTAGTGGGATTGCCCTCGCCCTTATGTAAAGATAACCACGGTTGACCGCTACATAGATGGGACTACTGAGCAGGACACAGGGCATCCATCTTTTGTGCCCCCTTTCGACTCCATCTTGGGTAAACAGGCCTCACTGCGATATTACAGCAATGCTCAGCTACCCTTTCACCGCAGCAGCTAAGGACGGAGACACACACACAAGGTGCGCAGGCAGCTGGCTGACCCCCACCCTTGCACTCCCCCTGCGAAGGAAAGCTCTGCGCTTCCATTTCTCACGCTGAAGCCAGAGAAAGTTGCAACAATCAGTATGCTACAGTTTTCTTCCTTTGAGATCACTGCTTGCCTGAGAAGCAGCATGTGAACCAGAATGAGCTAAGCATTTTCTGCTCAATTCATCCCCATAAACGTGCAAGCCACCCACCCCCATTAAGAACAATGTATTGCCATCTTGACCCTGCGCTCCCTGTAAGGTATTTTCTTTCAAGTGCCAGACCCTCGCCTGTGCTGCAAAACCCACCCAACACACCCACTACTAACCTTAAGCATCTTACCACAATATATGTCTTTACTTATACTAATAGGTCTAAAAACTTAGCAGATATGTGAAACTCGGCTTGATTCTTTTACATGCACAATAAGGTCAAGGCCTCCAGTTAAAGCCACGAATGACCCAATTGTACTGACAATAATTGTTATGTGTAACCTGTGTAGAAATATGAAAAGTAGCATAAAATGTTTTAGATAATTTGTTATTTAGTGTTTTTCGAATGCAACATATTAGCTTAGGTAGTGACCACAGTGAATGGACCCTGACCTGCGTGGAGCACAAGATGTTTGACGTCCGTTATCTCGTCAGCCACTCAGCCAACCAGGAGGAAGAGATGCCACCCACATCTACAGCACCATACCGCCTGGCCAATCGGGTCCAATAGCATTTTTTGTTAGAGTTACTTTAATTGATATAAATATAAGTGTGATGTAAATGAGGAGGTGGGAGTATTTTGGGTTATTTCCTAGCTGGAGAAATAAACCATCCTTTGAACTCTTGCAGCCGGGTCTCAGTGCCTCCTTCCCCGACAAGGGGTTGTGTCGGTATTTTATTTTCTCTCATATGTAGTAAGCCGGGGAAAGGCACCTACATTTTTTGGTGACCCCCGTGACGTTTTTTAGAGAGGTGCCTCGAGGCCTGCACCGCCCAGCAGCGAGATGCAGGACGCCCCCGGCAAGACCATCGCCTCTGCGGTTGACCAGACTGTGCACATCAAGAAGAAAGGGTCAAGGGTTCCCGGGTTGACGAATACCCAATCGAAAAGGCTGCTCGCCAAGGCAGGCCACGGCTTGGTTGGGGGACGGACCTGAGCGAGGTCCGGCCGTGAACGGTGACCCTCGGAGTACCTGACTGAACACGTGAGTCCCGGTTGCAAAGACCCCAAAGGAAGGTAAGGGGAAATACGGGAAGAAGGGAACGGGCAACAAAGGGAAGGTAGTTAAGAAAAGGGTCTGCGTGAGTGACGGTGAGGCTTTTCTGATCTATCCTTTATATGGCCATTAGGTGTTGTAAGAAGTGAGAAGAAGAGAAGTGGTATCCTAGCCCGTACGGGGTAGAAGGTGGCGCTGCATAGCATTTGTCCCGACCAAGTGCAGAATAGAGATAGAGAGAAAAATAGTAGGGGTCTCGTGTAGGCTCGGAGTAGTTTTTTAGAATATTCTTTTTCTGTGAAAGTAAGAAATCTTGAGATATAATAAAGGTGAAAGGGGTGGGGAGTGAATGTGAAATAGTAGATAGGATAGGAAAAAAGAAAAACCAGGGACAGTAACAGGAATAGGGAAAGAACAAGCGCGCGCAGGCAGTGCATGTGTATGTTGCATGATTATATGTTTGTCGGTTTGCTTTTGTGTATATGTCTTGTTGAACACGCTAAAGTATTTCAGTACAAGTAAATTGTGATTGATATAAGATAAAAGCAAAGAAATAAATTGTGAGAGGTGACCAGGTAACACCTCACAGAAAGCTAATGCGACATATGGTAATTGTCAGCATTGATAAAGAACGTATTATTTTCCACATATTGTAACTGACATACCAAGTGGGAGGTGGGAAGAGATTCAAGGGTACCAGAATACACAAGAAAGGAAAAGAAACATTGCCATGGGGGGGGAGTAACACCACTAGCACATATTTGCCAGCACCTTCCATTATATAGCGACAGGATACAGAAGTATCACGATCAGTGGAACACTGAGATAAAAGGAGACAGGGTTACACCAATTTGGCCAGAAGGAGGATCATTTGACAAAAGAGTGTTGGACCTAGTATCAACACATTTGCTAGCACGATACAAAGGGAAACAGTTACAGAACCGGAGAGAAGTGTTAGATTTATGGCAAATGTTCGAGTAAGTTGCCCCCACGGCAGAGGTAGGTACAAGCCAAATGATAGAAAAGCAGAAAAAACCTGAAGAAGTAGGCGGGACACCAAAAGGGGAATGCTCAACAACTACAAACGAAAACGAAGTAAGAAAAATCTATCCCTTAATGACTAGGCGAGCGGTAGGGTTTAGTGAACCCCTGTATATACCACCCATCGCCACTGCTCAGGGTGGGGCAACAGCCCCCGAACCTCCACCATATGACAAAGGAGGCCTGTACGGCCCCACGAGTGCGCCTCCTGTGGACATAGCACGTTTAACAGGTGATTTGAACCGCCAGTTAGCACACGCACAAATGGAAATAACACGGTAAGAGCTTTATGAGACAAAGGGCAAATGCTGCCAGGGGTAGGGGAGGTACCCGTGCTGTCACTGGCAGATCTCACACCCTCGATAGGGGCAGCAAGCAATGCAACCCCAGCAGCCTCGGTATCAGGGCAATCTATGGCATCGCAAGGGACGTCATCACAGCACAAGAGTGGCAGTCAGGACAGTTCCTGTTCCAATTGAATAACAAACCAGTGAGAATTATATGCCCAGATACACCCGAGAGTCAACAAAGTGGAGATCAGGGTGAAAGACAAGGAAGTGAACCCAAGGAAAACTGGGAGGATAATAACGAGCTAGAGTCAGAAATAGACGAAATATGGGATGATTTAGATGAATATGAAGAGGCAGCTGCCGCAGAGGGTTCCCCATTGCCAAACTGCCGTTACCCAGACACACTATCACCACCATTATGGCAAGGTAGATTAAGACAACGAACAGGGAGGACAGGGAACATACTGGTAAGTAAAACGAAAAACGGGAGAACGAGCAAAAGAGGAAATAAACAGAAACTACAAATGCCACTGATACATAAAGGAGCAGGTAGGCCAAACTATATTCCGTGGGCCCAAATGGACATAACCAACCTGTTAAAACCCCTCCCCCTGCTGACGGGAGGGGCAGGTAAGTGGATACATGTATTTGAGAAGAACACAGCAGGCGTGTCGTTAGCTATAGGTGATGTAAAAAGTTTATTAGTATCAGCAATCGGGGACCAAGCCGACACAATCTGGGAAAGAGCAGGGTTCCCGGGAGTAACAATGAGCTGTGATCGACACGATGGATCACCATTCAACAAGGTTCGAGCACAAGTGTGGGATGCATTGTGGCGTGCATTTCCAGACGTTCCAGGATTACATGCAGTGATGCAGTGCACGATGGAGGAGAACGAGGATCCTGCGCAATTCATTTTGCGAGTGCAAGATTTATGGAGAAGCGAAACTGGTACGGCATGGAATCAATCAACAGCTTTATTCTATTTTATCATTAAAAAGGGGTTGCCGAAAGAAGTGCAGAAGGCCTTGGGCAAAATAGCTGGGATCGAAGTCAAAGGGTGGCCTGAAATACAGAGCATAATTGTACACCACTGGAGGAGGATCAAAGAGAAGGAAAAGGAGGTCACGCAAAAGAGGCTGGCCGACGAAGCAAAATTAGTACAGACGAAATTAGTGAAGGTTGCCGCCATTACTGCCAGTGTAACAGCAGATAGAGGGAACGAAGGAGAGGAAAATGCGGGAGGAAGACCCGTTGGGATAGCAGCGCAGTGGGTTGGAGAGGACCAAGGTCAGTGGAACGGAGAGGAACAGCCATGCCAAGGATCACAGTGGCAGAACAGACAGGCCCAAGGAAGAGGTGGGTACCGCGGGCAGAAGGGAGGATACGGAGGAATGGGAAACAGAGGGTATGGTGGGCAAGGACCAAGGGGAGGACAACAGGGGTTGTGTTCGAATTGTGGAAGATGGGGACATTATTCACAAGATTGTAGAATGCGACCATTAGGGTATTTTCAGCAACAGCAGCAGCAGCCCATGGACAATGAACAGGGGTGGGGCTGCCCACACCCAGGTAGCCCTTATGGAGCTCCAATGCGGAAGGGGGGACAACAAGATCAGTACTGCTATGACCCCCAAATGCAACAAAGACAGCCAGCCCCACAACAGCAGCAACAGCAGCAGCCACAACAGCAAAACGCACTACAGCCCATGGCGAGACAAAACCCAGTAGGGAACATAAACAATAACCCTTTTGCAGCGGCCGCAAACGGTGCTCCTGCCCCATTCCGTGGCGTAACGATCGTAGGAGACAATGTTTTTTCAGTGCCAGGTCAGCAAAGATACCAAGACTAGGACAGCCCACAGGGAGTACTTGCGTGTCTAGTCCTATCCACCACACAAAGTGCAAATGAGGAACCACTAGTGGCGGCAGAGATAGGAAACAATCAGTTCATCTTTATGGTAGACTCTGGAGCAGAAAAATCATGTCTCACAGAAGGGCGGTTTCAGCTCTCGGGAAGAAATTTGGAGGTGCAGGGGTTCTCTGGGGCTATTTTAAAAGTTCCTTATACAAAAGATCTTGATGTAACAGTAGGGGGAAAACAGTGCGCGCACCCTTATTGTATTATGAAGATGCACCAATCAATTTGATGGGACGAGACTTGCTCAGTAAGTTAAACATGACCATAGCCTTTACTGAAAGAGGGATAGTGTGCTCGACGCCAGGGGTATGCCCCGTACGAGCACTCTTGATAATAAGCACGATTACAAAGGAAGTTGCAGTAAGAGGAATCCCCATTGACATGGACATATTTGTCTATGGAATACAGGTATTAACCCGAATAGTGCCTGAAATAACACAAAAAGAGTGGAGAAAACCATCAGACTTCATATTCCGCCCAATCACACCAACAGATGTAGTGCCAGGCACAATTATATCTATAGACATTGAGGCAGTTCAAGTTTCCAACAAACGCATTGTGGCCATAGGCCTGGACGCGCAGGGACGCGAGTGGAGAAGTGTGCTATGCATAGAGCCAAACATAATGCTAAACGATATAACTGATGAAGAATTGTTTACTGATTACGAAGGGGATGGAGAAATAATAATGGAAATAAGCATACCATGTGACATTATGATCCAATACAGAGAAATACACAACCCCCTCATGGCTAACATAAAGTCCCCACTGACAATATTTGAGGAAGACATGGCCAGGGTAGCACCTGAAATTTGGACTACAGGGCCACACGATGTGGGATTATTGCATGAGGTGACTCCCATAAAGATAAAACTGAAACCAGGTGCCCTCCTATCCAGAGTGAAACAATACCCAATATCTAAAGAAGCAGAGGAAGGTATTAGAGAAACAGTGAATGCACTCCTAAGCCAAGGTATCTTAGTGCCATCAACTTCCCCATGTAAAACAGCGATTTTTTGATTAAGAAAGCGAAAGGAGGGGCGTGGAGAATGGTCCAGGACCTCCGCCCACTCAATGACGTCATCCAAAAAGAGTTCCCTTTAGTGCCTAACCCGGCATCAATATTGTGCAGCATACCAAAAGAGGCAACTTGCTTCACTGTCATTGATCTGAAAAATGCCTTTTTCTCTGTGCCACTCGCACCAGAGTCGCAGTACCTTACAGCTTTTACATTAGGAAACAGCAGATATGAACATTGCAGACTCCCACAGGGGTATTGTGAGAGCCCAAGCATTTTTAACAGAGTACTACAAGAAGACATTGGCAACATAGATGTAGGGAGCACCATTATACAGTACGTAGACGATTTACTCATCTGCAGCAAAACAGAAGAAGAGTGTAGAGAAGACTCGATAACACTGCTTAACGTATTGGCTGCCAAGGGATACAAGGTGGACAAATGGAAGTTACAATACTGCCTTGCAGACGTTGTGTATCTTGGCCAGCAAATATCTAAAGATGGAAAAAGAATACTACCAGACAGAGCTGGTGCCATTCAACACATTATCATACCAAAAACAGTGAAGGACATGCAGAAATTTCTTGGCATATGTAACTATTGCCGAGCGTGGATCCTCGATTATGCAGCATACACACGGCCAATGCTACAAGCACTGAAAGAAGCACAAAAGAACAGAGCCCCAATAAAATGGACACAGGAGACAATTGCCCAATTCTCTCGATTAAAAGACCTTATTTGAGATGCCCCAGTCCTTGCAAACCCAGATTATTAAAGGGAATTTTTCCTGTTTTCACACAGCAATGGAACATTAATGACAGCAGTATTGACACAAAAGACATCGCTAGGCCACAAACCATTAGCGTACTACAGTGGAATATTAGACCCCATAATGCAGGAACATTTCGCTTGCGAACAGGCCCTCGCTGCAGTGGCCTTCGCCATTGAGAAAAGTGCCACGATCGTAATGGGATGTTCAGTGACACTATATGCGGAACACTCATTATTTGCTATCTTGGAAAGATCAAAATCTAGTCTCACAACACAGAGAGCCTCTGCTTATGAAATAATATCATCAAGTCCAAATGTACATGTGGTCAGATGCAAGACAGTGAACCCAGCCACATTCATTACAGAACGATGCACAACTGAGGATTTACAGGAACACGATTGTAGCGCGTATGAGGGAGATGGCGATGACATTCCCAAAGCAACAGAAAATGCCCTTACAGAAGGAGAAATTTATTTCATAGATGGGTCAGCATCCATAAACTCAGAGACAGGAGAGAAACATGTGGGGATGGCAGTAGTGCGCATGGAAGAAGACACATGCGAAGTGATTGTTCAAAAGCGCCTCCCCTCACATTACTCTGCACAAGCAGCCAAACTGACCGCACTAATCAGCGCGTTACACACAGCCAAAGATTGTGCCGTGACAATATATTCAGACTCAGCTTACGTCACCACCACAGTCCACTCAGGGCTATCATTTTGGCGAAGGAGAGGGTTCAGAAGAGCAGACGGGTCCCCCGTACAACATGCCACGTTGCTAAATGAACTAATAGAAGCTTTAACAGAGCCATCCGTAGTAGCGGTGGTTAAATGCCAAGCCCATATCAATAACACAGACGCCGTCTCATTGGGGAATGGGGCAGCCGACGCAGCAGCGAAGGAAGCCTTGTACTTCAATAAGACACCAACATCAGAGTACATTGTAAAAACAACCACAGCAGAACAACCAGCAGAAGCCTAGAGTAACACGCCCATAGCGCAATTGATAGAACTCCAGAGAAGGGCCCCACTGGAAGAGCAGGAGTTGTGGGGCAAACGAGGATGTAAACAAACAGCCACAGATCTCATTTGGAGACAGGAAACGACAGGCAAGGTAGTGATGCCTGTAGAATTATTAGAAGTAGCATTCCAACAACTGCATTTCCCAGCTCACGTTGCAAAACAACACATTGCCTCAGATATTCAAGAGAATTGGTTTGTTCCTAATCTGCACGAATACTTTTCTAAATTTGTGATGGAATGCACTACATGCCAAACTTATAATTCAGGGATGACATTACGAACTCTGCGTGGCACTTTGCCACGCCCTACAGGTCCATTTAGAGAACTACATATCGACTACGCCGATATGGGAGAAAGATGTAATGGAGCAAGATACTTGATTGTGGTGGTATGCCATTTTTCACGGTGGGTAGAAGCGGGCCCCTGTCCCCATCCTGATGCAAAATGTGCTGCCAAGTTCCTTGTGCGAGAAGTATTCTCGTGGTGGGGAATCTGTGACGTGATCCGTTCAGACAACGGCACGCACTTTGTGAATGACCTCTTCAAGGAAGTAACCTTCCTTATGGGGGTGAAACATAAACTATGATCGATTTATCATCCAATGGCCAATGGAGTTGTGGAGAGGATCAACGGGCTGCTCAAAAGCAATTTATCGAAATTATGCAGCACGTTGAAAAAAAATTGGGTATATTGTCTGCCCCTAACACTGTTCCAACTCAGAAATCAACCATGCAAGGATCACCATTTAAGCCCGCACGAAATCGTGACGGGAGAAGAATGCACACACCGCTCTCTCCTGTTAGGAGGGCGTCTGATGCTCACAGGGCTTCCACAGTGCTGGGAGAAGAATTTAAGGAATACCTAGCACAGCTAACGCGCGCAGTATGCGGCATAGCAAAACAAATTGTTCCACCATTTACTGAAGATGTAGCATCAAACACCTCCATGCCGACAGCAGATAGCCCGGAGGGGCCTTTAATGCCAGGGGAACACATTTATGTCAGAAGTTGGAATTCACCAAGATTTTATGGACCACACACCCCAACTGCAGTTAAAGTAAGGGGTTTAAGATACTGGGTGCACCTCTCAGATGTGAGAAGGGCGCACAGCGTCACACTTCCCCAAAATGAAACCGACTGTGTGGATGCCATGGCTAACACAGTCTGATATGATGAAAAACTGCAACTTAGACAGGGAAAGTACAGTGAAAAAGCAAAATGTTTTTACATATGTTGTCTCTCTCTCTCTCTCTCTCTGTCTCTCTTTCTTCCTTTTCTTCATTATTTTTATGATAAATGAAAAGAAATTCTTAAATGCCTAATTGAGCAAAGAGATGAAAAAGAATGAACAATTACAAATATGTTTCTTTTCATGATGACTTAACGAATTTGTCTCACCCACATAGGTTCAACATGAGCCAATGCGACAAAACGGCTGAGCAGGCTGAGATGTTAGATAGAAATAGGGATACCACTAGTGCCAGTAGATTAAATAATTTGGAATGTGTTATAAAATATGCTGCCATACTATTTGCAATAATGATGTTTTATTTGATTTGGTATAACGTTGTTTTATTTGTGGCAAATGAAATGAACCAAGGGGAGAACGTGGCTGAAATGACAAAACCAGGGTCTTAACTAATATGGACTGGAGCAACAACTATTTTGAAGGACACTTATAACATTGAATCAAATAGTATAAAGACAATGTCACCCTATGAACAATTGCATGTAAACAAAACTGCTATTCCATTGTTGAGTAATACTATGGCCAAGGAAACAGAGCTTGGATGGAATGTAAATGATGATTACTATTGGTTGACTAACTCCAGAAATACAAGCATACACACATACACACACAGGACACCAGAAACCACCACTGAACACACACATGTCACCATGAACAACATAGATGATGCCTGGTCCAGAATATTCCCACTGCAATATCAACGAGTTGGTACTCAATTAAAAAACAGAAGGAGGAGAAAAAGGGGAGTGGGAAAAACAGATACGATATTTATCATAACCTGGGGTTATATGAAATAGAGGACCCCCGACACCCTGACCAATCGAATAAATGGTATTGAGACATGAGCGCCACAGCAAAGCAAGCAAGTAATGAAAGTTGCTACGTGTGCTCACTTATTCCTCATGCAACTGGAACTCCAAAAATGCTGATCCCACAGGAAGTACCCTTGTCTGAGGCCCAATGTTTGATTCATCTGATGCTGTGTAGAATAAAAAAGACATTTCAAGCACACACAGTCACTATGGAAAAATTGGAAAACGAACAAACATGCACCAGCAGACGACAAGGAGTAATCTGCCTCCAAGAGCCATTTTTCATCATAAAAGGGACAAGGTATGCAGACGACAAGTGGCATGATGAAACAATTAAATGCAAAGCTGAGGGGCTTCGAGGGCTGCCAGATGAAACATACGAGTGCGCAAAAGAAACGTGCATCCCCATCTGGTCACAGCATATCACCAAGCTGACATGGGTCACACCCCTGGAGAGACCCATAAAGATTCAAAGAGAAATACCGCACAAACTTTGCTTCCATGGAGAAGGGAAGGTGAATATGGGAACCGTGCAGCAGTGCAATAAGACTTTAATAATGCCGGATATGAAAAAAGGCACTGCTGCATTAATGGACATATACTGGATCTGTGGCAAACGAGCCTACCTGCATCTCCCAGCATCCTGGAGGGGCACTTGTGCCCTAGCCACTCTTCATTCAGCACTAATGGTGATACCAGAGAGCCACGTTCAGTTTACAGCAAGGCCTTCGGCTGACACATCGACAGCAGGCCAATCGGCTGACACATCGGCAGCAAGGCAATCGGCTGAACCATCGACAGCGCCCGATGAGACAATCACTGAGCCCCCAGCATACAAACTATTGTCAGAAGAAACATTAAGAACCAAGTTGTCACACAGCAAAAGATCCAATTATATTTCCTCCAAATCGTCAGAACTCTTTGCTGAAATCCCACAGCAGTATAAGATTTTCTCATCTGCAGAAACATTCTTTGCATCATTTCTAGCACCAGGAGTTCAAGCAAGGGCAAACGCAAAATGGCTGCAGATAACACGCTGGGAGCTCATCCAGCTGGCTAACGACACTGAAGAAGGATTCAACATCATAAAAATAGAGCTCCGTGCACTGTGCCTGATGACAATGCAAAACAGATATGTCTTAGATCTTATCACGGCGATGGACGGTGGTGTTTGCAAAAAAATTGGGGGGGCGTGTTGCACGTTCGTACCAACTTCAGATGCTGATAACGGGACACTGTCACATGTGACAACAGCTGTGCATAATTTAGGAGAAAGAATGAGAGCAGAAGGTGGAGCAGACAACAACACGTGGTTCGACAATCTGTTCAGTGGATACCATCATGGGTGAACATAGCAGCGAATATACTCATTTCCATTATTGTCTTTCTTCTCCTAATATCCTGTGTGTGCCAACTGGGACTAAGATGGTGTGAAAATAATATGCCTAATTCAGCAATGATGATGGTAACAGTGGGCCGACAGACAACGGTGGCTACCATGATAGATGCCCAAGTACAAACTGGAGAATACACCACACCGCAGTATAGGATGACTGCCATCTATAGGCAGTATGGGGACGTGGTCGATAATCTACATTACACTACCATTAAAGAACCAAAGAACTTGCTGTGGTATAATGAGGTTTGGATAGATTTAGATGGGGATGGTGGGATATACTTAATGGTCACCCCAGAAGAATACACAAGAAGAGGTAACAGTTTAAGAAGTGTGTGTAAAGCATGGATGCCAATAAAGGGTACACCTGCTTGGGATGAGGCTGTGGCTGAAGCTGAGCGCTACCGAAGGGAGAACGGAAAGAACGAGATAAGTAGTTCGTTACTTTATATGTAACGAAAGGGGGGAATGTATAGAAGTGAGGGGTCCCCAGGCCCCCTCACGTCGTAAGCTCTTCAGTACAGAGCTTGGACCATGTGCCTCCGGTAGTGGGATTGCCCCTCGCCCTTAAGTAAAGTTAACCATGGTTGACCGCTACATAGATGGGACTACTGAGCAGGACACAGGGCATCCATCTTTTGTGCCCCCTTTTGACTCCATCTTGGCTAAACAGGCCTCACTGCGATAGTACAGCAATACTCAGCTCCCCTTTCACCGCAGCAGCCAAGGACAGAGACACACACACAAGGCACGCAGGCAGCTGGCTGACCCCCACCCTTGCACTCCCCCTGTGAAAGAAAGCTCTGCGCTTCCATTTCTCACGCTGAAGCCGGAGAAAGTTGCAACAATCAATATGCTACAGTTTTCTTCCTCTGAGATCACTGCTCGCCTGAGAACCAGCATGTGAACCATAATGAGCTAAGCACTTTCTGCTCGATTCATCCCCATATCCGTGCAAGCCACCCACCCCCATTAAGAACAATTTATTGCCATCTTGACCCTGCGCTCCCTGTAAAGTATTTTCTTTCAAGTTCCAGACCCTCGACTGTGCTGCGAAACCCACCCAACACACCCACTACTAACCTTAAGCATTTTACCACAATATATGTCTTTACTTATACAAATAGGTCGAAAAACTTAGCAGATACGTGAAACTCAGCTTGATTCTTTTACATGCACAATAAGGTCAAGGCCTCCAGTTAAAGCCACAAATGACCCAATTGTACTGACAATAATTGTTATGTGTAACTTGTGTAGAAATATGAAAAGTAGCATAAAATGTTTTAGATAATTTGTTATTTAGTGTTTTTCGAATGCAACATATTAGCTTAGGTAGTGACCACAGTGACCGGACCCTGACCTGCGTGGAGCACAATATGTTTGACGTCCGTCATCTCGTCAGCCACTCAGCCAAGCAGGAGGAAGAGATGCCACCCACACCTACAGCACCATACCGCCTGGCCAATCGGGTCCATTTAGCATTTTTTGTTAGAGTTACTTTAATTGATATAAATATAAGTGTGATGTAAATGAGGAGGTGGGAGTTTTTTGGGTTATTTCCTAGCTGGAGAAATAAACCATCCTTTGAACTCTTGCAGCCGGGTCTCAGTGCCTCCTTCCCCGACAAGGGGTTGTGTCGGTATTTTATTTTCTCTCACACGTAGTAAGCCGGGGAAAGGCACCCACAACCTCCAGAAAACCTGGGACCCCCACAAAGAAATTAAAATGAGGGACATGTTCCCCGGTGGGAAATTTGTGACCCTAGAGGACTTTACTAATACAGTTGGTGGAGGTCCACTTAAGACACTCCAATATTACCGGATGAGATCTGCATTTACTGAACACTGGCCGCTCTTCCCTGATGAACCCCCTCTGCATCCTTGTATACAATTAGCTACATCAGGGGAGGGCCTCGGAATCTCTACACTGTATGCACTGACTCGGGCACACACCCCTACGTTAAACAAAATTAAAGAGAAATGGGAGAAAGATATGAATATGTCCATTGATGAAGAGAAGTGGGCTAGGTACTGTACACTTACTAAAACTATATCCCTCAATGCTGGACTACGTTTGATTCAGTTTAAGATCCTTAATAGACTGTATTACACTCCAGCCAAAATGGCAAAATTCGCAATGGACTGTGGGGGGGGGGGGGGGCGGAAGGCCCCTGATGTAAATTACTCCAAGCAAGATCGTATCACATTTATTGGTAATGCCGTGTGATTGCCAGATTCTGGAAAGCAGTAGCGGGCATCATAGAGGAAATTACACAAATCCCAGCATCACTTACTCCTCAGAAATACCTGTTTGACGATATTGGCAAGTGTGCCGAAACTACTAGAAGACTGCTCAATGGGCCTCATTACGACCCAGGCGGTAAGTTACCGCCTGGGTCGTACCTTTACCACCATGGCGTAAACTACGTGGAGTGGGGAAGGCGTTAATTACGCCACCGTAAATGACGGTGGCGTAATTAACAACAAGGTCCCTTAGCGCCATGGATTTTAACACCTGCTAAAAGCAGGTGTTAAATCCTCCATGGCGCTAAGGGACCTCGGAATCAGGCGGTAAGGGTCGGCGCTGTTTACGCCGCCGTAAACCCCTTACCGCCTGGGTCGTAATGAGGCCCAATATCTCTTGTGTGGTTGCCAAAAAATGAATTCTACAATCTTGGAAGAGCCCATCCCCACTGCAAATTGATCACTTTCTTCGAGCACTGACCTACGTCAACGAATGTGAGGAACAATATGTACTGACTCAACCTCAGACTAGTCACCCTAAGGACATCTGGGCACCTTTTAGAGTGTATCTGAGTGATGAAACCGCTTTGTAGACTACAATATATAACAGTGATTATGTGATGCTATTTCTGGCAATTTATGAGGTGTCATTGAGAGCTGACGCTGTGTTGTATCTGGTAAGACCATTAATAAACAAAGTTAAAAACAAAAAAAAATATGTTGGATGTCCGAGGTGTGTTTATGTGTGATGTGTGTGACAAGACGAAGGGTATTTGTGTATGCCTTGTGGAGTATGTTGGGTATTCAGTGTGGACAACCTTTGTCATGGTTGATCTTTGTGGCATGAGTGGATGTGTGGAATGTTGTCTGGATCAGCATCCCATTGCAGTCAAATCACACTGGGAGTGGGCAGGGCAGCCCAGATGACTTCCCTAAAGCTCTGATGGTAATGGCTGTGCAGGTGTTGTGTTCATGAAATCTGTGTGCTGTTGCATGGTTATTGTGGAAGTGGCTCTGAACGTATGGATTTTTTGATACAGGCTTTTGTTGTATGATACAAGAGTGTGTAATGTGTATGAGAGTTGGGTGTAGAATTATTGCTGGATACAAATCACTAAGAATGCCTGTTCCTCTGTTTATTACAAAATAGAGCATTCAGTCTGGTCGGGACACTTTAAAATGCACGCGCTTTCCTGCGATGGCCTGGTGTTGCAGTCCTCTCCTTTGGTTCAGATCTAGAGATATGAAAATAAACTATACAACTCTAAGATGCCTCCAGTAAAGATTCAGCCTCTCAGAAATGCCAATTCCTTGGAGGAAATGATATGAGGAACGAAAGATGGGCTAGATGTCAATGCCCCAACCGTCAGAAAAAGTAGAACTGTGCGTTAAAACCGGAGGTGAGCCTTGTGCTTCACTTCTTTTATTCACCACTGTCCAGCAGCTCTTCAAAACATATAAAACTTTCTTTTCTTTTTTTAACGGTATTAAACATATTTTTAAACATTTAAATACACTCAGAAAACTGACAGAAAAGGGTAAAGGGAAACTATTTCCCATGAGCCATTCCTTTGTAGTATTTTCTGAGTTTGCAATGTTAGCCAATCAGGACCCACATATGTCACGTCCTGCCTAGGACCTTTCCTCTTCTTTTGGCAGCTCTTCAAGCACATAAGTGCTTCTTTTCAGCTCTCACATATTTGTCATTATAGAATTGTAATGTGAATGCCAGACTTACTTATATATTTAGGGACAGCGTGCTGCACGCATATGCTTGTTTAGTTAACCTCAGCGTTTTCACGTGATACAATTGCTTCGGAGGAGAAACCTGTGCACCTGTTTAACAGGATTATCAGATTCCGAATGTCAGAGGAGGGCAGCCCGCCACAAGTGTAACACAGGTACGACAACAAAGGGAGAGCGAGTCTGTGAGTGGATTCGCCCACGTTTGGACTCTACCTCCCTTCGCTCCGACAAGCGAGCGCCTCAGCGGAGCCGGCATTGGCTGGCCACGTGGTACGCGGCTTCAAATATCACAAAGACGCATCACTGAAGTCAGCGCGCCGGACGGCTGTCTCTGAGCGTGGATTTTGATCAGATCAGCTCGCGCTTCAACCAAGGCACAAATAGCTACACGGCCTACTGCTCAGCAGGAGGAGGCATTGCAGGCGAAAACAGTCACCATCCTTGCAGATTAGGACATTTCCCATTGCCTGAGCAATAAGCTCATTTCAGGTGCTCAGCGAGTCAGCACCGTATGGGCAGCTGTAAACTATTTAATTGCATACTCTTATTACCCTGAGTGGTAAAATTACACCCATACACTCATGGCCTGCAGCAGGAGCCTAGAAGGCAGCAGTTGGAGTGAGGAAAGCAAAGAAGAGTGTATGTCTTACGAGGATAGATACCTCACCTTAAGGTTTAAAAAGCTACTGGCTGAGTCTCATGCAGGCCGTATCTCAGGACAGATTGGTAGTCCTGGAATACCTATTGAGCAATAAAATGAAGAGTAACAGTGCTGGTCTAAAGCAGCAGCTTGAGGGAGCCAGCACTAGTGAGGAGACGTCCACAAAACACCCAGAATCGGAGGTTGATAAAGAGGGGAGCACACAAGGCCAAAAGAGGCTAGCCTCTTTATACCCTCAGGACCTGAGTAAGGGGATCAAAGGAAAGCCCCAGGAGGCAGCTGATGCCTTTAACAGATTAAAAAACGTGTTCCTCCTCACATCAGCTATGCCCAACCTCTTACCCCCTTCCCTGGGGTGAAAGACACAGGGGATGCAGATACATCGACTGATGGTGACAATGAGGCAGATGGTGATGACGCAGGCATCGATTCTCATGCCGGGGACAAGGTTAATACCCAAGATATACAATCCAGCACTGTGGACAACTCCCAGAGGACTGCTGCATCCTAGATAGACAGACTGGCTGCCTTCATCCAGGGTAGCTCTGTATATGTCACAGAAGCTCCAGAAGCCCCTAGAGAAGGAAGTCAGGTACTACATGAGGGCAGAGTGTCGGAGGCCCAAGTTGCTGGGAAAGGTAGTGGATACATTTGGACCCTAGGATGCTCACGTTCACCACGAAAGCATCGAAAGGCATTTGAAAAGGAATGGACTATGCATGAAAGGGCTACCAGGACAAGGTGCTCGACCTGGCAGGGTGCAAAGCAAAAATCATGGACCTTGCAGAAATGAACAGGGATATTGGAGAGCTGGTGGACCACCAACTCCTAGCTAATTGGTGTGATGAATCCTGCAGAGTCCACACAAAAACCCTACCTAAAGTCTCCTGCCAGGAGACCTGGGGAAGGCAGCCGCTAACTGATCCTGACCCCCAGGGTGATCTTCGCTGGGAGTATCGCCTGGGAAGTGAAGGGCCCTAGGGGAACAGGAGAGATCGATTGGGCGGGATGCAGTATTTGTCTTCCTCAGAGGAAGAAATGTCAGCGATACCAGAATATGTTATGGCTTGTTGTAGAAGAGAGGTTTTCTTTCCCAAAGCTAATTATCTTGATGGTGATGAAAACTATCATAACCAATAGTTTATTGACAGTTAGAACCACCCCCACAAAGACACCCACAATTATGGTAAAGACAGTTCATGTGATCAACAGGGGAATGTTACATGTGAATCTAAAAACATTAATATCTCAGAGTATGAAGAAATCTAACTCTCCTGTAAAGAAAGAGAAGTAGTTTTCTGTACTGAGCGAAGCAGAGGCAGCAGAGCGAATGGACGCGTATATGGTACCCAGTGAGTTCATTTGCATTGTGTACAACTGGAACGCTGCATTATCACCCGCTGACCATATCTAATTGTTTTGAATACCGCTCTGATGTAATGAAATTGAAGTGGCAGAATAACAATAACTTTGAATGCCAAGCTGATACATATAAGCTGATGTGGCAGAATAAGAACTTCGGACACAGACAAGAAAGGTGTCATTAGACTTATGAAGGTCAAAGTAATTGCCAAAATCCGGAGAAGGCAATATTACAAGAAGCCAAAGCCAAGAAAGGGCAATATCCAAAGCCAAGAGAGGCAAGGGTGTAGCCCCAGACATGGGTGCCATAAGGGTATCGCATGGGTGTTACTCACCAAAAGGAAAACATGAATAGCTGCACTACCAGAGGTCCAGGCTGGACTTCAGTTGCAGAAAACATATAGAAAACACACACAGAGAAGTGGTAGGACAAGTATTAGAAGGCCATGGCCCTCGATAAGGCATTTCCAACATCACAGCAATAAAGAAGGAACTCAGATTAGTTCTCAAGAAGACTGTTATATTGCTTCGAAGTCTAGCAAGAGTGGTGGGGCTGTTAGCGTTATCCATTCAGGCGATTTTTCCCAGGCCACTCTACTACAGGGCGCTGCAGAGCCTGAAAATCAGGCATCTTGAGGGAGGTATTTGGTACCATCAACTGGTTACCTTAGATGATGAAAGCAGGACAGAGCTGCAGTTGTGATGGCACAGCATCAAAGCATGGAACGGTTGGGCCATATTTCGATAAGTTCCAGGACTGATAATTGCATCAGACGCAAGCAGGTCAGGCTGGGCCGCAAGAAGCGGGCAGTTGCAGACAAGAGGAAAGTGGACCCAGGCGGAACTAGAATTGCACTTCAATTGTTTGGAACTGCTAGCAGGCTCATTCGTAGTGAGAACATTCGCAAAAAAAGGGCACTCTGCTGCATATTGCTCAAGATGGGCAATACATCAGCGGTTTGATACATACGCAAACTAGGGGGCACTTGAACGAAGATGTTAGTGAAATTATCAAAGGATCTTTGCCACTAGTAAGATCAGAGTACCTGCCGGGCGTGCAGAACAAGGTAGCAGACTGGATCTACCGATATTTGCAGGACCCTGGTGACTGAGGATTGCACTCAGCAGTCTTCAGGAAGTTGCAGCGCACCCTGGGGCCCTTACACATGGACCTCTCAGTGTCCAGGTTGAAACCTCAGCGCAAAAGCTACTTCAGCTGGGGGCTAGACCCCAGTGCTCTAGGTATGCATGCATTCCTTCAGCATTGGGCATGATCGCCACACTACGCTTTCCCGCAGTTCGTGATGATAACAAGGGCTCTAGCCAAGATTTGCATGGAAAAGGTGGAAGTATTGATTGTGACGCCAGACTGGAGATCGCAAGCATGGTTTCCAGTTCTGATGGAACTTTCTTTAATTTCCCATGTAGGATACCGTTGCAGGCGGACCTGTTGACGGATCAGACAGGTGCAGTGCACCCCATAATGGAGACGCAGTGCCTCGCTCTACTAGCGTGCAGAGTTTCAAGCACAAATGAAATATGCCAGAAATTTCTCAGGGAGCTACAGAGTTCATCAGGATCTCTTGGGCCCCATCTATGATTAGGAGCTATGGCTCTGCCTGGCAAGTTTGCGAAAGATGGTGCGAGCAGCAGAGTGTTCATCCCATTTCTTCCCCTATTGTGCAGGTAATTCATCTCCTAGCATCATTACACACGCAAAGTAAGGCATTTAGGATAGTAGGAGTTTACAGGTCAGCCATTTCAGCTTGTCATGACCTGGTAGATGGGTCACCAGCAGGGGAACACACAGCGGTGAACAAGCTACTGAAAGGAGTGAAGATTAGTAAGCCCCCGGTTCCTAAGTAATCTTCATGGCGGTACGTCAATTAGGTGCTGTGACTGTTTAAACAGTGGTCGCAAGCTCCTTTCACAACAGCAGTTATCCAGTAAATTAGCAACACTAATGTGCCTTATATCTTGTAGATGAGTCTCAGACGTAAAAAGTGTTAGAATTGGACAGAAAAATATTTTACCTGGAAGGAGTAGCATGCAGCGTAGCAGAGCGTACCAAGGGTAACTTCTCTTTCATTTACTACTCCAATTTCCCAGAAGACGCTAAGTTTTGCATTGTGCAATGTATTAAGGATTAAGAGAATAGGACAACTTAGATCATACCAAGAGGAACGTTGCAGCTATTAATAGCGGGTAGGAAACTGTTTCATTCAGTAGTGTCAGCAACCATTGCTAGATGGGTTTGGGAGGTTATGTCCATAGCAGGTATTGATGTGTCAGTGTCTGGAACACATTCAGTAAGAGGAACGATGACTTCCAAGACTTTTGCAACAGATGTTTCACTGCAAGATATTCTGAAAACTGCAGACTGGTCCAGTGACTCTACATTTAAAATATTTTATTTTAAGCGGTTGCCTACTATTGCAGAGGCAGTGGTGGGGAACTTTGAACAAGCATAATGCTTGCCTCTGGTCTTGACATAGAATGAAGATTAGCCAGGCTTACAGATCAGGGATTCTTGATTCTATTAAATTGACAGAGTTCAGCATTATCCAGCCCAAATACGCATGGCAGCATCCTCCAACTGTTGTTGATATATGTCTAAATAACAAGCATATTTCTTCCCAACCTAATTATGCATTATCTTGTCCAGCAGGTGAGGAGCAGATGCCTGGTTAAGCAGAATTTAGCACATACTCTGACTCTGACATATGGGGAGACAGAGGGCCCTGACTGGCTAAAGTTGCAAACTCAGAAACTACTACAAAGACAAAACTTATGGGAAACAGTAGTCCCTTTTCACTCTCTTTCTATCAGTTTTCTGAGTGTCTTTAAATGTTTAAAAGTATGTTCAATACAGTTAAAAAAAAGAAAAGAAAGTTTTATACGTTTTGAGGAGCTGCTCGAGAGTAGCGAATATAAGAAGTGAAGCATAATGTTCACCTCTGTGTCATTAATAGAATCAAGACTCCCTCAGCTGTAAGCCTGTGTAATCTTCATTGAAGGGACTCAAATACACACTGCCAATTAGATTTCTAAGCTTAGAACTAGGCCAACTGACAGGCGGTTTTCTATGGAAACTCCTTACACAACCTAGGGTCTAATTCACAGAACGTTTTCCAATGGGGTTTTGTCATTATACAACGCTTCTGTGAATTAGGCCCATAATGCAGTGTAAATGAGCACAATCACATATTTTTGTATATTCCTGTAAATTGCATGGAAGGAACTGCTTAGACATACAATTACATGTTAGCAATCCACTCCATGTGATTTTTATTGTTTTTGTAAATGGCTGACTTTTTAGCATGGAAATCTGTCTGGACCCGGATTTCTGTGCAGTTTTACAACCAAAAGCATATATAATAATAAATGCTGCATACCATAGCCATGCATTGAGATTCCATTTGCAGGATCCAAATGGATTCTATCTATTTTTTGCAGGTAGAAAAAATAGGCGGAATTCCATGTGTAATCCAGCATCTCTGCCCCTATTAATAAAATTCAATACTGTCGGATTTTATGCATGGAGCAGCTGCCAGAAGCAAATTCTGACTCTACTTACCAGCCCCTAGCTCAGTGCATAAAAAGCATGAAAACTGCAGGATTAGTAATTTATTGGCAGAGACTATGGCCCTCACTAGGAGGTTGCCGGTAGGCCGCCGGTACCGGCAATCTCGGCTTACCATTTTCGTGGCCTGATATACCGGTAATACTGGGATATCACGGGCGGCAGGCGGAACGGTAAGTTCCCATTCCCGTGGAGTCCCATAGGAATCCACAGGAATGAGACCACTGAAGCACCACCACCGTTGTTAACAGTACTGTTGCTTCAGTGATTTTTCTGCTGGTAGGGGCCTGAACTACCAGCAGGTCAGGCCTTCCGGTTATTCACTGCCCTTACCAGCAGACTCAGAGTATGTCAGTCCTGAAAAGGTGTGGTAACCATTGTTACCAGCACTTTTTTCCAGACTGGCGCGCTCGTAATGAGGGCCCATGTCTGTGTCAGTAAATTGCAAACTGGTCCTAGATAGCTAGATAGATCTGGTGTCTAGATAGCTATGTCTTTATTTTGCAGATTTAAAACAAAAGACTAAGCAATTTAACACCTAAAAGTAATTGCCTTTGCAAATTTGCACATTAATTTATGTTGAAATAAATCTATTGCAATTATGTAAAGTAATCACATTGGGGATGATAAACTTGGTGTAAGCCTAACAACTATAAAATATGGCTCATCTGTTAACCGGGGCAGTGTAACTCAAGGTTGTGTTTTTTAATAGGTCTCCTACTTGCCATTGAGCAGTGGAGGGGTTGCATAACTGATGTTAGGCACATAGCGCGTGCGCCTCGGTCAGCTATTGCATTTAACCAAACCAAATGATGCTGATAAAGAACTGATGGAATCTTTGGCGTACTGTTTGGAGGGAAGTAAACATAAAATAAAATAGGTGGGCCCAATGTGGCACAGATTTCTGAATTTCATTGGATCAGGTTGGGTGCCTTCTCACCTCTAGCAAGGAAGGCAGTTGCTCAGAAATGGCACCCAGAGATCTTCGAAGGCGAAACATTTCTTTTGCAGCTTTGTATCGTAGAGGGTTTGCTGGCGGAAAGCCGCTCTGCATGGCATCCAACATGTCAGCCAGACCCTGCAGGAATCGAGCAGCACTGGAAAAAACATTAATCGTCAGATCATTATACGCTGAAATTCATCCTCTAAGCATGGCATTAACTTAACCGTATGGGCCAAAAAATACGGATTGTTTATTTATTTAATTGTCTACTAATGCATCCCCTTACAACACGCTGTAGATACTGCAATTTTATGTAAATTAAATACAATTATGATATAGTTAACATTTCTTCAAATACATATTGTATCATTCTCCAAATTCATAGTAACTATCACTGATATCATTCATATTCTCTCAATCAACATCAGCATGGTCGATACAGATCGCAGGCTATTCACCTTCAATCCTCCTCATGTATGCATTGTCTGTGTGACAATGATGACTGCCTCATCCATCCACCAAACATGTCCACCTTTCCCATTCGTCTATGGGTATTGGCATGGGTAAGAGACTGTGCAAACATATTTTGTTGAATTATTATGTATATAATTTGCATGTCACTGCAAAGTTAAATACTTAGTCTTTTCTAGCCAGGTGACTATAAGGATTTGTGCTCCTAAAAGCCTTGTTTGTGGTTGAAACATAAAACATTGTTAAAAGATGTCAACAAATAGCTGGGATAAGGTCTAATTTCAAATAATCGCAACAGGCCGAAGGGCACCCAAATTCCAATAAATATCCATTGGGAACCTTTAGATCACTAAGAACCACTTCCTTCTGTAGAAAAGGGCATGACAGGCTTTTCAGGATCATTTAGCATTGATCACATTTCCTGAAACCTCCAATACTACGTTATCTTGTCTGGGAAAAATTCACTCCAAGCAATACAAGGTTTAAATCATGTTTCATCACATGCGGGGATTCGCCAGGGAACAAGTAAATCACATCCTGCCACTGAGCAAACACCCATTGTCCCCATGGTAATTCAATGCATGATTGATTAAGCAATAAACCCTAACGGGGGCTTTAGGGGGTCAAGTAATGCCCCAGGCCAATTAGTAGCCGGAGCGAGGGCTTAAACTTTACCCCGGGGCAATTCCTCTCCAAGTAATTCCCTTAATCGTAGGGGTTTATTGCTATTAGTGTCCTGGCACGTTGTACCGGGATACTAATAATGTTTTTTTTAAGTTGAGAAATTGCATGTTTGCCGTTTCTGAACTTGAAAAAACTACAAAACAAGATGGCTACCATGGATGGGGGAGAAGGGAAGTATACATGGTCCCTTCTCGTTTTCCATCTGGGCCATTGCTGCGTCAGGGAAGTGCTGCGATCACCAGTGCTCCCGGTGCTGGCGAGGGACAAGGTAAGTGGGGCGTGGGTGGGGGGAGATAGATATGTGGAAAGGTGGGTTGGGGGCTGGGGGGACTGGGATGCGGGGGAGCACAGGGGATGCACTTACTTCGGTCACAGCGGGGGAAGATGGAGGCCCCCAGCTCTGAGGAGGCTCGGAGCAGGGGTTTTCCCATGTGGTAAACCCCCAGTGCTGAGCTTCCTGATTGGCTGGGAGACGGTAACCACGCCTCACCATATACTAAATGCTCATAAGGCTAAATCTGATCTGAAAGCTGAAATGGGTCCATTTGGGACCAGACCCAAGCATTATCATTTGCTGCAAATACTACAATCTCTGAAACACCAAAATAAAGCATGTAGTAACAGCTTCAGCAAGGGGCACGTATGCGCACTGGTCTGATCTCTTGTACATTTCTTTTGAATTAATCCATTAAAACATGGTGATAACACACATGCAAAGGTTCACTGGAAGGAGGGGGTCTCATCTCTGGCTTACTTTTGTGCTTGTTTGCTGCTCGTCTACTACACAGGGTACTATAATAACCATTCTACCACCTGCATCACAGGGAGAGGACAGGGGCCCCTCCTCAACCAGGAGCTCACAGTCTTCCACCGCATGGAGCCCACCGCAGAAGCAGTGTTCTCCGTGTGCCCCTCCATCTGCCTCATTTCTGTTTAGAGCACACCTAAATGTCCTGCACGCTGCTGAGAAGCTATTTCGCTTTGTCCCTGTGCATTTCTGTAGCACACTTCATCCGCCTGACTCTGTCCAAGTAGTACTGCCTGACTTGCAAATGTTGGGCGCAACGCAGCGCCATAGCGAGGCTGGAGCTTCGTTGCCCAGCAACTAATCGCATTTTATCAACATGACATCCGACGGCAGGCGGTAGAGAGCCGGCGGCCTGCAAACAAGGCTGTAACTAAGGCCCCTGTTTGCCCCATGGCGGCACCCACCAGCAATAATTCATGTGCGTGATTGGAAAAAAGACATTTTACCATCTGTCTACTATCCCTGACTCTTAAAAGGAAGCTAGGTCTACCAGGCAGCAAAACTACAGTGAGTAAATCACAGATCGACCCTCTGATCCTACTGATGCCTGCCATGTATTTGCCTATTCTCCCTATACATAAACTAACCTAGAATGTGTACATATATCCTACTACACCACACTACCATGAACTCAATTAATGCTTTTACTAACACCTGCATTTCAACTACCTCTATTGCTATGCACGGTCCCTCTGACTCTCCTATGCCACCACTTGTTATGCCTGCTCATAGGAGCCCATTAACTGTGCCCTCTCATAGGAGCCCATTAACTGTGCCACCATTTTGTCTTGCCTGCTCATAGGAGCCCATTAACTATGCCCGCTCATAGGAGCCCATTAATTATGCCCGCTCATAGGAGCCCATTAACTGTGCCACCATTTTGTCCTGCCTGCTCATAGGAGCCCATTAACTGTGCCACCATTTTGTCCTGCCTGCTCACTGGTGCCCATTAACTGTGCCCGCTCATAAGAGCCCATTAACTGTGCCACCATTTTGTCTTGCCTGCTCATAGGAGCACATTAACTGTGCCACCATTGTGTCTTGCCTGCTCATAGGAGCCCATTAACTGTGCCACCATTTTGTCTTGCCGGCTCCCTGGAGCCCATTAACTGTGCCTGCTCATAGGAGCCCATTAACTGTGCCACCATTTTGTCTTGCCTGCTCACTGGAGCCCATTGACTGTGCCTGCTCATAGGAGCCCTTTAACTGTGCCTGCTCACAGGAGCCCATCAACTGTGCCACCACCTATTGTGAACACCCTTCTTCCGTTCCAACCCAGACTATACTACCATCCACCAACATGACCACACACCAGCCCAGCATACCACTCCACTCAAAAACCATTCCGCCTACACCATTCCTCCCTGCTCTCAGTATAGGTGAGCCTCACCTTGCCTACTCCAAGATCCAAGCTTTTCAGCATTCAACCAACACCTCACCACTGCCACCACAAGAAGAGAAGACCCATGTGCTCCCACCACCTATACATCTCAGAAATCAAAGAGTAGGATCCCGTTCCCAATCCCTCAAACCTACCACTACGACACCCAAACGCAGTACTACAACCCCCCAGGCACTCCCTTCCACAAACACCACATCGATAAGCTCTCAGGAACTCAGCATTTCACACCCCTTTACCAATGTCACACCTAAACCCAGTTACCATGGCAACACCCAAATTCAACCTGCACTCATAAATGCAAGGTCAATGCAAGGCCACGCCACAGAAATCTACGACCTGACTACTGACCTTGAGCTTGATGCATTAGCCATTACTGAAACCTAGCTACACAAAGCATCAGGTCCAGCCATATGCCAATCCCTACCCCCTGGCTACACAATCCTCTGCCAGGATAGACCCACACACAAAGGTGGTGGAGTCCCCCTCATTATCAAAGAAACCCTCAAGGCTAGACAAATCAAGTCAGCCACATCTGATAATTTGACGCCCTCGCTATAAAAATCTCATTCTCGCCCAAAGACACCATTCACTATGCACCTAGTATACTGTCCTCCAGGCCCCCTGCTGGACATCCAAGCCACCCTCCTACACCTCATAGGCAACAACCTCAAATCCAATAATAGAGTCATCCTCCTAGGAGATTTCAACCTTGGATTCAAGGACGTAAAAGACAAACAAAGTAAAGCCTTTGCAAAAGACAGACTTCTCCCTCTCTTGGAAGCTTCAGCTGTAGCACAACATCTTTCAAACAACCCAACAGAACTGGTCAATCTCTACAACTCCATTCTCAAAGAAGCGGTTGACACCATTGCTCCTTTAGAGAATAAAAGAGCAAAACAAATCAAACACACCAACTCCTGGTACAATCAAGACCTCCTCGACCTAAAAGTACTCAAAAGGCAAGCCTTAAACAAATGGCAATCCCACCCCTCCGACTCCATACATGACTCCTACCTAGCCATTGCGAGGCAATAAAAAATCCCCATCGCAGCAGCAAAAAGCCGCTGCATATAACATCAGAATTGAAAAGCGAAATCCCAATCCAAGGAACTGTTCGCCATCTTCAACGAGCTGGTTGTGACGAGAAATGGTGTAATGACATCCAACATGCTATGTTGGGAAAAATCAACATGCTCCAAGTAAAGATCAAATCCAACTTCACCAACCTACCTGAAACCACACCGCCTGCACCTACCACTCCTGAACCAAATTCTCCTAACCTCCCTGATCCCAAGCTGCTACCTCTCTTTACCTTCAGAAATGTAACCATCCCTGAAGTCACATCCATCATAATGCATATAAAACCATCACTATGCAAAGGGGACATCTGTCCAGCAAGCATAATCAAAGACTGTGCTGCAGAACTAGCCCCCTTCATCACATCTTTCATTAATGTGTCATTCGCATCTGGCACAGTTCCATCTTCCCTTAAAGAAGCTTGGGTCCGGCCACTGCTAAAAAATCCCACACTGGATCCTAATTCCCCAATCCATTACAAGCCCATCACCACGGTGCCATTCTTGTTGAAAATTCTCGACAAAGCTGCATATCTGCAGATACAATCCTACCTTGAGTCACACAACATAGTGGGAAAGAGGCAATCTGGAGTCAGCCCTGCTTGACTTAAAAAATAAGCTACTAGGTAACATGGACAAGGGCAAATCAGCGCTCCTCCTGCTCCTTGACCTATCTGCAGTGTTTGACCTGGTTGACCACAAGATCCTAGAGAAACACCTCACAGGCTCTGCACACTTCTCCCATGAGGCCACCACCTGGATAACATCCTTCCTCGATAGCCGAGTCATGAGGGTTTTCTCAGACTAGGCATCAGCCGCTCCATCCCCTATTGGCTGTGGTGTGCCACAAGGCTCATGCACATCCCCCACACTCTACAACCTCTTCACCCTACAACGGTTCAAAGACATAGAAGACTTCGACATAACGTTCACCAATTATGCCGATGATACACAGATTCTTCTCCTTCTTACTGGCGACTACGCACATGACCTCATGGTTCTACAAAATATATATGCCATCATCCAGGGCTGGATGGCAGCAAATGGCCTCTGTCTCAATGGAGACAAAACTGAAATCCTACTGGTTGGCCCCAAAGAGACCCTAAAAAAAATAGACAAGAACTACTGCAGTTTCAAAATAGAGAGCACTGTAGTCACAGTCTCGACTGCTGTAAAAACCCTTGTAGTCTTCCTGGACTCAACCCTATCTATGGATAGACAAGTCAGCTACATCTCCTCCTCAGCAGCACTCATAACCAAAATGATCAATGCTGTGAAACCCTATCTCTCAGCCAAAAACTGTTTCAACATTGCCAGAACAACTATAGGTGCAAAACTAGACTATTGTAATGTCCTCCTACTCAGCACATCTGCCAAAACATCAACAGACTACAAATCGCTCAAAACAACGCACTTAGAGCAGCTCTCAGCATTCCCAAGAGAGAGCACATCTCTCAGGCAAGAAAAGACGCCCACTGGCTCCCCATCAGAGAGCGCATACTGTTCAAGACACGTAGGCCCTCTTTCCGAGTAGGGCGGTAAGGAATAACGGCACCGGTAAGGAGACCGGTGCCGTTAATCCCTTACTGCCCTACTACGAGGTCCCTTAGCGGGTCCCTCCTTTAACGCCTGGTCTGACCAGCGTTATGGACGGGACCCGTTAAGGGACTTCAGAGCTAAGAACGGTACCGCAATTTGCGGTACCGTTATTAGCTCCTTCCTCGTTCCCATTGAGCCCTATGGGGGTTCAAACGGGAATGGAGAATGGCTTTTTCAATGGGGACTGAACCATACCGGTGCCGGACCCGTTATTGGAGGCAGTCATGGCGCAAATAGTGCCATGACTACCTCCAATCTCGGAATGAGGGCCTTACAATAACCCACAGATGCCTATCCCAATCAGCACCCACCTATCTAGTGGAACGAATACACCAAGTCCCAACACTCAGACCTAAACGTGACATATACTCACACAGGCTCACTATTCATACCTTTAGTAGAACCAAAGCCGGTGGCTCCAGTTTCGAGGGACTAGCACCAAAATCCTGGAACTCGCTTCCACTTGAACTCAGAACAGAAACCTCCCTGATGGCTTTCAGAAAGGCACTGAAAACCAAACTATTCAAGTAAACCGCACCTGCTCCGCTGTCTCCCCTGAAACCTTGGAACAAGGCAAGCGTATGTACCTAACTACTGAACCTGTACCTAAGTAATGTAACTATGTTAACCTTCTGCCAAGTGAAAATACTGTAACAGTGCCTCGATGCCTGAGGGCAGTTTGTGCGCTTTATAAATGGAAATAAATAAAATAAAATAAATACATTCTTGCTTGCTCCTTCAAACAAGTGTGCACTGCATATATGATGTATGTCTTTGACTTCCCACCATATTGATGGAAGAACAAAATATCATCCTGTTAAAGATACGCTTAAAGTAACATTCACTGATTATTGTGTCAATAAACTGTGATAACAATGTATAAATTACATTCAATCACATAAAGAAATCTCTGACTATTCTCCTGTCTACCAGCACCAATTCTGCTTATAACAGCACACCCTAAAAAAGCATCAGTGATAGGCTGGCATTTTAAAAGTCCATCATCCAAAGATCTGTGCTTCTAAGAAATAGCTATAGGATCGCAAATCAGGCTTTTAGGAGGTTAGTATGCCTTCTTTATAGTTCCTCAACGGCTGCCATTTTCTTCTAAGTGAATTCACCTTATATTTCTACTTACAAAGGATGGCGAACATTGCTGTCACCTGTCACAGTAGCTCTGAGTTCTTTCTTTATATACACAAATTGTTAAAGTGCAAACCAGCAGGGAAGCAACAGAGCACTATACATAGGGAAGGCACCCAGCATTACTTGTTTTTATATAAACATTTTTATTTTGATTAATTCCAACATGAAAAACCATAAGTGTTACATCCATTATACATTCCAATTCTCTTGTACAGGTTAATGTTGTTTCTCCTGTCCACCCAACTACCCCTCCTCCCTATCCCGAGCCTATCCCACATGGCCTCCATCCACCACCATATCTGAGAGCGCCTCTACCTCAGTTTCCCCGGAAAACCCTCTGTTCTCCCGGCATCTCTGGTCAGACTCATTCAGCGTACCTATTAATTGCCTCCAGGCTGTCAGGCTCTCCGCCTCTTCTTCTCCCCCCCTTTTAACTGCATCACTCCACACCACCGTTTCCGCATCAGCCCATTTCCGAAGATCATGCCACCAAACTTCTACTTTCGGTCTAGTGCTTATTTTCCAGCTCATAGCTATTCTACGCTTAGCTAGAATATAAGCTAGATATTTGAGTTTACTGACATGTTTCCAGGCATGTGGTCTGGGGAACCCCCATATCATGCACGCCCATAAGGAGTTTACATCCAGGCTTATTTCTTTACTAGCCAAGCGGTGGGCTACCTCATCCCAGAATCTCCTTACTTCAGGGCATGGCCAGAACATCTGTATCAGTCCCGCATTTACCTCCCCACATTTAGGACATGCCCGTTTACCAGCATTTCTAAACGTGGCTATCTTTTTTGGGGTCATGTATGCTCTGTGGGTTACATATAGCTGGATATGTTGCAATCGCACGTTTTTGGACACTTTTTTTTAGGGTATCCTTGTACTGTTTTCCACAGCCCGTCACTAATTGACTCTTCGGCTTCCTCCTGCCAATCTCGCCTCAGTTGAGTCATTTCCTTCCCCACCTTTGACATCAACAATTTATATATTCGGGAGACCTCATGCCCTCCGTCCGACATGTCGTAAAATGTTTCTATGGCTGTATCGGGCTGTCTAGCTAACTATCTCTGACCACGTATTTTTTAACTTCCGCACCAGTCCGGTGGAAGTAATGTATTGTCCCTGATGTAAACCAGTGTCTTCCACTAATGTGTCGAACTCCATCATCACCCCGTCCTGCCACACATCTCCTAGAGATGCTATACCGACATGTTCCCAGTGATTTCTGATTGTTTTCCTCATATGCTCATCCACCACATTCAGCGCCACCAGCGGCATCTGGGGGGACCACGGAAACGGGTTCCGCCTTCTCCCTTCTGCGTTATTGGCAACCATATCCACTCATTCAGGAAATACCGGACAACATTCAGCCTTAAATAATCTGGACTCTGACGTAGAGTCCTCTGATAGCCATCTCCCCACATATTGTAGTTGGCCAGCCAGATAGTAAATCTCAAAGTTGGGTAATCTAATGCCTCCCTGCTCGTATGCATTCTGTAGTTTCCACAATGCTACTCTACTCCTAGAGTTGTGCCATCAGAACCCCCTACAGATAATCTGAACCTTAGTAAAGAATCACTTGGGTGTCATATATGGAATGTTTACAAAAAAGTGCAGTAGCCTAGGCAGTACTACCATCTTTAACAGTGCCACTCTCCCCATCATGGTCAAAGGGAGCTTAGTCCAGAACCTCATGCTATTTTCAATGTTGGCCATCGCCTTCTCCATAGATTTTCTGTGTTCGACCTCAGCACTATGGTAAACATGTATTCCCAAGTATCTGAAAGTCTCTGTCTCCCAATGTATTTACAATACCGGCAGTTTGTCTCACGGTACCCCTTTATACCTACCAAGGGGAAATATGTACGATTTTTTGGGGTTCACTGTTATGCTGGACAACATTGCATATCGTTCCATAACTTCTAAAATATATTGTAGGTTTTCTTCAGGGTATCGCAGGTACAGCAACATGTCATCAGCATACATTGAGATCAGATGTTGCCCACCTTTTGTGTCAATCCCCACCTCTCCATATTGTTGTCTCAGGTATATCGCCTGGGGTTCAAGCGCCAAGATGTAGAGCATCGGGACCATGGGCATCCTTGTCTAGTATCCCTACCGAGTTGCCATTGTTCCGAGATGAACGCCCGCATCTTAACTCTAACCAATGGTTTACTGTACAACAGTTGGACCCATTTCAAGTAAGTGGGCCCAAACCCATATTCCTTCAAGGCTGCCATCAACCAAGGCCATTTGACTGAGTCAAAGGCTTTCAATGCATCTAATGAAATTATCGCAACCTCTTGGGTGTCCCCTTCCGTCTGTTCAATGACATGATGGAGCCTTCTAAGATTATCGGATATGCTCCTGCGTGGGACATACCCAGTCTGGTAAGAGTGTATGTGTCTTCTGATAATCAATCTCAGCCTATTTGCTAGCACTGCCGTAAGTATCTTACTGTCTTGGTTAAGCATGGATAATGGTTTGTATGACCCACAATCCGTATTCAGTTTGTTAGGTTTCAGGAGTGGAATGATAATTGTCTCTCTAAGAGATTCTGGTAACATGCCCCTATCCGTATACAATCGCTGGTAGCTCTCGAGAAAGCGTTTGGCCACATCTTCCTGGGTATCATCTGTCCCTCGCTCCCCTTCACCACTCTGATCGCTTGTCTGGGGGTCCCACTCTTATATAGCCAGGCCAGCAATCCGCCATCGGAACCCCCTACAGATACTCTGAACCTTAGTAAAGAATCACTTGGGTATCATATATGGAATGTTTACAAAAAAGTGCAGTAGCCTAGGCAGTACTACCATCTTTAACAGTGCCACTCTCCCCATCATGGTCAAAGGGAGCTTAGTCCAGAACCTCATGCTATTTTCAATGTTGGCCACCGCCTTCTCCATAGATTTTCTGTGTTCGACCTCAGCACTATGGTAAACATCTATTCCCAAGTATCTGAAAGTCTCTGTCTCCCAATGTATTTACAATAGCAGCAGTTTGTCTCGCGGTACCCCTTTATACCTACCAAGGGGAAATATGCATGATTTTTTGGGGTTCACTGTTATGCCGGACAACATTGCATATCGTTCCATAACTTCCAAAATATATTGTAGGTTTTCTTCAGGGTATCGCAGGTACAGCAACATGTCATCAGCATACATTGAGATCAGATGTTGCCCACCTTTTGTGTCAATCCCCACCTCTCCATATTGTTGTCTCAGGTATATCGCCTGGGGTTCAAGCGCCAAGATGTAGAGCATCGGGACCATGGGCATCCTTGTCTAGTATCCCTACCGAGTTGCCATTGTTCCGAGATGAACGCCCCCGTCTTAACTCTAACCAATGGTTTACTGTACAACAGTTGGACCCATTTCAAGTAAGTGGGCCCAAACCCATATTCCTTCAAGGCTGCCATCAACCAAGGCCATTTGACTGAGTCAAAGGCTTTCAATGCATCTAATGAAATTATCGCAACCTCTTGGGTGTCCCCTTCCGTCTGTTCAATGACATGATGGAGCCTTCTAAGATTATCGGATATGCTCCTGCGTGGGACATACCCAGTCTGGTCAGGGTGTATGAGTCTTCTGATAATCAATCTCAGCCTATTTGCTAGCACTGCCGTAAGTATCTTACTGTCTTGGTTAAGCATGGATAATGGTCTGTATGACCCACAATCCGTATTCGGTTTGTTATGTTTCAGGAGTGGAATGATAATTGTCTCTCTAAGAGATTCTGGTAACATGCCCCTATCTGTATACAATCGCTGGTATTTCTTGAGAAAGCGTTTGGTCACATCTTCCTGGGTATCATCTGTCCCTCGCTCCCCTTCACCGCTCTGATCGCTTGTCTGGGGGTCTCACTCTTATATAGCCAGTCCAGCAATCCGCCATCGGAACCCCCTACAGATACTCTGAATCTTAGTAAAGAATCACTTGGGTATCATATCTGGAATGTTTACAAAAAAGTGCAGTAGCCTAGGCAGTACTACCATCTTTAACAGTGCCACTCTCCCCATCATGGTCAAAGGGAGCTTAGTCCAGAACCTCATGCTATTTTCAATGTTGGCCACCGCCTTCTCCATAGATTTTCTGTGTTCGACCTCAGCACTATGGTAAACATCTATTCCCAAGTATCTGAAAGTCTCCGTCTCCCAATGTATTTACAATACCGGCAGTTTGTCTCGCGGTACCCCTTTATACCTACCAAGGAGAAATATGCATGATTTTTTGGGGTTCACTGTTATGCCGGACAACATCGCATATCGTTCCATAACTTCCAAAAAATTTATTGTAGGTTTTCTTCAGGGTATCGCAGGTACAGCAACATGTCATCAGCATACATTGAGATCAGATGTTGCCCACCTTTTGTGTCAATCCCCACCTCTCCATATTGTTGTCTCAGGTATATCACCAGGGGTTCAAACGCCAAGATGTAGAGCATCGGGGACCATGGGCATCCTTGTCTAGTATCCCTACCGAGTTGCCATTGTTCTGAGATGAACGCCCCGTCTTAACTCGAACCAATGGTTTACTGTACAACAGTTGGACCCATTTCAAGTAAGTGGGCCCAAACCCATATTCCTTCAAGGCTGTCATCAACCAAGGCCATTTGACCGAGTCAAAGGCTTTCAATGCATCTAATGAAATTATAGAAACCTCTTGGGTGTCCCCTTCCGTCTGTTCAATGACATGATGGAGCCTTCTAAGATTATCGGATATGCTCCTGCGTGGGACATACCCAGTCTGGTCAGGGTGTATGAGTCTTCTGATAATCAATCTCAGCCTATTTGCTAGCCCTGCCGTAAGTATCTTACTGTCTTGGTTAAGCATGGATAATGGTCTGTATGACCCACAATCCGTATTCGGTTTGTTAGGTTTCAGGAGTGGAATGATAATTGTCTCTCTAAGAGATTCTGGTAACATGCCCCTATCCGTATACAATCGCTGGTAGTTCTTGAGAAAGCGTTTGGTCACATCTTCCTGGGTATCATCTGTCCCTCGCTCCCCTTCACCGCTCTGATCGCTTGTCTGGGGGTCTCACTCTTATATAGCCAGTCCAGCAATCCGCCATCGGAACCCCCTACAGATACTCTGAACCTTAGTAAAGAATCACTTGGGTATCATATCTGGAATGTTTACAAAAAAGTGCAGTAGCCTAGGCAGTACTACCATCTTTAACAGTGCCACTCTCCCCATCATGGTCAAAGGGAGCTTAGTCCAGAACCTCATGCTATTTTCAATGTTGGCCACCGCCTTCTCCATAGATTTTCTGTGTTCGACCTCAGCACTATGGTAAACATCTATTCCCAAGTATCTGAAAGTCTCCGTCTCCCAATGTATTTACAATACCGGCAGTTTGGCTCGCGGTACCCCTTTATACCTACCAAGGGGAAATATGCATGATTTTTTGGGGTTCACTGTTATGCCGGACAACATCGCATATCGTTCCATAACTTCCAAAATATATTGTAGGTTTTCTTCAGGGTATCGCAGGTACAGCAACATGTCATCAGCATACATTGAGATCAGATGTTGCCCACCTTTTGTGTCAATCCCCACCTCTCCATATTGTTGTCTCAGGTATATCACCAGGGGTTCAAGCGCCAAGATGTAGAGCATCGGGGACCATGGGCATCCTTGTCTAGTATCCCTACCGAGTTGCCATTGTTCTGAGATGAACGCCCCGTCTTAACTCGAACCAATGGTTTACTGTACAACAGTTGGACCCATTTCAAGTAAGTGGGCCCAAACCCATATTCCTTCAAGGCTGTCATCAACCAAGGCCATTTGACCGAGTCAAAGGCTTTCAATGCATCTAATGAAATTATCGCAACCTCTTGGGTGTCCCCTTCCGTCTGTTCAATGACATGATGGAGCCTTCTAAGATTATCGGATATGCTTCTGCGTGGGACATACCCAATCTGGTCAGGGTGTATGAGTCTTCTGATAATCAATCTCAGCCTATTTGCTAGCACTGCCGTAAGTATCTTACTGTCTTGGTTAAGCATGGATAATGGTCTGTATGACCCACAATCCGTATTCGGTTTGTTAGGTTTCAGGAGTGGAATGATAATTGTCTCTCTAAGAGATTCTGGTAACATGCCCCTATCCGTATACAATCGCTGGTAGTTCTTGAGAAAGCGTTTGGTCACATCTTCCTGGGTATCATCTGTCCCTCGCTCCCCTTCACCGCTCTGATCGCTTGTCTGGGGGTCTCACTCTTATATAGCCAGGCCAGCAATCTGCCTGGCTTGTCACCCTCCGCGTGTTGCCTTTCGACATATTTTTTATAGTTCTAGTTGCATAATCCTTCCCAGTGATTCCTGCATTCTAGCTGTAGCTGTCGTATCCTGTCAACCTCCTCTGGGGAATGCCCACCCCCTGGCATCACTGTCTTCAATCTTATTTCAGCCTTGTATAACTCTTGTGTTATACCACCTTGTAGGCCTTTTGATTTAGATATTGCTGCTCCCCTCATTACCACCTTAAATGCCTCCCATAATGTGCAAGCTGAATCCACAAGGCACCCAGCATTACTTATAGTGTGGAGGTGTGGCAGAGGTAGTTGGGTTGAGCTACATAGGGATAAAAGTATGCGTGAGTGGAACGATCATCATTTAGCAAGCTGTCTTTTGAAAAGGAGGGTCTTTTTTAATCTTTTATGAAGTGTAGGATGGAGGGGGCAAGTTTGACCTGCATTCATATTTTGTTCCAGAGACAGTTTCCATAGCAAAAAAGGCCTGTTTCCCAGTTGTTTCCTCTTATGGCGCATTTTTTGCATTCTGTTGATGTTGTGGCTTTAGGTGGTGAGTTTCATATCCATGAAGTGTGATGTTTTAGTTATGCCTTCTTTGTAGGTGACGCATGATATCATGAAGCATGCTTTAAGGGGTTGCCATTGCAGTTCCTTGAGAATGGGATTGAAGTGGTTGAATTTTCTTAGTCCAGTGATGAGGTGTGCTGCAGCATGCCGAGTGGCTTTCATAGGGTTTAAGGTGATATCTAAGGGTATACCCAACTTCAGCTTTGAGTAGCTTGTCTGCTGAGGTTCAGCTACGAACATATAACTCTGCTTCAGTTGAATAGCTTTCCATCATGTTATATTATGTTATGTTAAATGAATTTATAAAGTGCACATCCACCCAAAGACATCTTGGTGCTATGCAAAGTCCACTCAACAGCTCATACACTTTGTTGGCCTTTAGACGAACAAGAACATCTTCAAAGATTGGTGGAAAACTAAATGATCCATCGTCGCCCGAAGGCAGAGCGGGAGAGAATTCCAACACCTGGCTGTAGCAACAGAAAAAGCATGACCCCCAACTCGAAAGAGACGTACACAAGAAACAGAGATGGTACACGACTCAAGCGAACCGAGGGGCCAATTGGGAACGTAAGGGTGAAACGAAACTTACTCTGCAAATAATCTGCCCCTTGGCCATAAAAGGATTGGTGCACCATACACATGGATTTAAATTGAACTCTCTGAACCACGGGTGGCCAATGGAGCTGCTGTAGAGCTGGAGAGATGGGCATGCGATAGGGAGTACCTATCAGCAGTCTGGCGGCCGCATTCTGTAATACTTGCAGACGGTGGATCAGATATAAAGGCTGAGCTAGATATAGCGAGTTATAATAATCCAAGATGCTCAGCACCAGTGCAGCCACCACTGGCACATGAAACTGTAAAGGGAGAAATCACAACACCATATGCAAGACTCTCAATTTGTAGTGACCCAACTGGCAGACAGAGGCCACCTGAGCCTCCAGAGAGATCGAAGCAGAGATTTTCACCACCATATCCTTCACCACAGAGAATGGAGTGGGACAGGGACCCAGAGAAGAAGGCCAAAAGCAGAGGTCCATAGAGAGGGTGTGGACATGGGTCCCACCACCAGGATCTCAGTCTTGTCCCCATTCATTTTAATCCAATTGCAGGTCATCCACCTCCCCACGTCCTCCAGGCAACCCTCTAGCTGAGACGCCGGATCAGGATGGGAAGGTTGAAGTCGCAGAATAATCTGGGTGTCATCAGCATAGGACTAACACTGGAGGCCATTGGAGTGGAAGAGCATAACCAACTGCTGGATGTAAACATTGAATAACATCGGGGATGGAGCCGAGCACTGGGGGACCCCACAAGTCAAGGGAACACATATCGGGCGAAAAGGTGGAAGAGAAAGATTGTGTGTGCGATCAGCAAGAAAAGCAGAGAACCAGGAGAGTACTTGTCCAAATATCCCCACCTCGGTCAGGCGGGCAAGCAGGATAGGGTGGTCAAGAGTATCAAATGCTGCTGATAAATCTAAGAAGACCAACACTCCCACCCCCCCTGATCGGAGAGACGTGCAAGGTCATACACTTCTGAAACCAATATGCTCTCCATACCCCGACCGGGACGGAAACCAAACTGAAAAGGATCAAAGAAAACAGAGGATTACAAGAAAGAGCCAAGAAGAGGGGCAATTAAAGACTCCAGGAGCTTCATAAAGAAGGGGAACAGAGAAATAGGATGGACATTAGAAGCACAGGCAGGATCTAGTAAAGGTATTTTCTGCAGTGGGGTCACCAGTGCATGTTTCAGCTTCGGGAAATAGTCCCGGACTGACAAGAGTGATTAATGCCTTGGGCTACCCACAGAGCGATGGCTGGCATTATATCCTTAGACATCGCTAATGGAATAGCATCCAAGGCTGAAGAAGATTTAAGTCGAGAAGTAGCCGTTAAGATATCCTGCTCTGAGAACAGAGGAAAGGTGGACCAAGTCCCCAGAAAGGGGCAGCCAAGTGGTGCCATAGAGTCTCCCTCAGTCCCCAGATGGGATAATGCGATAGAGTCACAAGTTCCTATGATTTTCTCTGAGAAGAAACTTGACAGGGAGTCACACAACTCCTGTGAAGGAACAACGCCAGCAAGAGCACCTACAGGGGAGGAAAAGGAGCATACAAGTTCAAATAGCTCTCTAGGTTGATTAAAAGCAACCTCAACTTTGCCTAAATAGAACCGGTTCTTGGCGGGCATGACAGAATTATGAAATGCAGCCGTGGCCTGGCACACGGACACCCGGTCAGATTGGGAGTAGGAGCATCTCCATTTGCAGTCAGCCTGCCGGCGCTTAAGGCGCAGAGATTTTAGGACATGATCAAACCATGGTTTGGATTGACGGAACGCTGACTAGTCAGCCTGGCAGGAGCAAAAGAGTCAGCTGTCTCATGCCACTAGAAGCAGAATACATGTTATTCCGTTATTGCTTGAGGGCACTAACTGCTGCCTGCAGCTCTCAATTAAAAGTAGCACATACCAAAGTGACAAAGAGGAGACAACTGTATTGCAGAGTCTAAATAAACACTGGCCAGATTGAAGGAAAGGGGGAAGACTTAAAGGGTTCCTTTAGAGCCATAATGTGGATCACTGCAAAGTACACATTCATTTTATTTACTGTGTTAGTTAAAGTAGAACCAGCAACAAAAATATTGACCATGTACACATTGCCCTTTTGTTTTCTGTTCGGAACTGTTGTGTGGTGTCTCCATGGCAATGTAGAATGTGTGGAATGTGTAGGTTTGAATGGGTTCTAGCATGGCCAACATTAAAGATGCTGAGGGAGCTGATGGATGCAGGAAGCTGGGAGTCACTGCTATAATGCTTATTATGAATAAATAAGCAACCAATCTTACCTGTTGTGTGCAACTCATCTTTGTTTCACAGGCGCCGAGCTACGCACGGATAGTGACCCCTGCCATTGTGTGGAGCAAGGCGCGCTGCTTGCACCTCCATGTTTGTTAATTTGTCAGTGTGCATCCTTGAAGTCAGCCCTCAGCCGGTCCTGTGAGGATCTGCCTGGCGTGGCCACTCTCCTCCTCCATGGCCCAAGATCAGGGCCACTCCTCTGGGAATCAGAGGTGTGGTGAATACCCTTTTCCCTGTGCAGGCTTGGACAAAAGCAGGAGTAGCACAGTTTATGTTGTCCTGGCTCTGAGATACAAAAAGGGACTGTACTTTATAAGAAAAGTGCGTCCGTTTTGGATAGGGCCGTAAGGTGCAGACATGGCACATGTATCTGCACACGTCATGTGCCTTCATGCTCATCCCAGTGCTTTGGGATAACTTGTCTTATCAATAAAAAGGGATAATATTAAAGAGAGAGAGATACAGAAGGTGGTGAATTAGAGGCAGAACATTCCTTATTATGGCTATGCCTGGTGTGCCAAGCCCCCCTAATTTCATGGCAGTACAGGATGCAGTGAAAATAAAGTGTAATCAATGGAAGAAGGGTTTCATGCATTACTTACCTGAAGGATGTGGGAATACCATTTCCAAGGACCTTAACGTGTCTCTTCTCATGCATTTTCTGGGCTATGATGGACAACAGATTTTTTAGACATTGCCTGATCTTGACCAAGGTTCAGAGTCGTCTGTGTCCAGTGAACTGGATGTTGCATTTAGCAAATTAGTTGCACATTTCAATCCTAAGACTAGCACAATTCTGGAGAGAAAACTTTATAAGGGTGCAAGAAAGTGTGGAAAGTGTGGAGGAGTATGTAACTGCCTTACGACGTTTGGCTCTGACATGCAAGTTTGGGAACATGCTAGATGAACACGTAAGAGACCAGTTTATGATTAATTGCAACAACAACACGGTCAGGGAGGAGCTGTGGTTGTGAGACAACCCTAACTTGGATGAAGTTATCACCATAGCGAAGTGAGTCACGAATCTCATGGCGTGTGTTGGTTACTTGGTTAAGAGTGAGATCAAGAAGCCCAATGTTGAAATTCTAAAAATTGGGCCCAAAGAGAAGGCAAAGAAGAAACAAAAAGGGACGCTTCAAAGCCTGCATTGGGTGTGCGTTTCTAAAGGAAGCTACATTAGCCATGGTGGTGAGAAGCATTTTTGTTTTAGATGTGCAAGTGCATCTCCTCCCCATCATGCCATTGAAGAAATGTAATGTGTTCCAAGTGTGAAAAGTGGGGGCACTTTGCAAATTGCTGTAAAAAAACGTTTTGTGTATTGTAGACAACTATTCTATGTTACTGGGGAGGGGCAGTAATCATCTGGGGAGGATGAGGCTGAACAAACAGAATTGATTACTGTCAATATGGTCCAATACATGGAAGATGAAGACTGACTGATTTTGAGAACATTGATGTATGAGCATGATGTGGGTGGAGATGTGGAGAATCTATTACCTCCTGATATAAGGCCGGGTGGCTATAATTTGGACAGAATTGATCTGTTAGGTTATTTCATTGCCAGTTCGAACTTTAAAGGTGCAAATAGAAAAGTGTATGTCATGAAGAAAGGAGAGTCATTGCTAGGGTGGAGAGAATAGAAGTTGGGAATTAGGCTTGATCCTAATACCAAAGAATAGGTTTTATATGTTAGCTTTCCACTGGTTGAACGTTTAAAAATATTTTTGCTAAGTCTACAGGACAAATGAAGAGGATGAAACACAAAATAATTCTTCGGGAAGGGGGTGTGCCTGTTGTAGCCAAGCTACATCCAGTACCATTAGTTTTGAGGGAAGGGGTAAAGGAGAACTAGATAAATTAAGGAAGTTGGGAGTAATAGAATGCAAAGGTACTGTCCAGTGGATCTCACCTTTGGTTGTTGTCAAAAAAACAAGTGGTAAACTGAGGTTGTGTATAGTTCTTTGAGAGCTGTATAGGTGTGTGGTAGTTGAACGTCATCCATTCAAAAATATGTCTGAAATGTTACCTGTGCTTGAGAAGTTTTTATCCAAATTAGATATAGCATCTGCGTATCATCAGATTGAGTTAGATGAAGAATCACGCAAACGGACTGCTTTTATCACACATGAAGGCATATTCCAATTTTGTGGGATGCCATTTGGATTAGTATCCGCTTTTTCTGTATTCCAAAATGCGATGTATTCATTATTCAAGGGTGTAGCTGGAGTACACTTTTTTCAGGATGATGTGGTGGTGTGTGGAGAGACATTGGAACGGCATGAAGAAACTTGGGAACAAGTTCTACGAGTTCTGGAAGATAAAGGCATAATGTTGAGAGAGGAAAAATGCGTGTTTAGGGAGAGTTCTGTCATATATTTAGGTAATTACATTTCAGCGGCGGGCCTAAATCTGACATAGTGGATATTATAAAGAAAGTAATGTCTCCAAAGGATAAAGGGGAGTTGCGATTCTTCCTGGGGATGATAGAGTTCTATCAGAAATGTGTGTGAAATTTTGCAGACAAGGAGGTGAGAATGAGAGTGTTGTTAAAAAAAGGTGTTGATTTTGTCTGGGATAAAAAGTGTAATGATGAGTTTGAAGAGATGAAAAAGAAAATTGATATGGCGGAATCTTTGGGTCAATATGATATGCATAAGAAGTGTATGATTACGGTCCATACCAGCGATACTGGAATAGATGTAGTGCTGTCTCAAATGCATGGAGAACAAGGGGAGGAAATAATAATACATGCTTTGAGGGTTCTGCGAGGTGCAGAGAAAAAAGATTCTGTTCTTGAAAAGGAAACGTTGGTGTGCCACTGGCCCATGGAAAAGTTCAAAAACTTTGCGTGGGGGTCAAATTTGTGATTCAAACGGAACAGAATGTTGAAATTTGTGATTTGAACTCCAACAGACCATTGAAAGCGGTTTTTGAATCAAAAGGTTTAGATAAAGTGTCCAGGAGAGTGGCTAGTTGGGTGACCAGGATGCAGGGCCACAAGTTCTGAATGTAAGTCATTCCTCGTGGCGAGAATGTGCTTGTGGATCATTTGTCAAGAATAGGAATGAATGAAGGCGGTGAGCCAGAAGTGATGGACATGGTTTTTGTTACCCATGAAGGTATTGTGAGTAGGGAGGAGTGGTTGGAAGCCAAGAGGTCTGAGGTAGTGTTAAGTAAGGTTGTGAGCTTTGTGAGGCAGGGTTGGCTGGAAAAGAGATTGCTTAGTGAGGAGGACAATGCGTATCAGAAAGTTTGGTCTTAACTCAATGTCAAAGGAAATTTACTGTACAGATGAGACCACTTGGTTGTTCCAGCATCTATATGCTGTAAGCTAATTGAGTTGGCCCATGAGAGGCACATAGGAATTACGAGAATTAAGAGTGTCTTGAGGGGAGAATATTGGTGGCCCAGATTGGACCGAGAGATAGAGAGGCCTCTAGGGGAGTGTGTTGAATGTGAACAGTCCGGAAAGGGGGTAGTAGCTTGCTCCCAAACTGATGATTAAGTTAAGCATGCCTGATAGGGTGTGGAGTGATTTGCCCATGGATGTGTTTGGGCTAGTAGATGTTGGAAAAGAGGTTGTGGGAAATATATCTTGGTTCTTGTGGATTTGTTGTCGAGATGGATGGAATTCAAGGTGGTGAGGAAAGCCACCAGTGAAGTGGTTGTGAACATTTTACAAGGCTATTTCGGAAGGGAAGGATTTAAAGATACTATGTTGACAGACAATGGGAGGCAGTTTGTAGGTGGATATTTTTAGGAGTATTTGAAACATTGTGGTTTAAAGCATGAGGACAGCATATTACCACCCATAAAGTAATGGGGTGGTAGAAAGGATGAATAGGTGAGTGATGGAAGCAATAAGGTTGGCGGGTGCGTGTGGTAAGGAGAAAAATATAAGTTTGAGGGAAAGCTTATGTGCCTTTCAAATGTCCCTCCACTCCATCATAGGTATACGTCCCTTTGAGTTGATGAGGGGACGAAAATGAAATACTAAAGTTTCATAGGATAGCTCAGGGACAACGTGCTAGTTTTGGAAGCAAGACGACGCAGAGCAACACAGGTTCGATCCCAGGGTCCACACTTAAAAACTTCTGGATATTAAGTATGTTATAAATAACCCATTACAATTCCTGGTAGGGGAGGGTGAGAGAGACGGATTGTGTGGTGAAAGAATTGGCAAGTATGATAGATTAAAAAAAGATGTAGGGTGAAGAAGGAAAATAAAAAGAGTGGGTAGAGAGCTGTGGAGGTGCGCATCAGTGATTGGGTATGTATAACAAAGGGAGTGGTGAGAAGCAAGGGGGAGCCTTTGTATTCAGTACCCATGCAGGTTAGGCAGGTGCTGAGGGGTGCTGTGAGAGTGAATGGAGGTCAGGTGTGGAATTTAGGAAGATTGGCTCTGGTGAGAAGGAATAGTCTGGGTGTATGATTCATATAGAGAGTAAGGAAGGAAGATGTGTTGTGTGGTGTCTGCATGGCAATGTGGAATGTGCAGGTTTGAATGGGTTCCAGCACGGCTGGTATTGGAGATGATGAGGGAGCTGATGGATGCAGGGAGCTGGGGTTGCTGCTATAGTGCTTATTATGAATAAATAAGCAAGAAATCCTACATGTCGTGTGCGACTCATCTTTGCTTCAGGAACAAACATAAATGTTTCTCATATAACTCTGAATAATGTCTCTGTTCCTTGTTATATAGACTTTCCAAGCCATTTATAGCTTTTGTCCATATGTCTACGTGTTCTCCTTGGAATAGGTGTGACAGTGTTCAGCCAGGCAGCACAGCTGGATCCTTTCACACTTCTTCGAATTGATAAGCTCTATCCCAGAAGGGGCCTCTGAAGCACTCAGAATAACAAATATCGAGTTTGCAGCCTCACTTGTCTCAAAGTACCAGTTAGTCAAGAGATAGAGAAATACTGGGCTGATGAGTTTTAGAAAAATAGTTGGGCCAGTAATTCCCTTTTTTGCTAGGTTGATGTAAACCTGGTAGCCCTCACATAGTGGTTTCTCTCGTAGCCAGGTCTCTTGTAGTCAAATTATATCATAAGCGCCTAAAAAATTGTCTGCACCTGAAAACATATGATTAAAGCCATGGGTAATCCATGAGGCAATGTGCAGACTTGTTTCCTGGCTCTTTACAGTAATCTATTGTTTTTCTTGGCTACTAAGACTTTAGCCATCCAAGCCCAATCGTCTCCATTAAGTGAAAGTTTTTCATGACGCAATTTTGGTTTGCTCGACATGCTGGAGTTGTCGACCATAAACTTATATTTTTTTCCTTCAGATCTTGAAGGTACTGGAGTCTTGTCCTCTTTTTTCCCATTATTAGCCCGGAGGTCCTCTTGTGTGTTCACCTCTTTTCTTATCACTTGAACCCCCATGGACTCCTTGCTTTCGGCTTGCAGTCTTTGCTGATGTTTATTATTAAGACAATCTTCCTGGACATGACTTTTTCCTGGAGCTTTAGAAATTCTTTTCTGCTTGCTTTGTCTTTTTATGGTCTTGTTTCCTTCATTAGATCACGCAGGATCAAGTGAGCTGTTGTCAATTTTCCACTCCAATAACTCGTATCCCAGGTTCTGTAACTTAACTTTCATTTCAAGTAGAGCTTCTTTTATCGTTTCTGTCCTCACATGGAGGATTACTAAGTCCAATCTCCTTTCCTTTGGAAATTCCACGATAACAACATTGTTTGAGGATAGAAATCTGAGCATTGGGATCTGCCTGAATGTGGACATTGCAGTTTCTCGTTTTAAGATAAATCCTTTGGCACCCCAGGAAGTTTTTTCCAACTGTAGTTTTAGAACTTTTTCCCTTTTGTTGTCCGCTTTCTGCTTCAAGGGACTAATCTTTTTATTTTCTGTTTCATCAGTCTTTTTCTTATCATTGGGTTTAAATGAGACACCCTTTGCTTGCGGGGTTTCACTTTTTTGACACTTTTTCATTTTTTCATGTAGTGTTAAAAATGACTCCACGGCATAAAGGACTTCATCTTTTGATTGATTCTGGAGTGGCCCGGATGTCCTTCTTAGTATGCTGCCCTTGTTTATCCTTTGGTATTTGTTTGGAGCCAGGGCGAGCCGAGGACTGACCTTCGGGCCTTGGTGTTTGCCTTCAATTCACAGGATCATCAATTTGTTCCCAATCCACAGAATTAAAACTGTCATCTTCGTTGTCGTATATAAGCTAGATTAGGTCACTTAGACAGACATCTGATGTAAAAGAATCATCTGGGACCAATAAGATCTGGGGCGATGTTGAAGGCTCATTTTCGTCTTGTTGACTTCGTATTAGTGCCAACTCCTTTCTTGATTTTTTGGCACATTGAGTTGTCTCAAGATTTTGTGGGGTCCTTATATTTCTTAGAAAGGCCCTTGAGCCATGCTGCCTTCAAGGTCCACTTACATTTTTGGATTTCTTTCCCCTTTTTTTGCTCAGCCAGAGTATCCTGTAGTTGTGCTTGACCCACTCCTCCAATGAAAATTGAAAAACTAGTATTCGGAGGGATTTTACCATCAGCCCCCGTTGATGGGACCCCGCTGGTTTAGTCTTTCAATGTCTGGTTTCATAGTTCTTGGGGGGCTACGCTCTTTTGATTCTTGGTCAACTGGAGAGGCCCCTTTTTTTTAGCCAATGCCAGTTGGGAGACTGCATTTTGCTTTGCCATTTCCTTTCTCTCGCCCCGGTAGGTTGTCCCCCAGGCAGAGCATCAGTAGTGGCACCAGCATCCATTTTTTTCAGGTTCTGATTTGTTTCCAGATTTAAGTGATGAAAGTTCCTCATCCACTTACAATCCACAAGGATTGCTTCCATAAGTACAGATTGTCCATTAGTTTCACTTTGTGCTAAATCTCCAAGTCGGTTTTGCCATAACCGAGATTGATCATCTTAGTAATTTAGCCTGCTCTCAATTATAGTTGTAAAACGCTCCAAAGTGGCGATTTGTTCCTGAGATTTTAAATTAGCCCTTAGTAGGTTTTGCATTGAGTCATTAATTGATTCATATAATTTCAGGAATGGGGCCACTGTGATCCTAAGGGCTGCCATTACTATATTTTGCAATTGCGAAGAGGTTTCCATCTGGTCCTTTCGATAGATCGCCTCCCATTTAACAAATAGGCTGTCTTCAGAACTTGTCTCAATAGCTGCAGGAGAGTTGTACATTTTTTATGGCGTTTGAATGCTCTATTTCGGCAATTTTATCCTTTATGAATGATAGGCTCCTCCTTTTTTCCTGGGCAATTTTCCCTGCCAAGGCGGAAATGTCCTTGATCAGCTGGTCTGCCAATTTGGAATTGCTCAGGTCGCCCGCTGGTGGAGTCGTGGAAAGAACCTCAAAGCAATGATCTTCCTTTGAACTCTTTTGGGGACTCTTTTTTTATTATAGTTTATTACAAACTTTTTAAAAAGAAAAGGAAAAGAAAGAACTAAAACATACATATAACACTAAACAAAAAAGACAAAAAAAATACATCATCATTGTGCATTCTGTCATTTCACTAATCTCTGTCTTTTCAAATTCAATTCCAATTAAAATCCGTTTCACTTTCTCAAGGGTTCCTATTCCCATTAATTCCTCATCATTATTACAGACTTCATTATTGGTTGCGTCATCTCTCAACAACTTCTCATTCAATTGTTCAAGATAGAGTGCTAGCACTATAGTTAGTTGTTGAGAGTCACTGCTATGCAGTTGGAGCCACCAGTCTTCCCGACTGTTGGTTGTTATTTTCGCCAGTTCCTCGCCCAAATACCATCTTCTTAGGTCTCTCAAACCAGTGCAGTCCAGTACCAGATGTTTCAGTGTCTCTTCTGACTGTGTACAGAATCAGCACTTTGTATCCTCGCTTCCAGGTACATGTCTTAGTTTTTGGATCTCTTTAGTGGTAAATAGGTTCAATCTAAATATCATATACAATTTTCGCAGGCGTTTACAAGGAAATATTTCAAGATATTTAGCTTGGCAATTCAGCCCTTTTGCTTCCATAGGTCTATTTTGCATGCATTTATGTTCAGCACGCTTCTCATATGGTCTCAATCCAATCTTGTTGCAGTATTTTTTTTTTACTGCATTTGGGTTGGTCATTCATGTTTTTTCATCTGTATTTAGTTGGATTAAGATGTTTTTGCATTTGACTCTCCATCTCTGTAGTAGATCTTCCTTCTTGTGATTTTGAGTATCCCACATAATCTCAAATTGTGGTAAATTAGCTTCAGCAGTGGTCTTACTATACAACGCTAGAGTATTCCACATGATTCTCGCATTCAAGGTTGAGAGACTCATTTCGTATAATATGCAAGCCGTTGAAAAACCCTGGGGCAGTTGTAGAATTCTCTTTCAGAAAATGCCTTTGCATCTGGCCCAAAGCTCGTTTGAGCACCCAAACATGCTTTCCGCTCCATATACTAACACTGGTATCACTTTGCTCTTATAAAAGTTTAACACCGGTGTGCATGAAAACTTGCCACACTTTTTTCTGGATTACTGACCCTTGTGCTGTCAATTGCTTGCATTGGCTTGCAATCTTCTTTGCCATTGGATCATCGTTTATACTTGCGTTGATATAGGTTCCCAAATATCTGCTGCATTTGACTTGTTTTAGTTCCTCATGGCCTAACATCAACCTGTATTTTTAATTTTTCTTTTGTGCACCTTTTAGGTTTTTTAGTATCAGGATCTCAGATTTTGCTCCATTAATTTCCAGGCCAATCTCATCAATACAAGTCTTTAGGGCGTTCAACTTCCTCTGGAGGCCAATGAGGGTCAGGTCTAATAACACTATATCATCTGCATATAGTGCCCATACGATGTGTTTTCCATTTAGTTTCAGAGGGAAAGCTTTGTGGGGGGGGGTCTGATTTGGTTTCTCTTAGTGGCAAACTAAAGATGGGGGATGCTGTACTGGTGCATTTCCACTGGTCGCCTGGGAGGGGAGCTCTAACATCCTTCCTTCGAGGGATTCTTTTGGCATAATTTTGTAAAAAAAAGTTCCCATTTTCCAATTCCTCCCAGTCTAACTGGTCGAGGTCTTGGATACTTTCCTCACCATCCCCTCTTAAAGGCTGCTGATCGGGGCTTAGGGGGGGTTTCAGTTCTTGAATCAATTTTTTCTGAATTCCTTTTATTTTGTAGTGCATATTTTTCACTTTGTGAACCCTCTTGAGGGTCTTGATGATGGTAAACTAACTCAGGTAATTCCAAAATCTCATCCTGGTTAAATTCTTTTAAAGGCTCTGTTGAGTCTTCTTGGGGGATGAAACTACAATTTTCAGACATCTCCTCGGTAACGGGGGAGGCAGCACTTGCCAGCAGCTCCCGCCCAGTGGGACAGGCATGTGTGGTAGGGACTGTCCCTGGAGCCGCTCCGCCGGTCACCGCGGGCACTATCCCAGCGCAGGGGCTCGCCACCCGAGGAGCACAAGATGGAGAGCCTTGCTCACTCACTCCGCCAGGTAAAGGCTCTCCTTCCTGACTCAATGATAGATTCTGTATTTCTGTATTTAAGTTTTGTGTTTGTCTGGAAAAGGGGGGCAAGGGGCTTTTCGGGGCCGCAGCTGCCCTGGGTTGGAGCACAGGGGACTCACCTCGCTATCACTCGCCGGCGCCCATAGGTACTCCATTTGGGGCCGGGTTCGCCACCTCTTTCCTCCCAACGGTCTCTGTGTTCTGTAGGTGCAAGTGCTGTTTATCGGGGGATGTGTTTGTTGGAGTTTTAGGCGTAAATGTTAAACGCATTTGTTTTAAAGAGGGGTTATTCATGTGAGCCGGAGTTGCACTAGTTAGAAGGGATTGACAATGTTGCCTCACTTGCAGTCTTGTGCGAGAGCTTCCTGCACTCCCGGATTCACTAACCACCTCCCGCTGGACTGCATTAGATTTCTTCATTCAGAGGTGCTGGTTTCTTTCTTCTTGCTCAGAGAAGAGATGGGAAGTCCACCAAAGAACACCCCGAACACCACTTGCCAATCACTTTTGCGGCCGCTTTCGCGGTGTGTGCTGATTTTGTAGGGTAGTTTCCAGCATGCAGCAGGTTTCCAAGTCCCACCTCCAGGTGGACTTAAAGGAACAGGTAGCAGGTCAGGTAGTATAAGGCCAGCCAGGTCACCAAGGACACCACTTGCCACCCACAATTGTTACGGTGTAAACAGATGCCATACGGCCTAGTTGCCAGCACAAGTGTGTTTCAAAAAATTCACGACAGATTGGTCAAGGAGTGGATGGGGTTCATTGTTACCAAGAATACATTGGTCTGGGAGGAGAGTCAAAAGGAACACAATGATCAGTTATTCCTAACTGTCAGGAAGTTGAATGAAACAGTGTTAATAATTTCACCAGACCAGTGCAAATTCAAGAAAGAGAAGGCAGACTATCTTGAGCATGAACTGTCTAAGGATGGTGTTCGCCCAAAGCATGATGCAATCAAATTTGGTTTGAACATGCCACATTCTGAAAAAAGAGTTGAGCTACCATCCATTCTGGATCTACTTGAATTCTATGGGAAGTTCATTAAGAATGTGTCAGATAAAATGAAGAGTTTGAGGGATTTGACGAGGATGAATACCACATTTAACTGGAGTGAGAGTTGTGACAGTGGATTAAGGAAGGCATTGTGTCTTCACCTGTAGTGGGAGGTTTTGATGAACTCAAGCACCTACTGCTACATACTGAAGCCAATGAGGAGAGTCTGGGTGCAGTCTAAATTCAGATGGATGGGAGAACATTATTGACAGGGTCATTAGCATCACATAAACTGAAAGGTGCTGAGAAGAGATACTCTGTGGTGGAGAAGAGGGTGTTAGCGTGCATGCAGAGAGGGAGCAAGTTTAACTCTTTTTTGTGGGTAGAGGTAATCGTCTGCTGGTGCTACAAGGTTGGAAAGTGCACGTTATTGATCTTGGACACGAAGGGCAACTTGGGATAAGAAAGACCAAGAGTCTAATTACAGAAGTTTCTGGTGGCCATGAATGGATGCAGACAATGAGAGTAAGGTGAAGGAATGTAGAGGGTGCGCCAATATTAATAAGGTGTGACAAACAGGAACGCCTCAAATGACAATACCACCCATTCCTGAGGTGGCATGGGAAGTTATCACAATTGATATTTTGGATTCACTCAGTGTTAGAGGAGCCAGTGAAACTTACATAGAGTTAGTGTTGCAGCACATATGCTGGTTGGGCAAGAAGAAGAGAATTAGAATAGTTGATAGACGAAGAAATAAGTGCAGAGACCACCTGAGTGCAAAGATGAGCTTGGATAAAAGGAAGAACCTGGCGAAGAAGCTTGAGTTGAAAATGGCCCAGCTGACAGACAGCACTGACCAAAGTGCACCAAATAACCAAACAGCACCAAAATACAATGTGTATCCCTCCTCAAATGTCATTTGTGTGTGCCCCTTGTCACAAGGCCTTCTCCATGTGTACACATAAATCAGAATTTGAATGCAATAATTTGGGCTACAATAGCCTAAATTAAAAACAATGTGCTGAAGAAAATTCTGAAGACTTGTGGCCTCATCAGAAGTTGGGTGGTGAGGTAAAAATGTGTCGCTAATATCGTTACTGCCGCATTACCGCACCGCCCAACTAGCAGTTGTCGATAAGTTGGAGGAGTCACCTCCAGCTCTGAGCTGGAGGTAAATCCGCTGATTTTCCACACATTTTCAGTGCAATTACTCTGACGCAATTGCAGCCGTGGTAATTGCGCCAAAAATGCCCCATTGAGTCCTATGGACTAAAAATAAATGGGGACTTACACCGCCACTTGTGATCCGGGAGTAGTACCGCTGGACCAAGTGGTGGTAACAGTAATTGCATTGGGCGGTGTTCCAGTGGATTTACTGCTGGGATACCGCCCAACTCGTGATGAGGCCCTTGGATGGTGGAGAAAAAAGGAGACTGAAAAACACCATCAACGTGACTTACACTGCTTTATTCAATGGGTTTGCGCTATTGTAAAATGCTTTTGTAAATCAGGCCCATTGTCAATAAAGCTTTTCTTAATGCTTTTTTATTTTTGCTTTCTTAATTCACATTTAGATTCTCCCATTTCCCTAAGCCAGAAAGAATGTGTTTTACTGCAGGTTGTTAAGACTTGCTGTAAATGGCTGTGTGTGTAGATGGTGCTGCTCAGGGCACACTCCTTTCGATTTCCCTTGGGAAACAAGAGCCGAGAGATACAGCACTTTCACTGCACAGATGGCCAAAACTGTTGTGCTCTCTGTGAGCAAAACAACGACGGTAACAGCTGAGTGCTAACTAAACTCACTCAATCCACCGTTGGTGTATACACCTGCAAAAGCAAATTTAGAAGCGCGCCATACAACAGTACATTTTAAGGACTCCGTTGCGAGCCTCCCAGCTTGCGCTTAATGTGTTTCATTCCACAGCAACAGGATTTACAGCCCTCAGCTATGATTTTGGCACCTTCCCAATCCTTAGTTTTCGGCAATAAAATATGTACAAATTAAGGCATCTCGTGTGGAAAATCCATTCAGAAGCCTCGAGCACCAAGTGAATGGTAATTGCCTTAAAAACAATGTGGAGGCAATGGAGGATTGGATCACAGCTTTCCACGCGCGCCTTCATTGAAAGTACCAGGATAATTGGGAGTTATGAAAAATCACTCTGACAAAAACTAAGGGTTGTGTAACCGATAAGTGGTGCCACATCAGACATAAATCGTTTTAGCACCTGCCAGAAGATATTCAAGACTGCACAGGTGCAAAATGGAATGCATTTCCTAGATATGGGCTGACTCTCAAAGTATGGACTGAAGCCTGACCACATCAAACAGTTCGAGTCCTTCTGATGTATATTTCAACATAAGATGCACTTTAAATGCAAACTGGCGTTTGTAGTATATGCTGCTTAGTGCAGTTTGCCTACAGGTGCAAGTGTCGCCAGTAAAGCAGGCGGATCTGTTAGGCCCATCAGATGAAAAATATTGATCTTGAAAAAATTGTGTTGATCTTTCATCAATAGTACAAGCACAATAATGCAGGGAAAATATATAGCCATAACGCAAAAACCTACGTTTTCTTCAAAATTCAAGCATGGGCCCCTTAGAAAAAAAGTACTAGGACTTGCTCGAAATTTAGTGTGTTTATACTTTTTTAAATATTTGATTTAATTGTCTAAAAAAAAAACATTTTTACAAAATTCCAAAATCCCTAAAAGAAAATCTCTATATTCCAAGTTCGTCTCATCACATCACCTAGGTTTATAAATTAAGAACAGCCTCCAAAACATATTTGTTTTAAAGTTCTATTCCAGTCTTCAACAGCTGGGTGCAATACCCAATGTTATTATGAGGTCGTGTTAATGCTTGGTCAGCTGCTTACCTTGGCTATATCCTGTGACTGGTCAGGATTATAATTAGGTACAAATGAAAACTGTTAGCCCTGGTTGCGCTTATACCATTAAAGAATGTTAAACTTAATTGGCCACTTGTGGTTTGTTCCAACGTATACAGTTTTTTTTTACATCAATCAGATTGTTAGCAGTATGTTTTCTTCAACACATTCACAAACTTGTTTGAATTCATTTGATTGTTTGTTCCAACTTATATACTTTCAGTTTTGACATCAATTGATTGAAGATTGTTGGCTGTACAGTTTCTTTACCATATTCAATTCAATCTTGTCACAGTTACTTCACTATAGCATAGACAATTTCCTTTTATTGGTTTGTGTGTTGACTTTTGTCACTCCTTCTGTCTGTATAGTGTGCTAAATGCTGAGTCTCAATATTAGCTGGCCAATTTACACTCTAGTCACAGTTACTTCACTGGGACATAGACAGTTACCTGAATTTGTTTGAATGTTATATATTGCCTCATTTTCTGCTATCTGCAGAGTGGGCTAATTGCTGGCTTTCAATGTGGGCTCTCTTTTAATGTTGTATATTGCCTCACAATCTGCTGTCTGCAGAGTGGGCTATATGCTGGGGTTCAATGCTGGCTCCAGCAATATACAAAGAAAGTGAGGCAATATACAACATTAAAAGAGAGCCAACATTGAAAGCCAGCAATTAGCCCACTCAGCAGACAGCAGAAAGTGAGGCAATATACAACACTCAAACACATCAAGACAATTGTCCAGAGAGCCAGCATCCAAAACATATTTGGATTGCCTCGAGAACAGAGAGTAAATATGTGTTTATGGATTCATGTCACATAAGAAAATGCAGAGAAAGCTTTGGAGCAGCATATTTCATAACAGAAATGTAAAAAGCCCAAAAGCAAATTGGTAGGTTTTTGCCCCAAAATGCTCTGTTCTGGATAAATGTGAATGTCGTCTTTGATTTTGCTTAAAATGTTATTCTTGTAACTCTCACAGCATAGACTGAAGTCTAACCAGAGGACAGCTTCAGGGACAACATGCTTGTCTTGGAGGCAGAGGAACACTGAGCACATGGGTTCCATACCTTCCAGATGAACCCAGGAAGCAGAGATGGATTCTGAAAACGGCGATTTAGCAAAGCAAGACTGTAAACTTCTGAAATTATATGGAGGACCCAGTAGTCTAAAGTAATCTCATCCCGGTGCCACAGGAACAGTTGAATCATGCATTCTACGGGTGCTTGAGGTTGGCAAAGTGCAAATTAAAGCAGCATTGAGACATGTGGAAGAAGGGACTGACGCTGTGCCCTTGCCTTGACCTGAACCTTTTCCCCTCGCAGGTCTGCTGAGGCAGCTTGATTTCAGATCCTGAAGGGTGGCTGCTCTATGTGTTGGAAAGACCCAAGGCATAAACCGTCACCTGTCCAAAGCCTGAAATAAAGGTGTTGAAGTAGCAGAAAAGTCCAAGAACTTTGCAGCGTCCCTGGAGAATGTTAGCTTCTCCAAGCACTTGTGTACGTTTGCCACAAACAGGTTTCACTCAGGGGAAGTCCTATCCAGCAATTTAGCTTTGACGTCTTGTGTGTAACCTGATGTTCTTACCATGAGTGCCTTTTTACTGTTGCACAAATGGGAAGGGGCAGTACATGCATTATCAAGTTTGGCTTCCAGTGGTTGAGCTATTTAGGAGCATGGTTGACTAAGGAGGTCAGATTTATGATGGATGAAAATATGAGTGCCTGAAAATGATGGATCTGGGGAGATGGTCCGAATTGAAATTGTCCGTTTAGGGGAAGGTCAACACTATCAAGATGACTTTTTCTCTGAACATTAACTTTGTTTGTATTATATCATCGGACTTTTTCTGCAATCCATTTACCTCCATTTCCTGAAGACTCACCTGATATTGGGACATGGGTGGAGTTTCGCATGAATATGCTGCTTGCTCCTGAGGCACTCTTGACAACTGGAAATGCAAGAGGTTGTACATTCTTTCCAGCGACGGATAAACTGGAGGAATTGACTAAAAGAAATAAATCCTTATCAACTAGATCATCAATCTGGATAACTACAAGGGTGCAGATTGATGGGAAGCCTATTTTCTGGCCGCACTGGTTTTTAGGTAAGTGGAGTACAGTTGATTGAAGATATATTCATGGACAAGAAATGGATGCCCTCCAATACGCTGTCTACAGGGAAGAACCTCCATGACTGCACATACAGTGAATACAGGAATACAGGAAATTGAGAACAGCGATTGGGGGAAGGGGTGGAAATAGATGAAAGTGACACTCTCAGAAACAACTATTGAGTTTTAGAGAAAAAGGTCACGCTGCATGTCTACAGGCTTCTACTGAGCTATAGGAAGTCCAATGAGCAACTCCTCAGATAATGGTCAGAGTCAATTGGTCCAGAAATAACAGAAGGGAGATGGGAGAACCAGTGAAGGAATGTGGTTTGAATCTTGGGGAACGAGTGCACCATATCAAAATTCTCAACAATGTTTACTGGATCCCCACCAAACTGTGTGCAGGGGTCTGAGCGACTTGGATGGCTGTTAGGGTTTTGGCCACAGGACGGGCTCCTTTGAACACATGATATGGAAGTATTCTACAGTAAGGAAATTATATGTCCGGGAATTAGGTTCCACTGCAGCGGAGCCTGAGTATTGGAGGAGGTTCCTTGTATCTGGGCTGGATGAATGTGGGATAAATGGAGGAGCGAAGCTTCCTTACGCTCACTTGGGGCATTACCTGATCGATAAGATATGCAGGGCAGGTATTTGATTGACATTTGAAGGACATTGTCAGGATCTTGTGGGTGATCCTTTGTTGTATAGGCAACCAATGAAGTACCCTCCTAGCATCTGAGACGTGCACAATTGGGCAGGCCATGAATGGCCCGAACCGCATTATTCTGCGCAACCAGCAGGGTTTGTATGCTAAGGTGTGTGGTGCCTGCTAGGAGACTATTGCAGTAGTCAAGTCTAGAATTTAGTAGTGCAGTAGCAAGTAAAGCACAGTTATTGGTGGAGAGAAAAGGGTGAATATAATTAATTTGCTTGGTAATAAGGCCACAGGACGATCGAATGTAAGAAACATGTGGTCTCATAGATAATTCCTCATCTAGGACAACCCCCAGGGTCTTGACTTTTTTCAACACTGTGATGATATTACCAGCAATGTGGACATTTTCATATGCTGGGCCTCCTCATATGGCCTGGAGTGTAACAAACTAAAATCATCCATACTGGGATTGAAACTTTAATACCAAGCAAGCACTTATATGGATCTGTTTGCCCCACTCTTTATGGGGATTTAGGAATGATTTATAGAAAGAAATTGCTGCCCTAAAATAATCAGTAGTTGTTCCAGCATTTGTCCCACAGATAAAAGGACTGGAGGATGGCGTGTGCATCTTTGCATGTATACAGGGGGTGTTGCTACCGGCATCACTGCTACCATGACATGGTCGTGCAGAGCAGTGGAATGTCACCTAGTATCTATGGAAGGGTTTCTGCGGGATTAAAATTAATTCCCACATGTCAAAAGCAAGTCACATGGAACTCACCAAATGGCACATAACAGCATTACATTCTGTACAATCAATGCAGGTGTACAAATAAACAATCAAGAATTTACAAGCTTAACAAGTATTCACCAAGGTACACAGATGATAAAGAAGGAGAAAGACAAAGAAAGAAAGGAGAAAAGATATTCATGAGAATCGAGCGCACAGTAAATAACATTGGTTACTTAGTGGAAACATTAGCCATATGTTTCTAGGAATGATGTGCCTATATCTGTGCATTTGGAATGATTTCTGGATGTGCCTGCACTTGGTGGAGATTTCAAGAGGTGAGGAATCAGCGGAGCATGTATTGTTTGCAAATGATTTTACAGCAACCTTTTTAGAATGAGAATGAGCCTAGGCGAAAACATGTCTGGGCCTCCGACTCTCCACTTTTCAAAATGTGAGTTAGAAACCAAAGGTGCTGCTATACAATTTGATATTGCCAAAGCAATAGGATTAGATGGCAAATAACTTGCATATTTTTTAAAGAATACCCTACACATCACGTTTTAAAAAACATGTACATTAAATTGTCACTATTGCAATGGGGTAATTTAGACATACTCATACGTTCAAAAAGCTCTGACCCCTCTCCTGGATACCGCATGACATTTTAATTTGAAAAGGCAATACCATCAGCAAGATTTTGCAAAAGTGAAATTCTTCAGAGCTAAACATCTTCACATGGCCAATTTGGAGCAGTGTGCGTAGATATAAAGCATGACCCTGTACATGGCTGCAGGTACACCTTTACGAGTAGGAGGGAGAAGGATATGCATAGCTTACTGTGCTTCGCAGGCAGCTCTCTCAGCACGTCTTGGTAGCAGGGCTTCTCCGACCGAGCAACTCTCTGGAAACTTTTCACTTAACCAAATGGAGTATTGTCGAGGGTCAATGTTGACAGATGGGACGGGGATAGTGAGCCCTCCAATATTCAGAGAATCTAGCGGGATAGAAAGAAGTACATGCAAGATGCATCATGATTGCTAGTATTTCTGACTTAGAAACATTCGTTTTATCTGATGCATAGACGGCTACAATCTGTGGAAACGTTTCTAGGTGGTTTCATCATCCAGACTTGCCTCGTCGCCTTTTATGTCAACTCCTGTTTTTTGTCAAATGTTTTTGTTCTTTTAATAGATGCCCTATAACCTCCCATTACGCCCTCCCCATTTCACCTCCATCCCCTACCACCTGATAACTATGGTGGGTTCTAAAAGGCCTGAGGAAAAAACTTCCGCCTGAAATGTGAAAGTGCAATAGGAGTGGGTGTTTGTGAAACCTGCCCCAAGGCTTCAACCACAAGCTTGATATGCTATACTACACTACACTGATTTGTATTTTAAATTTTGTTTATTGGTATTTATAAGCATACATTAGTACAACAATGATCCCTAATAAGGGTGAAAGCAGGTATGCAGTTGAAGGTTTGAAGCTAGCTACTTTGAGTGTAATTGGAGAGATTTAACTGAGGACCGACAGCCACTGTGCCATGGAGGACCCATAACTGAAGTCAGGGCCGGGAGATGGGGGTAGATGGAGGGCGTTAAACCTTGGTGAGCCTGCCCTGCACTGTGACAAGAAAATTATGTTTTAGATTTCGTGCAGTGTTCCTGCACACTGAGCCTGGTGATGGAAATGCTGCCAACTTGTATTATGTCTATGGGTATGAGTGAGGAGTTTCGTGCAGCGTCCCTGCGCACTGAGCCTGGTGAAGGAAAGGCTGCCATGTTGTATTATGTCTATGGGTATGAGCGAGGAGTTTCGTGCAGCGTCTCTGCGCACTGAGCCTGGTGAAGGAAATGCTGCCATGTTGTATTATGTCTATGGGTATGAGTGAGGAGTTTCGTGCAGCGTCTCTGCGCACTGAGCCTGGTGAAGGAAATGCTGCCATGTTGTATTATGTCTATGGGTATGAGTGAGGAGTTTCGTGCAGCGTCCCTGCGCACTGAGCCTGGTGATGGAAATGCTGCCAACTTGTATTATGTCTATGGGTATGAGTGAGGAGTTTCGTGCAGCGTCCCTGCGCACTGAGCCTGGTGAAGGAAAGGCTGCCATGTTGTATTATGTCTATGGGTATGAGCGAGGAGTTTCGTGCAGCGTCTCTGCGCACTGAGCCTGGTGAAGGAAATGCTGCCATGTTGTATTATGTCTATGGGTATGAGTGAGGAGTTTCGTGCAGCGTCTCTGCGCACTGAGCCTGGTGAAGGAAATGCTGCAATGTTGTATTATGTCTATCGGTATGAGTGAGGAGTTTCGTGCAGCGTCCCTGCGCACCGAACCTGGTGAAGGAAAGGCTGCCATGTTGTATTATGTCTATGGGTATGAGTGAGGAGTTTCGTGCAGCGTCCCTGCGCACTGAGCCTGGTGATGGAAATGCTGCCAACTTGTATTATGTCTATGGGTATGAGTGAGGAGTTTCGTGCAGCGTCCCTGCGCACTGAGCCTGGTGAAGGAAAGGCTGCCATGTTGTATTATGTCTATGGGTATGAGTGAGGAGTTTCGTGCAGCGTCCCTGCGCACTGAGCCTGGTGAAGGAAATGCTGCCATGTTGTATTATGTCTATGGGTATGAGTGAGGAGTTTCGTGCAGCGTCCCTGCGCACCGAGCCTGGTGAAGGAAAGGCTGCCATGTTGTATTATGTCTATGGGTATGTGTGAGGAGTTTCGTGCAGCGTCCCTGCGCACCGAGCCTGGTGAAGGAAAGGCTGCCATGTTGTATTATGTCTATGGGTATGTGTGAGGAGTTTCGTGCTTCGTTCCTGTGCACCGAGCCTGGTGAAGGAAAGGCTGCCATGTTATATTATGTCTATGGGTATGTGTGAGGAGTTTCGTGCAGCGTCCCTGCGCACCGAGCCTGGTTAAGGAAAGGCTGCCATGTTGTATTATGTCTATGGGTATGTGTGAGGAGTTTCGTGCAGCTTCCCTGCGCACCGAGCCTGGTGAAGGAAAGGCTGCCATGTTGTATTATGTCTATGGGTATGAGTGAGGAGTTTTGTGCAGCGTCCCGGCGCACCGAACCTGGTGAAGGAAAGGCTGCCATGTTGTATTATGTCTATGGGTATGTGTGAGGAGTTTCGTGCAGCGTCCCTGCGCACCGAGCCTGGTGAAGGAAAGGCTGCCATGTTGTATTATGTCTATGGGTATGTGTGAGAAGTTTCGTGCTTCGTTCCTGCGCACCGAGCCTGGTGAAGGAAAGGCTGCCATGTTGTATTATGTCTATGGGTATGTGTGAGGAGTTTCGTGCAGCGTCTCTGCGCACTGAGCCTGGTGAAGGAAAGGCTGCCATGTTGTATTATGTCTATGGGTATGAGTGAGGAGTTTCGTGCAGCGTCCCTGCGCACTGAGCCTGGTGAAGGAAAGGCTGCCATGTTGTATTATGTCTATGGGTATGTGTGAGGAGTTTCGTGCAGCGTCCCTGCGCACCGAGCCTGGTGAAGGAAAGGCTGCCATGTTGTATTATGTCTATGGGTATGTGTGAGAAGTTTCGTGCTTCGTTCCTGCGCACCGAGCCTGGTGAAGGAAAGGCTGCCATGGTATATTATGTCTATGGGTATGTGTGAGGAGTTTCGTGCAGCGTCTCTGCACACCGAGCCTGGTGAAGGAAAGGCTGCCATGTTGTATTATGTCTATGGGTATGAGTGAGGAGTTTCGTGCAGCGTCCCTGCACACCGAGCCTGGTGAAGGAAAGGCTGCCATGTTGTATTATGTCTATGGGTATGTGTGAGGAGTTTCGTGCAGCGTCCCTGCAAACTGAGCCTGGTGAAGGAAATGCTGTCATGTTATATTATGTCTATGGGTATGTGTGAGGAGTTTCGTGCAGCGTCCCTGCACACTGAGCCTGGTGAAGGAAAGGCTGCCATGGTATATTATGTCTATGGGTATGTGTGAGGAGTTTAGAGTGCGATGGAGAAGCAGAGATAGCAGATATTTTATCAGTAGCCATGCACTGCTTTTACTCTAGGCTTTACAGTTCTTATTATGTCTGTTATCTAGTATGTCGATGTCGCTGATTCATTTCCTATAACCGTACCACCTCATCAACTAGTTATTCTTACTCGATTATTCTCAATATTTTGTAAAGACACCCTACCAGGGGACTGCCACAGTCACCCGTATTGGTTCCTGTTTATGTCATTTCTTTTAGAAATGACACTCCACTATGCAAATAATATGAGTTACAAACACAAAGATTGGAAAAGGTCATGGCGGAAAATGGTTATTGGTATGCAAAGCAGTGGATGTGCTTCCATCTTATCACACTTGCAATAACAGATTAATAAAACCCATATTTGAACCAAAATCAATCAGATTTGTCTCTATTGATTTTTTAGAGTTATGTCATTGTGAAGGAGATGGTACTTTTATGGTTTCAGTGAAACTGTCTCCCTATATGTATATTCCACTATTAACAGGTTCACATCCAACCAATGAGCACACCACTAGAAAAGCACCATATTCCATGGTTTACTTTGGTATATTTTCTGATCAATTTAAAAGCTAATGATTTGAAGCACACACCATTTCAGGATTTTCTGCCAAATCGACTTTTCATGATGCTAGTCATGGAGTAAAATACCATCTGAAAATGCTTGAGCCTTCCATTGTCACTTGCGTCCTGAATGGTAACATACCACAATCTTTAGGCATGCACCACACTAGCTCTGCGTGTTTGTGTAAGGATCATTACAGTGGCGTGTTTGCATACACGAATGTGGTAGCATAACATGCTCTGGAGCTTTATTATTCATAATATTGTGAGTTGCATGGGTTGTTGCAGAGGCAAATCTTACAGGCCAATGGCAGTGTTAGAGATGTGACTTGGAGTGTCAGGAGTGGGAGATGGTTATCATCACTACGGAAAAGTGGAGTCAGGAATGCTGCCAACCAGCGCGTTTCTGTTTTTTGGTACAGATCATGTAGAGGAGCAAGACTTTAAAATCACAAAATAGCACAGACAATTACGCACCCTCAATCAAATTATTTTTTAAAAAAAAATGAAATAATAAGTTGCTTGCACAATCACATATTGTAAAACACAGACACAGAACATTGTTTTTAAAATATCCACATTTACATTATATTTTTTTTTTACCTAGATACAACATCCAGAAATGTTTAAAATGAATTGGAATAATTAGAGGTACAATTGCAAACAGATGGGTTATTATTTGGAATTTCTGAAAGCTAATGCATGATCATTTTTGTAGCAAAGAATGGATTAAAAGAGATCTTAGTTACAGAAGAAGCATAATTCTGGATACATTCCTTTTTTTATTTAAACTGTTTATTATTTTTAAAAACAACAACCAACAACATTAAACAATGCACAAACAAAACAAAAACATCACTCCGGCACTGTCAGCAATTGGACTTTATTGTGATGATTGAAGAAATCATGTAAATATGTCTTAATAAACCCTTTAAAATTATACACCATTGGTTGTTCCAAGTAGTGAAAATTAATATTCACTTTTATTATCAATAAATGTGCAATTGAAAAGTGTATTCATAAACAGACTGTTTGAAACACACTTCCCATTCACAATGAAGGAAGTGACTAGGAGTGACTAGAAACACAGCATAATTAAGATGCATGGTTTCAAGAAAGTAGTGAGAATCCATTAATAACATACTCATTTTCTATTTTTTTCACAAACGGAATGGCTAAATTGTACATTTAACACTTCAGAAAACCTTTCACAAAAGCTTTCAGATGGGTGAGATAGTGTAAAATGCCCATTGGAAAAGCCCTTGGTAAATTGCTGTGGTCTTGTATCTGATGAAGACCCTTTCTTCAGGGCAAGAGGTCAGATGATTGCCAGGGTTCCTAAACATGTCACTGTGACTAGCACATGGGCTAAAATAACACGTAAAGGAGGAAGACAGACAATTCAATAGCAAGGGAGTTACAAGCAGCCAGGGAAGGATTCTGAGGGGAGAAGACCACCCAGTCTCAGGTTAGATGGGGAGTAGACAATGCGTGGTTGTTGATGTTAGGGAGGAGACATTCCTTGCGCTCTTTCCTGAAATGTAGAAGCGAGAGAGCGAGGTTGGTGTTGTTGGGGAGGAGATTCCAGAGTCTGGCGGCAGACACATAAAAGGCCTACTAGCGCTTTCCTTCCTGCATTGGTAGAGTGCAAGTTTGCATATGTCCTTACTTCTGCTGGGCAGTAGACCTCAAGAGATGATGAGCTTCTCAGCGATGTTGCTTGCTGACTTGAAGGCAATGGCCTTATAGATGATGCAACAGGATTCAAAGGAAATAGGTGCTTGCATTGTTTAGCAATGTTTCTTTTTTATTTTTTTATTTAGGTGCCTTTAGGAGCCCTTGGCATCCTTGTACACTCCACGTAAAATACATACAAAATTTCATAGTCAGCAACTTGGCATGAAAATACATAAATACGACAACAATACATCAATAAATAAACGACCCACATGCAAAACGAATAACATTACATAATCTATGACAAAGGTTAAAATCAGATAATAAAACAGTAGCAATTCATATGGCAATCAAAAAACATAATGAGTCAACTAATATTGGATATGCCAAATTAACTTTAAGCCAAACATGAAAGGCAGAGGCCGTGATGACATAGAATTCTGCAGAGAAAGGGGCACTCCAAAACTGGTCAGAGCAATGACTGACAAACCTAATGTATCCCCTTGTATAGATGTCCTGTAATAGGAGTCAGTCAGTCAAAACATGCTGAGCGGTTTCTAATTTAGTGTTACAGAGTCAGCAAATGTGCTCCTCTGTATTCTTTCACCTCCAAGCTCCTGTGTTAGCCAGTACCGGGAGGATATAAAATCGAAGATAGAGGATAATTCGTATAAGTGAAGTGAGCTGAAGTGAAGTTAGGTATCTTCTCGGGGAGTCCTTGGACACACCCTGGTGTGTATATATTATGTATTTGCGCCTCTCTGCCAACCTGCTCAAGGAAGTGCATTGGTCAAAAATACAGGTCTTGACATTTATCCTGCTAAGGAACACTGGAATATCGAGCATCCCAGAGCAAGGTAGATCAGTGTCTAGAAAATCATTAGTCACCATAGACTCAAGAGCCATAAACCCAATACTTTTGGATAAACCGTAATCGTGACCTTGTGTATTATACAGCAGGGAATCCGTAGAACTCTAATTACATTTTACAACTTGGAGAAATGCAATGTTATGCAGAATGAATGTTTTGAGTCTATGCAACCTACATCATCGGTATTAATGGCAAAGTATTAAGGGATGAAATGGGCTCAACTATTTATTATTTGGGACATTTCATGCCTCATTAACAAGGGAGGATATTCCAACTCGAACACTAAGACATGGACAAACGGTACAAGTGACTCCACCTTGAACTATGTATATGTTGGCCTGGATGTGAGGAATAGATGCGAACCTACAGGGATCTCATTTTATACTTTAAGTGACCATGCAGTATTGACATGGACACTAGTAACATCTCAATTATATGGTCTAGCTCATTACAACAAACCAGTACATGTCAACTTTGCAGGGAACTCTATTACATGGAGTAAGAAAAAGTTGGGGAAGTTGAATTTGTTTATACAGGATAATAGCACATGGCTTTACACCCGGTTACAGGACAATCATTGGAATATAAGCAAGATGATGATATTGAAGAGCCACCTTAAATTAAATGCACTGCAAGGAAGAGGAAACATATACATGATGGATGCTTTGACAAAGAGATTAAGGAGACCGAGAAGTACAATGCAGATACATTGGCAAAGATATTTTACTTACTAGAGAAGTGAAGCAATAGCGCAAAACTTTGGCAATTACGAGATACAAAAATTGGTTCAATATGCATAAATCATCAGCTTATAATGCTAATTAGCTATATATATTTTAATTACTGAATACGCTGGATGAAAGAAGATTCTGGACCATGATTAGAATGAATAGTCATTCTCAGACTAAAATTGAGATCAATTCAATTAGTATGGAGGATTGGACCTATGCAGTGAGCGAGCTATATTATATGCACAGCGACACTGCAAACAAAATGAATGGCTATCTGCCGACTACTAGCGTCGTAGAAGGATTTGATGCTGATGTTATTATGGTAGTGATAACCTCAATTCATAGCTCTCGAGCTCCTGGTCCAGATATGATGCCTAATAAAATATTTAAGGACAATCCTCCTTTCTGGGCATCAATATTAGAAAAACTATTTGAGAAAATATTAAGAGATGGCATCATTCCACTCAGTTGGCAGAAATCCATCATGCTCCCGGTCTTCAAAGGCAGTGATCACACCAAAACCACCAGTTATAGATCATTGGTAATGGTTGATGCTAGCCAAAAAGGTATTTGCTGCTTTACTTCTCAAGAAATTAAATAAATGGATTAAGGAAAATGCTGTATTACCTCCCTTCCAAACTGGTTTCTGTAGTGGTTTGGGCATTCTTACTAATATCAGCTTGATAAATTATTTTGTGGCTGCCTCAAAGTAAAAGAAACATGACCGGTTATATATATGCTTCATTGACTTTAGCAAAACCTTTGACATGGTGTCTAGAACATGCTTATGGGACAAACTCAGGAAATGAGGGATTGACACTAGTCCATTACATTTTATCATTGCTGTGTATACTAACACTACAGTTAGAATTAAAGCCAAGGGAGAAGGTGCCCTTACAGCAGATAGTAACACTAATATGGGTATTAAGAAGGGATGTGTTCTGGCCCTTACATTATATAATCTTTATGTATCTGACATGGACCATCATACCCCGATGATGGGGATAATTGCGGTACCATGGATCAGTTATGCTGACGATACCATCATCATGGACCACACCCCAATAGGGCAACAAAGATCTCTGAATGCACTAGCTGAGTATGTCCAAAGAAATCATCTCCAGATATAGAGTATGACAAATAAAGTATTAATCTTTGGACACAAAAGCAAAACCAGAAAAATAGTATGAAAAATAAAGTATTAATCTTTGGACACAAAAGGAAAACCAGATAAATTGTATGAAAATTAAAGTATTAATCTTTGGACATTAAAGCAAAACTGCTAATGGCACCAAATTGGAGGTGACTGACACTTACTACCCATTAATAAAGTAAAGACTTTTATTGTACATATCTACGATTAAAGGTCTTGAAAAAATGACTACTCTTCGGAAATATCATGCATAAGAGAGGAGGTAATAATATAGAGGGATTTATAAAACTCTATACAAGCAATATAGCTCCAAGCTTTTTATAAGGTTTGGCCACTGTTTCAGAAAGCAAATTAGACAGCATTGACAATCTTGAAGCTAAAATCCTGCGTACTATACAGGGGGTCCCACAGACCGTACCAGTGGTGACACTCCGAATAGCGCTTGGTATTCCATTGATTAGAGCCATGTGCATGATACAAAAATGCACCTTGTATTTTACTTAAACTCGATTTATGGTCTCTTGGCTGGACAATATAGTAAAAATAGTAATAATTCCTTTCTAGCGAATCTGAAAAAAACTCTTAATAGTCATTAACAGTTGAGCACCTAAATCTGAATATGGATGAGATAGTAGTGAATCCTAATAGAATGAGTCTCCTAAAGAAAAAAGCTAGACATTGTGATCACTGTACTACTATTGATTATGTGTCCAACTGGAAAATGTATATGGAATACAGCACGCAAGCTTTTAGCCAGGGGGCCCATTGTTCCTATCGTACAAAAATGTTCTCTGGGGAAATCAGAGGGTTTATTATCTATCTGCGATATAATATTTTACTGACATATGAGCATACAGGGCGCTGGACATGGACTCCGAGAGAAGAAAGGCGCTGTCGCCTTTGTGGGATTAAAATAGATACCTCTCGGCATGTCCTTACCAATGCAGAGAATTGGAAAGGGAGTATATCAATAGCTATGGCAACTTTGTGTCCAATATCTCACAATTTGAAGATAATCAATTCTGGGCTGCCATTATTTTGGCAGAATCCATTGTCATCCCAGGAGCCGCCTTCCTTGTATGGAAGAAGGCAAATTCTCGTATCTTTCAGCAGTAGCGGAATCACACTCGTGAGTATTACTTCACTTTCGCTCAACTCTTTTTCTTTTACAGTTCTGATGGGGGTATTGATCAGATATATTGATCTGATGGGAGAATATATGCTTTAATTTAATGATTTGTATTGTTCTTATCCTTTCTGTATAACATATCTTTCTGCTTTTTAACTGTACCTGAATTCTATTTGAACCTTTTGTATATAACCATTGTGATCCTATGTATTACTGATTTGTATTATATCTATTGTGTTAAGGTTTGTATGAACGATAAACACAAATAAATACATTTAAAAAAGTGTATTTTTGCAGTTCAAAGTCAGTGCAAAATCAGTACGAAGTCATTTTGCAGTACAAAAGCACTCGGAACTGACTTTGCGCTGCAAAAATACACTTTGCACAGTTCCATAAATCAGGGTTTGTGTCGGCAGTGTAAAGTCACTTTTCAGCAGTGTAAAGTCACTTTGAACTGTCCAAAATAATTCCATGAATCGGGCCCAGAGCGTTTTCCAATGGGGTTTCGCCATCATAAACACTCTGTGAATGAGGCCCTCTGAGTCTGAGTATTTCCTGGTGCACTTAGCCCCTCCCACAGCAGCAGACAATATTCATGATCAGCAAGGGTTGTCCATGAAATAAGCGAAAATAAAAAAAAACGAAAGCAGAAATGACTACTTTTTTGGTCAAAAAACAAACATTACTTTTTTTTGCACTTTTTTATTTGATAATGTTGGGGGAGACACCCAGCATCCCCCTAACCCCCTTTACCTTAACTAATACCCTTAACCCACCCCCAACAATTATTTACTTAAAATATACAAAAGCCTCTACAAAATTCGATCAAAAAAACTCAGTTATTTCTGCCTCTTTTTTTTTGCATTCAGTTATTTATATCAGCAAGCATGCCAAGTTCCAGAGGAAAATGGTTTCGAACACTTGTGCTGCTTAGCTGAGACAGCCTTGTGTCCCAGTGCATGACTGTGCAACTCAATCTCTGTCTGTGTGGCTATTTTTACACGCACGTCTCTTTCTTTCTAAATCCGACTCAGCTTTTAACAGAATCAATAAAACTCTGAGCAGTACCAGGAGATAAATGACGACTCCACTTTCAAGATTGAGCGGAGCAGGTTTGCGCTGCAGGACTTTAGTGAAAGATCTTTACCAAGCCACAGCAAAATAAAGACAGATATCCACCATTTCTTATACAAGACAAAAAGGTGTCTAGCACCATGCTGGTATGATGCATCTGCAACAGTGCCGAAACCTTCAACAGCGATAGCCTTCTTCCCGTGGAGCAGCATAGAGGGCAGGGGGAAGAGCACGGCTACATAGGGTGCATTACAACATGACAGACACTGTAAGTGCAAAGTGATATGAGATTCAAGGCAGGTGCATGTGCACCCAATAGAGCTACACATGAGGGGAGATGGCACACAGGTGTGGAGGAAGGTAGAGGTCAAGGGTTGTTGGCATGTCCTAAATTGCAGAAGTTAAGGAGTAAGGTGAGATGATGGATGAGATGTGTGACTTTTACAAAAGTTGGTCATTGTGATCCTCTTAAGCTCCTTTCTCAAGTCCTTCATAGATGTTGCTCTATCCTTTCATCAGCTGATCTGTAATGTTACTAATATATGGTTGTTTTTTCCATCTAAGGTCACTTTGACGCATCTTTGATTTGCTGTCCTTTCCTCATACAATTCAACTTGCGAATGTTTTTATATTAAGCCACCCAGACTTCTGCAAATCAGTCTATATAGGCCACCAAAACATGCTCGAGAACAGATCATTCAAAATATGGTAGCCCAAGTGGTGACAAGGTCCATTTTACATCAGTCTTCTCTTAAAATCCTATGTTTATGAGTGGTGAAGCAGCTGGCCAACATAAAGCAGGCTTTCCGAGGAAACTAGTGCAGTTGGGTCCGAATGGTAGGACTGAAACCGCATTGTGTTTTGATAAAACAGATTTTATCATGGAGTAAACTTTATGCGGGTGCTGATCAGGAGCTTAGTATACCTGCCAGGAGCGTATTTCTTCCATCCATGAAGGTTTGGACTAGTTGATGCTTGTAATTCCCCTCCTTTTTAGTTTTGGCTATTGGGTGCTGCTAAAGTGCCAACTATAAGTCGAAATCATTGCATTGGCGTACAACCCGGGAGTACTAGCATAGGAGGTTGGATACAAAGCTTGTAGGTGTTGTTTGGTTATTTAACCACCAATTGGCTGCCAATAGTCATGCTAATCGCTATGGCCATTCCAACCCACTTCCTACCCCTGACCTCCCAAAACGCATCCTCCTGGGATCTCTTTGAGCTAGCTTTATCAAAACATTCCATCAAATGGTGCACTTCTTTTTAGAGCAGTACTATCAGAGTTAATAACGTAATTCCCCCATGTATTTTCACGTCAGGACCGGGAATGCTCATTTCAAACTTTCTGATGATTAGTTGTTATAAAGAGTGTGCAAACTTCTAGCCGGTGAAGCGAAATTGGTTTAATTTCCCTCCAATTTCACTCCACCAGCAGTGCAGAATTGTTACTGATTTGCCTGTTGTGGGTGCATTTTGCTTACACACCTGATGTTTTGTTTTGTGGGTGGTATTAGCTTTAATTTGGGGGACAAACCTTCGTTCCACTAATCAACCACCAGTCTGCATGACACGTAGTCACACCAAAAGGGAAGCATCAGAACCCTGCAAGATACATACACACCACCGACCTTGCAGAGCTACTGCATTTACAGGCATGTGAGGACTGCTAATTATACAGCTACACCTGACTGAGGCTAGGGCCGATGCCACTTGACAACAAAAGATTGAGATGTTCTTCTGTCCCCAACACCATTAGGTGCTACATCAGGTTCCCCACTAATAAAAGCTCGAAACATAACATCATTTTAACACGTGATTAGTTCATGAAAGGGGTGACACAAGAGGGCTCTATGTTATGCAAAACAGGGCGAGGAAGATACCGCTCATCAAAAGGAAACATACGCCCATTGAGAGCCACAGAATACTCAACTCAGACATGCCACAGGGCAAATAGGGCATGGCAATGTCTCTAGGTGTTATGTTATGTTAAATGTTTTTGTAAAGTGCAAGTTCGCCGAAAGCATCTTGGTGCTAAGAGTTACTGCAGGACGAGCTAAGGCCTAGAGAGGATAGGTGTTCAGAGAGCAGTGAAACGCAAGGTGATCCTATGTTGCTTAAACGGAGAATGTAAGGGCATTCCACAGCAAAATTCTGAAGCAGCTGCAATCAACAGAAGAGGTTAAGTGGCTGAGCAAGAAGCAGGGAGTTGCAGTAACCAAAATGGCTCAGGATGAGAGAAGCAACCATAGGAAGGGCAGAACGTTATGGAGAACCCTTAGATGTAAATAGCCAGTTTTACAGATAGAACTGACCTCTGCTTCAGTGGATAGAGGACCAGAGTACTTGAACCTAGTCCATTCACCTAAAAAAAAGCAAGCCGCGTTTGCAGCAATAGTGATAAGCCCAGGGCTTACCCAGAGAGCCTGGCAACCTGTTACTGGCTGTTCTGGTCCCAAGAATGGAGTGATTGCTATAAACACGACCATAAGAATCTGTAAAAGGCAAACCTCGATCACAGCCCAGAACTATGAAACGCCATATTGCTAGGCAGGCCTGGCCACCAGGACTCAACAAAGCTCTGTCTAACCTGTGGACAGAAACAAAGGGCAGCAGTGCACAGGAGCATGCCACTAATGGACGTGGTTCAAAGAAGGTATGAATGCTAAGTTTCTCACCAGTCTGCTGTTGGCACTTGGAAATGATTTCTTCAGTTAGAGCTTGAATGTAGGACACATCCTCCGATCTCGTGGCAAGGTTTGTGTACACCATGCTGACTGCATCTTTCAGGACTTGAAGAAAATCTTCCTCAGTGGTTTGCATTTTTTGAAAGCAGCATATTACTTCTTTAAGTGCCTTTAAAATGAAATTGCTACGTAAGAGTGTTGCATGAGAAATAAAAAGACTTCTGGGGAAAATAACGTTAGCACTCATGGGAAACATTGCTATACATTTTCTGATCATAAATTGCAATCAGATCCTCTGCGCCCAGATAGGTGTATTTGTCATCGCTGGTTCTACAACAAGACAATCTTAGCGATAATAGGATGTCACCAGTAGCGGTCACCATATTGGCCACTGGAACTGAAAATCTGCCCTAATTGCAAGTGAGGTGGTTCACCAAAATCTAATTTCGCCTTGGGCAACATAAATCTGTGCGCCCGCCAGTGCGAAAAGCAACTTTAAGACACTTTTCCGCAATTATAATGCTGCAGGTCAAAAATGCTACTGCTGTCATTCCCTTTGATGCATATCTTTTGTAGCGGGGTAACGCTCTTGTTCCCACCTAATCCCTTTCTCCTTATAGCCGACCCCATAGCTCCCATGTTACAGGTGGATCAAGGGGAAGGTCGTCTGTGTCATTCTAAGTGTGGCAAAGGGACCGAGTATGGCTAGAAACCTCTAAGTTAATTGATCGACACCCTCTCCACCCCAAAGCCAGCTAGACACAGTGTAGTCTGCATTGTTCTCTGCCCAACACAATATTATCCCCTTCCCATACCTGGTTCAGCTGCAGAGGACCTATTGTCAATAGGTGATTCAGTCCTGTTCCAGGAAGTGTCTGCTGCGCTGCAAGGATCCCGTGCAGAACGCAGACCCCAAAACAGACGGTGCGGGTGTTCATCTGCAGCGCCTTCAGTTTCACATTAAGCTCATCTTTCACCTGGTCCAGGGCTGATAAAATCGCTGAAACAAGAAGACACTTTGTAAAAATTGTTCATTATGGGTAACCGTATTTTGTGAAGCACTAGTCCCCTATTACCGGGATGCAAGGTGAATCCACCAATAATGGGCAGCGTTCCCAGTACTACCTCCTGCCATCTAGCCCCTCAGATGTTTCCAAAGCAAAAGAAATCTCAATTTAACTGCTGCCTCCTCTCTGCCGCCATCGGTGATGCTGCCTTCATCTGCAAACTGAGGTAAACTGTGCACTTATCAGTTCGGGCATTTACCCAATACACCGGCCCCACCATAGGCTCCCGGGCTGCTCTGGTGGTGATTTAGGGTTGCTTCCCTGTGTGTGGTCACTGCCCTCCCCCTACTAGGAACGAGGGTAGAAGTGTTCTTAGTATGTGGCAGTGCTTAAGAGCCTCCTGGCCATACCTTTAAATATCCTGCACACCACCCCAGTCAAGCACTCCAAGCAGAAACCCACCAGACAAAACCTTCAGGTCCTTCAAGAACTACCCAGTGGAAGCCATCACGCAAGATCTCACCTACCTCCACCTCACATGGAATGAACACCCCAACTGAACTGTGACTCTCTACTGGAAGCACTCAATGTCACCCACTCAGCCTCTAGACCGACACGCACCTCTGAAACAACGTACGTGCAAACCGAAACCATGAGCAGCCTGGTACACGCAAGAACTCAACCTCAGCAAAAGAGTAATCAGGAAACAAGAGAAAACCTGGCATCACTCCGGGACCGCATCCAACCTGGCGCTCTTCAAGGAACTCTGAGCAACCCTCCGACAACTAATCAAAACAGTCAAGGCTTCCTACTATCAGAACAACATACCAAAAGTTGACAACACAAGCAGAGCACTTTCCACAGCGGTGAAGCACTGCTTCAACCTGTTTCCCGACCCTGCCATACCACACTCAATAGAAAAATCCATCTCCATCAACACCTTCTTCATCGACAAAATCAGGAAGATTCCCCAGCACATAGACACCAGCTCTGCATCCACAGATCCACCACTTGTGTCTCCTCGCGAAATTTCCACACCCTGAACAACATTCAAGGCACTCTCTACAGAGGACCTGGTAGAAATCCTTGCCACCCTCAAAGCCACATTGTATACAGACGACAACCTACCAGCATACATCCTCATGACCCTCCCTGCAGAAGCTCTCTACCTGGAGATCATCAAAAACTACCTAACTCAAGACACCTTCCCATCGACCCTAAAAACAGGACACATAATCGCTCTACTAAAGAAACCCACTGTGGATCCTGACAACCTCGGTAACTATGGCCACATCACCCATATTCTCTTCCTAGGTATGATCATTGAGAAACCGCTAGCCATGCAACTGCAGCAACACGTCGACACCAAAAATCTCCTCCAAACCTACACTCTGGGTTCAGACACAGATGCAGCAAAGAGACAGCGTCCATACAGGTGGTTGACAGTGCTCATAACATCCTTGTTGAAAGCCACCACTGCCTCCTGGTTCTACTCAACCTCTCTATTGCTTTCAAAACAGTAGACCACCAGGCTCTTATGGACACCCTACACCAGCATATGAGGATCAGCGGCCTTGTCCTGTGCTGGTTCAAGTCCCACCTCGCCAACCACTGGCAGTTTGTTCAGATGGACTTATCTAGATCACAATGCTACCCTTCACCTGAGGAGTCTCGCAGGGTTCCATCCTCCCCAGTGATCTTCAATCTATACGTGGAGCCGCTGGGAGCCCTCATAGCCACACACAACATCCACATCCACCAGTACGCTGACAACACACAGCTACACCTCAAGATCGACTCCATCAAGAACATCCACAGGTGCTTATCCAGTCTTGAATGTCCAGTGCTTAATTTAAGATCAACTCCTCCAAGACCAATTTCCTACTCCTCACCAACAATACCAAACATCCAGACATACAGACCTGGCTACCAACCATGAACCCTGAGGGCTTCACACCCAAGCTCACCTCCTGCACCATGTAATTCAGGTTCCTCATTGACAAACAGCTCTCCTTCAAGAGATACATAGCTAAGAAAACTCAGACCGCTTGGTATCAGCTCTCCCTCCTGAAGAAAGTCAAGACCTGCCTCCCTACTGACAGTTTTACATTCACCATTCAAGCACTGGTCGTATCCCACCTGGATGGGGCAATGCCCTCCTCAACGGCCTCCCGTCGTCCTCGCTTGTGCCCCTGAGAAGTGTCCTACAATTGGTTGCATGCCTCATCAAGGGTCTAAGCAGATCTGACCACATCACCCAGGCCCTCATGAAACCTCATTGGCTCCCACTGCACGCACAAACCACCTTCAAGTCTTGCTGCATCATCTATAAGGCAGTCGCCCTCAAGTCACCCAGCTACCTCGTGGAGAAACTCAGAATCTCCGGTGGACAGCGCACCACCAGAAGCCAGGACATATGCCGATTTGAAATCTGCAGCTGCAAAAAGGAAAGGACCAGAAAACAAGCCTTTTCTACCTACACCCCAAGACTATGGTGCCTCCTCCCCATCAGCACCAGACTCGCCCCCACATGCCTACAAAGCAGAAAATAACTCATGACCCACCTCTTCAAGGACTCTCTCCTCCTCAGCAGCTAGGCTATCACATTGCCTGTCGCACCACCTGACTCGCTATATGCTGTCCGCCCCTCTCGTCCCCACCACCCTGTACAGCTGTACCCCTCCTCTCTGCCCCTCTGTATCCTATCCAGGCTGTATATCTGTGCTGTTGTTACCTCTGAAAAGCGCTCAGTTATGCATCTGAATTGCTGTATCCCTCTGTAAAGTGCTCCATTGCTTCTCAAAGCCCGGTCTGCGCTCAATAAATACCATAATAATAATAATAATAATAATAATAATAATAATAATAATAATAATAAAAATAATAATGAAGAGCGTAAAATCATTCACTATACTGTGAGTGCACAGGAATAGTTAAAGATTTTAAACATGGGCTAGAGTCCTTTACTGCCGGGCTGCTGGTGGCCTCATCACAGTCCACCGCTGCCGGCAGACCATCAGGATCAATCAAAAGGGAATCATCCATGAGCTACTTTTGCCCCAGGCATGGCAGCTGAATTCTATTCTATTTTGTGGATAAAAGGCTTGCAAAGTCTTTTTTTTAAAACAAAAAAGTAACTAACCATTAATGCACCAGACTGGTGAGGTATTGACATTGATAGCCGCGGGAGTGGGATGATCCATTCAGCAACGAGCCTAAGCCTTTGTTGATGTGAGCAGACTGTCAGCTTGCAGTGGTGGCCATGAACACCTCATTTGAGTAAGTAGGACCACTACGTTGCACACACCCCAAACCTTGTCATCTCCTAAATAACTGACCGAGAAGGGCTAAGTTTGACCATGGAATATGTGAAGTTTACAATACTAGGTGAACTTTACAATGCCTCCATAGCACATGCTTGCATGTATTTTCCTTTAAAAACAGAAATAGGGTATTGTAGAGTAATAATAGCACATCTACCTGCCCCCTAGCATCAGAATTCACCATTCTGAGTTTGGCGGTATTCCGGCAGTAAATCCACGAAAATACTGCAAAATTCAATTACTGTTCGTGCCACTTGGTCCAGTTGAGTTACCATTTTTGGTAATTCCCCATTTTTGGAGTCCATAGGACTCCATGGGGATTTTTGGTGGATTTGGCAGATTTATCACTGGCAGAATTACCATGCGGTAAATCCACCGATTTATGGATATAACAGAAGAGTTACCACCAGCAACAAGCTGGAGGTGAATCTGCCACTTTTCCTCTGAAAATCAGCAGATTTGCCATGCAGTAATTCTGCCGGTGGTAAATCTGCCAAAATGTACCATTTGGCAATGCAGAAAAAGTGGCAAGAACAGAATTACCGGACATATTTTTCTGCTCTGCCAAACCGCCAAACGCCCCAACTGCGCAATGCTCTTGATATAAAGTCAAGGCCGGGAGATAATTGCTGTCGCATCCAGTCCTCGAGGATGAAAACGTGTTAAACATATTTTCGGATCAGTTTGCATTGCAGATTAAAAAAAAACTGTTAATCAGAAAGATTGCTGCATTGGCCTTTTGTAATTCCACCTTAAACAAACCTAGTGCAATAATGATTTTGTTAATAGGATAAAACAGGGAAGCCTCCACCAGTTGTTCTTTCTGACAACCACACAATAAAATGGCTACCTTATCGATATGCTTGCTATATTTAGTTGGATGCCAAAAACCCACAACCGTTCCCAATTTACTCTAAGCCATAGAGCTGCCACTGAAAAATCAAACCTCATTCAGAATGAAGCTCAAGCAAATAGTCAACATATTACACTTCTGCCTAAGGCATCTCTAGATTATCACTTTTCTGGGAAATAATTTGCAAATAATTGTTTTTTTTCAACTATCCCCAGTTAATGCTAATTCTCTGTCATAGACGGTTGCTGTAGGTAAACAATGAAAGGGTGTCAGTCACAAATACAGTGACCCTTTCGGAAATGTTCAGAAGTGGAAGGAACTTACAGAACAAACAATTCAAAATGATCTGTTTCATGGTGTATTCAAATTGGAGTGCAAAAATAAATTGGTGAAAGATACTTTTCTGTAGCTTTTGCGCTTCTGATACAGGAGTTGCTAGGTCCTCACACAGTCGGACAGATCATGAGGGATAGTCAGATGTGGAGTTGCCAATCCATGTTAGTTCATGTTCTTTTCCCAGTATTGGTCGAATGATTGATTACCTATAAGTATAGGGTGCAGATACTACAGAATACACGTCTTGTTTCATTCATTGAAATAGTGTATTGGAAGCAGGGATGAAGGCCCAGAGGTCCAGCCACCTAGTTAAAATGGTGACATGTGTTTTCATCGAAAATATAAAGTCATTAAAAATAACACTCAACCAGATAGGAAAATGAGTAAGGGAAGCAGAAAGGGAGTAGAAATGGGGCTATGGGGAATTACAGTATTTAAAAATATGAAATAACATAAAATAAAAGAATACACGGAATATAAAAAAGAAGAAATGGCACAAAAATAAAGATCAAAAGGCATGGAACCAATCAGGCTGTTGCATGGTAGATGCAAATGAACTCACCAACTTTCATTAGCACTTCTGGAGATCCATAAGATGTCAAAGGACCAAGCACAGCCATTTTGGCGATATGGTCTGACACAAATATATGCCAGGATACCTGCAAAATACAACATTCCAGCTGTAAAAGTGACTTTAATCAGTTGCTTTCTGTATGTCATGCAGGTGCATATGCGAAAATGAAGCACTAGTGCCCAGAAGCTTTCCTTGTCATTTCAGGAGAATGTAAATAATAGGTCAATGAGCGAGGTCATACACGGAAATGGTGGTATAAGGCACCGAATTGCATTGATAGATAATACATCGATAAATGCAGGACAAAGCGGAACAAAGAAAACGTATGCATATCCCTATTTTCAATGTGATACTGTTATGAGCAACCAAGAAGTGATTGGGAGGTTTAATACTTATAGTTTTTATGTAAGAACCAATAAAATCCGTCTGTAACCTCCGTTCACTGCAGAATCGATTGGGATATATCAATTGCATACCTAAAGCAACTGGCTGTGGAATAACACAGAAACTTGCATTGCTCCAAACATCGCAGCTACTACCACAAGCCACTTTGCACTACTCTCTGTAGACTAAAGAATGTTCGTAAACTAAAGAAATTGGGGCTGCACGCATGTTATTATATTGAATGAACCAACGTGTTAACATATACTTAAGACGGAGTTGAGAGAAAAGAAACGCCTGCATTATGTTACAATAACTTCGGGAATAACAACTCACCAATAAGGCAAGAAGACATATTTAAGACATAAAGCGAAACACTCAAATATTGCAAATTGTTCGATAAATTAAGTTGTACCAAATGTAATCAGTGATTCAGGAAAAACGAGTCTGGTGTTTAACGGTAAAAGAGTATGAATAGAGAAAACAGGGTTCAGATGAGGGACAGGAAGAACATAGGATAGTTGAGAACACTTAGGATATTGAAATAAAATAAGACGTCCCTTTGTCATCCACATCCCAGTGACAAGCTTACATGAAATAAGCATAAGTGACAAGTGTACCAGAAGATTGTTTGACGGCAGGACATTGCATAACCTATAGTGCGGGTAAGAGACTTCTCCATCTTTTAGTGGAGGAATCAAATACTAGTTAACAGTGGCAGAGAACAAGTTCCATAACTCTTGGCTGGCAGGGGGAGATTATAGTTAGTGTCTGTGCCTGTGACATCTTTCAGTGGCCCGACCAAATACTAGTTATTAGTAGTTTCTGTGGGAAAAGTCTTGTAATTATTTTAAAATATAAGGATATTACCGGGTCCGGGTTCCCTGAATGGGGAAATACCAGGCCATTCCGACCTTGGAGGGCCCGGTATTTCCCCATTCAGGGAACCTGGACCTGGTACATCCCCATTCCCATTTGAGCCCCCATAGGGCTCAATGGGAATGGGGAGGATGCAAACAACGGGCCTGTTAATGACGGGCCCGTTGTTTGCATCCTGTCTGCTCGCGGGACCCGCTAACTTTAGCGGGTCCCGCGAGGAGACCGCGTAATGAGGCGGTAGGGGGTTAACGGGGCCGGCAGCTCTACCGGCCTTGTTAACCCCCTACCGCCTAATGTGTAATGAGGCCCAGTGTCTGTAATTGGCCGCACCATGTTGTTGTTGTCAGACCAAATGTTAGTTAATAGTAGTTGTGGAGCAAAAGTCCTGCACCTGTTAGAAAGCAGGTGGAGATTAAATTAATTGTCCATTGGTATTTGGGCTGAGGAGCAGAATGGCTTTCACAGGGGAGTTGGAACCATAGAGCAGGCAATTCATCTACATTTGATTTTAGATAAACATGTGCTAGTGTATGGCACACCACTGTATTTGGGGTTTATGGACATCAGCTCAGCTTTCAATAATGTCAATCAGAACAAGTAATGGGAATTCCTCCCCAAACCCCTTCTTGCCACCTTGTTGTCCATTCATGAAAATCTGACTGCTAAGGGCCATAACTCTAGCATCAGTGAGTTGTTGCCAGCTTTTAAATCTACACGAGGTGTAACGTGCAAGTGTTATCAGCATGGGTTATGTAGCATTTCAACATCTGCAATGTTCCACACTGTGAAAGTAACAAGTTAGAGTGTGTCTAAGTTTGAGGAGCGCACACGCAGTTTCATGCCAGAGAGCAAGCTGCAGAGTACAACTTTATAACTGCATTGCTTTCATAGTTATGTCAATGAGAATTCTTTATCAGGGTTAGCGACACAGCCAGATAAGCTCTCAGTGCTAACTGGCTACTGTACATCACCATCTGTTGTGGAAGGGCCTTACATGGACAATGCACCATCTCCACACGGAAGGATTCACAATACTCAATATACTTAAGGAGTTTGGTGGAATTAAGTGGAGCTTTTCGCAAGATGGAAGGGACTCATGATGTGGGCTTCTGAAAAGCTAGCCTCCTCATCCTCTACAGGGAGAGTCATGGTAGTTTCATGGGATGGGTATCAGACTTATGAAAGGGACATAGTGAGGGTAGCTTGAGAAACTGTGTGCATCCTCCGGGCCCCTCATCCACTAGGTAGGGCAGTAGACGATCCTTTTGACCACCCCCACTGCCAACTCCTAGAGTCAAGAAAGGGACACTGTCACATCAGGTACCATTGACATTAAAATCAGTGATGACTAGATGCATTTTCCATGAATCTCTACCGTGTCAAATACATGTTGTCCTGTATTCAATGAATGACCCAATGACAGAAGACTGAATAAGGAAAGTGGCCCATTCTTAGATGGCTGTGTTTTTTATGCGGCAGATAAAAGAAATTCAAGTATGTAAAGCCACCAAGGTGGAACATGATTAATTGGATTTCCTCCATCGTAAGGTTTTATGACAGTGTCCCAGCAACCTAAGTGTGCAGTTCAAAACCACGTGGGCCAACATTTGGTACATTGATTTTATTCCATTCTGGACTAGCTCCTTTCACTCCATGTAACTCCTTAACTCCCTTCACAAATTCTTTCAATCCTTTTCAACTGTGCAGCCACTGATGCAACAAAGCTGCAGCCTCAATTCAATGCGACCCTCTCACACAGATATAGAGCCAGCACCACAGTCATGTGTAAAACACAAATTGTGATCTTGCCCTGTGAACTCATCCTCCGTAGCCTAACAAAACCCACAACAAGGAAAAGAAAGTGAACTGGTCCTTTTGTTGGGCCCCCGAACCCACCAGAGCACAACACATTCTGCTGGGATATTCTCTGACTGTTATTGGCTCACCAGAGAGAACCCCAGCAGCCAGTGTCTCCTGAATCGGCGGGGTACCACTATTAACTGCTGGTATGTCAGGCGGGATCCCTTGGTAACTCTGGATATTGCACAGGGTATTCAGTATGAGCCACAAGCAAGGCTGAGCAAAGGTACCCTCAGTCTTACTAACCACTTATACATCTGCATACCTTAGTATACATTAATGTGATAACTGGAGATGTCATGTCAAGTGACATAAGAAGTGTATTCATGATATGGCATCCATCCAAACTAAACTGACTGACCAGTCACTTCCTTTTCAGGACTAAAATAATTTTGTATTCTGTAACCAAATGTTAGGTGCTCACCTTAGATGTTTTTTGTCTACCCACTAGCTAGCTATCAAAGTAAGTAAATGACTACCTTCGATGGATTTGGGTTACTATGACTACAATTAAAGACTGTTGTGTTCTGCTGAGGAATGAATACTTTGCTGTTGTAACCTTAACCACATGACCCCAACTTTCAAAGCATGTTTTGATGATTCAAGAATGCCATGAAACTAGTGTAGCATTTGTGTGGTGTGTAATGAAAGTGACATTTAGCAATTTAGCAAGGGGAATACTGTGTTGATTGTATCTTCTTCCCATAATATCCACAATTGCTTCAATAAACATCTGAGGTATAACCAAGCTTTTTGAAAAAAGTGTGAAACTAAACTTTCAGCTGATGCTAGAGCCACTTAACGAGTAACCTTGGGGAGTGATTGAGTCCTAGAGAGGGTAGTCATTGAGAACTCCCATAATCAACAGCTCTTCAGCTGCAAAGAGATTTTTAAACTCTTGGGTTGTGATTCTCGAACATTTTCACAGAAGCAAATTAGAAGATTTCTGTGAGCATTGCAGATTTACGTTAGCCAGTTTGTACTGTATTCATAAATATTTGCATGTGAGACAATCTTGAGTTCCATGAGGCTCTTTGCTCATGTGCAAAAGGAATTCCAATAGATTTCCTAAAGGGTGGTGCTAGATGCCACAGCCATCACATAGTGTTTCCAATATGAATATTGTTTAACATGGTATCAGGAAGCCCTTATACACTTGAGATGGCATCTGCTAATCTGATAAAGATGAATTTATTAGGAGTTTGGTGATAATATGTCAATAAATCCATTGAATTAAAACCAAACCTGATTACCGTTACACCACTTGGTCCTGTGGGTTTACCACAGTATTGCAAGTGGTGATAGGGCAGTTTAATTGCCCATATTTACGTCCATAGGATTCCATGGGGATCTTTGGTGGATTTACAGCCGGTAGATTTACAGCACATTTAAATCCTCCGATTTTTAGAGGTAAAGTGCAGGATTTACCTCCAGCTTGCTGTTGCTCGAGGTAAATCTTCCACTTTACCTCCAAATGTATAATTCATCAGTGTGGGAAGAACAGCAGTAATTCCATCACCGCCCAAAAAAGTGGCAGTAATGTATTTACTGCCACTTTTTTCCTGCACCACTGAACTTGTAAGGCGGCCCAAGCACCATGAACTCGGAAAAAGAAATCCATGGCCTTAGTCAATGAGACTTCCACAATTGCCATAGATTCCTTTTGTGGAGTGTCACTTAGTACCAGTTTCCCAAAATGGCTAAATTGGCCCCTTAAGCAAGTACCATAATCAAGATGCATAAAGCAATTACCAAAGATTAAATCAATCCAATGGATATTCCTGTTCATCGCAGCTATCTAGACTCTGATATATTCCACCACAGCATCTCAGAGCAGGCAGTGAATCATAATATCTACAGACCTTTAGTTACATGCATTGTGCTACATACATTACATTCATTCTTTCTCCATGTATTCATCCATTCACAATGCTTGGTACATGTGTAATACACTGAGGCTATCAATGTCACTAAAGTCATCGTCTGATCTGCAAAGCAAAACAAACAACTAGAAAACAGGCATGAACATTAACATTAAAGGACTCTACTAACCTTCTTCATACTTGTCACAAAATGCACTGGGAGTGATCCTCCAGGCTCTGTTGTGAGCCACACACAGAAATGACTCTCTTCAGTCTGAGGCTCTGAATAACAATGGAGAAGAAGACACCATCTAATGAATTTGCTCGCCAGTTACAAAAGTCAACAAATCACAAGGAATGTTCAAAGGCATCATGGTGCATATACACTTCTATGCACAATGTATTCCAAGGAAGGCCATGCCCTGAAACCATCATGCTATGTCTGTGGCTTAACAATGGATTATGCATGTTGATTCTGAAGGGATGTGGTCATAGTGCTAATTTCCACTATATTGCTGAAGTACACTGACTACTTTCAGTGAGTAAATGAGCAACTGCTTATCATACATCTTAGAAAAAACTAAAGGAAAGAAATTGCAAACTAATTCAGACATTGTTATCCTGGCAACACCTTGGGCCTCATTAGGACTCCGGCGGAAAACCATGGTGCTACTAGCACCATGGTCGATGCCGCAGTCCGCCATGGCGGAATCGGGAATTACCACCCCATTCCAAGGTTGGCAGGGTGGTAATTCCCCATGCCACCATGGCCCTTCCCCATTCCCATTTTTGCCCCATAGGGCATAATGGGAATGGGGAAGGCGGTAAGTACGGTACCGCAAATTGCGGTACCGTACTTACCTCGAGAGTCCCTTTGCGAGCCCCTACTTTAACGGCTGGTCTAGACCAGCCGTTAAGGTCGGGTCCCGCAAAGGGACCTCTTAGTAAGGCGTTAAGGGCTTAACGGCGCCGACACCTTTTACGGCGCCGTTAACCCCTTAATGCCAGGGTCCTAACTCTATATTCAACCTTAAAAAATTACGTTTGTTTTTCTATCAAAACATAGGCAGCATCACGCCACACTGCAATCCCTGGGTTTGCTCCAGTATGTCAAGCATGTCTTGAGATGATTTCAAGCCTTTAAAATGATTCCCACATGAATTTCCGCTAAACAGATTAAACAATGTTACATTTTCTGAAGGTTGCTAGATTGTTTTCGTTGTCAAGGGCAGTTGTATTTCCTTTGAACTCTCTAGTGAGTGCAATATGAGTCTGTAAATCGTGTAATTATCAGTAAAATTGGATATGCAGTAACAGTAATCGCTGAACCTGCAAAAAGTCAGGGATGTTTGATTCATGGTATAATTAACTTGCACTATTGTATAACCTTTAATCAGTAGGCATTCTAAAATGTTCTTCAGAGCCTATATAAATATTGCATATTATACATTAGCAGATGTTTTACATGACCATAAATGTGTATTGCCAACATTGAAGAGGGACCATTATTTTTTATATGGCCCCTTCGATCACATGAACCCTGTGTGAACAAGCACTCAGGAAGTGAGAAACGCGTCATCCTTTTTTACCGTTTGTACCCTGCCATTGTCAGTCTACAATTTTAGAAATTCATTAAAATTCTGTGTTTTAATATATTTAACGGTTTTGCCTTTTCTCTTTTTTTGCCCTAAAGTCCTTGCAGTGCGATCCTGCCGCCTCGTAGCTGTTTCCACGGTGCGTACCTTGTTAGACTGACACCGCTTTTTTAATGGATTTGGTTCCTCGGCGCGGGTTGACCAGTTTACGCTGTTATGGGCTCCCTTGCAGCCACCAGTGGCACATTCAAGCGCTGACAGGGGCAAGTTTGTCCGCACCTGTGGGAGTTGGTGGTCCGTTGTAGATGCTTTTTGAAGTTCTGTGGGCTATGTCGGAGGATGCAGATCGCTGTGATCCATGTAGGTGCTGCACGCTACCATTTCTTACCAATTTGTATGTACAAGGAATCGTTGCTCTGTCTCGCTCATCACCGACAAAACATTTGCATTTTCTCTGCCACTGTGCTACTGCAGCATTTTCTGTGGCGGCAAGGTCTTTTTTGGGCATCTGTTTTTCTATAAGTAAACATGTAAAATCCTGACATGCAACGTACTGGGGAAGCAGAGTGCTGCTCCAGGCACAAACGGGGTCATCACGAGTTTGGCGGTAACCCTTAAAAGCAGCAGGAACGCTATTTCTGCTGCATTTAAGGGTCTGTCAAATCACGGGTTTGTCAGGATTTACCCCCAGCTCTGTGCTAGGGGTAAATCTGTGGCGAATTTGTCGATTTTAGGTGCAATTACCGCACGATAATACCGCCGACGGCAGTCATGGCAAAAATTCCCCATTGGGCCCAATGGGAAATGGGGAATTCCGGAATTGGCCCAATGGGGAATGGAGAATTCCTGTCCCGGCAGGACCCGATGGCAGTAGCGCTATTAGCGCAGGCGGTATCCTGGAAGGAATACTGCCAGGATACCACCCAACTCGTGATGAGGACCAAAGTCTTTTCAATGAGCAGCAAACTGTTTTGACCACACATGTATTCACAACCAACAAACCCACAGAAGTAGTCGTCAGCAAGGAATTGGCACTTTTTAGAGAACATGAAAAGCACAAAAAAAGAGATTTCTAAATGGTGGGAACTATCTTAATATTGGGTGGATCCACATCGGTTTGGGTATAATGACGAATCCATCATTTGAAGATCAAGATAATTTGATGCTTGAGGAATGGGGTCAAGCTAGCATGGAATGCTCTGCAAGGTTTCTGACTATTTTGGTGAATTTATTAAAGTCAGACCATATGGCAGTATTAAAACGCATAGAGGAAGTTGAAAACCAGTTAAGAAGTATACCTATGACTGAAGAAGTCAACAAACTGAAATCAAAGATTGATGCCAGCTTGGTTACCTATGAGGAAGAAATAGCAAAGGGCAAACACTGAAAATTCATTAGAGACAAGAATGATTATGACACTCGTAGGGTTTACATTTTTGCCAAACGTTTTGATATTTTACGCAATGAATCCAGGCCTCCGTTAGAATGGGGGAATCTTACCCTACAGTGGAAACATCTTCGGAATCAGACACCTTGAATTCTGAGAGTGATGAACCCATTCTCAAGATTAACTTTTTAGACGCGATGCGGCTCCTGTGCCAAGATGGCAAGTCTCAAAAGAGAGGCAGGGGTTATGCAAGAGGTCAAGGACGAAATGTACCAGGTGGAAGAAAACCTGCAGGGGCCAACGCGGGCAACAACTTAAACACAGATCGTCAGAGCAGGTTAAACAGCTCAAGGCAAGAAATAAAATCCAACACCAACATGCAAATTATAAATCTTTTATCTTATCAACTTAGTGAATCGCAGACTAATCTCTTGAAGTTGGGGCTCAATTGTTGCCCTAGTTCATCCTTTGACTATGAACAAACATGCTTGGCTTTGATCCATTTTTCTGCAAATTAAAATTGAAAACGTTTTTGCCATTCATTCCACTAAAGGAGGAACTTGGACATCCTGTGCGGGAGGAACTGAACTCCTTGTTTCAAACATTGCATCCTTGTCCGATTTGGAAAGCTTAGTGGATGCTTCTTTTGACACTGACAACATTAATTTTGAAGATTTTGATTAACATTGGTTGGACTTGTTCTTCTCTTTTGAAAGTCAAATCGAAGCTCAATCCCCCTAAGCCTACAGGTGTCTGCATGGAGGCCTTTCATGATTTTTGCATAGCAGACTTACGTAAATTACTACAAACTTCATCATTTGTATGTAGGTACAACATCAACAGATCCCAAATGATTCCTTGGGAGTATTAAAAAGTTTGAGAGACATTTTCATTAAACCCTCAGATAAGGGTTAAAATATTGTCTTGCAAGATCGAGAAGATTATGTTGCTGCTTATAGGCAATTACAAGGTTGCATGTGTTATTCTGAGATGTCCACTAATCCCTTTTCCATGTTACAAACAGAATTGAGGGCATAAGTCAAGAAATGGAGTGAGGTTGGTATGATTGATGGTGATCTGGTAAACATTTTTGTACACCCTACCTTCACTATTCCAACTATTTATTTTTTGCCCAAAATTCACAAATCACTTGTCATGCCACCTGGGAGACCCATTGTCACTTTGTCAGGTTCATTGTTGGAAAATGTATCCCATTGTGTTGATGAAACTTTGATTATGTTTGTTTCTGTATTACCCTCTTATTAGAAAGATACTAAGAATTTCTTATGTCATATCAATGAGGTCCTATGGGACGAAGGTCTTGTCCTGGCCACTTTGGATGTTGTTCCATTGTACACCTCTATAGACCATTCAATTGGTGTCAATGCCTGCAAATATTTTTTAAAAACACAATCCCTTAATTTGTTGTCACACAGTAACATGATTTTGGAAATGTTGGAATTGTGTTTAACCACATGTGTTTTTATTCAAAGACATTTTTTACCATCAAGTGCGAGGAACGGCCATGGGTAGTTTTTTCCCCACTCTTATGCCAACCTCACCATGGGCTGGAGGGAAGCAACCATTGTCTCTGAAATTATATCTGAATTTTGTCTATTCATGCCACTCCATCCAAATTCTGTGAACACGCCATTACTGCTTTACCTTGGATAATTCAACACTAGATTACATACAAGACTACCTTTGTTGTATATGTACTGTGGTGTCCATGCAACAAATGGTACGTGGGCATTACCATACGCAAGGTAAAGATTCTGATTTTACAGCACCTGAGAGCTATAAAAACCTCTGACCCATCTTATCTGATAGCAAAGCATTTTAAGGAGTTTCATGAACATAATGATCAGTTATGAACTGTTTTTGGAGTTGCACATATTGCTATTCATCCTCAAGGTGGAGGTAGAACCTTAAGAATACACCAGGTGGAGGCCAAGCTTATTCTGCACTTTGACACTAAAGTACTGCATGGTCACAACATTGAAGAGGAGTTATACACTTAATTGTTTTTTTGTACTATCCATGACTTTTCCTTAGATGCTTTGCCTCTTGTCTTGTAATTGATTGTTGGTCATTTTTGCTGCTCTTTTTTTATTTGCTTTATCATTCTTTCGGGGTTTCAATCATCACTTACTATATTTACAGGGTTCATGTTATTATTTTTAGCCTATTAGGATTTTGTACATGTATTGCAGGTTTTCTCTGTTTGATGAGGATTGTGCTATTCATACTGTATGTTGAAGTTCTTTTTACATCCTACCTTGCTATATTCATTCCATTGCATTGCATATCAATTTCTATTAACATGCTGTTTGGTAAGTTTCCCTCTAGTTTTAGCAGACATGGTCCTATGAGTAATGTTGGCACTAGCACTTTATTCCGAGGCGGCTATTAGCAGTTGCACTTTACAATGTCTATTGAGGCAGCTATGAGCATTTGCACTTTATCATGTCTATTTAGACCTTGCTGGGTATTCAATTTACTAGCATGATGAATCTTTTCTGTTTTAATATTCTTGAATATTTAGATTGTGCGTATCACCTTTGGATCTTATGATGTTATCGATGTTTCATTTCATGCAACAGATGCATTTTTCCCATTTTGGGTTAATAAAGTCCATATCTGGTGTCCATTAGCATAGCCCCACCCACCTGGTCCTTCCTGCTTGCCGCTCTGTTTCCCTACTTAAGGAGCCCTCCAGCCTCTTTTCCTTTGCAGATGGGGAGCAGGTGCAAGTGGATCTAGGTCACCTGGCCTAAGCCCTGCCCAGCTGCTGCCTTCCTACCTGCCGCTCTTTTTCACCACTTAGCAAGCCCCGCCCACTACTTCTGCAGGAGTCTGTCCTGATACATTCTGGTTTCACCATCACCGTCTTGTGGCCAATACTGGATTTGACTTTTATGGACTTCATTCATTCACGGGGCGTCACTCTTTCTCAACTCTCATGCTGGACTTCCTTTGCATCTTGTACTCATGGTGGCCCTGAACCATGCTGTTCTCATCTTCATCTTGTATCTTGGCTTGCAACATTATGTGTTACTACTGATTTCTGCAATTGTATTCGCTCTGCACACTTGCATCTCCACTCTTTTTGACTGCTTAATCAATGTTCTCTCCTCCTTTTCCTTCTCCCTTTACCTATCTTCTCCCCTTACTTTCTTCTATGCACTTACTCTATCCGAATTTTCCCTGGACCTAATATGATAGCAACCTCATCTGTTTCCTCCACCCTCCCATTATTGCCCCCCTCCAGCACTATCTGAAATGTCGTCAGGCCTAGTATGATAGTCGCTTGTTTTGTTCCTCCCCTCCCTTTCTGCACCCCTCTCCCTCACCTTTTGTTTTTCTCCAGCTCTACCAGAAATGTTGTCAGGCCTAGTGCGGTAGTCACCTGTCTATTTCCATTTCCTTCCCACTCTCCCCCTCCCTTCCTTATCTATGTCTTAGCTCTTGCACTATCTGAAATGTCATCAGGTCGAGTACGATAGTCAATTTCACATCCTTACTGTTCATGGCCTGTAAGAATGTCATTGTATTTTCCCATGTTCCCTCCCTTGCCTTGAAGCGCTTTGAAACACATTGTGTATAGGCGATATATAAATAAACTATCATATCATAGCATGTGAAAGGTATTTATTGCACGCAGAAATCACTTCAGTACTTTAGCATGCTTAGTCCAATAGCCACATTGTTGTCATTCTTTATTTGTGCACTTCAGGATTCATTATTTTCTTTTGTTTAAGTGTGGAGGCTTGATAGTTATTTTGACCACTTTGGTCATTTAATTGCTTACCCACACATATTTGTATGTTTAGCTAATCAATTTAATTAGTCCCATAATCCTCAGTTTTGTAGTATAAATAACGCAATTACTGTTGGAATTTGACTTTCTAATCACAGTTCCCTATTCCAACAAGTCTTCCTGCATTGCATGTTTTACATTACCAGATATGCGTGTTGCGAACATTGAAGAGGGACCAGTACATTTTATATGGCCCCTCTGGCCACATAAACCTCTGACCCCCCTACTCTCTCCCACACTCCAATTGCAATAAAGAAACTAAAGAGGAACCATACCTGGTCCCCCTCAATCTCTCAGCACTCATCACCTCCCCTGTCTCGACCCGCAACCTCTGTACCCCAATCACCTCCTTCCCCCGTAGCTTCACCCTGCCGGAAACCCCTCTGCCTCGACTTCTCTTCAAATACAACCGAAAGACCTAACCACCCACACCCTACCTTCAAATCCCCCGAGCCAATCCCGAGCTTCCCAACTCACACAGCCACCCATTCCCGCCCGAAATCCGCCAACTCCGCTGCTCGCCCACAATTACCATCGATTGTCTCCCACTCTACCCCTCTCCCTCCCCAGCTTCCTCTCCCTCTGCCACCACCACCTTCCGCGCCTGCTCCGAGACCAACCTCGCCTCCCGATGTGAACTGCATCCTATTTAAAGCCCGTTCCGTAGCAAAAAACAGATACTGCATCTTTGACCTCCTCTCCTCGGACAAACCAGTTCTGGTTTTCATCACCGAAACTTGGTTCTCAGACGACTTCAGCCCAATCGCCAGTGAAGCCTTCCCCCCGAATACTCCCTCATCTCACTGAACCGTCCTTCTAGAGGAGAAGTAATAGCATTCGTCTTCAAGTCTCTCTTCCACACCTCAATCATCGACAGCCAACCTTCCATTCCATCCTGCGAATCTCTCCTCGTTAGACTATCCCTCTCCCCGTCGCTCTCACACAGCTTCCTATTAATCTACAGACCCCCTGGCTACGATAGACATTTCACAAATAACCTCTGCGACTCTATTGCCACCCTTCAACTAAACCACCCCAACCTCACCCTTCTTTGAGACTTCAACATATGGCTCGACATCCTCACCAACCCTATGACACACTCTCTGGTCGAAGGTTTGGACGCAATTAACCTCCAACCCCACACAAACGGCCCGACTCACTACAAAGGACGCACTCTTGATGCCATCTTTAGCTCCAACACCCTGATTCCTTTAAAACCGCCCACCCCTGTCCTCTGGTCTGATCACTTCATTCTCTCGTTCACCATTCACTCACCCGACTGCCGTCCCGTACTCGAATCTGAACCTCCGAATCTACGCAAATTCTGGAAAAAACCAATAATCATCCCAGACCTAGCCGGCGCACTCCTCCAGTCTCCACCACCTACCTGCCTACTGAACAAACAACTAACCCCTGACGCCTTTGACTCATGGCTCAATGCATCTATGACGCGGCTCACAGCCCCTTGCAAACCATCAACCTGCCGCGGCCTCTTCCCCAGATGGTTCACTCCTGAGTTGAAGATCACTAAACAACTATATAAATACCTAGAACGCAAATGGCAGAAAGACAAAACCCAGGTGAATAGGGCCACCTTGACCCAACACCTTTATCAGTACAAGGCCGAAATCCGGAAAGCAAAAAAAGCCCACTACAACTCCCGAATCCAAAACTGCAAAAACCCAAGCAAAGAACTCCACAAAATCATCTCCGAATTCACCCATCCGGCTTGCAATACGACCGTCCCGACTCCCTCACAATCACTGTGTGACTCACTCTCCCTCCACTTCTTCACCACGGCTCTCGAAAGAACAAATACTCTAGCCACCAAATTCTCCCCCCATTCCGGGCACCCCACCAGATGCAACCATTACGCAACCAACATTTGAATCCTTTAGTGCAATATCACCAGAGCAATTTCACTAACTTCTATCTGCCCGCAAACCATCTGGCTCGCCACTTGACCCTTGCCCAGCTACAACCCTCAAAGAAATGTTCACTTCTACCTGCTCAGGTGAACACTCAATATCCATCATAAATACCTCCCTTTCCTCTGGTATCTTTCCCGACGCATTCACTATGGCTTATGTCAAACCTCTAATTAAAAAACCTTCGCTCAACCCTCTCAAGCCCAAAAACTCCCACCCCATCTCAAACACCAGATTCCTTGCCAAACTCATTGACCGAACTGCCTACTCCCAATTAAATGCCTTTGTCGAAGCCAACAATCTCCTAGACCCCGCTCAATCAGGTTTCAGAGCCCGTCACGGAACTGAAACCACCCTAACCTCAATTTGGGATGACCTCCCACCAATAATTTGTTCGCACAACATTCTGTGCTACAACTACGCCGACGACACTCAACTAATTTTAAAACTCCTGAACTCAAGACCCAACTGCAGACCTGACCTGGCCTCCTGCCTCCTTGACATTGAACTCTAGATGACCAAAAGCAACCTCCTGTTAAACCCCTGCAAAACGGAAATCATGGTATGTGGCAACCTTGAACTTCTCCCACAACCACTACCCTGGCCATCCGCCATGGGCAAGTCCCCGACCCCCTCCAACTCAGTGAAAAATCTTGGATGCACCCTTGACTCTGACCTAACACTCTCGCGCCAAGTCAACAACGTCTCAAAGTCCTGCCACTACCACCTTAAAACCCTTAGGCGCATCTTTCCATATCTCTCCTTTCCCAACAGACTCTCTGCGGTCCAATCAATCGTTCTATCAAGATTGGACTACGCAAACCCCGTATACCTCAGAGTCCACGCGTATCAACTCCAAACGCGGCAGCCAAATTGCTTCTTGCACTTGGCCCAAGAGACCACATCTCCCCAGCCCTTAAGACGCTGCACCGGGTTCCAGTAGCCCGCAGGGTGACTTTCAAAACCTTGTGCATCTCCCATCGAGCACTGCATAAAACCGGATGTCAATATCTTCAAGACAAGCTAAAACCCTACAACCCCCCACGCACCTTAAGATCAAGCTCAGCCGGCCTCCTAGTTTTCCGAAGACAAACTCAATTAGGTTAGGTGGATCATCATTCTCAGCCTTGGCCCCCGCGCTATGGAACTCACTCCCACCCCAGATCCGCCAGACTGAGGATTTAATGGCTTTCCGCAGACTGCTGAAAACCAACCTGTACCAAACTAACCCAAACAGACCAACAGTAACTCAATGACACCAATCCATCAAACCACCTGATGCGAGAAACTGACAGCTAACGACCCCCAATGTAATCTAGAAGGGCAAACAGAATTAAATTAATGAAGTAGATCAAAGCAGTGAAATGGTTAATAAGTGTAAATCATACGGGAACAGGAAAGAGATTTAAACTCCCGAAATGGATAGAATGCATGCAGAGTGAACAAAGTGAATGGCGTAGATGAATTACTATATTGTTTGAATGATTGTGGGAATCGAATGAATATGTAGACCGGATGAGTGTACTGAATGGATGAACATGTTGAGTGGATGAGTGTGTAGAGCGGCTGGATGTGTAGAATAGACAAGCGTGTAGAGCGGATGAGCGCGTAATACAGGGAAGCGAGTAGAACGCAGAAGTGAGTAAAACAGATGAATGTCCAGAACGGATGAGCGTATACGGGATAAGTGTGTAGAAAAGACGAGTATGTGAACCTGATGAGTATGTACAGCACATCAATATGGTCAACGCACGAATATGAAAGTGTGAAGAGTGTGTAGACCTAGCTAATGTACAAAGCGGATGAGCGTATAGAGCGGAGGAGTGTATAGAGCGGAGGAATGTATAGAGCGGAGGAGTGTATAGAATGCAGGAGTGTACAGAGCACATGAGTGTATAGAGCGCAGGAGTTTATAGAGCAGAGAAGTGTATAGAGCGGAGGAGTGTATAGAGCGGAGGAGTGGACAGAGTGGAAGAGAGGATTGAACGGATGAGAGAATGAGTGGATAGGGCGGATGAATGGATAGAGCGGATGAGCGAATAGAGTGGATGAGAGGATAGAACGGACAAGTGGATAGAATGGTTGAGAGAATGAGTGGATAAGGCGGATGAGTGGACAGGGCAGATGAGTGAATAGAGTGGATGAGTTGAGAAAGCGGAGGAGTGTTAGAACGTATGAGTGGATAATTGTACAGACTGGATGAGTGGATAAAGGGGATGAGTTGATAGAGCGTATGAGTGGATAAGTGTACATAGTGAATGAGTGTACAGAACGGATGAAGGTATAGAACAGATGAGTGTAGAGATGAACATATAAGACAGAATATCGCTGTTGAATGCATGAAAGGCACAAGTCCTGAAAGCAGATGACTACGAGGAGCAAATGAGTGTGGGGAGCAAATGAGCACGGGGATCAGATAAATGCATAGAAGGGATGAATGCGTAGAGGGATGAGTGCGTAGAGAGGAAGAATGCGTAGAGGTTGAGTGCGTAGAAGACATGAGTGCGTATAGAGGGTGAGGGCGTAGAGGGGGTGAGTACGTAGAGGGGGTGAGTACGTAGAGGGGGTGTGTACATAGAGGGGATGAGTGCGTAGAGGCAATGAGTGCGTCGTGGGGGTGAGTGTGTCGTGGGGGTAGAGTGCGTCATGGGGGTAGAGTGCGTCGAGGGGTAGAGTACGTCGAGAGGTTGAGTGCGTTGAGGGGTTGAGTGCGTCGAGGGGTTGAGTGCATCAAGGGGTTGAGTGCATCGAGGCGGTGAGTGCGTAGAGGGGGTGAGTGCATAGAGGGGGTGAGTGCATAGAGGGGGTGAGTGCATAGAGGGGGTGAGTGCATAGAGGGGGTGAGTGCATAGAGGGGGTGAATGGATAGAGCGGATGAAGCGAATGAGTGGATAGTGTGAATAGAGTGGATGAGAGAATAGAACGGACAAGTGGATAGAACGGATGAGAGAATGAGTGGATAGGGCAGATGAGTGGATAGTGCAGATGAGTCAATAGAGTGGATGAGTGGATAAAGTGGATGAGTATTAGAGCGCATGAGTGGATAAGTGTACAGAGTGGTTGAATGGATAAAGCGGATGAGTAGATAGAGCATATGAATGGATAAGTGTACAGCGTGGATAAGTGTACAGAGTGAATGAGTGTACAGAACGGATGAAGGTATAGAACAGGTGAGTGTAGAGATGAATATATAGGACAGGATACTGATGTTGAATGCGTGAAAGACACGAGCGCTTAAAACAGATGAGTACGGGGAGCAGATGAGTGCGGGGAGCAAGTGAGTGCGGGGATCAGATAAGTGCATAGAAGGGATGAATGCATAGAGGGATGAGTGTGTAGTGGGGTTGAATTGCGTAGAGGGGTTGAGCGCATAGAAAGGAAGAATACGTAGAGAGAATGAGTGCGTAGAAGGGATGAGTGTGTAGAAGGGATGAGTGCGTAGAAGGGGTAAGTGCGTAGAGGGGGTGAGAGCGTAGAGGGGGTGAGTGCGTAGAGAGGGGTGAGAGCGTAGAGGGGGTGAGAGCGTAGAGGGGGTGAGTGCATAGAGGGGGTGAGCACGTAGAGGCGTTGAGCGCATAGAGGGGTTGAGCGTGTAGATGGGTTGAGCGTGTAGAGGGGCTGTGTGCGTTGAGGGGTTGAGTGGGTAGAGGGGGTGAGTGGGTAGAGGGGTGAGTGGGTAGAGGGGGTGAGTGGGTACATGCTTGAGGCAGACAAGAGTGCACGCGTGGGGCAGACAAGAGTGGATAGGCGGGCATGGAACGGACTGAAGCACATAGAATTGCGTAACGTATAAAGTATGGTTTGGAACGCAGAGAACGCTTAAAGAGCATTTAACCCACAATGACTGGAGTATGCATGGAGAACTGGAGCGCACGGAGCAAACTCGAACGCACGTGGCAAGCCTGAATGCATGAATGCGTGACCGAAATATATGGAGCAGACTGGGATGCATTGAAGTGGATAGGAGTGCATGGAACGGACTGGAGCACGCAACATATATAGTATGATTTGGAATGCAGGGAATATGTGAAAGGGTATATAACCCATCTTATCCCACCACCGCGCTTACTCTCTCCTTACATCACCACTCAACTAGAACACAGTGATACTATGACACAATTCGGTATAACTGTTCTCATACCAACACTCGCCGCTCACTCCACAGCATTCTAAGTAATCACTGCTGGTAACACACCCCCCAGCCAGGCGTTCTCCTCGGGCCTAACGCAGCCACTTCCTGTCTGGATAAATCCTGCCAGAACAAAAAGATACTCCTGACCTCTCAACCAGCACACCTACCGCTAGAATGCAGCTATTACACGGATACCGCACGAGCTGCACACATACCCGGTGCCCACACGCACCCTTTTGACTCTCTCTACTCTCTCTACTGATATGAACTTCGGTTCCCAAGGGCGTTCAACCTACCAGCGCCTTCAGACCATACCAATGGTATATAAGGCGCTATACAAATGCAAAATAACAAAAACAATAACAATAAACAAGCACTCAGGAAGTGCGAAATGTGTCATCCTTTTCCCCTTTGTACCCTGCCATTGTCAGTATACAGTTGTATTCATTCATACAAATTCTGTGTAACATATACATTCCTTTTCTTCTTTTTTGTCCTAACATCCTTGGAGTGTAGTCCTGTCGCTTCCCGGCTGTTTCTACTTTTCATGATTTATATATATATTGGAAAAGCAACAATGTACGGAGGTACACGTGAGCGGAAAGCACTCCAGAGAGCAGCAGCGGACCACAGTGGGAAGGCTGCAAAAAAAGGCACAGTCAAGTCTCACCAATCAAAAACAAAGCCTTTATTTGTGCAGAGGAACATATTGAAATTGTTGGCAGTTGACGTGTTTTATATATATGGTTTCTTCAATGAAATGAATTATTTTTGCTAGCAGCAGCTCAGAGGCTTTCTCTTCCTGTGGATGGTCGCGTGAATGTTCACCAACAAACAGTCTGACTACAAGTTAATTGTTGCATTTGGTAGTGATTACATATATATATACATATATAATATATACATGTGCATCTTGTAGAATTCAATATAAACAAGACAGTCATGGATTGGCAGATGTTGGAGCTATTTTAACCCCAAATTCAAATCCTTTGGCTTGCTGCATAAACATATACTGACTATGCATACAAAAGGTTTAATGTTAGAGTGGGTGTTGTGAAAAAGTGAATGAGCACCAAGCCAAGTGTATATTAGTGATTAAAGAGTACAACCTTTTTATTACAGACATATTTGTCAAATATTAAGATTTGTGGACATTGTTATGTTCCCAAAATGATCTATTCACTTGATAAACTGGAGAGAGCCATCACAGGGGCTAATGGGTCTGCTTGGCATTAGACCAGAAGCATTTAAGTGGTTTCCTGAAAGGTGGTCACTGGTCTTGTTAGAACCTTTTTAATTCAACTGCTGCATCAGTGACTTTTCCCGACTCTTGGTCTTGATTAAACCAATCCTTAAAAAGGGCACTAGGCTGCATCCCCATTGTTACCCCCCCATATCATTATTAGACAGTATCTCAAACATGTTTATCAATTGCCTGTTGGTCAGGCTAGAGACATGGGCTGAGAAAAATATTATACTTCCCATTTATGAAGCCGGATTTTGAAAGGGCGTTTCAACATCAGACCATGCTTTTGTGTTCTCAACCATCTTTGATAAATACGTGAATATAAGAAGGGTTATTGTACATGCAGGCTTTTAAGAACTAGGCCTTTGATTCCATTGATCGTCCACTTCTCTGGAATAAACTCTAGAGATTGGGTGTTGCAATTTCTCTTTTACAACTGATTGTCTGCCTATACTTGGATACTATGGCTTCTGTAAGCGGCTACCCCAGAGCAGGGCCTTCAAGCGAGTTCTTTACTAAAAAAGGTGTGCACCAGGGATGTCCATTGGCTCCACTTTTAATCATCATTTTTCTATCTGATGATATGTCTGCCCGATATCTGTCAGGCCTATTTCCTCCAAGTCTGAATGGGGTAATGTACCCTACTATACTTTATGTAGATGATTCTATACTATAAGACCTGACCCCAAAGGGACTTCCCAGCCGTCTTACCTATGCACCCGAGTACTTTAAAGCTAACAGTCTAAAATTAAATCTGAAAAAAACAAAGATCAATGTGTTTAGCTCTAAAAAAGCAAACAATTATAATTGGTGTATATACAATGTGAATTTAAGTGTGACTGATTCATATTGCTATTTGATGTCACGTTCTCAAGTAACCGTTTGTGGTCTGCACATTTAGCATTAGTAGAAAGTCATTTAAGGACAACCCTGGGTGGGATTAGAAGATTCTTTCAAACATTTGGTGAGTTCCGTTTTGATAAATGTATTCAGGTGCTGGAGACCAATATCTATTTTGCCATATTGTACTGCAGTGAGACCTGGAGAAGCGTGAGCTGCACTACCTTGGATCATATTTTATATATTTAGTTGAGAAAGCTGTTGGGTCTGATGTCCAGTACCCCCGGGTCTCCCCTTGATTTGGAGACCAGGGTTTTTAAAATTTGGCGTTCAGGCTAAATTTAGGTTTTTAGAGTTTTTTTGCAAAGTATATTCTGTCTCGTTGGTGAACCCTAATATTGTGAATGTCAGGGAAGAATTGGCAAATGCTGCGACCTATGCTATTTACCCCTGGCTTAACAAGTGGTCCATCTTGTGCAAACAATGGGGAATTGCTTTTGATGAATTAAGGGGTGGCTCGATTACAAACAAGAAGGAGAAACTTTGATCTTGCAATGAATAGCATGCCAAACTTACGCTCACTAGGTTACTTGATGAGGGTCCACTGCATCTATTGTGAGCATTTTCTGTTAAGTGTCATTCGTTCTCCGGTGCAAAGACGCATCATTGCAATGGTGCAACTGAATGTCTTACCACTGAGGGCACGGATTACGTGGTTGTTCAACACAAAGCGTTGCACTTTTGAAAGTGGCACTGATGACGATCTAATCAATTTTTTATTTATTTGCTGCAAACTCTTAGATCTAAAATGCTTATGGTTGAGAAGTAGTTTTAGCGGCAATAATATTAGGCATGTCTCTGATGCTATGAAGTTCGTCTTGTCTTGTGTTGATGCTCGTTTTATTAATGATTCATGCAAATATATGAATGCAGCCTTTAAACATATGGCAAGAAAATGTTAAGTGTTTTAACTTGCATATTTTTTACATTAATTTTACTGTATATTTTAACTTGATTGTTGTTAATAGCTGCAGTTCAAGCTATTAACAACAATCAAGTTAAAATATACTGTAAAATTAATTGCTGTTAATTGTGTAAACCAAAATAAAGTATTTATCTATCTATCAATCTTTGATGTGATGCAAAACAGTCAGGAACCATCAATGTTTCTGTTTCTCCATTTCTCCATTCTCATATGGGTATGTCAAACAAGTAATATAGGATTCTATCATACAATCCATCTTGAAATTATATGCTTTTAATGCACACCTGACACAGCAACACTCTCTCACAGAGAGCGACAGAGACATAGAGCGACAAACACATTACTTACCTGCTGTAATATTGTTTCTGATTGCTTCAAATATTCCTCCCACAGATTTCACATCTTTGAAAGGTCATTGTCATGAGCCCTTGGTGCAGATGCATGCCAGAGCTTACTTTGGGTCCATATATATTCAGAGCCTCAAGCACTATTTTCAGATATATATTTGGAACTGGCTGCAGCAAAGAACTCCAATTAAATATATCTGGGAAGGAGAATTGCAGAAAATCCGAATAGTGCGAATAAGGCGAAAGAGCAATGAGGAATCGGTTGGATGCATATGCATATCAATCAGAAAAAACATTCCTATAGGCAAGTGATTTGTTCTTCTAATGGATACATTCATCCCGCAGATACCCCACCTTTGAAAAACTCCCACAGCTGTACCCAGGCCTCATATTAGGTAGGGTGATGACAAGACAGGAAATACAAAAGGATGTTTTGCAACACCAACCAGCACAGTTGAACGTCCACACCAGCGAAGGGGTCTAAATGCTAGTTATGTTTATTCACTTATATTCCGCGCCGGACCCGAGGGTAAGAGGGCGCAGGAGCGGACAAGGATACTCTCAGCTTAGTTACAATGCTGTACAGTATTTACAGTGAGTACATAGGTAAAAACAGTTACAATAGAGGCAGTGATATACAGTTTAAGAATATACATATTTACATGGTTTACAGTGGCATGGTAAGGTTGGGAGTCAGTTAGCAGTCATTGAGTTTTAACCACTGGATGTAGTTATGTCTGAATTGGGTATAGGATTGAGGAATCCTTAAGGAAGGCGCTAGGGAGTTCCAATGTTGGGCTGCTTTCACCAGAAAGCTGTTGCCACCCATTTTAGTTCGTTTGAATCTGGGAACTGTGAGCAGATTTGCATTTGAGGATCTAGTGTGTCTGTTAGGTGTGCATCTATGAGTTCTGTCGATTAGGTAGCGGGGGGCAGCATTGTTGGTGCTAGTGCTGAGTGAAAGTGTGGAGAGAAGCACATGTCACTGCTTGACAAATTACTACAGTAGGAATCCCCTTGGTAAAGCAGACATAGTTGTTTGCACCCTTGCAGAATGTGCCTTAAGCCTTCCAGGATGTCCTTGTGGGGGAACCCATAGCAGGTCAGGATGCAGAGTACACTCCATCTGGATATTGCTAGTTAGGAAATTCCTTTACCTCTCCTTTGGTCAGAAAAGTCAATGAAAAGCTGATCATCCACTCTATATACACTTGTCCTGGCTAGATATAATGTTAAGGCCCTCCTGGTGTCCAATCTGTGAAACCCTGTTTCTATATGCAAAGGAAGATAAAATATATCAATGACTGTTGAATAAATAAATACTGAAAGAGATTATACAAATAGTGTCCAATCTGATGCTAAAATCCTAGAGAACAAGGAAACAACATCCAATTCCCTCATACACATATGTATTATCCAGAGACAGAAGTCTGAGAACATAACATTATGAGACTTATTGAAAATAGTTAAATACACTAAGATGTCATAATCAATGGCTGACAACATAGAATGTGCACTCACAAGATGCAGAGAGGTGTCATTTTGAAAATTCAAAAATATATCGGTGATTGTTGGATACATGAGCACGCAAAATAGATTGAACTAAGAGGGTCCAATATGATGGTAAAACCTTAAAAGGGTGTTGTTTTTTTAAAGAATCAAGCTAGTATAGTCAGGATTAATTGATTATTAAAAATTCTCTCTCCTTAAGCTAACAACCAAATTCAATTTCCAAGCTCACTAATATCAATATTGGGCCTCTAGAAGCAGACTGCACAATGTCACCAAAGAATAAAATAACGAGTATAGGCAAAGAGTTCTGATTTCCCTCAAGGGTCTAGAAAACTGAATAGACCGTTCTTGCACGATCGTAGTATGTATTTAACAGATACACCCAATCTAATTTCCTGTACTCACTAAGTGAAGCCAACTTTAAGAAAAGGACAGTCATTAGGGTTGTGGGCCCTAGATGTAGGACACCATGTGTCTCATTAGATAATTAACAAATAGGATCTACTTAAGATGGACTTATATTAGACATAACCAAATGGACAGCTGATTAGATTAGACACGTCATTTATTGTATAGTTATAACACTCATGAGCCAGCATTTCGTCATGAGGGGCATCTCTAATCTCTAACTTCATATGTAAACTGAAGTACCACTAGATAACAAACATTATCTAATAACTAGACGAACCTTAGTTAACAGTATGACCAATATTCCGACGGATATTGTTTTTATTAAAAAAACAAAATGTAAACTATATTTTAGATTATATTTTGTACTTTATGTAATATTTAGCACTTTAACTAAAAACAACATATGGCTTTAAATTAGACCAGTAAGGGTCCAGTCTGTAATTAACGGCATTTTACAGCATTTTGTTTACTACTGCGACATCACTGACGCTATACGTGATGACGTCACATAAACATGATGACTCTACTTTATTAAGCGGTCATCTTGATAGGGTTTAGGTAGCGTATTTTCTCCAAATTCAATTTATCTCCAAATCGAGTTATTCTCCTAGCTTCCCAAAGGACACAATATTTGGACCAAAACACTGTAAACGTGTTTTGTTGTATGACAGAGGACTACAGGACCGCTAATTTTTATCCCAGACGGGTATTGGACATTAATCCAGACCATCCACCTTCCTATTCTTCCCCAATGTACAATTGATACAGGTAATCCTACATATTATGAGGTGGCATTCAAGTTTATTTTTCCTAATACTAAATAGAAAAGTCTATGTTTCCAACAGATTTAAAGGGTGAAATTCAGTCTCATATGGATAAGACTACTAGAAAATTAAGATTATTCCGCCATAACCATCAATCGATAAGTAAAATCTGGAACAAAACCAACATTGTAAGTAGAGTCCTACTAAATAGTAATAGTCACTGATGTAGAAAGAATAGGTATTTAATGACATGTAATCCATTTAGGCGTCACAAGAAGTAACGAAGAGAATAGAGAAGGAAACCCCTTCAATGTACACATGAGTCTTGTCTCAGATGAAAGAATGGGACATCGTCCTTCATGGTTTTTATAAAAAGGTACAGGTCAGCAACTAGCCACTACTTTACTGATTTATGCTTTGTACAGAAGTTCTGTTCAAACATGTATGTGACTGAATGGTAATACCACAGAGTTTATAAGAGTTGGGATCAACATATCCAAATTCAATGTCACATTGACAGATGAACAGTCTAAAACCAAGATGGACCAAAAAAGTAAAAGAAATGGGAAAACAATTTCTCTATGTGCACAATTAATACTCAGATATACGAGTAATTTTTGAAAATGTGGAATATTGACACACAGTTTAATTTTATAACAAGTGTACATATTTTTTAAATAATTGAAGAATTTCTAATGGTATACTTCTGAATACATTATTTGGAGAAAACATAGCCCCTGAAGAAGAGATACAGTCTCGAAACGCGTTAGGCAATAAAAGATTTTAACTGAAGAAAAGAACCTTAAGAGTGATTGCCTTGAAATAATTGAGATTTGAACACTGAGAAAGTAATTTGTATTAAATGTATATGTAACTACTAAAAATCCCCAAATCAGGATAAACATTCTCTAGAAATTTGGGCTTATTTATTGAGCCATAGATAGTGTGCAGGGGAAGCGAGTTCCCCAAATAAGGGAAGCCTTCTTTTTCAAGTTTTCCCATATACAACCCATGTGCCAGGGCTGTAGTTTCTCCTCTGCACCTTTAACATCCAAAACACATACTTCCACCAAATTTGTCAAGACATACATAACTTAAATGTATAAAACGCTGAGAGGAACAAGAGTGCAAGGTATATTTGGAACACATAACAGAGAAAATGGGCCATGCTCCAGCACCCTTTTTGAAGACAGACATGGCATCAAGATGGCCTTTTATAGTGCCCTGATTTGGCCAATGGCAAATAGAATACAAGCACAGTACCAGTGAAGCACACTGCCCTCTGTCCTGGCACAAAACTGTAAATTTGCATCAGCGACATTCATAGATAGCTGGGTGCCTTGCAGAAAGCATTCACACCATGAGCCTCCTCTGAAAGATCCCAATCCTTGTATCAACCTCTCCAAAGACAGGCTTAAGGTTCCATGTTCTAGCACTAGGTTCAAACACATTATCTTGTTTTTATTGTTTATTGTGCAATTGGTTAATGTTCAAACCTTAAGCACTACATGTGTTATAATATATAAAAATAAAAGATTTGCATAAAAATAATACCACATATCTTATTACAAATAGAAAGTTAATAGTCAACTTAATTGTCAGTCTAAAATCATTTGAACAGCCTTCCAAATAAAATATGCAGCAGCAGTGATAGCAATTGATTACGCCCTGTAAATGCTGCTCCAAAATTGATTCGATTCAATTTGTTCAACTGTCGTAACAAATTTCACATATCCTTTTACATACTGAGTTTCTAATCCAAGGAATTTGTTTAAAATGTGTTGGTCAGTCTCAATCTCTAGCTGGGAGAATCGACACAGTCGTAACTCATATGGGATGTTTTTTCAGGCTCCATAATATTCCCAAGTTGGCAATAAGTTGAAGTGCAGATGTAAGAGGAATCGTTTCAGAGATTGATCACAGTACTAGGTCAGATATGTGGGAGGATCATTTAAGGAAAAGCTCTGTTTTGAATAAACCTTATATCTTTTCTTGTTGCCTAATGTACCCACATTTTTTATTCTGTTCCATTCTCTTGACTTCTGTTTTAGGATCTGGTCAATGTTTGGTAGGTCATACGCCTGGTCCAAAGAAATACCCAGAGTAGTCAGTAAGACTTTGGTCGGTTCTTCCAGATCAAGAATAAAGTTGTTGTCTTTTCTGTTTCCATCATTGGCACTCAAAATCTGTACAAGTTTATTTGCATTGTTCTGGGGAGAGAACAGTTTCAGATATAGGAAGGTGCATTGGACTAACCAAGAGGTGGTAAGAGAGCAGATACCAAATGACATCCGTAACACCTCAACTGGTATAGGACTGGGCAAATTCATAGCAGACCAAAGGACTCCCTCAAATGTATCCAACCTATTGACATATTTTGGGTGAGTGCCTGAAGACTGTAAAATATGACTGGGATGATGCTTGTGTTATAGATGATTAACAAGCCTTCTATGTTATTTCCACCCGCAGTGACAGAATATTGTTTAATAATTAGCCATTTTCTCCAAGTCTTAGTGGACACAATATTCCTGTGAACTGAATGGTGGGATTGAGCCTTAGTGGGAAGCCTGGGTATATATAGCTATCAACCACTTTGACGTTGTCTTTGCCAATTTCCTTGTAAAGGTCAGCTTTTCTGGCAGTGACCCCATAGGCACATGATTTTAGTTTTTGTGTGTGTTCATTTTCATGTAGTTGTCTTGTGCAAAGGAGGCCAAGGTATCTATTGAGCGTTGAAGGTACAGGGGGTCTGGTCGAAGAGGACAGTGTCATTAGCGTATCCTATCCATGACACTGCCATGCCATTTACTTTGGGTGGAAAGGTCCTTGCTGCTTTGATCAATGTGTCCATGTCTGAGATATATAGATTGAAGAACAGGGGGGCAAGAATGCACCCCTGCTTCATTCCTGTATTGGTATCAATGTGCAAGCTCAACTACACCTCCTTGTTTAGCCGAACCACAACTGTTCTATCTGAATACAGACACTAATAGGTGTGGATTTATCCCCCAGCGTATGAGTTTGATCCACAGCAGTTCATCGGACACAAGATCAAAGGCTTTGCTATAGTGAACAAGGCAACAATATAGGTTAGAGTCAGATCAAGAAAAATACAGTGACACTGCGAAAAATATTCCAAATGCAATTTATTCAGTACGAGGTCAGACTGACATGTGTTTCGAGCAAAGTTATCTAAACAATATTAGTGAGAATATATTTTGGCTTGAGTCTAGCATTGCTAGGAGCCTGTAATTAAGGGGATCGTGTCTGGGACCCTTTTTGTGACCAGGTATAAGTATGTATCTGCTCCAGCTTTCTGGGATGCATCCCGTGGCCTCAATATGTCTGAATAACTTTAACAGGACTTTTGCCCAGAATTCTGTTTTTTTCTTCAATATTATATTTGCTACTCCACCTGGACCTGGAGCACAGGAAGATTTAAATGTTTTGATTATCATAATGATATCTTCTTCCTCGAATCCCTTGTAAAAAAACTTGTTTTGTCAGATTTATCTGACCAAGTTGGTTTTCACTCCATCCAGCAGCACATATAATTGAGTAACATGCACTGCCCATTTTGATTCAGAGACAGCATTAAGTGCTAAAGATGTTGAACCAGCCAAGAACTCCCTAAAACGCGACCAACATTTTTTGCTGTCATTGGACTTCAAGATTTAAAATAGAGTTAGCCAATTCATGTTAACCAAGGAATGCTCGTGCTGGATCAGCCGATTTTTATATCGGGTTGTAAGCAAAGCTAGTTTGGATATTTCTTTTTCATTTGGCGAGAGATAATGTAGCTTTCTGATCTTCACCCAGTCCTCACAGAAAAGAGCCTTTCTGTGCCAGATGACAGGATCGAATTTAGACAGGTTAGCTTTTCTGGCCCCACAACTGGAATTTTGTCCACCACGTTTTTTACCATCAATTCGACATTCCAAATATGCACGGCCAGCCAGGGTTCAAGGCGGTCTTTATATGTTAGAATCATGTTATTAATATATATCATCTTTTTAGCGGACCACATGACACGATTTCTGGTGTTGTTTAATTTGACTACAGTTGGAATGAAAGAGATAGCATGCAAGTGCTTCATTCTAGTGGTCGATGAGAGTGTTGCATGATCGCTAGGATCATTTTGGCCTATATTTAATGGGCCACAGCTACTAGCCATTTTTATGTTTGCCACCACGTAGTCTAGATATGATTTGGAGGAGTCGTTGGTCCAAGTGTACTTGGAATCGTGAAGATCAGGGATTTTTCTAGGGGGGATAATCAAGTCACTCCCATCAAATAAATTCATCGATCCATGATCAGTGCCACCATTCCTATATATTTCACATGACTGGTTCATTTCCATGCCTGTATCTAGATGTGATCCTAGGTGTAGATCACGAGCATGGAAGTCTCCCGCCATCAGAAACATACTAGTTAGATACTTATACCACCATACGATGAAATTTGCAATTGCTTGTTGGATTTTCAATTTAGCCTTGCTATTTGGAGGGTCGTAAACGTTAGCACTAGGGTTCTTTCGTTGGATTCTGGGAAGGTTAAGGAAGCCGACATAACATAAGGTGAGGCGTCGTCGAAGCGCACTAGTTCCAATGAGATAATGGCTTGAGCACCTATAGCCAGGCCACCACTCGGCAAACCTATGCGTGATCTTTTAGCAGGGTTGCATAGAATGTTCTAGCCGTCAGTGTTAAAGTTACTAGTGAGCCAGGTTTACAATAGCAGGAAAATGTCAGATGAAGTTAAACAAAGCAGTCCTCGTGGCTGGCCAAGAAACGTGCAATGGTCTTTAGTGTTCCATGATATCCATGATAGCGTTAGATCAGTAGCTTTATGTCAAACACTGCTGGGCATTGGTGCTTCGCAGATCCATTTCTCAATGAGATTTATTTCTAAGCAGTTGAAGCAAAGGACTGGCAATAGAAGCAAATAGAGATTTGTGTTCAGAGCCCTGGTTTTTCTCACAGGGATATGGCTTGCCTGCAGCTTGCTGAAATGTCTTAACTGTGTTTGAAGGATCAGCTAGTAGCTGTTTTACTGCAGACTGTAATTCCAAAGCCAAGAATTTCAAGTTCAGGAGCAGATTGTTTCAGCAGAGCCACCATCAAGGGGAGACAAATTCTATGATCGCCCAGTTTCAAAGACTGTCAAACATATGAAGATTCATGTGGATGATGTCAGCAGAATTTATCATTGTTAACTGGGTGATCTTTGAGAACATTTCCATGATGATTTACCGGTTTAAAAAGGGGCTACGATCAGTAGGGTATGTTTCCTCTAATTTTGCCCATTTCCCCAGCATGCTTGTGTTATCATTGATTGCAAAAATGTTCCTATTCGTCAGGCTGGCCGCGCTTTATTCACCTTTTCAGGCATCTGTTGAGGCTGTATCTTAGGACAAACGCTGCTATGAGAGAGCCCAGCAATAGCTGCCACCTCAGATGCTTGGATAACGATGTTCTTTTCTGTTTGAATAGATACATTGCTTGAGGAGTTTTCAGGCTTGGCTGATGTCGTTCCCACCGTCTCATGCGCTTCTGGTACCTCGAGCCAGTGATCTAAAGGGTCTTGCAGCTGAGCTAATCTGACCGCACCATCGCTTAAAGTATGCAACACTGTGGTCTTTGAGGCCATGACCTGATTAGCTTTTTTACAAGCAAAGGCAATAGAAGATGGCCCTAGCCTATCGGCAGCCTTGTGGTTTCACACTTTTTCCTTGTTTTTCAGCAATGTGCATTTCCCTGTCTTTCCATACACTGCCAGATCAGTTGTTGGATTTCTATTTTTTGTTGAAATATTTGGGGGAGGTGGGATCAGGATCTCCTCATAATCCCAATCATCATTTAAAGATGTTTGGAGGTCGATGCAGTCTGCCTCCTGCAAGTCAGGCTTGGTAGAGCAGTTTCCAGCAGAGGCGGTAAGACATTTTTGCAGTGGGATGTTTTCATATTGTGATCAAGTATTCTTTTTTTCCCTGATAATTTCCGGGGAACCCGCTTGCAGATGTTCAGAGTTCTCCAAGATTACATCCACCACCTTTAAATTGCTTCTGCTCCTGTGCGATGGTAGAGCACAGGATCATTAACGCTTCTATATTAGAAGCAATTGCATTTAGTTTAAATGTGATTTGTGTGTCCTCTTTGGTGCTGCAGTAGCTACAAGCGGTTGAGTATTCTAGCTCACTTTCGCTATCACTGTCACAGGCCGTGGTATCCAGGAAGTCAGAAGCTGAAGCACACCTTGCGAGGTCCGGGGAGGCTGGGAGAATGGATCAGGTGGCTCCATGTTTCCCAGCGAATCAAGCTGCAGTCCCAAGCACGTTTTGTTTGTTTGTTTGTTTGTTTATTTATTTATATATATATTTGTAATAAGGATTGGTTATTGTCAATAGTAGGTGAGGATTGGGGTGTTATTGGAGATTGAGAGAATGATGTAGACAAATGATTTTCCACATTGATAGGAGCTGACAGAGTGTTTACAAAGGCTGTGATAGGAGGTTGAGTTTCTGCCACTTTATCAGTCATAACTTTTTAAATACATTTTAGCGTTGGTCTCTGGACTGCTTGGTCTTTTAATAGGACGTGAACAAGCTGTATTTCCTAGTGGCCGCGTTCTTCATCCCTTTGAGGTAGAGGCTGTCACTGTGCTCGTTGCACACTAAGACAGAGATTCTCTAAATAGGTGGATGGTGGGTAATTTGCAATGCTAAGCTCTGCCAGCCATTGGTGTGAGGTGACACCAGGCTGGGCAGCACTTAAGCGGTGCACAATACATTTGTAACCAACCAACCCTTTGCAGTTGCCGCAGCAGTGATAAGCGGCATGAGCTGTCATCGGGCTCAGGCCCTAGAAACCAAACTCTGACCTTGCGGCAGACTGCTTCCTATGCTTCTGCCTCACTTCACGGTACTGTGAGGGCTATGTCCAAGTGTGTGCATCCAGGACGCGAGTTGGTCATAGTGGGTGGCAGAGCTTTACCGTGCCATGCAGGGTGGGGACCAATTTGTAGCAGTAGGGTCACTTTAATAGCACCATATGCAAAATGCAGCACGTTTTGCCTCTTACCGCCCACGCTCCAGAATTCCCCAAGGGTTTCACCGTCACTACACTGGCACCAGACACCAAACACACAGCAGCACACTGCTTGTGCTCTGCACATATAGTGTGTTTTAAGTCCTGTGCTTGTGCTGTCAGGTGAAAGCTCCTCCTCCAGATCACCAACAGTGAAAGCAGACTTGACTTCTGCAATGTTCTGCTCCAGTGCCACCAAACACACAGCTGCACACTGTGGGCGCTACGTGCATATAGTGTATTTTTAAGTCCTGTGCTTGTGCTGCCAGGCGACAGCTCCTCCTCCAGATCACAAACAGGGAAATCAGACTTGACTTTTGCAATGTTCTGCTCCAGTACCTCAAACACACAGCTGCACTCTGCGCATATAGTGTGTTTTTCAATCCTGTGCGTGTGCTGCCAGGTGAAAGCTCCTCCTCCACATTACAGACAGTGAAAGCAGACTCGACTTCTGCAATGTTCCACTCCAGCACCTCCAAACACACAGCTGCACACCACAGAAGCACATTATCACCTGATTAGGTCGTGTATCTTCCCCCAAAAGGATTCTCCAAGGAGGCTACAGTATGTCAGCATGGCGCGTATCAGGTATTCCATGTTCAGTCCGTAGCAATCAAGATCACGGTTTTTCCACATTCTTCAGCACCAAAGGAAACAGAGGGGAATGGAGGGAGCCTGTAGACCACGCCAAACATCCAGGGAATCACAGGTGCATGTCCCAGAGAGCTCCCCTTTGGAAACTCCCTGAAGCAAAATGTCTTGCACTTCTTGCCTGTGTTGGTCGTAAACAGATAGATCTGGGCAAGCCCCAAATGGAGAAAATCTCCTCCAAGATCGCACCTTTAGCTCCTACTTGTATGAAAACCCCAACAGATGACTCAGCGCATCTGCTTGCACATTAAAACTGCTGGCAAGGTGATACGCTGTCACAGTTACCTCAGTCTTGATCATCCAAAGCCAAAGTTTAAACAACCTAACACCAGTGGTGTAGATGTGAGGACTTGAACAGTCGAACCCTTGATGGCAAAAAAAGAAAAAAATGTCAGATAGACTGACTAAGTGGCAGTTAGTTAACGTGAAAGGAATTCCCGGGGCCTTCACACAGTCTGCAGACCATCTCCCAATCCTAGAAGGAATGCATCCATGACTAGGGCGACTGTCAGCCACGGCTGCCAGGATGAGGCACCCAGAAGTAAGCAGGCTGTGAATGTCCACCAAAGAAGACCCTTGTGAGCCTGAAGGAGCACCAGGATAATATCTGTCATGCCCCTCAGAGACCACTGTAGCAACTGCATCTTCAGTCTTGCAATGAAGATGCAGGACGCCATGAGCCCTAGCATCCCCAAGAAAACCCCACCCAATAGTCCCCTGTTCATCTGAAAGAGTTACTGTGGTCTGCATATATGTAATTCTCTTTGTGGAGGGAAAGCCATGCCTCACTCCATATTCTGCCCCTATAAACTGTAAGCTTGTGGAGGGGGCCAGAAAGGACTTCTTTAGGTTTATAGAGAAACCTTATAAGTGAAGAAGAGCACAGGTCGTCTCTGAGTCCAATAAGGCTCCTTTTATGGGCTGGCCATCAGGAGCCAGTTGTCGAGCTAATAGTTAAGAAAATACATGCAACTCATCTGCTGTGCAAAGGAAAAACCATCACTGCCATCACCTTTGGGAATAATCTCAGGGCTGAAATGAGGCCAACTGGGAGCAACGCCAAATGGTACTGTGTGCTACCCACACAATAACAGATATGTCAGAGGTTTGGGATGGGTAGTATATGTCCTTTTAATCTAAAGACACAATGTAATTGTGCAGCTCCAAAGCCTGGAGGTTCTGTGCAAGGGTGACAATGTTGAATTGGTCCTTTCGAGAAGCTTGTTGAGGAAACTCAGATCTATGATTTATCTGAGTCCTCCTTCTTTGGAGCTAGGAAGTGACATGAATGTCAATCTTTTCTGATTGCTCTGGTGTAACAACCACTAATATCTTCAGCATGAGTGGCGACACTGCTTGGGGTCCGTAGAAGGCATAGGCAAAGCAAGGGGATTTCAGTAGGGTTTTCACATGAAGGACGGGTAATGATGACCTTTGTCCAAGATCTGAAGTGTCCACTTGTCGGAAGTTGTTTCCTACCATGCCCTTTTGAAGAGCCAAACCCTGCCCACTACAGGAGACTCATGCAACATTGGGGTAAAAACAAAAGTATTTTGTTTTCCCCTCAATGTCGCGTGGTTCTACTGTGCTTGGTTTTTGAGACCTGAGCCTGAAGGAAGTGCAGAGGGTTCTGGCTTCTCTCGTGATGCACATGTACCCCTCTGCAGATAATAACACCGTTTCTGATGCAGTTGCTGAAGCTGCTACACTCACTGTTGCACCCAAGTCCGATCCTTAGTCAGGAGATTGAAAAAATGAAAAAAAAGATAAAGATGCACGTGCCGACAGAAACAACAATCTCATCATCTGACGAGAATCTCTAAACGTCCGGAGGCTCTGGTCATCCTTGAACCAAACAAATCACAATTGTCAAATGATATGTCTAGTGGTTTGGGCTGGACTGTGGAGTCCCTGCACACTTCCAAGATGATCTGCACCGTGTCTTTGCCATACTGGACCAGCTGTGTGAAAGATGGCTGCCCGCCCCGCTATTTTAGCATCCTTCCACATAGGGAGTATGGCACACAGATACAGGAGGCATTATCTACTCTAAGTGCAAGTCTACCATACAGAAAAGGGGAAGTACAGGGTACTCCACAGGCTCCAGTACCACAGTAAGATAACTCAGTGGGTTAACTAACCTTCTGCAGACACCAGCGTGCAACCTGTGATTATAGAGCTAAATACAGATCTGCTACAACAGAGTCTGAGTTACAATTTGCTCCCAAAACTGTATAAACAGTTCTACATTGTTACATCAAAAGAAACAACTGGGTGGTAATTTACTTTGCTGTAGCTTTGTTTTTTTGTAAATTGTTCTCCTAGTAGCTTTGTTTTCTTCTTGTAATGGAGTGAGACCCATCATGCTCCACAACTTCCAACCCACCATTCCCTACCTTGGCAAAATGCCTGATCACGGGTATGGCCAGGGCAAATAGCGTTACCGCTACTAGGTCCAGTGCTATTAGGGCAGGATCACGAGTAGCGGGTTAACGGTTATTGCCCATTCCTCATTGGGTACATTATACCAAATGGGACTGGGGGCGCTATTAGCACCGGCGCAAACTGCGCCGGCACTAATAGTGCCGAAAATGCTCATTCATGCTTCATTCCGCTGGTGCATTTACCTCCAGCTTTGAGCTGGAGGTAAATGTGGCCATACTCAGGATTGGATGGATCATTAAATGCAGTGGTAATAGCATTACCACCGAATTCAAAAGCTACCACCCAACCCGTGATCAGGCCCAAAGTAAATTACCTTTCCGTAGTTTATTTCAATAAAACAACAGTGTATAGCATACAATGATGTGTAATGTGTATCTAAAACATAAAATTCAGCCTATGAAAAGATATCTGCAAATTTGCACAAAGTTGCTAGTGTCTGTAACGTTGACTTTGCCGCTGACCCCCCTTGCCCCCCCATGTCTCAACTGATCGGTTTAGAAAATGGGTTCAATTCCACCTATCTATGGATCTTTCCAGGAGCCACAGTACAGTAGATGACCTGTTTGGGAGGACTAATCAATAACCAACCTAAAAAGAATGTGTTTTCTACTTGTAGCAAGTGGCATTATTGATTCATCCTGATTTCAAGGTATTTTGAAGAATCCCACTCATAACAAGACAATTTTTTCGATATCTAGTCTTGCCAAATGTATGAACTAAGAGCCCATTAGCCTGGAGAGGAGGGAATGAATGCATGTCCTACTGTAGAAACACTACCACCCTTAAACGAAACCACATACGTTTATCTGCCTTGGGTGTCTAGCCTTACAAATCACATTACAGCAGGCATCACAATGGAATTGGTAGATTCCATTACAGGTTCTTCCATCGAGGGAGAAATCAGCACATTTTTGTCAACTAATTTTACCCCAAATATATGTTAGGGGGTGGGTTAGGGTAATACAAAAGGTAGTGGGTGGGGGAGCAGCGAGGGGGTCTCCTCCCCATACATTTGCGGTAAAATATCCTACCAAAAAAAAGAAATTTGATGAATTCTTCCTTGATGAAAACATCTCGAGGAAATCCCAAAGAACCATCACAATGATGCTGCCATGCTGGGTCACCAAATCACCACTTGCCGAATTCACAATAGCCCATCTTCAATATCACACAACCAAGCTGTCATAGTCATTACACCACTGAGGTTTTCAAAACCCTCCCTCAAACTATGTCATATTTGTGTCACTCTTGACATTTTTCAGTGTTTCTTTTGCTTATTCCAGAAGCCTGTGGCCTACAACATCTGTACTGAACGAAGGCGCCATGCAATACAATGTCCGTTCAGCATTGTCTGGGAAACGCATACAATATGTGATATTTACATATGTAGCCCCATTTGCAACCAAGCAGGACGCTCTGTATGAATGTATGTATTTATGGAACCTAGCTAGAAAGCAACGGAGTGATGTACAAAGAAAGACAGGACGTTACTGAGAGACAGAGAAGGAAGGGAGAGCAAGGTGAGTAATTCATGCTTGCTTTTTCTATGGCTCATCCTTATTCAAGGAGACTCAATTGGAAATGGCCCACCTGACCTGATCCCGATTGATTGTGTCTACAGCATGTAGTATGACATGCACTCCCAGAACCTCATCTTTGGTGGGAGGGGACAGCATTATATCTCAGAAAAGTCTACTTATTTACAAAACAATTTTCAATGGGACTTTCCCATTTCAAAACATGTTTGTAAATTAGGCCTTAAGTCTAAGAGAATACCAACACATAACATCAGACATGCAACCGCGAAAGCATGAACAAAATGCAAGGGGGTTTGTTGGTATATGTTTATGTCACAAAATTGGCAATCCAAATAACGATTCTGAAGACGTTACTGTGAGGTACACTGACATACTCTTGGCTTGCTTATAGTAAGAGGTATGCCAGAGCTACCCATAATAACTTCTTTGTGAATCAAATAGCCATCTCCAGGTGTAAGTCCAAGGTAAATCGGCCCGTCGCATGCAGCTTCATTTACCTTTCATCCTCTTTGCACAAAGCATGCTTTGATGCAGCTCCTCGAGGACTGCCTTGGACGCAAGCTGAAGGTTTTCGATGATGAGCCAGCCATCTTGATTCATCATATCATCTAGGGATGCCTTGAGCTCAGGAGCGCATCCCTTCTTGATGCTTACAATGGATGCAGGAATACTTCTATCCTGAGGGACGGACATGACAATAAGTCAATACAACATAATGGAGAAAAGAGATGGAAAAAATAATGTATTCATTGCTTTACGTGTTTTTTTAACCTTTCTGTTTACAGATTTTACATGTTGTCAAATAAAGAAAAGCAAGCCAAACAAAATGTATGAAATACAACGGAATAGGAATAAAACCCCAATGGCAATAGAAGAGTATCCTGCCAACTGATACAACATTTTCCAGAACATTGAAAATTCAGTTTAACAGTAGACAAAATAACACAATGGAAGTCATCCCTAAACATACTCTCCCTAGACGTGACTACAACCAAACACATGCAATAATGCTGGGGTAGAAAATAAAAGAATGTTGGAGTGTACAAGTCTAGAGGTGGAGTCAAGTACCCCTAACAAAAGCTCTGCACCCATGCTGCCTATATGTTGGGAACCGGAAATTGCAACACGTGCAGTGCCAGCAAGCATGCCTGTACCACAGAAAATCATGGAAATAAGGTATCCATTAAGAAAACCTTAAGAAGCGTGAAAACGAATGAAGGAGATGATTGCTGACGTCATGCGGAGTAGAAGATTATGCACCTGGAAAAAATGCATGAGGCAGGAGAATATAGACATTCTATACGCTCTGAAGAGAAGATGGTAAAGATGAGCAACATTTCGGGCTTGAGATGAAGATGCTCATGCTACAGAAATGCTGAAGAACATTTAAATCAGTTTACACTTGTACAGACGCAGGAATGCAAGTAGACAAAGTAATCTTAAGGTTGGCTGCATAGTGAATAGTTTTGCGGTGATGCGCCAATGTATAGGTATGTATAGAACCTGGATATTCCACAGTGCACTTTAAGCAAGGCTGACCCCCGTGATTGGAAAGAGTTTTCAGTGTGGCGTAGATGAAAAATTACTGATGGCGAGAGAGAAATTAAAGAAAGGCTTGGCTGGCCCAGCATCAAGAAGACGAGGCCACTGTGAGCCTGGGTCTCAATCCAGAAGTTACAGTGAACGTGAGAAAGAAACAAACTTCTATTTGAAATAGAATGGAAATACACTGAAGGCTTCAAGAGTTCATCTTTTAATAGAATTAAATGCTACAAAATGCTTGAAACTGCTGTCTCCCAATCACATGGTCAGATCAGAAGAGACTTTGGGTCGAGCTACACCGAAACCAAGAAGAAACTCCATTTATTTCTCAGACGCAGAGAGCCTCTAGGAGGCCCAGTTCAAAGCCCAATTGACTGGCAGACTGCAAAAGTGTGAGACTGTTCCCCTTCACCACCCTGCTCCTCACCTGTTGCTTCTTCTTGTCCGTCCTTAGTGAGTAGTGATTGCTTCCGCGGAGCCTTGGGTTTATCCTTGGTGGGTTTCTCTCGGGACTTCCTGTCATATAAATAGGGCCTGGCTCCCTCGGAGGCCACCTCGACAGAAAGTGGAACCTGTCTTGGGGGGCCCCGAGGAGCCAAGCCCCCGCAACAGGGAAAAAGCCGGTGGAAGGCAAAAAACCCTGTGAAAATGTTCCAGGAGGTGGGTCCTTGGATAGAGCTTCTTCAGTAGCCGGATCCAGATGATCGTACAGGTAAGTAAAGGTTCAGGTAATTTTGATCCGTGCTGTAGACAATGATGAGGGTATGATGGGGAGGTTCAGGTAAACCAGTTCCCAATCCGAACTGTAGTTGCCATGGACTAATGAGTGGAGTAATTGTAGAGGAAGACAGGAGGTAAACAAAGTAGAAGACCGGAAGCGTAACAACAAAGGATAAAAGGGCAGTTTATAGACAAAGTCCCTACTTACCAGAGAAAGGCAGATCCACTAAATGATCAGGGAGGAACGCGAAGAATCGCGAGGGTGGCAGACAGGGGGCCGCAAGTCGGAACGGCAAGAAGCCTTAAGTGAAAGGAAAGGACGGAGGATGAGGGAGGAACGTGAAGAATCGCGAGGGTGGCAGACCGGGGGCCACAAGTCTGAATGGCAAAAAGCCTAAAGTGAAAGGAAAGGGCGGAGGATACGAGGCGGCAGAGTGTAGAGAGAACAAGAGAAGGGGAGTAGTAGCACGGGCTGGCGGGCTGACGAGGAACAGTAGAAGGCAGAGAAAAAGCCAAACAGAGGTTTAGCCGGAGCAAACGTATTGAGGCGGATAACACAGATACAACGCGCTGGATGGTGGGCGGGGCTTGCTTAAATAACGGTGTCCGCCATCTTGGTTGAGGGCTAGCCCGTTGCTTAAAGGATCTTCGTGACGATACCTTCCACGTATGCCAAAGCTTCCAGGGACGGGTCCTGACAGTATAACCTCTCTCCCTACGGAAACCCCCTGGCTTCCCCGGGTATCTCAGATGAAACCTTCTCAATAACCTGGGGGCATGCAGATGGTGACTGGGTTCCCAAGTTCTTTCTTCCATGGAGTAACCCTTACAATGGACTAGATATTGAAGACCTCCCTGGCGATAAAGTGAATTCACCAAGTAATCCACCTCATACTTGTGGTTCTCCAGTAGTCCGTGTCTTGGTCTTCTGAGTCTTGCGTAGAAAAGGATCCTCTTTATATTCCTTGAGTAGAGAAGTGTGGAACAATGGGTGTACTCTCTGAAGACCTTTAGGTAGGCGTAGTTCATAGACTACTGGATTTATTTGTCTTACAATGGGATAAGGTCCTAGATATGGTGGGGCAAACTTGCCGGTATGTATCCATCTAGGTAGATACTTTTTAGATAACCAGACCCTTTGTCCGGACTTCCATTCTGGATTGGATCGTCAACTTCTATCTGCCCACTTCTTCTGTGCTTGTTGACTGTCCTCAAGTGCTTCTTTAGCCATTTTATGTACCTTTGTGAGTTTTGATAATCTGTCATCTATGGCTGGAGATCTGGTCGGCAGCATTCCGGTCCAGTGATAGTTGTTGTTATAAGCGAACTCGGCCTGTGCTAGGAATGAAGAACACTTCTCCTGTCTATTGCTACAAAAAAATCTCAAGTATTGCTCCAGTCCGGCATTGAGTCTCCCTGTCTGACCATTACTTTGGGGGTGAAAACCGGAAGACAGTTCTCGGTTAATCCCTAATTGTTGACATAACAATGTCCAGAACTTGGAGGTGAATTGAGTACCTCTGTCAGAAATTATGGTCCGGGGTAATCCATGAATACGTATTACTTCTTGGAGAAAGACTGAAGCCGTCTTAGGGGCTGACAGGAGACCTTCTAGTGCTGAAAAATGAGCCATCTTACTGCAAGCATCTACTGTCACCATTATTGCAGTCTTTCCCTCAGATTCTGGCAGGTCAACGATAACATCCATGGAAATGTGTTCCCAAGGCCGGGCCAGTAGAATAGGTTGCTGCTGTTTGCCCAATGGTTTAACCGTTTGGTACTTGTTTGCTGCACAAATTGGACATGACGATACATATCTTTCCACATCCTTGTGTAGTTCGGCCCACCAGAACCTTCGGCTTATGAGATCCTGGGTCTTCCTGATACTAGTATGTCCAGCGAGGGGGGTATCATGGCACCATGAAAGGATCTGTTCCTGAAGATTCTTAGAAGGGAGGAACAACGCCGTTCCATGGTAGTACAGATCATCGTTGGCCTGAGTAACTGTGGTTGGGAAGGCGGGCAGTAGACCGTATTGGGTTGTAAGTTCTTGAAGAAATGACGTGACACTTGCCATGACCTTCAGGTTGGGAAGTAAGAGGTCGTGATCTTGATAAAGGTTTGTTTCCTCTCCTTGACATCTATAGAGAGCATCGGCCATCCTGTTTTCTGATCCGAGTAAGAGATGTTGAAATCAAATTGGGAGAAAAAATATGCCTATCGGGCATGTCGGGTATTGGTGTACTCCATCTGCTGCAACGCTCTGAGGTTACGGTGATCCGTTCGTACCTGAAAAGGGTGAGCTGCTCCCTGAAGCAAATGTCTCCACTCTTGACATGCCAACTTAATGGCCAGTAGTTCTCTTTCTAGAACCGAGTAATTGCGTTCACTCGTAGTCAAAGTCTTTGAATAATAAGCTACTGGATGTGTGAGTCCGTCTTCCGCCTCTTGCAGGAGAATGGCTCCCACCGCTCCCCCAGAGGTGTCTGTTTCCACTATAAAGGGCCTTGCTTGATTTGGTTGCACCAATATGGGAGCTGAGGTGAACATCTCCTTGAGACATAAGAACGCTTCCTTTTGTTCAGGACCAAATAAGAATGTAACTCCTTTCTTGAGTAGACCTGTAATGGGTAACATCTGGTTGAAAAAGTTCGGGATGAATTGACGATAGAAATTAGCTAGGCCCAGGAAAGACTGGACCTCTTTAACACTTATTGGCTCCTTCCATTCTAGTATGGCCTTTATCTTCCCTGGCTCCATCTTGATTCCTTCCTTCGAGAGGATATATCCCAGATAAGAGACCGAAGTCACTTCAAACTGACACTTCTCAGGTTTAACAAGGAGGTGGTTCGCTCGGAGTCTGTGTAACAACCTTCTGACCTGTTTACGATGTTTCTGGAGCTCTTGAGTGTAGATAAGAATGTCATCCAGGTAAATGACTACCGACACAAACAACATGTCCGAGAAGATCTTGAAAAGAACCCACAAGGGGAGAGAGAGGGAGGTGATGACCCTGGGACCTTGGTCCTGCAGTCAGGTGAATGATGTGTCTGTCTCTGGGAGAGACAACCACCTGTACATTCGTTAATTTGTTCTAAGCACAAAACAGGTTTTTTTTTAAAAAAACATTTTGATGTGAAAATCACAATTGACTGATGTTCAATTCAAATTGCAGGAGATTATTTCAACTTTATTCATATAAAGTTGTAACAAAAGGAATTCTTTTGAAAGGGAAAAACAACCACTAGATAGTGACAATTAAAACTATTTTTTTTTATTTTTGGTCACAATACAGTACCTCTAAAAAATGATTTACTAAAAAACAACAATCCATGTGCACTATTGTTGTGGTGAAGTGGAATCAAACTACCAGATTGACACAATGATATTAGTGGGATAAGAGCATGAAAAACGAAAGTAATAAGGACCCAGTGGGTAAGCACTCAATGACCAACATCAACTGAGAAGAGGTAGAGCATTTATAGGTAGAACTAGCTCTATCATGTGAGAAGAACCTCTGATATTTCTTAGGTTTTATTTTGTGAAAGTCTACATATGTTTCGGCTATTGACACCAAAAGAAATCAGGCAATGCACAAAAAAACGTTGTCTGTTGGTGCAGATGTAGCCGTCTTTAGGACAAAGGAGAAACAAGATGTTCTAATGATTTGACAGTGTTGAGTACTTCATATACATCGTGCTGTGTCGTTAGAAAAGGCACGAAACCCACGTTGTTGTTCTCGGAAGGTCTTTTATAAGATTGAGAAGAAAGTGTAAAACTTTTTAGAGTTAATTGGTTTTAGTACGCCATTGTAGACACTGAAAGGACATTTTTCAAGGCTTTAACATTTCTTGAACGTAGGCTCTTTTGGAATAATAAATGTAAATGCAGCAGGGTGGCTTGAACGTGACCTCTAGAGGAAGTCAACAAGGCTTCGCCTACACGAGCGCGCCAATGCTGCACTTTTAAACGTGTCCGGGGCCCGGGATATCCGCGGTGTTACTGGCAACAAAACCAGTGGAGCAGTAAAGCCGCTCAGAGCCTGCGTGCTTCCGTGAACAGCTCAGAGAAGATCTTGTCAATGAACCTTTGGAAGACCGCAGGGGCATTCACAAGGCCAAAGGGCATCACCCTATATTCGTATAACCCGAATGGGGTTCGAAAAGCGGTTTTCCATTCATCTCCTCTCCTCACTCTGAGGAGATGGTAAGCTCCTCTGAGGTCCAGTTTGTTGAAATACGAAGCCCCTCTGACTGCTTCTAGGATATCTCAAATCAGAGGCATGGGGTAGTGATCTTGAATAGTGATCCGATTCAACCCTCTGTAGTCAATACAGGGTCGTAGTTCGGTAGTATCCTTCTTTGGAATGAAAAATAACGAGGCCCCTCCTGATGATCTTGATTCCTGAATGAGTCCATTCTGAAGATTATCGTCAAGATATGTTCTGAGAGCTTGTCTTTCGGAAAGAGACAAGGGATACATCCTGCCAAATGGGATGACCGACACAGGATGGAGTTCTATGGCACAGTCCTCTGGCCTATGAGGAGGTAAGAGTTTGGGTATAGTGTCTTCAAACACCTCAGCGTACTCCTGGTACTGTCGAGGAATAGATGAGACCACCTTGAGGTGGGGTGGTCCATTCTCCTTATCTTCTTCCTTGTCTTGATAAATTGATTTACAGTTGTGTTCACAGTAGGCAGAGTCAAACCGGACGCAGTTGGAAGTCCAATTGATCTGCGGATTGTGTCTTCTTAGCCATGGTATTCCTATCACCTAGGGAAAATGACCTGCTCTAATGAGATCAAATACCATTAGTTCATGATGTTCTCCCAAGGCCATATGTAAGGGTATAGTCTCTTGATTGGATGGGACCTGAGGACAAGGGTGGACCATCCACCCCTTCCACCGGAGTGGATCTTTCCTTCTGCCTAGTAGGAATTCTTTGTTCCTTTACACATTCTGCATCCATAAAGTTCCCTGCTGCTCCGCAGTCCAGCATGGCATATACTTCTATGTGAGAGGCACTTGTTGTCCAGAGTATAACTCGAAATACCATCAGACTATTATCCTCCTTTAATTCTCATGGTCTGGTAAGGTAGCAAGGACTGTGTCTTGTTCCCCCGAGACCTCCCTTGCAAAGGACCGAGGATTGAAGTTTTCCTTCCTTCATGGGGGCACTTCAGGACAGTCTCTGAGTAGATGCTTCGAGGAGCCGCAATATAAACAGAGGCCTGAGTCCTTCCGTCTTTTGCATTCTGCAGGCGTTAAAGGGCCTCGGGCTGCCCCTATCTGCATAGGTTCCTCCGAGGTAGACACCTCTCTAGGTGGGTGAGGAGCCAGGCTTGGTGATGGACGATTCATGCGAGGTCTTCTACTTTCCTGGCGACGTTCATTTAGTCGGTACTCTAACTGCAGGGTGAGTGTCATAAGATCTTGGAACGACGGAGGTCGAGCTACACGGGCTAGTTCATCCTTTAATTCGTCATGGAGTCCTCTCCGAAAGATAGTCTGTTTACAGAATCTGGCTAGTCAGTCTTTGCAGCTAGTCTCAGGAAGTGAGATATGTTGGTCTGCAGTACGTATTCCCTTGTTTGACATCAAGAATTGCTTCCAATGAGGTGTAGAGCACTTCTGGACGATCAAACCTTCCCTTAAAGAGATCCACAAATTGGTCATAATTCATCAATGTGGGATTTTTTCGTGTCACCAACGGGGTGGCCCAGGCCAAGGCATTCCCGGTGAGATTGGCTATAAGGAATCCCACCTAAGGCGAAGTATACGTGACAGGCATCCAAGTATTCCTTTAGACCTCCCGGGTAGCCATCGCATTTACCGAAGGATAAGGGCATGGGTGGTAAATCTCCTTGATCGTCCCTATGTAGGACTACTTGTTGGTGCAGTGCTGCGTTTTCTGTCTTGAGAGATTGAACTTCTAGGGTTAGACCCTGTAAAGCGGCTACCAGTTCCTGATATTGTTCTAGGGAAGCCATGAGCCTGTCTGGGCGTTGTATACTGTCAGACTGTTCCCCTTCACCACCCTCCTCCTCACCTGTTGCTTCCTCTTGTCCGTCCTTAGTGAGTAGTGATTGCTTCTGTGGAGCCTTGGGTTTATCCTTGGTGGGTTTCTCTCGGGACTTCCTGTCATGTAAATAGGGCCTGGCTCCCTCGGAGGCCACCTCGACAGGAAGTGGAACCTGTCTTGGGGGGCCCCGAGGAGCCAAGCCCCCGTGACAGGGAAAAGGCCGGTGGACAGCAAAAAACCCTGTGAAAATGTTCCAAGAGGTGAGTCCTTGGATAGAGCTTCTTCAGTAGCCGGATCCAGATGATCGTACAGGTAAGTAAAGGTTCAGGTAATTTTGATCCGTGCTGTAGACAATGATGAGGGTATGATGTGGAGGTTCAGGTAAACCAGTTCCCAATCCGAACTGTAGTTGCCGTGGACTGATGAGTGGAGTAATTGTAGAGGAATACAGGAGGTAAACAAAGTAGAAGACGGGAAGCGTAACAAAGGATAAAAGGGGAGTTTATGGACAAAGTCCCTACTTACCAGAGAAAGGTAGATCCACTAAATGATCAGGGCAGAATGCGAAGAATCGCAAGGGTGGCGGACCGGGGGCCACAAGTCGGAACGGCAAGAAGCCTTAAGTGAAAGGAAAGGACGGAAGATGAAGGAGGAACGCAAAGAATTGCGAGGGTGGCAGACCGGGGGCCGCAAGTCTGAACGGCAAAAAGCCTAAAGTGAAAGGAAAGGGCAGAGGATACGAGGCGACAGAGTGTCGAGAGAACAAGAGAAGGGGAGTAGTAGCACGGGCTGGTGGGCTGACGAGGAACAGTAGAAGGCAGAGAAAAAGCCAAACAGAGGTTTAGCCAGAGCGAACGTATCGAGGCGGATAACACAGATACAACGCACTGGATGGTGGGCGGGGCTTGCTTAAATAACGGTGTCTGCCATCTTGGTTGAGGGCTAGCCCGTTACTTAAAGGATCTTCGTGACAATACCTTCCACGTATGCCAAAGCTTCCAGGGATGGATCCTGACAAAAAGTGATTATAGATGTGTGGCTAATTGGAAGGGGAGGCATGATCACGCCGACTATCCATGAACTTGGAATGGTAGCCTGCGTGCTGCTAGCGTCTGGAATGTTCCAGAGGGGTGCAAAGGTACCAAACCAATGGTAGAGGGCCATGTATTAAAGAGCCCTATAGTTTGTATAACCAATGAAGTGTCGTGTATTAGAGTTACACGAAAGATGATTTGCACTTGGGAGGGGCTTAGTTGCCCACCTGACAGTAGAAACCCAATCACTTCCCCCCATTAGTATGGAACGTATACTTTGATGTTCCCTGTAATCCTATCACATCCCCGAGTAAGTTTTTGTTGTTTTCCACGTAGTGTGATATCACTTATGACGAGTTTTTACTCTAAAAGTTATGTTTTTTATTAAATGCTCTGAGATAAATCTAGCGAACGTCAGATGACGTCTGTTGTAACTCCCTGTTTTAGATAATTGCAAATAAAACAGCACCGTTTTGCCAACTTCCTGAGTCGGTTTGATTAATGATGTTTGAGTAACTTCAGCATCCCCATTCATCTTAAAGTATTGCTACCTCGTCTTAAAGGGCCCTATGTATATGGGTTCACAATGTTAACTTTTCACGCATTAGGAATAGTTATATTTCTAGAAATTTGGTTTGGGCAATGCAACTTTCTTTAAAAGTCACCTGCAAATATTTGCGGCTTACCTCCATAAAATTTAGGTCCACTGGTGCCCGAAAAAGTTTTTTCCTTGTATATCAAGTGTGATGGCAACCCGATCTAGAAATGTAATGTATTCCAGCTCTAGTGTGGGATGTTGGCACAAGAGGTGAAAAAATACGCAGGCTAGTAAAAGAATGTGCGCAGGGTGACTGAAACCCTGTCCCTCTACTCTACAGAGATCTTACCATGCCCCCGTACGACAATGGTATATGTTTTAATGTTTTAGGACTCTGCAGGAACTGTCAGCGTGACCTGAGCAAACCTTTTCAAGTCAAGTTAAGAGATTCAGCGAAACCACTTTGACTACATAGTGCATTTCATGTACTATTGCATATACAATGGAGCATATGCTTTGCACACCATTTTTGCTTATTGGGTAATAAGTGATGCAGTCAAGAGGGTTTGCTCCAGACCCAAATACAGACCTATTGTTTCTACTGAAGTAAATTGAGCAAACTGATTTTCGATTAAATGGGAACAAATTGTTTTTCCTCATTTTAAAACTATGTACACAAGGAATACAGTTTAAAAACTGTTCGCTCAATTTCCTGTCAGTTAAACATAACACCGTTTGCAAAATATCATAACTTTATTTTTGCCTTAGCGCAAACATTTTTCTTCAATTCCCTGTTATACGTGCAACCAAATTGGTACAAAACGGATCTGTTCCAATGTTTGTAAAAGTGAAAAGCGTGTTTATTTTATCAGGCCACAATTAGAAGTAAAACGATGGTAACACTCCCAATGTCAATTATCTGCCTGAATTCATAAAAATCAATCTAATGTATGCTGCACAATAGTGGCCTGAGACAGGGATATCCACTTCTATTCAAAGGCTTTCAGTTGGAACAGTTTCCAACCTTCCTAGTGAAATTATGAATGGAAGTGTATGTTCTCGGATGCTTCAAAATGAGCATCACTAAGAATTTGTGATGTGGTAAAAAGTTGTGGAAACAGAAGTACTGCACTTTTTCAGCACACATTCCAGCTTTGAAGGTAAATGGAGAAAATACCTCCATCAAATTCCTGGAGCTTTTTCTCCCCATTACCACCAGGAAATGGAGGCTATACTGTGGGTCGAATTGGGAGCCACGTTAAACGCTCCGAATCCCCACTCGAGACCCATGGACCTCTTGAATGGAGAGTAAAACCCCAAATCCACCGTTCATAATATAGAAGATTTATTGTGATTATGAGTGGGCCAAATAGCGTTTTTCTCAGAAAGATAACGTGAGCCATAACATTTGCTAACTGCCACTTCTCCCCTCAATTTTCGTGGGTCCAGTAAATGGTCACGTGGAGAGAACCTCTCTGCATGTTTATCTACCTTGGAGTGGTGCACAGTGTGGGAAAGTGCTCTAGGGCAACGGAAACCGGCACGGTCTACACATGAATCTGATGTAGCAGTTAGGTGTTTGTGAGGGGGGGGGGGGACTGGAACCTCTTTGAACTCTTCCTGGTGTTTCACACCTGAGAAAAGAAGGTAAAATCCATAGACATCCTTTGTAATGACAGCCACGATCGTTGTGAATTGTGAACATATAGGTCACTGCTGTAGAGGTTAAAGTGCATTGTCTATCTGTCAAAATGGCATGGGAACTCAGCCTACTAGGACTCCTGTGCTGTTTTCTGCAATAAATGGTAAGCCGGTAAGGTGGCTCAGCGGGTTAAACACTCGTTGCTGAAATCTGGTTTGATCTAGAGGTTGCAGGACAATGCAGCCTTTCACCCTTCCAAGGTCGATAAACGAGTACCAATTTCGATTGGGTATTAATGTATGTAAATATGTCAGTTGTCAAGCGCTTTAGATTAAAGGGCTATATAAAAAACAAATTATATTATTATTATAATTGGAAAATGATCAAAATGTCCAAAGTTTACATTGGAGACACTGTTAAATACACAATGTACATAATACTGACGGAACAAACTCATCTTACAAAGACTGCCAATTATTTCATGATCCTCTATTTGTGATGTTATTGAATATTTATTGGGGTAGTTCGTTCAGAAATGTTATTGGCCCAATCGATCGGGCATGTATTTCCAAACATACACTGAACGTTTTTAAAAACATTTCCAATGCAACTTACCCAAGTTTTTTGCACTTTAACACATGCGAAAAACGACAGGTTGGGTACTGCCATCTTGTGCTAATCTTATCCATTTATCCATCACCCTAAGTTCAAGTGCCCTTGTGGCACTAATTCAGATCACCAGTCCCTAATGCTTACATCACTAGACGATCACGCCCCATATCACAACGCCAATGCATGTCTCATGCCATCGTAGTCATCACAAACGTCATAACATTCTCTAAAGTAGAACCAGGAATATAAACACAAACACACATCCACAACAAACGCAAGACTTTTGTTTCTTTTCACAAACATGATAAAAACAGTTTATTTGAAAGATAACAGCAATAGTTGGGAGAATAATAAGTACTTTTCATTTGGACATAATGCGCTGAAAAGAGGTAATTAAGTCCACGAAAACATCAGTAACTTTTTGCAATAGAGGTTATAGCTAGCGAACATCACATGGTTCTCATTTTTTCTTTAACTGTGAACGGTGATCTTATAATGCTGATTCCGTTCATTGATCGATTAGTCCCAGTCTTTGCATTCTTCATCAAAAGTTTATTATTTCCATCACTGATTTTTGATCGATGCACATGATGTTTCAATACAGAGAAGAAATTAGTGCTTTAAATTTCAAATGCAACACTTTCACATCTGCATGTTTCAGAACCTATAGGCTGCCATGTTGCTCCTTATTACTGCAACCATGAAAGGCCAGATTGTTATCTGGTGATCATCCCAGATAATGGTTATCACAGATGTATTTTTGATGATTATTATCCAATTATGGTTGAAGAAGCCGTCTACTGGTAGACTGTACCCATGACAGGTGCACATTGGTATAATATAACTATGTAAAATCAATAATGCAAACATATATTTCATAATTGAATATACACAGTACATATTTATGTTAACTATCAATTTAAGTTTCAATTAACACGTACAATGTCTATTCTTTACGTCAAATTGAAATTTCATCCATCACAACGTTAATCATGTAACATACAGCACACTTGCCATCCTCACTTCACTTGCATAAATATTATTTAAAAAATTGCTTACATTGTGTCTTGAGTTTCCATTCTCTATGTGACGGATGATCAACCACTTCGAAAGACAGATCTCAGTAATAGAAGCCGTCTACTGGTAGACTGCACCCCATGACAGGCGCACATCGGTATAATATGACTATGTAAAATCAAGAATGCAAAAATATATTTCATAATTGAATATACACAGTACATATTTATGTTAACTATCAATTTAAGTTTCAATTAACATGTACAATGTCTATTCTTTATGTCAAATTGAACTTTCATCCATCACAACGTTAATCATGTAACATAAAGCACACTTGCCATCCTCACTTGCATAAATATTATTTAAAATGTTGCTTACATTGTGTCTTGAGTTTCCATCCTCTATGTGACGGATGATCAACCACTTCGAAAGACAGATCTCAGTAATAGAAACTTAAATTTACTACATAAGCTTTCAATATAGTAAATCCTATCAATTCTTTGTGGATATTTGACACATTTTGTCCTTCAAGTTGTGGTTGATTCAAGGACAAATAACAATGCAACCCTTCATCCAGCATTCACAGCATGTCAGAGTGAGTTTCATTTTTGGGAACACATGCCACAAAAATGAACACTGTTCATGGTAAGCTGTGCAGTGAAAAACAATGAAAGTATCGCACTTATGAAAATAGTTACTTCCATTTTAACAGTATCAACCCGCCTGGTCCCACAACATTTACGTATTCTTTGAAAGATGACCCTAGGCGAGGTGCAGACAGGCTCGGATTTGCCTATAATGCATTAGGGCAATGCCCGAAAAAAGCCAAATTAATAGTGTGGGGCAGTTTTTTGGGCCAAAGTGGGATACTGCTTTTCTGAAATAAACAGAATTCGTATACAAATGAGGAAAACAGGCTTTTGCATCTTGAGCCCAATACGACGACTTCGACAACTCTGTCAATTGGTTAAATAATTTCACTGTTGGGACTATGCAACCTATTTCAGCAGTACTCTATGCACCTAGTATCCAACACCTGATAAGTATGTTTGGATATTAGCTAAGTAGCTATTCACTACCTACCATTAGTGCAGATTATTAATTCACACAAACTCATTTCAGTAATCATACTTGACATACAGAGATGGTTACAGCATGACATAAAGATTCATGGATATAGATGAAAGAAAAGTGATGGGTTAATATACAGAGACGGCCCGGACGGACTTGGAAGGGACGGGGGAAGCAGGAATTTTGCACCAGGCTGGGTGGACTGTTGGACCCAGGGCAAAACGTCCAATGAGCAATAATAACAACAAAACTGATTACATCACTAAAATTCCAGCATTCCCCGAATGAGTGCAGTTTTAAAAGGCTTATTGGCTTCTGTGTAAATCTATTCTAGGTATACAAGTGCAGGGGAGGAGGAGGAGGGGAACAAGAGGGTCACTGTGGCTAGGCAAGTTTTAAGGGGATGCCAGGTGGGCAAGTGCCAGTGGAGTGCAGACCACATGGCAAGCGCAAGGACATGGGTGGAACAGGATCGCCTCAGGATGCACACCCTGCCAGGCTTATCAGAGGAAAGTAGCCCAGAAAGCTGAGTGCAGGTTGTGAGGGGCAACAGTAACACAGGGTGCTGTGGTATAATAATAATAATAATAATAATAATAATAATATTATAGTGGGCGAGGAGGGCCTGGTGCCCTGTGGAGCTCAGAAGGGACCAGGCAGTCAGTCAATGCAACAGAGGGGGGTATTAGCAGGGGGGAATGAAGAAGATAAAAGGTGGCTCTTGAGAAGCTTTCCTGAACTTAAGGAGATCAGGCAGAAAAGCCTGAGTGGGGCAGGGATGGCATTACAGAGGGAGGTGCCTGCCAAGGAAAAAGATCTAACCCACAACATCTGTTTGGAATAGCATCTGATCTGCAGATAATTGTAGCTAGATGACAAAAGGTCTCTAAGAGGGAGGTATTTAGTGAAAGAGTGAGATGTAGCGGGGTCCCTGGCCCCCGATAGCCTTGTGGATGGTCCACAGGATCATGAACTTGATCCTCACAGCCACCGGGAGCCAGTGAAGCTAGTTTTGGGCTGGAGAGATGCAGCCCCTGACCTTGAGACCAAGGATAAGTCTGGCAGCCCTGTTCTGGATTAGTTGAAGGGGATCAAGGGAAGATAAAGGCAGATTGTGGAAGTAGTAGTCCAGCCTGGAGAGGACGAGAGCTCTAGAGACATTGATTTTCTGTATATCTGCTGCTCAAATTTTCTCCTTAGATTCTTCAACTATTGTGAGTTCATTACAAACAGTCATAAAATAGTCCATAGGTGCCCCTCTGTGAGAACAAACATGGCTAAATGCCTCTCTGAGCACAGTGAACAAGGTGTCCATGTCTGGATGACCCTAGGAAACTTAGGGTGACTAAACCTAAGTCCCTTAAACAATCAAAAAATAGTCCATAGGCTTCCCTCTGTGAGAATGAACACGGCTAAATGACCTGTTCTTTGGGAGGGTACCCACTCTAGAGTCTGCAGCCACACTTAAGCTCACTGTACCTTTCACAGAAGTGAAATATCCATTTGCATATGAGACTTTGTCCCACCCACATGGGCAGTCCAGCACAGAAATGCTATGGCAATTCTCTTCTGAAGAAGAGTACCAACAGCAACCCCATACATGTGTTTAAGCCGTGTTGGGCCTCATCAGTGAGGTGAAGCTGTGCCTCTCTGAGCAGTGAGCTAATTAGTTGCTAATTACAGAGATAAAAATGCATAGGACAGTTGATAAATGTGCAGACTTTTTGAATAAAATAAAATGAGGATACAGTGTACCTTCGTATAAAGCAATATAAAGTGGCCCAGCAGTGAACAGTAACACTACAGAAAACAAATGTAAAAGTTAACTAACCGTTACTTAGAAGAATAGAGCTGCCGATTCAGCGAGCAAGGTAAAAAGTGGAGAGATGGCGATATACGTTGTCGATTTCACAGATGTTTTCTTGTTAACGCCCACAGTGTTTATAAAGGATTACAGAAGTGGGTGTGTACGTGAATGTTGGACATGTTAGTTCACACCCACAAGGCCTCTATGACAATGTTTGACCTCCTCAATCCCGCCAGTGAGGCCCCCTTGCAAGTGCACGCCAAAAGGGGTGAATTGTCATTGATAATGGAGGGGGATGGATGTGGATGAGGCGAGTGCAATAGGCCAGGAACACAGTCAATGGACACAGACATATGTTCATTGCAGGAACAAGGTCTTCAAAGTGAAGACTGTAGACAGCAGGTCAAGGGTGGCCATCTGGATAAGGGTCCCCATGTGAAAGAACCCTTTGAGGCGTACATGGTATTTGGCACCTCGAGCGTTCCCATCCTCCCAGCGCCCTTGCCAGCGAATGCCCACATGTCTAAACTGTCATTGATAGCAGAGGGGTGTGGGGTACATTTTCCAACCCAGCAGAATTCCCCTCCATTACCAAGCTGCAATTCAGCAGTACCAGCAGAATGGCTGCGCATGCTCTAATGGCACCATTGCCTCGCATCAAAACTGTGTTTTGCAGCTCCAAAAATGATGGCTGCATCGTCTTTGCCAAGCACATATGGGGCAAGAGGGAACATGGAACACCCCGAGAATGGCTGGCAGTGTTTTCCTTATGTGCACCAAAGAAAATAATGAAAAACAGCGCTGCTTTGCTGCTAGCTCAAAATGTCCCATTGAAAAAAAGGAAATATTTTACATTTAAAATGAATGCGCCCTGATGCTCTTTTCCACCGTTTTCAACAGTACACAATTCTGATCCACCTCAGGTTGTGCTCCAGAAAAAAAAGGGGCATTTCTCACTGAATGACAGGCTGTGTCATGCAAGATTTGTGAAATAGCAAAGAACTCCATTCCAAGCCGTACACAAAAATGCTTTACTTTACAACACAATATCACAGCTAAAATCTTCACAAGAAGCCCTATTTTTCTGTGCTCATGTTAGTGTCAGTGGACCTTTGCCTTGAACAAATTTCTGTTTATGGGAAATTGACTAGGGCTGCAAATAATGTTTGGCATAAAATGGTTGCTTTTTACAAACAAGGAAATGTCTGTTTAAAAGTAAATTGTTGATTTAAGGCTCTGTCCTTGCATAGAAAGGTGAGGGGGGTTTGTGTTAAAATATATGTGGGATATTTCTTCCCAACAGACTTGCTTCTGGTTCAGGAAAGAAGAAAAAAAAATCTACTGTGAAACCAGGAGGACGGGTTTTTTTCAGGCCCTGGCTTCAAAGGACTTTGCCTCCTGGGAAAAGAATTTTGCCTCCCTTCAAGTGGACAGCCCCCGAGGCATCTGAATAGGAATGGGTGGTGGATGTAACACGCTCATCAGACACTGTGGCAGTGCTCCAGCTTGATACAATGGATTCTGGGACACAGAGGTGTGACTTGTTATCAACACCTCCCCTCACCTTAAACTGGGGAGCTTCAAAGGCAACTCCAGAGCCACATTGGATTCAGGCTGGCTAAAGTTTGACATTTGCTGGGGGTTGGAAGTATGTCCTTATATGGGAGACAAAAGCTAGCCCATCTGGGGCAAAAGACTGTTCGGAATTAATACACTTTAAGACTTTTATCTCTGCAACCGGAAAATGCAGAAATGCGGCACTTTAAAAGTTTAAATGTACTTTTGGTGGCATTAAAACAAGACATTGTTGATTCCCCTAGCATGTGGGGGATGCAAACAGCAGAAAAGGGTAAATCATGGGAAAAGTATCCATGGCGCAACTTTGGATATCAATGCAAACATGCTATATGATAATATGTACACATGTATAAAGTTGTAGAATTGTAGGTAAAATATTTCCAACCAAAAATTATGAAAGATTATTAGAAGGACAAAACAATGTTGTACAGACCGGGAGTTGGAATGTTCTGCTCTGTGTGGAATATGTCATTTGCCTATGTCATTTGCAAAAGTGCCACAACTGTAAAAATGTGCAATTTATGTCATATCTGATTTTTGGCAAAATTGACTGTGGGATGGCTCTGTACCTCATAAAAACACACCCCATGAATCTGAGTCCCCTCTTTCAGTTCAGTCTGCTTCTAGGGAATAGGAGACATACAAAGGCTGACCTATCCCATTGTTAGAGGCATGTCCAGCCAAAGTCGGCCCCATTGTGTAATCCTGTGATGTCACCCACCTTATAAAAGGGGGAAGCTCACAGAGACAAAGGACACACTCTCTTCTAAATTTTCCAGCTCCTGTGTGTCCTGATATTCCATATTCATCCTGCCAGATTCCAGATTCCATTGCCAGGCCAGAGCATAGCTGACCCTATCCAGGCAGGACCATTGATCCAGAAAAAAACACCACTAAAAATCCCAATAACTCAGGGAGAAAGGGGGAAACGCTGGGGACCCTTTTTGAGAGTATACTGTGACCAGACCAGCTTTTTGCCCCCCTACCTGCATGGCAGCTGTGCCCTCGCTATCCAGTGACCAGACCTTTGCCCAGCTGTTTTCTGTTAGGATAGCCCACTGTTGTGCTGTGACCAGATCCTTTGAGTCCAGAAACCCAGTTGGCTGTCCCAAATCCCAAACTCAAGTGCTGATTGTGAGTATCACCCCACCCCATAGCAACACATAGCATACCCCATCTTGATACTTTGTCTTTGTTCCACCTTCTAAGTAATCCCATCAATACCATGATAACTTATTTAAACTTGTCAGAATTCTCTGTGCATTCTGTCCTTGATTTCCTAGTGTTAGCGCCATTCTTCCACTCATTTTTGTCATTTTTAAGTCCTTAGTACTATATTTTGATTAAAATAGTTAATTCTCCCCAAAAAGAGGCACACTGCGTGAAGGGTTACAACTGCAGCGTAACCTTTCTATTCACGGGTGGCATTTCTCTTTTCTAGCCACTAAAATCTAGTTTAAGTGAAACTCGCCCTTTCCTTTCCAAACCGATTTTATCTGTCAACTGCTTTTATTTTTAAACCCGAATTTACTTTCCCAGTGAGAATCTCATCCTGTCATTAATTTAGTCACTCTTTCACTTGCATATGTGATTTGCTTCTGTCATTCAGCATAAAAAACGCATTCCGATTCTGTCTATTTCACCTGTTTTTCAAACCATTTTGACATTTAAACCCGTGAAAGTAATAAAGTGCAATTTCTATGCATGTGATTTAGCTGCACTGTGTTGTCACTTCAAAGTGGATTTTCTGAACTGTATGCCAGTTTTAGGTACCTTGCCTTGTAGTTGCTAGTGCTCTTACATCCCTGATACTGTTATAACTCATATTTACCTCATTCCTTTAACCGCACATTCAAATTAAATATCTAGTAATTCCAAGTGCTATTTTATGCCATTGCAAAGGTTTTAAAATTCGATGTTGCCTCCCATTTCATGGGGCAAGGTCAGATTTTAATTATGTTTGCTGCCTGCATACCTGACTCCTTGCTGCTCGTTTCTATTCACTCAAAATTCGATTAATAGGGGTTTCAGGGAGTATTGCAGGGGAAATCTTAACTGGGTGCTATCTACCCGAACAGTAAAATTGCTTCCATTCATTTGTGCTTTGGCTATGCTATAGTAGAAGGTCAAATTACTTGTATTCTATCATTGTACAGTGTAATTATCACTCCATTGGTGATTGCTGCCCAATATTAAATGTGTGTGATTTTATTTGAATTTAAAATAAATAAATATTGTATTTGCCTGGTTCATGGTCCATTGTGACCCGGCATATTTGTAAAAGGGGGTGTGAGATGGGTTGGGTGCCAGCTCAATCGTAATTCTAGGAAATTAAGTAAAAGTGTTTTAACTGTGCGCTGCATCCTAGGCTCAGGGCAAGAGTCCTGGTCTGGTGTGTGATGCCCGATTAGAATCCTTAACAGGGTGATGGATGTGGATGAGGTGAGCGCAATAGGCCTGGAATACAGTGACAGAACACATACATTTGTTGATTGCAGGGACAGGTTCTTCAAAGGGGAGACTATAGACACCAGGCCTGGGGTGGTCATGTGAATAAGGGACCCCTTGCAAAAGAACCCTTTTAGGTGTCCATGGTAGTCGGCACCTTCAGCGTTCCCATCCTCCCAGTGCCCTTGCGAGCGCATGCCCATAGGTGTAAACTGTCATGATAGCAGAGGGGGATGGATGTGGATGAAGTGAGTGCAATAGGCCTGGAACACAGTCAATGGACACAGGCATGTGTTTGTTGTAGAGACAGGGTCTTCAAAGGTGAGTGTGGAGACACTGGGTCTCGGCTAGCCATGTGGATAAGGGACCCCATGTGAAAGAATCCTTTGAGTGTACATGGTATTCGGCACCTTGTGCGTTCCCATCCTCCCAGTACCCTTGCGAGCACACAGCCACAGCTGCGAACAGCCATTGATAGTGAAGGGGGGATGGATGTGGATGAGGGCAGAGCGATAGGCCAATAAACTTGTTAAAGCACACCAATCTTTTAAAATATTCTTAGATGTTTGGACTTACAAATAATTTCTAACAACTGCTCTGATTAACTGATCTTTTATTTGTTTTATTTAGTTTAGTAAAGTGGATGGCACTGACACTACAAATGATACTGCTGCGGTCGAGGTACTGTCTATATAAATCAACGGTATTGTCCATGGTCACTGGGGAATTCATCACAAAGAGCTCAAACCACACAGGCAGGTATTACTCGTTGAACGCAAAATCCCAGTCTTCCATGAATCTACCATGTAAACGCATGATATGCCACAAGCCTGTACCACCTGTGTAAGAAATACAGAAATAGTTTACTTAATTGAACCCAATAATTGCATTTCTATTGTTCGCACTACCTTGTAAAATATAAGGCATGGTTATGCTTTAAGAAGTACCTTTTCACGCACAATACTGACAGTACTTGTGATTTCAAGTAGGGATCAATTAGAAATGTGAACTCACATTCCAGAAAAAACAGTTTGGGAGATACTGCCAAGTGAAAGAAACATAATTGTAGATAAATCTAGATGAACACTTTGGTTTCACATTAGAATGAGTAATATATTCAATTTACAGAAATATTCTTTCGTCAGTGATCCATCGAAGTTATTTTGATGTAGGGGAACAACATATTATGTTTGCTGTTTCAGTTGTCAAACACAGAAGTATATAGATTGAATTTACTCGTTATTTGGATTATGAAGGCAAACTACAGCTCAATGTTCATGCTTAAGGACCATCATCATTCGCAACATGGATCTTGTAAGGCAGGCGGCCCTGAAGTCATGCAGCTTTGTAACACATAGCAGTGGTGTGTCTTCTTCGGCAATGTAGGCTAAGCAGCCAGAGTTTTCTCTGCAACAGCAGGTGTCCACCAGAGTGTCATAAGAGTAGGCATAAGCTCATAACGATGGCAGGTACAACAGGTGGAAACATGCTCTGTGCGACTGGGTTCAGGCTCTGGTGATTAATCCTAATGACTTTCATCTAATTCCACATAGTCTCGACTTTTTTCCCTTTCAAGGATTTCCTCTTATGAATATTCGGGCTCGTACAGGTAGGACTGAATTGTTGCCATAGTTCCTGAATAGTGAAGAAGCATAGAATCAACAGTGAGGGAAAAAAAAAATGTTTTGTTTGCATACAGTAACGAAAAGAGGTTTCCTATTGTGATTGAATGTTAAAGAAAGACAAGTGAAGAAACAGCCATGTTACAAAAACACATTGGGCCTCATTACGAGGTAGGAGGTAGCCATGGTTCTAATAGCAGCATGGCTACCCCCTTACCACATTCTGGTAAGGGGGGACTTACCGGGTCATTCCAACCTTGGAGGACCCGGTAAGTCCCCATTCCGAGAATCATTCCCCATTCCCATTCGAGCCCCTATAGGGCTCAATGGGAATAGGGACGGAGCTAATAACGGGCTCGCTAATAGCGGGCCCGTTATTGGCTCCCTGGTCCCTTAGTGGCTCCCGCTAAGGGCGCCTGGTAAAAACAGACGCCCATAGTGGGACCCGCTAAGGGACCTCGGAATAGGGCGGTAAGGGTTTACCGGCACGGGTCTCATTACCGGTGCCCGTTAACCCTTACCGTCCACCTCGTAATGAGGCCCATTGTGAAAAGCCAAGATTAATGGGCTCAAACTTTAAAAGTTTGCAAGGACACATGTTTAAATATGGTTTGGTAAAGACATTCATCCATAATATAAGAAATGAAAAGCGACTACTGAATTAATTCATGTTAGGCAGTATAAGTACCAGTTCTCAGTGTGTCGTACTTAGCAGATAGCTGAAAAGAGCAGAAACAAGCAAGGGAAGCTTTAAATTAAATACTCTGACGCTAAGGAAAAAGAAACTCCAACCTTGCGTGACCAGAAAGGGTTTGTTTACAGTTGTCGAGGAACGAGGCGCCTTGGCATTTCCATGGAGAAACATCAATCGATTGCTCACAGAGGACGTTGACATGAGACGTGCATTGGCTTTGTGAAATGGGGCATGAGCGTCTAGTGATGCCAGTATTATCGGCTGGTGAACCGAATTAGTGCCTTGTGGGCATGCCAATTTAGGGCTGATGGGTCAACGGATAAGATTAGCACAAGATGGCGGTACCCGACCTGTCGTTTTTGCCGGTGTTAAAGTGAGAGAAACGTGGGTAAGTTGCATTGGAAACTTTTTTAAGAACGATCAATGTATGCTCGGAAATAGATGCCTGATTGATTGGCCCAATAACATTTCTGACCAAACTACCTGATTAATGCAAAGGATTTAGCATAAGGAATATGGTTTTAGCCATTGATATCTAATCCTCTGCTTTCAGCTAAAGCACCAGGGTGCGCTCGCATCTGTGCTTTCCAAAAACAACAGACATCCGTTCTGAGCAATGTAGCTTTATGCCACTCGTTGCCTTCGTCAAAATGTGTATACCCATTTTTATTCTGGTATTATTCATAATAAAGTACCCCAATCACTGTTATGGTTAAATGTTATTGTAAGGAACTTCATCTATGGCCTTGTGCATTATAAAGCACAGACAATCTGGGTGACTTGTAGTAAGTACCCTTAGAGTTAACAGTTCGGGGTACATTATTCTGCAATGTATTCCATACTGCTAGATTGCCTCGGGGTTCAGTAGCATAAAAATATTAATGTATACAATTGAGCTGGCAGCTTTGGGCAACAGTTTAGGGCACCACCAGTTAGAGGGCACCAGTGGAAAGAGGTAGGTCAAATATTGGCCTGCAAAACCTAGAATCTGGATTCAGTGCAAGCGAGGAGGCTCCATTGTGGCACATTTCTTGAAGCAATCTATATCCTTCCACCCAGTGAGTTTATCAAAGTAGTTGATGATATATCTTTCTTTAAAAAAAAGTTTAATCCCAATAAAACTTTCAAGCAACGTAAGACACACAGTTCAGGTGTTCCGATGTGTACAAATAGAAATCCCTAAGCCAATAGGTTAATTTCTCTCTACATGACGCATACATTCTACAGGAGATATGTAACATAGTCACAGTACTGTCAATTAGTGATGTGTGGCCCATATCATGGCCTTTTCTCAGATAATTCCTCATTGCTTACTAGACCACCTACAACTGCAGGAGCATTCATTATATACGAGGTAGGAAGGATTTCAAATGGAGCCATATATCTTTTGCCCCTCTCCCAAAGAGTAGCATACTGCAATATGTTTCTTCCTGGGTGTCCGCTTTGCTATGACCAAGAATTACACTTGGAACATAATCCGGGAGTGAATCAATGGAGTGTTATACCCTGCATGGAACAAATGTAAACATGTTGTGACCTCAATAGAAATACTTATACTGTTTTTCCTCTTATTCTTAACATTTGTATGGAATTTTCCCTACCATTTTCTGCCCCCTCTGGTTCATGCTTCGACGCTTGCATGCATGAAACACTGAAAACTACACTTATTAGGGGAAAAAAGCAACTCAGGCATGCGTGAGTGCTACCTTTTGGTACTCAACTATATAAACTTGAGGAAGACTTGCCACAAGTTCCCTCTTTGTAGCATTACTTTGCGTTTCAGTTCCTTGAGTGTGCTTTCTAAACCAACTTGCAGCTGCCTCGCTCGTGCATTGTTTTCTGAATCACGATCTTCCTTTCAGTTTCGCTTATGTTTTGGTCTTTGACTGGTCCAGGGAGTTTGCTGCCTCCTGGTTTCCGTGGTTGGACTTTATTTCTGAACAGTCTTTGATTCTGTTTTCTGCACATTTCAAAGTGAATACCATTTCTGAATGGGGAATAGGCTAAGAAATGTGCAGAAACGCCACATAATGTGGCAACTGTGCAATAGCAGCATAAAAGAAGATGCATGATGCGCACATTCGGATGTCCTGTGTGAATTTTGCACAACTTCTTTTGATGCAAGTGCGGGGATTCACTAGAGCATCACAATTTCAGAATCAATCCTATATTGCTCCCACTCCATGCCTTTTTTTTGTCGCTGCTTCCCCGCACACAGATGTCACAGGTTTTCAGTGCTAGAAGAAAACTTAGATTAAAAATCCAGATCCTGCCTCAATTTCACAGATGTCTCTGTCCCATTTCCTCTTTCCTCGCTGAGTCACAGACAATCCATGTCCTTGTCTCTTAGCACTTGAGATATCACTGTGTTTGACACCTTCAGAACTCGAAACGTTCCCCTTTCCATGCATAAGAAAGTCACCTAGGATTTGTTTCCATGGAATTCTGGGACTTGTAGTTTTCCTAAGTTTAAAATGGGAGAGCAAAAATTAAAATCCACAATTCAATAGAAAATATAGTGTGGATGTCCTCACACGGGGAAATCTGAATCCCTGAACCTTCGAGAAATCAGAAAAAAATTCACATGTTTAAAAAAGCAGTTCTGAATTCTAATTCTAATTTAGAAAGTTTGCCTTTTGGGCATTAAGGCTTAAGTGCCAAAAACAGCGCATATTCCCAATAGCCGAGAGTTGATGCAATGAGACTGAAGCAGCTGCACACCTGCCGCAATCTTTCTGTTTCCTCTTCAGTTTACGCACAGAAGAGTTTATAGCATGAAGCCTGTTATAATTATTTTAATGGGATGTCAAATCATTAAATGCAGAATCAACCACAATTAAAGCAGTTAACGAGCACACCCAGTTAATGGTTTAGAGACCATGCTTCATCGCAATCAACGCCTACAGTAAATGCCTGGAAAATACAAGAGATTTATACTGACCAGGAAATTCTCCCGGCTAATCGTCTTGTTTCAAACAAGGGTCGTTTTTGCCTTGTTCACAGTTTTTTACTCTTTGGTACCCTTCGTTCCTTAATGTTTCTGCATTATAAACAGAGTGCCTGGAGACCACGATAATGACAGCGATGTGTGGTATAAATGCCAATAACATAACAAAAGTCTAAACATCCTTGCAACTATATTAATCTTGTGCAGCATTTCGACATGTGAATAGAGTAATGACATTAAAGATGAAGTTGGAAGCACTCTGATAGGCACTTTCAAAATATGTAAACGTTGACATAATCATATGGTTCCCAGTTTTTAGTCCATGCATTCAGCTCAAGTAAATGTGCATTCTGAAGACCAAATGTTCCACACCACAAAACCTCTCAGATCCCCTGCACCCAACTGAAATTAATGAGCACACAAGAAATACATAAATAGTAATATGATAGTCTCGTTGGCCACAGATCTGGTCAATAATGGTAGTTATTGGCTTCAATTGCCACCTCATAAAAGGGAGATAATAGATGGTCACCAACAATGAAGAAAGTGAGATCCTACTCAGCTGTGAAATCCTTCTAACCCATACCGTCCTTTATGAACAGAAAGACAGTCCAGATCAGAACGTACCAAGTAGGTCTCTGACTGGTCTTTCCATCTAAGTGTTAGGCTAATAATTGTATTTTAGATATTGCTAGCTAGTGAGAGTATACGCTTTGAAGGATGTGCTCCAATAGTAGAGAGTGTCAATTACTGGTTGACCTGTATCTTTCTGTGAAGCTCTAGCAATTTAGCTGTTTTGTTGTTCAACTTTTGTTCTCCCCTTTAGAGCATGTTCTGGGAGTTACAGTTGTGAGTTATTTAGCCTTTTACATGTTTATGCATTGATGCACAAAGGGGGCTTCCCAAACAAAGTTGAAAACAATAACTCCACTTGGACCTGTTAATATAGGAATACAACACCTGTGCATTGCTAAGCAATGGCAATGTTCCATGAAACCTACCTTTCCCATGATAATGTGATATTTCCTGGAGTTAATACTGGAAGAATGCAACCTGATCTACTTGCATACTAAGTACAGTATAACAGACATGCAGCTGGTTGGCATCATTCACAATATCATGCAACTAAGCATCTATGTAAGATCTGTGTGCTCCACAATGCACAACCACCCACCATTACCCTTACCATTGCCCTTAAAAATAATCGAAATAGACATAGACAAGAGGATGATGAAGTCAGAAGTTCAGATATTACAAATGGCTCTTAAAATGCATTTACCAATCCTTCTCAGTTTGATACCAATCCTTCTCAGTTTGATCATTTGCTTTGTTTGCTGATTATATAGTGCTACAGTCCTGAGAACTGTGACTTACTATTATTGTGATCAATCTACAACGTTTTGCAGAATAGTGAATAATGTGAGGTTGCTATACAGCATTTGCAGAACTGTTATTCGTGAGTCGTTTGATAGTGTCACTGGACACGGAGGGGGGCAAATAGTCAGAGCCCAAGTACATAAAGTTAATTTACACATTAAGATCATGATTGACTGTCTCTCAGCCAATAACAATGTGCTGAATGCAGGCAATAAATACTGGTATTGGCTGTATTCTGAACATTCTGACTTCAAATGCAGGCAGGGAAATAACACTATAGCTATAATACGGATCGGGTGGTAACGGCCGAGGGCCGTTAACGATCCGCTTTACCTAATTCTCTGGATAATAAAAGACAATGATTAATAACTGCGCTACAATAGGCAGCCAATCATGCATAGATCAATTAAAAAATAGAGTATGTGTAGTTGCATTAATTAAACATATAGCTCATCAAATCCAAGTGACTTGCAATTGCAGGTGAAACAAGATCCTCATTTGTCACTTACTTTAAGGTACCTTTACAGACTGGGTACTACAAGCAAAGAAAGCTTCTGAGCTGTCGCATAATACATGTCTTCCAAGAATCCATAAAGTCATTCGGTGCAGGGAAATCATTCATGGCTGACTTTACGAAGGACGACATATAAAAAAAGCTAAGTCTAAGTCAATAGTCCATCAAGGCATCTACACAAGTGCACAGCTAAGACGTATCTGAACATCACATTTCAAAATAAGTATATGGCGCTTGAGCCCTGCTCAAATAAGAAAATAATGATTTGGATCTTGGTTAGCATGCATGTTGTATGCTCATTCACTGCAAACAATGTGTTTTGAAAGTACTCCCTCTAAGTACACAACATACCGTGAAGGATGTGCACTATCACCTCCATAAACTATGCAAAATACTGCCATTTGTATATATCCACCACAAAGTGGAGGCCATTCAGTGCAGTAGTCCTGTCCAGATTGGACAACAATAGACATTATGTTGTGGTACCCATCCCCATCATTCGACACCTGCAAATGCTCCACATCAGGGCGGACAATATGATCCTGGGCATTAAAAGGAGGGAATACATCTTGCCAGGACTGAAACCCCTTGATAGGCTGCTTTTCAAGCAGATAATTCATGTACATTTCTTCTACACAGTCCACAGAAGTGTCTGGTTAAATGGGCCCAGATATTAAGGAGAGTAACTTAACTGTTATGCCACAATATGTTATCCTCCGAACACCAAAATACAAACCTAAGTGCAGTGGAGGGTCCATGTTCAAGGCGAATGGCCCTCTGGCCTGGAACAACCTCCCCCCACAAACTAAGATTCTAGGCAAACTGAATGCTTCTTCTTTTGAAAAACCTCTCTCATTTTATACAACTCTGGACCTCGGGCCCTGCTGAACTCTCTCCTTTTTCCAAAACGCCTATCTTACAGCACTTCTTCCGGAAAATTCTATAGTGTTAGCACCCCCTTCCAAGGGCTGGAATGGGGGGGGTAACGGGCAAACAGCCTGACACGAGGGCCTATAACGAGGGCACCGAGTCATTCCCCCCATGACAGCCCTTGGAACGTAGTGCTAACGCTACTAACAACCCGGGTTACAAACGCGGGAACCTGGAGAGGTAAAAAAATATGGTTTTTTTATTCAAAGAACAGGATGCCAAGTGTATCCCGTTCAATGAATGAAAATACTTTTCCAAAATGGTCGCCATGGTTGTAGCTGGCAGGGCTCTGTACAGAATCCCCCTCGTCTATTACCATGTCGGCCAGACAAGTGAGATGAACAGAAGCTGCTGCAGTGGTTGGGGCTGCTGCAGCAGCAATCAGGTAAGTGGGGTAGAGGAGGGCGGTTGGGAAAAGATTTTATTTTTAAAGAAAAGGAAGGGTGAGGGGAAGATGACTCTGTGGGGTGGGGGAGGCAGCCTGCTCATTCTGTCGAACACAGGCTGAGATCAGAGGTTTCAGCCCTCGATCCACGGAACCTGATTGGCTGCGCCCACCGCCTCAAGTGCTTATATCCACTAATGCTCACCACTTAACCTTTCCAGGAATAAAATCTGATTTATAACCACGATTTGCTTTAAAATCAAGACAGGCATCTATTGGAACTTATGGTGTGCCTCTAAAGATCACAGGGAAGCCCACCCCACCAGAGATGTGACGACCCCCTGACCCCCGATGTCACGCTCATTTGCACTCACTGTCTCCTGTATGACAGATCACAGGACTACAGACCCTGACCTGGAATTGAATGCAGTTTCTCTGATTTCCCCTCCCTCTTCCCTTCTTTCCCATTTCGCTGTAAACACATTCCGGGAGTCAGCTCCATCAGTACTTAACTTCACTATGGCAGATTGAACTGTTTGTCTTCAACGTGTGGGCTTGCAGTGAAAGTTCATTCCCCCATAGTTCTTTCCCCCACAGTTCTTTCACCGCCTACTCCTGTATGTCCGGTAACTGTCCATTTGATTACACCTTTTTCACTGCATTTCATGAAATGGCCCTTTGGGTGCAATTTTTGCAGCTTTCTTGGGTGAGGGTGTGGAGCAAAAGGACATTAAAAATTGATTTTTAGGGTAGTTGGCCGAGTAAGAGCATGATATGTTGGTATGTGGGGCTTGCCCCCATCAAAAGAACATAGTGACAAATGCAGCAAAAAGACAGGGGCGATCAGATGTCCCAGATCTGCATTTCCAGTGCTTTACAAAATGCCTACAATAATTAAATACATACATGTTCATCAAAACATGTATTGGTCACTAGGAGTATCTGCTGGAACTACTAATCAAATCCTCTGCCGCCACTTGAAACTAGCGGCCCACTTCTCTGAAAAAGCCACCGGGTAGATCAGATGAGGGTTTTCTTGCCCACCGCCACAGCAGAACATACACCGGTGCTCTGTGGGGTGCCGCAAGGCTCCTGCGTTTCACCAACGCTTTATAACGTTTCTACTAAACCTCTATTCAATGTACTTGACTATCTGGGTGTCACCTACACCAACTACACCAATGACACCCAGATACTCATTCCAATCACAGGTGACTACTTGGTGGACTCTAAAGCCCTGAACGACATCTATCAAGTCATCCAAGCCTGGATTGCCCAGCATGAGCTTTGTCTCAAAGATGACAAGACAGAGCTCCTCATCCTGGGCTCTCAATACCGATTGAATAGACTTGACCCCTCCTTTAAAACGTTTAACATTGATGGTAACTCTATCAAAGTTTCCACTGACACTAAAACACTAGGAATCTACCTAGACTCCACCTTAACACTCAACACACAAACAAATGCTGTTGTCTCGGCATCCGCTTACACATGTAAGCTTATCACAGCATGCCGCCCCTTCCTAACCACACAGAACTGCACTATCTTGGCCAGGACATTGGTTATGTCTAAATTGGACTACTGAAATGCCTTATATTTTGGGACCAACCAACGTAACCTTAACAAATTACAGGTTACCCAAAATAACGCCATCAGAGCTGCCCTAAACATCGCCAGATCTGCACACATTTCTGAAACTAGGAGAAGCCTACACTGGCTTTCAGTATCACAAAGAATTTCTCTGAAATCTCTCGCACTCACACACAAATGTCTGAACAATCAGGCCCCCATCTATCTTGCCTCCCGCTTCTCTCACTACTCACCTACCCGGCTACTTAGATCAGCTCAAGCACACTGCCTGACCATCCCTAGATATAAACTGCAGAGAGCTGGGGGCACTAGCTTCCCAGTCCTTGCCTCCAAATTATGGAACTCCATTCCATTAACCATTAGATCTGAACATTCTCCAACCCTATTCAAACAAAAAAACAAACTGTGTTTATCCACCACACAAGCCTAATGCCACTTAGGACTTTTTGGTCATCACCTGCTCAGCATATGTATTCAAGATCATGCTAACTGTCAATATTGATGCACATCATACTGTATACTATGTATAATGTTACTGTATATATTGCGCACACCCTTACATTATTTTACCATTTTGTATATCCTGTGCATTGTGGTCTCTGTTTATCTGTAACTATTATTGTGATGCACTTACTTGCCAAGATATGCGCCCGGTTGCCCTTGGGCCTGGTGCGCCATATAAATAAATAAATACTAGCATCAAACCTTGGTATGAATGGCACTCTCGTTGTGATCCCTGGATTGGATGACACAGGGCCCCCACCAACAACTGAGACAGATATGGGTATTTATGAGTTGTGTTTGCTATGTGTAGATCCCATTCCTTAGTTGGCCAGCCCCACAGCAACAGCCTAATGGATGCTGAGGTAAAAGGGAAACCTACACTGCATCAACAGGAGGTGTATAATGTAGTATTTAGGAGAAGAGAAGAGGGAAGAGGGAAGAAGCAGCTACAGCGTACACCGGAGCAGGGAGGTTGAGCCACTGCGGCATGTCCTTCCTAAGCCTTTTCTGCACATGCAAGTGTGTTGAGGGACAACCTCTGGGATTTAAGGAGCCTGTGCACAGTATCATATGTCCGGGACTAGCAATGCACTTTAAGGTAATATCGCCATGGAATGGGCTCAGAGCAGCCACACTTGGAGGTACCAGACACTGTAAAGCAGTGCCTTGTACATGGTGATGAACCTATCTCACAATACTATATCTGATATCAGATGAGTGTATTCGGGCATTTGAGGCTGAGCTTGGCATAATGTGACATCTCCGGGACATATTGTTGTCCCAAGGTGACTACACCAGGCATATGAGGCTTTTAACAAGCAAATTGTAGATGGTAGTTGAGGCTATTTTTCACATATTATTCCAGCATCAGGACATGGGATGATGCATATTAGATACTGTGAAAATACCGGGAATACATATGAGGCATGAACTGACATAAGACAGGGGTAGTGATGCATTTGAGGCTGTAATTGGCGTATGGTGGCTGTCCATGTACCTGTGAGCGGCACCTGGCCAAGTCTACTATACCTGGTATAAGATGGCAGTGCTTGGTCAGTTTCACTTATAATTTGATGGTAGCACATGGGCATATGATTCTGTACCATACACATGATGACTAAATAAAGCATATGAGGCATTAACTGGCACACAATATATGTATGATATGATATGGCATTTGTAACGCGCCTATACACAAGTGTTTCAAGGTGCGACGAGGCAGGGAGGGGGGAACAAGGGGAAGACAGACAACGATCCTAATAGGCCAGGTGTCATTCAGATCGTGTAAGTGCAGGGGTAGGGGGAAGGGAGAAAGTGCATGGGGAAGGGGAGGGGGGGGAAGTGCAGTACAAGGTAAGTAGAATAAAATAAAATAAATAAATAAAGAGGGCCAGCTGGTGGCAAGTGCAAGGTAAGTGTCTGGGGTTTCTGTTGGCACTCTTGTTCAGAGGAGAATTGCCTCGCATTTCGGTGCTGGACTGCCCCAGGGCAGGACAAAAACTGATATGTTTGGGATATTTCTTCTCTGTGAAAGATAGTGAGCTAAAGACTCTGGGTAAGTCTCTCGTAACCAGGACTAATGTCTGGCAGAGGGACTCCCAGGACCCCCCTTGTTAAATCTGCATATTTAAGTAACTTTGGGTCTCACCCTAAGTTACTAGGGGAATTCAGACGTGGACCCCTTGCTCACTATTCTTAGAGAGGCACAGATCCACCCTACTGATGAGGTCCAGCCAGACCAAAACACGTGTCTGGGGATGCTGTTGGTACTCTTGTTCAGAGGAGAATTGCCTCGCATTTCGGTGCTGGACTGCCCCAGGGCAGGACAAAGACTGATATGTTTGGGATATTTCTTCTCTGTGAAAGATAGTGAGCTAAAGACTCTGGGTAAGTCTCTCGTAAACAGGACTAATGTCTGGCAGAGGGACTCCCAGGACCCCCCTTGTTCAATCTGCAAATGAAGGAAGCATCCAGGTTAATAATACAATTGCATTTTTATTGAGTTAGTATGATTTGCTAGGATGTTATCTTTCATATCTTTCTTTCATATCTGTGACAGACTTCTTGTGATGTCAGCGGTGTCACATGACATGATCTCCTGTGATGTCACCGTTGTCAACTCTCATTTAATGTCCCTTTCAATGAAGCTAAAGGTCTACCGCCCATCATATCTGTTCTACACCTCATTAGATACACAACCAACCATGAATACCGTACCTTGCAGAAGAGTGTGTGCTCCATAAGGAGTGCATCAGCATAACTACAACTTGCAGCACATACATGTTGACAGAGCAAGTGTGAGTCTGATACCAGTGTCAAATCTTCGAAAGCAATTATCAATAAAAATAAAAAGCGTGCTGAAAACATCTAAATACACGATTACAGTTGAGGTGACAATGTTTATTAAATATATTGGCTGCTACTTTTCTTTTTTCAATTAAAACTGTTGAAAATCGACTTTGAAATAGAGTTAATTAAATAGATTAATAAAATCATATCAAATAGGTTCTATGCTGTTTAACAGATTCCAAATATTGTCGAACACCATTTTTTGGACCCATCGTCTTTAAATTGAAACATAGGGCCTCATTACACGGTAGGCGGTGGACCAAGGGGCTATTAGCACCTTGGTCCATGCCGGTAAATTACCGGCGCCGCCTTGGCAGAAAGGGGAATTACCGCCCTACTCCAAGGTTGGTGGGGCGGTAATTCCCCCTTCCACCATTGCCCTTCCCCATTCCCATTCCCATTTTTGCCCCATAGGGCATAATGGGAATGGGGAAGGTGCTAATTATGGTACCGCAAATTTGCGGTGCCGTAATTAGCACCAAGGTCCCTTTGCGGGTTGGGTTTTAACGCCTGCAAAAAGCAGGCGTTATATTCCCCAACCCGCAAAGGGAGCTTGTAGTACGGCGGTAAAGGTTAACGGTCACCGTTACCATTAACGGTGACCGTTAACCCTTACCGCCGTCCGTGTAATGAGGCCCTATATATTTTTTGATCAACTCTAAATTCGTGGCAAACTCCTTTTTCGTGACAGTTGCTCACATCCAATCCCTGGTAGCCTCTGCGGTTTGCTCCCCTGCCCAAACTTGCAGTCTTTTTAAACGGGGATCTCTCTCTGCCACAATGCCTCCCATCTCCATGCTGTTCTCTCAGTAAACACTGCTATTTATTGCCCCATTTGTGCCACACGCCCGTTCCGCTCACGCACTCCCTGACAAAGACTTACTCTCTGTGCGTCTCTACCCGGCATCTTTCCACCAATCCGCTTGCACGGTGGGACTCAACAGCCTGCACAGTCGAATTATCCATGCATAATGCTCAAAACCGGCTTTCTGCAGACAACCAACCAGAGGGTCAGCCATTCCACTAGTTGCCAAACAATAGGTAATGTAACACTGACCCTGACACGTTTTGAAAACAAAAGCATTATCCAGCGTTAAATCAAAAACATACTGTTCAAGAACAAAGACAAAAAAGCACATTACCTTTGCGGCCCTGCAGATGACGTGTGTGGGATCTAGATGTATGACTGTACCTTCATAGGAATCTTTCTTGGATGTAGTGTTCTGCTGCTGGAGAAGAACCAGAATCCCCAAGGTACTTTCAGCCAGGTCTGGTGATAAAGCAAAATAAACTAAATGCAAATGGCCTACATCACATATTGCAAACATAGGATGGATATTCAGTATCATTCTAATCACTCATGATATTGTTTCTGCAACTTGGAAAGGCAACACAAGATTGATGCATGGGACATGCACGCAACCTTTGTGTAAACCAGGCTTTCTACACCTTATGACTAGATTCATCATTCCATGGTCGTAGCTTTTCAAGCAGAAAATGATGTGTAAGGAATGTCTTGCTCTTGTCCTCTTCTTTACTGTTTGTGTAAAGGTGAGCGTTGGATAAGAGCACCCATGGAGGGGAGAAAATAACCGAAAGACAAAGCTGCACACAGAGAGATGAGACACTTGAGTACATGGCTATAATGTTAACTCGTGTGGGAACCTACAAGCCCTATGACTAGCTCACACCGTAGCATGCAGCTCTTGGGGAGTGCTAGAAAGACAATACACTATGTGTCCCTTACTGGGATACACTGGAGCATGGAAATGGAGAAGGTATTACCATATTGTAGTAGTCCAAGGAGTAAGGGCAATTGTAATAGTAGAATGTTGTATCCCACGCTTGGTGTTTCGGGCTACCGCTCAAGGGCCACCACTCAAGTAATATGCTTCCCTTTGTTTCACTCCCCTTCTGACCCATGATTTGTGTCTTTCCTGTCCCAACGAGGTCATCGTATGACATAGTTCATAGTTATTGCAATCACAATGCATTCTACAAATTAACTACCCCTACAATTTCCCAGCAATTCTACGACCTATTTTATCAACCTTGAAAAGATTGAAAAATGTGTTATCCTTGAACAAACTAAACGTGAAGCATTATAGTTACAACAATCTTAGAAAGGTGCACATCATCTGAGACAAGAATTGCTCTGTACGGGCTGAAGGGATGGTGGTTTCCCTAGGCTTAAAGGAAGAGTCATGGAATGAGGATACAAGGGGTGACGGTAAAAGTAATAGGGTGGTGGTTACAGAGATGGCCCCCTTTGCATTAGGGTGGGACAAAAAAGTGTAAGGAAATACAGTAGTATACCATCGGAGACCTACATGTGATCATTAGAAAAAGGCAAGTGCAGTTTTATCTCCAAAAGACACGGGTAGGAGGAATAAGATTCGTTTCAGAGACAAAGTAAACAATCACATAATTTTAGATAACACAAGAAGCTAGTGTGAAAGAATCCTCCAAAGAAAGGAATGCAGAGTGGGCTGTTTGTAAGGAGAAACTTACGTTTTTACGGAGTATTAATCCAGAATTTAAGTACAACTGTCTAAATCTTGGTGGATTTTGGGGCTAATTCATCTGCTGTAAATTGAATAAGGTACTTGCCTGAAACAGTTTGTTTTAGAACATTTTCAAAGAAAGCAATGAACACTGCTTTCTTTACACCTCTTCTATTTTTTTGTCATCTTTAAAGTTAAAGTTGCTGACCTGTTCACGTTGCATACATGTTCAAACATCACTGCATTCATTTTTGCTCAATGCGTGATGTAAGATTTGGCAAGTCTGTTGCATGTGATGATATAGAAAGCGTGACTTCAAAATCCAGTAATCAAGACAATATCAAACAAGGGCACAATTCCATTTTGCATCAACTATATGAGAAAAAATGGTGCATGAATGAAAATCTCGGTGGTGCTGGCCCACCCTGTGCACTCCTTTATCTGGATTCCTAAGCAAGTAGTCTTAAACTCTAACCACACACTTTGGGTGGCAATTTCCTGTGAAGTAGTCTTTACAGGAATTGCTGGATTTTCTTTGTTGCAGTACAATAGGGATGTGCTCTTAATTAAAGGGATTTAGAACTCCAGAGCTGGCCAGCCTTTGAACATTTATTTTATTTTTATTTTTATTTTTTATTGTGTATTTGTTTAAAATGTGAACTTTTACACATCAGAAATAAACAATCGCAAATACATATTTTCAGAATTCATACAAAATTTCAATTAATATATCAATATTATAACAAAATAAAATAACCAGTTCTACTAAAAGAACAGAAACCCATTCTATTAGCCTAAAAAATAATTCATCATTCAATAATCAATAAAATGTCATAACATTTACAAATTCAATTTCATTATTTCGTTTGAGACCAAGCTCATCCAACATTCTAATAACCTCTGCAGTAAAAAAAAAAACACATTACCAGCACTCACTCTATCCCAAACTGCTCGTGCTATGTCTACATTTGATACTGAAAAGAATCTGCTCAGGAAGCGCATTCTCAGTACCGACATATGCCTTTATCTTCTCCAGAGTGTATTCCTTGCCTTGCCAAAATGTCCCCCGTAGGCAAAAGGTTAAGCCGAAAGCGCAGAAATTAAACCCTTATTCTAGGGCAAGGAAATTGGCTTAAGTACGTTAGCAGAAGACCCAGTGGTTTATCAATCTTAGCAAATGTTGTGTGCACGTATAGCTCCTGGCCATGGCAATTGTCCTAATCCAGTCCATTTCTTTCACACATTTTATAATCGCTTTAGGATTTTCATTCATTTCTCTTCTATCCTTACCACTGTCATACAAAATCACATCTGCATAGTTTACTAGGTCAATAAGAAAGGGTGAACCACTTGTATCTATTTCTTTATCTAGGTCTTCAAAAAGTGCATTTTGTGCAGGATGGTATATTTTAGACATTAGGCCAAGGACTTTCCATTGAAACCAGTATTCTAATGACAACAGCCAAATTCATAACAGATCAATGGAATTGGGGTCACCATTGGCAGATTTAATACCTTTTCCCATATCCGCCCCTCTATTTTACCCCTTGGACTAGTTAGACTTATAGGGATGATTTCCATCACACATAATATCTTAGGTATTACGTTACCCACATAATAGGTTAGCAAGGGATGCATTCTGTACTTGCAATATTTCCCATGGATCTTCTTCATTTGAAATATCAGCTGATCACTTTTAGTCAAGAGTCGTTTTATGCTATGCTCATGTGATGTTTCATCTGAGAATTGAAATCCTAGGTAGATTATCTCCCTTTTGGGTTCAATCTTGATGTTATCTATTTTCCAGCTGAATCTGGCTCTATTCTCAAAGGGGTGCAATATCTGAATTACCTGGCACTTATTTTGGTTAATTACTAACCCTTTTATTGTGGCATATTCAGTAGTTTTTAAAAGCTGATGTTGTAGTCCCACCGGTGTATGATTTATCAATGCTAAATCATCTGCATATGCCACCCAGTTTAATTTTTCTCCACCCAGTTTGGGTGCAACTAATCCCACTCACCTCATCGCCTTGACAAAGTCAGCCATAAAAATATTGAAAATACATAGGGCAAAAATGCACCCCTGCCTTAATCCCCTTAGAATTCTAATTGGGGATAATAGTACACCTTCTGAATTTAGCCTTATTCTGATCTAGGTCTCTCTATGGATATGTTCTAATATTGCATGGAACGGGGGAGCAATAACCCATGCTTTCAGTTTTCTCCATAAATACTCCCTATTTACTAAGTCGAAAGCTTTGGAAAAAGTCTATAGAGGCCACGAACATTCTTGCCGTACTTCCCATATAATCATCACAATTTTATCCTTCAGGACTGGTAAGACTAATTTATTTAGTGTTGTAGCCATTCCTTTTCTAAACACAGTTTGGGCTTTAGGTAGGAGGCTTTTCTCGTTACCCACTCGTTCAGCTTTTCAAGAATGATTGTCGCAAATATCTTGCTGTCTGGATCCAACAGCGCGATCGGCCGGGATTTCAACCGATCAGTACGATCGCCCTTGTTATGAATTGGAACAATAACAAATTCTCTCCAAGATGGCAGGACTTTGCGCTTCAACAAGATATCCTCAAACAGTCGATCCAACAAACCTGCCCATAAATTTACATTACTCTTAATAAAAGCATTTGACAAAGTATTTGGACCACATGCTGCCGATATAGATGCTTTTGTGATTAATATTTCCATGTCCGATTGCAAATTCTAATGGCCAGGGCTCTTTACTGTTAGCTACATACCGTGGCCCACCATTGCCCTTGCCATTTATTGCTTTCCAATGTGCTACCCAATCATTCTCAGTTATGCCCGGTAGATTGAATTACACATTGCGGGTGTTCAATATAATTTATTAAGGTCCAACATTGCCCATTATCTTTCTTAACAAGGACCCTTAACATCATCTCCCCAGTTTTACTGTCTATTAATTGTCTATGCCCCATCAGCCAACGTTTGTAAGCTAATTAGACTTGCTTTTCTATACTAGGTAGCTTTTTCATCCATATTCATTAATTTTAAGATGCCTCAATTTATTTATTTATAGTTTTTATAAAGTGTTATTCGCCCATGGGCCTGAAAGCGCATCAAGGACAAAACAGGACATATAGAACAAATTGTGAGACGGTGTACAAAAGATCCTGGTCTAAGCTGTTGAGAACAATTGTCTACAGACCTAATCTGGATCTAAATTGAACAAATGGGTTTTGAGACTCTTAAACTCGAGGCAGGACTTAGAGTGCCTGAGTTCGAACAGAAGTTTATTCCAGGATAAGGGGGCCTGAACATCAAAGGTCGAGCTGCCAAAGGTTTTGAGGTTATAGCTTGGATGTATGATTTTTAAGGGGTCGTAAGACCACAGATTGCGACCTACTTGAAGAGTGGTAAAATGCTTCATTGGGTATAGAGGAGCTTCATTGTGAACACATTTATAAGTCAAAGAAAGTAACTTATGCATGACACGTTGTTTAACGGGTAGCCAATGTAGACTACGTCTGGCACTTATGACGTGTTCCCTTCAAGATAGCTCGTGGACAGCTCTAACAGCTCCATTCTGTGTGACTTTCAGGGCCTGGAGATTCGCCTTAGATGTCCCTACTAACAGGCTATTGTAATAATCAAGTGGTTAATTAAGTAGGGCAGTGGCTAAGATAGATCTATTTTTTAATGGGATATATGGATGAATACGGTTCAGTCATTTTGAGATATATCCACAAGAGGCCCAGATGGTGGCAACATGGAGTTTCATAGAGAGTTTTGCATCCAATTCCACACCCATTGTTTTCACCTTTCTGGATACTTGAATTTGATTGCCGACTATATTAAAACTCTTACACTCCGGAAGCACATTTTTTAATCTTTGTCCTGATGCTAAGATCAGGAGTTCAGTCTTTTCAGGATTGAGTGCAAGAGAGTTCGTAATCATCACTTTCTGGATAGCATTGTAAATTCGATTGATAGTGTCAGGGTCTGTACTATAACAGCTGGTTATCTCAAAAATAATGTGTGTGTCATCTGTGTGGTTCGCCAGCTGAACACCAAGGCCATCTAGAAGGGTAAGCAGTGACATGATGTAAACATTGAACAGTAGAGGAGAGATACACACCCACTGCAGAACACCGCAGGTGGTAAGCATGGTTACTGAACTGGCATTCTGTACTGCAACTCTGGCACTCCTCGGACTGAGGAAAGAAAGAATCCACTGAGCAGCCATATCAGAGCAATGCGCCTGTTCACTTAACCTGGTGACCAACAAAGAGTGATCAACCAGGTCAAAGGCTGCGGAAAGATCCAACAGCAAAAGAAGAACAGGTTTACCTTTATCTATGATATTAGCAATATTAGATTTAAGGTCGGTCAGTGCTGTTTCTGTCCCGTGCATGTGCCTAAAACCTGATTGTTGCTGGTTCAGGATGCTGTTATTTTTGATACATTCTTGGAATGAGTGTATGCAACACAGTCCAGAATTTTTAAAAGAAAAGGCACATTTGCAATTGGTCGATAATGTTCGGATACTTTAGGATCCAGGCTATTTTCCTTAAGGAGAGGGTTAATCCATGACTCCTTTAGGATCAAAGGAACAGTAGATTCAGCAAAGGACAAGTTGACTAATGGACGATGGACAACTATCTCCTAAACATGATGTAGGTTTCATGCCAGCCACTATTTCACAAATCTGAGCCTCTGTACAAATCTGAAACTAGAAAACCACATGGGGAATGATAGAAGAAGGGGAGACAATAGGCTGAACAGAGCAGGAGAGACTGGTGCTCTTTACCCAGGAATTCAATTGCTGAGCTGAAATAGATTGTTGATGAGCTAAAATGTGAGTATCAAATTCATCATGAATGGATTGGCACCAGGCCACGTCCTTAGGTACAGTTGTCGCCTTGGGTATGTTCCCCTCAAACTCTTTGAGGATAGCAAATAGCTCACATGGATTTGAGTAGGCTCAGGCAATCCGGTCACTGTAACTTTGAGATTTAGCTGCAACAACTGCTAACTTGACTGAGTTTTTATAGAGATCTAATAAGGAGGGGGAGGGATTGTCCCTCCTCTCTCTCTCTGATTGTTGCTTGGCCCAGTGCAGGGCAATAATAGAGTCCCCAAACCTGTCACTCTTGTTGACTTTAATCTGCACATGTTTAGATTTTTTAGGGGCTAACGCATCTATGATGTCATTGATAGTATTGGTGATATGGAGTGTCGGCGCAAGAGAAAGTATCAACTGGAGATAATTTGGCCCGGAGATGAGAAGCTACAATGGCAGGGGTGACCTTTTTTAGGTTTCTAATAGTAACAGAATGTTTAGGGTGAGACTCTAGGAGCGAGGGGTAAGTGGTCATTATAAGTGTACAATGCACTAAAAAGTGATCGGACCACGGAAAGGGCTCAATATTTATGTTACCGTTAGCCAGTTGATGGCTGATTACCCAATCTATTGTGTGTCCATTTTTGTGGCTCTGAGCATGTAGCTTTTGGGAGCAAAAAAACAATAGTGTGTAGTGCAGAAAGAAGCGAAACTGCCAGTTTATCATGTGAGTCATTCGCCCAAAGATTAAAATCTCAGAGAACAATGACGGGAGTGGTTGCCCTAGTCAAGCTGATAAGCAGATTAGTAAATTGTTCCACGAAGAAAGGAATAGTAGAGGGTGGCCGATAGATAACCACAAAGGTGAGAGACCTATTAGCATCATATTTGACTTTGGCAAGCAGGCTTTCACAGCCTTCAAGAGATAGGTGAGTACTTACATGAATATTGAGACACTTTCTGGCACCTGTATGATCAGAGAGATCTGCTCTGAAAATGCAAAAGTCTGGGGGAATCGTGAGAGTCGTGGCTGTTGGTATTGTATCCATTAGCCATGATATCACATGGTGTCATGGCAAGGTAGTCATGTATTTCAACCCCATGTTTTAATAAGGAACAGGTGTTGAGCAAGGAGAACTGCATATCCCATCGTTGAGGAGCAGTTCTCTCGAAAGAAATAGGAGATGTAATGTCTGCCAATGCTTCCATGATTTTAAAATGATACAGGAGAAGACTACTCTTACCTATCAATCCGTAAGGAGCAAGGAAAAATCACCCAACAACCCGGACACATACCGGCACTAAACAGCTTGCCCCTAACGTGCCTGAAGACTATGCAAATGCGTGCAAGGACTACAATGCCGAAGGGACTTGTAGTCCCGAAGGACCTGATAGAATTTGTAAACACTGTGACAAGCCAGCAAATGCAATTCAGCACATGCGGACTAGCAAACCCACCAACAGGGTGAATAAAGGTAAGTTACAAGTAATTAATCACAGAGCAATCAATCAACACGACTTTTAAAATATATAAAATGCTGCAAATAGGGTGAAGCTAACGTGTGGCGCAGTGTAAGGGTATACAATGTTCTAAGAATCTAGGAGGAAGCAGGAGAAGTGCCTTAATATACCGGCACTCAAGTGGTAAGTCAAATATGTTTTATTTAACCAGACTTCCTTATCAAAATCATATGTATGCCACTTAGTCAGTATATGAATTGCTTTGGGCGTTTCCTGATACAAAAGAAAATCATTGGAATCCCTCAACTGTACATTCTGAGATCAAAATATCCTCATTTGCCTGTTTTACATCATTCTTAAGCTTCATGGTCAGTGAACTTCCCTTACACTTGTATTTCCATATCCGGCTTCCTACTGGATTAACCGTCATATCTGTAAGTGCTCGGGATATGCAAAAGCTTACCTTCATGACCAAATTGGTTATTAACATATTGTGGTCACTAGAATGTATCACCTTCACTTTAAAATGATCACATAAGGCAAGTAATAATCAAGAAAGGATTACATAGTTATTTGTAGAGCGTGATTTCCCTCGTTTCAGTGTGCTGGCCATTTTTTTGTTAGTCTCCATTGTTTTATTCAGCATATGAAGGTCCCAAATATTACACAAATTAGCCCATGTTTTCCCATTTGCTCGATCAACCATTTTAGAGCAGGATCAGTAATTAACACAATCTGTATTAAAGTCCTCCACCAGCATAATCAATGAATCACTATTTATCAACCATTCGCCAACCAATTGGGAGATGTAGTTAATAAAGATATCTAAGGTTTCTAGCTGATTATTCCAATATATGTTCACTACCAGTAACTTCCTATTTTTTTCCTGCACATGCCACTTCCATTTCTACTGCTATCCCTTCGATTTCATTTGAACAAGTGTGGGCCGGTATTATTTTTGGAATTCTGAACGGCCAAAAGCAATCCTCTCACTGGTCTACCTTTGTTAGCCTTCTTGGCCACTTGCTGAACTATCGTGAAACCATCTCGGGACAAATGGGTAGTTAACCAGGTTTCCCTTGAAAGTTATGAGATCAAACCCTTCAAAGATATGATTTGTCTCCTCAAACCCCAGGAAGCTGTTAAACCCTCTCGTATTCCAGTCTAGGGAGCATATGTTCTCTTCTGTCAGAGATCAAACGGACCCCACCGCCATCTTTGACCCATTAGTACATTTTTTAACAACTGTAGAACATTCTCCACCAGCCCGAGGTATTCCAATGGTTGGACGCTAGATGGCCCCTTTTTCACACTTCCACTTTCTACATCCATCAAATCCATCCCATTGGATTTTGTCACCCTGGTTACACGGGGCACTGCTATTTTAGGGTTTTTTTACTGCATATTTCTAGCTTCCAGTCTTTCTTCATATACAACACAATCAAATTTCATTATTTCCTCTCTTTCTTCCAAAACTTAGCGTTTTATAAATGCTGATCTCCAGCCGACTTCAGCTAGGTCACACTGATCTTCAAATGAAAAACGTACATACATTATGTCACGGGTAGATATTTTTGCCAGACTACCAGTTTGCCTTAGTTGTGTCAAAATAGTGGACCTATTAAGCACAATGTTAAGGATAATATCAGGACACATTTCAAAATATAGGATATTCTGGTCTTGGGTGAATTTCATCCTCCAATCACCATTCCCACCCTTCCCTTTAGATTGCTCCGGATTCCCTCCCAACTTCAAATGTTGATTGGGTTAAGTTTCTTCCCTTCTCAGGTTTCTTGGGGGACCAAACCGGCCAATTAAACAATCCATTGGGCCCTCCAAAGCTTCTTGGGGTTCAAATGACATTCCCACCTCCTCTGAATGAACCAGGACTTCCGTATGTTTATGTTTATGGGTATGTTTATTCATTTCTAATGCACCGGAGCCCGCAGGCATCAGGGCACAACTTATACAACAGATGAATGAAGAGAGCTTACAACTTAGACAAACAATAATGTCTTGAGACATTTTCTGAAGATGGTGTTATTTTCTTCCATACGCATCTGCATTGGAAGCTTATTCCAAACCAACCCTGCCTGTACTGTAAAAGAGCGTCCAGTGACTACTTTACATCTAGGCTGGATCAGGCACATCGAGTCCTTAGATCGGGTAACTCTGATATGTTTTTCCAGTATCAGACGTTCTTTCAGGTACTCTGGTGATTGTCCGTATAAACATCTGTGCATGATGGTACTCATCTTAAAGCATATTCTTGGCTCTACTGGCAGCCAGTGCAGCTCCCTCTTATGTGCGGATACCAGATCCCATCTTGCTGTACCTTTGATGATCCGTACTGGAGTGTCTGAAGCTTTTTGATGCAGCCTTTACCCACTCCGGCCAGTAACGCACTATAGTAGACGAGACTGTGCATTATAACAGCTCAAACAAATGTTTTCTAGTTTGCTAAAGAAGCATAAGGCTTCACCAATCTAGCAGTCTTAAATGAAACTGAAATGTATTAACTATGCTGCATACATAGGCGTCGGCACCAAGAGGTGGTTCCAGGCTCACCCCAAGGGTTTTCACCAGTCTATAGTTCCAGTCTATGGTAAAACCTTTGTACTGTGTCGCTAATTTACTACATGGCTGTATGGAACCAAAGATGAGAAACTCGGTTTTACCTGCATGAAGACTGAGTCCATTTATTGTCATCCACATTTGGATAGACTTATAAATGAATTCAATGCTCTCCAGATCTTTCTCATACTCCCCACTCAGCTCTATGGTGAGCTGAGTATCATCAGCATAATTTGAGAAACGCACACCCAGAGAGTCCAAAAGATCACATAGGGTGCGATAGAATATACTAAATGGTACCGGGGAGAGGCAGGCTCCTTGTGGAACATTATGGTTAATTAGTTCAGGCTTAGAGCATGTGTTACCCCAGACTATTCTTGATTTCCTGTCATGAAGAAAGGAACTGTTCCAATCTATTGCTCCACTAGACCACCCTCCATGGTCCCTGAGCAATTTCTCATGGTCTACAAGGTCAAGGGCTGCTGACAAATCTAATAACATTAGCAGCCCCGATTTGCTCCAATCCATAATATTGAGCATTTCTGCCTGTAGATGCAGTAGCATGCTTTCTGTGCCATGTGAGGGCCTAAAACCCGATTGCTTGGGGTGTAGGATCTTCTTACTTTCTACATAATCCTGGAGCTGTATAGCCGCCAGATTATCTATCATTTTCAACAGAAAAGCCACTTTCGTTATAAGTCTCAAATGACTGCTGATTTTATGATCTTTCCTGTGCTTTTTTTTATCAGGGGGGTAACAATCACCTTTTTCAACAGGTCTTGTACCTGATTGGTTGCAAATTTAGCATTAGGAAAGAGAATCAAGAAAGGGATCAACATTTCCCAGTGTTCCAAAACAATTCTTGATGTGATGACATCCCCCGAAAGTGTGGTAGTATGCATTTTCTTGAGAATTTTCTCCAGCCCATTTCTGGAGATGGCTTCAAAGGAAAACAAAGGGGTATTGATATACCGTCCTGTCCCAGCGGCTAAAGGCGCTGGAGCAGGCAAATGCTTGTCCATATTATTTGTGATACTGGTCTGAGCTATCCTAATTTTATCCGCAAATGCCCTCTTGACAGCTTCGCAGTCCTCATCCGTAGGGTCCACGTTTTTTACTTGAACCTGTGGTTTCTCTAGGTTCTTCGAATCATTTATTAAATTCAAAATGTGCTTATTGAAATAATCTTGCTTTGTCTTAAAGATTTCCTTCCAATATATTTTCTACAAGTCTTTCCAACTTTTCTTGCTCCCTTGTGTCTGTAATTTGACCCAATTTCTTTCTGCTTTCCTTTTTTCTTGCTTACGAATTACCAGGGCTGATGTAAACCATTTTTGTCTGTTTGTTCTTTCTCTTATAGACTTGTACTTTAAAGGGGCCACATTGTCCAGCAGCATAGTGAGCGACTACTCATATTCTGATGCTAGGTAGTCAGGGGAGTCTACGGGAGGATACGGGGATATTGAAGAACTTACATACTTGCTTGACTATAAGGCACAAGGGTTCAAAACTAGAGGAACAGTTACATACCTTAGAGCTATGAAGTATGTATGAAAAAGCTGGGAAGGGCCTTAGGGCCTCATCACGAGTTGGGCGGTAACGCCAGAGCTATTAGCGCCGGCGCTAATAGCCCTACCGCCAAACCCCCGGCGCTATTAGTGCCGATCACGGGTTTGGCGGAAGGGTTATTGCCTATTCCCCATTGGGCCCATTCGGGAATTCCTCATTCCCCATTGGGCCCAATGGGGAAAATGTGCGCTATTACCGCCGGCGGATTTCCCGCTGGCAGTAATCGTGCTGAAAATCGACAATTTAGCCGCGGATTTCCCCCCCAGCTCAGAGCTGGGGGGAAATCTGCCACTGCCATGATCTGGTGGACCCTTAAATGCGGCGGTAATAGTGCTACCGCCTCATTTAAAGGTTACCGCCAGACTCGTGATGAGGCCCTTAGTGTTAAAATCATGCAGGATGGGCTGAAAAGGGGGCACAGGGATTCCTACTGCACTGCCCCCATATGGTTGCTATCCTTTAGCTCCCACAGAGGCGTACACAGACCCTGTGTTTTAACCTCCATTTCCCCCCCAAAGCCAGTCCAGTGGCTGCGAGATGGACACAGGTGATGCCTCCATCAGCTGTGATGCCTATGAAGTGGGATAGCGAGGAAAGTGGAAGTGTAACTCCTTAAATGGTTAGGACTACAGAAAGGTTGAGAATGGAGAGCGGAAAGGGAATAACTCCACTGACTGCTGGGTTAGAAGGCAGGTTAAGGGTGGAAGAATGGGGGAGAGTGAGGCAGGCAGCTAGAAAAGCTCATGAAGGATTGAGAGTGAAGGAGAAGGAGGAGGCTAGGCCATTTCCTGCTAGTGTAGAGGATATGCTGTGAAGTGTTGTAGACACACAAGAGCAGGAAAACATGAGGGAAGCGCTGAGGCTAGCGGAGGAGGAGGAGGTAGTGCTGCTACAGTGGCAAAGAGATGAAGAGCAGGAAGAAGGGAGAAGACAGGTAAGGGATGTAGACAGGGAAGGTGGAGGCATGGACAAGTTCTTGTTAGGTTCAATAAATCAGTTATGAAGGAGGACAATGTGGTTATGGAGCACAGGAATAGTGTCATGGGTACAGCATTCGAGCAGGGAGGATGGGAGCCGACACCCAATGGTAGTGCTGCGTATGCTTCTGTGCCTGTAGAAGTGTCAGGGGATGTGATAACGGGAGCAGGAGATGAGAATGAATGGGAATCAGATATCGAGCAGGGAAAGCAGTTGTAACTACTAATGAATTATGTTTGCACACAAATGTTTAACTGGTTGATGATGTCATGACCTACCACGGACAAATCCTAAAAGGAGGTATGCTTTACACAAGAGCTAAAGATGGTAGTTAAGATAACGGCTACGATGAGAATGGTGGAATTGGAGAAAAATGGGATTTCTTCGATGAAGTTGGGTCCAATCACATCTGGGAGGTGTATTGTAAAAACATATATGGGAGTGTTTTAACTGTTACAAAATTGTATATAATGTGTCAATTTATGTGGGTCAGTGAGACTTGGGTTAGTTTGACTCTATGGCGTCATCTAGCTGATCCCCGGAAGATTGTACAATAAAGTTGCTTTACATACAAACGTGCACTCGTTCTTTAAGTGAGGGAGCCTCCTTTGGGTTAAGATGATTAGGGGTCTGTCCCTACAGTATCTAACATTCTATTTGAATACAGAAGAAAAGTTAGTCAAACTCTTGCTGATTTTAAAGTACCTGCATATATGAACAAATATCCATGCAGTGATGCGCCATAGTTAAGGGCAAAATCTAGACCTCTCTTTCACCAATAGGCTTGCTGACATCATTAAAATCATCTTCCCAGATCCCTAGTCCAATCACAGGCACACCCTTTTACCTTGATTGCAACCAATTATCCAAAGGCATCCCTACACCAAATCATAGGAGTACTAGCTGTAGACGAGAAACCTGGTAACACAAATCATTCCAACCAGGTTTGCTGCGCTATATCTGCTAATAAAGACCTCAAGGTCTTACAAAGTTGAACTACAAATCTTTTCAGAAATCACCACTTCCAGCTTTTAACTCATCAAACAAATACTACACAAGAAGTTGCAAACACCTCGGTAAGTGTGGTACAAAAGAGTCTGAAACATTTGAAAAAAGCCACCATAGTTAACACAATGGATTATTGAAATCTATGTATGGATTTTATATGTAACTAGCTGAAGTACCCATTCTCTGAATGGGTTCTGTAGAAAGACATGATAAGACATTGATCCTGTGGGTCGCTGTACCGATTTGCTTATCGCTTGATGTGCTTTGCACCCTGAAGTAAACTGTACTGAGAATGGGCATGTGTGGCTGGCTGACATCCCCTGGAGCAGACGTAGAGGGGCGGGGGCGAGAGTTGATGTGCTGCTGCACACTGGGACGTTCTTTACTATCTCCCCACCTGTCATCTCACCCTGGTGTGACGCAGTTTGTTGCAGTGCATTGCGGGGCAAATATCTTGGAAACTGTGCATCCTAGGACCTGGACCTCGAGTTTTGTTCCTCGTGTTGGGACCGGTTTTTCTATGACCACATTGATGTTTGGCCGATTTCAGCACAGCTAGTAGAGCGCTCGCTCTGACATCCATGCAGAGCCTGCATGGCTCGAATCCCGGCAGGGCCAAACTCAGCCTTTCATCCTTCCGAGGGTGATAAATGAGCACCACACACCGTGGGTAATAATAAGCAGTGCTCAGATGCCTGAGGGTTTGTAGCGCTATATTATGTAAAATATTATTATTATTATGTGATAAGGTGCTGAAATCCAGGGAAATGGGTATGGTGTGATAATATCATGTAGCTCGTAATGTCCAGAGGATCCTAACAGGTACCCATGAAAAATGTTGTGTTTATTGGTGAAACAGTGTGGAATTGTATAAGGAACAACGCTTAGCCAAGCCACAAACCCACAAACACATTTTGACTTGTGCTGAAATCAGTGGAACGGGGTGGGCTATCCAAATGTCATGTAGCCAGTAATGTCCGGAGGGTCCTAACAGGTAACTCTGCAAAGTTTGGTGCAGATTCTTGAAACAGTGTACAATTGTACAAGGAACAATTCTTTGCCACAAACCCACAAACCAACAAAGAAATTCTGACGTGTGCTGAAATCCGCGGAACAGAGTGGGGTGTCCAAATGTCATGTAGCCAGTAATGTCTGGAGGGTTCTTACAGGTAACTATGCTATATTTTGTTCTGATTGTTGAAATGGTGTGGAATTGTATAAGGAACAACGCTTTGCCAAAAATCCTGCCACAAACAAACACATTTTCACGTTTACATATATAGATTGTAATTGTTTATACTGTCTGCTGATTTATGTTGCATAAAGCTTATTAAATGAATGATACTGCACACACACATGCAAAAAACCTTTTTGCAAATAGTCCCATCCAGTGTGATGCCATTACATCTACCATCATATAGACACTGCCACTCAATATGAGATAACTCTATGTAAAAATAAAAAAATAAAATGTGTGTGGAGCATCAAATATGCTATATCCCGCTCCACCTTAATACTCAACTTTGCTTCTTCGCCCATGGTTCCCTTATAGAAATTGCATTAATTCTCACCAACCAAAACGTGCCTAGGGATGGCTGCCATTAAAGAAATGCCAACCATGGACTTGGATGTTATTATGAAAGTAACTTACCTCCCACTGCAAGAGCGATTTAAAACTTACTACAGGATCTGAAGAAAGCATTGATATGCGCACTCCTCAAATGCCAACAATGGACCCTGTGTGATCCCTCAGCTGAAAAACATAGCCAACTTCCTAATTCTTCCAATTGAATTATTGACAATCAAACAAAATCCAGCATTTGCAAATCTTTATTGACTTGAACATTAGGACTTCACTATTTCCGGTCTCTTTTTTCAGCCTCTTTCTGGCATTTAGTTGCCAGTTTAATTCTGGCATTTAGCCGACAGTTTAATGTTGGTTACCTTTGGGCCATTATTGGAAATTGATGACAATAATTTCCTGACACACACACTTGAGCTAGTTAGGGCCAAATAGTAAGGTGGCTCAGGAGTTACTACCTAAACACAAATTTGTGGTATGATGTTTTGACAACATTTCAGTGCCCATATATGTTTTTATGTATGTTCTAAGTTGCACATTTTCTTTTGTTATTCATCGCTCCCTAGGAGCCGATTGCTGACTACTACTACTGTGTTTATATATCCCTCTTCAGGAGAGGTGCTCATTTTTGCTTCTTAACTTTGTGGTTCTTGTTCAGTTCGTGGTTCATCCTTAAATGCTTATACACTAATTTGTATGGCATTGTGCATTAATACAATAAGTTCAAAACAATGTTTTTCTTTATTCTTTTACCCCTCTTTTCAAAACTGTGGTTTATTGATTTTTACATATCACTTTAATATATAACAGCATATTTATCATGTATATGACGAACACTGTCATTAAATCACACTACTTAATGTTGAATACATGTATACATTAACTGGAAACGATTATACAAGGGAACACCTTGTTGTTGTTTATGTTTCCTTGCTATGGAGATCTTTATAGAGGTCCAGGGGGAGTGGCCTGTAGGAGATCCTGCTATACTGCTCATCTTCACCATAAAGAATTCCACTTTGGTGGTGGGTTTGAATTAGATAAGAGATACAGTAAGTGGCATGGGTTTGTTGTGCAAAGTATCACCTTTCCTAGTGATTTGGGCAGCTCGTAAGATAGCTCAGGGGGTTGAGCACTCACTGCTGTGATCTGTGTGCGATCTGCAGGTCACACATTTGAATCCCAGAAAGGCAAACTCAGCCATCCTGCTGAAGTCAATAAATGAGTACCAACTGCGGTTGGATGATTTTGTATGTAAATATGTTTTTTGTAAAATACTGTATTAACAACAGATCAATTCTTGTAAATGGCTTGCTGGATGTACTTCCCCTTGTTTTTGAACTGAGTGATGATGTTATTGCATACATTCTGGGAGGCTGTAAGAATTTTGTTGCATGAATTAGGGCTCCTTAATTCCTTCATGTTATTGAACATATCGTTATTCTGATGGGTCTCTCACAGTGTAGCGCTTTGCCATTCATATTGCTGCTTTGTAATGTCAGACCTGTAGCAGAAATGCTTATTATAATGATTTCTCCAGGCTTATTTTATATTTGATTTGAATTTATGTTTAGCGCTGTCCCTAGCCAGGTGGTCTCAGAGCGCCTTACATGGTTCAAAGTTTGAAAAGGTGGGAGTAGAAACAAGAAGTTACAAAACGTTTTCCTGTTTTTTTGCAGTTTCCAGGTTGTTTCCATTTGGGTCCAAACTTGTGGGTGGGGGTGAGCAACATTGCTGCTTGCTTTTTTCAGATGCAGTGACTTGATTCATAGGTATTGGATGTGCAGGATTGCCATAATCCAGTTGTGGAACCCCTGAGCTCGTGCCTCTGGGATTCAGGTCTCTGGTGTGGACCTAAATCCCAAATGTTGTAAATGATAGCACTGAACATAACACTCTTCTTACTTGAGTGGTTTAAGATATGTGTTAAGGATCAAATGAACACCAAACTGACATTAACGGGGGAGGGGGTTCAGCGAGGGGGGAGAGAGAGGGAGGGAGGGGGAGAGAGAGAGAGGAGAGAGAGAGAGAGAGAGAGAGAGAGAGAGAGAGAGAGAGTGTGTGTGTGTGTGTGTGTAAGCCATCATTATTGTTCATGCACTAATGATAGAATAATGCCTACATATGGGTTTCCTCTCTCAAGCTCTCCAAGAACCTGTAAAGGTCGTGCAATGTCCCTATTCTTCAAAAGATGCATTTCCCCCATCGAAAACCAGCTTCTGACGATCACAGCAGGACTAGAACTTCTGACTCTGAGATTACCTACAAGCAACAACAAGTACTGCATTAACTAACTGAGCTCTGACCTATGATTTAGTGCCTGGCCCATTTGAAACACATGAACATCATTAACTACTAAAATATCTGTTGCAACATACACGTGTGGCAAGTGCTAATGTTCCACTGATAATTCTGATAAAACACATTATGTAAAAACATTTTTCTCTGAGCTGGCGGGTTTTTGTTGGGGAGGTGGGGATGGAGGGGCGACAGAGGGACAACATGAGAATGTGAACTGACAGCGGGTGGCACGCGAGCATCCATCCATGCATCTTGGTAAAACAACCCAGACATGCGAAATGTTAAATATTGATTTTTAATCCATGAGACGTTTATTGCAGCTATCTGTTCTAACAAGCTGTCAAATTTGCCTGCCCAGTAAATGTGTCTTGATTTATCAGGCAGCTGTGTTTTATCGATGCTCAATTTACGATTTCATAGTCTATACATTAGCTAAGTACTAGCTGGATAATTAGCTGCCATATTGTTATGTTATCAATATGTGTCAGTCCAAATTGCTTAGTGGAGCAAATGTAATTCTCCAGATACCTCAATTAAAAAGAGGTAATCATGAAAATGTATAGCAAGTCACAATAGTGTGGCAAATAAAAATAACATGCTATTACCGTAATATACTAACATATTTACAGCACTCCTAATTACTGCTAGATTAATGTATTATTTAATTTGCTGACTACTCTGATCAAAGCAATGTTAAGGCTGATAACGACTGAGAGCATTTTAATGTCATCGCCCAGTCTTTCAGCACTATACGGTATGGTAGATGTGGCTTCTGCTCATGCATGCAGAACATATCTGTAGCAGAACATGTGGGAAGATAGGCTCGCCCTGGGAACACGCTAAGATGTGTGGCATTGATTAAACACAACCGGCAGATCGATTCAACCCGTGCCTTCCCCCGAGACCCTAATTCAAGAAATTGAGTACCACACCAGTGGCTAATAAAGAAGGTAATGCCTAGCATTGGTTAACAAGCGCTCTGAGGTTGGATTCCCAGCGAAAGCAGCTATATATAAAACTGCTGAATTATTTTTACTGAGAAATCACTCCATAGTAAAAGTATAACATGTATGAATGATCTCCTATAAATATTGTAAAAGTGGACCATGTCTCTATGTCACAGGGTAGTCAATTTGTCAAAATTCCGTAAAAAGAGAGTATTTTATTTTATTATTTTATTGCTTATAGCACAAACCTAGCTCAAGAGCAGCTGCGCGCTTTACAGCAGGATTGTGCCAGAATTGGGCTTGGCATTTTATACAGTAATGCACTTCTGTTGGTGGAGGGAGAGAGGCATTTTTATTCCTCCGGCAGGTATTGTTGAAAGAGCCACGTCTTTAGTGTTCTGCGGACCTGGAGGAAGGTAGGGGGATTTTGAGGCTCTACCAGAATTGGGTTCCAGAGTAGAGAATATCATGTGAGTAACATTACCAACAGAAATTTGAGAAAAAGCCTGATGACCATTCTCTTTCAAGATAGCAAGCCTATGTACACACTTCCTTGCCAGTCGCGGCCTCGTTCTACCCCTAGCAGAGAATCTATCGGCAAAGTACTGCCTGCTAATACTTCTACAGTGTGGCTCTTTCTGTGAGCATTAGGTTAATTCACTGCAAGAAGCAATGTTAGCTACAGGAATTCATTCCTACCCCATGCCAAATACTTCACAAGGCAGAGAATGTTTTTTTTTTGCTCAGGTGAGCTGTGGGTGTGTCTCCCGCAACATCCCGCTCACTATAATGTATAGTATAGTATAGTGAGTGGGGTGTTGCGAGGGACACCCCCGCAGCTCACCTGAGCAAAAACAAAAAAAAAAGCTGGGGGCTGCAGTGGTGTTCCCCGCAACACCCCGCTCACCGTATTGAGCGGGGTCTTGCGAGGGACACCCCGCAGCTCCTGGCTTTTTTTTTTCTTCTGGCAGGGGGCTGGGTGGGTGTTCCCCACAACCCTCACTCACTGTAGTGAGCGGGATGTTGCGGTTGCGGTGGACACCCCCCCAGCGCCATACCGACCCCACCAAAATACCTAAACACACACCACGAAAAGTTTGAACTTTTGGTAGTTAGAACTTTTCATGGTGTGTTTTTTAGGTCTTTTGGTGGGGTCAGTAATTTTTATTCAGCCATTTCGTCCAAAACCCTTTCATAGACAGCCTCCCCCCCACACTTTTGTCTGTGGCCCCCCTACTTTTGTCTTTGGCCCACTCTGTGCCCCTCCTAAATTTGATTCTTGGGGACACCACTGCTGGACGGAGCGGGGAAATGAGACTCACCATGAGTACACTCTATATGGGCAATCAGAAACAAAATGTTGTTGATGTGCAAAAAATTGCAGAGTTTGTTTTCGTGATTCTATGCACTAGTAACATTATCCATCCTGCTCAGAAGGAGGCTGCATTTATTTTGGCTCTACTAGGGCCGCTCAATTTTATTCACCTACTACTCTAACAGTTTTTTTAAGGTTTTCTATGACACTTCCTTGTGAATCTGCATAACCAGCCTCCTTTTCAATTTCACATCACTTTAGCACCTCAAATGCATTGTTAGAATTTAGCTCAGAAAGTTTTTTCTAAACGTCAATTCACTCTTTAAGATCCTTTAGGGCTGTGACTCCTGTTCTTTTGTTTTCCCTTTCCTACCCTCCTTACAAGCTTTTGTTCAGCCATGTGCGGCCTCCTACAAATTGCCATTAAATACATGAATATGATTTATTTTATTTTGTGTTTTATGTCAGGCACACTCTCAACTAAATCAACTCTAATCACACTCTATTCTGCCGTACCCTCTGCTGCTCGGGCTGGATCGACTTCAAGAATGCCTTAAGCAAATCAAGAGGATTAAAGGTTTTCTAGGTAGGGTGCATATATAACCTTCAATCTCTCCATGGTGGATGTGTTTGGACGTAAGACAGTGCGTTTCAAGCAGGAGGCAAAGCAAAGGGTTCAGTTGAATATAGAGGGCCCGATTCATGGAAGTGCAAAGTCAATGCAAAGTCAGTGCATGTTTCTTTTTGAAGTACACTTGCACTGCAAAAACACACTTTGCACAGTTCCATGAATCAGGGTTTGTGTCAGCAGTGCAAACCCACTTTTCAGCAGTGCAAAATCAATTTGAACCGTGCAAAAAATTCCATGAATCGGGCCTTAGAGTGTTTGCTTTTGATAGTATGACAGGGGGGTGTGTTCTAGCCATGCACAGATCACTTTAAATCTATTGACTGTTCATGGGAAGGTGGTATAAGTGCCCTAATTACTTTGCCTTATTATGAAGCCATACGTAAGTATTAATACTAATCTCTATGCATTCTGGGGCAAGAAAGCATAGAGATTAAAGTGCAAAGTTTGCATGGAATCAGCACAAGGGCAAAATCTGCCCTATTTTTTAAAAATACTTGCACATATTAGAAAACTATTTTACTGTGACAAGTGCAGTTTGGCATGGTATAAGCGCCAGGGAAAAAATGTCAGTAGTGAAAAACAATACATTTCTGATATGTGTTTATTCACCAGGGCAAAGTTCGCCCTAGTGCTAATGCCATTCTGTATTAGCACAAGGGCAAACTTTGATTACAGTGTTGGGGAAGGGAAACTGATGTCATCACTATGATTAGCATGATTACTTTTAATGTTTTAAATCAATGGTATGTGTAAGTGTGCAGAAGAAGGTGACTGACACAAAGGTGGCATAATGGTTGGAAAATACTTGTATTCTTCTATGAAGGGTTTCCCTGCCTCAACTAAAGACTAAAGAGGATCTGTCAGAAGGTCTGTTTAACTTAAATACCCACCGTCCTGTGCCAAGAATCCCTAGTGCTGCCCCTCACACGTATAACTAAAGTAAATAAGGGTAATCTGTTCGTGGCCTAGGAGAATGGCTCCCTTAGCCTGGGTTTGTGATCACAGTTCACTTCAGAAATCTCAATATTTCTCACCATTTGGAATGACTCCCTTCCCCTGGTTAGCGCACTCTCAACAGAGATCACAGTTCACTTCAGCAATCTCAGTAGTTCTCACTAGGGGGAATGACTCCATTTGCCTAGTTAGTGTATTCATCAATACAGCAAAGTACAAACAATGTTCACCAGGGGGAACAACTCCCTTTCCCTGGTTGAACGTGTCCTCAAAGAAACAAAACAAGTCCAACAACCCTTCTCCTCTTAGGCTGTTGATGTATCAGGGGGAATGCCTCCCTTCCCCTGATTGAAAGCTTCTTTTAATACTTTGTAGTCAAATGCCAGGAGGAATGACTCCCTTTCCTTAGCTGGAAGCTTGTTCTTACTTCCGCCACTTGATATAAAGGCTGGATGAATCCCTCCTCCTGATACTTCTCATTACAACGTGGCAATCACACTGGACCCAGGGGCAATGCCTCCCTTCCCCTGGACACTCCATTGTCTCCTCTGTTCAATACCATGCAAAGTTCCAACTGTGGTCGGGTCCCTGACCCAGGTTCTTCTTCTTCGACTCAGCAGACTTGGTACACTAACCTGACAAGTACTGCCATGATGAAGATGACTCATATCTCTCTCTGGCCTTGGGTCTTCGACCCGGGTTTCTCTTCTTGGACTCGGCCTACTTGGTTCACTATCCTGCCAAGTACTGCCACAAGGAAGATGACTTGTATTATTCTTTTGTTTAGGGTTACTGGCCCGGGATTCTCTTGTTTCTTTTGGGTATGGGTCATTGACCCTTCCCTGGTGGTCAATGGAATTCTTCCATCCACTGACGCGAAGAAGAGGAGCTTTCAGGTAGGTCTGATGCAAATTAGAGCCAATCTGGCCCTTCCAACTATTAAGCCAAAGGGGAGTCTTTAATGCCTGCCACCCTTATAACCTCAAGTCCCCTCCGGTTCTCCCGTACCTCGCTTTAACTTCATAGGGATGTCGGTACATTGCCAGGGCTTCCATTGACAAGGATTTTCTTCTCTGCTGCTTCAGGCTTCGCTCCACATCTGCAACGACCATGTGGCTTCTGTCTGTGCAGCTCGGCTTCTCAGCAGTACTCTCCACATCCGGGACAGCAGCGCAGACTCCCTCTCTGCAGCTCAGATTCATTGTTTTTTTTCTCACATCTGCCTTGTCTGTGTGGTACTTCCTTGTGCAGTTCAGCTTCCTTCTGGCCATTGGGACTGCTCCTGGGGTGCCAACAAGAAAGGCTGCAGCAGTTCCACAGAATCCACCATGCTCCTTCTTTTCTGGTCCCCCAAGCAGCTTCAAAACTCCCACGCCTGTGAACTTTCACAGCTGCTGCCTGTCTCGGCTGGAGTCAATAGGTATCATTGTCCCTCTTTGGTTTTCATACAATGTAGCCGGTTCCCAATCAGCTCTTTGTATAAGTCCTTCACCTCTGTTGTTGTGTTGTTCTTGATACTGGTGCAGGGCCACCTCGTACCAGTACTTGTGTGGCAGGTGATCTTCATGTTTTCTACACTCTTCCACGTTATAGTACTTTAAGGTTCCCTATAGTTATCACCTGAAAACAGTACATAGGTTGACTCTCTACAAAGAACAAAGAGGTTATTCGAGGAAAGAGGAAAGAGAGGTTAGAGTGTGTGGGGGTATGCTGGTGTTACAAGGGCTGCACCGTAGATGGTCATACTCATCTCTGGAGGGGGAGTCTCTCCTAACGAGAGCTTCCTGCATTACGACCCCGAGGGCGTTTATCGGGTAGCGGTCTCACCTACCTGGTCTCATGAAGCAACGATATCTAGTGCTTTGCCAGCGATGTCAATGTGAAAGAGATCTGCTGGCTATTTTCAAAAGATAAGTACTAAAATTCAAACAGTGACACCCCCAGTGCAGCACTGCTGGGAGGAAAATAATGGTGGTTTATGTAAGATGTACTGCAACCTGTGAAGTAAAGCTCCAAAAAAAAGAGCAGTGCACAAGGTTTCCTGGTGTTTAGATTATATGTGGGTGGTTGCACTGGCAGGGTTCCTGACTGCTAGGATTCTTGAATGACTTAGGTAAGAAGAATCAGCAGCTCTGCAATTACTGGAGGAGCACAAATCTGCTTTCTGCGTCTAACATTGGCATTTAGACAGTTTTTCAAAATTTGAATATCCACATTCTATTTTTTGGATCTAAATGGTGCCTTTTTAGGACCCCTTTAAGCCTTTTAAAGAACATATTTTTCTTTCTGTGGTATTGGCAATCCAGGGACCATGATATATTGTTGTTAGATTAGCTCCGAAAAATTGGCCAAATCATGAGAAGACACTAGGTTTGCTGTGTGGCAAGACTGGCTAAAATGCATTCAGAAGCCTCTGCTCCTAGTTCCAGTTCCCTGGCCAGGATAGCGCGACCCACATATGCACAAGTGGATGGAAAACAATAATTTCAAAAAAGAGGGTTGCTTCCACACTGCTCACTTCATCAAAAAAGTCACGTCATAAACTGCACATATTTAATTCATTTCAGAAACAGCCTGACACGTTTTTCGAGCCGTAAAGCTCTTCCTCGGAGGCTGAAGACAACATATACATCAATAATCGTTATTCCAGCACAAATGGTATACATTGTTATCCAATCCAAACAAAACAAAAGGGCACAAATAGTGGGTGGTTAGTCAATTGTGAACATTACACAAAAACAGATTAATGATGTTACATCATTTGTACAACATAACAAATTAATTTCTTTCAAACATCCGTCCATTGCATGATTCCAAATAGCAAAGAAAAAGGACATCAATCATCAGTTGTATACGGCAGGGATGAGATGGTACAAAATAATAACAAGAAAAGAAGAGAAAAGACAGAAACCCTGTTAAGGGGGTCCTAAGGTGGTTCAACATGTGTACTCACACCAGATGCATGAAAGCCATGTTTTGCAATATTTGTGCCAATAAGCACGTGTACCTTTTAAATCCTTGTCAATCGCCTCTTGCATTACAAGATAAGAGAGAGTAAAGATATATATATGTTCAAGTTTGACAATTGAGCTAATAATATGCATCCCCACCCTGTAAGAACTCATATAAAGCAGCAGTAATTATTCAAAATGCATAGTTACCACATTGGCAAACCTTTTAGGAGTGAACACAGCAACAAATGAAGAGTGCCCAGAGCCAGACAAATGGTGAACTCTGTCAGGTCTGAAAGGTGGATTTTGCATGAACTGCGAAACCTGAAAGACCCCTGTCAATTTACAGATTAATACTAGTCTACAATGCTTTTTTGTCTAAAAGTAAAATCTGTCACCACCTCCAAGGCTCCACCATACCGCCAAGAATAGGCACTAACTCCACCCAAAACACAGTGCAGTTACCTCCACCCAAAAGGCGGATGTAAATGCATAAAGCTGATGGAAATTAAGCCACAGGTGCACCCAATTGGCCCTGAAATGTTATGCAGCCACTGGCCAACCGCGAAATCCAGGACTTCATGCTCTAAAATGAGCTGCAGAGGTATGCATATCAGCACCACAGAGGGAAAGTAGCAGAAAGGCAGAGACACCCGCAAGGAGAGAGCCTATTCCCTGGGTCAGGCCATCATCCTGGGCACAAACTGATGGGCAGCGGATAACACTCTACCTAAACAGGGAGACCATGCCAGTGCCACTCTCCCTGATACAACCTGATCTACAGAGGAGAATCGACACAGGAACAGCAATCCCACCACTGTCGAAGCGTCTGTCGGTGCAGCACTTTTTTGCCACAGTCACCTTCCAGCACACTGTGGGCGTTGTGCATTGCAGGTTGCAACCTACATTTTCTTTTGATTTTGCCCAGGTGCAGGAAGCGCTTGTGCAGCATGCACCCCAGCACGTACCCCTTTACACCACCCCCATCACAGGTAAATGGAACAAAGACATCCCTAACATCATTGCAGCTATGGACAGCATGCATGTGACATTGTTGGCCCTCCAGACATCAGAAGAAGTGTCCTGAAATAGGAAACAACAACATTCATTTAACATGGAGGAGACATATGCCACACACCTCAACATGACCTACTCATAGGCCGCTTCCCGGGATCCGTTCATGATGCCATGGTTCTGCGAAACAGTACATTGCCAGCCTATATGGAAACCCACAGAGGTCAATGACCTGGATTTTGGAAAAGTACAACAACTATCAAACAACACATACAGGCTTCACACAGAGTAGGAACAATGAGGGGTGGGGAAAGCAATTATTGGATGTCAATGCAAAGCATGCCCTGACACAGCCCTGTGCATGAGGGACCTGCCTTCTCGCACAACATATAAGATGCACTTTGCCACGCAGGACGTCAGTGCATGACAGAAATGCATAATCCCAAAAGTAATAAAAAATGTACTAAAAGTGAACTACAGTTACCACAATGCATAAGCAATCCATACCTGCACAGTACACAGCATAGTTGTCCTGTGCTGTGCACAATGACAGTGCAACACTGACAGGCAGAGTGAAAGTCAAATCAGAATCATCTTCTCAATGCTGGTCATTGTTAAGCAAAAAGAGATTTATTAATTTGCGTGCAAGACAGACAGCTACCTACCCTTTAACCCGTTCCCTCCTAACTCACACTTCTGATCTCCAGACTCACCACTTTTATAATGTAACAAACATAACAGCCACATGACCGTTGAACATTCTAGAACCCTCACACCAGGCCTTCAGGCATGCTTTTCGCACCTCCTCCCTACAACAAAGGAGCCCATTCATTCCTAAGCAACGTCTACCAAGATTGTCGATGTAGAACAATATCCCGTGTCAATGTCCTGCTAGGTTATCATGGCTTTCTGGGTGTACCTCCGGTCCCGTCCTCCTCAAGAGAAGGGCGTAGGGCCTTTAGGCCCCTGAGGACCTCCTATCCCAATGAAGGGCTTATCGGGTTATCCGGCTTAGGCCGTCATGATCCATCTGCCTTAGGTCAATGTTTTTGTCCCAGTGTCTCTAAGAGGAAGAAAGCTCACAATCCGTGGTTTTGTCACACAGGTGCACATGCGCAGTCAAGTTCAGGAGGAGCAAGATTTGTCCATTTCCAATAGAAAAAAAGGGAATTTTGCCTAACTAAAGTCTGCTAAAGAAAAAAAAATAATATGTTCTAAGGGATTGGGGTATGAAGGATGATGTCACTTGGAGGACGAAATAAGTATATATAATATATTTTGCCTGGAAAAAAACACCCTTCACTTCCTTTTTGCCCCTAAGATGTATTCATTTAATTTGTTTACTAAACTAGTTTAGGTCTGTGCTCTTTCGCAGCTGTGATGGCTTTAACACCACATCCCATGAATGGCATTCACCAAGAGCTATCACAAGTGTGCAAAATAACCAGACAGCATTTCAGAGCACATGCGTGGGTGCCCAGTACTGAACATCCAAAGACAATATCCTCATTGGAAATTCAGTTACAGTGTATGACTGTTACCTCTGGTGGGTCAGTGATGTGTGAAATGGGGGTTTCTCCAAGTTCTTATTCCATGAGGCATTACATAACATAGGGATAGACAACTAGTGAATGTAAAATGTGCCATGTGCATTTTAGCTGACATGTTCACCATTATGTAACCAACAATTATCCCTATTGCATTTTCAGGGTAATCTTGCTATCTCCAGCTCCTGTGGCTCATGACAACTGTCCAAAACCAAAGCACGGCACAAGAGGAAGCAAACAATATGTATATAGGGACCAGGCTCGGCATAGAGCATACCTATAGCCTGCTGAAGGGACTATTCTGGTGTCTCCATCAAACAAGGGGAACCCTAAATGTACAAGATAAACAAGGTGGGTAGAATCTTTGTTGTGTGTACCATGCTGCATAACATGTGCACTGGGAGAAATTCGCCCCTTACCACGGTTGTCGACATGGTCCCACCTGGCCACCATACAGTAACTGTGAAAAATGCTTGGATGGACGTCTTGTGCAGCAAACATGTATTGAGAATTTCTTTTACAGTAATTTGATTGTCCTCACATGATTGTACATAGCCACATAGTAAATCTGTCACACTCACTCAAAGAGGACAAATAACCTTGCCCTCCCACATCCCTCATCCCTAACAGCCATTCCCTCCCACTTGTTGTTTGCCTGGCATGGGTGTCACATGTAGTCTAGAGTGATTTGTGTGTCCTTGTTATCATGGCAGCTTGCACATTCTACATGTGTGCCATATTTTGTTGTGATCGACGACAGGGGCTGCCAGGTAGTGAGCCTTTTGTAAGGGTGATGGAAGTAGAAGGATTCAACTACTGGCCCCGGATTTGCTGAAATGTGTGGTGTAGGGCACTTTGCATGATCTTGGCACCTGCAGGGATTGTCTCTGTAAGCTCCCTGACCCTCCGGTCTATGACTATGTTTGATGACGGTGTTGCCGATAGGTGGTGGCATTGCCTGCCACTGGCCCTTGCCATATGGTCGGATGATCCCTGCTCGGAATCCCTGATTGCCTGTAGGTTTCTCAGTTATTGATCTGCAATATTCTCTATGTGCTCCTGGAATTGCTCAAAATTGTTGTACCTCCTCCAGATCCCTTCTAGAGTGTGCTGTGGCACACTGTCAGGAGTGTGAACAGGGCTGGGACTTTCTCTCGGGTACCTGTCTCCCAACCATTATCAGTCCCTGTGTCTGTGTCTTGACTGATGCTGGTGGAATTGGATTAATGGGACAGTGACCAGGAGAGTTGTTGCCAGTGTCACAAAATGGGCAGCTAGGGTAGAAGTGGTCACTAGTTTCCACATGGACCGTCAGGCTGGAGTGTTGGCAGCATGTAGGGTTGAGGCATCAGCAGAAGTGTCAATTGTGGTGTTCGCGTAGAGGTGGTGCAGCATTGGCAGCAGTGTCAGTTTTGGTGTCACTGGCCACAATTTCTGGGATGGAGCCAGTGTGGGTTGTGTGTGCAGCTGGCAGGCTGGTGCTAGAGCCAGAAGCTTTTTGGGCAGCAGTCTTTCTCTGAGTGTCATGGTTGTGGAGTGCAGGGTTCTAGGCAGAGGTTCTTGTGGTTGTTGTTGTTGGTGCCTCGGTGCTCCCAGTAGCATGTTTCGATGATGCTGATGAACTGGGCCCAGCTTTATCTCCCTGGATGAGCTTTGTAGCTTTTGGGTTATGAATGATCTGCCGTCACTCATCATGCAGACTCGTACATGGCATAGCAAGACACCCATGTATTTTGTAGAACTCTGACCAAAGCTAATGGATTAGTGTGGGTTTATATGCAGGAGATTTTCTACTCAATCATTGTTACGAATTGCCTCTGAGGGGTACAACCCTTGAAGGATTTGAGGGTTAACTTACATGTGGCCCAATGTTTTGTGTGATGTCCACCTTGTGGATTACTCTGTGGAGTCAGCATGGGACATGAACAGGTTATTTTTGTCAGGTACCACACACAGCACAAGCGAGGTTGAACTTGGTCAAGGTAACATGAGGACTTGGCCCGTTGTGTATGCAGGCCTTTTTGGCAGATGCCTTGCTCACATGACATTTACATGTGCCAGGCCAGTTATTAGCAATGGTGTTTTCTATGTGGGTCAATTGGCATTTGGGTGTTTTGGGATGCATGTGGGCAGAAGAATTTTCATGGGCTGCTCTGATGTATGCATCTCCAGACTGTATGAGGTCACATGTCCATATAGGCAATGGTACATCTCTATGTTCACAGTCATATGGACATGGTGTCACATCATGGATAGTAATGCATGTTGTTGCCCTGGCATGGGTTCCATTACATTTGTCAGGCCATCAGACTCACCATTGTGGCCATCCAAATATGAAGCCAGGCGCATGCTTAGGCTAGGGAGTCAGGTCATGCATTCAGATTAGAGAGGTGACATTCCTACTCACCAGTCTCAGGTGGACTGGATGCCCCAATGTATGCTCCTCCAATTCCCACAATGCCTGCCATTTGGAGTAAACGGCTGGATTTTTCCAACCAGGGCGAGTGGCTTTCCTGTACCACCTCCTGTGGCAACTGTCCCTGGTAGATGGAGAATAGGCTGTGTACCCATGGTTTCAGGTAATTCCACTGCTTCCGACAATCTTCGCTGTCATGGGATACAGTGCCAAAACATTCTCCCATATATCTGTCCAAATGCCATTTTTCCTCTGGAAAGAGTTTGTCTCTGTTGTGCCCCAAATAACTCCTCAGCATGGCTGACAAGCTCGTCCACAAGGATCTGGCGCTCTGCGCCTCAATGAATGTGGGCGTTCTCATCTGTTTTTCAGGCACATTCCCTTTGCCTTTATCACCAGACATATTTGGCACTCCTACTGGACTTGGCTGGAACAGGAAATGGGTGATTCAGAATGGATTATGTTTTTAAAGATGGCCGCCGCTGAGCTTCCTATTTGTGGCATGGTGCTATTTCTGCTCTGCACGAATTCCACTTGCGGAATACAGGTTGGTAATTCCTCCAATTTTCGAGCAGTAATGTTCTGAAACCTGTCCCACAAAGTACAATTTAGTTGAACCATCTAACTCCCACTGACTCTGCGCAAATGAGTTCTCAGAAGAGTCTAGAGAGCCAAGACTTGTTGCATTTATAGTGAAAGAGGAATTATTTTTATAGACCATCTAGCAAGGTTCCATATAGTTTGACAGGATGATCATCCACCAATCAATAAAGGAGATAGTGCTTCTTCTTGAAATGAGATATCTCCACTATCCTGAATGGGGAGATCTGTGTCAAGGAATACCAGACCACTTTGACACTCACACTGATTTCATAACACACCTAACATGAATCTACCTCACCTAACTAAAATCCACCTATGAGTAAAATCGTCCCAACCGTGTGCACCACTGTGGCCCATCCCTGTATCTTCCTCCTGCTTCTAAGAGTCCTGACAAGGGACCAGACAGTACCCACACCATAAGGCCCTGTTCCAGGACCAACCTTCTGGGTGTGTATATGATGAAACCTGGCTACCAAGAGAGGAGCATGAACGTATGCTGATTCCCAGGATCTTTCTTCTGGCCCATAATCTTTTCAATCTGTTAAATATTAAACATTTTCCTTACACCATCCTTAGTCTAGAATTGCCTGCCAGTCAGATTCCTCTCCCTGATCTTCTGCAATGATTAGTGGAGGTTTTTCTACCAACAGAATCACCTTTAGGCAAGTTTTGGAAACACTTACATGAAAGGTTGGAAACATTTAAGACTCTGAGGTAATTTCAACATAATAGGTACCCGAGTCTGAGAGAATCTGAGGGTGTCCTCACTTCTTTCCCCAATTTATCCTCCTCCCAATTGGCCAAAGAAAGGCCATCGCTATCGGATACTGACCCTGGGGGTGATTATGCGAGGGAAAATCACCTCGGTGGAGAATACTTGGGGAGGGCGGATGACGCACCCTTGGGTGAGACATGGCATCCCCTATTTCCCTTTGATAAAGAGTCAGATGCCCCCCCCCCAGAGGCCTTTGTAGGGTGTTACCAGTCCCTTCTCCCTATTGTTCTATAAATCCATCCTCCCCCAGCACACACTAGTCATGTACTGAGATGAGCAAGAGACCAACAAGAGCCATACATCCTCTCTTTATTGACTCATACAGATGCAAACACCATTCAGGTACTGGGACAAGAAAGAGGGATGCCAAGTACCAGGACCGTTATGGAATGAATGAAGATTGTCTATACCTGAGGCCAAGGGGGAGGTTCAAATGGCCCACCAAGGGGAGGCTAATGAGATCGCCTGTGGATCGCTTGAAGGGGAAGCTGGAGGTGAAGCCAGGGAGATGCGTGCCTGAAGCACCTGCAAGCTGCATAGTCGTTGCAGGGGAGGTCGATGGTGGCGGGAGCACTCGGAAGGTCTCCGGCAGCAGAGCTGGTCTGCATACCTCCTGGAGTCAGAGAAACTCCCTCTCCATACAAGCGAGGTGGCGGAGATCCTGGAGAAGAGGCACGCCAAGCCGGGAACAGCGACAGCCACAGTAAGCCTGGCACTACGGAGAGCAGCACCTGGAGACAGCATACCCGGTGAGTCAGAGAAGCCTGAATGACTCCGGGATGCTGAGGTGTGGACCTTGTGGTTGATGCAGGTTGGGTCGCTCACTATTGGGAGAAGGACCATGTGGGCGATATGAATGCCTGTCAAGATTAAACTAAATACTTTTAATAAGCACGAAAATGCAAAGCTGCTGAGAAAAAGCCTAAGGAAAGTTTTTTTTTCATAAATACTGAAATGTAAAGAGGTGAACATGACATGGCCAACAGAGGGCCAGGGAAACAGTAATCTTTGAACTTGCAAATACACCTGTGAACAGGGTACACGTTCCCAGCAGGAGAGTAAACTGGGAATTTGTTGTTGGTTTATTCAATGTGACTGATTTGAACGAAATGAAACTTTTTTGAATACCGATCTGAAAGGAAGCAAGTGTGGTTGAATACCAAATGAATGGAAAGGAGTTTGTTGCAATTCCCTGATTAAAAAGGAACTGATTGACCTGAGAGAACAAGCATTGGCAAATTGCCATTAAAGATATACAGAACTGTGTAACTTGAAAGAATAAATGGTGGCAAAAGCCCTGAGAAGAGTTTGAAAGTGTAATAAGTGAATGGTTGCAAAACAAGTACTAAAGCATCCTTAGGATGTTAATTACGAATAAGTCAAGTGCAACAGTGAAGCTGAAACAGTAACAGTGTGCTGGTGAAGAAGAAGCAAGGAAGGGGTGTTGGTTTCATGACTTGTAATGGGTGCACCATGTGGTCCGACACCCGCAGCCAAGACCAAGTACACCCACCTAAGGAAAAGCCACTTAACTCACCAATAAGCTTGTGATTGAATATAAATGAAAACTTGCATGATCTGAAATTAAGGAACTGAACTGTATGATATTGGTGAAATTGGTGAAAGGCAATCAAGTAAGAAGAATTGTGAAGTATCCCAGGGAATTGTGTTATTTTGAAACATTGAGAGACTGGAAAACTCGGTGAAGGGAGCCCCTATTTTTGTGAATTGTGTTATTTTGGAACCTTGAGAGACTTGAACGCTTGGGAAAGGAAACCTCTCTTTTGTAGCGTGAACTATCTTGAATCCTGGGGAAGGGAAATCTATTTTCCAAACAAGAGCTGGAAGAAGCTCTGAACTTTGATTTGAACACTTCTCATTTTGATGCTGACATTCCTACACATTGTATGCAATTAGATGTGAGGGCAAGTATAGGTGTTGGACACAGACAGACATTTTCTTTGGACTTCCTGACACACAGACTATCATTAGTTTCAGTTAGGGAGGGAAATCCCACCTTAACATAGGGCACGTTAGGCCTTTTTTTCCAACCCTCTTTTTCAAAAATAAAATGTTATAACCCAAACTTTATTCATCTGTCTGTTTCCACATCATGTTACTTCACAGGTCAGAGTCACTACCCTTTCTATATCAAAAGGTCCACTGTACCAAGGGACAGATTTGATTTTTACTTTCAAAAGCCAATACTAGCATTAAAGGCAGTTTTCCATTCACCCCCTTCCCAAACTCTCACCAGATGATAAGCCCTTTGAAAATCCAGCTAGGTAAAGAATGTGGCTCCCTGGATTTGTCCTAATTGAGGGGAGGGGATAGCAGTTATTTACAGTTATCTTATTCCATGCTCTGTAATCTATTCAAATGTGTAATGTACCATCTTTATGAGAAAACAAAGAACGACCCCAAGGCTACGGGGCACTGAGAGTGCCTGATGAAACCATCAGTCAAGTTCTCCTCCAGATTGCTATTCAAACAGTTATGTTACTTCTCTGTCAAGGCATAAACTGCAATATCTAATCAATAGGTAGGGTTATTGCCAGAGGCTAGCATCACTGTCAGCATCAAATTGCGGGTGGTGAGATTTGAATACGTATGTATTGTGCCTACAATTTACACCAGTAAAAAGCAGGCATAATCTATAGGGATTCCTTGTAGTGACGGCTACAATGCATGTACATTTTAGTCAGCAATACCTCTGGTTTTGTATTAGGGGTGTAAAAAGGCATGAGAACATGTGGCTGCCTGGATCCCTCAGCCACTGTTACACCCTAAAACAAGACAATCAAAATTACATTACGAGGTTCATGCACCATGGGTGCACCTTCTTTTGAAGATCCCTTTGTTTGGCCCACTACCTCTTTATTTTTTTGTGCAGAAGGAATCTCAGAGAGTTCTCACAAAATGTTGAAGCTCCCCCATTATTATTTTATACGCCATCATCATCCTGTGCTCTCAAGTTTCCCCTTACCATGTCCCCGAAAGCCATCCAGTCCTGTTTTTTCCTTTCAATTCTGGGACTTGCAGTTTTATTGTGCCATTTTATGCTATGCTATTAGGATTTAATACCTCTCTCCTTTGCTATTTGTATAGCCACAAAGTGCTCTGGAGGATTTGCAGTAGAGGTAGGTTGGCGAGGTCAATAGAAAGAGATGGAAAAAATCAAGATAGCTTTGCCTACACACCGAAAGTACCCTTAGGTCAGCAAGCAGGCTGGTTTCTAGGTGTTCTGTGTTGAGAGCATAGAGTCATTTGTTCATTTGTGCCTGAAGGAGAGCAATGTGTGACCATGGTGCGAGGATGCATTCGCCCGGCATGTAGTATGTCAGATTGTTGAAGAGAAGTAGTGCTCTGGTGGTTGATGTCTGTGGGAGGGGTCTTCAATTGCCATGCGTATGTAGCTTAGTGGATTTACTTATTGAGTGTGTCGGTGTGGGAAGCAGACAGAGACCTTGATGGGCAGGCAAACCAGAAACTGCATAGAGGTGATCATAACATGGCATAGCACCGCCTGTGAATAAAGGCATGAAAGTCATCATTTTAATTTGAGGAAAACTACAAATCCCACGATTCCAAGAAAAACTGGACTGGGTGGCCTTCACACGCATGATAAGGGGACATTTGTGAACTCTGGTAATCCTCGAAACGCATGCATAATTTACACTGAGCACATGTGATAAAAATGAAGAAGATGAGAGGATGTGAGTTAATGCCTGAAAGATTAGGTGTCCATTGTAAATAAGATTGCAATAAAGTGACTTCCCGATTCTCGGCCAATGTGGACCCATATTCCTTGAGCATTCTAGTGGGACACCAAATCATAAGGAATCGAATATGTGGCGTGCAAAATAAATAATATTTCCAAGAAGAATATCATCTTACTTGATAGTTCATCAATCTCTTGAAAGGCGCTGTTAAGAACCAGATCACTCATATGTTTCTTCACATATTGAGAAAGAGCTGCAGGTAGCCGGTCTGGACGCAAGGCACGTAACAGCAGCAGCTTGTGGAATTCCAAGAAGGGACTCTGGTCAGGATTACCAGCCTGCCTGGAGATTTCATCTTGTTCTTTCCCTTCGAGAATGTGCTCTACAGGGAGGAAACACAATATACATTACAGTTAGATTTCTCTCACAGCTGCTTTAGTTATTTTTATTTTATTTTATTATTGTGCGTTATGGTTCATGAACTGAACTTTTAACACATTACACATAAGACAGCACAGAACACAATACAAATTACATCATGAAACATTTCAATTCATCATTCTAGCCTAAAAGCAACCTCTAAAAATAATACAAAACCTTTCCTTAACAATTAACTAAAAATTAAATAAATAAAATCACTTTCTGAAAATCTAATAACGTAAGTAAGGGAGAAATTTAATTGGTAATTAAAATCCTAATCCACAAATCCTCATCCAAAATATCAACAAAAATGTGACATTTTTTTCATTCCGAAGCATACTCAAAGGAGGGCAATTTATACATAAATGTTTTATATATTCATCTTCTTGTAAGCGATAACAGCAGTTTTTCACGCCCGTCGTGATATTTCTCCTAATACCCAACACCTACATTGTAGGGAGCAGGTTCAATTACGGCCTAAATACTTTAGATTGAAACTCACTCAATGGGTGTTTCCTTAAGTATGGGGCTACAACATTAAAGTTTTTTATCGACCAATTGAAATGGCCATTAAAGCATTGATATAGCTGAAATCCATGCATACCTGTACAGTTTCAGTTTGATCTTGTTGAGATTGGTACACAGTTCACCCCAGAGCGACTCTATCCTCAACAAGAGATCAGTACAGGACAGGGCCGAGTTTTTGAGAACCCTACAAGTACCTTTTCCCAACATTGCATTAAGGTATACATAGAAGGAGGCAGGAGGGGTAGAAACTATATTAGCATACAGTTGCAGAGACCCCCACTTAATGTGTGTGTATTGGTAACAACCCAAGTTTATACCCAACACCCACAATGAATTTCTGAGACGCAGAACTCTCCTCCACATTTATGCCTCCAGCTTTGGCCAAGGGATGTCTGCATCAAAGCTCTATGCGCCAAAGATCAGCCTTGGCAGGATGTTTTGTCTATAGAGTTTAACTAATGGAAGGGCCGAATATCTGCCAAATTTAAAGTCAAATTAAGATAACCCGACTTCCGCAGCCATACCTTTTACCTCTAAGTCTCTGCACGGGGAACACTTGCCCCTATTTGCATAGATGAAACGCCCCAAATATTTTTAGTGTTTAACAGACTCCAAATGTTGACTGTTCAGAGCCCTTCTAAATTTTTTCATTTGGATCTTACAATATTAATTACCAACATTTTTGACTTGATGGTATTGTAAGAGAGATCCAACTTCCCTAAAAAGGCACTAATGCAATTGAATGCCCTCTGCAGGCCTATTGGGGTCATATCGCAGATGGCCATGTCATCCCCGTAGTTAAGATACTGCATACTGCAACTTCGTGACACCCAAAAACGGGGGATTTGTCCTCACCATTACTCAACAATGGTCCATGTCTTTCATATAAAAGTTAAATAGAAATGGCGCAAGAACACACCTCTGTTGTAGCCTATGATTGGTATCTATCCACTTTGTGCAAGAGCCGTCCGAGTCCGGCCTGATCTTTATTTTAGTACCCCTATGCAGGGCTTCCAACATGCTGATTAGGGGGCGGGGACACCCATTCACATCAAACATTTTGCTAAGTACTGCCCGGTCAACATGGTCAAAGGCTTTACTTATGTCCAGAAAAGACAGATAGACTGGTCCCACTTGTTCTTTTACTTGCTTTGCCAGTAAGGACAGTACAAACCTATTCAACACAGATCCCACCCCATTCTTTTTTAAAAATGTTTTAAACTCTTTATTTCTCGTTTTCGACAAGGTACAATAAATAACAGAATTAACATCCTAGGTCATTGAGTTGCAAAATACATAACAGAGGAAAAGAAAATGAAACAGAGATCCAAACTATAACCCTGTAATCCACCATATGATACTTAAGACTAACCTAAAACAAAGTCAGATGTACCAAACAAATGACAACAGACAAACAGGACCACACAAAACAATCACAAAGACAACACAAACCCCCTCCCCATATGTACAAATATTACTTGAAAAAACAAAAAGACCAATGCAATACACTCCTGAACCAAATCTAGCATCATCCATAAAGGTCACTAAAGCTCCCCCACATATCCTCATAAAGGGTTTCCCTGCTTTGTTTGCAATACATCATTTTCTCAAATCTGGATAAAATTCTAACATCTGAAATCCATTCCTCCACCCTCGGCTTCTTCCGTGTCTTCCAAACCCTCAACACCTGTTTAGCCGCCACCAACAAAACTTTGATTACTCCACATGATATCACCCAACTCACATCCCGTCCACCACTATACAACAATAAAATAACCGCTAAAGGATTGTGTGGATAAACAATGTCCCAAATTTGATTGACGCTATCAATAACCTCCCTCCAAAAACGCTCCACTCTTTCACAATACCATAACATATGTATCAAAGTACCTTGTTCTTTGCAAAACCCCAACACCGATCATCACCAACCAATCCCAATTTACACATACGTACTGGGGTCCAATATATCCTGCCCAATATCCTCTGGTGTATATAGCGTAATTGCAAATCCACTTTGGCAGTCGTCAGTACCCTCCAAATCTTTTCCCATTCCCTTGGCGTAAGTTCCCTGCCCAACTCCTCAGTCCAAGACAACCTCAGCTTGTCCCACGAGTCTAACCATTGTCCATCAGGTTGCATAAACTGCATAAAAGTAGATCATTTTTGGTGTCTAATTTCCCAAAAATTAAAATTCTCCGGTTTCTTCAAAAATGTAGCGCCCAACATGTCTCTTCGATCCGATAGTAGAGTCACCAAAATATCATACCTTCTTAATTCCCTGTTCCTTAACCCACATTTTTTCAACCAAACTTGCAAAAGGTACTACCCTCGCAACACTACACACATCACCAATAGTCAAAACACCCCTCTGAACCCAACTTTTCCAATTTAGTACCTTATTATTAAACTGCAGACCAGGATTATACCAAAGGGAAGCCCCTTCATAAAGATGTAAACCTTGTCCAGTTCCCAGTATCCTTGACGACAAAGCCTCTTTAGTAGCTAAGACCGACTTCAAACACTGCACTTTCTTAGGCAACTTTCCAAAAGAAAACAAACATTTAATATTATAAGGCAAGAACTGCTGTATCTCAATTTGTACCCACCACGGCACCCTGTTCAGAACTTCACCAGTGTAATCAGACACTTTCTTTAATTAAAAAAAAAAAAACATAATTTTTTAACATCGGGTACCCAAAATCCCCATCTTTAACCTTCTGGACCATAATATATTGTGAAATCTTGGCCATCTTTCCAAACCCCCACAGAAAATCCTGAAATAACCTGTCTATACGTGCAAACGCTCCCTTTGAAAAATGCACAGGAAGAGATTGAACAACATACAGAATCTTCGGCAGCAAAATCATTTTAATAGCATTAATTTTACCCCAAAGAGTTAGATTGATACGTCCCCATCTCATAATATCCCGTCTAGGAACCTCAACGATTATATCTACATTATAACTTACTAGCTTTCTAAAATCCTGAGTAATATAGACACCCAAATATTTCACACTAAACTATTCCCATTTACAATGCCACCCCAACAGATTCTCACAGCCATGGGAAGCCTTCCCCGGAAATACCACCATTTTATCCCAATTGATCCGATACCCAGATAACTTACCCCCTTCCTCAAAGACCTCCTTCAACACATGACCCCCTACAACAGGATTATCCAAAATAACCACAACATCATCCGCATAAGCTAGAGCTTTAATTTCCATATCACCAACAGCAAACCCTCTGATACACCTCAACTGGCATATATATGCTAACAAAGGCTCCAATACCAAATTAAATAACAGTGGCGACAAAGGGCAACCCTGGCGTGTGCCTCTAAACAACGGAAATGACATAGAAAACCCCTCATTCACCCACACCCTTGCCGATATGCCCTCCTGAAGTGCCCGAATAGCTTTAAGAAAGAGAGGACCAAAACCTAATTTCAACAGTGTATAATTCAGGAACCCCCAATTCACCCTATCAAAGGCCTTCTCTGCGTCTGAAAAAATCAAAAAAATGTCCTTTTCCTCCGCATCTGGCAAGCTCAAAATGTCTAACAATGTTCGAATATTGTCATATCCAAACCTTCTCTCCATGAATCCTGTCTGAGATCGCTCCACTAGCTCACCCATATATTTTTTGAGCCTCACTGTTAGTATTTTGGTAAAAATCTTTGTCAACATTGAGCAAGGAGATAGGTCGATAATTACTGCACCTAGTTGCATCCTTCCCAGGCTTCGGGATCACCGTAATGATTGCCTCCTTCATTAAATCACACAACCTCCCTTCCTTCAAAAAACAATTATACAATTCACATAAAACTGGTGACAACACTTCCCCATATTTCTGATAAAATGTCACTGTCAAACCATCCATCCCCAGAGATTTGCCTTTATTCATTCACTTGATTACCGACAAAACCTCTAGAATGGTAATCGGGGCTTCCATACAACATCCGCCTTCTTCAGAAAGTACAGGAAGGACAATTTTCCCAAAAAACCTATCAAAATCATCCATTTGCGGAGTAATCTCTTCCGTATACAATGTAGCATAAAATGAACGAAAACATTCACCAATTTTATCTTTCTTAATTTCCATAAATCCAGATTCATCAACAATTTTTTGACCATACACCCTCTCTGAATAACTCTTCAATCTGTTTGCTAACAACTTCCCTGCCTTATCCCCTTGCTCCCAGTATTTTTGCTTCATGTAATACAAACCCCTCTCAACTTGTGAATCCACCTAATTTTTCAGTAATTCCTTAACATCCAAAATCCTAAGCCTAATATTCTCTTCCTTTGATAAAGCATAAATCCTTGCAAATCTCCCAATTCTTTTTCAAGCTCTTCCAATCTGGCTTCCCCCACCCTACGCATTCTTGCAGTCCAGTTCATCAGTTCCCCTCTAATCGAGGCCTTGAAAGCATCCCACACCACCATACTGTCTGCCGTGCCAACATTCACCTCAAAGAAATTTGGTATAAAATCCATTAATGCATCAGTAGCATCTTTATCATTTAACACACATGGTTAAAATGTTAAATGATAACCTCAACCTCCATCTACTAGATCCCTGCCTCTCAGCGGATAACCTCAGCTTAGCCATAACCATTAAATGCTATGAAATATGTTGTTCCCCAATAGACACCTCTTTTACATTCTCAATTAGTCTATCTGTCACTAATATGTAATCAAGCCTAGAATAAGAATTATGCACCGGTGAGAAAAACGAGTATTCCTTTTCACCCCAATGAAAATTCCTCCATACATCAACCAAATCATATACCTCCAAGAAATTTCGAAAATCGCTACTTGACTTCTGTCCTGTAAAGGTACACGTCGAGGACCTATCCATTTTGAAGTCAATTACACAATTGAAATCCCCCATAAAATAATACTTTCACCTCCCATATCACCATGCATCGCTTTCAGCGATTCAAAAAAGTCCCCTCCTCCCGCACATGGTCCATATATAGAACCAACTGTTAACAGCATACCCTCACATTTAAGACCAATTAGTATAACACGCCCCTCATCATCCATACTCACTTTTTCAACACATGCATCCAAACCCTTTCTCAACAAGATTCCAACACCCCGGGAATTGGAGGAGTAGCAATTCAAGAAAACTTTCGTATATCTTGAATTAGTCAGAGAACAGCCAGTACCATCTAGTAAGTGCGTTTCCTATAAAACAGCGACATCAATCATCTCTCGCCAAAGTTTAGACAGTACCTTCTTTCTCTTTTTCATGCAATTCAACCCTTTCACATTCCAAGTACACACTGAAACTAACCCCTTCAGAACCCACTAATACACTCTATATTTTCACATGCTCCTGTAGTCTTCCAATCATAAACAATCTTTCAATTGAGCACTGCAATAAATACCAAACCATCCTACAATGTAGAGCAACATATGCATCACCTTCCCCCCTCAAACCACACCTACAACAAAAGACAACATGCACACATACAAATCAGTATCGATTATAGGAAACCCAACATATCCTGGGTTTCAACAAAAGACCATTATATACATAATCATAACCTATTCCAACTATCTCCCCCAGAATCCTATGCCTAATCAATATCACTAAAATATCTTCCTCAAATACCTTTAAGGAGTTCAATAGCCGACCCCCAAACCCTGTTTTTTTTTTATTTTTTTTTATTTTTTTATTATTAATCTAGCAAAGAGTTTGTTTGAGGCATCCAGCAGTTAGATGGGCCTATACTGCAATGGAGATAATCTATCCCCTCCCTTGAAAATCAATACTATTAAATCTGCACCACAAGACTCTGGAAACTCCATATATAGGAGAATGTTTCCATATAATCGGGACATAAGATGGGACCATGATGGGATGTCTGATTTTAAATTTAAGTTAGTTTGGCCATCAAGGCCTGGAGCATTGGATTATTTACTCTTCCTAATTAAAAGAACTATGATCCAGGTCCCAAGTAAGAGATCCGACCCAGCTTTTACACATATAGCACTCTCGACCTTCCAGCTCTCCCTTAACATACAGTTCCGTAAAATACTTTACCCAAGTTTCTTCTGCAATAGATTGACTCTGCAGAAATTGATCAGCCCATTTGAGTTTCATTAGCTGCCAGAATGTGTTCCTGCTTTTACTCAACATACATCCCTGCATTTTCTCTGCGTCATTTATCGGCATCAGAAACTTGTGGCCTCTCAACCAGTTTTTAAAATATTTATCAATGTTGAGATTTCAGTTTTATCACATCCAACATTACCCTTTTGTAGCATTTTAATAGTAGTACGCAACTGTCTTTTTTCGATTACAAATGTCAACATCAAAGACATGGCTGTGCTCCAGTAATTTAGATCTTTTAGCAAGAAGTCTGGCAGGCAATAAATCTCCCAAAATCAATTGTATGCAAAACACAAAACCGAGCAGGGAACTTAAGCCGCTGTCCTTATTCTCAAATAGCTTGTCTATCCGTCGATTAAAGGCTGGGGATATTTTTTTGGACCATTTCGCTGCATGATTTCTTGAGTTAATCTTGATATTCAGGGCACACTCATACTCAGTTACCTGCCTTAGGAGTGGTGATTTACAGATCAACATACTGTGTTCACTTAAACCCGACTGCCTTATTTCCATATTCCCCCCCCCTGAATAAAATCGGCAGACAGAAACATGTAATCCAGAGTTGATCTCCAGAGATTATTGTGCCATGTGACATTCAGGGGAACATTTCCTGCAAATTTACCATTGTACAGTAACAAATCCCAAGTCTCAAGTTCCTGAGTAACCAGGAACCCTCTATCCCGGCTTGCACTAGAGGTTTTTTCCCTATTTAGAGTTGGTACCAAAGATCATCAAAGCATTCCGCATTGAAATCTCCTAAAATTATTACAGATGCACCTTCCGGTGGGATTTCACCCAGAAGTAGAAAGGAGATCTGAGCCAACAGATCCTCCATTCCTGTGATTTTCAAGTTCAGGTAAACATTGATGAGAAAACACTTCTGAATCACCCCAGAACCCTGGGTTTTCCACTCCAGAAGAGTTGCAAGCATATCAATTCTGTTTGACTCAATCCGATGCACTTTTACACCCTAGTTAGGTCTAGTTGTTGTAAGGATCCCTCCATAGGGGAGACCCCTCACACCACGCTGGGCTTTGATGAACATAACCTCAAAACCTTCAATAAGTGGGGTATCCATCAACAAGGTCTCTTGTAAACAGATTATGTCATATGATGTAAACAAACCTTTGTTTTCCAAGATGCTTGCAAAGCCTCTAGAGTTCCAAGATACAATCGCAAAGTCTGACTTTCACTCCTCACAGTCATTGCTGTGAACAACCTTGTAAGGGAACTCTCCTCTCAAAGTCCACTTGTGGATAATCTGTTTTGCATCTCTCAATCCTTTCAAACCATGATGATTTGTCAGACAACCCATTTTTATCTGTTCCTTTTCCTTGCAGACTATCCTTCTCCTTTATGTCAATACGTCTTAAATTGACAAAAGGCCCACCTTCCAAGACTTCAAATCCCAGGGAAATAAGCACTTCATATTGTACTAATATAGCATTCTTTATGTTGTGAGTGTATGTTTACCTTTACTACATCAAGGCAATCTTCATGCACAAATTCCATAATTTTGATGTCCCCTAAATTCACCAATCATAAACTCGTAATTTCAAAAAGTAATGAGAGATTATAATTTCTATTTAGGGGTCCCGTATTAGAGCTTTCAAAGATGCGACTCTGATAGATGCAGTTTACTATCTTATTTACTTCATTTACCCGGTATGGTTCCCTAGTCCCCTTATCAGATCTCCTTTTGACATCTTTCGGTGCACCTGCTTTTTTTTAACCTCAGGGAATTGTGACCTTTTACTAGGCCTGACCTCTTCTCCTCAATGGCACGGAATAAGGGGTAAACCTTTTTTAAACCATCTTCAGCCACTATTTTCTCTATTGCAAGTTCCTTTTTACCAGCAGGCTAACAAAATATTGAGAACAATTTCTGGTTCTTGCACTCATTTTGTACACACCTAATATTATTATGTGATGCTAAATGTGGACTTAATGTATTGCATTTTAGTACATGCAAAGTCGCTCTCCTCATCATGCAAATGTACCAGATCCTATGACTGTTACACAGTCCACTTTACCATGCACATCTGGGATCTTTCTTCTGCCATTTCATCCTCTCGGGAGTACACTGAGATATTGCTTAAATCAAAAGAGGGACCTTCATCAGCAGTTGGACTCCTAGGGTGAGTACGTAATCCTTGACCCTGGAGTAGGCCAGCGTTAGAATTTATTTTACGCTCCATTGCCATGGCCCCTGAGGTCCATTTACATCCACCCCCTTAGAAGTCACTTTTTTCAGTATTTTTTCCCACCATCCGAAACTATAGGGTTATCCAACTGCTGCCTCAAATGATTTAAACATTTCTGTGAGCCCCTATTTTTCTGTTTAGAGGGCACCTTGCAGTTTTTGTACTTCTTTTGATTTTTACCCTTCTCTTCTGTACTTTTTGATCTTATAATAAGCGGGGGCTCCTCACTGTGACTACTACTCAAGATATTGAAACCATTCTGACCCTCCATAACACTTTGTTCCAAACCTAGAACAGAGAGTGTTGGAAAGGGAACCTCAATCAAACATGGTATTGACATATATCCCCCTTCAGTGCCGTTCACAGGAATTTGACTCTTACCCTCCCATATTTGAGGAGTAGCACAAGGCTCTTCAAGATTTACCAGGGGCCTTTGATTCATAGTAAAGGATGTAATGAACCCTTCCAAAAACTCTTACAAAAAGTTTACTTTCCCACTTAGATCCTTCAATATCTGCCTGACCTCGTGTATTTCAAAGTTGAGGGATTCATACCCTCTATCCATAGTGTCTAAAAGCCAAGCCAACACCCGGAAGGACTACTCATCCATAACAATTGTCTCCAACCCATTCCCAGATGGGCCATCCACATGCAAAGGTGCTTTACTTTTAAAGTTCCAATGAGGAAGAGGCACTTCGGCTTTAGCAGAGGAAAAATCATCCAAAGGCACACAATCAAACATGTCCCCACCCGCACCTCCCTCAACACATATATTTAGCACAGGGGAACAAGCTTCATCACATGTCCTAGTAATCTGAAGGACTTGTAGATAGAGCATAATTTCTGTTAAATCCTGGGAATTAGAAGGGGATTCTGGAATTACCCATTAATTGGATTTAAAGTAAAAATGAAATGCTGGCTCATCGCCAACGATGTACTCTACTAAACCCTGGTCAACCATCTGTTAGAGCTTGAGCTAACCTACCTTTCCTACGTATGTATATTGTCCAGTGTATATACCACCAATTATGATAACTGTATTCCTACACATGATTCTGTCTCTCCTTTGCACCTGGCCTAAATTAGGAACAGTAATGACTGCACTCCTATGTATCCTTGCAATTCTAGACCACTAGGTGATGATCCTATAACATTTGTCTCTCTGAGAATGTAAATTCTGCTTTTGTATATATTACTATGACTGTATACCTATGTAACCTTTTTTTGTGTGTAACAAAGTACCTGCATATTCTTGAAAATGTGCCCAGTTACCCCCGGGGTGGAAGGGCAATATAAATAATAAACAAATTCAAAAAATAAAGTCTAACATGTTTCCCCAACTCATGAACTATATTACTGTGGCCAACATTGATACATCGACACTAGATCCACTTCCTGCCCAATATCCATGGGGACCATGTCCTGAATGTTCCCATCTATTCTAGATAGTACCTGTTGTGGCTGTGGGGGCAGTGGGGGCCACACGCTTGCATGCGTGCAGGCATGCAATCAGGCACACACAGAGAGTACGCCGGAGACGTGCGTCTGCTCCAGTCCCCGGCGCAAACTGCCGGGTGACTGCCTTTAATAATCATTGCGCAAGCGCGAGCCTCAATGCTGCTCGCGCATGCGTATACAAGCGTATTCAATACGCAACATCCCTCCTTTTTCCCCAAAACGAATAAACATCAACAAACATTGGAACCAACAGGGTCCTGCTCAAATTCTCACTCTCAGTGTGCCACTAGTTACGAGGCTGGGTCCATAATAAAGTCTTGGAACCTCTGCGCCGGCTTGCGCCCCGCCCGGCTCGGGTACCTGCGTGCCCCAACGTTGGGGGCCTCCGGTGACCCAGGATTCTCTGGCGGTCCATCGCTTTCCAGCGGCACTCCGGCGTTCTGATCGGGGCTTTCTCTCACGGCGTCATCATGGTTCGCTGTTCCTATGCGTTTGAAGAACGAGACATTTCTGGTGATTGTCCCTCATGCATTGGCGGCAGTGACCATAGATCCTTTGACGTGTGTCACCCCCAATGGTTGTGTTTCATATGGCAGTGACAACTTCTCTTCTGGCCTCCTGTTGTGCACCAGCACGGTGTCACCTGCAGCGATCTCTTTCTCTGGTAGTCCTCGCCGTACCGTCTCTCTCTCATTCTGAACGGCCCTCTCTGTTCGCACGTGGCTGTTGTCGATCTCTCCTGGCTGTCTCCCTTCAGTTTCAGGTAGCAGTCCTCTTGGTATCCGTTTGAAAAGGGCTTCTGCAGGGGCAACCCCAGTTGACTGATGTGGGGTCGTACGATACTCTCTGAGGAAGTCGACCAGGTTGCGCCGGAGGTCCTCTCCCCCATTCACCGGTATGCGGAACACTTTGTTGAGCGTCGCATGAAGCTCTCGACTTCGCCATTCGCTCTCGGCCACAGTGGGGTGACTTTTCGATGTTTTATTCCCCTTTCTTCACAATATTGAGCAAACCGCTGACCTTGAAACGGTGACCCATTGTCCGAGCATATCTCCAAGGGGAAACCATGTGTGGCGAATATTTTGCCCATTGCTAGGGTGGTGTGGTCGCTGGATGTGGATTCGACCAGCTCCACCTCCGGGTATCGTGACCACTGGTCGGTCACCGCCAGAATTGGCCTCGGCCCGTGGACCCGAAATCTGCATGTACTAACCCCAAGGTCGGTCGCTCCTTTCCATGGCCTGAATGGGCGGCCCCTTCTCTACAGGGCTTGCGGCCTGGCAGGGGATGCAGGCTCTCACGAATTTCTCAACCCTGCCTTCCAAATCGGGAAACCAGACCTTCAATCTGAGACAAGCCTTCATCTTGGCCATCCCCTGATGTCCTTTGTGGGCAAGCTGTAGAACCTTCTCAACCAGTGACCTTGGGATTACGATCTGGTGTCCTCTCAGCAGGATGCCGTCATCCGCCACTGATAGCTCATGGCGCGCCTCCCAGAGCGCTTGCAGATCTCTTTGCGCCTCCAATTTCCTTCGGGAGTTGTTCAGGTGGACCTCCTGCCATTCTCCGGTGTCTACCAAACTCTTTATCCTCAGGAACGCTTCATCCATGTTGGATTCGTCCGCGATCTCCTGACGTACAAGGGCGACAGGCAGTGCCGCTTCGATTACCAGGTGTATGGCTTCCACACAGTCCGCCACCTCCAGTGAGTCCGTGGGCCGCCCAGTGCCCGGATGGTGGGATAAATAGTCTGCCGGGTTGTGTGTTCCTGGTCGATACAGCAACTTGACCCCATATTCCATGAGTGCCAGCATCCATCTTTCTATGCGAGGGGGTGGTTTGGACGAGGCTCCTGACAAAATCGGGATGAGAGGCTTGTAATCAGTCACAACAACAACTGGCTTCCCTAAAATGTATATTCTGAAATGTTTGCACCCCCATAAAATGGCCAAGGCCTCTCGCTCAATCTGGGAGTAGAGCCTCTCCGTATCGGTCAGGGCTTTGCTGGCGTAGGCGATGGGTCGCATGGTCCCCTGATGGTCTGCCTGCATGAGGACCGCTCCCAGTCCCACCGGGCTGGCGTCGACCACGATCTCGGATTCGCGGCCTGGGTGGAAATAGGCCATGGTTTCTTGCTCTGATAGGGCATTCTTGATGGCGGTGAATGCCCTTTGCTCTTTCTCTGTCCATGTCCATGCTACGTCATTCCTGGTGAGCACCCTCAGGGGTTCTGATAGAGAGGCTAAGTCTCGGATAAAACGGCCACAATAGTTGACCATCCCCAGGAAGCTTCTTATTTCCGCTGGGGACGCTGGTGGGGATGCTTCTCTGATATCTTTCACCTTCTACGGATCTGGGGAGATGCTCCCAGCGTGGAATATGAATCCAAAAAACTCCAGCCTGTCCTTCAAGAATTCACACTTCTCTTTGTGTAGGGTCAAACCAACGCTGCGCAGTCTCTCAAGGGTGTTCTCTAGGCGCTTCAGATGTTCAGCTTCCGACCTGGCGAAAACCAGAATGTCATCCGACATGTTGATGACCCCCTTGAGGCCTGACAAGGCCCCCCTGATGGCATTCTGGAAGACCTCTGCTGCAGACGAGATCCCGAAGCTGAGTCTTTTGTATTGGTATAACCCCTCGTGAGTCGTAAAGGTCGTAATATATCTAGACTCGGGGTGGAGTTCCAACTGGTGGAAACCTGATCTCAAGTCTAGCTTCGAGAAAACCTCCGCCCCCTGGAGTTCCCCAACAATGTCATCAAGGGTGGGCGTGAGGTGACGTTCTCTTTTGATTGCTACATTGGGCAGCCTCATATCTACGCAGATGCGTACTGCCCCTGGCTGTTTGGGCTTTGGGGCCACCACAATTGGAGAGACCCAGTGGGTGGACCTCTCCACCATTTCAATAATGTCTCGGTCCACCAGTGACTGCAGCTCTTTTTCCACTTGTGCCCTTAGATGGAAAGGGATGCGGCGATGTTTAAGCGCTGTTGGTCTCACTGACCCATTGATGTGCAACCGCCTGGGGTCAGCCTTTAGTTTTCCAATGCCTGTGAAGATCATCTCAAAGCGTTGTAACAGACGATCCAGATCAGTGCGATATACCGCAAAAGTGAAGTGCACAATGTCCAGCGCTTCCGATGCAGGACAGCTCAGGAGGGAGTGCGGGCTTACGTTGGTGACAAAAAACCTTGCTTTTATTCTGCTCTGACTGTGAGAAACTGGGGCTACACATTGGATGGGAAGAGGTGTATCCCCTCCAAATGCGTAAATTCGTGCTGTGGATTCTGTCAGTCCCGGCGGACCTGGGAGCGCATTGTAAGGTTCAGTTGCTAGTACGCAGACAGATGCCCCAGTGTCTATGAGGACCAGAGTGGGGACCTCACCAATATTGACAGTGCATGTGGGTTGTCGACTTTTCCCAGGCCCCTTGGCGATGCTCGAAATGAAGAAGATCTCTTCATCTTCCTCTTCCGCGATGTTGAGATCTTGCATTCCTTGTTCGACAGAAGACACGCCCCTCACTCTCCTAGTGTCACTCCTGCCGCTTCTCTCTGGTCCTCTTGAAGCCGCTACTGGTGCCACTGCCCTGCACATCCTGGCATAGTGTCCCGATGTGCCATACCGACCACAGACTCTTGGCGTTGTGGGGCTGTCTCCTCTTCTTGGTGCCCATCTCGTCCTCCCTGTGGCAGAGCATCCTACTGCATATGCTTCTTCCTCCTTCCTGGAGTGTGTGGCTGCGTCCATCTTCGCCCCTCTTGCCTCTGCCAGTTCGTCCAAAATCTGCTGCAGAGTCAGTCCAGGTTCCCTCAGGACTTGTCTCCTCAGTTTCCCTGAGCTGCAACCCTGCAGCAGCTGGTTGCGAACCATTTCTTCCTCGTTTACCCACCTACAGGAGCTCGCTAGGTGTCTCAGCCAAGCACAAAACTGGTCCAATGATTCTTCATCCAATTGTTTTTCAGCGCACATGACAAACCTGTCAAAGTCAATATTTGCCATAGGAAGGAAGTGGTCACGGAGTGCTTGTTTGACTACGTCATATGTGACTGCTGGGATGTTGAGAGAGTCATATATACGCTGGACCTCTGTCCCTGCAGAATAAACCATGATGGCTATCTTCGCATCCTCATCTGTTTCCCCCGTGGCCCTGAAAAACATTTCCAGTTTTTTAACCCACATGAGCCACTTCGGTCCCAGCTTGGATGGGGGGCCTGTGGTATCAAATTCGGGCATGGGGACTAGAGTACTGTGCATTCTGCGTGGTATTGGGGCAACAGCACCCTCCTCCTCTTCTTCACCCATCCAAATGAGCGGTACTCACAGTGAGCTGTGTGCAGCAGATGTTGAGGTGATCAGGGTGGAGTTGTCCCCTTGAAAGGGCTTCTCACTGTCCTCCCTCCTTGGTCTTCCTTTTCTGTGCCACAGCCCTGCAGCAGCTGGGCTGTGGAGATTCCAAAAATTGTTGCAGAGCAGTGCAGATGGCGCACAAGCACCCTCACGGACCGCAACCACTGCAATCTGCGTATGAAAATGGAAAAAGAAAATGGCCGCCGGCCGTGCGTGCGGATCTGAGTGCACACGGAGCGGCGTTCTGTTTCTCTGAGGCCGTCGGAGCAGAGAACAGCTCCGTGTCCACCCTCGTCACCAGTGTTGTGGGCGTGGGGGCTAGCGGGGGCCACACGCTCGCATCCGTGCAGGCATGCAATCAGGCACACACAGAGAGTACGCCGGAGACGTGCGTCTGCTCCGGTCCCCGGCGCGAACTGCCGGGTGACCGCCTTTAATAATCATTGCGCATGCACGAGCCTCGATGCTGCTCGCGCATGCGTATACAAGCGTATTCAATACGCAACAGTACCTTGTCCAATTTTCCAGTACATAACTTAAATGTGTCCCCCCCATTTTGTGAGTTGCAATATCCGTGCAGTTGGAGGAATCAGTCACCATGTTAATCTCCATTGGGCCCTCGGCCCTTAGCAAAATCATTTTGTCTGACGTGCCAGAAGCAGAGCAAGGAACATCAGAGGAGGTGCAGGAGCTGATCTAGTATTGTTGATACAGCTTCTTAAAGTGGCCACCATGGAAAAGCCAACTCCCCAGCACCTCTATAAACAATTAAAGAAGTGCTGGACCAAACAGTGACCGCAAATCAGGGTGCTAACAAGGAAAAGACACTGAGATTCCTCCCGTTTATTCACAGACACATTCCAAGCCGAGGCAGCGTATTGAGGCAAGCCGCCACTTAGTCCTATTAAGGATTAAACGGCTCAAAGGACAATAAATCCAATTTGTACCATGCCAGACAGGTAATGCAGACGCACAGCCCTAAAAAGTTGTGTCGAGAGCTGGCCAGCTACTTTTCCACACCTCAAAGGGAAATATCCCTGCATACAGCCCAGGTGCAAAGCAATATCACAACACGCAGAAAGAAGGCGCATAAATACTTCCAGGTGAAAAGGGGTCGTGTAACAAAGTCTCGGCAGCACCCAATATCTCGTTAATTGTAGCTAAGGGAAAAGAAAGGAAAAAAGCAATGTTTGTGGGTTTCAAACGGCTGACCGCTGACCAACTCTTACTGCTCCGATTGCTTTCCAACTCGGCCAACTCAGCTGCAAACTCAGGGCGCTCACGCGCCGACTTCCGTTTTTTCTAAGATTTTCAGGCGGGTCATGAAAACAGAACACTTTGCAGCACTGTGAATGCACACTAGCAGAGGCTACTGTTGACTGCTTTCCAACGCTCCCAACTCAGCTGCAAACTCACAGCTGCTTTATCGCTACAACATCATTAAAATGTCTGCACAGTCGACCTACTTTTAGGGGGCACTTTTCAAGATTCACAGGGGACTTTCCAGGAGTTAGTGTGATTTATGCCTGTAAAAAGATGCAATTTACGCGTGTGTACATTACACATGATTTACAGAAACTAGAATTGACATGTGTAAGGTGTGCGCAATGTAAGTAGGAGGGTGTTATAAACACATACACACTAGACCTGGGAGAGCCAGGAAATTCATGGGTACGTCTGAGCCAGTGCAGTCTGGGGGTCTGGCCTGCCTCTTAGCACCCAATATGAGCTGCGCCCGGTAAATCGCTGTGGGCCAGGGGCCTATGTGAGGGGTTTGGGGCAAGAAAAGGGGCTGGGTAAGAAAATGGATTGGTGGGCAATAAAAAGGGCTAACGAGCTTTGCGGCAAGAAAACGGACTGGGACAAGAAATATGTATAAAGGGGGCAGGAAAAGAGACTAAACCGGACCGGGGGCAACACAATTGGCTAAAGGGGTTGCACATAAGAACTGGGGCTAAAGGCTGCTGGAGCAAGAACAGGTACTAGTGGCAAGAAAACGTGCTAAACGGGACTGGCGCAACACAATTGGCTAAAGGGGTTGGGCTACAAAAGAGGCATAAACACAGGCTTAAGGGGGTAAGAACAGAGGCAAAAAGGTGCGTAAACGAATTGGAGCAAAAAAGAAGCTGTGAAAACAAAGGAAGCTAAAATGGGCAAGCAGAGCTAGAGGCGAGGTAGAGGCAGTCATCAGCAGTCTCTCTACTCTCTCTATCCTTTCTACAGTTGGAGGATCCACTAAATACCTGTTTCCAGAGCGGAGCGGCGAGCGGAGCGGCGAGTGGAGCTAGAGGCGAGGTAGAGGCAGTCATCAGCAGTCTCTCTACCCTCTCTATCCTTTCTACAGTGGGAGGACCCACTAAATACCTGTTTCCAGAGCGGAGCGGCGAGCGGAGCTAGAGGCAAGGTAGAGGCAGTCATCAGCAGTCTCTCTACCCTCTCTATCCTTTCTACAGTGGGAGGACCCACTAAATACCTGTTTCCAGAGCGGAGCGGCGAGCGGAGCTAGAGGCGAGGTAGAGGCAGTCATCAGCAGTCTCTCTACCCTCTCTATCCTTTCTACAGTGGGAGGACCCACTAAATACCTGTTTCCAGAGCGGAGCGGCGAGCGGAGCTAGAGGCGAGGTAGAGGCAGTCATCTGCAGTCTCTCTACCCTCTCTATCCTTTCTAAATTGGGAGGACCCACTAAATACCTGTTTCCAGAGCGGAGCGGCGAGCAGAGCTAGAGGCAAGGTAGAGGCAGTCATCAGCAGTCCGCGGCATGTCTTCGCCAGCGACCTTCCGAAAATGAAGCCTCGCGTTTCATGTGAAGTCCCTTCACAGGAAAGCTCAATGATCTCTACATGTCCGCAAGAAGCGCAACAAGTGCGGCCAGAATGCTCAGTGGAGCAAAGACTTCTAAGAAGTAACTTTAAATGTGTCGATGCTACGTCAATGAAACATCCGGCTACAAAACCGAAGGTCCCAAGGATCATTGCTCTGACACCTTCGGTCAGCGATTTTTCTGGTAGCACCCTGTCATCCCTGAAAACCTGTTTTGATTTCGAAAACCCTTTCAGCGGGGGCCACCGTTCTCTTCATGTGTCATGTCTGACGCCTACGTAGCTGTTATACATTGCTGCAAAACCTACAGAACCTACAGAAGCGGAGGCAGCTATTTTCTCGCATCCTTCAACTAACCAAGACGTGCCTACCTCGGATCCTTTCGTCTCCCCAGTTGGGAGGGGACGCTGTGTTGGCGACCCTTCGGTTTCACCGAGCTTCCAGGGTGCGACGCCTTCCTCGACTTCTTCGCCGTCTGCCTTGCAGGGCTCTTCCCCCTCCTCCCCTTCCCGTACCGGCGTCCAGCCTGCCCAGCCTTCCCGCCAGGCTCCGACGATGGCGAGAGGTGCGGACGATTCGGCGGTCAGAGGACCGCCGGCGTCTACCCCTGTGCTCGCAGCCCGGGCGGACGGTCTTGAGGGGGGGAGGCCACAGGACGACGGAGGCGAAAGTACGAACACGAACCCAGTGACGCAGCCTCAAGTACCGATGCCGAAACCCTTTCCTCTTGGCTGCGCCGCCGCTGCCCCTGGTAATGCTCTGTCTACTCCAGCGGCAATCTCCTCCGCATTGGATGAGCCTGCAACTGATTTACCAGAGCCCATCAGCAATCATGAAAACACTCCGCAGGTACCGGTCAGAATCCTGGCCCAAATCCACGCAACCAATGAACATTTACCTTCAATAAGTCCACAAAGGGAAAAAAATCCCAGAAACCATTCAAGTCCCAAAAACCTTTCTAAGCCTAGAACAACTAAACCCTGCAACGTCAACACATCGAATGAATTTATTGAGGAAATTGTGGAAGAACCGGCCTCTGAATCTCCCGCATCCCAAATAGCCGCTAAGAACCTAAAGCGTGATGTTCAACTCAAAAAAACACAAAACCCTAAAAAGAAATATAAGAAAAAAGATACAGGGAAAAAAATTCTACCCTTGCCATTGCTATCATCGGCGTTAAAAGACTTTTTTAAAAAACAATGTAAAAGAAAATTGGATGAGGTCAATGAACTCTCGGATGCAGAAATCCTGGAAGCAATACAGGACCTCCCCCCTGCCAACAAGGCAAGAAAAACATCCTTGTATCCCAAAAAAGTAATGGATTCTTCAGGTGCCAACAAAAACGATTCTAATTTAAACAATGTCCAGAATAGGGAAAGTTCTACTATGAAAATCCAAGTGGAAAAAACCAAACCGAATCTAAAAGAAACCACCCTAGACTCTGTGTCCGACATCCTGAAACCCGTGCAATTACCACCACCGAGCATGACTAGCTTGGGTACAACGGAGGCTGCAAATAACATCAAATCTTTCACACCTCCAAAAGGGAAAGATCGAACTGGCGTACTGCTGCCCCTAAACACTGAATTGGCTCTAAAAAAAAAAACAGTCAGCGAAAATGCTCCACTGTCTCCTTCAGTCCCAAACAACCAGCAACCTCCGGAGACACAGCTAGAGTCGCAATTGCCGCTGGAACAACAAATGCAAAAACCGTAAAAACCAAGACCAGCTTACCCAAACAGATGAAAATCTACTCTCTCCAGAGCAATTGCTGCACTCTTCACCACGTCCACGTTCGCCGCCAAGGAACAGGAGACTTAGTGAAATAACCCCCCCAAATTCAAAAGACTCTCTTTAAAAAAAAAAACGACTTAGCAACCATCATGTCGGCTATTACAATATCCTTAGCTCCTTTTGGGAAGCTTTATGAAAATATTAACGACTCATTAAAGGACAGCATCACAGTTTCAGCAATGATGCATACAAAGTTGATATTTGTAGAAGGATTTATTACTGCCTTGGAGCAAACTAACAAAAAACATAGAGAAACCTGGGACCTGAAATTATCAGTTTTGGAAGAAAAACTAAGACTGCTACAAACTACAAACCCGGAAAAAAGCTCCCTGGATGAGAAAGAAACCCAGACTTCACCACAAACCCAACCTATGAAAACAGCACCGCTCTTTCTTAACAAAAAAAGTAAATCACCCCACAGAAAAATGGCGCCACCGAAAATGGGACTTACAAAAGCCAATTCCAAAAAAACATTACCCTCAACGTCAAATCAACCTCTATTGAAGTTAACAAAAAGTCCTCAACTAGATTCGTCCAAGAGATATAACGAACCCACAATAGAGCCACCATCTTCTCTCAAGGGAATCTCTAAAGAGATCAGAACTTACTCTACAGATGAAGTGTTGGCATACGAAAATGGCTCACCTGGCACCTACCACCCTATCCAATCGCCTCGATCTGTCGAGGACTTCATCTGCCAAAGTTCATTGATGGATGTATCTCAATATGAGGACCCAGCAGAAATTATTGATCTTGATACTGTGACGGGAGACAGCGACAGAAATCCTCATGAAACGCAATCGCCCCTACAAAAAGAAGAAGTAAACATATCTGCACCTAGCCACCTAGCCAAGTCACCTAGTCACCTAGCCAAGGGTGAGACTGATCCTAACCAGGCGGGTGACTTGAGTATCAACCAACTGTATGAAAAATTAAAATCCACTAAATCTACCATCTCAAGTAAATCGTCTCCTTATAAGGAAAAAGTGGCGAAAACCAAATACCAACATAATCCTCAGTAAGAACCAACGGCAAGATCCGTGATTCAGTGTGCCTATTCAAGATCGAACAAAAATCGGCAGAAGACCATTACATGATCTTGTATAGAAGAATTGTCCTCAGAATTCTCAAACTGGTCGACATACTTAACACACTAAAATCTGACGACTTTACGCTCATAGAGCCGTATCACAGAAACAAGCAAGCGAAAGCATATCTCCATATTAAGAATTCGGCACTTCAAGCAATCCCCCAAGAAGCCTACGCAAAAGTGGCCCAAGAGGGCTTCATCCTGACTGAGATCCCGTCTCAAAAAACCACCAAGAGCCAGATGGAAAGCAATAAATCCCCGGCAGTAAAAAAATATAGATATAAATCACAGACTGAAGATTTGTATAGATCGAGAAAACGGGGAAGAACACCGCCCCGTTGGGATAAACCAGTCTATCATGAAACTAGAACATCGGGGATAGTCCCATCTAGAACTGTTCATTCAAGACACTACCGCTATGCTAATGAAAGAAAGGAAGACAGGAATGATACAAGAAATTGGAATGATCATAGAAGATCAACTTCGCCATCGCATACATTGTCAGCGCGCCGAAACGAACAAAGACCACCATCTCCAGCACATTATCTACGACCTAAACAAGACGTAGACCAGTCTACGACACACCGATACCCTACATCAACAAAGGATACGTGGTCCTGGCTCCGAAATGCCTTTACTCCGGGTCTAAAGAAATAGCAGCAAACAAGGGGAGCCAATTCACCACATCGGCGACCCGAATCCAGAAATGAAGTCCAAATGAATGCTACTTTATCCATAGCGTCATGGAACACTAGAGGCCACATGCATCTAACTAAAATTGGCAGCTACAACCTGGGAATCCATGACATTATATGCCTCCAAGAAACGTGGTTATTGAATAAACCGGCACTTGATTGCTATAACATCGCGATCTCGCCGGCGCTAAAGGGGCCGTTTTGCAGACCATCCTCAGGCCTCCTGATAGCCATCCGGACTGGGTCTAATCTACAAATCATCAAGACAATCATAGCCACTTACGCTTTCTTGGTAGTGTTTGTAAAAACGAACAACGAAAATGACTCCGAAATCTTGCCAATTATTAATACCTACTGGAATCCTCAAAGAATGTTGTCCACTAAATTTTGTGATGAAGCTGCCAACACCATCGACGAAATAATGATTGAACACAAAACCTCTAATATTCTTTCTGTGGAGATTTGAACTGCAATTGCCTAAAAGCGACTGATCCCACGCCAGCATCAGAAAGAGGAACTCTGTGGCTTTCGCTAATGAACTCTAAAAACCTTCTTAATGCCGCAAATGTCAATAATCATCTCACTATTCCGACATGGGAGCGCGAACAATCTATAGCAACCCTTGATTACATCTTCGTTGCAGAAAATATTTACTCAAGCATTGCGTCTTTTGAAGTAATCAGAACGGAAAGCAGTGACCACAACCTGTTAAACCTCACATGCAGAACCAAGAGATATGACCAGCAATTCTATAACGTCCCGGTTGAGGTGAACACGCAGCGCTCTCGTTTACGCATGAACGCCAACGACATCAAATGCTTGACTAACGATTATGAAGCTCTCATCATGGATACTAAAGCCAATGATGCAACATCCAGGAGTAGCTACATCCCTCTGCTCCTGCAGTTCAAAAAACCTCGGAAAAGGTTAGACAACCGAAGTGAGAACTTTACCCATACTTACAACCGGACTTTAGTGATCAGACGCTGCCGCCTAAGAAAACTAAAAAAAGTCGCAACTACAATGAACTCCCCTAGCATATGGGAATCTTACTGTTTGGAGCTCAGAGCATATAAACAGTGGCTAAGAAACAACAGATCACTACTCTATCAAGCTGATGCTGAAAGCATGATCAGGATCATAGCTAACAAAAAAACCCGAGAATTTTGGAAACTGATCAACGATATGAAATCTCATCCAAATCTGTCAATGATAAATGCTGTGCCGGAAGAATGTTGGTTTAACCATTTCTCTAAACTGTTTGATCATCCTCCCTCAGACACTGAGAGGGCACATCCACCAACCAAATCCGACTGGGTCGACCTATCCGATACAGACGATATAAAGTCAATTATCATGAAACTGAAACCTTTACGCGCACCTGGACCGGACGGTCTAGCTAACACCGACTTGAAGCAATACCCAGAGGTGTGGTCAGCAGCCCTGAGCCTGATATTTAAACACTGCAAGGAACGAAGGATAATTCCGAGCTCCTGGACACAAGCAATTATCGTCCTGATATTCAAAAAGGGCATGAGAGAAGACCCCTCCAACTACCGCCCAATTGCCCTATTGGATGTTATCGGAAAAGTTTTTGCCACTTATCTCCTGACCCATTTTCGGAACTGGACAACAACATCACCAGCTATAGACCCTCTCCAAACCGGTTTCCAAAAAATGCTAGCACAGCGGCTAACTTAATGATCCTAAGCATCTTAAAAGAAAAAGTCTTGCTTGGAGCACCGAGAATCTTCCTTGCCTTTGTGGACTTGTCTCAGGCTTTTGACAGAGTAGACAGAGCCAAACTGTGGGCCAAGCTGAAAAACTGGAATTGCCCTAGTCAGATTCTCGACCCAATCATCGCTTTACACACGAATACTCATATATCAGTCAGGCTAAACAACAGTGGACTACTCTCTAATCCTATACCGTCCAATCGAGGAGTCAAACAAGGCTGTCCTTTGGCTCCAGCTCTTTTTATCTCTTTTCTCAGTGATTTCCAAACTTCACAAGAACCAATTAGATCGTTTCCTCCGAAAATAGGAACCACAATGGTTGCCAGACTCCTATATGCAGATGACCTCATCATTTTAGACCACACCCAGGTGGGTCTCCAACGACAACTGGACAATCTGCAAAAGTACACAAAGGAGAACAATCTGGAGATTAACAACTCAAAAACAAAAATATTGATTTTTCAAAAGCAAGGTCGTAAGAAAAAAGAATTGTTGAAGTGGTTTTTCAACCAATCAAAAATCGAAATAGTACCCTCATTCAAATATTTGGGAGTAACCATCGACAGTTCGAAAAAATCTCTTAGCATGCAGAAAATCCTGTGGGGTAAAACTAAAAACTTAACAGCACAACTACGCGCAGTAGACAGAAAATATGGTAAATTCAGTCTTCTCCCTGCAATCCAATTTTATAAGTCCAAAATAATTCCAGCCTTGACATACGGCATGGACGCAAATCTTTCCATTCCTATGACCCTATGGGCAAAGCTAGAAGGTTTCATCTGGAGAACAACTCTAGGCTTACCCAAATCGACAGCAGTGGCTCCTATAAGGCGCAAACTCGGCCTACTCTCCCTGGAGGCTGTAGTTGCGCAGAGCACGATTCAGCTCTACAGGAAACTGCGGAACAAAGACAGCTTGGAAATATATAAAATGATTTCTGAAGAAATATAGAAGGGAACCAACAAATCCCTTACCAACTGGGCTGAGAAACAAAATCTTACGCTGCAAGAAATAGCCTGCTCAGAAGAGGAACTAATTCGGAATCCCATGAGAATAAAATCTAAAATGGAATGGCTGGATTGGATAAAAACAAACGACAACTCAACTACGAACAAGTTACTAACCCACCTGCCACCAATTTACAACAAATTAAAGCAACCAATGGAGTACTGTCTGAAATATCCGACTAAGAGCCTCATGAGAACTCTACTCAAAGCCCGTTTAAATCTTCTACCGACTCAAGAAGTCCTGGCAATTCGGGCCACATCAAAAGAAAAATCCTGCAGACTCTGTGGAGATCCTCAATCCACAGAAACAATCAAACATCTTTTGATGGCTTGCCCTTCAATTGACCACGAAAGAGAGGCCTTTCTCGGCCCTATGTTCAAAACATCATATGTCATCGACAACAATGTCTGGTGGAATCGTTTGATCACGGGAGCCAAAACTAGATGGCTAATAGCGGCTTCCAAGCTAATAGACATTGCTTTGGAGAAAATTCTGCAAAAAAATTCAGCAATCGAAACCCTCAATCAACCAGCGGTATGAGCGCACCAGTGTACACAGGAAACGGTAGACTTTTTTTTTTTCTCCTTCTCTCTTCAGTTGATAAAAAAGAAAGTTTTCTTCTTCTTTTGTAAAAATCTAATTTTGATTAAATGCAAAAAAAAGGGGCAAGAACTGGAGCTAAGAGGGCAAGACAATGGACTAAAGGGGGCTAGAGTAAGAACAGGGGCTAGGTGCAAATAAAGGGACTAAAGGGACTGGAGGCAACACAATTGGCCAAAGGGATTGGGGCTATAAAAGCAGCAAGAACAGGGGCTAAGGGAGGCCAGATCAGGGGCAAAAGGGGCCAAGATCAGTGGCATAAGGGAGCTAGAATGGATAGGGGCAACCAAGAGGGCTAAAGGGGTTGGGGCAACAGAAGGGGCTAAAAGGGACAAAAACATGGGTGAAACGGGGCTGGGGTGAAAAAGGTGTCTCAGAACAGGGTCTAGGGGCAAAAGGGGCTAAAATGGACTAGGGCACCAAAGGGACCTAAAGGGGTGGGGGCAACAAACAGGGCTAGAGGGAGCTGGAGGGCAACACAAAGGCTGTGGGGCAGGGATAGAGCCAGTGTTTTCCAAGGGGAGCAAGCACAAAGAGGTGGTAGGCACTACCTACCACCTCTTTGTGCTCCTTTCACTTACCTGCAAATGTGCCGCCATGCCATGATCACCTTGTCAAAGACAGCCAACAAGTTCAGCATCACTGAGAGTGATGGTTTGCCCTTGTCATCTGCCTCCTGCACCATGTCAAAGACGGTGACAACACTGATCTCAATAGTATGCTTGGTACGAAAACCAGACTGGAACAGATCCAGAATCCCCTCAATACAAAAGCTACATTGGTTCAGTAGCCCACCTATGCTGTTTAGCAACAATGGCTGGGAGAGCATCCAGTGAGAGGCACGTGGTGTGCTGAGAGTTGAGAAGTGGAAGGATGTCACTGCAGCTCACAGGTTGGAACTCAAACAAATTGAGATTAGACTGAGAAGTGATTTGTAAATCAAACCTGGGAGGACAAAAATGGTCATTTGCAATGTCAGATTGGATCATTTTATGAATGGAAAAATAATTAAAGGACTCACACAGGCAGAAAGTCTTTTAGGTGTTAACATATTTTTCAATGCTTTCATTATGTTTTTCATTCTCAAGATTGGTGAGGTCTAAAGACTTGCACCATCTAGTCCCAAGATGCAAGCAGAGAAATTACTGTGCGTTCTTTCTATGGATTCTTCTCTCGCAAATTGCTCATCTGATAGATATTCCTTCCAGCTTCGGAAACATTTTTGACAGGGGGCGTAGTGGACCTCGACCCAGCCATCGACCATCTATCCATCTTGCTCGGTGTCTGGTCGTCGGCTCCAGACGTGACGTCTAGCGTTGTATAAGTTTAACGTCACTATGCCCCAACCTCAGTCCCCCCTTTTTCCACAGCATCACACAGTGCATAGGAAAACAGAGAGAACAAACGGGCTAGTGAGCCCTTTAAAAAGAAAGTAATATAGACCTCTGAAGAAGGAACAATTGAAAAAGAACAATTTAGGATAGTGTCAGACAAATGTTTGTTTTAAGACTGTGGCAGGATGACAGAAAATGCACACAGAGGACCATCACCATGTAAACATGAAATAGAAAGATGCGCACCACCAAAGACTTCCTGAGCGGGGGATGGATGGGAGGGGAGATGAGGAATCTGCGGGAGAAGAATCCATAGAAAGAACATTATGGTAAGGTAAATTCTCCTTCAATGGATTGCTTTTCTCCCGAAGATTCCTCATCTGATAGACTCCCAAAGCAGTAACGAAGTAGGCGGGAAGAAAATTATATCAAAACATTTTGCAGCACTACCCTGCCAAAACATGCATCAGAAGTACGAACCACATCCAGGTTATAGTGCTTTGCAAAGGTGTGCAAAGATGACCATGTTGCAGCGCGAAAAATGTTCCGGAGCGGGACCCCCCTCGGCAATGCAGTGGATCCGGAGACCCCCCTTGTGGAATGAGCCTTGATGCTCTGGTAACTCCTTCCCAGCGGCATGGTAACATTCGTCTAAGCAGAGAATTATCCGACGGCATAAAGTCTGCTTCATTATGGGCAGGACCTTAGGGGCTAAGGAAAAAGCCACGAGGAGCTGGTCAGCTCTCCTGAAATCAGCTGTCTTGGAGACAGAGGGCCTCATTACGAGGAAGGAGGTAGCCATGCTGCTTTTTGCGGCATGGCTACCCCCATTCCGGGTGCCAGGTCCGGGTTCCCTGAATGGGGAAATACCGGGCCGCTCCGACCTTGGAGGGCCCAGTATTTCCCCATTCAGGGAACCTGGACCCGGTCCATCCCCATTCCCATTCAAGCCCCCATAGGGCTCAATGGGAATGGGGAGCATGCTAACAACGGGCCCGTTAATGATGGGTCTGTTGTTAGCATGCTGGACCGCTCGCGGGTCCAGCAAGCGGACCTCATAATGAGGTGGTAGGGGGTTAATGGTGCTGGCTCCTCTACAGGCCCTGTTAACCCCCTACCGCCAGGGTCGTAATGACCCCCATAGTAACTCAACGCCCTCTTAGGGTCTAGACGATGGAACCATGCCTCCTGCTTAGAAGGTTGAGGAGAAGGTTAGAAGACCGGAAGGTCGATGGATTGTGAAAAGTGAAATTTTGATACTATCATATTCACAGGCCTTGCTGGGTCGGTGAGCTCATGCTGGGTGGCTCCCATACAGGGAAGGGGAGGCTGGACCATGTTCATCCACCTATTCCCCAATAACTAGTGGTACCTTTTGCATTGCCTGCAGTCCCTTCCAAGATGTCCGCTCTATTTTTCAGGGAGCCTACCCTCAATATGGCCACAGAAAATGACATGGAGGGGAGGCATGGTTCTCGCACTAGTTGCTTGTGGACGCACTCTAGTTAAACCACACCATGGGAAGTATCCTTGCTTCGTGTTTCTTCAGTTTACAACAGCAGAACTCTTATTGTCAGCTCTGCACCTGATTCCATGCCCAGCCGCTCGTGCACACAGAAAGGACATTAAACACAGAAATGTTTCCCAGCACCTCGGCTGCAACATGTCATCCCTGCTTTTCCTCACTGCAGCAGGCCTTACCCTGGGAGCAAGACATGCAATCTGGAAAGGAGGCGCTCCTTACCAGTAAGCAAATCTCTACAAAGACATAGCTCTTACCAGCAGGCAGGCACTATTGCCATGCGCTATACAGACATCAAGCAAGCTGAGTGGTGCACCGGCGCTATAGGGACTGCAAGGTTCTCTAAGGTCATTGGTACAAGCAGGCAAGCAAGCAAGCAAGCAGAGAGGTGCAATGGCAGCATCGCAAAGTGGCACAAGAAAAGGACAGACTGCAGGGCCAGGTCTATTTTCACCTCCACTATTTTGGTCACCCTTTAGCCTGGCTATGTTAGACCCTTCCAAGGTCTTCATTTTAGAGGAACATTAGGTTATGTTAGTTCCACTTTGGTTAGGAAAACTTGTTTAAAACCTGCTACAAAAAACCTGGTTTACAATGAGGAGAAAAAAGTTTATTAGAAGCAATAAGATGTCTTTGTATTTGTGTCTCTCTTTACCACTGTTACCATGCAGCATGTTCATGCATCAATTTGTTTTGGGCTTAGATATATGCTTACCGCTTACATTTGTTTGAACTGTGGTCTGTCATATGGGTGGAATGACAGTTACTTAATAAAAGCTGTTCCTCCCCTCGTAAACAAACTAGCACATGTGGATTATTATTCTCCTTCATGTACACCTACCCTAGGATATGCATAAATAGTGCCACCGAAAGGTAGTGAATACTCCACAACGTTGACTTGCAATAAATAAGTTGCAATTAGCTCTGACTCCTACAGCCAGGACAAAACCCCCTTTTTGTACACATCTATTTTCACCTCCAGCACCCAGCAAGAAATAGCAGGCATTGACTTGCGAACCCCATAGTGATTGAACTGGCTGCAGGTGCTGCAAGCTTCTTCCACGTGTGTTCCCTATCACGTATGCCCTCAGGTGAGCACAGCCTTCTCGGGGAGAGGGTAGTAGGGCTCCTGGAGATAGGGAGCAGGTGTTGACACATCCCCCTAACACTTTGTGTCTTTTGTAGGTACCCACCTTCCGTCAACCCAATTCACGCATCACTGAGGGTACAAACAACTACAACCAACTAACCCCCCCATCTCTCCCTCCCTAAGGTTGGTAGGTAGTTATTCCTTTCACACAAGCTTGGGGTGGCAATCAGTGTGGGTCATTCGTCAGATGTTCTGGGTCCCCCTGCAGAGTTCAGGTAAGCGTTACAGATACAACCTTGGGGAGGAAGCCAGCCCTTACCCTGAGTGAAAACTTCTCCCGGAAGAAGCGCAGGAAGGGTGGCTTGCAGCATAAGGCCTACAGCTCACTCAGCCGCCTAGCTGCTGTAATAGCAACCAAGAAGGCTGTTTTCAACAAGAGAAGCGGTAAAGGACAAGAGTGCATAGGCTCAAAAGGAACCACATCAGAAATGTGAGAACCAGATTAAAATCCCAATCTGGGACAACAAAGCGAGTTGGCGGAAACTTATTTACGAGACCTTTCAGGAAATGTGCCATTACCAGGATCTTAAAGAACAATCCTTGGTCCAGGGATCTATTGAACACAGACAAGGCAGCAAAATATCCTTTGATTGTGGTAACCTGAAGGCATGCAGAGGCCAGTGACAGAAGGAACTCCATCACTGTAGTGGTGGCGCAAGAGATGGGGTATATCTCGTGTTCCCTGCACCACGCCTCAAATCTTCTCCATCTGCATGCATAAAAAGATCTTGTAGATGGTCGGCGTGCAGCCAACAGCACATCAAATACTTCCTCAGAGAGGTCCCAGTCATCATATATCATCCTCTCAAAAGCCATGCATGTCGGTTGAGGCATTCCAGGGTTGGATGGAGTATCCGGCCTTCCGACTGGGTTAGGCAACCAGTGAGTTGGACAGATGGACGTTCTCCTCGCACAGTCCGGGGCGATCAAAATCATTGATCTGAAATGATGGGAATCGGAGGAATCGGAGGGAAAGCGTAAAGCAGAGGGAAGTTCCAATCCACCAGAAACGCGCTCCCCAGTGCACCGTTCGCTGGGAATTCCCTTGAGCAGAACAGTTCGCATTTCATGTTGGACTCTGTTGCAAACAGATCCACTGCTGGAGTACACCAGAGACTGAAGACCTCCTCTAGGACTTCCTGACACACCTTCCCACTCGTGTGAGACCAAGATCTGCCCGCTCAGAGCATCCGCCAAATTGTTCGCTGTGCCAGCCAGATGAACTGTCGAAGACCGAGATCCTGTCCTCCAGCAACCAGAACCAAAGCATCATCGCCTCTGTGCAGAGGGGGTGGGAGTGCACACCACCTTGCTTGTTGGGGTAGTGCATTGCCACCGTGTTGTCCATCAGAACGAGTACATGCTTTTCCTGCAGAGATGGGGCAAATGCTTTCAGAGCAAGCCTGATAGCTCGTAACTCCAGCCTGCTGATGTACCACCTGGCTTCTGTAATTGATCAGAAGCCGCTCACCTGTAAATCCTCACAGTCAGCGCCCCAACACCCTAAGGACACATCCGTGACAACTCGGGTCTGAGGCCAAGGAGCCCAGAAGGGTTATCATGCCAAAAGGCTGTTGCGGTCCGCCCATTAGGACAGGTCGTTGACCATTGATGCAGACACGCTGAGTAGATCTGGTGGGGGCCACACCGACTGCAGCATGTTGCTTGAACATTGCAAGCATCGAGGAGTTGAAATCCTCCCACTCCTGGTGGGTGGTAGGCCCAGCCGGCGGCTTACCTTGTTCTGTTGAGGACTGAGAATCCCAATGGTGGTGGTGGTGGTGCCTTTTCTTCTTTCAGGACGAGGAAGAGTGGCTCCTAGAGTGGGACCTTTTCTTCTTCTGCAAGTGTTTCTCAGGTGTATGCCCCTCGGTTTCGGCCTCTGAATACCGAAACCCCAAGCTCTCTGGAGATTTTGAGGGCGGTCGACCCAGAGCGAGTTTAGCAGAACTGTCGCAAAGGGATTTTGGTTGCATATTTGCACACTACGGCCACTCGTCAGTCCTGTGACCTGTGCCACCAGAGACACAGCTTGTGTGGGTCAGGGAGGGACATCTTGGTGCCACAGTCGGAACACCGTTTGAACCCTGACCCCCTTGTGACGGACATCTCGTGTCGAGGATTTAGGGAAAAGATATAACGTTTACTGATGAAAATGTCGAAAGAGTCGAAGTTCTGTGTTACCAAGCAGTGTGTTAGCACATGGAAAAAAGGAACTGAGGTCGGGCAGAGTGACGTGCTACTTATACAACGTCTGACATCACGTCCGGAGCTGACTACCAGACGCTGAGCAAGACGGATCGATGGTCGACGGCCGGGTCATGGTCCACTGCGCCCCTTGTTGACATTTGTTCAAAAGCAGCAAAACTCAAAGAAATATATATCAGATGAGGAATCTGCAGGAGAAAAGCAATCCATTAAAACCATTTTACATCTTCTAAATTAATGGAGAACCAGTAAGCATTTTTCATATAGTTTTTCAGCTTATAGGGAGAAGCACGTGTGTCACTACTAGTGTGATATAAGGCTTCATGGAGAGTGCTAAAAACATCTGAACAGGTAATTGAATCTCCTGTGATGGTGATCTTAGGGCCCTTTAGAAACATGCATATGTAATGGTTGGGATCACAGATTAATTCCGAGTCCAAATTATCGAACCAACTCAGGAAGATGGCAAAGTACTGTTTTATTAACAATTATCTAAAATAGGAGTTTACAAGGAACATCAACGGACGTATGCTCAATTCTCTCCGCGATCTTCACACAAATCATAGCTTTGATATCGAAAATACATCAGAGGTGACGTCATACTACGTGGCAATAATGAAAAACCTACCAACGGTCGGGGATTGGCTATGGGTAACATCTAAGTATACTTTTCTGTATGGACTAGGATTGTGATTGACTGCTCACTGTCAGGTGGATAACTCATGCCTACCTCTAAAACATGTCATCTTCAGATACACAGTTTTTCATTGGTTTTAAAACTATAAGGTCCTTCTTATATGGACTACTACAATTGGTTGGCACACTTGTGCCAGGTCTGGAACATTCGGTTCACTTAGCAGCATGTAAGTCCAGACCCAGGTGCAAGGAGATGGGGCATGATGATACCCCCACCAAATTAGCCCAGCATCTCTCATCGCCCATGCCTTCTGTCATGAAGATTGTCTTTGAACCTGGCCTTGCAAAGTATCCTTGTCTTTCAGAATACATGGGAGTGTGAGCACTCACTATCGAACTCTAGTTCTTAGAACTAAGTTCAAACTCTATTTTCATCCTTGGCTCACATGACAGAAGACCACAGTTTGGTCCTTTTTGCGGCTATTAAATGTCTTAAATGAATTAGACTTGGCATTCAGGTGTTCTTTTCTTGCACCTTAACAAGGCATGATTCATCCTTCACATGTCAGCTAATTTCCAGAATAGATGGCTGCTTCAGTCTTAACTTCAGCCCAGACAGCTCGTCTTGCAGCTCCACGATTCTTCTTACGCTTGCTGCGACACAGCTTTCCCTTGCAGCGTTATGGGTCCTGGCTTACTAAATTCATGATACTGATGCCCGTCTTCTATACAATGGCGGCTTCGCCTGCGTTCTACTCACTATGTATAGCCAGCTTCTTTGATGACTTAGTCTACCTTGTGTTTCAGCAGCTGTACGTGGATCAGGACATCACCCTGAGCCTATAATTTTTGCCAAGCTCATGTATTGCTTCTTTATGAGTCAAGTGGATCAGGACATCACCCTGAGCCTATAATCTTTGATTATAGGCTCAGGGTGATGTCCTGATCCACTTGACTCATAAAGAAGCAATACATGAGCTTGGCAAAAATCATCCATTGTGTTTTTAACACTCAGCAGGAATTGGACCCAATATTTTTTGGACCGACGAGCGCTGTGATTTTTACGCATAAGTCACACCAAGGGTTAGCAACATAATTAAAGAAATTGGTTGACTCCCAAGGGCGTGCACCTCTTTTTAGTTTTTGCTGGAAAGTAGTGAGCCAGGATAGGGCGAGTGCCCCTTTGGCTGTTTCCTAGGTAAAACCAGGAACAGATTCCTTTCCTTAGGGACATTAAGATAGAGCTAAGGATTTAAGCTATAGGTTTAACTATTTTAATGAAACTGATTCTGCTCGTGATGTGTTAGAATGTACTGGGGGGAGACAGAATCCAGATACCCATGCAACTCCAATTGTACTGAATGGTCCTCGCCAAGACATTAAAGCCATATCCTCTTGGAATCCATCAGACATTTTCCTCCTGCAGTTCACACAGTGCTTGAAGCCTGAGGCCTTTAGAGGGTTAGGCATGATAGTGTAGAGGTTTTAGCTACGTATTCCCAGAGCATACTGAGTGTGTGGAATAAAGGAACTGAGGTCATTGGGTGCAGCCTAGCCATACATACTGGGCCGGTGTCATTTACGGCGTGGGGAAAGGATATCACAGATGAGGCATCTGTGAGATGAAAAAATCCATTAGAAAAAGGGCTTCACAGTGACAAAGTGAGAAAGTGAAATGGGACTGGTCTGCAAGAGGCCAGTAATAGGAGTGCAGGGTTGCAGGTTGTTCTGCCGTTTTTGGGTTTTCTAGCAAGATCCCCCAAACTAACTGACTCCCCCTCTAAGATCTAGCACCACCTTGCATTACACACAAATCTCCAACAGACGGCCATCACAGACATAGCCATTAGCATATCGACACTAACCAAGCCATGACTAAGCTGTCCTCTTAAGCGCTATCACACCCTATCACACTCTTCCGCATCAGTCACTAACCAGACCAAAAAGCATGGTAGTCTCTCATATTTTGTGCTCTTCCCTATGGATAACATATTACCAATTCTCTCCAGCACACACATAGAAAGCAGATCGTCACACAGAAACTAGGTACTTCCGGCCGGCACCCATGTACACCACAGGTTTTTAATCTGCCTCTCACACTGGTCTACTAATGACACCCCCTTATTTTGATACAAAACTACACCCAGCAAGGCACCACATGTGGAAAAAAGGCACTGAACAAGATCATTTTCATTACATTACATTACAAACCCAAAACATTGATTGGAATGTTCCAACATGTTTGAAAGGCTTGGTCGCTGGTATATTAGTAAGAGACTCCATAGCCTCCAAACTGCTCCACTCTTCCATTTGGATAATAGTTGAGAGTAAATATTATATTTTTATAAATAACAGAAGAACGCTCCCATCTATTGTCTTTGCAGTGTTTATTGGTGTAACTATCTTTTTCCTGAGTATACAAATGAGGCTGAGGATCACCTTGTAACCAGGTTACAATATCAAAGATAAAATCAAGATCTTGTTGAATGATAAAAACAGCCATAGAACAGGAACAATTTACAAGAGCATGAGCATTTATTAAAGTATTTCTTTGGTTATCAGAATTATTTGGGTCAGCTGAGAGCTTTGATATCATCGGGCAATACATTGGAATGGAGATGTGAAGTTGATTAGCTCATATTTCTTGACTTGAGCTAATTGTTACATGAGCCCTGTTATTATGCAGTGATAATAAATAGTCTCTAAAACAGTAAATGTCAGGAATGTGTTCTGTAACATTTCTTGGCGTTCACCTTCACCTCGCCATATTAATGGGCAGGATGGGCTGGTAGGTCCAGATTAATGGTTGGGCTGTTGGTTGGCACGCCCACCAGAGGATAAACCTTAAATTGGTGTGGCAGGATGAGACTGGCAAGCAGGTGTTCCAGATAGCACTGTCTGGACCAGCTGTGGCCGTAGTCAAGGAGTGGGCACACACAGCAAGACATCTCAAAGCTAGTCTGGTTATTGGGGAGGGTGTGGCAGGGCCAGTGGGACCTCTTGTGGTGTAAGTGAGGGCGCCCCAGGGGGGTAGGATGATCTGCTTAGCAATTATTAGCTGGAATATCCTGGGGATAGGATCCCTTCGAGGGGATGAAGACTTGCAATCCTATGTTGGAGAAGCCAACATAATGACTCTTTTAGAAACCTGGTCTCTGTACCCATATTTACGGAGAAATATCCATAATTTGTATTCCTGAAAGTTACTCCATGAAAAGGTTGCTCCAATGACAGGCTGTTAGATTGGGTGTCTCATAAAATGGTGGTGCTCACTGAACACATTACCACTGTCATCTTCTATAATGTGTCTTATTTCAAAGTTTAGTAAAGTATAGGTACTCAAGATTTTTAACATTCATAATGGGAGACAAGAGAAGGAAGGTCTGCAATCTGCAATACTCACCAGCCTCACTGTGCTTGCACATATTATTGATAAAGTATATGCTAAATTCCCAGCGGAGACAAGCAGGGGTCCTCTGCTTATTGTGGGGGATGGATCTTGACAATCACATGCTGGGTGAATCAGACAACTGCTTGGTCATTCGGGAGGACCAAGCAAGAGGGTTTCTCCTATGGGATCCTAGAGAAGTTATAGGGGTAATGAAAATTACAACACAACATATTTAGAGATGAGGTTGTCGACACTCACTTATGAGGTACATGGCCTTAAAAGCATTTACATTTAAAGGCCACCAGGTGGCATCTCTGCTATATTATCGGTTAAAGGAGGTAGCAGCGTATTGATGAATTATTGTTATCTTTCAAATAGATCCCAGGGTTGAAAGTGATCATGTCCCCTTTCGTTAACCTGCTGGGGAGACGCATAGCAACGGGAGAATACGTGAATGGGATGGGAAGAGCAAATAAACTGTCAAGGTTTGATAGTGAGGATAGTTTTCCTGACTTATATAATTGTATTCTGTTCAACAATGAGAACTTCCTAGAATGGAGGTCCTGTCAGCGATAAAATTGCATTGTGTTAAAACTTGTTTTCATATGTTTGTATCTTAATGACATGAAGCATATCGGGGGCTCTCGTGCCAGCTTGTCTCTAACTCGAAATATTCCTGTTTAGATAAGACTGCAGGCAGGGAAAGAAGGCCTCAAACCAGTTAGTCAGGAAGTACAGATGCAGAAGAAGGTTATCAATTGCCAAAAGTAATCTTGTGGAGTTTTAAAAGCCAAGTAAGTTGCTTATGCCTGATCTAGTGCCCATTTATCTCTACAAATCTGAGGCAGGTATGATTTATTTATTTATTTTGATTTAATGTGATATAGTTTTTATATGAACACTTTACACATTCAATCAAACAAATCATACAGATTAGAACATAAATAATGAATACATATAAAAATATGCTTACTCATACTGTCAAGGAGTTCTCCCCTTCTCACCTGGGTCCGTTCTTTGCTGGAGTCCTTGGTCGCTGCCTTCTTGCGGACGGACCTGGTTTTGAACAAGGCTGCCCGAGTCTCTTCCGACTCCAGAGTGCGTTCAGTTTCCGGGACGCGGGTCCAGGAATCCGGGAAACTAGGAAAGGTGCAACCAGCACACAAGTCCAGGAAATAGGAGGAAAGGAAGGGGCAAGGAACGGGTAGATAGACAGGTACAAGGAAACAATACCGCGAGCTACGGGACACATGTCGGATCGCTACTTTGCAATAGCATTGAGACTCGCGGAGCCGCGGAAGGCATGGTCTATTAATAGAATACGTTACGTCCAGCGCATGGAGCGAGAAAGGGGTTTCATGCTGGACGACCATGTTGGGAGTATTATGGAGTGCAAGCCCCGTTGTGACAAGGACCAGGAAGTCCAAAAGGAACGTGTTCTGTAGTTCATGACACATACAATCATACAATCAAGAAATAAATAACATAGTCTTAATTCATACAACAAACCACATTACAGTACCTTTCAGGTTTTAGGAAATAAAAACAACTAAACCTTAGTAATCAATCAATTGCAGTCAAAATCAGACTCAAATCCACTATACTGCACCGCTAGCAGCCGAATGACAGAATTTGTGTTTCATTTCATTGTTTCATAAAAAGAACTCTCTCCGGCAATGTAAGTGGTAGTCTTAGTGTCCCTTTGGTGATAAATACTCTTTCCACTTCTGACCATATTCTAAGTAGGGCTGGATGCAAACTAGGATTCAGTGTGCTCATACATTGGTACCAAAATTCAGCATCCCTAATGTGGTCAGGGCTATGGACAAATATCCCAAGATTTTTACTGTGACTAATACTCATCTGCGGGCATTGAGTTAGTATGTGTTTTGCCGTATCTGGCTCTGCGTAGTTTCCACATATTCTACAATGCCTTTCTGTCTCAGGGAGCAGTCGCTCCGGTTCAATGATCTCAAGGGTAGGCAGATGGCTAATGCGGAGCAACAATATAAATTGCCTCAAAACGTCTGAGGGACAAAGATTAAGATATATTTGTGCTTTTTTGAATGTAAACAAAACAAAAGTCACAAACGTATAGTTCTTCAGACTCGCTAAATGAGCGTAATTGTTCTGCCAATCCCAAAGGTTTAAACGTCTATGCAGATGGTAAAGCATGCATTCATTTTCTCGTCCCCACTGAGGGATCCATCATATTGTTTCAAACAATGTATCCATATCTGTCTCTAATTTAGATTGCTGGCAGGTATAAGCGGCCTAGTTCTATGTAGCTTGTTCAACACCATCTTGGCTTCCAGTGCATTTCCTGCTTCTTCCTATATACAAAAAGGGCATAGGAACCAGCCCAGGAATTACAAGCCCATTTCACTTCAAAACGCTCCAAGGGAGATCTTTAGTAAGAGTGTTAATCATGATTGAAGATGCATCAAAGAAGCTTCTAGTCTTTTTCCAGTGCAGTGAGATTTTAGGGATGCGGGGGAGACTGCGTGAATAGCAGATGCACAGTATTAGGAAACACATAGAAAGAAATGCCATTTTGTAGTTATTGCGACAACACAGGCTTGTGTGACTGTGCTGCACCAGCCAAGCTCCATGGAAAGATTTCACTAGGCCAACACCCTCACAGCAGAACCAATGCACACCACCAATTCCCACAAAAGTCCACTTCCCTCATGTCCCTTTACTGTTGCAATCATTTAGTATTGTTCAGAGGAATGCGCCGTGCAAGAGCATGAGACAACACCAGGCTCTGCGCAGCACCATTCCATCATCACTAAGCTGCCAGCAGGCCTCTAACCCCCACCCAGCCAGTTTGGAGCTAGCCCCACACCACTGACCCGAACCCCACACCTATGCATTCCATGATAAGCAAGCAACCCTCATGTTCCAACACAAATCAAGTGTGCACAAAAGATTTAAGCATGCACAACTGTATTTCTTCCAGCATAGCTCACATCCCTTGTAACATGAGGTACTGGAAGGGATAAATTAAAGATCAAACCCTGGGTGGACACCTTGAGTGTGAGAAGCGGTAACAACGAAGCCCTGAATGTGTGGGTCAGCATGACTGTATTCTATCCTGCCTTGCCCCTAGCACCGACTCCCCAAGCTGCCCAGGTGCATGCCAGAGTGATAAAGTAAATGGCATTAGCATGTTTAGTTTAGAAAGCAACATTGTATTATATGAATGCCTCGACCTTCACCACAAAGATGAGCCCAGCTGTCCCACGTGGATCCTGATCAACGGGGAAACTGGCAACTGTAGCCTGGCATCCCCTATGGAGCAGACCCATATATAGGGTGCCATCAATCAGTGGCACCGGTTTGTACTGTATGTGATGATGCTATTTGGCTTTTTAAGCTCTTGTTTGTATCAGGACTGATCAGATCGCTCTCAAGCAGCAGAGTCCTTTGCTGATATTTTGTACTCTGTACAATTAATGCCTTGTTGTCCTTCCAAGCTATCTCCTGGCCTATTTCCCTAGAGGGTTGTATTCACTCTGTAGTGTGCATTGAAAGGGGACATGCCTTCACAAGGTTGCTGGCTCATGCTTTTTTAGACTAAGTGCACTGATCCCATCAAAGTGTAATTTGACTGGGATTTGTAGATCAATGGGCCACCTTTGATTCCACAAATCATAAACCTTTGTGGGACGCCCTGATGACATTGCATTTAGTCAGGGTCCCCATGAATATGCAATGGGGCAAGATAGACTTGGTGTCGTGGAGGCCAGAGAGAAATTATTTACTGAGACAGGAGTACAGTCGAGGTGTGTCTTGGCCGACACCTTGTTCAACTTGATTATTAATGACCTTGACATGTAGCTGAAGACGATGAACTCTTAATACATTATGGAAGGGGTGTTTTTATGTCTCTGTCCTTTCATTTGGAGATGATGCCATAGCTTTGGCTTTAACTGAGAGTGGCCACATCAAATTGATGAGTTGCTTTGAACAATACTATGTATTTAAAGACCTGGAGATGAACAGCTCGGAGAATAGGGTTGTGGTTATGTTTAAGTATTGCCTTCTGGCACAAGATAGAAGTGTGTGGGGCACTACTGGAAGTTGTGCAGAACTACAATTATTTGGGAGTATGTTTTTCTTCATCAGGTTCTTGAAAGACTCAGAAAATATGAGCTTGCTATAAAATGGGTGTGGTGGGCATCTTGCATTTTAGAGCACATTACGTAGTGGGGTAGTGTCTGCCCCTGTTAAAGCCTACACGGCTATGGCAGTTGCAGGTGTTCTATATACATGCAAACTTTGTAGGTATATCAAGGCTGGCTCTCTATAAGTAGCTGAAAATATTTGTGCTTAGAAAAACTACTTAGAATTCTATAATATTGGTTCATAAAGAACTTGGCTTAAAATTGCTAAATAAGAAGGAAGCTCTCAAGCCAGCTCTAATGGGGTCACAGTATGGGAGGTCGGGGGTGATAGTGTGAATGAAATCTACTTTTGGGAGCTGTTGTGACTTAGAGGTATTACTCTTATGCCTTGGTGTTGGCATATTCGTTTGCTGTGTTCCCTGGGCTTACGTAAGCTCCAAGAAGCACCTGGATTGCTCCCGGGAAGTTACTGCATTGATTTCCCTCTGACTCAAAGCTCATTAAGGAATTGTACCGGAAAGGGTTACAGTACCTCTATTCAAGGCAGTCTTATCAAACCCTAGATTGAGCTTCCAATATGCTATGAGAACCTTTGAGGGAATGGTCCCTGGAAATGCACCCCCTTTACATGAAATATCGTCTTGGTAACCTTCACATGAATTCGACACTAGTGAGATGGGGAAGAGTGGATTGTCATGAGTGTCTCTGCACATCTGATAAGGCACAGAAAGCAGTGAACCATTTTCTTTTTGTGTGTGCCCTTTACACCATCTTCAGGGGCAATACACAAAGGATGCACATGCTTGGGGCAGGTTTACCCCATTTATAAGAGGCATTTGTTTGGCCTTATTATATTATAAGCCCAGCGGTGGTTTTTGGCACCATTACTTGTATCTACAGGGCATGGAGGAGACTGAAGTTTCTCTTGGCCGATGTTGGCCACAAGCCACATTGGTATTCTAAACAGGACTACAACAATTCCCTAATACACCTGAATGTCAGGATCCCATCCAGACCAGTACAGGTATCAGGGCCAAGCGTAAGGTGGCCACACTTAGGTCAAAATCAACCACAACGAAACCTGTTCCTCATGTTCAATGTACACCACCGTTCCTCTTTTTGTTCAGTTTACCGCGACAAACGCATTCGCTTTAAAAAAAAGCAGTGGGTAAACACAGAGCCCCGTTGCCAGGGGGCTGGAAATTACCATGGAAACGTTGCTGTCCCTTACACATGCATGTTTTTTTGTCTCTCATACAGAGAAGTGCAGACTACGTGGTCATGTGACATAACAGACTTGAGCCCCTCCCGTGTACTCATCGGTGCTTCTGAATCACATACAGTTAGCCCGATTCTGAGTTCTAGTGAATACTCTTGGAAAAATGTTGCCGATCTTGTTTCTGTTATTGGACCTTGCCTCTTCTTGCTCCCCTGTTCTGCTCTGGTGTTCCTATTACAACCTTGCTTTGACTTCTGGATTGCCTTTCCCGCCGATTCTGTACCTTGCTGCCCATTTTCCTAAATGACTCGGATTGCCTACCGGACTTCATTTGATTCTGCTTTTGTACTTTGTCAACCGATTCAACGCCGAATTGGACCGCTACATGGAGTGCCTTAAACTTTTCCTGCATCTCAGAACTGGTCCACGACCCAGAGACTATATGCAACTGACGCGTACAAAAGTACACAGACTAGAGACTTCCTAAAGTGTACTCTGACTTTCTCTAGGCATCCTCGTGCTGTCGGGTTAGGTTGCCTTTTGGATTTTCCTTTTCTGCTACGTTTCAAGTTGACTCCTTCACGCCTTCAGGACTTTAAACAACAGCGCATTTTCTGGCACTCAGGAGCTTGGATTCCTTTTTCATGACCTGTTAAAGATTACAAAATGGTAAGCCATTTCGTAAATTATGAGACTTTACTCAATACCTCCTGTACTTTGCACTTTTACCATTTTGGTATTTCTTTACAGAACTTCTAACTTGTTGCAACTGTACATGGTGGTCACTAATACGCTGACCTTACAGTCATCATCTGCTGTGTACTAGCACAGGTTAGCCTTCATCCTATTGGTTGATAGTACTGTTCTGTTGGTTACCATTTGTACAAGTGACATTTTCTTCTGTTTTTTTGCAGCCATCGGTGTCTTGTGCTGTATCCCATCTTTCGAATAATTGACTCCTCTGTGTATATATTTGGACATCCAGAGGGGTACATTAGTAGGAATAACTCTTCCCCTACACTACGGGTTCAGCTATGCATCACTGCTTTGAAGGAGAGTTCTGAAAATGAATTTCCCTTATTGTGTTTCTTTCACTAGCTTTTTAGTTTGGGCTATTAGGTGGTGCTAAAAGCGCTACCTTAAAGCCCAAACTATTGTCATTAACATAAGAGCTTCAAATATGGCCTTTGAAAGGCGGTCTGTAATGCTTTTCCAATGGAGGAGAAATTTGAGGAGGGATACACAGTTGTAATCCCTGCCATTCCCTGCCCCCAGCTAATGTATTCCGTATGGCTAATCCCCCCCTATTCCTGCCCATCTCGGAACTGAGTTTTTTTAGCTCTTCCATGGAGGCAGCCATCTTGGATGACTGTCTCTAAAGAAGTTCTCTGGAAACAGGGAGCCATCTTTGAATGGGAAAGATACCATCTATCTTCCAAATAAAATGATACATTAAATCATGTGAACATAATCTTTTTAAAAATAGCAAAAGTCATTTTTTAATAGCTAAAGCAATTTGCATTTTGGGAGCTTGTTTTATTTAATTTTTTATGCAACCGTTTCTGATTAGGTATATTTTGGGGGGATATGCACAGCCAAGAAAACAAACCCTCATTTGCTCCCCGTGGAGTGAAATGCAGTTCCTCCATTAAGCGTTTGGTTGCAGGAAGAACTGGAATATTGGGGATACACCTTTAAAAATCTCATGTAGCGTGGAGCACTGTGTAGAGTGCTTGAGGTGAGTGTAGTCGGCTGGGGTATGCTGAGATCTGCTGACGTATGGTCCCCCGTAAACTTTGTACAGCTGCGGAGAATGACTTGTTTTGAATTTACCGACTGCTTATGATCTTCGCAGCAGGGCTCCAGCTCCCCAGCATGTCTCCTGTAACTTCTGGAGGCATTATGGACAATTGCCCTACTGCTAGCGCTGCATGTGAGGAAAGAAGATCTGAGATAACCTCTACTTCTAGACACACCGCCGCTGCATCTTCTGGCATGGCAATGCAACCACTCGTCCACTTCACAATAAACCTGGTACCGATGTCTCAGCTCTGTTTTCCTGTAGTCGGTGGAAGTGTGGCAGACAATATACCTTTGGGAAGTGAAGCGCAGTAGGGCCCAAAACTGTAAACTGCCCACTCTTTGAGGGGTGCTATTTCTGGCCACACAGCAAAACACTTGCTGTTTGCTCTACTTCCAAATTGACTGCAGTGATGCCTAAAGATACCTCTTCTTATGCAAAAATCACAACCAATACAAGCGTGATACATGAAAAAATTACATCGCAAAATCTATCTAATGCTGCTGACATCCCTGAACCTTTACATTAAATCTCTGACTTGGGAATGCTAAATAATTGCCAAATCGAAGCAGATACAAATAATGCCATGGCAGCTACTCAAGGGGTGTTAGGGAGAATTCTCAAAAATGTGCTAATTCCCTTCACTTTAGAGACCCCCAGAAACTTTGCTGGATTTTGAGGACTTAATTGTTTTACCTGGAGAGAGTGTGACCCTTTTTCCCTCTCTCTCATGTATTTTGATGTGTGTTTTACTCTTGTGTTCTTTGATTATGGCATTTTAGACAACTTCATAGGCATCATCTTTTCATGTGTGTCACACAGCACCCTCAGTGCAGTGGCAAAGGGAAGCCTTTTAAGCTTTCCCAAGGTTTAAATATCTTCTCTGGGATAAACTACTGTTTCCCAGAGAAAGTAAAGTTAAATTGACTTTACTAGTCTTTTAAAATTCCTAGGCCCAGCACACCCTATCTTACTATAGAGTACTGGAGGGGTTACCTAATATCCCCTATGTCTAGATTCTCATGTGGCAGTCAAATCCTACCCTTTTCTATCGAAATGGCTGGTGGCAGTAGTTTTATAATGAACTATCATGATTTTTCCCGAACGCGAACACCGGTAGCGTTCAATCACGGGAGCCATGTTTTTCAAAATGGCCTCTGACCCCCCCTTATTTTAAACAGGCCCCGGTCTTCTTTTTTTGCCATTTCTTTATGGAAAGGTCCTTCTAGAGTTTTACTCTGTGTGCCAAACCACGTTTGGTCCCTTTGTCACATCGCCTTTGGCGGGCTCCAGGACCGAAGACCGCCTATGGTGCCTGAGTGTCTGGGGTAGGCAGGAAGTGAGGGAGGTGCCCGAAACTCCCTGTGCTTAGTCTCCTAGGAGACCCAAATGCCCTCTGGCGTGATTGGCTGGCTGACTGTCCGGCAAGGACAGCCACCCTGCTGGGTGAGTGGCAGCTAGGCAGGAATGAATGGGAGGAAACTGCATAAAAGGTGAGTGTCTTGGCTTGGAAGGGAGAGTCGACCACTGGAACAAAAGAACCGAAGAGGAGCTGGAAGAGGACATCTTCTGCAACTCCTGGACCGTTGGTTTGCGCGGTGAAGCCCTGCTGCAGATCCGAATCGCCAAGTTCATCTCGACAGAGAAGCCCTTCAAGGACGACTTCTCCCTTTGATTTGGTGGGACCAATCAACTCGTAAGCCACCTGGATACCATTCTCTGAGGTGGTTGTATTTTTCTCAGAGTGCTGCAGGAAACCAAATAGCCAGGGAGAAGGACCCCAATTTGTGTGCTTGACTAACAGCTACCAGAATCGAAGATTTGCCAAGTGCCAGCTTTGACCAGTCCGAGTGCAGTGCAGGAGTCACTCGATGTCCTCCCTCTTGTCCCCACGACTGAGGCTCAGGAACAGCGAGATCTGCAGGAACTACCAGGAACAGAAGTCTTCAGCTGCATCTTTTTCTTCATTTATTTTTTGGATTTGTAAAGCGCACTGCAGCCCGCAGGCATTGAGGCACTATAAGGTAGCTTAAGAAGGCTTGCTTGAGGGTTACAGGAAGCAGCCCGCAGAGGTACTTGAATACATAATGCTTGGTTACAGTACGATTAGTTACAGGGCAAGGATACAGTAGCATAGGCAGGAATAGAGATAACATACGAAGCCTAAAGGACAGTCCATTAAAGTTACTGTGAAAACCTGACCGAGAGAACTTACCTCTCACTGCGAAAGTGCTTGAAACTTTGGCAACTTGCAAGCCTAGTAAGCTTGTGATCCAACATATGAATCTTTCTTTTACAAACTAATTCTGAGAACTTTGGAAAAGACTTTTCCGTTTAACTACGAGAACTGCTTTATTCTATACAAGACATTAGCCCATTGACTTTGGCCTAACCTATTGCATTGAATCGACTTCTCTGGTAAACTCAAACTATTTGCACTGTCTAAGAGTAACTGTAACATTAGTTTTATTAACTTATGCCTTATTGCTCCTACTTCAACGTACTCTGAATGACATTTTGCTCCTCCTTCAAAGTAGTTTAAATGCCTCAGACCTGTACCATGTAAAGTACTGAAGTATATTTCTGTGTGACATAGAGTGCCTCCTTCTAGTGAATGTTTTATAACTGACTGTTGAATAAATTAATAAGTGTTTAACCAAGAAACCTTGAGTATAAGAGTTTATTTGAATACTTGTGATTGTAGACCTCTGTGTAACATCCTTACAGCTCACATTCCCTCTTCAGATAAGCCTGGCTGCTCAGCTCTGCAACCAAAAACTGTTTAGTACAGACGTATACCAAAGGTTGGTTTTGCTTACACCTGTAGTCATAGTTGTGTGTAGTGGCCCCAAAGGGTACTGCATACAAACTCTGCTTAACACTGGTGGCAAGCAGTGAGGATAAATTGTAGAGTTGTTGCATTGAGAGTTCTGCTTTAGTTGTGTTCAAATAGTAACCTTCACAAGGCTAAGCACCACTAGAAAAGCAATTTTATCATGCCTGATATAGATAACTTCAGACAGGAAGCCCTGATCATTCTAACAGTAGATCAACTGAAAGATATGTGTAAGGTCAGGAATCATCCTGTTAAAGGAAAGAAAAATGAATTGATTGAAAGATTGTTGAATTATCAAAGTCTGAGAAGTGGGTCTGTTACACCTACTCCTTCAGCAAATGTGAAATATGATGAGGATGATAATGATTCAGAGTCTAACTGTAATGTTATTGATGAGCAAGAAGAGTTGGATGAGTCTCAGGATGTGAGCCTGTCTGCACCTCAACAAGCTCTTGGGCCTCAACCTATAGACACAGGGATCCTACCAGGTCCAGTACTGAGTCCAGAATGTGTATCTCTTGAAAAAATGAGACTTGAGTTAGAGTTCAAAAAGCTCCAAATACAAACTGAGAGTAAACATCAAGAACTCAACCTAAGGGAAATGGAAATACAACATGCCCTTGAAATGAAGAAATTGTCTCTTGAAAATGTTTCTATCCCAGAGTCTTCTTGGTCTTCCAGTCCTAAGAGACCTTGTATGCCTAAGGAAGCTGTGAGTATGTATGAGGTGAAACTTGATATTTTGGATTGGTGTGGTGCTTTTGAGTATAACTATGGGATTCAGTGTTTCACAGGGAATCAGTTGATTCCTTGGCTTTTGTCTAGGCTCCCCCAAGTTGCAACTGATGCTGTAATGGGGGTGGGGGAACTTGAAAGATTGGAGTATGAAAATGTGAAGCTAGCTTTGATAGTTAGATTTGGAAAAACTCCTTCCCAGTAAATGAAGAGGTTTAGGACCCTCAAAAAGAATGATGGTACCCCCTGGGCTACCTGGATATGTGCCTGTTTGAGAAACTTAGATGGTTGGGTAAAGGGTTACAGAGTTAACACTTTTGAAAGAATGAGAAATCTGTTTATGTTGGAATCTATTTTTGATGCCTGCTCTCCTGAGCGGAGACAGCACTTGGCTGACTCTAAAGAGCTTGATCCCAAGAAGCTAGCAAAGGCTGCTGACTTGTGGGTTGCCAATAGGGCTACTCGGAAGGATTCTGGGGCAACTCAGAAGAAGGATGAAGGGAAGCAGCAAAAGAAAGATGGTAAAGGGAATTCTAATACATCCAATCAAAAGAGGGCCCCAAACAGAAAAAGGGTAAGCCACAAGGGAAACTGAATCAGGCTACTGAAACCTCTGGTGCCAAACCAGAGGGAGGTCAGCAGAAGCCCCCATTTGTCAAGACATTTGGAAAATGTTATGCTTGTGGGTCAACTGACCATGTGAAAGGGGATCCCAAATGCAAGGGTAAACCTTCAGGGGTCCACACTGCCTCCTTAGCTTTCTCCCCAGAGGAAGAAGTACATATCGCAAGTGGAAACTTTCAATTATTGCTGAAGACCCCATTGGGGTCTCTGCTAGTGTTTCTTTAGTGTGCTGGGTCTGTGGGCACAGCAGAATTTAGATGTCTATAATTCAATTCAAGATAACACAAAAGAATATTACAAGGACAGTGTACTTGTAAATGGCCAGGAGACCCCTTGCCATTAGAGACACTGGGGCCAGCATTACAGTGGTGGATCAAACCTTTTTCAAACCTGAGGATGTTGCTAAGGCACCCAAATGCCTCACTAAGCTTGCTAGAGGCCCTGTCCAAATGCTTCCTAGACTACCAGCTCTCATCCAGTGCAACAACATGACTGTCAGACTACCTGTTAGTGTACAAAGTGAGGTGCCTGGGAGAGTCCTGTTGGGGAATGACTTAAAAACTCTTGGAGTTGTAGTAAGCATCCCCAGGCCTCCCAGTAAAAGGGAACAGGAGCAGACAAGGAAGGCCAGACAGATCACCCTAAATGACTCTCAAGAGGTTGTTACAGGAGAACCTATAACACCCAGTCCACAGAAGCTACTAACTGCTATTTCCAAGAAGAAAGAGACAAAAGGGGAAAAGCCAAGGTCTCAGGAATAAAACAAGATAGCACTCCTGTGCATTCAACTAGGACATCTCTGAGAGGACTGTCCACTCGCTGAGGATGAGTGTGAGGAACAACCACAAAAAGTTTAATTAGTTGCTGAAGATTCAGAGCTGGAAGAAGACCTTCCCCCTGTTGGAGATCTGGATCCTAAAGACCATCCTGAGCTGCAGTCTTTACTGGCAGAAGGGGGCCCCTGTAAGGCAAACATCAGCAGAGGTCAAAGAGAGTGTTCTAATCCTGAAGGACCTCGCCAACAGGCAGCTTCCCAGCTGATGGGCAAGAGCCAGGGAAGCACAGGTTGTACTGGGAATGTGGCCTCTTCTACAGTGAACCTATCTAGTCTATCTCAGGGGACTACAGAAGACTTGTAGTGCCTCAGGCGATAAGACATCAGTTCCTACAGTTAGCCCATGAGATTCCTCTGGCTGAACACTTAAGTTTTAAGAAGACCAAGGAAAAGCTTTCCCTCTATTTCTACTGGCCTAAGTTGGGGTCTGATGTAGATAAATTATGTAGGAGCTGTCACACTTATCAGACTTCTGGCAAGAGTGGAGCCAAGAATGTGGCACCTTTGGTGCCTCTCCCAGTGGGGGTAGGAATCAACATTGTTGGTCCCATAGACCCTCCAACCTCTTCAGGCAATCGATTTATATTGGTTGTAGTAGACCATGCTACTAAGTATCCTGAAACTACACCTATGAGGAATGTTACAGCTCAGGCTGTTGCTAAGGCTCTATTTGGTATTTCTACAAGGTTAGGTTTTCCTAAGGAGGTTATCTCTGACAGTGCAGGCCATGTGGAAAAACTGTGGAGTGACTTACAAGTTCTCAGCTGCCTACCATCCCCAGACAAATGGATTGGTAGAGCGGTGTAACCATACTATGAAGAGCATGATAGGTGCTTTAGATGAACCCCTTAGAATAAAGTGGGACCTTCTATTGCCATGCCTTCTCTTTGCTTATAGAGAAGTCCCTCAGGAGGGAGTTGGATTTAGTTCCTTTGAGCTTCTCTATGGTCATCGAGTTAGAGGTCCATTGGCCCTAATTAAGGAGGGGTTGGAGAGTGCTCTGTCCCCCAAGCCAGTGAAAGGCACTGACTATGTGCTAGGTCTCCAAAGGAGAATGACACACATGATGACAGAAGCATCTGATAACTTGAAAGCAGGTCAGGCTCTGGCTAACATGTTTGAGTTTACTCAAGGCCAGAAAGTTCTAGTTATGGTACGTACAAGGCAGAGGGCATTACAGGACACATTGATTGGACCCTTTCAGGTTGTGGGAAAACTTGGAGAAGTCAATTATTTGGTGGATTTAGGCAATCCTAAAGAGGCCCCCAGGTCACACCAACCATCTAAAAGCCTATGTCTCTAGACAGAAGTGGGAGCTTTGCTTCTAGCCTTTTCTCAGGAGGATGAGGAGAGTGAACCTCTGCCTGACCTCCTCAGTGATGTGTGAGATAAGGGCAAGGACCCTCTTTTTTGAAGGGGGCCTGACTCCAGAGGGTTGAGGCAAAATTATCGAAAGGAGATGGAGTCAAAGGCTACCCTTGTCATTAACGCTCTGGTAGTTTTCTTGGCCTAACCTATTGCATTGAATTGACTTCTCTGGTGAACTCAAACTATTTGCACTGTCCAAGAGTAACTGTAATGTTCATTTTATTGACTTATGCCTTTTTGCTCCAACTTCAACGTACTCTCAATGCCATTTTGCTCCTCCTTCAAAGTAGTTTAAATGCCTCAGACATGTACCATGTAAAGTACTGAAGTATATTTTTGTGTGACATAGAGTGCCTCCTTCTAGTGAATGTTTTATAACTGACTGTTGAATAAATTAATAAGTGTTTAACCAGGAAACCTTGAGTGTAAGAGTTTTTTTAAATACTCATGATTGTAGACCTCTGTGTAACATCCTTACAGCTCACATTCCCTCTTGCGATAAGCCTGGCTGCTCTGCTCCGCTACCACAAACTGTGCATTACAGACTTATACCAAAGGTTAGTTTTGCTTGCACCTGTAGTCACAGTTGTGTGTAGTGGTTCCAAAGGTTCTGCATACAAACTCTACCTAACAAGGGGTTGTGCACTTTCAGGCTGTCACTGGTTGCTCATTTGAAAAATCTCCTGATTTGATCTACGAATATCATGAAGCTAAACCTTGAGACTCACTCGTGAGATTGAATGCCAATGTGAGTATGAATGAGCAGCGTTCAACATTGGCGCAATTGAACTAAAAAATGGCATTTTGGAGGGTTTTTTTGTTGATTCAAGAATAGTTCTGAAGCATTTAAACTTCCTGCTTTACACTTCGATGACTTCTGATATTTTAGTGCCTCATGATGCAGAGCTGATTGGTTCTTCTCCATCTAATGGAGTAAACAGGAATGCTTCTGTTCTGGTAATGACCGACTCTCCCTTCTGATATCTATCAACACTTTCTTACAGGAGATTGCAGACCCTATTTTAGCATCAGAGAAGGCAAACTACTCAATCTTTTATAAAAAGCGAAGAAAACACTTGTTTCGGGGAAATGTACTGGGTCTTTATTGGAGTGCTGCTCTTTGTAATAACATTTCCCCTCACTGCACAGTACAACACTCCCTCTGGCAGCTGAAAGCGCTTTCATATACACAGTCGTATTAAAAAAGCAAGTCGTTTTCCTGGTGTGCGTTGTGGCTCTTGCCTGGCTTTTATATAATTTCAGTGGGATTAGGAGCTCTGGATACAAGAACTTCCCTCTGGGTCCTAGAGCCGCAGACATCGGGAACCTGCACATGCTGAACCTGAAGAGCCCATACTTCACCTTACAGGAGGTAAGCATGTTGATGCTGCTTCATTATACTCTCTTTTCTGGAGCCAGTGATCAAAGTGAGCGGGAACGGTCGGGAGCGGTATTCCGCTACTTTTATTTTTTTCTGTTTGCCATTCCTCTACTTTTGACAACCATATTCATCATTCTATATAGAGGATTTGTCCATTAATGTCCCTGTGCAAGTGTAAAGTTGTTTTTTTTGATTTAGGTACTAGTAACTTAGACCAATGCAATGTCCCGGCTGCAACACCTTGTGACATGTTGCACACTATGCTTCCGCCTACCCGCTCCCCTGCTGAGACCACAGTTCCACTACTTTTTTCAGTACACTTCTACCACTCTCTTGAGCCAGTTTTACTTGGAAATTGGTGACACATTGGTGAACTAGGGAATGGGGGAGGTGTCGGAATGTCATCACATGCAGCTACCTCCCACAAGGAAACATGTTGGGTGCAGCAATTTGGACTGGGACACACATGACCTGTCTGCAATGTCACAAATTACTAGATACTTGAGAATGGCTTGCTAGTTCCGTACTCGGCAGCACAATAGCACAACCCACCCAGGGATGTTGACAGGACTTGCAGAGCCGTGGTTGGAAAAAGATGCTTCGAACCCCCTTATTTGCATAGATATTTACATCATAAAAATGCACAGAATGGATATTTAATACTGCAGGAGATCATGGGAAATAACATTAAAACAAGTCGCCAGGAGTAAGCCAAGAGGCAAAATGTGATGCTGATATTTGAATTGCTACTGTTAATAGTATGTATAAAACTTCATTAATTAATTAGGATCTGGCAATATGAGGAAGGAGTACTTTGTGTGAGCTAATCATTTGTAAAGATGCCCAATTTCGGCATATAGGGCATAGCGAGATAAAATGATTTGCCCAGGATCACAAACTTTGTTTAAGAGGGGAAGCTGGGATTTGAGACCAGTCTGCAACTCAGACACTTCCAAACATCTTCCCAGTAGTATTGTGGATAAATGTTGTTTGCACCAGGTCTTTCTGCAATGTTGCTTTGAAAACACCATCTGACTGGAATGTAGTGAAAACAAAATGTGACTGCTTTCCTAACTGGTGTTTTTGCAACACTTTCACAATTGCTTTTATTTTCATGGTGTATATATTTGGCCATATTGTCTAAAGTAGCCATATGCTTTTATTTCAGAAGCTACGGATGGGGATTATATTATCTTCAAAAGGTATTAAACTCCAAGCAATGCCTGCATTATCTTTAGATTACCCGTGAGCCCTTCTAATGAGTTATGATGCTCCTGGAAGGAAGATGTGGCATGCGGGGTATAGACCACAGAAACCTCCAAATCTGATGGGATAGTGCACCGTTTATGTACCTCATTTGTTTTTTAGGTGCCACCCATAAACAAGATGATTCAAATGCCTCATTCCATTCAGGACATGGCTTTCCAGTTTTTTAGTTTGAGCTCTTAAGTGGTACTTTAGCACCAAGTATAAACAGAATCTATTTGCAAAGGTGTACAGGTAAGCAGCAGGTGGGATGTGACAACACTGAGCATGTGGGTGGTATTAGTTGTTTTTAGCCGCCCATTAACTGTCTATAGTCATGCCAATCCCTTTTAATATTCAAACCCACTATCTTCATTCTCCCTGGCCAAAACATCCCCCAGAACTATTTGAGCTAGTTTAATTGCCAATAACTTCAAACATTGTGCTGTTTTGGGATGCCATGATTATTTCTAAACTGTTTTTAGTTTTGGCTATTAGATGGCGCTGAAAGTGCTCCCTTTAAGCTGAAACTATTGTCATTAAAATAAGAGCTTTAAAATAAGAGCTTCAAATATGGGCTTTGAATGAGAGTCTGTAATGCTTTTCGATGGAAATGACATTTGGTTATGGATCACATGGCCATGCTAATCCCTATGGCCATTCCCACCCATTTCTTGCCCCGCCTCACCCAAAACACCTACACGTGGCAACTCTTTGAGCTCACTGTAATCAAACTTTACCATCAAGTGCCTGCCAGTGTTTTTTCAAAGCATTCTGAGAGTTAATTACTTAATTGGAGTTAGAAACCCACTACTGGTTTAATATTTTTTTTTACATGTCTGCCTTCAGCCACTGGATTTATAAGCACTATGCGTGCCCTTCACTGAAGTCCTGTTAAAAACATGCCTTGGCAAATCCAACAGTTGTGTCAAAGGCCCAAACTATTGGCATTGCCAATGTTTGTTCAGATACATGTTTGAAAAGTGTCATTACTCATTAATATTTTTAAAAAATGGTTTTATGAAATTGTTTTTGTTGATACATGAATGATAATTGTTTAAACTGAATTTTTTAATTCCAATTAGATAAGTAGATGAAGATTGAAACTGAAAACCCTCGGCACGTGAGAGGAGGATGATGAAAGAAAAAGAGTTCATAAAGGATAAACCTCTAAACCTTGCCGGGTCTGTACAGGACTCACTTGTGATGCTCCAACCGCATGAAGGTTGGTACCTAAGACGTGAGGCATGAAGGAGGGAGAGAAAAATGACCAGCCTCTCGGGCCCACACCGACAGAACCCACACAGGCCCAAAGAGTATTTGTATGAGTGCATCACGCCCATGCAAGCCATTTAAGTCCTCTGTTGCTCTAGAGTGATGTAAAAGCTACGCATCACGGATCAGTGTTCATTGATACATGAAATATAATTAATTCATTCATTCATTCATGCTGTCATTTGTTATAGCGTTTCTCACCATAATTATGGTCCCAACATGCTTTTGGTTGAACGCCTTTGGAGGGACCCGAATCCAAAAGTGTGGGAGAATTTGGGAGGTGTTATTATGCATTTGTGCATAGCCATTAAAGTTATGCGACGGTGGCCAAAACATCAGAAAACAAATTCAGACCGCTTCACCTGAATCATTTAATATGTATGGCATGTGCTGAGCAGAATGGGCAGTTTGTGATGATATGAAGCGCAATCAAGCCTCTACAAAAATCATGGGGGTAATTAATTATAGGGGGGGAGAGGGGTGTTTGTCCCCCCCAACTTTCATGGCACACCATTGTGTCCCCATTCATTTGGCTGGGGCACCTTTTCTTCAGATGTCATGTCCCCCCTAACATTCTCAGCAAAGTTACTCCAATAAGAAAGACATGTGTCTGAATGCGGCAAGTATGCCTTTGTGAACAAGGCAGAGCTTCGCAGGTGCTGGCAAAGTCCTCAGATCAATTATTCAGACCCCCTGAAATGCACACCCCCTCGGTTGCTGATACGTGACAAAACTAAGATGTGTTACTGAGCAAAATAAAAAGAAGCCTAGCGAAGCAGCAACGCCAGCACAGCCAGCGACAAATATGCTAACAGCTAAAGGGCCATTGACTTCATTACCATGAAGAACCATTTCTGTTCCCACCACATACGATATGGTGTCTGCACAAAATCATCACCAGAGGACTTCTGAATGTGGAGGCAACTGTTACCCTGACAACAGGGAGATTGCTCTGTGATTGTTGTTTCACAATCAGCTCGAAAGCACAAGTTAAACTATGTCTGCAGATTATCAGGGACATCTACAATCTGTATCATTCGTCTGGGCCCGATTCACACACATATGCACGGGAGCAAATGATGTGAGCATCTCAGATGTGCACCTGCTGTGTTATATCTGCAACATAACCCCTATTGCGCAACTTTGTGAATCGTAAATACACCGGACCATCTCCACGTTTTAGGCTTTGAGAATCAGGTGAAAGGCAGGAGGCGCAAATTAGAGATGATCACAGATCGGCTCATTTTCTCCTGTGCACATATTTGAGAATATGGCGCTATCTGTCCGTGTTGCGAGACACATTGTACAGCCAGGTACAATAAGCTCCCTCTGTCAGACCTGCAGCAGATCACTGCGTGCATCACATTTCTTTTGCAGTAAATGGAATTTTGAAGGCACTTGCAGTGAAAGAAGCCAAAATGTGCGCCACTGTACATCCTCGAACAGTGTCTTTAAGTGCCCGCAGTCATTTCTGTTACATTTCTGAGCGTAATGGAGTCGAAGATACAGTATTCTCCAATTCCCGTGGAGCACGAGGCTCTATTCAAGTTTTGGCACAATCTTCACTGCCCTTACATCATACATTCTGGCTTTCAGGCATCTCCTGGGCACATAGGAAATTGAAACATTAGATCTTTGTAGTAGATTCCAGAAGGTATTGAAATGTCCACAGGCAGGCGGGGCCGTAACATGTGATACAGACATTTTGAAATAGATATTGAGCAAAACGAAAAATGCAGGCAATAATTATAAAGGTATCACAATTTAGGAAGACCACTGAACACATTTAATTTCTAACTATTAGAAACCCGTCCTGCGAATAACAAAATACTTTTTGACCCTAAACATTGCCTGATTTGTTTTTATGCACTCCAATTAGGCAAAAACATAGGGCCCAATTTACAAACCAATGAGCATATCTTTTTTTTTTTGCCGTACTTAGTTTATTCCAAACCATATACACTTGAAAAGAAAAAAAAGACAAATCAAAGTCCTGTTAAACAAATCACAAATTCCTCCCCTTTAGCACATTATAAAATTCAGAACATTTTCTACGTACAATTTTTCAACAAATTTCATATAATAAAAACACAGATAAATAAAATGTATTCAATGATCTTCACTTTCATCAAACATTGTGCAACCTTAATTAAAAAAAAGGCGTTGGATTGCCTTTCAAAATGTATTGCCAAAAATATTCACCATTTAGAGACTTGATTTCATAAACAAATCGGCAAAACAAATCCTTTCTTATTTCCTGCAACACGGAGCATGTTATCATCAGATGTTTTAATATTTCAAGTGGGATTCCAAAGAAGCAACACATTGCACTTACCCTTTACCCTCTAATGAACACAACTTCCCCAGTTAATACCAAATTAAATCGAATTCTCATAACATTTCTCTAAAATGTCTATCCGGACTTTGTTTCAAACAGTTCATGACTTACTCCTTTACTCACATGTCAGAATCCAGTCCCGGTCCAGGATTTTCCTTTTCACCAGAACCGGATTGGTCAACAAGGTTTCTAGAGAGACTTTGTATTTCGCCATGATAAGTTCACAGTTATCTTTGAAGGAACAGAAAGGTTCTCACAAAGACTCTCCATTTGCGCTCCCATGAGTGCATACAACGTATTGGATTCGCCTACAACTAGCTTCCTGTATAATAAAAACATCTTCATATGTACCCAGGACATCAAGGAATTCAGGCCTTTTCAAATCACAGCATGGTTATAGGCACACATGTTGGGAGGGACAATGCTTTCGTCCAAATAAGTCTCTCAAGCTTATCCAGCCCCAGTTTCCCGTGCAGGTGAGCAACTTCCAGGCCATATAATAACGAAGGGACAACGTTCTGTGTGAAAAACTAGACCAAGGGCTGCACAGTGAACCGACAATACTTTTTCCCAATGTAAAACATTTGTCCTGCATACCGTCTACCCTTGGCCCACAGTGCACTCTTCCCAATATTATGTTCCATTGGCCTGATTAAACCAAATCCTAAATATTTCAAATTGGGAACAACAGAAAATACAGCCAGACCCATTTTCCACTTGAAGTGTACTGGTTTATGTTTCCTTCCTTGTGGCAAAAAACACTAGATTTATTCAGACTCACTAGGAGACTACTTATTTTTATGTCACCTTCAAAACGTTTCAAGAGTCTCTGTAGGCGAGTAGGAGTCCTGTCTATAAGTAAGAAATTGTCCGCATAAGCCACCCAGGAACAACGTTCCCCATTTATCGTCCTCCAGAAACTCACCCAAATCTGAGAGACATAGATTAAAGATGTAGGAGGCCAAAACGCACCTCTGCCTCAAGTCTCGGTCTGTTTTTATGGGTTTGTTGTCATCTCCATTTAGGTTTAGCCTCCTCTTTACCACAGTGTCACTGTGAAGTTTGATACAAATATCCAAGATGTAATTAGGAAGGCCCTACCTCAAGAGTTTTGACCATAGCCTTGCTCTCACTACTTTATCAAATGCAACGCTCAGGTCATCACTCGCCACATAAATAGGCTCCTTCCGCTCGGCACTGGCCTGATCGATTAAGGACTGGATAAGCAGGCCACTGGTGTCTGCTCCAATCGCTCTCCTAAATCCAGTCTGGAATTTGGATAACTGTTCTGTAGCATTACTCCAGTCCTCTATACTCTTTTGAACACACCTAGCAAAGATTTTGCTCGCCACGTCCAAGAGAGCGATCGGCCCATAGCTCAAGGGTTCTAGACTGCTCCCCTTCTTAAGGATTGGTGCAATTATTGAGGTGTGCCATGTAGAAGGCATTGGGCCTCATTACAACCCAGGCGGTAAGTTCCCTACTTTACCACCATGGTGTAAACTCTGTTTACACCATGGTGGATGGCGGATTTACCGCCCCATTCCAAGGTGAGTGGGGCGGTAAATCCCCATTCCCCATTTGCCCTTCCCCATTCCCATTTTTGCCCCATAGGGCATAATGGGAGTGGGGAAGGCGCTAATTACGGCACCGTAAATTACGGTGCCGTAATTAGCACCAAGGAGGGTTAGCGCCTTGCATTTTAACGCCTGCTAAAAGCAGGCGTTAAAATGGTAATCAGGCGTTAAGGGTTAACGGCGCCGATGGCGCCGTTAAACCCTTAACGCCTGGGTTGTAATGAGGCCCATTATTTTCTTTTTCAAGACATTTTGGAATAGTATGTGCAACATCGAGGCCCATAATTCAGGAATTTGATATATGATATGATATGATATGGCATTTGTAACGCAAATTTGTTTCAGTACTAAGTTGCAGAGCCCAATTGGGCCCGGGGCTCGTTTTATTACTGAGCATAGATTATCAATATGGAAGTACAAACATCCCAGAAATCATTACAAGCCACACTAACAATTGCACAATTCAGTCAGTGATATAGCTCTATGAAGTGTTTACTCCAAATCTCTTCAGGGATAGGATTGATCAATTCCGTATCCGCCTTCCCAAATTTCCTCCTGCTGCCTCATCGCTGATTAACAAAGCCAAACAACTAGATAAAACCCAGAGATACCGAAGCATCTCTGAGATGTCCCTGAGCAAATCTCTTTGAATCACATTTGCACGTGCACCTCTCACATTCAGCTCTAGATTTTCTCCACTTTTAGGCTTTGCGAATAAGATGTAAGGCATCAAGAACCAATCTTACATGAGAAGAGCATCTCGCAATTTTCTCCAGTAAAAATCATTGAGAACCATGCCCTTAGTATTCAATTAGCTTTTTATTTGCTGTCACAAATTTACCGGATGGACACAACTCTAGTCAGTAGTGTGGGTTTCATAGGAGGTCATTACGACCCAGGCGGTAAGTACACCAACTGTACCACTACGTTTACACCATGGTGGATGGTGGATTTACCACCCCATTCCAAGGTGAGTGGGGCGGTAAATCCCCATTTCCCATTTACCCTTCTCCATTCCCATTTTTGCCCCATAGGGCATAATGGGAGTGGGGAAGGCGCTAATTACGGCACTGTAAATTACGGTGCCGTAATTAGCACCAAGGCGTTTTAGCGCCATGGATTTTAACGCCTGCTAAAAGCAGCCGTTAAAATTGGAATCAGGCGTTAAGGGTTAACGACGGCGTTAACCCTTAACGCCTGGGTCGTAATGACCTCCATAGTGTTTTAATACACTAAACCAAAATAACGTGTCAGGTAAGTACTGGTAGCGACTTCCAGACATGGAATTAGAAAGGGGGAAACAACTAAGGAAGGCTTTTCAGCAAATCTTAAACTATGTGGGGTGAGTGTTTAAGGGAATGTGGCTTAGGATAACACCAGAGTTCCCGGGTGTTGTCTTCCCCTCACCAAGGACTAAGTGTATTGTTCCAGTGCAGAAATGGGAGTTAAGGTAACATAATTTTTCTAGTCCAGTATTCTGATATCAGGCTGGGGTCTCTCTCTCTCACTCCGATATGTACCAGAGTTCAAAAGCTAAGTCCTTGTTCTCTTTGTTAACCTCCCCAAGTTCCCCTAGGAAATGGCAGTTCAATAACCACAGTTACTCTAATAAGAACAGTCTATTTCTGAGTCTCGGAGGAACCCTGCACCCTGGCTTCATCCTAATCTGGGATATGCAACGAACACCCTCAGGTGATGGATTTTGGGGGTACCAAACCCTCTTTGGGCATTCTGGTCCCTATATTTACATAGTTTGGTGGTCTAATTTTGAATCTGCCTCGTGTTGGTGGTTCAGCAGTGGGCACAGTTTCTACTCTTCTGCTAGACTTTCTTGGCAATCACCTAGTTCTTATCATTCCTAAGGAGCGACCTCAGGGTTTGAGGATTGGCCATGTGGAATGATTGCCTAGCTATGGACCTTCTCCCTGCACTTTGGGCTGGGAAATCATGGTTCACTCAATCCTGTGAGGGCCTGGTATACTCCCACTGGGCTGCATTACAAGTTTGGCGGTAGCCTTGCTGGTAAAACCGGCAGGCTGCCGCCAAACTTGTGATTTTTTCTGGCACCCGTGAATGGGCAATTACCGGGTCCTTACAGCCCAGCTGAACCCGGTAATTGCCCACTCATGGGCGACAGAAAAACATGCTGCCCATTCCCATTTAACCTCTAGGGCTCAATGGGAATGGGGAGGTTGGATGCACTGGCACCATTTAGAATGGTGCCGATGCATCCGACATGCTCTGCTCGCGGGTGCCGGTACACCCACCAGGTCAGACCAAGCGGGCTGGAAGGCACCTGCAAGCAGAACTCGTAGTTTGCTGATCTGGTAACAACTGTACCAGCAAGCTTACCGTTAATTTTGTTACCGGACCGGCAAACTTATAATGAGGCCCACTGACTTCAATGAGGTTGTTCTGACACGTCTTCACCCAGTTCTGAGATCTGAAATTACACTTGCCAGCCATAATCTCCCTTCTCAGCCACAGGATGAATATCTAGCAAGTTTTTATTTCTGCTAGCTACTTCCTAGCATTTGTCGCTGGCCATCACTATATGGTATCCCTTCCAGAGACTTTCCTTTCATGTATTTATTTATTTATTTATTTGTTTGTTTGTTTGTTTATTGGACATTTGTATGGCGCCAATACACAAGTGTTTCCAGGTGCCACAAGACAAGAGGACCAGCAAACTTATAATGAGGCCCACTGACTTCAATGAGGTTGTGCAGACACGTGTCTTCACCCACTTCTGAGATCTGAAAATACACTCGCCAGCCATAAAATCCCTTCTCACCCTCAGGATGAATATCTAGCAAGTTTTAATTTCTGATAGCTACTTCCTAGCATTTATTGCCGGCTATCACTGTCTGGCATCCCTTCCAGAGACTCTCCTTGTATGTGTGTAGTAATTAATGAATTTGTTTATTGTTTGTTTGTTTATTGGACATTTATATGGTGCCAATGCACAAGTGTTTCCAGGTGTCACAAGACAAGGCAGGCGGGTGGTGGAGGGGGGGCAAGGGAATCATGAGCATAGAGCAACAAAAACAAGAAACAGTTATATTGGCCTTGTGACAATCCTACCGTGCAAGTGCTTGAAAAGGTTGGTAACTGTAGGGGTTGGGGGTAGCAGGAGTGAGGTGACCCCAAGGAAGGGGGCAGGGAAGTGCTGGGGGGGCAGAAGGAAAGTGCCAGCGGAAGCAGGAGTGACGTGGGAAGGGGGCCAGATTGGCTAGTCCGGGAAGTGCTAAGTGCCAGGGGAAAAGGTTGACAGGAAGGATGAGTGCTGAAGGAAGGGAGGACCTGATTGGACCAGTCCGTGAGAGGGAGCTTGAGGGCAAGTGATAGGAAAAAAAGGATGGAGGGACTGTTGGGGGTTGGTCTGGCCCCTGTATGACTCAGAAGGGACCAGTCCCCAGTCATTGCGGCAGAGGGGGAGTTGGCACGTGTGAGAAACCTGAAGGTGTCTCACCTGCTAGTCCCTGGGGATCTGTCATCCAGGTGGCCAGGACACACCCATCGCTTTTGGATCGAGTTACTGGGGGTGGACCAGTGCGGGAGGATCACCTGACTGAGGCGTCTTCGGGGAGTGGGACACCAGATGGTAAGACGCTTTATGCCCTTCCCTGTAATGCCTTTACCTCATCCTATCAGATAGAATACTTAGGAAATGAACCATCCCCTTTCCCAACACAAACACGTACACACTTTCCCACAGACAGCTCACTATAAGAGAACATGGACTAACACTCGAGCAGTCAGGCAGGGTCAGGCAATTATTGACCATTACACACACCTGACTTCCATTACACTTCCCCACGGATAAAAGCCGCAGCACGAAAGCACACTCTGAGTGAGGCAAAACACATGAGGAAGCAGCAGTTCCAAGATGGCAGTAATTCAAGGCAAAGGAGAAGGGGATTACAAGGAGGGAAGTGCTCTTGACCTTTTTGACAAGGAAGTGTTACTTTCATGAGCCTTTGAGAATAGGAAATGGAAAACCAGGAAACAAGGCTAAAGAATCCTGCATTGTGTGTTGGAGGTACCAGGGGCTCTCCTGCGTCGATAGTCAAGGCAGGGAGAATTGCTTGCCGCTGTGGTACTCTACTTGGCTCCTACAACAAAGCAGTGCCAGTGAAGTCATCACAGCCGGTGAGATGGGGAGACCGATACCAGACTGATCTATGTTGAAGCCAAGGTTACAAGCGGCAACATTGCATAGTGAATGCTGAAGCAAACAGTGTATGACGCGTATGTGATAATCAATGTGATTAAAATCGAACAACAGATGAGTGATTGAACTTTGAAGCCAAGATACGATACCCTAGACAGAGTGGCCCTGGCACCGTGTGCATGCTCCTTTGAAAGTCTCTGTAAGGTATCCAACTGAAAGGTGGTGAAACCGAAAGAGTGTAAAGAATTTTGAATCAAAGTGGCCCTACAATGGGTCAAGTAAAACGCTGTACACAATCGAAGGTCTTCGATGTTAATAATGTAAAGAAAGCTAAATTGAAATTGGTCCGAGCCCGGCGGAGGGAGACAAATTGAACATTGTGTTGAGTGGGATCGGAGCCCGGCTGAGGGGAATGCATGGTGAACCATGAGACACCCGAGAAAGAATATCCTACGAGAAATTGGATGCATGAATATCCTACGCACATTGTGTTGAGAGGATGGGTGTTTTTCAGCCCCTAGCAGCTCCCTGCTGTCAGTACCTGGGGCGAAGCAGGAGAACCCCACACATAACTTTTAAAATATATCAGGAAGTGTAATCAAGAAGCTTTATTCATGTCTTCAGAGAACAATTTTTCAACATCATTACTGATGCAATTGCTCCTGCAAAAACATGCTTTTGGGGGTTGAGGTTGGAGAAGGAAGGTAGGTTCAGTGTGCAGATCCCCAAAGCTCTTATTGTCCTAAACAGCTGTTTAGTGACCAATAAATTGGGACTTGAAGCCAAAAGAAGCCAAATTTATTTGTTGTTTTATGGACTTTCAATAAGAGCTTTGGGGATCTGCGCACTGAACCTACCTTCCTTCTCCAACCTCATGTTTACCTGTACTGGTGTTTACTAGGGGGTGCCAGTGTCATTGCAGCAGACCATACCTATTTCCCTATATCTGTGGTATCAACTAGCGCACTGTCTATTCACGACCCCAAGTTTTTCTATTTCTGCTTTTGGGGGTTGTCAGCTTTTGAAAAACAGGAACTAGGACACACCACCAACATAAACAATAGTCCACAATCTGGCAACAGCCAATGCCTCCTCTATTGTGTTACTTTCTGGTCCTAAAAAGTGAATTTCAGCAAGTTGACAGGTCCTTTCCAGTGGCTGAGCCAGAGAGTAGGAAGAGAGGGGTGGCCACCACCTCTTTAACCTCAACTCCACTCCTAATGGACCCCTTCCTCACTTTTGGTGAGCCCCTCTTGCCACAGATTTGGCTGCCTGTTCTGGTTATCAAGCCTGCGGGTTGATCACCACATGTCTTTATGGACTTCATCACAACTGCCTGCTGGCCCAGTGTCCTGGTAGAAACTCTTAGAGCCCTGGAGTGGGTAAGGGAATGAATGTTTCAATAAATACGTGCGCGCGTGCGTGCTTGCGTGTGTGTGTGTGTGAGAGAGAGAGAGAGAGAGAGAGAGAGAGAGAGAGAGAGTAGGGGGCAGGCGAGGGAGTGAGTCAGTGTGCATGATAGTTTAATGCATGCATTTAAGTTTGGTGCGGGAGGGATGCCACAAGCCCACACCAGCAGCATGATGTATTTATTTTAAAGTGGCAGTGCTGACATGAATCAAGGGCACTATCAGGAAATGGGTGTTTTACAGTGGCAATACTGGCATATATTTGGGAATAGCCAGTATGACCAAGTGTTTTACAAGGCCATGATACCATATATTGTAGACAAAGGCATTATGAACATGTAGCTTACAGTGGCAGTCCTGGGTTTCATTATTTAGCTGTCACACACGAAACATTAGAAGTAGCTGAGGCAGATCATCATTGCCTAGTAAGGGGGTAGAGATGGCACACATTCACAATTGTGTTGTTATTGGACTTCCCAGACTATCCCCAATCCAAACGGCTCTTCTTTCACTGTCTACATGATTATCTTCACCTTCCTGCTGTCACTGCACCACCTTTGGGCAAAGGGATGATGAACACAGCTTTACGGGGAATTTCAGAAATCGCAGATGGTTGGAATGTGCAGCGGCTTGACATAAGGCTAGATAGCACTAAAGGGATTTTTAATTACAGCAACAAGAACAAGCAAATATAAAATGTCTTGGTTCAGGAATCAAAATAAAAGTATCTAGAAACAGTTCCAGAGCGGTAGTGCTTTCACATCTCATGTCACTCCATGTGATAACCCTTGTCATTGCTTTGAGATGTCAATTTTACTGAGCTCCCGATTGCTGGTCTATTGAGTACATGGCTCTGAGCGTTCCTTAGCCAGTGTTCTCTGGTCTTCCTCAAGCTTGCAGGTCTCGTCCAACAAGGCCAGGCATTGAGCACGTTTCTCCAGCAGTGCCTAACTCCACCAGGGTTTGGTGAAGGTGCCTAGGGTGCCCTCAACCAATGGACTACCTGGTCTAGGACCCTGGTCCCCTTGACTCTTCCCAGCCGACCTCCCTATGAAAGGATCTCTGTCCCATGGTCAGATTGCACCATCTCGTATCTCATTCCATCTGAGCTGAGTACTGCCCTGGACTAAACTGGCCCAATGAAAACCTCCCTGATCTTACTTCCCAGAGGTGTCTTGGCTTCTACCCTAGTAGGAGTATCTCCACCACTGGCTTTTCGTTCTCTTTCTTTCCCCTCATATGATCACCTCCTTCACTCCCCAGTAATTCTCCTTCTCCCGATGACATCCCTCTGCTTACTGAGGACAACTGTGCTTTGAGGTTGTTGCTTGATTGTGATCATGCACTGGGTTGAGGGTAATGTGGTTTGGTATGGGCTGGCATGAAGTTACTTAAATGCCTCTGCCATCCGGGATTTCAGAAGGGATATATTTAGGCTTGGAGGTTCTCTACCTTCCTCTAGAAGCCTTGGTCTTCGTGCCTTTGTGAGTTTGGACCTCCCTTCTCTGCTGGTCTGTGATTCTACAGTCAAGACATCTTTAGCTAAGTGGGCTAGGTTCTCTATTATTCGTTCTCCTTTTTCACTGGGAACTTGCAAATGTGTAAGCCTGCAGCGCTCTGGGCGAAGCACCCTTGCACTGTTCCAATGTGACTTTGCAATTGCTGCACCTCAGCCAATCGTGCAAGTATTAATTCTAATGATAACTGATTCCCTGGTAACCACGCTATAAAAATCTATGTATTTCTCGGTTTGTCTGGGTTTTTCAAAAGTTGCAACTTTGTTTCTTCAAAGGGGTAAGCTTTGCTTCCTAGATAGGAGTTATGGGTTGAGTTAGGGGGCTTACCCATCTCTCTAAAGTGATTTATATTATGGTCTGGATTGTTCTACGTAAGTTCCCTCTCCCTAGCCTCATTATTGCCAAGGGCATGGGGGTGAATGGCTTCTAGGTACCACTGCAAATACCCTCCTCATGACCTTGAGGTGTTCTTGTGACTGTCCACTGCCTTAAAGGGGGGCAGAACCGACTTAGCTGTGGGAGTGCCCCGGGCAATAAAAAAATGCTGCGCGGTGCCCCTGGTCTTAAGGCCTGGGGGGGTGCCACATGGTTTTTTCCCTACTGTACTCTAGTGTAGGGAAGTGCATGTCCAAAAATGTCAGCATGGAGACAGACACAGGGGGTGAAAAACTGGGCATCTCTGGTGCCAACCTTCTCGCCCCCTAGCTAACATTATGCAGGTAAGGGTTCCCCATAACTCTTTTCTGCATTACAAAATTGTGTATACTAGCGATATTGTGTTAAGCTGTACACAATTAATTTCATATTCTCAAAAGGGGAGGTGGGAGTGGGATAAACCAAAAACTACAAATATAATGAGTTAACCTTTGCAGCACTGTGAACACACACATCTGATACAGGGAACCCAACAGATCTCTTGTAATCAGACAGAGACCCATTACAAGCACATGCAGTAACAGTAATTACTACATGAGGAAGTGATGAGTTGAAATCCAACAACCCTGAAATAAGAGCCTTATCAGCAACATCCAAACAGTCATCCCAGAGAGACAGGCATTTAACACTTCAGGCCTTTTCCTTTCGAGTGACATTGCTGCCCAGATTAAGGCCCTTCCCCATTTTCTGCTTGGTTTCCTGCAAAAGCCTAAACTCCATCCTCTTCCCTTAACCCCAAGATCTGAGAATTTGCCAGCTAGCTGGCAAGAAAATGCTAGCTCTTATAGACAACTAACAAAAGTACCTGTTCTTCGAATGCGTTCTGTAGACAGACATGATAACACCCTCATCAATGGTTGAAAAAGAATGATCCTGTAGTTCGCTGGTCTTCCTCACCCTGGCATGGTGCAGCTCGTTGTAGTTCATTGGGGAGCAAATATCTCAGAAATCATGCATTCTAGGGCCTTGAAACATGGTTTTCGAGGGACCTCGAGTTTTGTTCCTTGTGTCGCTACCGGTTGAGAAACAACATTCCCTGTGAACATGGTTTACGGCTTTGCCGGCAGGCACTATCTTGCAAACATCCTCTGGAAAAGTAATTACACCTGCTGCTGCAAACATTTTTGTTTCCCTTCCCGGTCAACATGGTTGACGGTTTTGTAAGGCTTGTTTAGATACAAAAATGTTCTGGTTCGTCGGCTGGCCACAAAGGCACAAACACATTTTGACTATTGTCGAAATCCAGGGAAAGGGGTGGGGTGTCAAAATGTCATGTAGCCAGTAATGTCCTCAGGGTCCTAATAGGTAAGTATGCAAAATCTGGTGCAGATTGGTGAAACAGCCTGGAATTGAATAAGGAATACCACTTCGCAAAGCCACGAAAGTATAATCAAATGTTGACTTTTGGTGAAATCCGGGGAAAGGGGTGGCGTGTTCAAAATGTATGCAGACAGTAATGTCCAGAGGGTCCTAACAGGTAACTTATGCAACATTTGGTGCAGATTTGTGAAACGGTGTGGAATTGTTTAAGGAACAATGCTTCGCTAAGCCACAAACCCACAAACAAATTTGAATTTTTGCCGAAATCCAGGGAAAGGGGTGTGGTTTCCAAATGTCATGTAGCTAGTAAGGTCTGGCGGTTGTTAAAAGCTAACAATGAAATGTTTGGTGCAGAATGGTGAAATGTGTGGAATTGTAGAAGGAACAGCGCTTTGCACCACAAACCCATACATAACATTTGACATATATATATATATATATATATTTATTTATATATAGATTCATTTAACAGTGTTTTCACTTTAAATACACAAAACTATACAATTGCATCCATTTTACCTTTTTCAGTGGTTTCATGAGGTAGATTCTGTAAATCAGGATAATCAGTGTTGTACCATTCTTCCCACAATGAGGATTTTTCTGCAACCTATTAAAAACAATGGAGACTACATTAAGATCCTTTACCTAAAATTAACATGTTTTGTGAGGAATGTTACCCAAAACAGATGTTAGGGAGGTTGCCGGACAATGAAAACACTAGGCCATTAAATGATCAAAACTATTAGCTACGAACTATGAGGCAGGTGCTTAATGTGACACAAGGACGTCTCCCATTGCTCCGCCCACTGCAGTAACTAAACCTCACTTGCTAAGAAAACTAGTTAAATGCTACAGTTAGGGGCAGTTTGCCATGCCTAGCACAGTACAATAGCACACACTGACTCAGGCTTCAAGCACAACCAGTTCTCATGTGCACCCCCTTACCATCATCAGTGTCATGGGGTCAATGCACATCAGGGCCACATTTTGTTCAAATTTGCCATAGTATTTATTTCATTTTCATTGCAGCATACCTTGAACAGCTATATATTTTGCTGTTTGCACGAGAATGGGAAAGTTCTGTAAAACAACTCCTGTGTCTACGTGCGCAGACACAGTATTGAGGACATTGTGAATACTTATCATATAGTTTTATGCTTGATGAATTTATCTGGTAAACCCCAAACCACCCACATTTCTGCAGATTCAGGCAGATTGAACTCTCCAGAACTACCTTGGAGGGATTGGCAGGATATTCCAAGAGAGTTTAGCCCTGCAAGTTATAAAAGGGAACCATTGTTGGAGTTCATGACCAGTCTTGTACGTACAATGAGGTGGTTGTTAGGGGGGTTTATGGAGAAGTGGAACATTGAAATAGGACTAAGCAAAGTGAGAGGTAGAGCATGGAAAGAGGATAGAATCTTTTTTTAAATGAAAACCGCAGATTTTTTTGTATGAAGGCAGGTGATTACCCATCAATGGCTGCAACTGAAGCTGCCAAATTCTGGTGACTACTCGGGAGGAGAGACTTCCAGGGACAAATTTGCATTCATACACATTTTTGACATTTCTTGTCAGTGACTACAAGGGAGGAAAAAGATTACTGAGTTGTTTAAATTTAAGCCTTTCTGCTCAGTCACATTACCTGTTACAGTTTGTTTAAACTTATGTGAAAACCTTCAAGCCCACTAAAGTTGGTCTCTCAGAGCCCATTAGCAATAGTGTTCTGGAAGACCCTCTTAGCCGCGCATCAACCCTTTTATTCACTTTTTTTTAAAAAAATGTGTTTTTATTGGCATGTATTTTTTCAAAAACATAAACTACCCCTTGTTCCCCCACCCCAACCCTCCATAGTCCCTCCATCCCACGCCCCTAACGGCTGCTCATCTTTTAATTTCAACCAATCTACTTTCTACCATGTACTTAGTTCAATCATCAAAACAAGTCCAATAAACAGATTCTTTGCGGACACCAGTTTAGTTGGTAATCTCGATAATCTTTGTAGGTGATTAGTTTGGGTATACATTTTCTAACTGCTCATATTTAAGTAAATATTTTTGCATCTATGTTGAGGAGAGCTATGGGTTGGTATGAACCACATTGTGTCCTATCTTTATTAGGCTTAGGGAATAGCACTTCTTTTGCTTCTTCCATAGTCTCAGTGATACTTCCCAAGGTGATAAAAGAATTGTACAATGAGGTAATTACCGGAGTTAATGTGTCTACATATGTCTTGTAAAGCAGTGCCGGATAACCATCTGGTCCTGGAGCCTTATTGAGTGGTAGTGATCTAATTGCTGCACATACCTCCTCTGGAGTAATATCGCCTTCAACCCCTCTCTTTCCCCAGGGTCAAGTTTATTCAAGTGACACTGCTTCAGGTATTCTCCTGTGCTTCTGCATCTGGGGAATCGGTAGTATATAATGCAGAGTAATACTCGCACTAAGTCTTCCGACTTTGAACTAAAGGTACCCAATCCTGTTTTAATGCAAACAATGGCCTTTGCTTCCTCCTTTTTCCTCACTTGCCGCGTTATTGTTTGGTCTACTTTGTTCACCTTAATATAGTACCATTGTTTTAAAAATAGTATGGACTTCTCTGCTTGCCTAGTTTGTAATAGCGATAGTTGCCCCTTAATGTGCGTACATTCTCTCCTCAAGGTCACTCCTCCACCCGTTTCCATTTTACTCATTACCCCCTTCAATTGTGATTCCAACTGACTTTGTATTGCAGTGAGTTGCTTTTCTCTGAGAACCTTCCTTGCAATTAACTCACCCCACATAGTCACTTTGAAGGCGTCCCATATAGTTTGTTCCTGTATTCCCAGGGTCCTATTTGTTAAAAAAAAAAACTCCCCAATATTACCCCGTATATTGCTATATAAGTGGTTTGGGAATTTTCAATTCCAGGGCCCTGGCCAACCCCGTTCTTGCTGTATGTCTATCGATGTGGGAGCATGATATGACAAACTAATGCGCCCAAGGTCCATTTTACGTACTTGCTCCAATAATGTTGCTCACACCCATATATAATAGATTCAGGAGAACAATCGATGAACATGCAAATAGAACATATAGCCTCTAGTTCCCTTTTGTTTTTCCTTCCAGGAATCTACCAGCACTAGTCGGGTCATACATGCTCCAAGTTTTCGTGCGGGGCCCTACTAAATGACATTTGCTGTAGTGCTTCCATCCAACAACGGGTCCCATGCTACATTAAAATCTTCTGTTATAATAATTTGTCCCAATGCGAAATGATCAAGCTTTTTCAATACCTCCCACAAAAATCCATCTTGGCCCACATTAGGCACATATAGAGTGGCTATTGTATACCATGAACCCCCCTGTCTGAATTTAGAAAAACGATATATCTACCATCCTTATCCACTTCTCTCGCAGTTATTTTCAGTCCTGCTTGCCTGTTATATGCTTTAAGGGCCCCTCCCATGTTCACCTTATTATTAGATTGCAGTATATGGGGTACCCTTTAATCCTTATTTTTGTACTCTTATTTGCATATGTGGGTCTCTTATAGCGCCACAATATCTGGTTTTCCCCTCCCTAGGATTTTGTCTACCTTGCATTATTTAACTGAGGAATTTAGGCCCCATACAATCAGTGACAGGAGTTGAAGCTTTGCTTATGCCCCATAAAATTTTTGACAGATTATTTCCTTAGCAGCCGTCGCCCCACCTCCAGCCCTTTATCCCCAAAACCCAAACCCTCCGCCCTCCCCCCCAATATTCTCCAGTCGGACTCAACCCTCCCCCCTCCATGCAACAGACCATGGAGGCTGAGTCTCGTTATGCACCTGGAGACAAAATGTGCGGGTCTGCTAGGACCCATACCCTCCCGAATTCCAAGTGCTGGGATCACCTCACACCTACCACGGCACCACCGCCCCACCCCCTGGGTAAGTAATCTCCTTTTTCCTCAAATATTCCACAATATGCCCCCTCCGCTCAACGCCCCAAGTATATTGTACTTATTTATCCTCCCAGAAGGGTTGGGCTGCCCATTATTTACCCAATCCAGACAGAACCTTCTTCTTCAATGGCAGCTTGCATACTTTCCTCCATTCCCATTGTTTAGTCTTTAATGTCTCTCTTGACGCACTCATATCCTGTTGCTCGCCCCCATTTTCCTCAATTTTCATAATCCTAAATCCTTCTTCACAAGAGGTGATGCGATGTTGACGTCCCTCCCGGGAAAACAATAATCCAAATGGGAATGTCTATCTGTAGCATATTTGAGCCTGCATCAGGTCTTTAACCACCAGCCTCATCAATCTATGCTTCACCAAAGTGGACTGCGCTAAATCTTGGTATTACTGTATTTCAACCCCATTCACGTTGATGGGATTTGCCTTTCTTGCCGCTTGAAAAATCTCCTCCCTTTGTCCATATCGCTGGAGTGTGGTTACTACATCGAGGGGTCTGGTACCGGCTTATACTCTTCTAGGACCCACACGATGAATGCAGTCCAGGAGTATCTCTTCTCCAGTCTCCAGTTACAGTAAGTCGGCAAAAACTCTTTGCATCGTGTCTTTCGAATCTTGATCCTCTACTTCTTCTGAGAGTTCTTTAACCCTAATGTTGATGCTCCTTGAACAATTTTCAAGGTCTTCCATCTGGTTCTATAAGTTTTGTGTGGCTGTTGCAAGTTGGTCGGTTAAAACATCTGTTTTGCGGATATCATCTGCCAGCTCCTGAATGGAATTTTTGGTAAAATCAAGTTGCTCCCCCACTGCAGCAATATCCCCTTTCACCTCCTGCAAGGATGGAGCCAGCTGCGCTCTGATCATACTCAGCTGTGACTGTAGGGTCTCTGTCAACTGATCACTAAAGGCTTTAAAAAATTGCTGTAACACTTCTTTAGTTACCTCTTGTCCAGTTGACCATATTGGGGACCCTCTTGAGATCTCTTGTTTCTGAGGAATTTGTTCTTCTGCCGACCCTGACTCTCCCTCCTTCCTCCAGAGCTTTGACAGTGACCCATCTTGCTGTTTCTTTGCCCCTTTAGGAGTAGGGCCCCTTCCTTGGATTATTTGGGTCTGTTTCTCGACATTTTTAGGGATGTGTGAGGGTGACTTTCTTGTCCCCACTGTGGTCAGTTCTTCTAGGGGGATCTCAGTCCTTTGTCCTTATGTTAACCAATTCTGAAGAATATCACACAGTCCAGTCCAACTGCACTTTTGCACTCTATTTGGTCACCAATAGGCCTTTTCATGTATTATGCCATGCCAGTCCAGTGTCCAACAGCCCTTTTTCTGCTGCCTGTAACAGTTTCTTTTTTACCCCCTGTGCCTTTATTCACATATTCCACCTCCCTCGATCCCCATTCACTGCACTCTTCAATCTGCTCCGGGTGCCTCAGTAGGCGATGCAGTCATTTGCCAGGCAACAAAGCCAGCTGTGCTATGCAACGCAGTCCAAACCCCTCCTCTACCAGCTGTGGAGAGGGGGGTTAGGCCGGTCCTCCGTGACCCCTCTTAAAACACATTTTCAAAATGACACGATTGGGCGGGGCATTGCTTATTTCTGATGCTATACCATTTCCAATCCACCAGAATCCGCTACGATCATGACTTCCTTGGGTTCTAAAGTGAACGTTGGGTCACTTCATAACATCATCCTCTCCCTAGCTGGTTTCCTGATGCTACATTTTCATTGCTTTTGGCGGTACCGGGCGGGAGCTCACTCCTCACGATGCGAGCATCCCGGGATCAATCTTGGAATCCATTTTCTTCTCTTTAGCAGCTAAACAAACCCTGCAGAGAACCAGTGATTGAGTTGGGTCTTTTATATGGCTGCTGTAACTCCCTGAAAATTCTAGGGACCTGATTGGCCTGTCAATTCTCCTGGAGAGGTTTGTTGGTTCAGAATTGCTCACCAAACTCGAACATGCATGCCAAACTAAAGCATGAGTTTGAGCGCTATTTGGGAGTGCCTGCAAATTTCCAAGAACTCACAAATCTGTTGAATCCTAAATATGGGACTTAGTTTGGTAGGCAATTTCAGTGAGGTGGTAGTCAACCAAGGCTTTATTATACAGAAATACACACAGTTTCTGTTTTTTGCCCGCCCTTAACTCTAGAATATCAACTGATTAAGCTTGAGTAACAGAAGTAATAATGCAAACTGTTAAGTGGGTATTCACGTATGTCACAGATTCTTAAAGAATAATGCCATAGGAATCCCTGGCATCTAAAAGAGATGATTAGAGGCTTCTGGTATTGTTTGACATGCCACGCCTATCTGGATCCACACACCCATGCTTTGTGGTAGCACTGTCATTTTTGGTTCCCCCACAACTTTTACCCACCTAGTAAATGTACCATTTACTCACTAGTGTGCCTGCTCACTGTGTACATTGACTAATTGACCAGAAGATATCCCGTTTTGGATTGCTGACCACACACAAACATATACCTAGTGTCATTTCCTCAGAGTGCAATTTTGAAACCGTTTTCTTTTTTTTTTGTCTAGACCCCATTTTGCTATTTACCACACACAATGCAAAGGGAGAAAACAGTGTCCAAAGTGGACACCTGGCTCACAGCTTTGTGTCAATATGGACATTGACCGGGCAAAACCTGAAGCTATGGTCCTTGAGCCACACTTATGTGTCCTTGTCTTTGGCACAGGGCCCTAAGTATTTGTATGTATTTAGATGACAGGGATGTCAATTTCGGCCAGCAATGCCTTACAATATTGCATTTACAGATGGGGGAAGCATTCCCAGGAAGGCTGCCTGTACAATAGCATAAAGATGAGAACATATAGTGACCATGTTTAGGAGGGGGTAAAATATTGGGATATTTACCAGGAACAAAACAAAACAAACAGAAAGAAAATGATATAAGAAAACAAGCGACTTACAAAGGTAACATTAAGCTAAGAGGGCAAGTGCTTTAAACTAAAGAGGAGCACTATTTAAATATACCCATTTACATTGTAACGTTCACTAAAGGCAGTGGTGGGATTAGGTTCGGAGGATGGGGGAGAGGGTGCAAGTAAATGAAGAGATCCACAGTTGGGCTGGATGTGATTGTTATGGGCAGTGGGTTTCCGAAGGAGCGGGATGAACAGGAAGAAAGAGGGGAAGCGAGAGGAGGCACAAGGAGGGTATGGGATAGTGAGGTTGAGTGCAGAGGAGGATTGGAAAGAAGCAGATTTTGAGAAAACTGAGATACATTCAGACAGGTACTGAGGGTGGACCATTTACAGCTTTGTAGACTAGGTGAAAGAACGTAAAAAGAGAGTGGCTGTGCATGGAGAACCATCATTTTGTTGGTAGGTAGAAGTGGGGAAGGATCAGAATAGGTTCTAGAGAATGCAAGTAGCAAAGTTGAGGACTTTGTCTAGAGGGAGGAAGAAGTAGAGAGGAAAGCCAATGAGTAGGCTTGAGCAGCTGTCTAGTTTACTGAGTAGGATGGTAGAGGTTAAACCTTTTGTACAGTGGTTAGTAAGAAAAGGGTGACGTGTCCCAATGTTGAGCAAGGTAATAGGAGCAGCAGATGCAGCGCTAGTGAATTATTGCAGTCGTAGGTCGCTATCAAAGTGGACCTAAAGATTGCAAGCCTTGGATAAGGTAACAAGAAGGTGAGGTGGGAAGGATATGGGAAGGGGAGGGTAGGGATTGCATTGTAAGTTGGGAGAAAGATGACCAGCAGAGAAACATCCAGTGACAAATTGCAGTACCACAGTTCACAATCCGTTCCAAGATGGCTGGAGTGAAGGAGGGAAAGAGAAACATATTTGAGTGTCATCAGCAACAAGGTGACCGCGATACAAGGACTGATCATTCCGTGACACCTATAGGGAGAGGAATGGGATCAGTGGTTTGATAATTCCAAGAGATTTTATAAGATCAACCTTCCGGGTAGGAGGCGATCTAGACAAGAGCAGATTTGTGAAACCCAAAGTCCTGAAGTGTGAGAAGGAGAGATGGGGGTTGACAATGTCGAAAGTAGAAGAAAGGTCCAAAAGGATCAGTATAAAAGAGAGATTGGAATGATGAGCACTAAAGAGAAAATTGGAGCCATGCCAGAGTACAGTCTTGTGTTAGGGCTTATGTGAGGACTTCCCCTTTGCTCCCTGGGAGACTGCGGCAGCCTCGGTGGACCCGCCGTTAACTGGGTGCCACTGATAATCCTTGGAGAGCATAACATTAGGGATCCTATTTATCCGGCCCCACATGATCATCCTTCAAGTTACTATGGTAATGATAATGCTAGTTTACAGGCATTTCACAAGGCTGCTGTGTGTGACAAAGTCCCTTCTCTGAATGCAGCGCTAGTGTTTTCCAAGATGGCCGCCGGGGGAATGCTCAGTGATTCCAGAGCACGCACATGCATAAAATGGGCAGGGAAACAAGCAAGCCATAGCTTGCAAACTGCATTTTCCCAGGAGATCCCGACCGCTTGTGTATCTTCAGTTACCCAGATTAGGTATTTAGCCAGGTAAGACGAGGGCTTTCCTTGCCGTGTTTTTTTGACTTTTCGTTCTGGGTCTTTTTTGTTCTACGCTTATACTGTTTCCAGCAGTAACACAGAGAGTGCTTGTATTCCTTTTGCTCCATCTGAGCTACAAGTTATATGCACACAGACATGGATATAATTGTCTCAGTTTACTTTGATTCAAAGCAGAATAGAAATTAAGGAGTGCTTCTGATAATATGCTATCAACTCCTCGCATTGCCTTGCTGCAGTTTACGTACTGTAGGTACTATAGAACACATCCTGTGCCACAAACAGGATTACACAAATAGATGGTTCAGGAAAGACACAACAGGAAGACAGTTATTCCTGTGTGCCACTAATCTTTAAACAAGTCCTGATTACTTTGTTTGGTCACATAACTAAATGCTTCCTTGTTGTCACCTCACACAGCTCCTGTGTTGGTGATCCTGATGGGGATAAGAAAAGGGACGCAACTAATAAGTTTCCCCTGCCTTGATTAGTTGTTGATCATCCTGTCAACTATTCAGGACGGGGATAAGTAACCTTGGCAGAGGTTGACAAATTCTATGGTTCCCAATAACATTCACATGCATCTATGACCAGGAGACCGGACATCTTGGTGGAGTGTTTACTAAGAAAGCAAGAGGTGTATTTCCAAGGCCATTATCCTCAAGGTACTTAGTTATCCAGTTGAAGACCATCCGCTCAAGGACTTCTGGATAATGGGAAAGGAGAGAAACAGTGATAATTTGATGGGATCTTAGGGTTAGCAGAGGGTTTCTTCAATGGGGTAAGACAGTAGCAGATTTGCAGGAGGCAGGGAAGAGTCCATCTGAGAGAGTGAGGCCAAACAGTTCAAAGAGATTGATTGAGGCTACATCTGACCGTTTTGGGAGCAAAGGGGTCAAATGGAGCCAAGATTGGTTGGCACTGTGAAGGATGGGTGCTAATTCAGTCGGAGAGTTAGGGAAGAGGTAGTCAAGAGTAGAAGAGGGACGGGAGAGAGGTGGTGGACATAACAAAGGTTGCGGAGGGAGGGAACGGAGGATTGTGACAGTGTCACACATTTTAGATATCATAAAGGAAAAGTAGTGAGCAAAGTCATTAGCAGAAAAGGAGGATAGATATTGGTTTGTCAGGTGTGAGCAAAGATTGTAGGGTAGATGATAAAGGTTTGTGGGGGTGATTACAAATGGGGAAGACTAGGTTTGGTGAGTAGGAGGATTTGGCAGAGTCCACTGCATGGGTTAGGGCAGCAATGGAATGTGTGTAGGCTAGGAATAGGGTAGGTATTCACAATTTGTACCAGCATCGCAGGTCCTGGCACATATTTGTTTTGAGGGTCTGAATTTCAGAGTGATGCAAGGCTGAGCACAGGGACAGGAAGGTGTGATTGTGCAAGCAGGATATTGTTGGTCAAATTGTGTCATAAGTGCCTAGTTAAAGTCAGAGAAAGCACAGTCAATGTAAGAGGCATTAATTGGTGAAAGAGATAGAAGAGAGGTCCTCACATGATTATGTTAAGGGGAAATAGAGTATTGCTGAATCGCCTCAGTCACTGAAGAGGGGGTACAAGGAGTAGAAATTGGAGAGACTGAGATGTTAAAGTGAACAATGGAGGAATCAGAGAAAGAGGGGTACATTGTGAGGTCAGAGGAGAACAGTGAATTAGAGAAAAAGACAAAGTCAAGAGAGTTCCCACATCAGACCTCAGCCCCAGTGTTCTTAGCTTCACTTCCAAACTCGTTAAACCTGATGTTACTCTGGTATGGAGTGTCAGAGGCACAGGTCAAGACAAGAGTCCCCTCCCTCCATCCATTGTCACTCAATTAAATCTGCGTTGTTGGTGGAAGGAGTAGTTTATTTCCTTTACTTTTCCATCACCTCATCTTTTTCCTTGAAATTTGGTAGGAACAGTGGTGGTGACGAGTGTAACTGCCCTTAGGTTCAGAGCAATGCGATGGGTGGAAAGAGAGGGGAAAGAAAGGGAATGTCTCCGTGATTGGGGGTTGTTTGACACCCCAGAAGGTTCCTAGAACATTGTGATGTGTGATACCAGAATATTCTGATAGCACTATACACTTCCACAGTGGACCAAACAAGCAATAACAGTCCTTTCCCTAGTTCCTTGTTTTCGCCATAAACTCTTTCTAATAATACACAAGTCGGCCTTTCAGCGGGTATAATGCTATTATATGCTAATTACAATCTAAATTCATGAGCAAAAATATATTTAGAAGTGACCTTACAAATAACATACCTGAATGCAGAAACTGTTTAGAGGACCAGGAGCCATGGACAAAACAAGCAAATCTTCCCATCTTTCAGAGGGAAGCCATGAAGGAGGGCTGAGATTCGAACCCATATCAGCTAGCGCAAGAGTCATATTACCATAAGCAGAGCTTCCTGCAAAGACAATGTACATCAATTAGTAAGAACCTTGATAACTTAATGAAGGTTTTACACAATGTGCCTTTTTTAGCATGTACTTACGCCTTTCAGTAAGGTTAGAGTAGATATGGAATCATTTCATAGACAATGCAGAGTTAAACATTGGCAGAATTAATTTAGCCTCAAAAGCATTAATTGCTCAATTGGTACCATGCTGCACTTTTGCATATAGCCCATCAGGCACTTCTCACGACCTTAACATCTGGGAATCGCAAAGATAGTGTAGGGTCAGACATTGTTCAGTGCTTCTCTGTGAATTGTTCACCAATCTTTGTAGTCTGTTATTTGGTATCATTTCATGTGCAGGGACAGAAGCATACGGTGACAGTTTCCTTCGGTTTATTGGACAGTATTTGTATTTCTCATAACAAGCTGTTTGCTACATCCAGGTGCCCACACACACTGTTTATCAATAGCACAGTAAAGTCCTTTAATTTGTTTTCCTTTTATTTATCTCCCTATAGCCTTTTTGGCATCTCCTGCTCCTGCTCCTGTGGGTCTCATGCTCCCTAAAGACCTTGGATGTGTTTCTACCTCCCACCCCCCTGCCGTAGGTGTTCCCTGTGCACCAAGTAAATACGTGTTTTGTCCCAGGGCCTCCTTGAAGTGCTTATTTGTCTGAGTGTTGAGAGTATGGCAATGGGTACGGTATGAAGAGCTCAGTTGTGCAAAGGAAGAACCAGGGGTGGGGCATGAAGAAAGGACTGGGGACTTGCATTGCATTGCCGGGGATGTGCTGGGTGGCTTAAAGTGTGCAGGTCATGACTCAGGGTGGGCACCTCCGGATGTAGGTGATTTGACCCAATCCATGTTTTAGAAAGAGTGAAGTGACCAAATGTTTGTTTTTTATGCGGGCGAGACCCCTGAACCCACCCTCCTTCCCCCTACCTTTATTAATATCCCTTATCCCACTCCCACATATATTTTATTGAAAAGGTTTTTTTTTCGTTAAAAAAATAAAAACAAAAATGTGGACACTTCTTCCTTGAAAACATTGGATTCGGTCACTTCTACGGTATGGGGGCAAAGCATCACTGAGTATGGATAATAATATGCATGGGGAATGTTTCCAAAGTGCTCATGCCTTGAACGAGTTCAGTGATCAGGGCATTAATATCATCCGAAGAGACAATCTTCTTCACCTTCTCCATCTATGTATAATTTTTTCAACAAATGATGTGCCCTAGCCCCAATCACTGATGTCAAATTGTTAGTCCTCATCTAAAGCACATCCAGTAGTTGCAGGGTGCAAAATGGATTTTATAAGCTGAGGCTTTCGTAATAAAGCCTCTTCAGAAACGTTTAGCCCCAGTAAGACCATAGCAATGTTACCCGCCGTCAATATAGAAATTCTAAATCCCACCTCAGATGACCAGTCTCCAATGTTATTGGTGCTGTGCCCAACCTCCACTGCATAACCCAAATGACTGTGGCAGTGTCTGCACAGAAGAGAAATCCGGCACTCTTTCCTCCAGCTCCAAGTCCCAGAAAATCAAAAAGTAGAAATGGGCACTTGTGTCCCTTCTTTGACTTGCCCATACACTGCCACTCCTCTAGGCCTGCAAATTATGCATATGTAAAGGTCCTGTGTCTGGAGTACACTCGCCTCTAACTCATTAAGACACAAGTTTGATTTTTTTAAAGCACAACTGGGCACCCAAGGGATTGTTCACAATTGTGTGAATTAGGCACAATTTACTGCAGTGGCGAGGTGCCTATTTTCATAGCTACACCTGCATTTGTGGCTGCATAAAAGCTCTGTGAATTACCTTAATGTCCCCATTAGACACAACCCATACCTCCAACAATGACGGAAGCACATTTGTTACAATGGTCATTATTATTTTTAGCTGTAAAACGAAACTATTGAATTAGAGTACAGCGCGGGAGAAATGGCATATGAGGGACACGCAGCTTGTAGGTGTTGTTTAGTTATTTACCCACACATTAACTGCCCAAGGCCATGCTAATCCCCATGGCCATCCCCACGCAGTTCCTGTCCCCCGCGCCCAAAACACCTCCTCATGAGAACTCTTTGAGCTTGCTTTAATTAAGCCTTACCATCAAACTTTGCACTTGAAGTGCCAGCCAATGTTTTTTTTCAAATTCGTTTTCTGAGAACGAATTACTTAAAGTTATAAACCTGCTGCTGGCATAATAAAAATGTCTTAACCAGTTCTGCCTTCAGCCACTGGATTTATAAGCACTATGTGTGTCCTTCACACACACAATTCCTGTTAAAACAAACATTGACAAAGCCAACAGTTTCGGCTTGTCTGTACGTATTACACATTTGCCAGCCACTGCTAATAGATGCCCAGGTACTTGCACCATGTTGCACCTATTACCATCAATGGTCAGTTAATACAACTACGGCTGTGCCTGGAAAGTGCCTTTCCCATGCTTACATAAAAGCCAAAACTGTTGGCATTGCCAATGCTTGTTTAATTTAATTTGCGTTTGTGCTTAGCCGTTCAATATATGCCATTCTTACCAATTATCTTCAATTTAAAAATTATATTTTGAAAATATAAACGACTTGCTACCTACAATTGTTCCTTCATTTGGCTCTTTGCCAGAGGTCAACCCAGTCTGTTATGCTCTTCACCAATGTTATGTTACGTGTAATGCCTTACATAAAACATGTGCCTTTTATTAAACATACATAGTTATACATATATGGTATGTGCAGGTGCCAGGGGACAAGCAGATGATGCTTGTGCAATGTGCTTGATGTGGTTGTTAATGAGATCTGGGGTTTTGTAATGTGTCTACAAGCAAAGTCAGGTGTAGATGGTAGAGTTCCACAAACTCTAGACCCTTAACTAAATACATAATATAGAACAACATTTTGCATAATTATGTAAACAGATGCCTCTACACCTGGCTGTTTGCGCAAGAAACGTTTTATTTCTGTATCAAGGCCTTAGGCAACATAGTAATGTCATGTTTATGAATAGAGTTATAATTTGTGAGAGGCTGAGGCTGGTGATATCATCCTCTGCTATGGTGCCGCTGGAGTGAGCATGAAACACACATCATAAAAGAAGACTTTTTGAAAAACATATATTGTCTCGCGAAAACACGTTTAAATAATTATATAAGCATATGGCTGTATAGTAAGCATTTATTTAATTATTTTGGTTGTTTATCAAGCATAAACATAGTGTTGGGGAGTACAGTAACATTGGAGAGGACATCCAATTGCTTAAACATGTTCGAAAATACAAGCTGTGAAAGTCCCTGTAAAATAGACGCAGGGCATGGAAGCCAGCAGCCCCATACAAAGAGACTTCCTTGTGAAGGCCCAAGAAAGCACGAGTAGTCATACTTCAGCAAACCATAATGCATACACCTTATAGTTGAACATAACCCTGTCTACTTGCTAGAAACAGCAACATTTAACATTAAAGTAGGGAAAACAGAGAAGCCTGCTCTCAAATCTTGAAACTAACACTCCCTCGGTCCCCATTCTCCTTGATCTCTCCTCTGCTTTTGACACAGTAAACCAGAAAATCTCGATCATACCTCTCTGTGATACCTTGGGAATCACAGGTCAGGATCTGGCATGGTTAACCTCCTTTCTCTCCGACCGCCCATGCCAATTGGAACTCAGAGCCTTTCTCTCGACTATCGGTCTCTCAACCTGCAGCGTTCCCCAGGGATGAAACCTTTCCTCCAGTTATTCAACTTCTATATGGCTACTTTGGCACGTGTGATCGCCCATTTCACCTCAAACTTCCAATGTTACGCGGATGACACTGAACTATACTTCACCTTACCCGCAGCCGCCTCCTCTTCCTTGCTCATATCCGACTGTCTATCTGCTACTCAGTCATGGTGTGCTGCAAACGACCTCTGCCTCAACGGCAGTAAGACTGAGATCGTTTGAATTGGGACCCCTGTTCCCGCTTTCCATCTTTCACTCTGACAGGACTCCTTTGGCACCGTGCCCGCACCCACCTGCAAGGCCAGAAACCTTGGGGTCATCTTTGACTCCACTCTCTCCTTCTCCTCTCACATTTCGGACATCTCAAAAAAGTCTACCTATCAGCTATACCTCCTCAGAGGCACTCTACCTTTTCTCACTTTACCCCAGCAGCTCCCTGTCTCCAGAGCCTTGGTTCTCTCCAGGCTGGACTATTGCAACAGCCTCTTCATCAATCTCCCTGCTTCTACCCTACACCCTCTGCAACTCCTCCAGAGAACAGTACCGCAAGACGTATCTTTGACCACAAGGATAGGGACCGCATCTCTCCAGCACTGAAATCCCTTCACTGGCTCCCTGTGGCTGCAAGGATCAAGTTCAAGGCCCTCTGCATTGTCCACAAAGCTTTCTGGGGCCTAGGACCTACCTACCTGCAACAGTGCCTACCTAAATTCTGTCCCTCACAAGCCCTCCACTCATCTACCTCCAACCTTCTCTGAGCGAGCTGGGTCTCCAAGCAGAGATTTGGAGGGAGATCCTTATCCTCAGCAGGTGCCTCCCTCTGAAGCACCCTCCCTGCCACCCTCCATCTTGAGCCTGATCTTCTTAAGTTCCAGGAACCTCTCAAGACCTTCCTCCTTCTTCTTCTCCTCCTCCTCCTTCTCTCTTCCTCTACCCTGCTAACCTAGCTCTTTGCTCTTTCCATCTCTCCCTCCTCTTCCCTACAGCTCGCAGACTGGCTCCCTGGTGTACCTCAGAGTCTCACAGGTTCCGGGAACCCCCGCCAGTCCTCACTGCACTTGGCTCAGGGCTCTGCACCCCACCCTCCCTCATTGCACTTGATAATTAACCCAGAGAGTGGTACTTATCCCAGTCTCCACCGACTGGGTGCACTTGGAACGCCCCCTCCCTTGACTGTTCGTGCACCTGCATGATCTGAATGCACCTTCACCTGAAGATCGTCTGTCTGTGCTCCCTTGTCTCCACTCCTTAATGTGTACTTGGTAAAACTGCAGAATCATCGTCAGGCCTATTTGCTTTATCTCAATTGTTAGATGTATTATATTCACTTACTCTGCCTGTGCAGACTATTATCGTCTCAGAATTTGAAGGACTCTGAGTGACTGTTTGTTTTCCCCCTTATATACACCCTCCTTGAGCGCTTTGAAACACGGTCCTGTGTAAAGGTACTTTATAAATACACATTACTATACCATTACCAAGAGTATTCATAATGGTAATGAATGACAGTAAACATTTACTCTAACTAAACAAACAGTACATGTAGGCCTCGAGATCTAGTTAGACACCATAAAAGGATGAAAACCCCCACCCCTTCAGCAAGAAAACAATAGCCAGGGCCTTGCAGAGGGATGCACACACACCAAGTTGCAACTTCCCAAAGCAAGACTAATTGCAGCACAGTGATTGGTTAAGGCAGGGGGGCGAACATCTACCCAGGCCTGAGTTGAGGTAGTGAGGTCATGAAAGAACAAGAAGGAAAGATATCCGACACCAGAGCTAAAGTACAAGACACTGCACACTGATTGGTCAAAACATACCAGCTTAGCTGAGTTCCCAATCCTGTGTTTATAAGAGATATAACAATGTGTGTTCCTAGGCAGTACATCAAAACATATCATAATGAAGGTCACAAGTTGGCAGGAACTGAACGTCCAGCAGTGAAGAGTGTGCATGTCAAGGTAGAATGATTAAGGTGCAACACTGCCCTCTGTAGGATAAATCGCTCCAAGAGAGCTCCAATTGCTAAGAAAGAAGTCATGCAAAGCCTCATCATTACACATGAAGTAGAATCGATTAGGAGTCATTGATTGCCACGGAGGTTAAACAAAACCCTCACAGCAGGTGTACAGTAGTAGTAAGGACAACATTATGAAATCACAAGTTATTTAAAAACACACACACACATATATATATATATATATATATATATACACACACACACACACATACCATCGGAGAAGGCCAGAGGAAAAGTCCACAGCCTGTCTAGGCCCAAGCCATCAGGCAATGCTATTCATCTGAATTATCCCTGTGGCACACTAAGATGACCAAGGACTTCACTACCAGTACCAAGGACATGGCTACCATGCTAACAACGGAGCTTGAGCCCCGTACCAACATGACCGCTGCATCATCGCTGCAGTGTGGTTCCATCAGCCGCCGCGCCTCCCAGCTTCAATTGGCCATTGCTGCATCAAGCCTCCACCTTGCCTCTGAGCTGGCTGTCGATGCCGGTACAGACCATCGGAGAAGACCAGAGGAAAATCCTGCAGCCTGTCTGGGCCCACACCATGAGACAATACTATTCATCTGAATTATCCCTGTGACACACTAAGATGACCAAGGACTTTAATGCCATTTTCAAAGTTATAGGGGGGTTCCAAAACCTTTGAAATCCTCATAGAATTAATGGAAAATAGTGTTTGCTCATTCCTACAGCCCAAACATCTGGACTGATTTCCACCAAACTTGCACGAGGAGTGGCAGTGTGGTCCGAAAGCCAACTTTAGCAAATTTGGTTTAAATCCGTCTAGTAGTTTTTTTTTAAACAATTGCCAAAACGTAAATAAATGTGTGATATCTGCATCCAGTACATGGAATTATTTCCTTGTTCGGTGTCTGCGGACACCTCCAGACCAATTGCTGTAGTCAGTGTACAGTTACACCTCCTATGTTGTAGGCAGCTAGACCTGTGGAGGCTGTTATAACAGGTTGTTGTTTGTTAATTCTTTTAGACATGTGCTCATTATTTTAATTAAGAACATTTGCCAGAACCAGCTTCACTTACAGGAGCAGAGGTTTATTATCTTTACAGCTACACATTTCAGTTTCATGTTTAAAACCATGTTCAATATCTTCAGTAACCTCTAGAAAATGGTGAGATGTTCAACATTTAGCTGTGATTTCTGCACTCGCAAGTCTTCTTCAAATTAATTAGATTGATACATGGTATTTTTTACCTCAGTCAGAATGAGTGGTTCTCCAAGTGGTTCTTGACTTCCTGTAATAGAAGGTTGACTGCCTTCAGGAGTGTCTTTATCTTGCAGAAGTTCAATTTATTCCTCTTGTTGGCGTTCATTGTCCAACATTTGTTTGTATTGTTTGAAATTGAGATTTGTTATACTGCTTTCATTTGCATTGATTGCAGCTTCAAATGAGTGAAGGTCACCTAATAATTCTTCTTTTCTGCAAGATTTGAAAAGTTGTAGTAGGGCTATGAAATAAAGTTCTCTATGTTGCAGAGATTTGAATGATAACTTTACATGATTAATTAGGCTGGGTTTGGTAAGTTTTACTAGGCTTCCATCACAAGCTGGAACAGAATATTTGCCAGTTGTCTCATCTGGCATGACATTGTTTTTTTAGGAGTAGTTTTTGACTATGTCATGTTTCCAAAGCAGTACTTCTGTTTAGATAGTATTTATCAATGACATTGGGCCTCATTACGAGGTTGGAGGTAGTCAAGGTGCTATTAGCGCCATGACTACCTCCAATACCGGTACCGAGTCCGCCCTCGTTCAATGGGGACTTAACAGTCTATTTCGACCTTTGCGGGACCGGTAATCCCCATTGAAATAGCCATTCCCCATTCCCATTTCAGCCCCCTAGGGCTCAATTGGAAGGGGGGAGGCGCTAATAACGGTACCGCAAATTGCGATACCGTTATTAGCTCTGAAGTCCCTTAATGGGCCCTGTCCATAACGCCTGGTAAAACCAGGCGTTAAGGAAGAGACCCGCCAAGGGACCGCGGAATAGGGCGCAAAGTGATTACCGGCACCAATGTCCTTAACGGTGCCCGGTATCCCTTTCCGCCCACCTTGCAACGAGGCCCATTGTTTTTTAAAATGGCCTGGCTGTTGGGATAATTTGTGGCTATTGTTTCTATCTCTTGGTAGGATGTTAGTACCCTTTTTCATGATGAAGCTGGACCAGGTTTTAGCCAGGCAATGTTTTCAGCAGATTTCCCATAGAAGGGTGTACCTGTTAAACAGTCTGCAGCTTTGTAGCACCCACATTCTCTATGCAAGAGCCTTTTCATTCCAAAGTTGTACAATTTATGCAACAGTATTTTGAGGCTGTGACATATCTTGCAACTGCAGTCGAATTGGCTGCAATGTATTGTATATCTATATTTGCATTCCACAAGAGAGCAATGGTTGTATTGTAATCATTGATGTACTTGTATGCTTAGTCCCTTTTAATGTTGTATGTGTTTTAGGGATTTCCCTTTTACACTATGTCTAACAGAAGACATCAAGCTATTTATTTGTCCTTTAGTGCAAACTGGTATGAGGAAGCCAAAGCGACATTTGGTATAGTATTTACCTTTCTTGTTATAGTGACTTTGGCAATATTTGCCACACTAATATTTTTGGAAGCATAAGATTTGTGTAGGTAGGTCGCTATGTGTGGTGTCTGAAGGGAAGTCACAGGTAATGTATGTTTCAATAAATTGTAAAACAGTGGCATCACTGTCATGGCCAGATTCGGGATCATCTTTTATCCACCAAAGCATGTGGATGGGTTGTGCTCCTCTGGATTGATATTCTTTTCACCAAAAGAAGTATTGCACTTCTCCGAGTGGAGGGGTAATTTTATTGCAGATGAAGTACAGTATGGCAATGAAGCGATGGTGAATATACCTTTGTACATTGACAGGGTCCATAGAATACAGCTCTACTGGTGTTTTTATATCTATTTCTTCTTTATTTTGGTTTGCAGTAAGTAAGTCATGCAAGTCATCCCATGCACATTCTGCACAACGTAAAGTAACAAACCATGTGTGTGGGCCTAGGTGCCTTAGCATACAATGTACATCAGTGTGACATTGGAACCAGTATTCTTTTGTACCACGCATGTTTGCCAAGAGATTTGCGATACTTGACTGCAAAATGTCACCTTTGCCTTTTATCTTTTGAAGCAGTTGGGTAGCGGATATGTTTAAGAAATTAGAGCCTGTTTTTGATGTGTGTGCAACTCCATAACATAGAGTTGCTAGTTTGCTTTTGAAGAGGAGGGGAAAATGTATTGTACATTTTGTCTGAATCTTGGGTCTTCAGAATACATTCATAAAGAGCGATATTCTGATGCACTAATTTGTGTGGCTCTTTAATCATATCTTCCTCATTTTCTCCCATATGCTCATTGTGGATCCTTTGGCTTGACGCATTTGATATGTTTCTAAAGCATCTTCTATGGTGTCTTTGGAATGTAGTGGGAGAATTGTATACTGGTCTAAAATGTTGGCTGCAGTAACAGGATCTACACATTCGAATTGGCCAGTTTGTGGTGAATCTTAAATTATCTGGGTGGTTTCTCTTAAGTTTCCCTCTATGTATACATCTGTAGTATTCATTGTTTTCTTTGAGATATTGTAGGGCTTGTCAAACTTTGTTTAAGTCGACTATTTGTTGCCAAATTCTTTTGTTTTTTGTTGGTACACCATTAACTAGTACAGCCAAAGATTGATTTATTGGCCGTCATACTCCTAGAGTTTCTGTACTTTCTTTAAGATCTAATGGCAAATATACTATTTTGCCACAAATGCCTTTAAGTAACTTGGATGGAGGCAATTTGCCAGTTTTTGGTTGAAGGTGTATTATAGCTTGAAATGGGTGTACTGTTTGCATTCTAATGCTCTCACACAAGTTAAGTTGTTAGAGTGCTTTTGAAAGTGGGGCAATTTCTAAGTAGTTAGTGATAGCATGGGAGGGCATTTGGTTATTGTCAAGCTCTGTATTGCAGTACGTGCAAAGTAGTGAGGGGTCAGTTATTTTGTACTTATTTCCTGTTGTTAGATATAACGCTAATTGGAACCATCAGGGACTCCTCATTGTCCTCTATTTTGCATGCCATATCTACTATTTGTGTGCTCTTTTTATAAAAAAGTTTTGTCTGCTAGTTTAGCAATATTGCTATTTCTGTGTTGCTAACATTTTGATGTGGTGTAAGGTGCTTTTGCAAGCAGTTCCTGAAATGCAGGCTAATAAATGTCCTTGCAGACCAGTGGGGATGCCTACTGGGCAGGAGTCCATGGTTTGTAGAGTTTTGATTCTACTTTTCTCTTTTAGTTTCACATAGTGATTGAGGAATTTTAAAGATTTGAAGGATTGTTGGTGTACATTACATATTGAGCTTCACGTCCATTTGTATACTGGACTGTTTCTTTGGGCAAAAGGAACATTTGGTTAATGGTTTGCTGGGTACGATTTTTCTATAAGGGTTTCTTTTGCTATAATGATGTATGTACCACTTCATAGCCTCGGACATTATTGTCTATGGCAATTGTTTTTTCTTTGTTCCTGTTTATAAGCATCTTCATTGAAATATGGTTCTGTGCTGCTTGTGTGAATTCAACTTCACAGAAGTTTGCAAAGGAATCTATATTGCATTGTACATGTTTAGAAGTACTTTTTGTAATTTATTGATTAATTTAGTTAATGGTTTCATTCTTTTTAAAACTGATATAAACAACTTTTTGTTTAGTAGGACTGTGCTGCCAATTAGATCTTCGAGGAATCGTTTTCTGCTGTAGTTTTTAAGAGTAGATCGTGACTTTTGAGGTTTCTTTAGAAGATTGTTAAGCCCCATGGTGGAATTATTTTTAATAAAATTGTTTTTTTTCCAAACGTATTATTGTGGCTACATTAACATTGGTAGCTATATTGGGAGGATAATTTGTTGGTCTGCTTTTGTTTGTAAATTGTTTTTACTTTTAATGCATGCAAGAGGGGCCTTACATTTTTAGTGGTGGATGGTTTAGTCTCATTGAGTGAGCTTACTAGCTGCTCTGTTTAATGTTTTCTATAAATTGTTTTAGAGTCAGATGACTATGGCTTATTTTTATTTTTATCTGCTCTATATTTTCTTTGTTTTCTACATAGTTGTGGTTTTAGTAGGCATTTTGTTCTGTCTGTTGGCAAAAAAGAAAGTTTGTGTCTTTACGTTGTGGAATGGTTATGCATGGGTGTGTGGGTTTTATTGCACAGATCACAAACTTTGCACTCAGTTGCAGACTACCTGGACAGTACTCCTATGGGACGACCTCCATGTGCCTTTTGAATTTTAATATTCTGACTGGTAGTGAACAAAACCACCTGGCCTAGATATGTCAGTGAACAAAAACAAGTGGCCCAGATATGTGAGGTTATCAGTGATGTCATCAATGAAATTTGTGATGTCATCTTTGATGCCCTGGGTATTAGTCTTAGCAGTGCACTGTGCTGGCATGAGATATGGTTGCTTAGCTTACCATAAAGGGTGAATTTCCAAGGTTTTTCGGTTTTACTTGTAACCATAACGTCCCTTTTATCAACATTTTTTTAATTGAATTCCACAGGGGTTATTTTGTGCAACTTAACCGTAAAGTTTTTTTCAGTGAATATATATATATATATAAATATATATATAAATAGATATATATATAAATATATATATATATATATATATATATATATATATATATATATATATATATATATTCAATGAAAAAACTTTGTTAAGGGGACGTTATGGTTAAGTTGCACTAACAAAAACCTTTGAAATTCACTGAAAAAACTTTGTTAAAGGGATGTTAGGGTTATGTTGGACTAATAAAAACCTATGAAATTCAAAGAAAACACTTTGTTAAAGGGACGTTATGGTTTCAAGTAAAATTGAAAACCCCCAGAAATTCACCAGTTATGGTAAGCTAAACAACCATAACTCGCGCCACCACCGTGCACTGCTAAGATTAACACCCAGGATTTCAAAGATGACATCACAAATCACAAATAAATTGATGGCACCTCATTTATAAGCCTTTACATCATTTTGGGACCCTCCCCTCTAATTTTGCACCCTCTTCACAAAATCCAACCAAACTTCACAAAAACATTCATATCTAAATGTATTATCGGTTTCCCAAATTAAGTATAGATTTGTCAAATTGCACCTCATTTATAAGCCATTACATTTTTTTGGGACCCCTCTTTAATTTTTCCCCCTCATGTCAGAATCCCTTCCAAACATTGCATACTCACTCAAGATCAAGTCAGAAATATACATGCAAAATGTCATGCAGTTCCATTAAGTGGTGCCAAAGTTGTAAGCCATCCAAGAACTGCATTTCACCAACCCTGTAATGCTGAGGTGTCCGCAAACCTTTCAGGACTGTTTGCGAATATCCAAACTGTTTGCAGACTTTTGTGGCAAAAAACACCAGTTTTTTTGCTTCTTGCAGCCATATGCCATCCCATCCTCATCACCCCTCACCTCCCCAGAGATTATTTGATAAGTTTGACAAGTGCAATGTTGTATTCTTTAATATGTTTTTACCGCAATGTCTGCAGACACCAGCCACTGTCCGTGAATCCAAGATGGCGGGCATTTCCAAAAATCTGACGCACTTCACGCTCTTCACCATCCAATCAGCGAACACATCGCATGTCCGCGAACATGACGCAAGCCGATTAACCAATCGGTGTCTTGTCCGCGGAGCGAACAGGGAACTGTGTCCGCAGAGCAGACATAGATATCCCTAATTTTTTGTGACCTATTTTTTAGTCATTTTAAAAAAAACTACTGGACAGATTTTCACCAGATTTACAAAAGCACACTTTCGGGACCAAGCCGCTGATCCTGGCGCAAATTTGGTGAAAATCTGTCCAGCGGTTTGGGCTGTAGGCGTGAGCAAAGTTTTTTCCCCATTCAGTCTATGGGAAAAAAAGAAATTTTTGGACCCCCCCTATAACTTTGCCCCCCCTGGACCAAACGTCACCAAACATATACTTCTTTTTGCAAGGTTTGGTGTAGATTCGTCCAGGGGCAGCAAAGTTATAAGCCACCCAAAAAGTGCTCTTCCTATGGGTTTAGCAACTTAACCATAACTACACGGCCACTAGTACAAAAAAAGTATATGGGGCCCTCTGAATTTATTTGGGATGTTGGGTGAGGTTTCGTAGAGAGGGGACAAAGTTATAGGGGGTCCCACATTTTTTTTTCTCTATAAACTGAATGGGGAAAAACTTTGCGCACGGCTACAGGTCGAATGGCTGGATGGATTTTAACCAAATTTGCGGCAGGAGTGGGGGCTTGGTTCAGAAAGTGTGCTTTAGTATGTGTGGTAATAATCCGACCAGTACTTTTGTTGCAAAGAACTGAAATGTACATCTAAGAAATAAGTGATATCTGGCTCCGCTCCGCTGACCCATTTCCCTCTCGGTGGACAGAAGTCTCATTGGCTTGCAGTACACCGTGATGTCGGCAAACATTGGACGCGGCCGGTGGTTGGCTGGAGGAAAGCGTGTTGTTCATCAAAGTTTTTGGGAAACACTGCCATGGTGTATCGGAGGACAGTGCAGCGCTGAAAGGGACTGAAATATAATGTATGGCATGTGGTGGTGGGAATAAGGGATGGAAAGGATGAGGAGAGAGAAGTGGTTCATCTGAGATATGTGATTATTAGGTGGACGAAGACGGTAGTGTGCCTGTAGTAGCTGTGCATACTGCACCAATTCGCTGGTCCCTGCACAGGCAACTACCATGTGTGGTGAATGCAAGCAGCCTTCGTTATGGCACGATAGCTCGTGCCACAACCCCTTACCGTGGTGACTGGTGGCAGCTGAATTGCAGAAGGCGAGTGCATTGGTAAACATATATTATGCCATGTGGTGGTGGGAAGAAGGGATGGAAAGGGTGGGAGAGTGAGAAGTGATTCATCTGAGATATGTCAATAGGGGGATTAAGAGTTGTGGTGCCTGCAGTATCCGTGCGTACAGCGCCAATCCGTGGGTCTGTGCACAGGCCACTACCATGTGTGCTGAATGCAGGTAGGCTTCAGTACGGCAGGATAGCTGGTGCGGAGACCTATTTCCATGGTGACTGGTGTGAGCTCAATTGCAGAAGGGGAGTGCATTGCACATGACATGCACATTGTAAGATAGCAGGTCCTCCGGTATGTTGCAAGTGGTAAGCCTGTAGCCCATTCGATGCACAGATGGAGGCCTTGCACCGACAACTATGTGCCGTGGTTGCAAATAGGTTTGACACTGTTACCTTCTGTGTGTGGTTTGTCAGCAGTGCATACATTGTTGCAGCCATGGGTGTGGTTCTTGTTAGAACATCCTACAGTGTTTACTCCAAGGCTGCTGCTAATGGAGTGAACAGTGAACATCCGGGGATTGTGAGGATGGCCATGCAAATGGGACTGTGGAGGCTGAGGATTTGCACATTACCGTTTCTGGGTGTGGTGTGTATGCAGAGGACTGTTGGACAGAACTGATACTGCTACGTGGAGAGCTCTTCAATGTGATTGGTGGATGCGTGTGGAACATTCTAACAGTAACCAATGACGGTGTGCTGGAAAGAAGTAAGTGGAAAGGGAAGATTGAATGTTTCTGTTTTATTGGGGCACAGCCCTCACCGTACTTGGGGAAACACACGTGCCACATACTACAGTTTTAAGCATGCTACCCATGGGAATGGGACAGTGGGGACTATCGCAACTGAGGGTGTGGGTCATACTTTTCTCCATTACTCTGCGTACTGAGCCAGGCTGACATGGTTGCCATTACTTGCAAAGGCAATGTAGCACAGCAGATTCGGTCCACCATCACTTACAGGGCAAACCTATGTGGCCTGCTACTCTGTTCTGAAAAGCTACACACAGATTGCATAGCATCTCTGGGGTGTGGCCTTTTGTAGGGCTGCTGTGGAGAACTTGCACCCGGAAAACAGGCCTACAGTGTTCAAAAACATCTATACATGTGCAACGGCACATTGTGGTGTGTTGTGAGCGTGTACCTTCCAAAAAACACTATGTACATTGCACAACACTATACTTTTCTGCTGACCGAGGGTCTGGATCATTTCCCCGACATAAGGGCCCACGCGCAGCGTGGGTGTGGTCACATGGTGACGTCGCCACTGTTCTCCCTTGGGATGGCGTTTTGGGCAGCATGCATTGTGTGCCTGTGCATAGGTGTGCTATGCACACCATTGCCACTTCTCTATTTATTAATGATGCAACATCAATGGCAATTGTGATGTCATGTTTGATATCATGGTTGTTAGTCTTAGCAGTGGACAGTGGTGTAGAAAGTCATGGTTGCTTAGGTTACCATAACGGGCGAATTTCTGGTTTTTTTTGGTTTTACTTGTAATAGGTTGTTAGTAAGTGTAATGTTCCTTTCAAGTACTTGTTGCACTGAATGCGATAGGTTTTTCCTAGGGCAACTGAAACATATTGTCCCTTTAACAACGTTTTTTGTCAGTGAACTTCATAGCTTTTTAGTAGTGCAACTTACCCATAACGTCCCTTTAACAATGTTTTTGGGAACGAATTGCATAGGTTTTTACTAGTGCAACTTAACCATAACGTCCCTTTAACAATGTTTTTTGTCAGTGAATATAGAAGAACATCCTTGGACTGTTTAAGCTTACTGCAGCTAGGACCCAGAGTAGCGCCCCTGCCACCCCTCTTGTTTTGGTTGCACATCTACCTGGAGACTGGGGCTCCAGAGTGGCTGTACCTCGGCTACTCTTGACTAACTTTGGAGTGCCATACTGATGGTTACTCCCTCCCCCTCCCCACTGAGGGCTAACATTGAAAATGGGGGAGAGTTGGATCCTGGCTGGCTCTACACTACAGTTACCAGAATTCCCTGCTGCCACTACCTGGTACATACCAGAGGGATTTAACCCTGCACACCTGTATCCAATCACAGACTCCCTGAAGATTGCTGAGGCATGAAAGCACGCTAGGAGGAGAACATCCTTGGACTGTTTAAGTTTACTGCAGCTGTAACCCAGAGTAGCACCCCTGCCACCCCTCTTGTTTTGTATATATATATATATATATATATATATATATATATATATATATATATATATATATATATATATATATATATATATATATATCTCCAGGTTGTTGTATGAGAATGTAGTTTGCATGCAGCTAAGCACCAGCACATAAGGTCAAAAGCAGGACAGATGAAATCACGAGAAAGGAAGGACAAGCAAGTAATGTTTCCAACAACGGGTTGCAAAATGGACTGCCAATGAATAGTTAACAATGGTGAGAACAGTTAAACAGTGCCAACCAATTAGGTCAGTGAGAAAGGATGTTAGGTTAAAATTCCAATGTTAAACTGTCACATCTCACATAGGGATTGGTTGAAATGTACGTAGTCATTCACTCCACACATGCTCCTCTTGGAGCAACTAATTACAAGGGAAGCTTAAATGATAGATGTTTAGAAGAATGTGAAAGGAGATGATCACAATCTAAATGAACTAGTCACAAGGTAAGAATAAACCAATAGAGTTAGGCAATATATTGAAGCACCTATAGTGCAAATGACAATGTCAAATCAGAAACCTAAAAAATATGAATAAGTTGTAACATTTGTTGTCTTTTATCTTCTGTAATTTGCTATAAAACCAGCCATCTCATGTTTTGTAGTTGAATGTCTTTTTAGATAATTCCCTGCCTATGCTGTTATAATAAATGTGTGTTTTTCCCATATATCATGCAATCATTTATTGGCTCTTTTGGATTGATTTGTACTACTTGGAGTAGAACCTGCTGTACATACCTAGTTTGGGAAAACAATGAAGGGATGTTCATCAGTAGGGGTCGGTTGATAAGGGGTACAACAGTCCTTACAACATAGCATGTATCATAGCTGTACAATTAAAGGTAGCTGCAAAAGTTAACATTTAAAGTTAGAGGCCCACTTTAAATGAACAAGGAAATCCAGTGGAGCAGACGGATGTGACTGTGTTCATGTTGCAATCGGCTCTACTGGATTTTTATAATTGTTCGGTTAGGTTGGTAAACAGGCATAGGAATCATGCAGTTCCCGGGTTCCCATTTTGTTTACCACTCCAGCCTGCAAATAATCGGTTGCAAGAGCCATCATGTTCAAACATGGCAGAAATCATACTCGATTCAAGCCTCTCCACCACATCAATAAACATGAGGGCGGAGACACTCATTTTCCCCTTCAAGGAGTGGGGATATGCACAGAGCGTATTTCCTGCTCCATGTCCCACTCCGTCTGTGCAAAATTGCAAAAACATGCAAAGAGTTTGTATCCATGTGTTTTAATGATCTATGCTATTTTTCACAGTCAACAAAGGGACACTGAGTGGGGAACATGTATTTGCAGCCGGAGAAGAGGACTCAGCCAATCAGGTAGCTGGGGGAGCGGGTGAGAAAACACTGTGTACTGTCCACTCTTTCCAGCCGCCCAATACCCTTACCCGGGCAGCGCCATCTTAATTGTGGCGAGGCAACAAGGAGCCTCTCTCTGTGTTCTCCCACATACCCTGCTCCCCCAATGACATCCAAAGCCATTGCCCACCCCCATCCCTCCATCCTCACTTATCTGCTGGACCGGGGCTTTGTGCTCTGGTCCTGACGATTCTTCCACCCACATACCCAGAAAAACCCTAGGGTGCTTATAGCCTCGTCGGGGGTGAGTACATGGAGGTGACGGCCATCTGCACCCACCAACTCAGGGGTCATTGACATAGATTCAAATATGTACTAGTGTTCTGTAATGTACTAAATTGTTAAATTATACTTCAGAGTGCAAAGGTAAAAGGGAGGGGAAGAAGAGAGGGGGATGAGGGGTAGGAAGTCGAGGTGGGTGGGGAGAAGCAAACAAACAGCTCAAGATGTTAAATCGACCATATCAAACCGTATTTAAACAATTTCTGCAAGTAAGTGTGTGATAATGGTTGAGATAGAAGCATCAGAGTTCCACTCTGCATCATGGATGGGTTCCAGTCTTTTTACCAAATCATTTTTACTGCAGCATTTTTTTTAATGAAATATCTTTACCAAATTTGTGCTGCAAAACATGCATGGGGTTGTTTGAGTGAGGCAATCTGGCATAGATTAAGGATGCAAAAATAAAGAGGGGATGGTTGGAAGGTTTAGAAAAAATCTTAACCTTTGCCATTGCTCTGGGCAACCTTCCAGACCATTGTTCTTCGCCTGCCAGCCATTACAGAACGGGAACGACCATATGCAAATCAGGCTTGGTCCCACCCCAAAAGGGGCAGTCCAACCCAAACTGCTAGGTCACTTCCCTTCTGCACGAGAAGTATCCCCAAACATGTTTCAGCCTTGTTGGGCCTCATCAGTGAGGAGTAGCTTGCGTCTCTAGGCCCAGCAGGCACGGGACCCACGCCTGGACATACCCGTCCCACTTGGGGTGACAAAGCAAAAATAAAGAGGTGACGGCTGTAAGGTTCAGAATTAATCTTAACCTCTGCCATTGCTCTGGGCAACCCTCCAGACCATCGTTCTCCACCTGCCAAACCATCACAAAAGGGGAAAGACCATATGCAAATCAGGCTTGGTCCCACCCCAAAAGAGGCAGTCAAGCCGGAACTGATAGGTCACATCCCTTCTGCACCACAAGAATCCCCAAACATGTTTTGGCCTTGTTGGGCCTCATCATTGAGGAGTAGCTTGGGTCTCTAGGCCCAGCAGCCATGGGACCCACATCTGGGCATAGCCTTCCCACTCAGGGTGACAAAGCAAAAACAAAGAGGTGATGGCTGCAAGGTTTAGAATGAATCTTAACCTCTGGCATTGCTCTGGACAACCCTCCACAACATCATTCTTCGCCTGCCAAGCCATTACAGAAGGGGAAAGATCATATGCAAATCAGGCTTAGTCCCACCCCAAAAGGGGGAGTTCAGCCCGAACTGCTTGGTAACATCCCTTCTGCACGAGACCTGTAGGATTATTTAGCGTGTTTTGGGAGCACAGCACCATTGCATGAGATCAATGTATTGCTATAATGCGGTACAAGCAATTTGGGAGCACAGCACCATTGCATGAGATCAATGTATTGCTATAATGCGGTACAAGCAATTGCACCATTTTTTTCTCCCGAAATGCTTCTGTTGCAGGAGACACATTAGAGGATTAATGAACTAATATAATTAACAGTACTAACATGATCTTAATTTATTAACATCATAATGTGTTCTCCAGTGCAAAATGAGGTGGATAAAAACAGGCTCTGAAAGTCATTTAAACGTGCACTTGGATTCATTTTTTTTTCTCTGTTCACTGTGTTAGCAGGATGAGAAACCTGCATGCGAGGAAATGAGTAGATACAGTTTCTAAACCGTATAAGCCAAGACATTGTTAAAAGAGGAGGATAGATTAATGTGCATTTTCATTGGTGACACGTCACCTGAAGGGCTGTAACAGAGGTGTCTTGGTACATTTCGGGGAGGAAGAAAGGCAGAGAACATTTTACACAGCTCCGGGGAAGACCTGGCTGGAGTTTCTATGGGATTTCCTGATTGAGAGGTGCCGTCCCAGTCCATTGCTGACTTTCCCAGACTGAAGATTCCAGTCGATAAGCACCGGCTTGAGAGACCGCAGATCAGAACTGCATGTCCTCGCTGGGGTGCTTTGAAGGAAAGCCTTGAGCCATTTAAAGAAAGCGACCAGTCCGGGGAGTTTGTGTGCTAAACAGCTACAATTCGCTGGTAATTATCTTGTATGAAAGAGAGGGTGCGGTATGTGCATGAGACCTATTTTAGACAGGCAGTGTAGCGATAGCTTTTCACTGTGTTCAAATGACACATGTTAATGTTGCCAGCTGAAGGCAAAACAAACGATGTAATTTTTCTCTCTCTTGTGCAAATATGAAATGAAATACGTAGTGTTCTTGCATTTTGTCTTTCTCATGTTTTTATTTCAGAAGAGGAGTGTCTCACGAATGGTAATGTATCATTTTAAAATGAAATTGTGATAACACAGTCTGCCTAAGAGTATTCTTGTTTCTGTTTCATTTGGTGTCTAAAAAAAATATTATGCCATAGAGGGAATGATGCTTAAAGCGCCAGGTTTCTATGCAGATAAAGTAATGTTATGAGCAATTATAAATAGCTGCGTGCGTGGTTCCACTCAGTGTATATATGTGTGTGTGATTTCTGAGTGGAACATAATGAAATAGTTTGCTGGACGTATATGAGTCAGTAGAAAGAGAGGCCTCTGAAAATAGTTTCACTAATGTAAATAAATTAGTGATTATACCACATGTTATTGTGAATACTTTATGGAAGCATAGCTCACTGGTGTAGATAAATCAGTGATAACAGCCATAAGTGGCATTCCATATGAAAATGTGGTGTTCTTGAATAATGTAGAAGCCTGAGGCCTCTAGAGATCACAAGAACAGTCTAAACAAACGAAAGGGGTTTTGTTTGTTGGGGCCACAAATAAAACAAAGAAATTATGCTCATCACTATACCACAACGAAATGCATACCAACTAAATGTATCTGTGTACTGAAATAATGCATATCCACTATATTACTATAATACCAAACCCAATCTGAATGCAAGGAGTGATTATTGCTGAATTACTTTATTTTTGGCGGTAAGAAAATACCGCTAGGCCCCAAATCTACACAAAATACCCTACAGACCACAAGCATTTCCAAACATGTTTCGGCCTTGTTGGGCCTCATCAGTAAGGTGTAGCTTGGGTCTCTAGGCACAGCAGGCACGGGACCCACATCTGGGCATACCCGTCTCACCCGGGGTGACAAAGCAAAAACAAAGAGGTGATGACTGGAAGGTTTAGAATGAATCTTAACCTCTGGAATTGCTCTGGGCAACCCTACAGACCATCGTTCTTCGCCTGCCAAGTCATTACAGAAGGGGAAAGAGCATGTGTAAATTAGACTTTGGCCCACCCCAAAAGGGGCCGTCCAGTCTGAACTGCTAAGTCACATCCCTTCTGCACGAGACCAGAGGCATCCCCAAACATGTTCCGGCCTCGTTGGGGCTCATCAGTGAGGAGTAGCTTGGGTCTCTAGGCCCGACAGGCACGGGACCCACGTCTGGGCATACCCGTCCCACTCGGGGGTTGCTTGTGTTTCCATGCAGAGGGGACCAGGCCTAGCAATTCGGGCAGGGCTGCCCCTATTGGTAGCAGTACCTGGCTGATTTGCATATGGCTGGAACCTTTTTGCAATAGCGCCGATTGGTTAAAAAACGGTGGGGTGGAAGGTTGCCCAGGGCAATGCCGGTGGTTTAGATTAATTCAAATCCTTCCACCCATCACTTTTTTGGTTTCAGTTTGTCTCCCTATGTGAGAGAGGCTATGCCCAGACGTGGGTCACTTTCTCTCTGCGGCATAGGGAACCAAGCTTCACCTCACCGAAGAGGCCCAACAAGGCAGAAACATGTCTGGATTTGCTTGTGTTTCCATGCAGAGGGGACTAGGCCTAGCAGTTTGGGCAGGGCTGCGCCTATTGGTGGCAATACCTAGCTGATTTGCATATGGCTGGACCCATTTTGCAAAACGCGCACACACGCTAAAACACAGTGGTGTGGAAGGTTGACCAGAGCAATGCCAGTGTTTTAGATTAATTCAAATCCTTCCACTCATTACTTTTTTGGTTTCAATTTGACTCTCTATGTGAGAGAGGGTATGCCCAGACGTGGGTCCCTTGCTCGCTGCACCATAGGGAACCAAGCTGCACCTCACCGAGGAGGCCCAACAAGGCCGAAACATGTCTGGGGTTGCTTGTGTTTCCGTGCAGAGGGGACCAGGCCTAGCAGTTCGGGCAGGGCTGCTCCTATTGGTGGCAGTAGCTGGCAGATTTGCATATGGCTGGATCCCTTTTGTAATGGCGCTAAAAAATTGTGTTGTGGAAGGTTGTCCAGAGCAATGCCAGTGGTTTAGATTAATTCAAAACCTTCCACCCATCACATTTTTGGTTTCATAGATTAAAGCTCGGCATGGGTAGGGAGAGGGACTGCAGTGGGTGGAAACGTAGGTTCTCCCACTGCATTTTGTACTAAAACAATTAGTAAAAACATTGCTGTAAAAAACACAACAGAAATAAATGAACCGTAAAAAACCGAGAACCATCCAGAACACCTTTTTAGACAGTGGGGTGCTTACTGCTTTTTTAAACTTCAGATGCTAAGGCTCAAGTTTTAGCTACATGAAAGGGCTTTCCAAGAACTGGCCATGAACCCATCTTCTTTATATATCCCTTTTGTGAGTAGGTGTACGATTGTTTTAATTGCTTGATATGACAGTCCTGGGAAGTGGGAGAGCATGCTTAACAAGGTGGGTTGATGGGTACTTTGGCCTCTGATTTCATACTGCTTTAAATGGTACTTTAAAAACAACCCAGCACTGGATGGGGAGCCAGTTTAAGTATTTTAGTGCTACAGAAACAAGGCCGTTTTTTCTGAGGCCAAACAGTAATTGTGTGGCTGTTTTCTGCATGCCATGTAGATAAGTAATTTCCTTCTTGGGGAGTCCAGTTTAGACATGACCAATGCCTGGACCAGTTGGACTTTGTTCTTTAACTTGAGGGAGTGGACCATTTCATACAGGAGGCTGAGGATAAAGTGGCAACAGCTAGTGATTGAAGAGATATGGTACGAGAATTATAAGTGTTGGTCAAACACAGCTCCTAGATTCTTAGTTTTAGTCATCAGGCATGGTGCCAAGTCTTTGGAATGGATGCTGCAGCAACCTGACCACATTATAGGATTTCTGCCACCCTTGTGCCCAGACAAGAAATGGCTTTTAAACATTGACGAGTGGACTCCAAAGAGCTGTAGACATACACACTGACTTTAGAGCAGATACAGTATCATGGTGGATTATGAGCTGTGTTTCACCAACATATATGTTAAAACCAATGATGAAATAATCCTGCACATCTCTAAGCATAATAAAATAGAGGTAGAACAACCAGGGGAGAACGAGGAACCCCATGGGACTTTGAAAGGGAGTTTCAAGGGTCGGAAGGTGAATGGTTCCCAGCTGCCAGTGGGGAGAGCTTTCTGAGGAATTACTCAATCCAGGACAAAGTAGTTCCCCTGAGACCCAACTATGCTCGCAGTAATGAGAGGATGATTTACATAGGCCGATTTGAATCTAGGTTCTTTACCATATCGTCCTTGGTGTGGCACAGAGATGTCTCAGTACGTCTGCATGGTCTGAGGGTGAAGGGCTGTCCTGAAAGAGTACAGAATTTTGCTGAACTCCTGGAGGTATTAGGTGTCCCCTCCCCCTTTTTGATTATCTTTTGCTTCTCTTGGCAGAGTAGAAATTAGGCAATTGCTTGCTTTGAATCTTGAAGGGAAGGGCTATCACATCTTTCCTAACTGGGGGGTCAGGGAGGATTCCAGTGGCCAGTAATATAATGCACAATGCAGTTAGAGGGGTGCCCTAGGACAGCATAAGCAATTTTGGGAAATGCGATGAGCAAGGGTATATTTTGACTTTTGATTATTTGATTTTTTGATATAGTCAGGTCAGAATTCTACAAATCTTGGGTTTCGAATTGGACCTGGGAGAGGCATCTGCTACTGGTTATTTGGGGTAGGGATATGACTCTTGAATAAAATCCACTTTAGAATTTAAGTCTGCAATTCGGTCAGTTAACTCTCGTATGGGCTACACAAGAGTCGGTTTCAGAAGGATTTACAGGTTCCTTATAGATTAAGGACACATCTTTAAATTTATTTGTTACTTGGTTGATGCAAAAGTGCATAAAGCAGGCTTTTTCAGATTGATGGATTGTCTATAATGGCTGGTTTACCATAGCCATTTTAGTCTGACTTCTTGATGTTGGGTTTCATCAAGAGTCCTTCAACTTGTGGCCTACCCGTCTCATGCAGGCTAGGTTCAGATCGAAAATGTTATTTATTTTGCCTTACTGCTGATTTTAGAGACTTTGACAGAAGGGCGTCTGTTTTCAAGTTTGTGGTGAAAGCTTTACTCAAATCCAGATCTTTGGGATTGGTCTGGTTAACTAGATCAAAGAAGAATAGGTCAGCGACAAAAGAAGGGACGACTGTTTTCTGGTTTAATGAATATCGTGTTTTGAAGAACATAGGATGTGGGGTAAGCCTTAACATACACAGGCTTTGATAAGGGAATGGTGTCTCCAGAATGCTTGGGTGATCAAGGTGTTAGAGGTGACACAGTTGTGATATAATCAGTTGTGCAGGGTACGACCATGGAAATGTGTTGGATCATGCTGTCAAAACCTAACCCATCCATTGTTTATAATAATCTTGAATGGGGACATTCTCCTGTACATCAATCCTTATGTTGAGGTCTCCCATCATTAGGATTGTGTCTGCTTGATTAGCCAAAGTGGATTTAAAGTATCTCTTCATTCTGTGCCAAAATTTGGGTCAGGGACAGAAGGGTGGTAGGCTAAAATTATAAGTGCCCATATTAAGGTGATCTTCAGTGCTAGATAGTCAAAGGATTTCCAAATACTGCTCACAATCATGTGGCCTTTGAAGGTATTAAAAAGATCCATTGAATGTCATCCCCCTTTTCTGTTCAGCTACTGCTTTACCAAGATATCTAAGTCTTTTTTTTTTTTTTTTTTTTTTTTTTATTGTTGTTTTTGATGATACATCTTTACAACATCCAATTTGTCTTCAAGGATAAAATTCGAATTACAATGATACATAATAAACATATTTTTTCAATGTATAACATAGTTATTCTTAAAATATAACATATAACAACCAACATAAACAACATCATTTAAAATTAAGGTCCAAACACTTCAAGTCTAACAGTATCATGAATGCTGTCAGTATATTTAGGTAATAAATTTGTAGAATTCACATCTATTTTTTTAGCACAATTCTCAACCAAATCAAGTTTTTTTTCAATAATTTGTAGGACTTTTACTAATGCAAATATAAGTGAAATCCTGTTTCCCCACATACATTGTACCCATAACGATTCTCGGGTAATTCCCATGATACCAACTAGGAATTTACCCAAGTATTTTTGTCTGTCTTCCTCGAAAGAAGTACAGTATAATACTAGATGTTTCAAGGATTCATTTACATTGGTCATGCAAAATCTACAATTCAGGTTGTGCCGCTCGTTTTTATTATGTTTCCAAGATTTCATGCGGTCTTTAGTTAGCATTAGATTAAATTTGAATCGCATGTACGTTGCTCTTATCAGATTACTAGGTACCTGCCTAATGTATAGTAATAGTGGTTTTTGGTTATGCATAAATTTAGAGTATTCTTCATACATTTTATATTGTCCAATTAGATCAGAAGTATTCGCCCAATCGTATATATATAGTTTTTTTTTTACTATTTGAGGCAAGGTAGCTAGATCTGTCGTACTTTGCGCAATCAACACTAATACCTGTTGTGTCTCCTTGTAAGCCTTCTGTAGAGAGTCTGGTTTACCCCTCTTAATCATAACTGCCAAATCTTCATATAGCGAGTTTTCCATTGGTTGGAGAATTTTGGCAAAGTTTGCCAACCTACGCCATGTCATTTTTGACGCTAAAGATGACAGCCCCAGTTCATAGATTATTATGGGATTTGGCATCGAAAGGGGCAGATGTAATACCTTTTTCCAAATCATTCCCTGTAAGGAATTTAGAATGTGCCCCATCGCTAGTGTGCATAAATCTAAACCATATAATATGATTGCCTCTACTTTAAGCAGGTAAAACTCTATTAATGGAATGAGAGAAAATCTACAAAGCTTACGATGGATAATCTTCATTTGTGCTATAAGCGGCAGTGCTTTGATTGAAATTGCTTTTTGCCATTTTACCAGTGAATCAGAATTCGTTAAGTTATATCCCAAGTAGATCAACCCTAGTGTACGAGGAATCAAGTTTCCATTAATTAACCATTTAGTTGATATTGTTTTCCTTTTATTAGAGAAAATCATTATATTCGATTTACCAGGGTTGACTGCCAAATTGTGTTTTTCACAGTAGCCATAGAACAAATGTATTTTGTTTTGTAGTCCAAATGGCGTGCGATCTAAAAGAATGATATCATCGGCAAAAGCCAGCCAGTTTATGCTTAGATGTCCCAGTTTTGCAGCAAAGCTATTCGAGTGTTCCCACAACTTATCAATATCTGCTAAATACAAATTAAATAGGGTGGCCGCAAGATTACATCCTTGTTTTACCCCAATAAATGTATTTATTGGGTCAGTTAACCGACCTGTACCATCAATTCTTACACTATAGCTTGTGTTAGTATGGAGCATGGCTATCATTGTTATTATAAGCGCTGGGATCTGCCATTTATGCATCTTTGCCCACAGTATTTCTCTAATCACACAGTCAAACGCTGATGACAGGTCCACAAATGCCATGTATATCGGACCATTAAGAGCTCCTGTTGAGCTCTTTAATAAATGCGCGAGAATAGTTGCATTCAGTTGTGTTCCCATGCGTTTTCTAAACCCTGTTTGAAAGCGTGAGAGAATACGTAAAGCCACTATGGATTCATTCAATTCTCTAAGGAGTAAGCTGGCAAACATTTTTGCCGAAGTATCTATCAAAGCAATCGGTCTAAAATTTTTTGGTTCAGCTGTTCCTCCTTTTTTGTGTAGAGGAATAATTAAAGCAGATGTCCAGGAGACTGGTAGTTTCTTGGTCTTAAAGATATTATCAAAGCTGCGCATTAAGTGTCCTGCCCAGAATTTTGGGTCATCCTTCAACAAACATGGAGGAATTCCATCTGGGCCCGCTGCTTTTGAGAACTTTATGCTCTTAATCACTGACTCAATTATTTCGAAGTCCCATGGACAAGTGTCAGGCAGCAGTGATACATTTACGACGTACTTAAGTGACTTGAACTTATCTGGTACTACATATTTATTAGTGTAAAATTCGGTCCATAGTTCGCCACTCACTGTGGAGCATTTCTCCGCTAGACTTCTTTCCATAGGATCTCTTAGTATAGCCCAGATTTCACGTGTTTTCCTACCTATCATGAGCTTAATCATATTTTGATTTTTTCTCAGATATGCCTTGAATTTAATCATTCTAATATCTTCTTTATATTTACTCAAGATTAATTTTTTCTTATGCAATATTTGTTCAAAATGATTAATATAATCCTTTGTAAGATTTCTAATTACAGCATTTTTTTCTCTTTTTCTTTTCATTATCTCCAAGTTATAGCCTTCAACTAGAACTGTAGATGTTTCTTGCTTATTTCCAGTGCCAATCTGACTCAGATGGTAGTGAATCATATTCTCATTTATGAGATCTAATGAGCTACACTCTACCGTTGACAACTGTTTAGGATTATATTTTAATATGTCACGACTGACTAGACTGTTCAATAGCCTACAGGTTTTCGAGTTCCACCTTACTGATAACATCTGTCTGTCAGTTTCAGGTAATGCCAATGGTTTATACATAGAATAAACACCAAATTTACAACTAAAAGTACATGTCAAAATCGAATGGTCACTCAGGGCAGACCATTCAATTGTACAGGGAGAGGCCATCGTGGCCAGGGTTTTTGATGTAACGATGTAATCAATGGAGGAGAAATATATTCCCCTACTCCAGGTCACTTTTGACCCATCACTTGCGAAAGGAATAACAGCCATATCCCATTCTTTAAAAAAGTCTGACCACAACTGGCCCCTCTCACATGACAAATTTACATACTGAGCGTTTTGACATTCTTCTTCCAGATTTTCTTGTGTAAGGGTGGAATTGAAATCCCCACCCACTATAATTTCAATGTTGGGCATTTCATCCACCACCTCCAAGATTAAGTCTTTAGGGACGAGGGTGTCCAGGTGAGATAAGACCAAGTCTCTGTAACAGCTAGGCTACACGATTTTTGATTCAATCAAGTTTTGGATATTGGTTCAGTATGTGTTGTATCATTGTTATTGATGCGGCAGATATTCAGGTTATGCAAATCCATAGGTGATGAGGACTCATCTAGTGCAGTGTAAAATTCTAATAGGCTGAGGCCAGTGCACAGCAAAAGCACTCGTGAAAGGCCTGATTGCTTGAAGATTGACATTGGTTGAAGGTTTGGGGATGTAATCTTCTGACTAGGTATGAATGATGGACTTTAAGGTCCTTAACTGGAGGATACAGCTAAACAGAACAGCACTATGGCAAAGAAAGACCTACAACTCACAGCAAAATATCTCAAATCATGAAAGTCCACTTGGACCATCATTGCAGCTGAGGGTAATCGTTATGGATTGGGTGTCAGGGTCTTTCACAAAGAGTAGTTGGCCCCTGCTGATGGAGGCAGTCCCATGCATTAAACGCATAGTGTGGTTGAGACAAGATGCTTTGTTTGTTGAGTGTGAGAAAAACAGTAAGTTTGTAGTCTTTGATCCTGATTATGGGCAACTAGAGAACTCTGCAAAAAGAGCATTTTGATTTTCCAGAAGAGTTATGACCTTTAGTTTCCCATTGGACTTTTGGCTATTTATGTTAGAGGTAAAGCTAGGATAAGCAACGTCCATGCAGCCCTGGATATCAGGACGTCTAGTGGAGCTGAGGAAAATCAAGGACCAACTTCATCTGAATTTGGCAGGGCTGCTTTCAAGTAAGTTACAATGAGGCCACACCAATTGAGGATGGAGGCTGGGAGATCAATAGTATAGGTAATCAGAATCTTCTTCCAGTTAGAACAGGGCTCCAGGAGGATGGAGAGTCTCTGTCATGCATCCAGCATAGACTGAATGGTGGAGCTCTATGAGGGTGGTTGCCTGGCACTGGGAAAAACATCTTGAGAAGGTGACACAGTACAGCCAAGGGCAGGTTCTAGCCTATTAGTCTGTAGTCATAAGAGTAGGAGAAAGCTGAATGTCTGTACTGGGGGCGAGGAGCGGAAAGCCAGCAAGGGGCAGAGTCCTATGTCCAGACTTCCACAAGGCAGGCGTGAACCGGAGACTTGTGTACGGGTAGGAGATTAGCAGGAAGGAAGGCATGGTAATGCGGTGCAGGGCTATGTGCCAGGTGTGCATAGCAAGGAGTAAATAATACGTTGCATGCAGGAGTAGGATAACAGCTACGGTCGAGGTGCATATGCTGGCAGGATTGCATATCGTCCAGTCCTCCAGTGAAAACATTATGTGATGAAATGTGTGGGCCAGATGTTCCATTGAGACTACATCATTCCCACTATTCACAAAAGGCTTCCGTTAATTTATTTCAAATGAATACTTTACCATGAACAAGAAAAGCAAGCTCGTCGTCACTGAAGAGGTTTTCTTTTCCCTGTTGCTGCATTTGAAAACACAGTAAGGCAGATGCTAACAGTATGTGTTCTGGAAGCAGGCTCCTAAAAAAGGAAACATTGTACTGGATGATTTTTGCATTCGAGTTCCGACATTTGATAACTATTGTCCTCAAAATATTTGTATTAGTGTTGTGAACAGGAAACATTACAGAAGAGTACAAGTCCCAGAAGGGAAATACATTCACCCCAAAATAAATCTTACAAAACTAGCTCCCACAAACAACCCTTCCAGGACAATACATCCCGTCGTCACATTTAATCCTCTACATTTTCCCCACAGGACTACCTTTGGGAAGACTTGTATCATCACTACCAATGATTATTTGATCGGCTCTAAAACACAGAAAGGCCCAATTTTGAAGTATTTTCGTGAAATGTGGAGTAATGAAGTAAGGCATTAACACTGTCTTCGACATAAGGGCGAGATTTGTAGGTGCCTTCATGAAGGTTTCTGGTTTGCAGCAGTCACTCTTGCAGGAATTTGCCATACATAGCCATTTCCTAACTGGTTACCTGTTGCCTCAGTTGCAGGTACCAAATCTTAAATGTTCCCTTTATTTAAATATAAACTGCTCCTTACGCACCATAATTGGGCTTGATTACGAGTGCACTGAAAAGTACTGCCACTGTTTCACAAATCCACTACCCCACTGAAATAAAGCGTTATCAGCACACTCCGGAGCAAAAGATGGATTTGTAAATAAGGGGGTGCATGGATCAGGGAAGGTGGTGGAACCAGATTTGACTTCTGTTTTAGCCAGGCCCGGAAGTAGTGTCCTCATTATCCAATTCTGGAAGAGTGATTTAGGTCTATGATACTTGGAAAACAAAAGTACAACCATGGGAGGATCTCAGTGACACTTGTTTCCATATACCACCAGGCAGGAAATAATAACGTACGTTCTTTCATGAAAGCCAGACCAGGTATTGTGGGTGAAGTCAAGGCAGTGAGAACGTGATTTGTCTACTATATCACTATATCACTGTCGTACCATAGGAAAAGTAGATGGCTTCTTGGAGTACCTGAGGTGCTTCTATCACCTAACGGATTCCGGCTAGTCTGGTGCTTCCAGTCCAGTGGGATACACACAGCCCTAGACAAGTTTTGCATTTGACCAACATCTAGCAGAAATGGCTGGGCCTCTGCAAGTACTGTAATTTGGCAGTGGAGCACACCACCAGCAAAGGCTGATTTACAATGTTTCGGACCAAATAGAGAACCTCAAGTGCAAAAGTGTTATATCGAATGTTGTCTACCCCCTAGCGCCCCCCTCCTCTCCCTGCTTGGGCTCCCCCCCCTCTTTTCACACGCACCCTCTATGGTGCTCTCTGTCTCACCTATCTTCTCTAACTGCTACTCTATCAACTAGCCTATCCCTCTCACTAAGTCTGGCAGGAAAAAGCTCAAAAGGGACATCCTGGTCTCCAACCCAGGCCTCCCCATCGCCGATACCTACACCAGTGCTTCCGCCAGACAGACCCTTACCGACATCCTCTTTGCTGTTCCATTTCCAGGCCTATGGACCCCCCATATGGTCTCTGTTCTCTCTCCTTTTCCCCTTCCCCCATTCACTGGCCCCCTTCCATTCCTCTAAGACCATCATCAATGTCTACTTAAATGGCATCATCTTGGTCCAGGGCCCTCAGGCCAATCTCCTTCTTTTTGATAGATGCTTCCCACACCTTATCAACTTCCTTTTTTCTCCTGCCATCCCTACTTACCCCTCTCTGGCTCCTCTGCTGCCTCCTCCCTCCGCCACCTCTCTGGCACCCTCTGTGCTTCTTTGGTCACCCTTCTGCCTCCTTCTGCCGCTACCTCTGTGGCACTCTCTCTTTCATCTCTGATTACGCTGCCTTCTATTCCTCCTCTGCCCATCCCCGGGTGCCTCCAAAACTTTCGCAGGGCATACCTCTGGCCTCTACCCCTCCACAGAAGTCCTTCAAAAGTGGCAACCTGTTCCACATTGCTACTCTCAATTCTCACTCCGCTGTGAAACACTCGTTTGACATCAGCCGTTCCCTGGAAGAGCTTGATTTGGATGTACTCAGTCTCACTGAGACTTGGTTCACGGCCAGCTCTGTCATGAGTTTTGACACTCTCCTTCCTGATAACTACAAGATCCTATCCGAACCCAGAACCAAACATCCAGATTGGGGTGTAGCCTTCGTTTTCCCAAAGTGAATCCCTGCTTCTGTCATTCCGACGCAGTACTACTCCTCCTTTGAATGCCTGGTCTGAAGGCTCTCTGTCTCTCCTGGCTTCTCTCTCACTGTGGCACTATCTACAGGCCACCTGGTCAGGTAGCCCTCTTCTTCTCTGAGTGGGCTGACCTCTCCTCCTCCCCCCTTGCCTCTACCTCTCAACTTCTCCACCTCAGAGACCTGAACATCCACTTGGATGCTACTAGCCCCTCTTTGGGGCTCTTTTGCAACTTCTGCTACTCTCTCTCTTTTCCTCCTTCTGGCCTGACTCACTCTGCAGGGCATGCTCTGGATGTTCGGATCTCTTCGGACCTCCCCCTCTCGAACCCTCTAACCACTCCCCTATCGCAGAGTGACCCCTTTCTCCTTTCCTCCCACACCTCTCTCTCTACCGCTCATGGTTAAGTTGACCCCAGTACTGCCACCTACCTTCTCAGTCATCTGGCCAATGAAGCGTTTGTCAGTTGAGGCTTTTGCCTATACTTTCTCTCCTCCTCCTCCTCCTCCTAAACCTTTAGCTGACTCACACTCTGACACAGCCCTCTCTAACCTTCATCTCTCTATCTCTAACACTCTTGATGTCCTTGCCCCTCTCATGCGGATCTGTTTGAAGCCCAGTCTGCATACCAAATCTCTTTGTTGTCTCCATGACCACCAGTCTGGATTCAGAGCTGCCAGAAGCACAGAAGCTGCTCTCCAGAACACTTGTGAACGCCTGGTCTCCTAATCTTCCTTCTGCCCTCATTCTCCTCATTCTATCCTCTACTTTGATACAGTCAACAATTCCTTCCTGCTCAATCGCCTCTATGACAACCTGGGTATCACTGGTTCGACTCTGGCCTGGTTGACCTCCTTTCTCACTGACCAACCCTCCCAGGTCCAACTGGGGTCTTTCCTCTCTTCTATCTCTCTCTCTACTTGTGGTGTTCCCTAGGGGTCTAACCTTTCTCCCTGGCTTTTCAAACACTACTTGGCACCTTTTGCCCACCACATCTCCTTCAGGCTCCCCTCAGCCACCTCTGCTCCTTCTCTCATACCAGACTGTCTGGCCACAATTCAGGAATGGTGTGCCGCCAATGATCTCTGCATTAATGACAGTATTCTCACTTTCCCCCAGAAGCTCACTGTCTCCAGAGCCCTGGTCCTCTCTAGGCTGGACTATGTCAACAGCCTCTTTCTAAATCTGCCAGTCTCAACTCTCCGACTCTTACAACTTATTCAGAACAGGACTGTGAGACTTGTCCTTGGCCTCAAGCCCAGGGACCGTATCTCTCCAGCTCTGAAATCTCTTCACTGGCTCTCTGTGGCTGCAAGGATGAAGTTCAAGATCCTTTGCATCGTCCACAAGGCTTTCTGGGGCCTGGAACCGCACTACCTCCAACTTTCTCTTCCTAAACATCTTCCTTCTCAAGCTCTCCGCTCCTCCACCTCCAACTCTCTGAGGGTCAGTTGCTTCTCCAAGCAGAGAGTGCTGGGGCAGATCTCTTTTCTCGGACGGGGCCACCCTCTGGAACAGCCTCCCTGCTCCTCTCAAACTTGAGTAGAACTATCTCCGGTTCTGGAAGAAACTCAAGACCTTCCTTTTTTGCTTACGCTTTTTCTCTCCCTCTCCCCTGCTGATCTCTGTAACTGCTCTGCGCACTGGTCAGACCCAGGCTCCTACATGTCCAATTGCCCTTGCACTGCCTTTGGGCCCCCCAGCACTTAAGGGTCTGTATCTGCAACCTTACCATCACACCTCACTGCTCTTATGAGCCACCCTCGGGCAGCACTTATTGCATTACCTGCACTCCCTCCCACACCAAGCACTTCTTCCCACCCCTCTTCCCCGCACTTGAGTCATCTGAATGGCACAAGGCCTAGTAAGATCATTGTTTTGTCCTCCTTCTGTTTCCCCCTCCATGTCTTGTTACACCTAGAAACACTTGTGTACAGGCGCGTTATGAACAACGTATCAAATCAATATGTTGTATCAATATAAAATATTACCATTACGCGTACCTGCAAACAAATGCTGTGACAACCTAGTTCAGAAACACAACAAATGTTCTGTCATAAACATGAATTACTACCATCAAGCAGATGGACTTTTTAAAAGAAAAGCATCTGGAGAGAAGATACTATCAATAAGAAACACATATTACACATCACTGCAGTGAGTAGCTGAAATTATGAATATGCATATTCTACATCGAAATATTATTGACAATGTTGTCTATCACAAAATGAAAGCCATTTGCTTTTAGAAAATAATTATGTTTTCCCAAATGTGGAAAACTGCTAATGCTGTAAAGTGGTTAAAGAAAGGACAGACTTCCCTCTGACACAAACGTTTCCAAACGTGCTCATGTTGAACCCCTCTTGAGTAACAATTACATTGACAGAGACCCCCCGAATGCTAGAATTGCTTATATGTTCAATTAGTAACCCGGCGAGAGCGAAGCAGAATGCAACAAGCATTCTGATTGGCTCTCGCCAGGTCCCTACCCGGCTGGGAATCCCTCCGTCAGGATTCCACGGCCTTTGTCCCCGCGGGGGGCGTGGCAGCCCCTCAGCCAATGAGGAGGCTCGAAGCGGGGCCATCCCCGCTCCGAGCCTCCCCACGGCTGAGAGGCTGCCTTCGCCCCCCGCCGGGGACTCATGTAAGTCTTTTTTTTTTTGGACCCCTTCCCTCCCTTCCACCCGCCCAATTTACCTTCTTGGTCCTACGTCCCCGGTGGGGGATGAGGGAAGCCTCCAGCTGTGCGGAGACTCGGAGCGGGGCCATCCCCACTCCAAGCCTCCACGTGGCGGGAGGCTTTTCTCGTCCCCCGCCGGGGACGCAGGTACGTTTTAAAAAATAAATAAATTTTCGTCCCACTCCCACCCTCCGAACCCCACTTACCTTCTTTTTATCCTTTTCGGGAGCGGACGCGCTGGGAACACTTGTGTTCCCAGCGCGTCCGCTCCCGATGGCCGCCATGGAAAGGGAAAACGGATTCCGTTTTCCCTTTCCATGGCGGCGGCCATTTTCTTTTTTTTTTTTCTCCCGAAATGCCGCAGCGTCGAAACGCTGCAGCGTTTCGGGACAAAAAAAATAGCTTTTAGTGCCCCGGTCACGCAATTTTTGCGGCCCGGGGTACTAATAGCAATAGAACCCTCGCGTCGGGGTCCTTACCTATGGGCCCCGGGGCATTAGCTGAGTCGGTAATGCCCCCGACGCGAGGGTTCTATTGCTTAATTAAAAGCAGTAAATATCCTCCCTTTTAAATGAAACTTCATGCCCCCCAACACCCCGGACATCCTTTGCCCCACTCCCCCAGTTTGAAAAGCATTGCTCTAATATATAGCATAATCAAAAATCAACATAAATAATCCTTTGTCCAAGGGTCATTGGAGGCCTTAGCTTTCCTTGCAAATGATAAGAACCGCCTGTTTGGACCAGGTGTCAAGTCCTAAAAATTAAAGTAGGGGGACTCATCAACACACGCAATGGGATGAGAGGTCGCCAGAAATTAACTTATCAAGGTGAAATATGCACATTTCATTAAATTGGCTTTGCATAACCACCCACATTAAACAGGAAGAATGGCATTTGCCTTTCATACAATCAACACATACACACACAAAACCAAGACAGGATATTTTCTTCTAATAGTGTTTTTGAAAAAGTTAAAGGGTGAGCATGTTTTAAACTCCAAGAACCAATACACATGTTTTCCCTGCGACTTGCAGTACCGATATTCGATATTTCAACTTTAGTTGTGTGTTATATTTCATTAGGTTATATAGTGCATTAGTACCCCGGCGAGAGACAATCAGAATGCAACAAGCATTCTGATTGGCTCTCGCCAGGTCCCTACCCGGCCGGGAATCCCTCTGTCGGGATTCCACGGCCTTTGTCCCTGGCGGGGGGGCGTGGCAGCCTCCAGCTGTGTGGAGACACGGAGCGGGGTCATCCCGGGGACACAGGTACTTTTTTTTTTTTTTTCCCCGTCCCACTCCCGCCCTCCCAACCACACTTACCTTTTTTTTATCCTTTTTCGCGAGCGGACGCGCTGGGAACACAAGTGTTCCCAGCGCGTCCGCTCCCGATGGCCGCCATGGAAAGGGAAAACGGATCCGTTTTCCCTTTCCATGGCGGCGGCCATTTTCTTGGTCGTTTTTTTTTCTGTCCCAAAACGCTGCAGCGTTGAAACGCTGCAGCGTTTTGGGACACAAAAAAATGGCTTTTAGTACCCCGGTTACGCAAATTTTGCGGGCCGGGATACTAATAGCAATAGAAACCTCGCAGCGGGGGCATCGCTCAGGTCCTTACCTATGGGCCCCGAGCATTACCTGAGTCGGTAATGCCCCCGCCGCTCGGGTTCTATTGCTTAAGTGGTAAAGTGTCCAGCCTACAAGCCTGATGACTGCGCTTTGATCCCTGAGGTCGGCTTTAATTCATAAATTCAAAGAGTGCATCCATGGGACTGAGTCCACCCTCTGAATAAAGTGGGTGGACTCTTCCCCCCATTTTTATCCTCGACTTGAGCCCTGGTTTGGACCCCTGGTGTTTAAGCAAAAGGGAAGAACAAATTGGCAGAAAAAGTCACGATACACAACGCTTGTAAGTATAAATTGGACAAAGAGCGTCAAGGCTGCAGGTATCTGGGTAGGGTGGATATACTGCCAGTATGATTCCACTGAGGGAAGTACAAATGCAACACAAACAAGTCCCAGTTACACTGCGCCAAGTATAGCAAAATAAAAATCGGGAGTCCAAGTGATTTGTATGAAAGAACAGCCTTTAAAGTCCAAGGTTTAGTACAAGCAACAGCCTAACACGTGTTTCGAGCCTTCCACGGCTCTTCATCTGAGGGTTGATAGGGATAGAGCCTGAAATTTAAGCTGAAGGGACAATGCCCAAAAAGTACTCTGAAGGCTTCGCAATTGCGGTTAAAGCTGGTCGGTTGTTTAGACAGACTGAAAAATCAATGCAAAGCCTTCAGAGTACTTTTTGGGCATTGTCCCTTCAGCTGGAACTTGTTTGTGTTGCATTTAAGCAAAAGGGATAAAGGTGTCATCCTTCACCCTCGTCACTTTCCTTTCCCAGCTCTTAATTGGCTTTAAAGGGGGTTGAATGATAAATAGAAAAAGAGAAGATTAAATCCCCGGGAGCCTTGTGTTGCATCTTGAAATTACCAAACACTAACACGTTTAATGTACACAGCTCCCAATTAGAGAGACAGGGATTACCCACACCAGCAGGCTCTTGACAGACAGGGCCCCATTCAAAGTGTGGTGATAATAGTAAACACAGGAAGTATTTGCAAGTACTGCTCGTGTTTACTACCCCCTGGACTATGGACTGGATGGTATTACTGATGGTAATATTGATGGCAATATTGATTGTATTACTGGATGAAATATTCCAAATGAATACCCCACATGCTTTAACTAATCATGAGGTAAGATACCTTACCATCTTTTACCCCAATGATTACCTCCTAGTAGCAAGTTTCATAAAAAGAATTCCAATCATGAAGGCAACTGCAAATGCTTTCCATCAATGCAGGATAACAACACGTTCTGCATTGGGACAACCAAAGGGGGATACACTTTTTCCAAAGAACGTTAAGGTAGTGGTGGTATGATACCATACTCTTTGTAATACATGTCTGTCCTCAAAATGAGGGTGACATGGATTTTAAAAAAAAACATATTTAAATAATGCATGCATGTACTCCTGTGACCCAACCCAGCAGAATTCTAATAACGGGGAGGATTGATGGAATTACTCCAAGTGGTAGCTGTAAAACATACTCTTATCTCCTGGTGAGGGTCACTGTGTCTTTAAACATCTTACAGAGGTGAAGACTATAAAAGTGCGTAGAGACTGTTTTGTGAAATATTACATCGAATCATAGCTCTCTTCCTCAATATATCTTGCAATTAATAAGAACGCAGTGGACAGTGTGTGTGGGTAACTCTCCTTTAAATTGTGGTCCTTCAAAGACATTGGGCCTCATTACACGGATGGCGGAGAACCATGGCGCTAATAGAAAAATACTGGCACCGCCTTGGCGGAAAGGGGAATTACCGCCCCATTCCAAGGTTGGCGGGGCGGTAATTCCCCGTTCCACCATTGCCCTTCCCCATTCCCATTTTTGCCCCATAGGGCTCAATGGGAATGGGGAAGGCGCTAATTACGGTACCGCAAATAGCGGTACCGTAATTAGCTCCCTGGGTCCCTTTGCGGGTTGGTTTTTAACGCCTGTAAAAAGCAGGCGTTAAATCCCCCAACCCGCAAAGGGACCTCGTATTAAGGCGGTAAGGATTTACCGGTACCGGTATTTTACCGGTACCGGTAAATCCTTACCGCCATCCGTGTAATGAGGCCCAATGATAATTATAGGCATCAACTATTTTTAGCTTTCATATTTGGGGCAAAAATATGTCTAAAAAGTGGAGTTTGTGAGAATGTAGACTGCTTCTTTCACCCAGAAGAACATTAGCGAAGCTGAGGTCACCCATACAATATTGAAATCCAGTGAGGTTGTGAGCATTACCTTAAACAGCATGTATGAGAAAAGATACATGCATTGTATGTTAATGGATGGTTGACAAATTGAACCTTATAATTCGTTTTACTTTTCTCATCTAAAAAACGAAACTGATAAATAAACATATTTTAGATAACACCTCACTTCCATGCTGTCATGAAATTACAAAATGCAAAGAATCAGGTGTGGTGTATAACACAAACCTTTAGAAAACTAAACCTGAGTTGCATTAGTGTGAAATTATTGGATGTATGAAGTTCTTTGGCTGGCTCCAAAAGAAAGCATCATGTGATCTCTTTATACTCAGTACTTCATGCCAGACTGTGCCTGCTTCTATGCGCTGTATAAATAGATATTTTAATATCCAATCTATTGGTGCCTCATTGTAATGCGCTGCAAGAAGCCTAAAAAGGACCAGCATAAGTAATACTGTCCCAATACTGTCCATGCAAAGAGAAGTTGCCTACCCGGAATTACGCAAACAATTATCCAGCTAAGCATAATTCAATGAATACATTTAAATGAAGAACTAGAGTCCCTTCAACTTTCCCACCCGATATACAAGCTGCTTGCTTCAACTCCCACCAAAAGGAGACAGACAAATCCTTCATCCCCCTTCAGAAGGAGACACACAGATCCTTAGATCACCATCAGAAAAGACAAACAGATCCATCAACCCCTATCAGAGGTAGTCCGGCAATTCTTCAACCCCCATCAGAAGGAGACAGATGAATCCTTCAACCCCCATCAGAAGGAGACAGATGAATCCTTCAACCGCCATCAGAAAGAGACAGATGAATCCTTCAACCCCCATCAGAAGGAGACAGATGAATCCTTCAACCCCCATCAGAAGGAGACAGATGAATCCTTCAACCGCCATCAGAAGGAGACAGACAGATCCTTTGAACCCATAGGTCCTTTAAGACGAGGTAACATTCTACAGGGTCGATGGAGATGGAGAATTACTTACACGGTTCTATGTCATTTAATCACCATATATTTCAACGCCTGGCATTTAAACATGTACATTTTAATTAAAATGTTCAAGAAATGTATTTTTTTGTTGGGGGATTTTGGGGGGTTTTGGGGACTTCCCCCCCAAACCTCCCATACTCCATGTATTTTTACCTTTTCACTACCCACCCAAACCCTTATCTGCCCTTTCCCACCACCCCCCTAAATGATTCGATGGACATTTTTGTTTTAATTTGCACATATAAATGCCAAGCTTTGAAATATACGGCGATGAAAGGATGTTATACCTACTCAAACATCAATAATAAAACTGACTCAGGAAGTTGCCAGGAAGACTGTCTGTTTTAATAATAATTATCTAAAACAGGGAGTAAAACGGACATCAACGATGTCAAGCAGTTATATCTCAGCAGATTTAATAAAAAACACACTTATATGCAAAAAATGTGTCATTTCTGACATCATGCTACGTGGCAAACTAAGAAAACGTATGTAAAACTTGGATTGGGTAACAGTAAACATCTAGGTATACTTTCTATGAGGGTTGGTGTTGGATCTCTACTGTCAGGTGGACAACTCTGCCCACCCCTAGTGCAAGTCATTGTGAGTGCCATCAAATACACAAGGTCTTATTGGGCCTCTAAACTATAGGGCCCTTTGGTACGTGGCCCTTTATAATTGGCTGGCACACTTGTACCCTTCTGGAATATTCCAATCATTAGCAGCATGCAAGCTGGTATCCCAGGTGCCAGAGGTTTGGACTTGACCATGCCTCCCCACCCAGTTGGCTCACTTTCCATCATCATTCAAGCTGTCTGCCATGAGAATAGTCATTTGAACTTGGCCTTGCAAGTATCACCGCTCCTGGGAATAAAAGGGTGTGAGCATGTCTTTATCTTCTGGTCTCGGTGTAGCTTGCCCAACGTCTATTTTCATCTGACCATTTGACTGGAGACCACATTCTGAGCTTTTTCGTAGTATTTAATGGTATTAAATGAATAAAACTGGCACTCATTGTCCTTCTGCCGCACCTTAACATGAGCTCGCTCTCACCTTATCGTTCATTGTATCTTTCCATGATGATTAACTAACTTCTTGGCTGCCTCATCCCTTGACACTGGGCCAGGCAGGCCTCCTTGATTCTTTTTCCATCTTCAGCCAGGCTTATTCTGCTGTGCCACACTTTTCAGCCCTTCTATTCATTGGGTCCAGTTTGCTCAAATACAATGTGGAACTTCCAAATTCCTATGCATATATATATATACCTTGGCGCATCACTGCCATCTATTCACTATGTGCCAGCCATATGATTACTTTGTCTACTTGCATTACTGCATCTGTACAATTATAAAATGGTTTTCATTTTCTTCTCTGCTCTTCACACGTGCGATCTTCATTCCGCATATGGAAGTTTACTCGATTCTCACTTCTTCATCAGATTATATATGGTCTATTCCTATTCTCGCTTGTCATCTCTTCTGAGATGTGTCATTTTTCTTCATGTGACGTCACCAGTCTGTTCTTTCATCCGTCTTCACATGCTCTTCAGGGATCTTTCCCAAGAGGCTGTGAGCTTTTCGTGGATACATAATAACATAACATAACATAAAGAATGGTTTTCTCAACGGATACCTTGCTTCAAAGGCTGCTCACGTTATGGGCATCATTACAAGTGTTGTGCTTGTCACTATTTCCGGTTCCGATCATATGGGTAATTTAGGGGCGGGACTTCTGATAGAGGCTTTTGGCTCCTCCTCTACACCTTCATTACCCATTAGAAGGAGACAAACAAATCCTTCAAACATCCATTAGAAGGAGACAGACACATTGCTCATCCCCCATCAGAAGGAGACAGACGAATCCTTCATCCCGCATCAGAGGGAGACAGACGAATCATTCACCCCCCATCAGAAGGAGACAGACAGATCCGTCAACCCCCATCAGAATGAGACAGACAAATCCTTCATTCGCCATCAGAAGGAGACAAACAAATCCTTCAAACATCCATCAAAAGGAGACAGACAAAGCCTTCATCCCCCATCAGAAAGAGACACACGGATCCTTCATCCCCCATCAGAAGGAGACACAAAAGTCCTTCATCCCCCATCAGAAGGAGACAGATGAATCCTTCACCTCCCATCAGAAGGAGACAGATGCACCGTATTTCCGCTTTGGAGTGGGTAAAATGAGCTGGGAGAGACATGAACATACATTTGTGGGTATAGTGGGGGATGGGGAGACAGCAAAGTCATACAAATAAAGGCTCCACACACACCGCAGCACCAAATAAAGGTTGCAGCAATGTGACACACTCTGTAACACTTACCCTTGGGTGGAAGTGTCTTCTGTCTCGTACATTTCATTCCATTATATTACTTAGGGACCTTCTAAGAAAGGTATTGGGGAAGTGGTTGGTAAGTGTTCAAGTCCTGTCTTCGAGAGCCCCTAACACGCTAGCTGTTCAGGATAACCACTGTCTATGTAAATCACTCTCATTTAGATTCACAGCATTTACATGTATTTTGTGTGCACATTCTGTAAAGATGGACTGGATTTGCTTCCATGGACCAGACTTGGACACCATGTATTAGTCTATAACATCAAGGGGCATGCACAGTTTGCTTCCAGAGGAGGTATAGAGGCAAAAAACAACAGCAATATGTATGGAACCACCACAAATGCTGTAAATGACTATAGCAGAGAGAAAAAGATCAGGACAAATAGCAGATGGCATAATCTGCACAGGACATGCTATGGAGCCACTGCTTATTCTGATATCTTGGACATGATTGGAGATGGGCAGGATGTAATCCCAGCATAGATTATACTGGTGAATAACCATGATATCAAAGGAGCATCAGAGGACACCTTTGGGCTCAGAGGTCCACTACCGTGACCTTTGAGGTTGATGGCTATACAAACTGTTTTGTTTGCAGAAGCATGAAAACAGTGTAAAGACTGGAGGGGAGGTCTGTACTTCTGCTCTCTATATGGTAGAGGAGAGGCACAGAGACCCCAGCCAAGATTCTCTATTATGGTAGCAATGGATGAGCAATCAAGGCCTAGCTTCTCAGGAGGTGATGCAGGCTGGTTCTTAAGTACAGTGTAGTCCCCAAGCACCCGCAAAGGAATGTCCGCACACTGTATTAGGTAAAACATAGTCTTTATATAATTAATATTCAAGGTTATATAAAATATCACGATAACTCACTTTATACTCGGTTATCTATAATGGAAAATCTATACAGTTCTAAGTGGTACCACCATTACTATTAGATCTTTTTAAAGTGCATCAACTGTACGGTTAAATTTCACACACATCAGTTTGTAAAGGAAACCAACAATAGATATAAGAGGAAAGCAGTTGGTTAGAACAATTGGCAGAATACTGGCCCGATACCTAGACACAGTTCCCTGTGGCGATCTCCCCCCCTGGGCAACCTGTAGAATAAAGATATATCACAAGCAAAGTCCATATATTGTTCACAAGAGTCTTTCCAGTAGTTCAGCAACCCCAAAGTACCTGGCGTTGTAGGGTTCCTCGTCAGGAAATCGACGGCCCTTCTTGAGTGCCCTCCCTTTAAGGCAGGATTCACGGGTCGTCGAACGTCCAGCGAAGAACAGGGTGAACTACAGCGGTGAAGTGGCAGCTTCTTTCCTGCGGTGCTCATCGACGGGGAAGTGTAAACATGGCGCACGATGGTCCCTTGTAGCTCGGGAAGAGGGCGCCTTACCAGGTCCTCTCTGGCTCAGTCCTTGGAGACACAGCAGCTTTCAGATTGATGAAGAAGAGCAACAGCAATTCTTCTCTTCCAGCAGGGCTTCAAGGTCAAGCTTCAGTTTCACACCAGTTACTCTTCGTAGTTTGGATTTCAGCTTCTGAACATGATTCCTAGCAGTGAGAGGTTCCCAGATATACTGTTGATCTCCCATTCATTCCGCTGGGTCACACTCAGGCAGCTAATCACTTCGAAGGGCATTCAGCAGTCAGTCAGCCAATCAGGCACACAGTGCATTCAGGCCACTCTGCTCCATCCAGAATCTCACAGCACAGAATGTGGATTTGGACAAGTACCATGCCATTCAACACTACATTCATTCCAGTTTCGGGCAGGGCTGTCTCAGTCATTGTGTCAAACACCAGATACCAGACATCCACAGCAAGAAGTGTAGATTTGTCACACACTCCATTCACCCAGTTCCCACCCACAGGTGTACCCACAACATACAGTCGTTAGGAAGGCTCCAGCCAGTTTGGTTGGCACTTTCCCACATTACCATATATGGAACTTCCACCCAACAGCCAGTCAGAGGGAAGCGACAGAGTCAGGGCTTCCTGGACTTCGGGAAGATCCAGGTAACAGGCAATGGAAGGCAAGAGGCCACAGGGGCCATCTTGTCTCCATCAGGAATCTACCTATTCCAATGACAGGGCCTGGGCATCCCAAAATGTAGGACACTCAGGGTACCGGTCAATTCATCAAGGAGCTGCCACCAGCCCGTACCCTGCTCTGTGGGCCACCCACAGGTGCCCAAAAACATACACTAGGGGCTCAGGGTTGTACCCCCACCTATGGGTGCCATAAGTGTATCCCATGGGTCTGTACACCAAACCAAAAGAGAGAGCTGCACCGCCAGGAGTCCCACATGAACTCCTGTGTGGAAAACACGACAGAACACATGATAAAAAGCAGTAAAGGACAAGGATACGGAGGCCATGTCCCTCCGATGCATTTCCAGCATCACAAATAGTACATGGAAAAACAGTGGTAATATAATGTTTAATGTAATTCTCATTTGTATAGCACCTTTTTGCATTGGTGTGGTCTGAAACCACTGTGGGTTAAAGGTCCTTGGGGGACCGAAGTCTAGGTATGGGAAATTCATCGGAGGAGTTCAGAATGCATGTGTGCAATTTAGGCAATACGAAGGTATGTTGCGGTGGCCAAGGCCATGTTAGCTACTCATGTCGAGCTGACATGTGGATGGGTGCTGTGAGATAGTCTGAAGAGTATTCAAGACCAGGAGAATCATTATGTGTGCTGCTTGACTGCATTTTTGTTGTGGGGATAGCTGCATTCTTATGGCCGAGGTGTTGTGCAATGTGTCTTAAAGTAGTGTATGATAGCAGATGCATGTGGGTGGGTGGCCGTGCCTTCTGCTATCTTCCATTAGCATGTGGAGTGTGATACATACCTGTGTGTCCCGGCTGGTTTCTGGTTTTGTAGATGCAGCTGAATTTAGAACGGGTTGAATTGAAAGCACAGCTAAATTCTACACAATGGCTATATATCAAAATATGGCTGAATAAACTTTGTGGTTATACTCGAAAATGCTGCTAAATATAACAGAGGCTATACTCACAATGTAGCTAAATATAACCCAGTAGCTAAACTCAAAATACAGCTGAGTATAACACAGGGCTTTCCTCAAAAAAACAACTAAGTATAACACTGCGGCTATACTGAAAAAGAGTGCAGCTATATTTTACATTGTAGCTATACTCAAAATGCAGCTAAAAATACCACAGTGCCTATACTATAAAAAAGAAGCTAGATATAACACTGTGGATATACTGCAATGCAGCTAAAAATAACATAGTGGCTACATTCAGAAATGCAGCTCAAAATAATACTGCGACTATACTCAAATTGAGGTAAGTTTAACACTGTGGCCATGCTCAAAGGCAGCTAGGTTTCAATGGGGTGAATTTTAAGCGAGGCTAGATTCTATACAGTGGCTATACTCAAAAACGCATCTAAATATGGCATACTGGGTATACTCAAAAGGCAGCTAAATATGACAGTGAATATATTCGAAAGGCAGCTAAATATAACAGTGGCTATACTAAAAAATGCAGTTAAATAGTTCAATTCAGTTCAGAAAGAGTTAATATTCTGCTCACTACTCCTACGAACAGAATAAAACTGTAGGAAGAGGCAGTGTGACCTAATGTGATAGAGTAGGTTATACAAATAAATATGTAGTAAACAGCCCAAGGATGCTGTGCCATTGGGCGCGAGATGACTGCAAGTAGACAGTGCATTTGTACCTGGCCATTCACAGCTCGTGACTGGTGATTAATATGCTTTGATAAAAGTGTCAGAAACTACACAGAACTCCATTCAACACTTACAAATCTCCAGTTAGAAAAACTGCCACAGAAACCAATGGCTATCAGTCCTCCAGGAAGCAAGGCAGCCCTCATCCGGTCTGCAGTAGAATGTCAACTGATTGCCAAGGAGCAGTATGAGTTGGATGAGCAGGGCCTGTGTCACATGGCCTTATGATGTCATAGTGGCCACCGATGCTATCCCAGTGACATCAGTTCTGGGCTATACCTCTGGATAGCATCCATACTGGTGCGACATTCCAAAAGAGCAGAACACGCTTGTAAAACTAGCAAACGTGTGTAGATTCCTGAAGCCATTTCCTGGACAGACATTATCATGCGCTCCTGTCAATCTTTTGACATGTCCCCTGCTTTATTATTAAACTGACCCAACACTGGAAAGAGGGAAACATGGGACCAGCACAACACACCAAGAATACGTTTAAGGAAGGTGGCTAGGCATTTAAGGTAGGTAGCAAGAACATATGACTGTTCTGCTTGTCCCTCCCCAAAGCAATATCTCAGCTAAGACAAGATTTACCCTTGGAGAAAGTCAAAACTAAAACAATAAATGATGTGTCTTTTCAGATGGTCTAATCATCAGGTACCCCAAAACACACTGAGATAGTAGCAACTTTCACTTCAAAGCGTAGGCACTTTCTGATAATGTAGATGAAGTCAATTATAGGACTGGTCTAACTGCTATGATCCTTGACAACTACTCAATGAAAACAAAGGAATGGCAGTGTGCATGATAACTAACATGATTCGTATTATTTATTTATTGATTGATTGATTGATTGATTCATATTACTAGTATTAGTGATAAGTGTACTAGATTTTCTTCCAAAAAGCTACAAGTTAGTTAAAGCCTCACTCTCAAGGCTTCTGGGAGGAGCCTGAAGGATTGTGCTTTTGAGCGGCCAAGCACCCCAGGAGTTTGCATTGTTAGCGCTCATGCTGGAGGCAGATCACAAATTGAACTAATACATTCAGAAAAAGATGGGAAAACCTGTGTTCCGCCTGTGTTAACGCACGCTTCACCACACCTATGCCCCAGTCTGGGTACCTGCTGCTGCACGCAATCAACAATGGCAGCCACCATTACAACAATCTTTGGCAATGCCAACATTTGGAGCTTGTGTGTAGGCATGGGAAAGGCACATGCCAGGCACACCCATAGTAGTATTAGCTACCCATTGTTGGTAGCCGGGGCAAAATGGTGCGAGTACCTGGGCATCTAATAACAGCTTAAAACTTATGCACAAGCCAGAAATGTTGGCTTTGCCAATGAGTGTTCTAAACAGGACTACAATGGCTTTGCCAGTGGTTGTTCTTAACAAAACCTCAGTGAAGGACATGCAGAGTGCTTATACATCGAGTTGCTGAAGGCAGGCCTTGGAAGACATTTTTATTACACTAGCAGCTTGTTTACAACTCCAATTAAGTCATTACCTCTCAGAGGACTGCTTTGAACAAACACTGGCAGGCATTTTGAATGCAAAGCATGCTGGTAATGGTTCATTAAAGCGAGCTCAAACAGTGCCCATGAGTAGGTGTTTTGGGCGGGCAGAGGCAGGAATGGGTGGAAATGGCCATAGGGATTAGCGTGGCCATGGGCAGGCACTGGGTGGGTACATAACCAAACAACACCTACATACTCTGTGTCCCTTCTCATATGTCATTCCTCCCTATCTGTACTCCAATGCAATAGTTTTATCTCATAAGTGCCACAAGCAACACCTATAAGCCCAAACAAAAAATGGTGGCCACCTTTGCCTCGTGAATTACAACAAATTGAACAATGCTTTTGTAGGTGCAGAAAAAGACAGGCAAAATGTGCTATAATGCACCTTAAAAAGATGTCAAAATGCCTCTGGCTGCAGGCAAGGACTTTCCGTGGTGCTGCAATTTCATACAAAGGAATACTCATATACAGTTTATGGGCAAAGCCCCCATCCCCTGCTCCCCCACCACATCCTAGCAACCTTTGCTATGCATGTTTCCACCTGAAACCTCGTGTGTGCATCCCTTATTATATGCACAACTGCTGTATAAAGGGCAAAGCCCCCATCCCCTGCTCCCCCACCACATCCTAGCAACCTTTGCTATGCTTGTTTCCACCTGTAACCTCGTGTGTGCATCCCTTATGTACAGCTGCTGTATAAAGGGCAAAGCCCCCATCCCTTGCTCTCCCTACGTATCCCAGCAACCTCTGCTATGCACGTATCTACATCCTGCCACTGCCCCTTTACTCTAGCCTCCCTCCAATATCAGAGTCTGACAATATAGTGAGTGAGCACTTTGTTTGAAAGACAGATAGCAAACAGTTTAACACTGTTAAACCCAAGACATTGGCCCTCATTACGAGTAGGCGGCAGGTTACTGACAACCTCGTAATACTGTTTCTGCCATCTGACATCCCGGTGCCACCGGACTATTATGGCAGGCAGGGGAACAGTAAATCGGGCTCCACAGGAATGGGGTCACTGAAGCACCGTCACCGTTTCTAACGGTGCCGGTGCTTCAGTGAAAGCACTGCCAGTAGGGTCCTGAATTCGGGAGTTCCATGCCCCTACCGGCAAACTCTTTGGTGGTCCGGAAAGGGTCCCGGTATGTTGCTACCAGCACCCTTTTTTCCGGACCACAAACTTGTAATGAGGCCCATTATGCGACTGGGAGCAAGATGGCTTCCCTGCAGCACGGCGGAAGCGGTGGGGCTTCAGCTGCACAGCAAGATAGCATGCAGTATTGTGAACAGTGTCACCATATTAAGACACGTTTATGCTTAAACTATGACTGGCTTTTCATGGAACTCACTTTGATGTTATCTCTGATAGTTCTCTACCGTCTAAAATCTTTCAAAATAAATCAATATTGTTTAAGGTCAGCAATCAAGCAAGGTACTTGAAGTAGACACGGAGATCTTTCCCTGATGAAAAAGCTGTTTCTTCACTGCCTGAGGGTACTTCTGCCTGCAATAAAGCACTCGAAAATAATCTCTCACACTTTTTAACTGCCAGTGCAGTTTATACCATTTCCTTTATAAAAGAACAGTTTGAGAGGTGCAGCGGTGCGTATCATAACCATTATTTGAAGATATGCTCGTCGAGTGTTTCCCATCATTTCTTACAGTTGTGTAGTTACAGTGACGTGCAATATGATGTTTCTTGCAGTGCCGCCATTTTACTTACTGGGTCATGCTTTGATAGACAGTGCGAGTAAGCTGCTCCATCACCTCTATAATTTGATTGGCTGCGAGGCTGAGGTATTGCAATCCAGGGCTCGGGAGTTCAGGGCCAGAGGGAACGCTCAGAGCATCTAGGAGAATGGGAATGGGGACTTTATTAGTACAGTTTTTCAATCATAACACATTCAAGATGAACTGAGCAACCATTAAAGAAACCTAGCTAAAAAAAAACCTGAACATGTGTCATAGAAGAAAATTGAACATTGGTGAATTAAAGATGAACTGCACTCTTACTAAATGTAACTTCAAAGCTATTCTGACTCTTACTAACCAGCATATGTTGAATTACCTGCTAGTCTTTAGACTGGATGGTTCACCCTGTTTCATGGGGCTACACCCCACTCCAGTAAGAACTCATGTCCTTTCCTAGGAAGTCCAATAAGAGTTCACCAGTAAACAGCAGAGCCACTGCAATATCTATAGGCCTTCAGAGTAATATTGTGATACTGTTTTTTCCAACCCAGTGTCTATTCTCTGCTTTACTTTAGATCAGGCATGCTTGCATTTCCTGTGTGAATTATGTTAAAATAATCCACAAGAACATGCCTGGATTAGCAACCAGAGGAAGCGTTTCTCCACAGTTCACTGTTCATAAAGTTATAGCGCCAATAAGACTGAAACTAATTAGGATAGCAGCACCAAGCAAGTCATTCCTTACAACCAATTCCCAGTTACTGATAAGTGTAGTAAATCCATAGGAGGAAAAAAGCTTAAAAGTTTTGATCATCACAATCCAGCATTTGCTGACAAAAGTTATCCATCAGACCAATCTAATGCAGTCCAGGAAATAGCAACTAGTTCCTATCATTAAATCCTCATGCTTTGCCCATGCAAGTGTTATTGCAGGTTTAACCAATTACATTTATTGGCAAATCAAAGTGTCTAGAAGCATACTAAATTAGCAGGCCGCATTTCCCTTTGGAAACTTTTGCAGTAGAACCTGTGCTGCATTTGGCATTGGTAGGTCTACTAAATTGGGCCCGATTTTGATGTTAGCGGGAGATGTTAGCCCCCACTCTCTGCCAGTTTGCCATCTCTGGCCCAATTGGCAAATATCGGGAGGTAAAAATATTATCCACTGCAGTGGAGATAGCTCCACCTTCATTCCACCACTCTGACCAGACCCGCCCTTATGCCCCCCCCCACATGATAAAGGCAGCAGAAGCAACAACCAAAATCAAAAGTGAGGCAAGTGGAAGGAGAAATGTTGATAGGGAGGCTGGCATCTCCACAATTTCAGTGATGGTAAGACAAATGGTGACCCCAAAGATGTTCTTAAAAGTTGGAGGATAATCCTGAGTGTGCATGAGGGCACACAGACAATGGACAGGAGATTGCACCGTTAGGCAGCATACACTTTTGGTTTGGATGAAGGGCTTCCAATGAGCCACCTCTTTGTCATGGCATCTCATCAAAGCGAAAGAAAGCATTCTCCTTAGTACTAAGATGCAGCATTATCATCCTGGTGGGGGGAGCCAGCCAATCAGGTGGCTAGGAACGCAGGCTTGAATTGCTGGAGAAAGCCTGTGTTCCATCCCACCTGACGGATGGCTCCCTCCATCACCACCTTCCCCCAGTGTCCATGCCCTTATTTATTTATTTTTTATTCCCCTCCTCCACTTACCTTATTTTGGCTGCGGTGGCTGCACTCGCCACCACAGCCCACCTTCTGCTCTGCTCCCGCCGGCTCTTATGGAAAGGCAAAAGGGGCTCCATATGGAGCCCCACTTTCCCTTTCCATGTTGGCCATCTTTAGACAGTATTTTCAGTCACTGAACGGGGCATCCCGTTCAATGACTGAAAATACTTTATTTTAGCATCCCGGGTTACTGCTTTGGTAGCCTGGGGTGCTAATGGCCTTACGCCCCTGTTCCAAGTGCTGGAACAGGGGTAACGGCCCAGCTCCCTTGTTAATGGCCCTTACTTTGCTCAGGTTAATAACTTGTGCTGCCGGGCCATTACCCCCCATTCCAGCCCTTGGAACGGGGGCTTAATGTCACAGTGGAAACCTAGCTTGCTGATAACCTAGCTTTCTGATCACAATATTGAAGTCTCCAACAACGTCAAAACACTAGGAGTTTTTCTTGATTCCCATCTCTCTTTTAAGAAGCATGTCACTTACCTCAAGTCCTCCTGTGCCCTGTGGCAGATTCGCCGATATCTTTCTGAGGCTAATCAAGCATTGATTGCTGCCGCTATTATTAATACAAAGTTGGATTACTGCAACAGCCTGCTAGTAGGGACCTCTCAGAGCAACATCAGAAAGCTACAGGTCACACAAAATGCAAAATGGTGCGGTACGGGCGGTATGTGCCCTTAAACATCAAGCTTTAGAGTCTGAATCGCGGAGTGAAACTCCATTGGCTTCTGGTGTAGCAAAGGATTCTATTTAAGGCATTGACCATGGTATTCAAGCGTCTTCAGGACGAGATACCTTCTTATCTCTCCTCTAGAATTAACAAGATCCCATTCAGACGTACTCTTCGCTATAACAACACCCTCAGACTACATCAACCATGAGCCACCCAAAACAGAATTGGTGGTTCAAACTTTGATGTATGGGCACAAGCCTTATGGAACATGACTCCATTGGCCCTCAAAGAATGTGCGTCAATGCCATTTGTAAAGGGCGCTTAAAAACATTCCTGTTTGATAAAGGATTAGGTTACTTTCTCAGTCAGCCTAGCGTGCCCCTTGTCCTGATGACCTGTATGTTTATTCTTTTTTTTTTTGTTATTGTGTTTGGTTGAAACTACCTTTTACAAAAACGAATCACAACACAATACATTCTTTGCACAAACACAAGAATGAAAGAACAATTTGAGAAAACAACAATACCAAAAGAAGACAGAAAAAAGATCCAATATATTACCACCAACTAACATTTTACAAACCACTAGTTATCTTATATACAACCATATGTTTATCATTGTGTGTCTTGTGAGCACCCAGAGGCGTACGAGCGCGTGGCGTGATTTAAAAGCTATATAGATAGATAGATAACAGAAGTAGAGCTGCTACCTACGTCAGTCAAAAGACCTGGAAAAGTAGACTATGTCAGCAGATATTCTTCCCATTCTCCTGCCTACTCACTGATCCAGCAAGCTTTATATCATTCCTCTGCCCCTGACGGCAGGATTCCTTAAATCATTTGCTTTTTCCACCAATGCTACTCTTTTCTGTATACACATATTTTCAATTTGTATTCCAGAGCCTCTGATCCTGATATTCTGATCTCTAGAGTTAAGATTCTTCTTCTGCTGAAAAATGATGGACTGAATTAATTATCTGTAGCGCTGTGTATGTCTTGATTACCCTTGTGCGTCTTCCTTTCTTCTAGTATAAGGAACTGATGATTGCTGAGGATCTCCTCATAAGGCATGTGGTGTAAACCCTTGCCTCTTTGTTTAGGCTGTCCATGAACTGTGTCCAATTTGACTTTTTCCGTCTACACAGTAGATCTAGTCCCAAGAATAGGACCACAACCCTGAGACAAGCTGTTTAGAGAAGTGAAGAAAGATAGCTTGATTGCCTTATTTCACTGATTTACCGCAGCTATTGTACCTCATTGTCTGTCCCCCTTTACATATAATCTTGGCCAATCATTGAAGTACCCTGAGGTCATCTGATACAACACCAAGCCTCTATGGTCTGGATTTGTTAAATGTTTAAGATACATTTCTGCTTTAACTATAAGTTGCCAAATGACCAAAAAATAATTTAGTCAAATGTAAATGCACGCAACATTCGGTCAAATGTAGTGTACATCATGTGAACTTGCTATACTGCACACAGCAAGCAAGCACAAAACTTTGGGATTCATTGCAAGTAAGGAGGCATGGGTAAAAGCGGTTCTAAAATGGTAGTAATGGAATTACTGTCACATTTTTCACCACTTTTCTGCAATGCTGCACTACATGTTTTGGAGGCGAAGTGGGGGATTCACAGCAGGTTTAGTGTGGTGAAATTAAGGCTCACAGTAAATCTGAAGAAAAAGCCCATGGGGTTCTATGGACTACAAACATGGGAATTTACACGGTCATGCCACCATTAGTAAAGCTGTTGGAATAGTACATGATTCCGGTAGTCATTTCATGGATTTACCACCTAATTACCACAAAACCCATAATGATGCCCAGTACTGTGTCGATTGTATGCTACTGAATGACATACATAGGCTAATATATGTATTGAAAGCTTGAAAGCATTTGAGCTAATACTATTAACACATATAAAATATTATAAAATCAGGACAATAAAGACCTATTACTGCAATCCATGAACATTATTAACACAGATAAAAGAAAAGGAAATTGCATTTTTCCCAAGTTGAGCTACTCGAGAGAACCTTCGTCTGCCCTTTCTTTCGCTGCCTTTGCATGTATGTTTGGAATCTTTCTATCAGGCATGGAGTATCTTCCCTATAACCCATATCAACAACTAAATAAGCATTCACGTCCCACAGATTGTGGTGTCAGTCAGAGGAGTTTGGTCGTATTGTTTATTCGTACCTATAGATGGTATGCTTACCTTTTTGGATACATTTAAATGTATTAAAAAAGGATTACAAAAATAGCTTTGCACTCTGTTGCGGTAATTAGGCTTTTATATGATTGGGACTGCCCCTTTTATGTTGTACAATTAAACAGAAAAATATCTTTACCAAAACATAGACAAATTCATGATGTGGCAATACCTCATTCGCTGAAGCTCAAGGTACAGATCACAATACTAGCCAATTCAAAAAGTAGAGAGGGCGAGCTAGGAGGGTATGGTGTTAAGGCCAGAGGATAAACAGTTGCCGGGGCTCACTTTAAATCCCATCCAGTGATGCCCTGGATATTCCTAATTATGAGGCCAAGTCCATAAGCCAAGGTTCTGCAACCTACCACTCTCCAGTTGTTTTAGGTTATGACTCCTATGATCCCACTCCATCCACTGTGCTGTCTCGTGCTAAAGGGAGTTTCCAAGCTAAATATCTGGCGAGTCAAAAAGTGCCGACCCTTGGCAGAAGCAGTGGAAAATGGCTGAAAAAGAGGAAGCAGGAACACGGAGGAGCAGTGTTCTCCAGCCAACAACCTGATAGGAGCTGAGCTCTTACAACTCATTGGTCATTCATTCAAGTATTTTGCCCTGAGTGCACAGGTGTCATGAACACCCTAGCAGCTAATGGCATGACCAGATGCTTCATTTAGGACACAATACAAAGCCAGATTCATAATATATATATATTGTTACATGGATGAATTCTACTATAATTGAGAACATATCTCCTTATTTACAGTCCTAATGAATATCAATGTTTAAAGATTCACTCAATATATGTGTTTTTGCATTACCAATACTTGGCAAAACAAACATATTGAGCACGGGCGAAGAGGGGAATTCCATTACATCATATCAGCGCATGCTTTGCACCCGGCCATTGACCATACCACTTTGTCTCTCTTCTAACCTTGGTGATTACCATATGCCGGCCAGATAACCTTCTTTGTATTTTTAAACTGCTTTCTCAAACACCATTGCTGTTGCTCTATGCCTAATGCCAATCTACAAGCACAGGGCTTGTGGGGGTTTACAAGATCTCAAAATGATTTTTCGGGTCTACATGCTGAATCGCCTGAACCAGACCCTAGGTTGTGAGAGATGTCACATCGACACTCTTCTCCTCCCAAAGCTAAAGCCTGTTAAGTGTTCAGGATTTGAGCATGGAGGCCTCACTGATGCAAGTCAGAATGCTTTGCAAGAAGGGTCTCATCTTCATATCTCCAAAACATGTTTGTGTGTCTTTCTTGAATATTCTGTAAAGGATCCAGCAGAGGCAGCGTAGGAATTTAGTCTGACAGGCCATGACTCCCCAGTCCATCAATATCATCTTGATGTTAGTACACTATGACCTCCACCCAACACCATTACCACCTGTAACGCTCACCTGATTCCCACGGAGGCGCCGATCTGTTCTGGACTGCTATGACCTCTTCTAAGGTGATGCGCAGGACTCGGAAGACGGACTGGAGCGGACCCCCAAACCTCGCCTGTCTAGCCCGTAGAAGAATCCTTCTGTAGGTGGAAAAGGGGATTAACTGTCTGCTGGATAATGTGTCGGATTCCCCCCCTTTCCCCTCTCACACTCTTCGAACCCCCTCCGCGATTCCCCGTAGAGTCTCACCTTAGAGTCTGAAAGGACGAGCTCTCCATCCTGCTTCCGATGCAGGGGCGCGTTGATTTCCAGTTACTTCACTGGATCTCGGGTTTGGTGAGTATTCAACTCCGCTTGACTTTTCCAATATGAGGCCGTAAGTATTCACTTGCAAAAGTTCAAGCCTTAATTGTCCGTTGTCCTTTTCTCTATTTCAGATGTAGGACGAAGAATCCGCGTAGAGGAATGGATTTGTCGAAGGTAACTCTGGTGAGTCTTTTTGATGGATGGTTCCCTTAGTGATCTTGCTTTCACCCACTAATGCGTGTGTCTTTTTCCCCTTAGGGGCCGGGGTACGGAAGTGCCAAAGAAGCTGCACCGACCCGAGGTGAGGAAAGATTGTCCCAACAATAATCAGGTAAGTCTTAAGGTGGAAGAATCAGGCCTTCCTCGATCTGTTCCTTCGCTCACATTTGTTTTGTCTCTTTTTCTCCTTAGGCACTGAAAGGCGACGGATGGTGCCAATGGTGGCTGAAGAGCCCGAGGGCGCCTCGTGAAGGTGAGTGTAACGCGGCGCTGCAGCGAGCAATGCGATGCGCTTCTAAAAATAATGTCTTTTCTCAGGATCGTCGGAGTGATGGTTCCGGACTCCGGATGGAGGTAGGTAAAGTTCAATTATTCACCTTTCTCTCCTTTCCTTCCTTTTCAGGTGTTCCAGGTTGCAGGCGGGCGTGGCTGGAGCCAGGATGCAGGAGCAGACACGGTGAGCGTCCAGCTGCTAGATGCAGAACAACGCGAAGCGTGAGCTGCTGTCTGGGCGTGGTTTAAATAGCCCCCCAAAGTAGTTCCAGGTAAGTATTCTTCCTCAGCCACGCCCGAGTGGTAAAATAGTCCCATAGGTAAAATAGTCCCTTTCAGACCTCAAGGAGGTCTGGATACGGCAGCATGGTCTGCATCAGGTAAGTCCATCCAAGCACTCCCATAATGAGCCTGGCACCTATGGTGCCAGGACTGATGCCTTCTATGAGCCTGGCGCCAAAGGCGCCAGGACAATGTCCAAAGAGCTCCTATAAGGGGTTGCTGGGTCCCTCCCTGGGGACATGATGTTTGCTTTCGGGGACGCTGGCCCTGAACTGGCTTCCCGGGAGTAGGCATCATGACAGCACTCTCCCCCAAGGCCCCTCCCAAGATTGTTCCCTCTGGGGGTTTTGGTTTGTTTGGGAAGATCCGGTGGAATTTCTTAATTAATCGAGGTGCATGTACATGGTCACTGGGTTCCCACGACCTCTCCTGAGGCCTGTATCCCTTCCAATCGATTACATAGACAAGTTTTGACCTTAACATCTTTGAATCTAAAATGTTCTTCACCTCGAATTCAGGTTCTCCATCTATTTGAATGGGTTCTGGACGCTTAATTAGTCTGGTTCCAGGTTGCACTGGTTTCAAAAGTGACACATGAAAAACAGGGTGAATTCGCATGTTAGCAGGTAAATCAAGTTTAACGGCCGTTGGATTGATTATGGCCGTAATGGAATAAGGCCCCAGATATTTTGGATTAAAAGTTCGAGGTCCCTTGAGCGATAAGTGCCTGGTACCAGCCACACTTGGTCCCCAATCTGGTACTGAGGTGCTTCACTCCGATGCAGGTCAGCATTCTTCTTGTATTTACTCTTGGCTTGCTGTAAATGTGTAGTTGCTTCTTTGAAGGCTTGGGCAATTGTAGAATGCAGATGGTCCACTGCGGGCATTCCGAGGCCTTGAGGCGAGTCGAGGTCTGAGGTTCGAGGGTGATGCCCATATAAAGTATAAAAAGGACTTTGCCCAGTTCCAGAGTGTACCGAATTATTATATGCATATTCGGCTATCCAAAGAATGTCTTTCCAGTTACTTTCAGATTGCTGCAACATACACCGTAAATATTGCTCAAGGGTCTGATTCGTCCTCTCTGTTTGACCATCGGTCTGAGGGTGGTGACTAGTCGATAATCTTACATCGATTTGTGCCAATTGACAACATCTACGCCAAAAGTGGGAAATGAATTGGCTTCCCCGGTCTGAGATTAGTACAGACAGGAATCCATGTAAACGAACAATATTTTCAAGGAATTCTTTGGCTAGAACTGAAGCTGAAGGTAAACCTTTCAATGGAATGAAGTGGGCCATTTTGGGAAATAAATCCACAATAACAAGAATAGTGTTATATCCTGAACAAGGAGGTAAGTCCGTAATAAAATCCAATGACAGGGTGTGCCAAGGGGCTGGCGCAATGTCTAAAGGTTGAAGGAGACCGGCTGGTCTTTTCTTTTGGCCTTTATTTTGGGCGCAAACACCACAGGACATCACAAATGATTTAACATCTTTTCGCCAAGAAGGCCACCAGAATTGTCGTTTCACCTTTTCTTCCGTCTTGGCAATACCGGGGTGCCCCTCTATTAGTGTATCATGATAACGAGAAATAACGAGCTCTTGTAATTCCTTGTGTGGCAGAAATTAGCGCCTTTGGAAATAAGGTAAATCATTATTTATAGTAAAGTCAGATCCCTTTTGTACCCAATCCTGTAAGCCTGTAGGGTCCAGGAGTTGTTTAACTCTAGCTTGAATGTCTTCAAGCGTTTGTAAAGAAGTCATGCCCAAAATTCTCTGTTCGGGAATTATCGGTACAGGTTCTGAGTTAGTATCAGTTTCTCCCATTCCCATTCGGGATAGAGCGTCCGCTTTGCCATTCTTACAGCCAGGACGGTAGGTGATTACAAAATCGAATTCCGCAAAAAACAGAGCCCAACGGAGCTGTCGAGATGACTGAGCCTTGGCGGTCTTTAAATACTGTAAATTCCGGTGGTCGGTGATCACCGTGATGGTATGTCTAGCGCCAAGTAGATAATGCCGCCAGGCTTTAAAGGCGGATTTAATGGCTAACAGTTCTTTGTCAGTGATTGTGTAGTTAACCTCGGGTGCCGAGAATTTTCTGGACCAAAATGCAACGGGATGCAGTTGGTTAGTTTCGGGATCTCTTTGAGACAGGACAGCTCCCATGGCTAGGCTGGATGCGTCAGTTTCGACGACATAAGGGAGATCTGGGCGTGGGTGCTTCAATACAGGTGCAGAGGTAAATTTAGCTTTTAGTTCCTGAAAGGCCTGCTCGGCTTCTTCAGACCATTCGAAACGTTTATTTTTCCTTAAGAGCGCAGTGATGGGTTGAATAACACGAGAAAATTCCGGGATAAACCTGCGATAAAAATTGGCAAAGCCAAGCATGCTTTGAACACCTTTCACGGAGCTAAGCGATGGCCATTTGAGGATAGCATCCACTTTTCGTGAGTCCATGCGGACTCCTCTAGGTGTCAGGATGAAACCAAGAAACTCGACTTCCGAGGCATGGAAAACACATTTTTCAAGTTTAGCAAATAGTTTGTGTTGGCGCAATTTCTCGAGAACTGCCCTGACATGTTTTCTATGATCAGATTCCGAAGAGGAGTACACAAGAATGTCATCGATATATACGACAACACAAACCTCGATGAGTTCCCGAAAGACATCGTTCATGAAGTATTGGAAGGCAGCCGGTGCATTGCACAATCTGAAAGGCATCACCTGGTACTCGAATAGCCCATATTTGGTGCGGAAGGCAGTTTTCCATTCATCGCCTTCCTTTATTCGCACCAGATGGTAGGCCCCCTGGAGATCTAACTTGGTGTATATGCAGGCATCCTTCACCTGGTCAAGGAGTTCAGGGATCAGAGGTAAAGGGTATCGGTTTTTAACAGTTATCTGGTTCAATGCGCAGTAGTCAATACAAGTTCTGAGGTTGCCTTCTTTTTTAGGCACGAAGAATAAAGCCGAGGATGCAGGAGACTTAGACGGGCAAATAAAACCATTGGCTAGGTAATGATCTAGATATTGTCGTAAATGAAGATTCTCGGGTTCGGTAAGGGCATAGATCCTGCTGCAAGGGGGTTGTGCACCGGGCAATAGATCGATCTGGCAATCGTACGACCTGTGAGGCGGTAGAGTGTTGGCCTGTTCCTTTTGGAAGACGTCTTGAAATTCTTGGTATTCTGGCGGTATTTGCAAAATGACAGGGGTTACTGTAGCTAGGCCAATATCTGGATTTCTTGGATAACAGGTTTGTGCACAATCTGGAAAGGTTATCCTCTTTGCTCGCCAGTCAATTCGAGGATTATGTGTTTCCAACCAAGGGATTCCTAGAATTACTTGAAATTGCGGAGCCTTGATTACATCAAACACAATTGCCTCCCGATGTCCGTCTTGACCCAACAATGTCACTGCAGTAGTGGAGTGTGTTACCGGCCCGGAGGCGATTTCGGTTCCATCCACTGTGGTGATGACATCCTTACTGGTTTTAGGGCAAAGAGGGAGGTTGATCCTGGAAGCCAATTCACGATCCATATAGTTTCCTATAGCCCCACTATCGATGTATGCCTTAATGGCATGTAACCGCCCAGGCTGCTTTGTATTTACGAGGACCATTGGCATGATGAAATGCGAGGTCAGAGAGTTCATTTTTAAGCTCGGCAAGCGGACCCCTACGCTTGTCGGGCGTGGTCGTTTCCTGACTCAGATTCCATCAGGTTCTTATCAGCGACTCCTACCGCCTTCTTAGACGGTTTTATAGGGCAATCTCGTAAAAAGTGTCCAGAAGCCCCACAATAAAGGCATAATTGCATTTGCCGTCTTCGTTCACGCTCTTTTTGAGTTAAAGGTCCTTTAACCCCTCCAATTTGCATAGGTTCAGTAACATCGGCACCCTTGGGGTTAACATGGGTTTTGACCAAAACCCGGGTCTCAAACTTGGACCGATCTGCCTTTCTGTTTTGAAGCCTGTGATCTAATTGGACCACCAAGTCTATATATTCAGAGCAGTCTTGGGGTGGATTTACGACCTGGGCCAGGACATCCTTAAGTTCTCCACGTAGACCTCGATGGAATAACGTGATTCGTTTATCCTCCGGCCATCCAGTCTCCACAATTAACCTATTGAAGGTCGCGATATAGGCTAAGAGGTCCTGGTTACCCTGTCGTAGGGATAGAAGCTCATTGTCCAGGGCCTGTCCCTGAGAATGCCGCGCAAACAGTCTTTCCATGCTTGTCTGGAAGGCTTGAAAATTCCGAAGAATTGGGTCATCTTGAGTAACCAGTGGAACTGACCAATCCGCAGCACAGCCGCTGAGATATGATAGTACAAAAGCGACCTTGGTTTGGTCGTTAGGGAAGACCCCAGGTCTGCAGAGGAAGTGCAATCGGCATTGATTCATGAATACGGCAAACCTTTTGGGGTCCCCGGCAAAACGTTCCAGTGGGGCCAGTGGCATATTTCCAGGTAGATTAATTTGCACGGGGTTATTAGAAACCACTGGGGTGGAATTACCCCCAGAACCTGGTAAAGGAGTTTGACCAGCCTGACCTTGTAATAGCTGTCTGGCAAGATCATCAGTTCGTTCTTTAGATACAATTAACTCTCTCCTGAGGGCATTCGTCTCCTGGCAAGCGGAATGAACTTCAGCCCGTAATTCCCCCAATATCTGGGCCAGCTGGTCTGTCTCGGATGTCTCCATAGCACCCGGGTGGGAAATTGTAGGTAGGCTTCGCGTTCTGTAACGCTCACCTGATTCCCACAGAGGCACCGATCTGTTCTGGACTGCTATGACCTCTTCTAAGGTGATGCGCAGGACTCGGAAGACGGACTGGACCAGACCCCCAAACCTCGCCTGTCTGGCCCGTAGAAGAATCCTTCTGTAGATGGAAAAGGGGATTAACTCACTGCTGGATAATGTGTCGGATTCCCCCCTTCCCCCTCTCACACTCCTCGAACCCCCTCCGCAATTCCCCGTAGAGTCTCACCTTAGAGTCTGAAAGGACGAGCTCTCCATCCTGCTTCCGATGCAGGGGCGCGTTGATTTCCAATTACTTCACTGGATCTCGGGTTTGGTGAGTATTCAACTCCGCTTGACTTTTCCGATATGAGGCCGTAAGTATTCAGTTGCAAAAGTTCAAGCCTTCATTGTCCGTTGTCCTTTTCTCTATTTCAGATGTAGGACGAAGAATCCGCGTAGAGGAATGGATTCGCCGAAGGTAACTCTGGTGAGTCTTTTTGATGGATGGTTCCCTTAGTGATCTTGCTTTCACCCACTAATGTGTGTGTCTTTTTCCCCTTAGGGGCCGGGGTACGGAAGTGCCAAAGAAGCGGCGCCGATCCGAGGTGAGGAAAGATTGTCCCAACAATAATCAGGTAAGTCTTAAGGTGGAAGAATCAGGCCTTCCTCGATCTGTTCCTTCGCTCACCTTTGTTTTGTCTCTTTTTCCCCTTAGGGGCCGGGGTACGGCAGTGCCAAAGAAGCGGCGCCGACCCAAGGTGTGGAAAGATTGTCCCAAGAAAAATCAGGTAAGTCTTAAGGTGGAAGAATCAGGCCTTCCTCAATCTGTTTCTTCGCTCACCTTTGTTTTGTCTCTTTTTCTCCTTAGGCGCTGAAAGGCGACAGATGGTGCCAATGGTGGCTGAAGAGCCCGAGGGCGCCTCGTGAAGGTGAGTGGAACGCGGCGCTGCAGCGAGCGATGAGATGCGCTTCTAAAAATAATGTCTTTCCTCAGGATCGTCGGAGTGATGATTCCAGACTCCGGATGGAGGTAGGTAAAGTTCAATTATTCACCTTTCTCTCCTTTCCTTCCTTTTCAGGTGTTCCAGGTTGCAGGCGGGCGTGGCTGGAGCCAGGATGCAGGAGCAGACACGGTGAGCGTCCAGCTGCTAGATGCAGAACAACGCGAAGCGTGAGCTGCTGTCTGGGCGTGGTTTAAATAGCCCCCCAAAGTAGTTCCAGGTAAGTATTCTTCCTCAGCCACGCCCGAGTGGTAAAATAGTCCCATAGGTAAAATAGTCCCTTTCAGACCTCAAGGAGGTCTGGATCCGGCAGCATGGTCTGCATCAGGTAAGTCCATCCAAGCACTCCCATAATGAGCCTGGCACCTATGGTGCCAGGACTGATGCCTTCTATGAGCCTGGCGCCAAAGGCGCCACGACAATGTCCAAAGAGCCCCTATAAGGGGTTGCTGGGTCCCTCCCTGGGGACATGATCTCTGCTTTCGGGGACGCTGGCCCTGAACTGGCTTCCCGGGAGTAGGCATCATGACACCACCCTACCCAGTAATCCGAGCAGGTCCCATTCCATCACTTATCATACCCTATTTCCTTAAGTGATACGGGAGCTCTTCAAAGAGGTGCAGTGAGATTTGTCAGAGAGTATCTTTCTTCAACTTTTTATAGTGACTGTATGCACAGTCATCCAGGTCCTTTGGATACCAAAGCCCTACCAAACACCTTTAATCAGCTCGAACATCACTTATATATCATATATCACTGGGAGGATAGCTCATCGGCAACGTGCTTGCCTTGGAAACAAGATGACACGAAGCAACAAAGGTTCGATCACTGAGTCCGCGCTTAGAAACCTCTTTGTAATTTAAGCACATTATAAATATGCCATGAAGACATATTCCTGTAACAGCGACTTGATGTCCCCGGCTGTGTGAGCACTAAAAAAAATGCAAATAAATTAATAAATATGCCATTCAGGCACACATTCACACAAAGCAGTGGCTGCCCGGATTCACCCACACTGAGGATTCTGGGAGCAGGTACAGATTGCTCGTTAATTGCCTGCACATCTTTCTCCAGCAGTTCCTCAGGAATTCTATGAGGGCCCTCTTCCATTTCTCTCTGTGATTGAAAGTCAGGGGCAGTGCTCAACAGGACAGGGATGTTGTAAGAAAGATCTGCAGACACTTTAGGCAAGGTGCAGGTAAGTCATTTATTTTCTGGCAGGGATGTATGGGAGTGAGATTTGGGGATGCGGGAACATGGACAGTCTACAGACAGCTGAAAACGAATTCCTAACCAGGGTACTGTCGGTTCCTCAGTCCAACCGGGTTTATATATTACCCATCTAGAGACTGACTCAATTTATCTAAAGGACCGTGTCCTTTCCAGACTGATTCTATTCTGGTATACCCTATGGACAGAAAATGCAGAGAACCTGACTAAGGTCCCAGTTAGAAATCTCCTGTCTTTATCAGGTTGGAGTAAAGTCGGATGGCTTGCCTTCAATAGATCTCTCCTGCACAAGCTGAACATGGGAGTCTATTTTAAATACACTATGTTGCTATCTAAACTGTCTAAATAGATAATAAAATGGAAGATCACCCAGCATTTTGCCAACAACAGGGAGACAGAAATGGCCACCTGGTATCAAGTCAGACTATACATGCCTTTGGCTTCAATGGATGCAATGCCCAAGTATTTGACCTCCATGACAAAGAGGCAGCACTGAATATTTCTAACCAGAGCAAGGCTCACTGTGTTGCCATTGGCAGCACCCATGAGCAGTTGGTATGTGGACATTACTCCATGTTGCACTTGTGGGGCAGAAGAGACTTTAGTGAATTTTATTATGTTCTGTCCGAACTACTTAGATATTAGGACAGCATGGATATTGGGCATTGTGCCGAGGTGAGGGTGTCTTTTGCCCTGGCAAGTTATCTGACCAGAGCATGGAAAAGCAGATGTAAGCTGCTCGATGACGCTGATCGACCCTGTATTTCTAATCCCTGTTGATTAATTCTACTTCGCAATGTTATTGTTCGATGTTAATCACATCTTATTTGTCTTTTGCAACAATTAGGGCGCCTGTACATATCCATGGCCTATCCTCCGATTGGCACCTGGGCGGATGTTGGTACCTCTTGTGGCTGTGCTGTTAACTTCACTATTTGCACTTTAATTGGTCTTGGCTAATGTCAAGAGAATGTAATTAAATTCATCTTGACATTGTGACTTATCTTGAATTTTAAATACTAATGATGAATTTTTACTGTATTGTGCACCCTTTATTATCATGAGTAATAGCTAGGCTAATTTTTGTAAATAACTTTTCTACTTTTTGTGGATTTATTTAATCAATTTAGATGTTTGCCTATATATTTATTGTATTTTGTAATAGGAATGTCTTTTTCTTTCTGTGCACTTGTATGTCAAATTTTGCCGAAAGAAAGTGTAATCAATCACTCCTTTATTCTGGTTACTCTTAGGGCCTTAAGTTACATGAGAAGGACCCATTGGCTCCCACCACCAAGGCTACATCCTCCAACTGCCTGGGTTGTAATGTCAGCACTCTAGCATTCCCTCACTCATAGATCAACATTCTCACCTTCCAACATTCTCTCTGACCTCGTGCATAGCTTGCATTCATCTAGCAAAGCAAGTCACAACACATCTCCCCTCCTTACCAGACACAAGCACATCATTAACCATCCATCAAGGTACTTCACAGCAAGGGACCTAGCCTTACTTGTCTCAGGATGAACCCAGACATCCTCTGTGTCCTCTTCAGACATGCTCTGTCTGCAGAGGTGTCACACACTGTAGGTTCGATGGCATTTCTCGAATCCTAGGAGGCTTGTTTCTGTACACAATGCTGGCAGATGTAGTGTAAGGAGTGAAATACAATCTGGTTTCGTCACCCATATGCATTCTCTCATTTGCCTGCTTGGGTCCTTAAATGTTCCACCAGGAGAGGATCGTGGACAAGACCTAAATCACATGAGGGGCCATCATTATTTTAATCATGTTGATCTTGACCCATAATGACGGCTTGATCACTGTCAATCTCTGAAAGTAATGTTTCACCTCCAGAAATAGATTTGCTAATAATCAGTCCCCAGATTCCTGAGATAGCTGCTTTTATTCATATGCAAAGTTATTTGATGTTTCTTGATCAACATTTAAAACCATGCCACAAAGTTATATGCCATATTTTCATTTCATTTAATTTTATTGGATGTATACAGCACCTTTCGCCAAAGGCGCTGAACAAAGTACATCACAAAATGTGGTACTTTTGCAATAAAATGTAACCATAGGTAAAATAGAAGTGGGAAGAGGCAGAGGATTAGGGAAGACGAGAAGATAAAAGATGAGTTTTTAGATTTGACTGGAGGATATGGAGAGTTGAAGCAGAACAAAGTGAGAAGGGAAGGGAATTCCAATGTTTAGGGGCTAGTGGAGCAAAGGAGCGGAAACGAAAAGAAGCACAGGGAGGTTTGGGAACAATTAAAATAAATAAATTGTGTGATTTTAGAGGGCAAGATGGGATGTAAAACAAAAGTAAAGTAGAGAGATAAGGGGCGGCAGGCCATGGGTACATTTGAAAACAATTGAGAGAAAGTGAAAGAGAAACAAGATTAAAAAGGAATTAATGAAATAGAAAGTAAGATGGGTGTAATAGAACACTGAATGGGTAAGGAAAAGAGGAGACGAATGGAGGAATTATATACTGCGCGAAGTGGGAGACGATGGGAGGCAGGAAGACCGAGCAGCAGTCAATATAGCAAAAGACAACAGAAAAAAGAAGATGTTTCGTGGCATGAAAAGAGAGATAGGGGCGAGCATGCCATATGTTAAAACGTGCATAACAACAAGATCGAGCAATAGAAGAAATGTGAAGAGAAAATGAGAAAGAGGCAGCAAAGATAACGCCCCGGTTACACACAGATGGTGAGAAAGAGAGAGACGAAGGAGGAAAAGAGAGAGATGGAGGAGGAAAACTAGGTGGAATAGTAGAAACAGGAAAGAACAACACCTCCGTTTTAGACCGGTTGAGATGAAGAAAATGAGAGGACATCCGGTTTTGAACAGCAGAAAGACAGTTTGATACAATACAGTGGAGCAGAATCAAAGGAAGAAAAAGAGAAAAAGATCTGAGTGTCATCGACGTATATATGAAAAGAAACCTGGAAAGAGGAGATAAGAGTAGAATGAGGAGCAGTATAAAAAGAGAAGAGAAGAGGACCACGTACCAAACCTTGAGGGACACCATATAGAAGAGGAGAAAAAGCAGAAGAGTGTCTAGCCCAAGTCACAAAGTAGGACTGTTGGGAACGATAGGAATGGAATCATTCAAGAACAGACCCTTAAATACCCAGGGTAGAAAGAGAGGAGATAAGAAGGGAGTGATCAACAATGTCGAATGCCGCCGACAAGTCAAGAAGAATAAGAATAGTGGAGAGTGTGGAGTGACGTGCAGAGAGGAAAGAATTTGAGACATGTAGAAGAGCAGTCTCTGTAGAGTACGAAGGACAGAAGTCAGACTTGAGAGGAGGGAGGAGAGAATGAAGATTCAATTAGCAGCTAACCTGAGAGTAGGCAGCCTGTTCAAGAATCTTAGAAGGAAAAGGCAGAAGAGAGATAGGATGGAAATTGGCAGGAATAGATGAGTCAACAGTGTTTTTTTCATAATGGGAAGAATGAGTGGATGCTTAAAAGTCATAGGAAAACAAGAATTTGCAAAAGATGAGTTAACAAGACAAGTAAGATATGGAAGAAGGTGAATATATACTTGAGGGATAAGAGAAGAAGGAAGAGGATCAGAAGGAGAAGCTGTGGAGTGAGCATGAGCTAAAAGAGCAGAGGTATCAGAGTTAGCAAGAGGAGAGAATGAAGAAAAAGAATGCAGTGGTAGGACAGGACAGGGAGAAGAATAAAAGAGTAACAAAAGAGGTAAAGGCTGAGTGTAGATGTGCTACTTTAGATGTGAAGTAGTTTGCAAAGTCAGAGGAAGAGAGAGACGAAAAAGCAGATGGGTCAGGGGAGACATAATATTGTGAAGAAGCTGATGGCATTGCACCAACAGTGGACTGAACGCAGAAGTATGCACAATGACCCAGTGGTAACAACCCTGAATGAAGTTAAAGGCACCAGTCAGAAAACATGTCCAATATCAATACCATATGCATGTAATTCCTTGTTATGCCAGATGGTTCCATGACTTTAAACCTACATCCCCATGCGATTCTGTCAAAAGTAATTTTGAGTCCAGTGACACAAACACCAGTGACTCATTCGAAGCAATTTCCTCATTTGTTCACATCCAATTTTGGCAACACTCTTTCAAGTATTCTTGCCAGACTGATATCTTGATATTGGATGTGTTTTCGGACTGGTGCTTTTAACTTCATTCAGGGGTCTTACCACTGGGTCATTGTGCATACTGTTGCGTTCAGTCCACTGGTGGCGCAATCAGGGGTGGACTGGCCTATAGGGAACTCTGGAGATTTCCCGGTGGGTCTCTGCACCCTGGGCCTCTTTTCTGTGGTATTTCCAAATGTTCTCATAGGAAAAGCACTGGGCTTGCTGAAAATGTGTCATATCTGGCCACTTTGAACTTTATTTCCAGGGCCTCTTTTGGACCCCAGTAATTATTTCCAGGGCCTTTTTTAGTTCCCAGTCCAGCCCTGGGCGCAATGTCATCATCTAACTACCAGCTGCCTTCATGCACCAAGAGGGACAGAATATTGTCTCATCCCCTTGCCTCTGACAGCAAGCAGCAGCGGAAATGGGCCGGAACAAGCAAAACGAGCCCTAGACACAGAGGCTACTGCAGGACACTCACAGATCTGTTCTGTCTTCTGAAAGCGGTCTGCTCATTGTAGCGCGGGTTGCTTGTGAGTGTAATAACTCTGCTTCAGAACAGATCTGTGTCCAGCGGCTCCTGCAGGACACTCCCAGTGAGATCTGTTCTGAAGCAGAGTTATTGCATGCAGGAGCAACCCACATTTCAGCAAGCAGACACTTTCAAAAGACTCAGCAGGAGCCCGATTACAGGAACATTGAAACCCTAAAATACGTATCCCATCTGTTCAAACTGGTATATATGTCCTGCAATTTACAGACTTGTTTTGTTAGGGTGAGTATTGCAACCAATCAAAATCACAAAGTCCAACTTCCATTATTGGCTGAAAATGGTTTCTTACTGAATCATCATAAGACATATTTCAAATTTAAAATTGTGGGCATTCTTATGTTCCCACAATGCTCGTTTATTTCATGCAAATCGCCCGGATGGGGTTCTATGAAGAGATTACGTGACCTGGCTTGCAGCCACGCCCCTCGGACCTGCCCCTTCCTCCCCACGGCCCAGCCCCTCCAAGGAGGAGATGGTTCCCCTCAGTCAATGTTTTCCATTTCCAGCACTGACAACACGTCTATGAATTACAAACATGTCAGTTAGTACAGGCTGTTTTTACACTGGTTGAAAGATTTTTCATTTGCATTGCCATAATAAAACAAGAGGTCTATCAAATCCCGAAACCTGTTACTGTTGAAGACGCATTCATTCTTCATTACATAGAACAGCTGGTATGATTCCTAACCATCACCTCAGACATCCGTGGGCCATCTGCCACCGCAGATTGCAAGGCCGGCAGCGCTGGCGCACCTTCGTCCTTACGTGGTTGATACATTAAATGCAATTCATGCTTGGTTATAATAGCACCTACTGCTGCAGCGCCTAGAAATGGATGGAATGCGGTGTGGAGGTCATATAAAACGATGGTAATACCATTAGTGTAACAGTATGTCGCTGATCTTGTAATTGGATGAAAAACTATCCCTGGAACAGGAGCTGTAAAGTAATTAAGCAGCTGAATAACAATGACTCGATGAGAGCAGTCAGCCTGCTTATCCCAGTCTCCCTTTTCCCGAGTCAGGAAGGGCTAATCAGTTCTAACAGGATCACTCCATGAGCGATGGCTTGTCCTTTGTGTGAGAGACTGCAGTCTGCGCATCATTTCAGCGAACCACATGGCTATCATTTCAAAGGTCGTCCCAGTTGGGGCTGCCGCTTCGAAAATCGATGAAGCAAGCCACTCTCCCATACCATTTGATGCAAGCTGATCATGGGGATACAAATAGGCGATTACAGTGAAGCAAAAGACAAGGGGAATGCTTCTGGATTGGAAACAGGTGATAAGGTTTACTGGGCATCAGCTGAGTGAAAAATAGGCTAAGGCCTCATTACAAGTTTGGCGGCGCAGGAAGAAACTGGTGGAGGTAAACACGCCACTTTAAGGTTAAACATGAACAGAATTATAGCAGAGGAATTACCGCTCACATGATTTCTGCCGAAATCCCCTTTCTGACCTACCACCACTTGTAATTTAGTGGTAAACCCATGGAATCAAGTTGCAGTAACAGAAGATGAGTTTGGCGGTAATTCAATGGATTTACTATTGAATTACCACCAAACTCGTAATCAATCCCTAAGAAGGCTCTGGTTTGTGCTCTCAAAGAATCCATATCAAGGGTCCCTTAAGCGTACACAAATTACAAGACACCCGGGAGCTAGCAGCAAGCCACCATTTGCTTGCAGCTCCCCTTGCCTTCTCATCTGAGAGGAACTGGTGTTTATAATGCTCAGTGGAGGCACTCCTGCATAGACTGGCAAGTATTTGGAGAGTTACATTGTCATGGGCAATCTGCTTGTGCTGCTGGAATGTCAGCATCCCCACTAAAGCTGCATTGCCCTCATGGGGGAGGTGAGCGTACATGTTTCGGTTCCCCGGGAGGGAAGGGGTCATGTGGTTGTAACAAACCTTGTAAGAGGTCAGAGGATCAGACTGAAGGGTCTCCAACTGTGTTTGTTATTTTCTTATTTTGTGTTGATAGTTAACATTTCTGTATACTGTAAAACAACGTATGGATTCAGCAGTGGCCAGCACACAAAAGCAAACATTCAGTTTGTTTTAGTGCTAAAAAGATACATTTTCACTACATTTTTGCACCAGCGCAAAGTTTGCCCTAGTGCTACGTATTAGCACTAGGGCAAACTTTGCCTTGATGCAGAAATGCATCAAAAATGTATCTTTGTAGCACTAGGGCAATTTTAGCCCTGGTGCTTTTAATATGCCAAACTGCTCTTGTCGAGGTGCAATGGTTATTTAATGTGTCCCAGTGTTTTAAAAAATAGGCCAAACTTTGCCCTGGCGCTAATACTGTGCAAACTTTGCACTTGCACCGGTGCAAAGTTTCTGTAATCTGTGTCTGGTGAAGTCGCACCTATTTTCTGAGCTGAGAAATAATAGTAAAGACCCTTTTTAATCAATGCAATTTAAAGTGTCATTGTGTTAAAGATAACTTAATAATACATAAATGCTACCCTCCGCTTATTACACTTTTCCCAAGGACGTTTTCTTAATGCATCAAATTTCAATTTGTATGTCACCTGCTCTTCAGACAATGGTAGCCATTCCTCTGCTAAAGAATGCAAATCTGGATTCTCTAATGACAAGCGACTACAGAAAAATATCTAAGCTGGCATATCCCTCAAGGCAATTAATGAGACTGTAGTTACACAACTTCCATCATTTATGCACAAACGTTCCATTCTTGACTTACATCAAGCCAGGAAGGGGGACTGCATCCGTCCTTTTTGCAGCAAATAAGAACGACTGTGTTTGTTTGGCTTCATTTGGCGTGACTAATGTGCCCAGATGGTTTCATGAGGTGATGGTGGTGGTATAGCCAGTCACTTTTTACTTGGTAAGGTGATAAGGTGGAGAGGCACTTCTACTATGTGGGTGGAGGATGTCACCGCAGAAGAATATGAGTTTCATAATTCAGGTAATTGGAGGCAGTGACAGGGTTTGGCATTTGTGATAGTTGCCAATGGGCTTTAACAGAAGCCATATACAACACATACATATTTCTTCAGGTGTCAATAAATTATTAATTTGAGCACCCAGTCAACTTCACCAACTCTCTCCTGGTCCTAGGCCACTGTTGAAACAGAACATGTTAATGCTAAACCAATTGTAAAAGAGAGCCTAATAGTTGGCCCAGTTCCCTAAACTTGGCCTTATATGTCCATGACCCTTGGGCCCATCCCCACAGCTTTACTAAGTGGTAGGAAATATGGGTGGGCAAATAGACACTCATATCAAACAAGAACATTGGGTAGGGAAGGTTCTAAAGGTGGGCTTCTTCATTCGTCACCAGTTAAGAAGGCTGTTCCCATTCCTGGCATTCCCTTAACCTGTTTGCAGAGTACTAGCCCTCATATTGTGTCCGGCGCATGTGAATGGGTTTTACATAGGAAGTTCGGCCATTATAATAAAAATCTCAAATGGTCACAAACTATAGTGACATGTCACCAACATGCACCTCTCAGTAGATCCACACCACACCAATTGCAGGTACCACATTGGCTCCCAATGCAACAATGAATTGCATTTAAAATTCAATACATACTCCACAAACGTATGCATAGCGCCAGCCCTACCTTCTTAAAATCAAGCATTATTCTATGCACACCAGGAAGAAACTTGATGCACACCAGGAAGAAACTTGAGATCCAATGTCTTAATTAAAGTAGAGTTACCAAATTAAGACAAAACAGGTGAGGTGGTAAAATGTTCTTCCACCAGGTCTGACTCTTTAAAAGTCTACCCCCCTCCCACTGTCCAGTACACTCGACTTGTAGCTTCATAAATGTCCGAAAACATGTCAATATTCCCACTAAGATTAGTTAATGTCATTTATCATCAACTAGCAATCGGAATTGGCAGCTTTTGATTGTACCATAATTATTATTGGTAAAAGAGCCTTCTAAAAAATCTGAAATCATTAACTTCCAAACATGTATTCCACCATATTTGGTATGTTATATAATTGTTTTTGAATATAGCAAAACCTCTGCCATGTCCATGGTAACTTGTTTCTTCTGGATCTGCAATACAGAAGTGGTCAGTTAGGGGGCATGTTATTAGAAGAGGGAGTAGGGCAAGCATGCGTTTCTTAAATCTGGTGATTGCAGCTCTGTGCACTCTAGCCATATGTGGTGTGTAAGTTCAAATCATTAGGAGCTACCATGGAAGAGGTTTAGTTGCACTCCAGGTTGGTAAAGTGTTTGCGTGGTTTCCAGTAGTGTCTGTGACTAGATAGAGTAATGCTAACAAGAGTGTGAAGGTGTAGGCTGATGTTTTTGTGGTGGTCTTGTGGTGGTTAGGGCAGTTTCGTGGGGAGAGATGTGTCTTGAGAGCATGATGGTCCTTGTGTTGGTCTATGCTATTTTGGTGTACTTGCATGTTCAGATGTGGTGTTGTTTAGTGTTGGATGATTTATAGGTAGAGTTAGGTGTAATGCCAGGACATCCATTATCTTTGGCAGAATTACTGTGGACTTTGCAAACTTTAAAAGGACACATTCTTTACATATATTCAAAACAACTTGTTCTTTCTCCCAATTTAAGTTCTGCCACTAAATAGTCCAGAAAAACTTTAGAATGAGAAGTATAAAATAGTATGCAACGATCACTAACGCCATCATTTGCAACCCCTAATTCCCTGTCAGTCCCACTGATCGTTAAATAACGTGATGAACATTCGAGGTAAGAAAATGAGGTTATATGTGATTTCATCGCTGGTAATAAACATTGAGGGGTAAACAATCAGGGATGTCAATTAGGGGTTGCCAGGGGCCGCACTTGCAAGCCCTGAGGTCTCCCTTGTGTCATGAACTGCCGAATTCGTTAATTCTGGACTTCATGGTCGATGATGCACCGCGGAATGAACTCTGTGATTCTACCAGCATGGACGACAGTTCCGAAACGCTGCACACCAGTCCTTCCACGCTACGCTCGACTTCCTAGAAAAGAACCACGCCCCTGCAGCGCCGCACGTCTCAACGCTACTCCTTGGAGTAGTTAGACGTGTGTTATCAAAGTTTGATTTTTGCTCCCTTTTTGATTCCTTTGCTTCCCTCATTCCTGGTACTCCTTCGTTCCCTTTCCTTCCCTTTTCGTAACTCAAATCCTGGATTAACCTTGTGCTTGGTCCTACGGCGCTTCGGCTCCATTCCGAGCCGAGTCATCTCCTTCCTGGTTCCACGTCCTGGATATTGAACACTTCCTAGTGGAAGGCAACAGACCTCACGCTGGAATCTGAAGACCCGCCTCCAGGTCTGTACAAGTCCCGGACAGTAAGAAAGAAGGAAGCCACTTCCAAGAAGGTCGCAAGTAAGGAGAAACAGGTGAGAAGGGGAGAAACTTGTGAAACCTTGCTACCCCTGAGGTCTCCCTTGCTACCCCTAAAAACATTTTTTTATAAAAAATAATCATTTTTGTTTTTTAACAAATTGAAGCTCCTGGGCTGTGGCCAATGCCATGTGCCTCTTTGTTTCTAGAGTGGCTGGCTTTCTTGTTCAGGCTTCTTAAAGAAAACAGAGGCTTCCACAAGTGTAACACTTTGAATAGTGACCCTAAATAAGAAAGAATAGAAATGACAAATAATTTGTCTTTCTGGAATTCTAAACAATAATTGCAAGACTCATTAAAGGTTTATTTCACACACACTTCAGTGGTGAGTCACTGATTTAGTTTGTTCTTAAACACCTCAAATTCACAATGCAGACATAATCCTCCAAAAAGCATTTAGAGTAGAATAAGCATTCATTTCAGACTATGCATTTGGCTTTTGGCAAGTTGCAGTTATAGCATATTTTTTTCTGCTGATACATATGGTGATCCATTCTTGTACGAAATGTATATAACGTTAGTGATATTGTAACCATATTTGTCATAGTGTACTTAGAAACAATGCTATGTGATTCCATTTCCTGTTTTGTCGATGGGTAAACGGTCGTGTTCCATTGCTTCTCGTGATGTCACTTCGAGATGGGATCAAATGGCATCACTTCATGTGATGTCATCAGAGCTCAAGGGTCATGTGATGTCATTTCCGCTACCCCCATCAATTTGGTGAAAAGATGTCAGTGTAAACAATGTTTTTTTAAACCCACTAAACACCATTCCCAACATACTTTAGGACTGGTGCAATTATATAAATAAACTCCCGTCCTAGAATATTTGGGGAAAGTGTTAAATAGTAGCAAAAAATATATATTGTTACCACCTCAATGTTTATCTCTAGTGATGAAATCACTGGGTACCAAAAATGACTGGTCCTCCTCAAGGATCTCCCTTACTCTGCTCTTCGTACAGTGCGTTGATGAGTATGCTGATATGCAGGAATGCAGGCAAGGCAATAAGGAGATATAATAATGAGAAGAGGGTTGCCCGAGGTCTGGCCACAGCCCCCCCCCATTCCTGAGAACACGCAACAGTATAAGGAGAGAACCAGTCAGTAAAACACTAAGTAGTTACCATTCAGAGTAGAATAGATTGTGTGTTCACATAAGAAGTAGGTTGTGTGACGAATCCTAAGGTATTGTCACTGCTTTAGCTAGAGGAGCCCCTTTCCATGAGGCCAGGGAGGTGGGGCTGCTACCCAGTAGTCCCCCTGGGGGTGGTACTCAGCGGGAGGATCTCATGGGGAGGAAGGACCCCATTGATAGTAGCAACCACTTTGGGTTTATGTGGTATCTCTTTGACCCCCCCCCCCACCTTCCCTCAAACCCCTTCTCTTACCCTCCCACCAGATGTCCCAATGTACGGTTGCTCTACATCACTAGCTGAAATCACTGGGGAGGAAAACTCCCATCAGGTACCCAACGGTAGTACTGGAACAAGGCCAAGAGCAATATGGATCAATACCAAAAACTAAGACATGCAGTCTAGTCATTCTCATAAACTGATTGGTCAGCTGTCATTCAAAGTAGGAGAGGGAATAGAGTGATGGAGTCTTGCATCTCTCAGCATGGACTCGGAGCTTGGCAAGCCAGGCAAAGAAGATCCTCTCTCAAAGGGACCGGGAGCAAGGCAAACGCTTGCTGCAGGATGCAGCTGTAGGAGGACAGTGTAAGCAGGACACGCCAGAGGAGTGGAAGGCTGGAGGCTGGCTGTCAAGGACACCAGCAGCATCATGTGGCAGGGACAAGTTGCAGGGACAAGCAGTGGAGCAGTGAAGGCCCAGCTGGATTTAGGCGGGCCACATCCAGACATGGGAGGAAGTGGTGAGAGCATCCACCGAGCTGGCATGCTCCCAGGAAGCCCGGTGAGGGCCACGACCAACTGGAGGCCGGACGCCAAGTCCCCACAGGTATCGGGCTGGCTACATCTGAGGTTGGGGGTCCCCAGAGAGCAGCACAGCTGCCAGTGGCCTTGAGGCATACAAAGTGGGAAGACAGGTGAGAGTCCTATTTGAACCTTTTCCCCAAGAAATAGAGATACCAAGAAATAGGGTCTGGGCCCCGTATGGGGGAAACATATCCCAAGGAGCATTAAGAGGAAATACGAACATTGAACATACAATTGACACTCACATACCTTGGCAGGGGATTAAACCAAGGCTGTGGCATCAAGAAACACCAGATAAAGGGAAAAGTGTGTTTGACCAAGCAAAGGGGATCTGGGAACCATGTTGGAAGGGTGTACCTTGATCAGTGACAAAGAGAAATAAAAACCTTATGTGCGCAAGTGACAGTCAAAGACCTTGGCAGGAGTGTGAACAAAGGATGTGGGTGGAAATGAAGCCAGAGAGAGGGACAGTGAGAACAAGATTGTTGAGTGGACCTAGAATGGGATGTTGAGAAAATATGGTCAGGTACTCTCAACACAGTATGGAAAAGAGAGCCAGGCTATTGTTCCTAGTCGCAGTACCCTGGGAGCCGCGTCAGCTCACAAAGGACCTGGAACCCACAAGACAGCTTAAAAAAGGTGTCCAGGCCATTCTTCCTTGTCACAGGGCCTGGGAGGCAGGTCTGCCAAACATAGATAAGGACACATCTTGAGCATTGAAGAGACAGAAATCACTTTGCATAAAGCTGAAAAGACTCTTGGGAAAGACCCCTTGAGTCTTGTGGAACTTGTGTTTGCTTGCTACACCTTTTTTGAACGTGTGTTTTGAACTGCAAAGCTGTGCAGCAGGTTGTACCTTGTCACATTATATTAGGTTTAGCTTGTGAATGATAGGTTAGGATTTGGACACAGGATGGCAAACGTTACTTTGTCTTTGCCAATCAACATGCTACCCTTGTGTGCCAGCCTCCTACTCTTAGTCTTTACAGCTGCTGCATACATAGGCAGGGAATAATCAAATGATGACACATGTAGACATGAAGAACACTAACATGTAGGCCCAAAGAACACTCACACATAGACACGGTGAGCACATTCATACAGACACGAAGGACAATAGCATGACAGAGAATGGACCAGAGTAAACCCATTACTTAAACCAAAATCTGATAGGCCTCAATTTCGAAATACTGCAGCCTGACATAAAATCACTTAAAACAAACTTCCAGGCCTCACAATGCTCAGATGAGCCCCAGACACCAAGGTCAGTGCACTAATGGGAGTTCTGTTTAGCAAAGGTGAAATCACACTAAACAGCATTTCCCAGGGCAAACAGCATACAATTATTAAAGGTAATTATTTTCAGTTGGTAACAGTGTGAAATACACATGTCCTTGAATGCAAGGTGCAAGTAGCTACCGTGCCAAGAGATCCTATAACAAATGAATACACAGCACCCTGTGGCTGTTGAAGGGAAGCACACACACGTTAAGATAGTGGAAAATCTAGATGAATTTGAATTCCAAACAGTGGTCCTCTACCACGTGATCCCAACAATGCACATTTATTTCAGAAGCACTTAGATAGTGCACCTGCCACTTCCTTAGCACATCCAGACACAGACACAGTCAAGACCACGAACAAAGGCTGGCAGATAAGGTCTCAGGCATGGGAACAGAGGGGAGTAATTTGTTTCAAACTGGATCATGCCAGTTTGCCCATTGTAAGCGGATTCAATTCAACACTACAGCTAAGTTAATGCCTAGTCTGGGATGCTGAGGGAAACCCTTATTTATATATTTTTATGTCCAGTTCGTTTACTCTGGATGACAACCCTTATATAACACCCCTCTTTTAGAATCCCCCTGACCCCACTGAGCCAAGAAGTAGGTTTGTTTTGCAAATTAAAAGGTTTATTTGAAAATTAACAATATATATATATTATATATATATATATATATATACATATATATATATATATATCACACTTTTATAATAAATTAATGTTTGATAGCACACTTGTGAAGATGATAGTGATCAACAATGGATAATGTTACAGTGGTACACTCTTTTTGATGGCTTAGAAGTGATATAGAGAGGATAAAGTAGCTGAGAATGCTTTTATGGCTTCAAGGACAATGCAATGATGAATGAAAATGCAGTACAGAAAATAAACTTGATATGACTTCAACAAAAGACAATGTAATCACTTTTCTTTGACAGTTCACCCCCCCTCTATGCAAGGTAAAGAGATGGGAGGAAAGCACACAGTTCTCAGGAATGCAATCAAATATAATTCAGTTCCCCCCTAGCAAGCTTAGAGGAAAACAGGTAGGAGTTTTAAACACAGGCAAGATACTTTGATGTGGTTGCAATTAAGTGAAAAATATGCTAAAAGGCTTTTAATTCCCTATAGGGGGTTCAGGGTAGTTGATAGATACTTTGAATCAGTTCAGGATCACTTTAGCAATGCTCTATGAATGATTGTCAGGTTGCAAACGAATTTCAGCAAAAGAAAGCAAGGACAAAGATTTTTACACGTGGCTAAAATGAAGCAAAATGTCAAATCGCGGCAATTTAATCGCGTGAATCGAGCGCAATTACGGAGGCACTATAAGGAGTAGGAAGTCGGTTCTAGGCTTGTAGGAAAGCTTAGAATATTAGCGTTAATATGACAGTTAAAACTCACTCCTAGCACAAACGGTTCCAGAGATACGGCCGATTTAGTAAAAGTAGCTTTTCGGATTTTAAATTTTAAAGCTCAGAATGACAGATGACAGTTTTCAGTTTTAAAGATGACAGAATTACACGATTCTAGGAGGCAGTTCTAATAGGCTAAAATAGTTTGGATTAGATTATTTTAAACTAAGAGATTGGTTTTAGCACAGTGCTAGCTGGGTACTCACACTAGATTTTGGACAGGAATGCGACTTCGTCACCGATCGGGTCAGGATTGGCTGGACTTCTGCTTGCGGTTCTTCACAGCGATCTGGTCTCTGGGTCTCCGGTTCTGTTATCAGTTCTGCTACTGGTTCCGGATACAGCGGTCTCTGGTTCTGTGGGTCTGGATCAAGTGGATTCTTAGCAAGCAGCAAACCGCACAGCCCGGCGGTTGAATAGTTTGCAAATGATTTTTGAGGCCTGCTGAAGAGAACTCAGCTTGTGGGTTAGCCTCTCTGCTACAAGTTCTGAAGTAAAGTTCTGGATCCCTGGAGTTCTGGATTTGAAGTCTGGAGTCTCCCGGCAAAGTGTCCCGCAAGAAAGTGGAAAGTGAATGTCTCTACCTGGGTTTCAATGTTCCTTTTATGTGTTTTGAAAATGGGTGTGGGCCTGGGCCTAGCTAAGCCTGCCCCTCTCACTTATCATTGTCAGAGTGATGCTGTAGGTTTTATGGTCAGAGGAACCTCCCCTTGTCAAATTGCACACAAATCTATTTCTGACCCAAATACATATTTATCTATGTACCATTTTTCTAATATTATAGGTCCAGTTAACATATTTTCTGTAGCACCAAACCATCCGATCCCTGTCTTTGTATAATGTCGTGTCCACTTATGACAGAATTCTCCCCTTTTCATCAAGATAACGACCTCTAAACCTTTCCAGATTTTACACAAATGTGCACCAGGGATATGGGTTTCAGATGATAAAGTGTCAGATTTTTAACATGCATACATTTGGAGTAACAACCTTTTTTCTCGCTACTATCCCCAAGAACATCCCACAGGGTCCTAACACCTCTTAAAATGTGCACAGAAAAATCACAAGAATGATGATGTTATTTATATAATTTTTACAAGTCCGCACTATGAATTATCCATCTTTTTAAAATCATGCTCTGGCCCCAAAGGGGTGTGGTTTTCCAAAGCACATGGTGGAATGTCTGGTTTATCCACTTCCCCCAAGCTCAGCTTGCTCTCACAGGCACTGCCCCTCCCAGTTTCTCCCAAGAGGAAGCCATTTTACGACCCCCCTAATATAACATTTGCCTGAGCCAGGGACAGTGCTTTGTTTAGTTTCCTGTAGTCCCCAGGTGCCACTCCCCTAATTCATTCAGAGAGGTGTCATCTCCTTTAGGCAGGGGCAGCAGGATGCAGCCAGGCCTGGGAACACAGCTGCTGATCAACTTCAACTCCTGTCGGGGGTAGTTGTCAGGCAGAATCCAGTCTCATTAAGCCAGGTTTCAGCTAAATGTCACTTTTGTTCCCAGTTTTTCTTCATTCAAATCAAACTCACAATTTTTGCACATGCAGCTAGAATGCTGATTCTAAGTTCAAAACTATGACATTTAACAGTTGCAACCTATGTTACACTCAAAAGTAGGTCACTCATTTATTTTAAACATTTCGATTTTAGTGGCTTTCTATCCATTTAACTTAAGCTGCTGACATCCACAGCTCAGCCAGTTTTGTTAAAAACATTGTTTTGGGCTCTTCATCTTTCCAGATTTTGTATGCACACAAGAATACATTCTGCCAAATGTCTGCTGGTGTTCATTGAGATTTTTGAATATCTTGTGATGTTTAAAATAGGCATTTTGAGCTTGCATTCAGGCAAACAAAGGTGATTTTAAAGCGCTTTTTTTAGCCAACCGGCACTGCTGTTTTTCCTTTGGCACACATTTCACTCATGGCACTCCTGGCCCATCATGCTTGCACTGGTGGGTGGCAGGTCAGGGGACCACTTTGCTGTGCGCAAAACTGCACGGTTCTCTAGGATTCTGGCGCAAATGTGGGCTTTTCCGCCCTCTTGGATTTCCTAAGCCCACAGCACCAAATGTTGCAGCATAATAGTCCAAACGTGGGTCAGGACACCCAACACCATTTCCTCTTTCCCTTAACGTAACTTGGCACCGCGCAAGGTATTCAAGGTCGGGTGAGCCAACAGTCGACTAATGAAATCATGTTCCTCTAATCAACTAGTGTAGTAGAATGCCAACCAATAGCGTACTAGGTTGAAATGTATTATCTGTAGAGGGCTCAATTTAGGGAGTGGTTATTAGTTTTAGAAGATCCAGGGCGCGCGATCCGCGGGCAGCAATGTCAGTGGATCAACGCAGATCCATTTGTGACACAGGGGGAGGGGGGGCTGCTTACTAGGTAAGCGGCCCCCCTCCCCCAGTGGCCCCAAGGCATGGGGCCACAGTGCCAGATACCCCTGGGGGCAGATAATCACTGCCCCCAGGGGTGAAAATAAAAAAATAAAACATCAAAAAAAAATCAAGGGGAGGTGTGAGGTGGGAGGGGGTTTGGGGCCCTGGGGCCCACTGGACCACCAGGGATTGATCAAAAAGTGGTGTCCCTGGAAAGGGGACTTTCTCCCCTTTCCAAGGACACCACATATGAGGCATTGCTGGTCACAGATCGGGCGCAGGGCGCTCGATCCGTGACCAGCAACCCACTAGACCACCATGGATCTGTTTGTGAGGTGGGGGGGAGGGGGCTGCTTCAAGTAAGCAACCCTTCCTGGCGGCAGATAGGGGGGGCCCCACCTCTTGGATCCCTCCCTGGGGTCAGATGCCCCTTCCTAGGAGCAGATATCAGCCCCCAGGGAGGGTTGCATGAGGTGGGGCCCTTCATTTGGGGTGGGGGGGCTGAGGGCCACCCCCCGTTGCAGTACATCATTCACTGCCAATTTAGGGTGCCCCTCAGCCCCCCCTAAAAAGCAGCCTATAAATTTGCATTATTTTTTTTGTTTACCCAACTTCACTTGGTGCAGATGGCCACATTAGTGTGGCAATCTGCCCCTAGGGTGCCCAAACCCTACTGCCCCATCTATTGGGGGTCCTGCCCCACCTTTTGTGGTGGCCCTCTCCCCCCCCACCCCAAATGGAGGTGGGGTGTACCTCACGCAGCTGTTTGTAGGAGGCCTGGGCAGGCCTGCATGAGGTGCCCCCGCCAGCCATTTGGGGTGAGGGGGGAGAGGGCCCCCAAAAATGTTGGGACAGGCCCCCCCAGTGGGTGGGGCAGTAAGGTTTGGGCACCCCGGCGCCAGATTGGCACACCAATGTGACCCTCTGCACCAAGGGGAGTTGGGTTACCAAAGGAAAAAAAATGAAAATGGTGGAACGCTTTTTAGGGGGGGGGAGGCGGTGGGGCACCCCAAAGGGTCAGGGAATTTTCTAATGGGATGGGCCATTGATCCCCTCCCCCCCCACCCGCAATGGAGTGGGTGCCAAGTCATGCAGCCCTCCCTGGGACCAGATATCTGCTCCTAGGAATGGACGCCTGAGCCCAGGGAGGAGTGCAGGACAGCCCCCCCCCCTTATCTGCCCCCAGGGAGGGCTACACATGTTCTTTGTTTTGTTTACAGCTTTTTCTACCCGAGCAGCTGCAACGTTATGTGAGTACTGTTTTTTATTATTCTATGGTTAGGGCCCACTGTCAGTGGGGTGGGTGAGACTGGGGCTGGATTGTTGGTGGTGTGGGTGGGAATGGCCCGTCTGGGCAGATCACCTCCAACTGTCCTGGAGTTGCGGCTGGGCTGCATTACAGCTTTTCCCTTCAGGGAGGTATTGGCACACTGCCGAGACTCCTTGGTGGGGAGAAGCTGTAACGCAGGGCAGCCAGGGCTCCAGCAAAGTCGGCGGTAATATCCCTTGCCTTGGGCACCCTTCTCCGATGTGGGTCTTTGCTGGTGGTTCTGGGTATTACATTCTGGGGCGATTTGCGTAAGTCAGACCTCTGTGGATTCCCACGGGTGTCCTCTTTTGGGAAATGCATGAGGTTCCCTGTTTTCCTTGCTGGCTTCGACACCCTAGGCCCAAAGATTTGGGCCAGAGCGAAATGTCTGAGAATTGTCTTCATTTCCGGCCAATTTCAGAGACATTTCCCTGTGTCCACTCACCGAAAAACGTCGCCAACAGCAGATGTCATACCTTCTCGTGTTCCCACAGGTGTCCCGACGAAAAAGGTACCTCGCATGTGTGGGTGCACCTACCAGGGACGCAAAAGGAAAAGGGTAACCCGCTGGTAACCCCAAGCCTTTCGCCACAGCACAATTTGTTCATGTGGGCAACCTACATATTTGGGCCTAGGGTGTCGAAGCCAGCAAGGAAAACAGGGAACCCCATGCATTTCCCAAAAGAGGACACCCGTGGGAATGCACAGAGGTCTGACTTGCGCGAAGCGGCCCAGAATTTATTACCCAGAACCCCAGACAAAGTGAACATTGTGTTTTTTCCCCACCAAATATCACACTTTGTCAGGGATTATGGCTAATAAAACCTCGGGCAATTTGCGCAAGGCAGACCTCTGTGGATTCCCACGGGTGTCCTCTTTTCGGAAATGCATGGGGTTCCCTGTTTCCCTTGCTGGCTTCGACACCCTAGGCCCAAATCTGTAGGTTGCCCACATGAACAAAATGGGCAGTGGCGAATGGCTTGGGGTTCCCAGTCGGTTACCCTTTTCCTTTTGCGCCCCCGGTAGGTGCACCCACACATGTGAGGTAACGTTTTCATCGGGACACGTGTGGGGATGCGGGAATGTAGGCCATGTGTTGTTGGCGGTGTGTTTCGGTGGGTGGCCAGAGCGAAATGTCTGAGAATTGTCTTCATTTCTGGCCAATTTCAGAGACATTTCCCTGTGTCCACTCACCGAAACAAGTCGCCAACAGCAGATGTCATACCTTGTCGTGTTCCCACAGGTGTCCCGATGAAAAAGGTACCTTGCATGTGTGGGTGCACCTACCGGGGGCGCAAAAGGAAAAGGGTAACCCGCTGGTAACCCCAAGCCTTTCGCCACAGCACAATTTGTTCATGTGGGCAACCTACAGATTTGGGCCTAGGGTGTCGAAGCCAGCAAGGAAAACAGGGAACCCCATGCATTTCCCAAAAGAGGACACCCGTGGGAATGCACAGAGGTCTGACTTGCGTGAAGCGGCCGAGAAGTTTTTACCCAGAACCCCAGACAAAGTGAACATTGTGTTTTTTCCCCACCAAATATCACACTTTGTCGGGGATTGTGGCTAATAAAAACTGGGGCAATTTGCACAAGGCAGACCTCTGTGGATTCCCACGGGTGTCCTCTTTTGGGAAATGCATGGGGTTCCCTGTTTCCCTTGCTGGCTTTGACACCGTAGGCCCAAATCTGTAGGTTTCCCACATGAACAAAATGGGCAGTGGCGAATGGCTTGGGGTTCCCAGTCGGTTACCCTTTTCCTTTTGCGCCCCCGGTAGGTGCACCCACACATGTGAGGTACCGTTTTCATCGGGACACGTGTGGGGACGCGGGAAGGTAGGCCATGTGTTGTTGGCGGTGTGTTTCGGTGGGTGGCCAGAGCGAAATGTCTGAGAATTGTCTTCATTTCCGGCCAATTTCAGAGCCATTTCCCTGTGTCCACTCACCGAAACACGTCGCCAACAGCAGATGTCATACCTTCTCGTGTTCCCACAGGTGTCCCGACGAAAAAGGAATCTCAGCCATTCTGCCGACCGGCACAACATACAGATATGGGCCTCAGGTGTCCAAGCCACCAAGGAAAACAGGGAGCCCCATGCATTTCCGAAAAGAGGACACCCGTGGGAATCCGCAGAGGTATGATTTGCGCACATCGCCCCAGAATTTATTACCCAGACACCCCCGCAAAGTCCGAAATGTGGGGAAAAAAACGCATTTTCCGCACATTTAGCTCGGCGCACCCATCGAAACACGCCCCCAACAACACATGGCCTACCGTCCCGCGTTCCCACAGGTGTCCCGATGAAAACGGTACCTCACATGCGTGGGTGCACCTACCTGGCTGGCAAGGGGCAAGCCGAAAACGCAAGCAACCCCCAGTCTGTTTGCAGAGGGGAATCTCAGCCATTCTGCCGACCGGCACAACATACAGATATGGGCCTCGGGTGTCCAAGCCACCAAGGAAAACAGGGAACCCCATGCATTTCCAAAAAGAGGACACCCGTGGGAATCCGCAGAGGTATGATTTGCACACATCGCCCCAGAATTTATTACCCAGACAGCCCCGCAAAGTCCGAAATGTGGGGAAAAAACGCATTTTCCGCACATTTAGCTCCGCGCGCCCATCGAAACACGCCCCCAACAACACATGGCCTACCGTCCCGAGTTCCCACAGGTGTCCCGATGAAAACGGTACCTCACATGAGTGCGTGCACCTACCTGGCTGGCAAGGGGCAAGCCGAAAACGCAAGCAACCCCCAGTCTGTTTGCAGAGGGGAATCTCAGCCATTCTGCCGACCGGCACAACATACAGATATGGGCCTCGGGTGTCCAAGCCACCAAGGAAAACAGGGAGCCCCATGCATTTCCGAAAAGAGTACACCCGTGGGAATCCGCAGAGGTATGATTTGCACACATTGCCCCAGAATTTATTACCCAGACACCCCCGCAAAGTCCGAAATGTGGGGAAAAAAAACGCATTTTCCGCACATTTAGCTCGGCGCACCCATCGAAACACGCCCCCAACAACACGTGGCCTACCGTCCCGCGTTCCCACAGGTGTCCCGATGAAAACGGTACCTCACATGCGTGGGTGCACCTACCTGGCTGGCAAGGGGCAAGCCGAAAACGCAAGCAACCCCCAGTCTGTTTGCAGAGGGGAATCTCAGCCATTCTGCCGACCGGCACAACATACAGATATGGGCCTCGGGTGTCCAAGCCACCAAGGAAAACAGGGAGCCCCATGCATTTCCGAAAAGAGGACACCCGTGGGAATCCGCAGAGGTATGATTTGCGCACATCGCCCCAGAATTTATTACCCAGACACCCCCGCAAAGTCCGAAATGTGGGGAAAAAACGCATTTTCCGCACATTTAGCTCTGTGCACCCATTGAAACACGCCCCCAACAACACATGGCCTACCGTCCCGCGTTCCCACAGGTGTCCCAATGAAAACGGTACCTCACATGCGTGGGTGCACCTACCTGGCTGGCAAGGGGCAAGCCGAAAACGCAAGCAACCCCCAGTCTGTTTGCAGAGGGGAACCTCAACCATTCTGCCGACCGGCACAACATACAGATATGGGCCTTGGGTGTCCAAGCCACCAAGGAAAACAGGGAACCCCATGCATTTCCGAAAAGAGGACACCCGTGGGAATCCATAGAGGTATGATTTGCGCACATCGCCCCAGAATTTATTACCCAGACAGCACCGCAAAGTCCGAAATGTGGGGAAAAAAACGCATTTTCCGCACATTTAGCTCGGCGCACCCATCGAAACACGCCCCCAACAACACATGGCTTACCGTCCCGCGTTCCCACAGGTGTCCCAATGAAAACGGTACCTCACATGCGTGGGTGCACCTACCTGGCTGGCAAGGGGCAAGCCGAAAACGCAAGCAACCCCCAATCTGTTTGCAGAGGGGAATCTCAGCCATTCTGCCGACCGGCACAACATACAGATATGGGCCTCGGGTGTCCAAGCCACCAAGGAAAACAGGGAGCCCCATGCATTTCCGAAAAGAGGACACCCGTGGGAATCCGCAGAGGTATGATTTGCGCACATCGCCCCAGAATTTATTACCCAGACAGCCCCGCAAAGTCCAAAATGTGGGGAAAAAAACACATTTTCCGCACATTTAGCTCGGCGCAGCCATCGGAACACGCCCCCAACAACACATGGCCTACCGTCCCGCGTTCCCACTGGTGTCCCGATGAAAACGGTACCTCACATGCGTGGGTGCACCTACCTGGCTGGCAAGGGGCAAGCCGGAAATGCAAGCAACCCTCAGTCTGTTTGCAGAGGGGAATCTCAGCCATTCTGCCGACCGGCACAACATACAGATATGGGTCTCGGGTGTCCAAGCCACCAAGGAAAACAGGGAACCCCATGCATTTCCGAAAAGAGGACACCCGTGGGAATCCGCAGAGGTATGATTTGCGCACATCGCCCCAAAATTTATTACCCAGACACCCCCGCAAAGTCCGAAATGTGGGGAAAAAAATGCATTTTCTGCACATTTCGCTTGGCACACCCATCGAAACACGCCCCCAACAACACATGGCCTACCGTCCCGCGTTCCCAGACGTGTCCCGATGAAAACGGTACCTCACATGTGTGGGTGCACCTCCCTGGCTGGCAAGGGGCAAGCCGAAAACGCAAGCAACCCCCAGTCTGTTTGCAGAGGGGAATCTCAGCCATTCTGCCGACCGGCGCAACATACAGATATGGGCCTTGGCTGTCCAAGCCACCAAGGAAAACAGGGAATCCCATGCATTTCCAAAAGGAGGACACCCGTGGGAATCCGCAGAGGTATGATTTGCGCACATCGCCCCAGAATTTATTACCCAGACACCCCCGCAAAGTCCGGGGCACATTTCGGACTTTGCGGGGGTGTCTGGGTAATAAATTCTGGGGCGATGTGCGCAAATCATACCTCTGCGGATTCCCACGGGTGTCCTCTTTTCGGAAATGCATGGGGTTCCCTATTTTCCTTGGTGGCTTGGACACCCGAGGCCCATATCTGTATGTTGTGCCAGTCGGCAGAATGGCTGAGATTCCCCTCTGCAAACAGACTGGGGGTTGCTTGCGTTTTTGGCTTGCCCCTTGCCAGCCAGGTAGGTGCACCCACACATGTGAGGTACCGTTTTCATCGGGACACCTGTGGGAACGCGGCACGGTAGGCCATGTGTTGTTGGGGGCGTGTTTTGATGGGTGCGTCGAGCGAAATGTGCGGAAAAAGCGTTTTTTCGTCCGACTTTTCGGACTTTGCAGGGCTGTCTGGGTAATAATTTCTGGGCCGATGTGCGCAAATCATACCTCTGCGGATTCCCACGGGTGTCCTCTTTTTGGAAATGCATGGGGGTTCCTGTTTTTCTTGGTGGCTGAAGCAGCCCAGGCCTAAATCTGTCTGTTGCCTCCCCAAACCCTGTGGGGGGGATAGCAGTGTTTTAGGCTTTCCCCTTGGCGGCCAGGTAGGTGCACCCACACATGTGAGGTACCGTTTTCATCGGGACACCTGTGGGAATGCGTGACGGTAGGCCATGCATTGTTGGGGGCGTGTTTCGATGGGTGCGTCGAGCAAAATGTGCGGAAAATGCGTTTTTTTCCCGACATTTCGGACTTTGCGGGGGTGTCTGGGTAATAAATTCTGGGGCGATGTGCGCAAATCATACCTCTGCGGATTCCCACGGGTGTCCTCTTTTCGGAAATGCATGGGGTTCCCTGTTTTCCTTGGTGGCTTGGACACCCGAGGCCCATATCTGTATGTTGTGCCGGTCGGCAGAATGGCTGAGATTCCCCTCTGCAAACAGACTGGGGGTTGCTTGCGTTTTCGGCTTGCCCCTTGCCAGCCAGGTAGGTGCACCCACACATGTGAGGTACCGTTTTCATCGGGACACCTGTGGGAACGCGTGACGGTAGGCCATGTGTTGTTGGGGGCGTGTTTCGATGGGTGCGCCGAGCGAAATGTGCGGAAAATGCGTTTTTTTCCCCACATTTCGTACTTTGCGGGGGTGTCTGGGTAATAAATTCTGGGGCGATGTGCGCAAATCATACCTCTGCTGATTCCCACAGGTGTCCTCTTTTTGGAAATGCATGGGGTTCCCTGTTTTCCTTGGTGGCTTGGACACCCGAGGCCCATATCTGTATGTTGTGCCGGTCGGCCGAATGTCTGAGATTTCGCTCTGAAAACAGACTTGGGGTTACTTGTGTTTTAGGCTTTCCCCTTGGCGGCCAGGTAGGTGCACCCACACATGTGAGGTACCATTTTCATCGGGACACCTGTGGGAACACGTGACAGTAGGCCATGTGTTGTTGGGGGCGTGTTTCCATGGGTGCGCCGAGCGAAATGTGCGGAAAATGCGTTTTTTTCACCACATTTCGGACTTTGCGGGGGTGTCTCGGTAATAAATTCTGGGGCGATGTGCGCAAATCATACCTCTGCGGATTCCCACGGGTGTCCTCTTTTCGGAAATGCATGGGGTTCCCTGTTTTCCTTGGTGGCTTGGACACCCGAGGCCCATATCTGTATGTTGTGCCGGTCGGCAGAATGTCTGAGATTTCGCTCTGAAAACCGACTTGGGGTTACTTGTGTTTTAGGCTTTCCCCTTGGCGGCCAGGTAGGTGCACCCACACATGTGAGGTACCGTTTTCATCGGGACACCTTTGGGAACGCGTGACGGTAGGCCATGTGTTGTTGGGGGCATGTTTCGAGGGGTGCGTCGAGCGAAATGTGCGGAAAAAGCATTTTTTTCCCCACATTTTGGACTTTGCAGGGCTGTCTGGGTAATAAATTCTGGGGCGATGTGCGCAAATCATACCTCTGCGGATTCCCACGGGTGTCCTCTTTTCGGAAATGCATGGGGTTCCCTGTTTTCCTCGGTGGTTTGGACACCCGAGGCCCATATCTGTACGTTGTGCCGGTCGGCAGAATGTCTGAGATTTCCCTCTGAAAACAGTCTTGGGGTTACTTGTGTTTTAGGCTTTCCCCTTGGCGGCCAGGTAGGTGCACCCACACATGTGAGGTACCGTTTTCATCGGGACACCTGTGGGAATGCGTAACAGTAGGCCATGTGTTGTTGGGGGCGTGTTTCAATGGGTGCGTCGAGCGAAATGTGTGGAAAAGGCGTTTTTTTCCCGACATTTCGAACTTTGCAGGGCTGTCTGGGTAATAAAATCTGGGGCGATGTGCGCAAATCATACCTCTGCGTATTCCCACGGGTGTCCTCTTTTCGGAAATGGATGGGGTTCCCTGTTTTCCTCGGTGGCTTGGACACCCGAGGCCCATATCTGTACGTTGTGCCGGTCGGCAGAATGTCTGAGATTTCGCCATGAAAACCGACTTGGGGTTACTTGTGTTTTAGGCTTTCCCCTTGGCGGCCAGGTAGGTGCACCCACACATGTGAGGTACCGTTTTCATCGGGACACCTGTGGGAACGTGTGACGGTAGGCCATGTGTTGTTGGGGGCGTGTTTCGATGGGTGCGTCGAGCGAAATGTGCGGAAAAAGCGTTTTTTCCCCACATTTCGGACTTTGCAGGGCTGTTTGGGTAATAAATTCTGGGGCGATGTGCGCAAATCATACCTCCGTGGATTCCCACGGGTGTCCTCTTTTTGGAAATGCATGGGGTTCCCTGTTTTCCTCGGTGGCTTGGACACCCGAGGCCCAGATCTGTACGTTGTGCCGGTCGGCAGAATGTCTGAGATTTCCCTCTGAAAACAGACTTGGGGTTACTTGTGTTTTAGGCTTTCCCCTTGGCGGCAAGGTAGGTGCACCCACACATGTGAGGTACCGTTTTCATCGGGACACCTGTGGGAACACGTGACGGTAGGCCATGTGTTGTTGGGGGCGGGTTTCGATGGGTGCGTCGAGTGAAATGTGCGGAAAAGGCATTTTTTTCCCGACATTTCGGACTTTGCGGGGCTATCTGGGTAATAAAATCTGGGGTGATGTGCGCAAATCATACCTCTGCGTATTCCCACGGGTGTCCTCTTTTTGGAAATGCATGGGGTTCCCTGTTTTCCTCGGTGGCTTGGACACCCGAGGGCCATATCTGTACGTTGTGCCGGTCGGCAGAATGTCTGAGATTTCACTCTGAAAACAGACTTGGGGTTACTTGTGTTTTAGGCTTTCCCCTTGGCGGCCAGGTAGGTGCACCCACACATGTGAGGTACTGTTTTCATCGGGACACCTGTGGGAACGCGTGACGGTAGGCCATGTGTTGTTGGGGGCGTGTTTCGATGGGTGCGTCGAGCGAAATGTGCGGAAAAAGTGTTTTTTTCGCCACATTTCGGACTTTGCAGGGCTGTCTGGGTAATAAATTCTGGGGCGATGTGCGCAAATCATACCTCTGCGTATTCCCACGCATGTCCTCTTTTCAGAAATGCATGGGGTTCCCTGTTTTCCTCGGTGGCTTGGACACCCGAGGCCCATATCTGTACATTGTGCCGGTCGGCAGAATGTCTGAGATTTCGCTCTGAAAACAGACTTGGGGTTACTTGTGTTTTAGGCTTTCCCCTTGGCGGCCAGGTAGGTGCACCCACACATGTGAGGTACCGTTTTCATTGGGACACCTGTGGGAACGTGTGACAGTAGGCCATGTGTTGTTGGGGGCATGTTTCGATGGGTGCGTCGAGCAAAATGTGCGGAAAAGGCGTTTTTTTCCCGACATTTCGGACTTTGCGGGGCTGTCTGGGTAATAAAATCTGGGGCGATGTGCGTAAATCATACCTCTGCGGATTCCCACGGGTGTCCTCTTTTCGGAAATGCATGGGGTTCCCTGTTTTCCTCGGTGGCTTGGACACCCTAGGCCCATATCTGTACGTTGTGCCGGTCGGCAGAATGTCTGAGATTTCGCTCTGAAAACAGACTTGGGGTTGCTTGTGTTTTAGGCTTTCCCCTTGGCGGCCAGGTAGGTGCACCCACACATGTGGGGTACCGTTTTCATCGGGACACCTGTGGGAACGCGGGACGGTAGGCTATGTGTTGTGTTTGTGTGGTTTTCATAACGTTTTGACCCATTTGCTGGTGCCCTTTGTCTCACAACCCTTTCTTTTCCCAAATGTGACCTACATTTAGTCGCTGCTTTAGCCACCATGCACTTTTGTAACCTGCACAAGTCACCTACCCTTGAAAAGGTCTGCCTGTGCTCTTTCAAAAAATGTATGGCTGCCGTTCCTCACCACATTGGTTTTCCCAATTTACACATGCTAAGTGCGTCTGGTCAGGCCGTGAGCGTAAAACTCCTGTGTACCATGGCTCAGTGTTTGGCTTGTGGTATTGCTTGTTTTGTAAAAACACTACAAAAATTGTATGCTCTCCTAACTGCAAGAGTCGGGGGAATGTAGCGGAGCATTGCTTTTCTCAAAATTCATAGAAGCCATTGCCGTACCAAGCCAACCATGTCCAACACATACCTTTTTTTTCAGTCATTTTCCCGCTTTTCCCCCATTCGATGGCAGTTTCCCCTACCAAGTTGTTGCCTGACCTATGCAAATCACCCCTTCCTAAACTTGGAATTTTGTCTACTTTTCAGAAATATATGCCTTTCTGTCTTCCAATTTGGCTTTCCTGCCCTTTTCTTCCATTCCGTCCATGCATGTCCAATTGGCAAAAATGGCAAAAATCGCCTACCTCTCACAAAACGGTTGATAACCACATCAAAATAATTTTTTTCCATTTCCACTCAACCTGTTTCTGAAAGCCACGAAATTGGGGAACTCAGCACAGCAAACCATTTGTTCCTAGCTCTTACAAGGAAAAAACCACAGGCTTCTTTGTACATCATTTTATTGGCATTTTTTGAAAAAACCCAAAATTTTCGCACTTTTTCCTTATTTTCTCTCACCCCCTACAGCAACCTGGGATTCCTGGGTGGCGTCACGACCGCCTACATGTGGGAAAAAAAGGAGCCAAATTTGGCCGAGATATCTCATGTAACAAAAAAGTTACAAGCCATTGAATGGCCACATACCAAAATCACCAAAAAAGGCCCTGGCACTGGGGAGAAATACCCATAGCACTTAAAGGGTTAAAATAGATTTTATTGATGTTGATAGTGTTGATAATGTATTGGTATATAATATCAAGGTAGAGGTGTTTTTGTGTGTTGTTAGAGTAGTTAGTTAGGATTTTTTAACGGTAAGTAGCGAGTAGATTGAGATTGTGTGTTGTGAATGTGAGTTAGGAGGGTTAGTGTTTTGACATTGTGTGGAATTGTGAGGGAGGGGTCAAAAGGGGGAAATAAAGGTGGGAGTGTGTTGAAACAGTGACTATTGAAAATTATTGGTAAGTTGGGTTTTTATTGTTAGAATGGAAGACACTCCCATTATATATTTGTGCAAGTTGCTTCGCCAATATAAACGAATCATTTGAAATTATCATGTACAATTGATGAAAGATGCGGCTGGCAAAATGGTCCAGCCATGGCCCCAAGATGGCACACACAGGAAGCATCTGATGCAGCATATGCACACATATCTGCACGACACACACAACAGAAAGAAATTACAGAGCAGAGTAAGCATACTCGGCTTATGGAAGATGTTTGAGGAAGAGGAGCTGATCAAAAAAGCAAGTAAAACTAGATGAGACAATGAAGACCGTGTGAAACCCACAGTGCCTCCTTTCCCTCAACCATGTCCTCCGTAAACGACTGTGTCAGGATTATATCCATTACAGGGTGATGCAGGTTATAGCAATCCCCAATATGTGACCCTGGAGGTGGAAGGTAATAACAAGAAAAGGAAAAAGGAAGGTGGATCAAAAGGCAATTTACCAGAGTGAGTAGAGCACAATAAAATATTTAGCTTAGAAGTGCAGTAAAAAGAAGCAAATAAAGAGTTGAAAAGAGTGAGAAGCATAAGGGGAGGAGAACAAGAAGCAGCAGTGGTACCAGACAAATGGGTAGGAGCACAGATATGAGGATAAGGTGAACAGTAGGACTCTGTGATCTTCTGAGCTTGCCCATTTTTTTGGCTGAAAGGCTTCCTTAGATACAATATAAAAATCCATGAGGGAGAAGAACCATGTGGGGACAAGTGCAATCTTTTATAGCAGTATTGCAAGAAAAAGGCACAGGCAGCAGAATACATTGTTGGGGACATTGTTGACTTCAGATGCAAATGACCGGTTGGCATCATGGGCAATTTCCAGATTACAGACATTCTGAAAACTAGTCAGTGTTTAATCATTCCTTTAAAGTTAAATCACCCATAAACGATTGATGGAGCCATATCTGGCATGATATGCTCATGGAAAAGGGCACTTAAGTATGAAAGAAATGAATAGTGAAAATATATGAACAGGTGCATTTCTTTCAGCTCCTCTAGAAAGAACAATGCAGAGCTCTCAAAAAAGCCACCATCTCTAAAGACATGTTTGTTTTACCTGGGTAGCTGCACCCCAGGTCAGTGCTTTTTTTTTTTTTACTCTTTATTTATCTTATTCAAACAGTACATGCAAGATATAACACATTTAAACTAAACATAAAGTACAATATATCTCAACACGTACATCTTTTAGAATTTGTCATACCCCAGGAAATTCAATAAAGAGATATTCATAGATCAAAGAAACTCATATACACTGTACAAAAGACAAATTCAAATTTACCAACATACAAACACTAAACATACATAACATAACAAAAACATACACTAGAACAAACAGCACAAACACTGATACAAGTAAACATTCACTTAGAGTAATCGTTCATATATGCAATGTACCATTACAATATAAATCATAAAAGATCTCCACAAGATCCAATACGCCTCTTCTTTACCCTTCCTCTTATACATGACTAACTCAAAATCTGATAAAATCACCACATCATTAATCCATTCTTCCACCTTTGGCTTCTTCCTTGTCTTCCAATCTTTCAAAATCTGTTTCACTGCTATCACCAATATCCTATTTATCCAAGAACCAGATAAACGAGCCGTCAAACAGTATTTGCCAAAAGCTAAACCTGAAATGACCCTCTTGGACATTTAATAGAAAGCGTCATATCCAATCTGTTAAGGACTTCACACCACAATGTGACTACTCTGGTGCAATACCATAACATATGAAGTAAATCTCCATTATCCCTACCACATCCCCAACATAAATTGTCAGTTGTTAATCCTAAATCACAGATTCGCACTGGCGTCCAATAAAGCCGTCCCAAAACTTTCTGGTGAATAAGTCAAAGCTTAAGATCTAATCCACTACTATATCCAGTACGCCAAACATATTTCCAGACTTCCTCAGTCATAGAATAACCCAAATCTGAATCCCATTTCCGTTTCAGGACATTCCATGATTCCAAGTTGGAATTATTCTCTGGCATAAGCTTCAAATACGTGGAAACATTACGTGGCAATAGACAAAATACATTCCATCCTGCCGATTCTTGTTCTACCGGATTGGACAACATACCAAACACCCTGATCAAAAAACATTGAAGCTGCTTATATCTGCTTTCCTCCTTCCCATCTAATCTAAACAAAGTCTGAAGTTCTTGAAAAGTCTTCAATTGTCCATCCTGCATCAAATCCCCCAACGACAAGATCCCCCTTGAAATCCAACTATGCCAACACAATGTCTTATTATCAATTTGTATTGCCAGATTATTCCATACAGATGCCTTATAGTTCAAAAAGACATTTCCATCAAAATTACGCAACCACCATAACATCACATCTCTAGCAATTGTAACAGTCAGTAATTTAGCAGATCCCCTCTGTAACTTCCCCATAGAAAAAATATTCTCCAATCTAAATTGCAACAAGGTCAGTGCTTTTTTAGGCTTCTTCCTTTGGTAAAATCGAGATAGTTACAGAATTGCGTTTTTAGTCTTTGAATGCTTTGTTTACAGTTGGGTTTATGATTCCTTCTCTAGGTGGGTGATTAGGTCCCAAAGCATCCTCCCTCTTCTAAGAAGTGAAGGACTTTTGGAGAACCTAGATGATGCCCAGACCTCTCTTTTGGGGGACCTGGACACTAATATCACCAAAGCTACTGCAAGTTTCACTTTTGGAGTCTGGCAGCACTGAACAAAGAAGGCCAGTACCCACTGTGACTAAATGAGGTCCATGGGGCTGAGAGATTGGTCACAAATACATGTTGTTTGTCACCAGCGCTCCCCTATGGTGCTAACCAAGGGGTTTTAACACATTCTTAACATTACTGTGTTCATATATCCTTTTAATTTTCCCAATGTTTTATTCAAAGGTTTTTTTAAATCTTTTTATTATAATGAACTGTTTTAGATGGTATGCCCTTTACTGTTTGTATTATATCTGCTTATCACAAAAGACTCAACCAGTTGAAAGTACAAATACAATCTAAATCTAGAATTGTGGATAGTTTGTGTGGATAATATTAAAATCTTTTGTTTCAATTCTATCAGGTTCCCATCGGCCCAAATCCTTTCAATTTTTCTTAGCAGGAACAAATGATGACCCTTCATCCATTTCAACGTATTGTACTAATGTGGGTAATTTTGGATCCCAGCACATGAGGGAAAGTTAGCATTTATTGAGTTTGGGCGAACTAAGCCAGTGTTAAGTTTACATTTGTTTAATGTGTTGTTTGTCTATCGTGGACACTCTTCTGGAACTTCCAGTTTCTGACTTGGTGAGTATGTTGTTTTTGCACACTTTATGAAAAGAGGTATTGCCAACATTCCTGCTTGGGTGCAGGAGGTGAGATTAGTTCAAAATGCAGTCAGTAGATGATCAACTGTCAGTGACTCCACCCAAACTCTGCGTCTGACCTCTAGAATTGTTTCTATCCTCAATCTTGGTTTGAATTTTGCTCTTTAAAATGCATGTGCTGCACATGCTAATGCTGCAGTTATTTTAGATTGTATTCAATTAAATAATTTGACCTTAACCTGTATTGCTGGAACGTGGTTTTCAGGCAACAGTGTATCTGTTTTTTCTTCTTTAGGCCCCCTAACTATTTCATTAAATGGATGAATCACCCTATACAAAAATGGGGGTTGCTATTATTTTTAGAAACAATTTAAAATATTGCTATGCCCATCTTTGATTCTTGGGATAATACTGCTGATTTCTTATTCTTTCACCTTGTTCTTAACAATTCTCCCACTGCCAGAATTTTACCACCTAGATTGCGGAATAATTTTTTGGATGCTGTAGATCAATGTTCAGCTCATCAGGTCCATTCTTTTAACCATCTGTTGATGTTGGGGTACTTTAATGTTTGGACACATTGCACCAACTATTTAGAAGCAAATAGATGTGACAACATTCTCATGGTCGCCATAGTCTGGCAAACAAGCCATCACATCTAAAAGAGTCATTGTTTAGATCAAGTGCTCTTTGGAGAGTGTTTTTCTTTTAGAATGGATAGCACATGTCAGGAAACCTGGACTAAAGACTTGATTAAAAGTTTAAAATTTGTATTTTTTACTTTGTGAGGACGTTCGAGATTAGTTTCCTGACATGGCATGAGCAGGAACCAAAAGAAACATTTGTCTGCTCACTTTAAGACTGTCTCTCTGATTGTTTGATTAATGATGGAAAGTTATCATGTGATCTCATTTTATTACACATCAAACTTCTTTCCAGAATCTTTGTGCTCTTAGGGCCACATTTGCGGATCTGAAGAGTCATGAAAATCTTGTTTCCTTGGTTTGCTCTCCAACTTAAAAAAACTTAAGAGTTCACTTCAGAAGTCCGAAAAGAATTGATGAAAATCGAAATCTGTTGACATTTTTTTCTCAGTAAGGCAAATCTAAAGATGTATAAAATAGCGATCTTTGATGCCAAGAATCTTTTGTACAATCTAGGATTGAGAAAGCTTTAAAAAACCTTGGGATTATTTCAAATTGTTGAATCTTTTTTTTAATTCCTTCATGTGGCCCACTGTTGCTTCCTTCTACCCATGATTATTCACAGGTATTACATTTGTTTTTGTTTTTTTAAATCTCACCGGTCCTTCAAAACTCTTGCATCTCCTTCTTTTTTATTTTAATTATTTTAATTTTAAAACAAGTTTCTTCTTTTGATATTATTTTGCTATTGAAGGCCCTATGGCCTACCTGTAGACCATAGGGCGCCCTTTCTGTGTTCATAGCTAGATCTCATGCTGTGTGGTTAGCTAGTTCTTTTACAGAGTTTATAAACAAAACATTCCTTAAAGCAGTCATAGCTAATTCACTTAAAAAATAGACTGTTAACCACACTTTTTGAAGAAACCTTCTCTGACTCTGTTGTCCTGATCCACTATCATCCCATTTCCGATGTACCCTTGCTCTAACAAATCTTGGAACAATTTGTCACTGTGAAACTTCAGCATTTTATGGAAACACACGGATTGCTGGATGTTTATCAATCAGGATTCCTTCCTACATGTTGCACTTTAGTGGTGGTCTGGCAGGGGTGGACTGGCCAAAAGCGAACTCTGGAGATTTCCTGGTAGGCTTCTGCAGCTTGGGCTTCTTTTGTGAAGTAACCTATTTTATTTTTAAATGTTATCATAGGAAAAGGGTTGGGCTTGTTGAAAATGTGTAATACAGGGCCACTTTGAAAATGATTGCCAGGGCCTCTTTTGGTTCCCAGTCCAACCCTAGGTCTGGGATGACATCTTGTCAAATGATGATTGGGGGATCGTACTTTAATGGTGATGCTTGACCATCCAGCTGCATTTGACATGGTAGATCATATGTTGATGCTTTCTAGATTTTCTTATACTATTGGAGTTTAAAATCAAGTTGTTCCAATCATTTCTTTCTAATCGATCTCAGCTCAGAAAATCTATCTGGGCCCTTTTCTGTCTTGGCCGCATGAATGCGGAGTGAATCAAGGCTCCCCTTTGTCCACCTTGTTGTTTAATGTGTACATCCGCCCTCTTCTAACTCTTCTTGCTAAATATAGACTTTCATATCATCGGTACGCTGATGATACACTTTTTATTTTAAAATCAGTGGGTAAGTAGAGGGTTTTTAAAAAACGTGTATTCATGATTTAGAATGACTGATGCTTTTGAGTAGCCTTCATTTCAGTCCTAATAAGAATGATTTGGTCCTCCTCAGTCCTAAATATAAGCTTATGACTCCTGTCCTCCACCCCATCTGCCCTCATTGTTTGGCCTTCCCATGATCAACACAAAGTAAAAGATCATGGCACCATTTCACAAGCAGATCTGGGGATGTCCTCACAAATTGGGGAAGATATTAAAGCAACCTTCCACAAGCTACAGCTGCTTCATTGGATTCAAACTTTTTGTACCTAAAGAGGATCATAGCATCATTGTTGGGTCCCTCATTAACACTAATCCAGACTATGCCAAGGCCCTCTACGCCAATCATTCTGAAGAGCAGCTTGATTGATTGCAACGGGTCCAGGAGGCAGCTCTGTGTGAGGTCTGCTGGTTTGACTAAATTTGATAAAGTTTCTTTATCAAGACAATTACTTCACTGGCTCCCAGTACACTGCAGGCTCTCTTTAAAGATCCTCGGCTGGGTGTCCAAAAGTTCTCATGAGCTAGCCACTAAGCATGTGGTATCCAAGATCACCCACTATAAACCACCCAGGTGGATTAGCTTTGAACATCGTCTTCCTTCTGGCTATCCCGAGATCCAGATTAAATAACATCAGTGATCATATTGTGAATGACATTTGTACCGTGGATGTGGAAGAGGCTATTCGCAAGATAGAGCAACATCTGCCTTTCTGCAAAGTGTAAACATTTGATCTGCTTTGTTGAGGACTGTTTTATATCTTTTTCTCTGCCTGCATTGGTTCTACCTTTGCTCCTAGATGCACTTAAGTCTGCCCAGTTTTGCACATTAATAAATGCTTCAAATTCAAAGTCACTGCCAGGACTTCAATGCTTTGCTATGGAAACTAGGAAATGTATGCATATAGCTGGGGCACAAGGATGTGGTCCTTTGTGTGTTCATTAGAGGGGTAAATGACAGGGGGAGAATGATAACGTTCTTCTAATGTGGAAACATATTAAGTGCTGACATCAATAAACAGGTGACCACAAAAAATTAAAAGAAACGTCACAAAGTAGAGGATTAAGGACCTGATTCACAGAGTATTTTTCAATGGGATTGCATCATTATAAAAGGCTTCTGTGAATCAGGCCCTCAAACTGCAGGATCCAGTGTTTGCATAGCTTGTCCCATTCTTAACAGCCCAATTCGCTAAACAAATTACACCTCAGCTGCGCCCATCCAATCTGTGTGGCTGGCAACGTGCAATTCCTATTATGCGAGACCTGTCATCTCTTCCCGCGCCTTACACGAGGCCTTTGCTTTGAGACACCCACCAGAATCTGTTTTAGCAATTTAGATGAATGTTTCCTAGCTGATAATTACAGTGAAGCTAATTACCCAGTGTCACTTCATATTTATGTGGTAATTAAAACACCAAACACCCAGAGCCCATAAATCAGGAATGCAGCAAAATCGTTACAATATTATTCCTGCACAACCACAAATACTGCTGATCACACAATGCTGCACTTGATACACCCCTATCATTGATCTGCGGAAAGATGGTTCTCTATGCAGCAAACACTTCGCTCGCCTGGCTTCCCACAACAAACCAGGCTTTTTAAGTTCATTCCAGTCTCGTTTTATGCTAGGAGAAAGTTCCACATCGAGGACCATCAGCTCCAACACGTATATGTGCCAGCCGCCATCTCCTTGTAATGTCTCCTTTGTCCGTTTCTTTGTTAAGGGAGTTAAAAGGCACCCGAATCCCAGTGGCCCTGGATTCCTGTTCCATGCTCCCGATCAAGTAAAGAAACGAATTGTATTTTTTTGTATTTAATGTTTTATATAGTGCCTTAACGCAAGGTGCTTTACAGTTAACAACAAGAACACATTAAACATGGAACAGTAGGAGCAATAACAGTAAACATGAATCAAACCAGAAAATCGGCATGTAGAACAATTTGCATGAGAAAAGGAGAAAGGAGAGGAAGGGGGTGGGGAAGGAGGGAAGAGGGAGAGAAAGTAGTGAATAAAGTGAATAGTAGGAGGAAGGAGAATTTAGAAGAGAAGAGGAAAGATAAAGAGAACAAAAAGAAGGGTACTAGATGGAGGGAGAGAAAGGTGAGAGGGGGAATGATGTCAGGGAGGGGAAACTAAAATACGGTACTCCATGTATGTGCCTGGCCAATGGCAAATGGCATAACAATAAATCCGTCAGGATTTTGTCTCACCATTGCACAGAAAAAATACATGTATAATCCAAAGGGATGCATGCATATATACCCGCATCAAAATTAGATGGGTGCAGAAATGCTAGGATACTTTCTGGCCAGATCTGGAATAAGAGGTGGAGTGGACTTAACGCTTCATCCCCCAGCTCCATGCAGAAACTGACAATAAAATGGCATGGAACAAATCTTACAGGTGGAATAAACTAAGCTCCGGACGTTTCAACATAGGCGTAAAAAGACCCCTATGGAGGGTCATTGGGTTGTTGAGTTGTTTACAGAAGTTTGTGTAGCCTAATTGTCGCAGGTTCACATCTATGCATGCCCTACTCAGCCTTTCATCATTCTGAAGTTGATAAAATGGACATTTTGGTTAGTAGTCCTAAATGGAGTCGACAGCTCTACAAAAAGTCAACATCTGTGGTAGTAAGTGTTTTATAACAAGCATCAGCAGTGCCAACAGTTTGGGCTTTTGTGCACAAGCCAAAAATGTTGCCTTTGAAAATGCTTATTTTGTCCTCCCTTTGTTTCCACCTCTTTGTCTTGTCGCGCTTAGAAACACTAGTGTACAAGCGCGTTATAAATGCCACTTCATATCATATCATAGACACACAGAGTGCTTCTAAATCGAGTGGCTGAAGAGAGACTTGCTTTGACCCCAGAACTGTGTTTACTACTCCAATTAAGTTATTAATTTTCAGAAGACTGCTTTGAACAAACATGCCCAATCTTCACGTTCATAAACAAGCATTGTCAAAAATGAGTATGTATTGGTTGCGCTTAACAGGTATTTTACTGTTAAGGTGGGTACTGTGACAAATAAAATGAGTAGAGAACCCAGTTTACGTTACTCAGTGGCGTTTCATGCTTGAATCACTGTAACAGACTTATTCCAAATATAACCTTCTATGGTCATTCTTATGTTCCCAAAATGCTGTTTGCTTTTATGCAAATCTCCAAATCTCCATTCTCTTGTAGGTGCCTCCCTGCTGCACTTGATTCAGTTCCTTGAGGAGAAAGCGTGATGCTGAACCTGGGCCACATCCAGATCACTCGAACCATTCCCACCTTCTCCCGCCTACATGGTAAATCTGGTCAATTCTATTACTGCCTATTTGAGTTTGTACAGTTTAAAAAAGGTGAGTGATCTTTCCTTAGTTGAAATACATGCCATCTAGCTAAGCATAATGAAATGTGATCACTGTTTTAACTGATTTCCTTTTTAGGGTGACATAAGGAGTACTGCAGGATGTATTTCCAAGTATTCTGAAATAAAAGGCTTAGCTGATGGCAGAGTGGCAGCAGCATTCCCTTAACTACTGTGATTAAGTTTCCTGCTTACGTATAATCTCCACTCACCGAGATGAAAACGGGTTATTGTGTACATGGAGATTCGAAATTGTTGGCTGTGTCAGTGACGGTTGTTGGTCATTGAGCTGAAGAAAAATTAAGAGGCTCTTGACCGGCACCCTCTGGTAATAGGGCCAGTGTTTTCAGCCGGTATTTACCGAACGTTTGAAGGTAAACAAACAGTCTCAGTCCAAACGCAATGCTGCCAAAACTCTGCAACAGCTCCACTCATTCTTGCATTTGAGTGCCTCTTTTGGAATCCTATATAGCATTATGCTTTATCGACAAAAACTGACAGAAATGCCTTTACATTTGAAAGGATCTAGGCAGGGATCTCACGGCTATCGCATTATGCTGTTTGATAGGAATTTAAACGATGCCTACGATAAAACAATCCTTTAAATTGAATATAAGGAGTGCGACTGCCCACTGATAGAATATGTACCTGCCTGTTTCTCGATTACAGACACATTTCCCAATGCATGAGCCCCAGAACTTTCAGAGACGCAGTTCACTCTTCATAACCGTAACCTTAATCAAATTAAAAGTAAACCAGGGAACCAGATTTCCATCTGTAGGTAAACAATAGCTGTGCTTACCAAAATGAAGAATACATATAGGCAAGCCATGTTAGCTCTCTGTGCATGCAGTGGGTGTGAGGGGAGGAGGGAGCCTGTAAGCTCGACAGTCCCACAACGCTGACCTGTGACACACCCACCATCCATTCTGCGAGCAACGAAGGAGAGTCAGTTACAACGTCCAGCACAATGTTTTCATGCGGTTCAACAGTGAATGCAGCAGTATTCTGGAAAGGAAGGTTTGTGACTCACAGCTATGGGTCAGTTACTAAAGAAACCGAAATTTTGATACTTAATTAACACAAAGGTTTTTGGATCTGTTGACGCTTAAAATTTGGAAATGTATTTTCATGAATACAGATTCTCTTTGGAAAAGTAAAATGTTTTCAAAATATAAACAAAATGTTCTTATAACATGTAATGAAAAATGAACATTATTTTTAAGCCCTACATTTAAAAACAAATGATTTGGTTTTGGTGAATCAAGGATTTTCCTCACAAGCTAACAATTAAGTGCATCTCCAATATGTCAGCCAGCATGGAAGAGCTCAGAGCTCAAAGAGTTCCTGTGCAGAGAACTTGTGGCCGAGGAACAGCAGGAAGGGGTGGGATTAGCCATAAGGATTAGCAAGGCAAGGGGCAAAGAATGGGTGGGCGTATAGCAAAACAAGAGTGTATCCCTCCTAAATGTTATTTGTGTGTGGCCCTTGTCAGAAGCCATCGTCTCTATGTATATACGAATCGGTATTGAATGCAAAAGTTTGAGATTTATAGTTGCCGCACAGCAATATCTAATAGCCCAAACTAAAAACAAAAGTAGTGTTTATTATAAATCTGCATAATATAATCCACTTTAAAATAGAAGATCAGTCATCAACAGATAAAGATGCATTTTTAAATCCTTCAAAAATGTATTACTTCAGACCCTTGACCACAAGTAAACCTATAACACAGGACTAAATTATGTTCCACATTTGGTTGGGAATTAACGTGATGACTTAATAAGTTGGTCTTTTCCCAATTGTACTAATGTACAATACTAATTTTAACACAGAAGCGTTATGTCCTGAACTATTAGTAACAACGAGTTTACATAAAATATGACGTTTCCAATAGATAGGTGTAAAAGAGGTGAGATGACCGGTATTTAACCAAGGTTCACCCCTGTGGCACTTCAACATTATGGGGCAGAGAGTAGAAATGTGTTATGTGGCACACAAGTCGTCACTATATATATATATATATATATTCAATGAAAAAACTTTGTTAAAAGTGATGTTATGGTTAAGTTGCGCTACTAAAAACCTATCAAATGATCAAATTCAGTAAAAAAACTTTGTTAAAGGGACGTTATGGTTCAAAGAAAAACCGAAAAACCCCTGAAATTCGGCAGTTATGGTAAGATAACTTTATATACATGTAACATAGAACATACTGAACCCCTAACTAGTGATTTCGATGTCCGCGGTGTTGGGTGTCCTGACCCACGTTTGGACTATTATGCTGCAAAATTTGGTGCTGTGGGCTTAGGAAATCCAAGAGGGCGGAAAAGCCCACATTTGCACCAGAATCCTAGAGAACCGTGCAGTTTTGCGCACAGCAAAGTGGTCCCCTGACCTGCCACCCACCAGTGCAAGCATGACGTCCCAGGAGTGCCATGAGTGAAATGTGTGCCAAAGTGAAAACAGCAGTGCCGGTTGGCTAAAAAAAGAGCTTTAAAATCACCTTTGTTTCCCTGAATGCAAGCTCAAAATGCCTATTTTAAACATCACAAGATATTCAAAAATCTCAATGAACACCAGCAGACATTTGGCAGAATGTATTCTTGTGTGCATACAAAATCTGGAAAGATGAAGAGCCCAAAACAATGTTTATAACAAAACTGGCTGAGCTGTGGATGTCAGCAGCTTAAGTTGAATGGACAGAAAGCCACTAAAATCGAAATGTTTAAAATAAATGAGTGACCTACTTTTGAGTGTAACATAGGTTGCAACTGTTGAATGTCATAGTTTTGAACTTAGAATCAGCATTCTAGCTGCATGTGCAAAAATTGTGAGTTTGATTTGAATGAAGAAAAACTGGGAACAAAAGTGACATTTAGCTGAAGCCTGGCTTAATGAAACTGGATTCTGCCTGACAACTACCCCCGACAGGAGAGGGAATTCAGCAGCTGTGATCCCAGGCCTGGCTGCATCCTGCTGCCCCTGCCAAAAGGAGATGACACCTCTCTGATTGAATTAGGGGAGTGGCACCTGGGGACTACAGGAAACCAAACAAAGCACTGTCCCTGGCTCAGGCAAATGTTATATTGGGGGGGGTCGTAAAATGGCTTCCTCTTGGGAGAAACTGGGAGGGGCAGTGCCTGTGAGAGCAAGCTGAGCTTGGGGGAAGTGGATAAACCAGAAATTCCACCATGGGCTTTGGAAAACCACACCCCTTTGGGGCCAGAGCATGATTTTAAAAAGATGGATAATTCATAGTGTGGACTTGTAAAAATTATATAAATAACATCATCATTCTTGTGATTTTTCTGTGCACATTTTAAGAGGTGTTAGGACCCTGTGGTATGTTCTTGGGGATAGTAGCGGAAAAAAGGTTGTTACTCCAAATGTATGCATGTTAAAAATCTGACACTTTATCATCTGAAACCCATATCCCTGGTGCACATTTGTGTAAAATCTGGAAAGGTTTAGAGGTCGTTTTCTGGATGAAAAGGGGAGAATTCTGTCATAAATGGACACAACATCGTACAAAGACAGGGATCGGATGGTTTGGTGCTACAGAAAATATGCTAACTGGACCTATAATATTAGAAAAATGGTACATAGATAAATATGTATTTGGGTCACAAATAGATTTGTGTGCAATTTGACAAGGGGAGGTTCCTCTGACCATAAAACCTACAGCATCACTCTGACACTCCATTTCTTTCCCCCAATCAAGGGAGAGAGGAAATCTTGGCCAATGATAAGTGAGAGGGGCAGGCTTAGCTAGGCCCAGGCACACACCCATTTTCAAAACACATAAAAGGAACATTGAAACCCAGGTAGAGACATTCACTTTTCACTTTCTTGCGGGACGCTTTGCCGGGAGACTCCAGACTTCAAATCCAGAACTCCAGGGATCCAGAACTTTACTTCAGAACTTGTAGGAGAGAGGCTAACCCACAAGCTGGGTTCTCTTCAGCAGGCCTCAGAAATCATTTGCAAACTATTCAACCGCCGGGCTGTGCGGTTTGCTGCTTGCTAAGAATCCACTTGATCCAGACCCGCAGAACCAGAGACCGCTGTATCCCGAACCGCTAGCAGAACCGATAACAGAACCGGAGACCCAGAGACCAGATCGCTGTGAAGAACTGCTAGCAGAAGTCCAGCCATTCCTGACTCGATCAGTGACGAAGTCGCATTCCTGTCCAAAATCGAGTGTGAGTACCCAGCTAGCACTGCGCCAAAACCAATCTCTTAGTTTAAAATAATCTAATCCAAACTATTTTAGCCTATTAGAACTGCCTCCTAAAATCGTGTCATTCTGTCATTTTTAAAACTGAAAACTGTTCTGTCATTCTGAGATTTAAAATTTAAAATCCGAAAAACGACCTTTACTAAATCGGCCGTATCTCCTGAACCGTTTGTGCTAGGAACGAGATTTAACTTTCATCTTAAAGCTAAGATTCCAGGCTTACCTAGAATTCCTACTCCTTATCGTGCCTCCGTAATTGCACTCAATGCACGCGACTAAATTGCCGCGATTTGACATTTTGCTTAATTTCAGCCACGTGTAAAAATATTTGTCCTTGATTTCCTTGCTGAAATTTGTGTGCAACCTGACAATCATTCATAGAGCATTGCTAAAGTGATCCTGAATTAATTTAAAATATCTCTCACCTACCCTGAACCTCCTATAGGGAATTAAAAGCATTTTTCGCATATTTTTCACTTAATTGCAACCACATCAAAGTATATTGCCTGTGTTTAAGACTCCCACCTGTTTTCCTCTAAGCTTGCTAGGGGGGAACTGAATTATATTTGATTGCATTGCTGAGAACTGTGTGCTTTCCTTCCATCTCTTTTCCTTGCATAAGGGGGGGGGGTGAATTGTCAAAGAAAAGTGATTACATTGTCTTTTGTTGAAGTCATATCAAGTTTATTTTCTGTACTGCATTTTCATTCATCATTGCATTGTCCTTGAGGCCATAAAAGCATTCTCAGCTACTTTATCCTCGCTATATCACTTCTAAGCCATCAAAAAGAGTGTACCACTGTAACATTATCCATTGTTGATCACTATCACCTTCACAAGTGTGCTATCAAATATTAATTTACTATAAAAGTGTGATAGATATATATTGTTTAATTTTCAAATAAACCTTTTAATTTGCAAAACACACCTACTTCTTGGCTCAGTGAGGTCAGGGGGATTCTAAGAGAGGGGTGTTATATAAGGGTTGTCATCCAGAGTAAACGAACTGGACATAAAAATATATCAATAAGGGTTTCCCTCAGCATCCCAGACTAGGCATTGACTTAGCTGTAGTGTTGAATTGAATCCGCTTACAAAGTGGGGGCTCGTAGCCGGAGATTCTGGATTAGACTTACCACTTGTGCAGCTTAATACAGTGTGCCAACTGACCGGATACACATATCCGGTTAGATCACCACGCTGTTTTACACTGTGAAAGCACTCCTCAAAGGAACGCTCTAAGGAAACGGTCTGTTTTGCAAAATAAAATACAAACTTCTGTAAGTCAGGAAGGAACTCAAATTCCAGAATGACGACACTGGTAGACATCAAAATAGCCAGAGAGCACTTCTTACATAAGCTATTTGTGAGAGGTTAATGGACTGAGCAATTACTCAAAAGGTCACTGCAACTGGGTTAGATATCTGGAGAGATCAGGGTCCCTTACATGTGGCCCTGAGCGAACTATACATGGCTCCTAAAGCTAAAGATGAACACGACAAGAAGGTTAGGATAGCGGCATATTTGTATCTATATATGGGAGCCATGCAGGACAAATGTGCTGAAGGCCAAGATCTGGCAAGTAGGCAACTGTTGGCATTAGAGAAGGCCCAATCTGACCTGGTCTCTTCTGTGCAGAGGAGCCAGGAGTCAGAAAATGATAGTAGGCAGTATATCATTAAAATAAAAGAGGACATGAATATAATGCAACAGGAAAAGACAGACCAGGATACCAGAATTCTGGCTTTGCAGAAGGAGCACCAAGACAGTTTGGACTCCTTACTGCAGAACCAGAAAAAGCTCGAGCAACAGATCAATTTCAACAGGGCATGCACAGAGCAGGTAGCCACCCTGCAAATCCAACTAGACAGAGAGAAAGAGGAAAGCAATACATTGATTTTGAAGGACCTGGATACCCAGGCAGAGTTTGATGAAGAACGCCAGAAAACTGGTGCCTTTCAAAGGCAGAGGGACACCTGGCATCACAAATGCAGGCTCTTGGTCAGGAAAGGGATACCTTAGGCCAGGAAGTCTGCCATTTAAAAAGAAAAATTGAAGAAAATCACTTGGCCCTCCAGGGGCTGGGTGACCTCCAAAAAGAGCATCAGAACTTGTTAGAGCACACCAGGAGGGTGGAGGATGCTCTGGCAAGAAAGGAGCAGGCCAATAGGGACACAGCTCAGGAGGTAACCCTCCTTCAGCAGAGACTGGCCCAGTACTCCAGGACCAATCAGGAGGCACAGAGAGAAAATGAGGCTCTCTGTCAGCACAATGATAGGCTCCAGCAACAGGTAGCCATGCAGGAGAGACTGATAGAGTCTAGTAAGGCCTTAACTGAGGAACTGAACGCGCAGGCTCTTGCATTGCAACAGGGAGCAGGGGCTGACAGAGATGAAGTTCGCTGGGAAAGGGAAACACCTGTACATAACCTCAGAAGCCCTAGTACCAGAGGCCTTCATCTCTCTCAGTCCCTGGACTCTGCCACCCCCATGTTCCCTGGCGCGTATGAGCACAGGGCCACAGGAATGGCAGATTACTATCCAGCCAAAGGTATGGGGCTCATAGGTCAGTACCACCCAGGAATGGATGGGCGGGAACCCGGGTATGGGCACCTAATTACAGTGCAATTCAGTGGGGAACCCCAGGAAATTAGGTCCCCTAAGGGCATCCTAAAAACCTCTGCCCAAATAGGTCACCGGGGGAGGGTACCCATCAAATCCTGGTAGCAAGGAGGGATCTGAAGACTCCTCTGAGCATCACAGTACATAGGAGACCAGGTCCCTACATTCTGCCAGCTATTCCCAGGCTCGCAGAATCCGGGAAAACCTTGAAGATCATATGGGCACCTCTGGGAGCAGTGCTTCTGAATCAGAGGATGAATGGACCAGGGTTACCCGAACCAAAAAGGCCAATAAGGTGAAAAGGGCCTTGCTTAAGGACCCCTTAAAACAGATTAAGGCAATCAGGAGTGTCATCACACCTTATCATAAGAACGCCAAGTATTCTGTTTGGGAACACTTGGAGCTCTATGAGCAAATGATGGAGACTTTCCATTTGAAGGACAGCAGTAGCTGCATCCAGTACGTCAAATGGACATTCTCCCCTGAATACTCCAGTTTCTTTGCGGGGCTGGAGGACCAAAACCATTCAAGATGGTCCACATATAGGGCGGCCATCTTGAAACATTTTTCTGTACATAGAAAGAGGCTCGCAAGGCAGCCTACAATTTGCAATCTGGGGAGGATCAGGCCCCACAAGAATTTGTGCAAGAATTGAAGCATGCCTTTTCGCAGACCACCAGAAGGGTGCGCACGGACAGCAGAGAATTCATCAACAAATTTTTCCATGCTCTTCCCAAGTACATAATGACCCAGCTCGTGAGAGATTTTCACGAGAAAAGATCTTTAGACTGGGTCATTGAGCAAGCCACCCGGATCTATGAGGTGCAGAAGCCCATAGAAAATAAAATTAATGCGCAGAAAAACCCCAAAACCAACAGCACCCCTGCTGCTGCCAAGGTGGGAGAGGTAAAGGTTGCACCTGTTTTAGATTTGGAGATGGGGGGGCCTAAAAACCTGCCTGCACCAAATAATTCACAGCCCAGAAGGCCCTCGTGTCAGTCACAGACAGGGAGTCGAGGAGGTAGTCCCACAAATGGGGTCCCTCGCTCCCCTGATTATGTAAGTCCCCGCTACAAGGGAAACCGACCCATCCTGAGTTATGTGTGGACTCCTCCAGCCCAATGGGGGGGGGGATCCAGTCAAGCACCTAACCCAGAGAACTTCCCTCCAAACTTCCCACAGGAGGGCAGAAATTCACCAAACCCTGGGCCAAACTTTTTCCCCAGGTATCCACAAGGTTTCCAGCCCCAAACTCATCCATCCTTCTTTCCCCAATTCCCTGAGCCCAGACAACCTAATCCGGGAGAGGGGAGGTCAAGGGTGGAGGGGTACCCAAATCTTCCCAACCCAGGGTATTACCAGAGAAGGGATAGCTACCCTTCCCGGGAGCAGCCCAGGGGAGAAAACCGGACCCCGTATCAGCCTGAGCGGGTTTCCCAGTTAGAGCGCCAGGTCCAAAACATGGCACGGGATCTGGGTCACATACCGAGGGCTCAACAGAACCCTCAGATGAGCATGCCACCGCAGAATGCCCCAAACTCTGGGCCTGGTGCTCCAGAACAATGACGGGGCAGCACCCCGATAACCCACCTGTTGGGTGTCCTGACCCACGTTTGAGCTATCATGCTGCAACATTTGGTGCTGTGGGCTTAGAAAATCCAAGATGGCCAAAAAGCCCACATTTACGCCAGAATAGGAAAACTGTGCAGTACTGGCATGGAAAACCTCATGATGGCCAGAACTTCCCAGAAAATGCACAGGGAAATGCATGAAGAATAGGCTGCCACCCATTTTTGCCTAGGTTGTGAGCACAGGAGGGCACTGCCTAAAACCACCATTGGGCTACCCACACAGTAGCCTGAAACCATTGGGAATGGCAATGCTGATTGCCAAAAGCAACCTAAAACTGTGGGGAATTCATTTTCTTAAATCCCAAAAATGGTTGCATTACCAGTACTCACCACTATCAGAAAGCCGGCGTTTTAAAACCACCAGACTTTTGTGTAAAACTGAACAAATGAAACAAAACCAGACCAAGGAAAGACTTGCTAAGAGGTGGATACAATGTAAAATTATACTCTGAAATGACTTGAAGGAAGTAATTATTTAATGTGTATGTAAAAATCGTAATAGACTTAAACTGGGGGACAAAAAGTGACATTTAGCTGAAACCTGGCTTAATGAAACTGAATTCTGCCTGACATCTACCCCCACAGGAGTTAAAACCTGCTCAGCCACTCTTCCCCTTGCCAAAAGGAGTTGTCACCTCTCTGATTAGATTAGGGGTGGAGCAGCTACAGGGAGTTGAACAAAGGCCTGTCCTGGGCCCAGGCAGATGGTTTATTGGGGGGATCGTAAATGGCTTCCTTTTGAACAAAGCCCTTCCTTGACTCAGGCAGAAGTTATATTGGGGGCGTCATAAAAGTGGCTTCCTCTTGGCAGAAACGGGGAGGGGCAGCCCCTCTGAGGACAGGCTGAGTTTAAAGAAAGTGGATAGACTGGTTTCTCCAGCATGTGACCTGGGAAGACACACCCCTGTTGGCCAGAATATGATTTTAAGAAAGATGTATAACTCATGGTGCGGACTTGTCAAAATTATCTAAATGATACCATAATTCTTGTGATTTTTCTGCCCACATTTTAAGAGGTTTTAGGACCTGGTGGTATGATCTGGGGGGTTGCTAGCGGAAAATAGGGTTTCACTCCAAATGTCTGCATGTTAAAAATCTGACACTTCAGCAATTAATGTCCATACTCCTTGCGCACATGTGTGTAAATTTGGGTAAATGTCCGATATTGCAAAACCAGTTAAAAAGTGCAAAATGTTGCCATTTCTGAATGCAAGCCCCCAGGAAGAGCAGAGTTTGAACAGAGTATACCTCATGTGATATGTATTGGGTGCATGTAATTTTAAACAACTGTGTATCTGTGCAATATGTATTTGAATCAAATATAGATTTGTGGGCAAACTGACCAGGGGAGGATCCTCTGACCCATAAAACCTACAGCATCACTCTGACTCCCATTTCCTTCCCCCAATCATGGGAGAGGGGAGAATTGGGCCAATGACAAGTAGAGAGGGGCAGGCTTAGCTAGGCCCAGGCACACACCCATTTTCAAAACACATAAAAAGAGACTGCTGGGACAGGTAGAGAGATTCAAATCCAGTTGCTGCAACGCGCTCTGCCGGACCACACAACATCCAGAAGATACCAGATCCAACACTTAGACTTTAAATCTCCAAAGAACTTGATTCAGAACTCAAAGCAAGGGCCTAAACCCACAAACTGAGAACTCTTCTCAGCATGCTTCATCATCCAGCAAACCTAACAGCGGTAGCAGCATCCAGGAGCCGTGCAGATCAGCGCTGTGTCCAGAGAAAGCTGTGCAGAAAGATCCAGGAGCTGTGCACAGACGCTGTACCCAGAGATCCAGGAGCCGGGCCAGGAGCAGTGTCAGACCAGACCAGCAGAGCAGAGACCAGACGCTGTGCGCAGAGACCGTCCGGGGCGAAACCAGAACCGAAGCCATCTTGACCCGATCCGTGAGACCTAGACCTTCCAAATACATTGTGACTACAGCTAGGACGGTGTGAAACCAAATCTCTTAGTTTCCAGTGATATAATTCAATCTATTTAATCTAAGTAGAACTGCCTCCTAACTGTCACTTGTCAATTCTGCAGCCGAATAGCTGTCACCTGTCATTTTTAAAGGCTGTCACCTGTCAATTTGAGTTACTTTAAATTCGAAAAACGACCTTTACAAAATCGTTCATATCTTTGGAACCGTTTGGGCTTGAAACTTGGTTGAACGTTCCTCTGAAAGCTTAGAATCTTAGCTTTTCAACGAATCCAGAACCGACTTGCTACTCCTTATACTTTTGGCGTAATCATGATTCACGCATTCGCGAATTTTGCCGCGATTCGCGATTTGGTTAAAAATCCAGCCACGTGTGAAAACAGCAGCTTCCTTGCTTTCCTTTGCCAAAAATTCGTTTAACCTGCTAGTTACTCCTAGAGCATTGTTAAAGGGAGCCTGAACTCATCCCTAGTATCTCTCACTCACCCTGAACCTCCTAAAGGGAATTAAAAGCATTTTCAGCATATCTCTCACTTCATTGCCACCACATTCAAAAAGCTTGCTGGGGTGAACTGAATTATATTTGATTGCATTCCTAAGAACTGTGTTTGTTACTTCCATTTCCTTCCATTTCTTACATTGCATAAAGGGGGGGGTGAATTGTCCAAGAAAGTGATTACATTGTCTTTTGCTGAAATCCTATCAAGTTATTTTCTGTACTGCATTTTCATTCCACATTGCATTTATTTGAAACCATAAAAGTATTGTTGCTATCTTATCCATCCTATACCCACTCATCATTGATTATAAAGAAGTGTGCTGGTGCCAGACTATCCATTATTGATTACTGCTCAGATTAAGTGTGATATTCAATTATTAATTTATTATAAAGTGTGATATATATATATATATTGTTTAAATTTTCAAATAAACCTTTTAAACTTGCAAAACAGAACTACTTCTTGGCTCAGTGGGGTCAGGGGGATTCCAAGAGAGGGGTGTTATATAGGGGTTGTCATCCAGAACTCATGAACTGGACATAAAGATATATCAATAAGGGTTTCCATTCAGTATCCCAGACTAGGCATTGACTTAGCTGTAGTGTTGAATTGAATATTCTTACAAAGTGGGGGCTCGTCCGGGATGTCTGGGTTAGATTTATCACTTGTGCAGATTAATACAGTGTGCTAACTGACAGGAGACATACATCCGTTCGGATCACCACGCTGTGTTACGCTATAAAGCACTCCTCAAAGGAAAGCTCTAAGGAAACGGTCTGTTTTGCAAAAATAAAATACAAACTTCTGTAAGTCAGGAAGGAACTCAAATTCCAGAATGACGACACTGGTAGACATCAAAATAGCCAGAGAGCACTTCTTACATAAGCTATTTGTGAGAGGTGAGTGGACTCATCAGGACCAAACGGTCTGGTTGCAGGTAATCGCGCAACAGGTCACTGAAACAGGGTCAGATATATGGGGAGATCAGGGTCCCCTACATGTGGCCCTGAGTGAACTATACATGGCCCCTAAGGCCAAGGATGAGCACAACAAGATTGCCAGGGTAGCAACATATTTATATTTACATATGGGAGCCATGCAGGACAAATGTGCTGAAGGCCAAGATCTGGCGAGTAGGCAACTGCTGGCATTACAGAAGGCCCAATCTGATCTGGACTCTTCTGAGCAGAGGCTGCTCAGGAGCCAGGAGTCAGAAAATGACAGCAGACGGTACATCACTAAAATAAAGGAGGATATGGATGTGCTGCAACAGGAAAAGGCGGACCAGGATACCAGATTTCTGGCCTTGCAGAAGGAGTACCAAGAAGGTTTGGACTCCCTACTGCAGAGCCAGAAAAAGCTGGAGCAACAGTTAGACTTCAATAGGGCATGTGCTGAGCAGGTAGTCACCCTGCAAAGCCACCTAGATAGGGAGAAGGCAGAGAGCAATAAACTGATTTTGAAAGACCTGGATACCCAGGCAGAGTTTGACCAGGAGCGCCAGAAAGCTGGTGCCTTCCAAAGGCAAAGGGACGACCTGGCGGCACAGATGCAGGCTCTTAGTCAGGAAAGGGATACCTTAGGCCAGGAAGTCTGCCACTTAAAAAGGAAAATGGAAGAAAATCACCTGGCCCTCCAGGGACTGGGTGACCTCCAAAAAGAACACCAGAACTTGTTAGAGCACACCAGGAGGGTGGAGGATGCTCTGGCAAGAAAGGAGCAGGCCAGTAGGGACACAGCTCAGGAGGTAACCCTCCTGCAGCAGAGACTGGCCCAGTACTACAGGACCAATCAGGAGGCACAGAGAGAAAATGAGGCTCTCTGTCAGCACAATGATAGGCTCCAACAACAGGTAGCGATGCAGGAGCGACTGATAGAGCCTAGTAAGGCCTTAACCTAGGAACTGAAAGCGCAGGCTCTTGCATTGCAACAGGGAGCAGGGGCGGATAGAGACCAGGTTTGCTGGGAAAGGGAAACTCCTGAGCATAACCTCAGGAGCCCTAGTACCAGAGGCCTTTATCTCTCTCAGTCCCTGGACTCTGCCACCCCCATGTCCCCTGGCGCACATGAGCACCGGGCCACAGGGATGGCAGATTACTATCCAGCCAGAAGCATGGGGCTCATAGGCCAGTACCTCCCAGGAATGGATGGGCGGGCATCCGGGTATGGGCACCCAAGCACAGTGCAGTTTAGTGGGGAACCCCAGGAGAATAGGCCCATTAAGGGCATCCTGAAAACTTCTGCCCAGTTAGGTCAGTGGGGGGGGGGTACCCATCAAATCCTGGCAGCAAGGAGGAATCTGAAGACTCCTCTGAACGGCGCAGGACACAGGAGACCAGGTCCCCACATTCTGCCAGCCATTCCCAGGCTCGCAGAATGTAGGGAAAACCTGGAAGATCAGACAGGAACCTCTGGGAGCAGTGCCTCTGAGTCAGAGGATGAATGGACCAGGGTTACTCGAACCAAAAAGGCCAATAAGGCAAAAAGGGTCTTGCTTAAGGACCCATTGAAACAGATTAAGGCAATCAGGAGTGTCATCACGCCCTATCATAAGAACGCCAAGTACTTCTTTATTTGGGAACACTTGGAGCTCTATGAGCAAATGATGGAGACTTTTCATTTGAAGGACAGCCCAAGCTGTATCCAATATGTAAAGTGGACATTCTCCCCAGAGTACTCCAGTTTCTTTGCGGGGCTGGAGGACCAAAATCATTCAAGGTGTTCCACCTATAGGGTGGCCATATTAAAACATTTTTCTGTTCAGAGAAATCCCCAAGAGGCTCGCAAGGCAGCCTACAATTTGCAGTGTGGGGAGGATCAGGCCCCACAAGAGTTTGTGCAAGAATTAAAGCGTGCTTTTGCGCAGACCACCAGAAGGGTGCGCACAGACAGCAGAGAATTTATCAATACTTTTTTCCATGCCTTGCCCAAATACATCATGACCCAGCTCGTGAGAGATTTTCACGAGAAAAGATCTTTAGACTGGGTCATTGAACAGGCTACCCAGATCTATGAGGTGCAGAAGCCTATCGAAAATAAAAATAACGCGCCGAAAAACCCCAAAACCAACAGCACCCCTGCTGCTGCCAAGGTGGCAGAGGTAAAGGTTGCCCCCGTTTTAGATTTGGGGATGGGGGGGCCTAAAAACCTGCCTGCACCAAATAATTCACAGCCCAGAAGGCCCTCGGGCCAGTCACAGACAGGGAGTCGAGGAGGTAGTCCCACAAATGGGGTCCCCCGCTCCCCTGACTATGTAAGTCCCCGCTACAAGGGAAACCGACCAATCCTGGGTTATGTGTGGACTCCTCCAGCCCAAGGGGGGGGGTCCAGCCAAGCACCTGACCCGGGGAACTTCCCTCCTAACTTCCCCCAGGAGGGCAGAAATTCTCCAAATCCTGGGCAGAACTTTTTCCCCAGGTATCCGCCCAATTTCCAGCCCCAAAATTTCCTTCTTTCCCCAATTCCCTGAGCCCAGACAACCTAATCCGGGAGAGGGGAGGCCAAGGGTGGAGGGGTACCCAAATCTTCCCAACCAGGGGTACTACCAGAGAAGGGATAGCTACCCTTCCCGAGATCAGCCCAGGGGAGAAAATAGAGCCCTGTATCAGCCTGAGCGGGTTTCACAACTTGAGCGCCAGGTCCAAAATATGGCACGAGATCTGGGTCAGATACTGAGGGCTCAACAGAACCCTCAGATGAGCATGCCACCGCAGAATGCCCCAAACTCTGGACCTGGTGCTCCAGAACTATGACGGGGGCAGCACCCCGATAAACCACCGGTTCCCAGGGAGGAGGCACGAGGGGAAAGGGGGTGTAAAGCCTTGGAGGAAGCTTCCTTCCCAACTTGTAAACAGCCCCTGGAAAACCAGGAACCGGAAACAAAATCTCCTACCCCTGAAAGCCTGCCTCCCAAGGAGCAGAGGGGGGGTAGGAGAAACAAAGGACCCAAACAGACCCACTTTGTGGAGGAGGTACAGGTCTTCCAATTTGAGGGAGAGGAATCCTCAGAGGATCCTGGGGAAAGGACCTTCTCCTTCAGATATGGGGGAACTCCTCCCAAGGAAAAATGGGTCCCAAGGGATGCCAATTCAGACTTGGTAGATATGGAGACTGAGCTACCGCCGCCCATCATCTCATCCCAGAACCCACAATACCAAAATCCCCTGGTTCAAACCCATCCTGATGACTGCCTCCAAAAAGGGCGGGGCGGCCCAGAACCGGAACCAGGGGAACCCACAATGGCTCTGATCTCCAGTTGCCAACTTTTTCTTTCAGATTCCCAAGGCTCTCCACAGAATTCTGCCCAAATCTCTTCGCTAGCAATGTCCAAAACCAGAAAATTAGCCCACCACTTGTCCAAAAATGTGCATTATCTGTGCCCCCTTGAGGAGAAGGAGGGAAGATACTATGCCCCGGTACAAGTACAGTGCCAGGGTACAATTTTGGCACTGGTGGACACTGGATCCCAAGCTACCCTTCTGTCCAAAAGGGCCTTTGAGGAAATAAATGCAGGAAGGGGGAGAATTACCAAATTCCTCTCACCTCTCTTCCTGGACAACTGCAGAACTTTGACGGGAAGGAAATTCCCATTGAGGGGACTGCAGACTTGGACATTAAAATTGGGCGACACAAGGTGAAACACCCGGTCATAGTAGTGACTCCAGAGGGCACCCCTTGTTTACTAGGGAATGACCTCCTGAGAAGGTTGTCACCCCTAATAGATTGTGTAAACAAGGTCCTCTGGACCCAGACTAGCCGACCCATAAAATTAAAACAGAGTGTCAACCATGTTAGTTTAAATGGCACCTGCCACATGGTTGAACAAAAATCTGACCAAGTAGAATTTCACTTCCAGAACAACCAAACTCCAGACGTGACAGTAATAGCAGTAGGACAACAGACTGGTGATGGGGGGTCCTCTCTATTTCTGAAAATCAACCTTCCTTCCAGTTTAAGGTGGTATTCCACACTGGAAGGAAACACCCTGAAATTCATTACTAATCCACAATCAGAAACTCTCACCCCTATAGTCCAGAAAGATGTGAAATCAGCTCAGAGCCTGGCTGATATTCAGCAAATTGGAGAGCAGTTGTTCATCCCTGTTCAGTTAAATGATGGGAAGGACTCTGTTCTCGCTCGAGTGTGCGTGAACAACGGTAAGAGCTTCATCAGCGAAGCCATGTTCCGCCAACTCCCAAAAGATCCAGCCATTCCCACATTCAAACTGATAGACAAATGGGAAAGGGACCTGGAAGCACCTAATTCCAAACAGCTCCTGCCAAGCAGGTGTATGCTCAAAATCTCCATTGGCAACAAGAGCATAGTCCATAATTGTTGGGTCGTGCGAGACGTCACTGCCGCCTTTTACTTAGGCAGTGACATTCTCAATCGCTTTGCCATTAGTTTGGACCTAATAAACTTCAAAGCTTGGTCCTGATTAGCGGATAATCCCATGGGCTTTGATGATCCAGAAAAAGTATTTAGGTCAGCTCAATTGCTACCTTATGCAGTTGAAATTCAGATTAAAGAGGAAGTCACCATCCCAGAAAGGACCCGGCAATTCTCCCTGGAAGTGAAAGTTAAAAGAGGACAACATTTGAAAAACCCTCATGCTTACATACATCTAAACGCTTCTCTCCAACAGCAAGGGTTGGGGGTAAACCCAACTCCATTAGTCAACATAGAACATGACACCATTCTAATAGAGGTCGATAACAGCGACTTAAAGAGTATTACTCTAGCCGCAGGCACCATTATCGGAATGGCGGTTGATGACCGACATTTTTCCATTGATTTAGGAAATTAACTGTTAGGACCAAACCCCAAGGACTGTTTTGACAGTGACAGTGAGGACAATACAACATCAGACAGGATTTTTACCCGGCATGGGGGGAACTTCCTGGTGTACACTTCTTGCCCTTATGGTAAAGAAGATGTGACTTGTGACTTCAGAGGGGATGAGGTGATTTTCCAGGTCCATGAGGGCTGCCTTTCCCACCTGAAGCCTCCGGTCCAAATCAGCACTCTGACCAGGGACTTCTCCACCCAGCTGGAAGAGGCCGCTGAGATAGCAAAGCCAGAAGTCTTTCCAGGCTTCAGGCAGATGGTGGAAGAGAGAGTCAACCTAGCTGATGCCTGCGTGACTCTGGAACAGAAGCAAAAGTTGAAACAAGTTTTCTTGGATTTCCAAGATCTCTTTGCGGTAGACTCATATGACTGTGGTCGCACCGACATCCACACAACAACAATTCCCACGTACCCAGGCATGACTCCAGTGTTTGTGAAGCAATATCGCTTGCCTCTCGCATCCATGGAGTCCCTTACTGAAATAATTAAGAACCTTGAGTCCCAGGGAATAATCCGTCCAGTCCACAGCACTTTCAATAATCCGGTGCTGGGAATATTGAAGCCAAATGGCCAGTGGAGACTCTGCGCCGACCTTAGGGAGCTCAACAAATGGGTCCATACTTCCTGATGGCCTCTGCCCTACATTGACCAAGGCTGGCCCAGATCCAGGGGTCACAGGTATTCACTGCAATAGACCTGACCAATGGATACTGGACCGTGCCTGTCAGTAGGGAGGACCAATACAAACTGGCTTTTACCTTTGGGGGCCAGCAGTACACATGGACCCGGACTCCCTTCGGATACCTCAACTCCGGCAATTAATTCAACATTTTCCTACATAAGGCCATGCCCGACCTGGTTGCGAGGGGTAATCTGGCTTATGTAGATGATGTCCTCATCAAAAGTTCATCTGTGGAGGAACACATAGCGGAGATCCATTATGTTCTGACGCAGTTGAGGGCCACCGGAGCAAAACTTTCCTTTCAGAAAGCACAGAGGTGTAGAACCCGTGTTAATTTCTTGGGGCATGAGATTACTCCTCAGGGTCTCTGTCCCCAGAAAAAGAAAGTGGAAGCACTTCAGAAACTGAAGGATCCCACAACTCCGCGGGAACTAAGGAGCCTCCTTGGACTGACTAATTACAGCAGAAAGTTCATTGAGGGCTACGCAGAGATCACCAGACCCCTGATTCATCTCCTGAAGGTGGGGTCAAGTGAGGGGGGGTCAAGTGGGAATGGGGTCCAGAACAATCCGAGGCAGTAAGACAACTCAAGAGAAGCCTCTCACAAGCACCTTGCCTAGCTTAGCCTGTCAGCAACAAGGAGTTCTTCCTGGAGAAAGGGTTCTCTAAGACGTGCTTGACGGCAGTATTATACCAAAAGCATGACAAGGTTAATAAAGTAATCTCCTATGCGAGCAAAACTTTATCCTCTGTGGAGGAAAAATTCAACGATTGTGAGAAGGCACTCCTGGCAACGGTGTGGGCATTGAAGAATTACCGCCCATTTATCCAGGGGGAACACATCATAGTGGAGACTCCACACCAGCCTCTGCAATATCTCCAAAGTGACAGAATCCGGGCCGGGAATGTGAGTAATTCCTGAATTACTTCCTGGATTTGGCCATACAAGGCTTTCCTGTAGAGGTCAGATATGGCCAAAACAAGAAGAGTCCCCTCGCGCAAGGTCTGGCTGACTTGCATGATTGTGCCAGAGAAAACTGTCTCGAGGACGAAAGTCTAAAAATCAAGGACAACATGGAGGCATACCTTAATTCCCCACACAAAGTCTTTGAAGAAGACAAGTGTGAGGGAATGCCCACTGTCTATGTGGATGGATGCTCTTACCATGTTGACAAAAACGGGGAAAAAGAACTCGTGGCCGGCGTAGGGAACGCATGGGTGAATGAGTCCACAGAACCCTCCGCTGGATACAAAATTGGTCCCCGAAGTAGTCAGGTGGCAGAATTGATGGCTGTGCATCAAGCCATCCTCACTGCTGTCCAACATCAACTCCACGAACTGGTCATAATCACAGATTCGGATTATGTACGGAACGGGTTCGTTGAGCCCTGCTTAACTCGAAAAACAGAGGCATGCTATGTGCTAATAACAAACCTTTGAAACATGGGAAGTTAATCCAAAACATTGATGACCTGGTCACCTCGAAGGGGATGACCATCTACTGGAAAAAGATCAAGGGTCATTCCAAAGTAGAGGGACCAGACAAAACTGGAAATGACTTAGCTGATCAGCTGGCCAAAACCGGGGCCATCCAAGGGGATCTAATAGAAATAGAGGCCCTGTTGGGGGAAATCCAAGTCACTGCTATCACTAGATCCCAGACGAATGCTCACAATGATCTTTCAACTGCACAATGGAGTAAGGAGACCCCAAATGCTGATTTGATTACACCTCAGAAGGGGAATCCAATAATTGGTAAGTTTTACCAACACATTGAGGACCCTGAGAACTTTCCCCTGACGGATACCGATTACATTGGGAAAGAGGACCTAAGAGTGTTGATGAAATGTCCAAAAAGGTTCCAAATCCAAGACAGTTTGTTGGTAAGGAAATTGCAAGCTGGCCATGATCAGTGGGTGGGTTCTACCTCATTCCGAAGCCTGATGTTAAGTCACGCCCATGATGCGGCCACCGCCGGTCACAGGGGGTTTCACACAACACTTTAAATCTTAAGAGAGGTTGCATACTGGCCACATATGGAGCAGGACCTCGACCAATAATTGAAGAAGGGGTGTCTTGTGTGTGCACAATTTCAGCCAACATCCCTCACACACCGGGCGCCTCTCCAAAAGAGGGGGATGACACTGCCATGGTCAGATTTGCAAATCGACTTCGTAGGCCCTGTAATTCGCTCGTCTAGAGGAAACAAGTACATGTTGACCGTCACATGCTTGTTTACCAAGTGGGTGGAATGTCTCCCGGCCCCAAATTGCAAGGCAGAAACAGCAGCTGCCCTGATGATTAACCACATCTTTTCCCGTTTTGGTCTACCTCAAAGGATTGAGTCAGACAGAGGTAGCCATTTCACCAGCGAGGTAATGACAAGTTTGTGGGAGATACTGGGGGTTAAAAGGAAGCTACACATTGCTTACAGGCCAGCTTCTTCTGGAGCAGTAGAATGCTACAACCGAACCATTGTGAGCATCTTAAAAAAGTTTGTGGCAGATTCTAGGCCAAGTTGGGATATCCGATTACCTCTGGCCCTAATGGCCATCAGATCTACCCCTTCATCTGCAACTAAAATGTCACCATTTGAGTTGATGACCGGATGCAAGATGGTGCTTCCCCAGCATTGCTCTACAGGACCCAAGAGCAGACGTTGATAAATGCCTCCACAACTCATGAGTATGTGGAAAATTTAAGGAAACACCTCCAATATGCTTTTGCCTATGCTCAGCGGAATCTAGAAAGATCAGCTGATAGCATGAAAACCCACTACGACCTGAAGACCACCCGGAAGGAATATACTGTGGGAGACCGGGTCGATCTATACAATTTCCAAAGAAACCAGGCCAAACAGCGAAAATGTTTGCCTACGTGGAAGGGACCGTTTGAAATTATAGACAAAATCTCCCCTGTAGCCTATAAGATCCGCATCCCCAAAGGTAGTCTGGCGGAAGGGGAAGACAAGTGGGTCCATATAAATCAGCTAAAGTGTTGCCATCCCAGGCACACTCTGGAACAACTGGAGGAATCAACTGGAATCCCAGAGGGGGCCGCCCCAGAGTAATTCAGTTCCAACCCTAAAATATCCCACAGATAGTGTCTAAAATATCATGATTCTGGTAGGAAAATGTTTCCTGTTATATCTTGTTTTTAAAACAAGACTGAAAAATGTAACCGGATGTATAAAATGTATGTGTTCGCCACACCATTAATAGTGGTTGAGAAATGTCTACGAATAGGTATTGCCGCTTTTGCTTTATCATCCTAGGAGAGATGAAACCACGGAGACTGACCAAGGAGAACGACCCGGAGACCGGGAGCAAAGATCCGAGGGGCCCGGGGTACCGCCCAATATTCCCATCAGGACAGGCGAGGAGAACCGATCGATCGAACCGGATGGAGGAAAAGATGCTGAACTGTGCCATCTGCAGAATTGGAAGAAGATGATGCGGACATCCCAGCGCGTGGATCAAAACATCCTTTGCACCCGACTCCATCCCGACTCAAAATCAAAGTGCAGTCGGGCGGGGGGGTTTGTTGGGTGTCCTGACCCACGTTTGGTGTATTATGCTGCAACATTTGGTGCTGTGGGCTTAGGAAATCCAAGCGGGCGGAAATGCCTACATTTGCACCAGAATCCTAGAGAACCGTGCGTTTTGCGCACAGAAAAGTGGTCCCCTGACCTGCCACCCACCAGTGCAAGCATGATGGGCCAGCAGTGCCATGAGTGAAATGTGTGCCAAAGGAAAAACAGCAGTGCCGGTTGGCTAAAAAAAGCGCTTTAAAATCACCTTTGTTTCCCTGAATGCAAGCTCAAAATGCCTATTTTAAACATCACAAGATATTCAAAAATCTCAATGAACACCAGCAGACATTTAGCAGAATGTATTCTTGTGTGCATACAAAATCTGGAAAGATGAAGAGCCCAAAACAATGTTTATAACAAAACTGGCTGAGCTGTGGATGTCAGCAGCTTAAGTTAAATGGACAGAAAGCCACTAAAATCGAAATGTTTAAAATAAATGAGTGACCTACTTTTGAGTGTAACATAGGTTGCAACTGTTAAATGTCATAGTTTTGAACTTAGAATCAGCATTCTAGCTGCATGTGCAAAAATTGTGAGTTTGATTTGAATGAAGAAAAACTGGGAACAAAAGTGACATTTTGCTGAAGCCTGGCTCAATGAAACTGGATTCTGCCTGACAACTACCCCCGACAGGAGAGGGAATTCAGCAGCTGTGTTCCCAGGCCTGGCTGCATCCTGCTGCCCCTGCCAAAAGGAGATGACACCTCTCTAATTGAGTTAGGGTAGTGGCACCTGGGGACTACAGGAAACTAAACAAAGCACTGTCCCTGGCTCAGGCAAATGTTATATTGGGGGGGTCGTAAAATGGCTTCCTCTTGGGAGAAACTGGGAGGGGCAGTGCCTGTGAGAGCAAGCTGAGCTTGGGGGAAGTGGATAAGCCAGAAATTCCACCATGTGCTTTGGAAAACCACATACTTTTGGGGCCAGAGCATGATTTTAAAAAGATGGATAATTCATAGTGCGGACTTGTAAAAATCATATAAATAACATCATCATTCTTGTGATTTTTCTGTGCACATTTTAAGAGGTGTTAGGACCCTGTGGTATGTTCTTGGGGATAGTAGCGGAAAAAAGGTTGTTACTCCAAATATATGCATGTTAAAAATCTGACACTTTATCATCTGAAACCCATATCCCTGGTGCACATTTGTGTAAAATCTGGAAAGGTTTAGAGGTCGTTATCTGGATGAAAAGGGGAGAATTCTGTCATAAGTGGACACAACATCATACAAAGACAGGGATCGGATGGTTTGGTGCTACAGAAAATATGTTAACTGAACCTATAATATTAGAAAAATGGTACATAGATAAATATGTATTTGGGTCAGAAATAGATTTGTGTGCAATTTGACAAGGGGAGGTTCCTCTGACCATAAAACCTACAGCATCACTCTGACACTCCATTTCTTTCCCCCAATGAAGGGAGAGAGGAAAGCTTGGCCAATGATAAGTGAGAGGGGCAGGCTTAGCTAGGCCCAGGCACACACCCATTTTCAAAACACATAAAAGGAACATTGAAACCCAGGTAGAGTCATTCACTTTCCACTTTCTTGCAGGACGCTTTGCCGGGAGACTCCAGGCTTCAAATCCAGAACTCCAGGGATCCATAATTTTACTTCAGAACTTGTAGCAGAGAGGCTAACCCACAAGCTGAGTTCTCTTCAGCAGGCCTCAAAAATCATTTGCAAACTATTCAACCGCCGGGCTGTGCAGTTTGCTGCTTGTTAAGAATCCACTTGATCCAGACCCGCAGAACCAGAGACCACTGTATCCGGAACCGCTAGCAGAACCGATAACAGAACCGGAGACCCAGAGACCAGATCGCTGTGAAGAACCGCTAGCAGAAGTCCAGCCAATCCTGACCCGATCGGTGACGAAGTCGCATTCCTGTCCAAAATCTAGTGTGAGTACCCAGCTAGCACTGCGCCAGAACCAATCTCTTAGTTTAAAAAAATCTAATCCAAACTATTTTAGCCTATTAGAACTGCCTCCTAAAATCGTGTCATTCTGTCATTTTTAAAACTGAAAACTGTCATCTGTCATTCTGAGTTTTAAAATTTTAAATCCGAAAAACTACCTTTACTAAATCGGCCGTATCTCCGGAACCGTTTGTGCTAGCTAAGATTCTAGGCTTTCCAACAAACCTAGAAACGACTTCCTACTCCTTATAGAGCCTCCGTAATTGCGCTCGATGCACGCAACTAAATTGCCGCAATTTGACATTTTGCTTAATTTCAACCACGTGTAAAAATAGTTGTCCTTGCTTTCCTTGCTGAAATTTGTGTGCAACCTGACAATCATTCATAGAGCATGGCTAAAGTGATCCTGAATTAATTTAAAGTATCTCTCACCTACCCTGAACCTCCTATAGGAAATTAAAAGCATTTTTCGCATATTTTTCACTTAATTGCAACCACATCAAAGTATATTGCCTGTGTTTAAGACTCCTACCTGTTTTCCTCTAAGCTTGCTAGGGGGGAACTGAATTATATTTGATTGCATTCCTGAGAACTGTGTGCTTTCCTTCCATCTCTTTCCCTTGCGTAAGGGGGGGGGGGTGAATTGTCAAAGAAAAGTTATTACATTGTCTTTTGTTGAAGTCATATCAAGTTTATTTCTGTACTGCATTTTCATTCATCATTGCATTGTCCTTGAAGCCATAAAAGCATTCTCAGCTACTTTATCCTCTCTATATCACTTCTAAGCCATCAAAAAGAGTGTACCACTGTAACATTATCCATTGTTGATCATTATCATCTTCACAAGTGTGCTATCAAATAATAATTTACTATAAAAGTGTGATAGATATATATTGTTTAATTTTCAAATAAACCTTTTAATTTGCAAAACAAACCTACTTCTTGGCTCAGTGGGGCCAGGGGGATTCTAACAGAGGGGTGTTATATAAGGGTTGTCATCCAGAGTAAACGAACTGGACATAAAAATATATCAATAAGGGTTTCCCTCAGCATCCCAGACTAGGCATTGACTTAACTGTAGTGTTGAATTGAATCCGCTTACAGCGGACTATCGCCATGTCCGCAGACATATCGAAAATCTGAGCGTGGTGAATGTAAATTTAAATAGTGTGCCTCATTTCCCCTTTGAGGTTGGCTCTGAAAAGAGCCGTTTTTGGGGGGGGTTTTTGCAGATGCTTGACAGACATCTGTTATTTTGTATTTTTTTATTTTATTTTTCTTACTTTACTCCTAAAATCTTCACATAACCTTCTCCAAAGCAACCCTTACATTCCAAAACAGAATGGCATTTCCCATAAAGATAAGGAAATGCCATCTTCTTTAAAATAAACAGCATTACTGGAATCAATATTCTCATTATTACAAAAAAACAGATCAGCTCTAAGCATGAAGGCACACATGCCTCGGTTGATTACACACCTAGCATTGTTTTGCTGAGAACAAAAAACGGAACTATTGTCCCATATTGCCTTAGGTACTAATCCAGAAAAAAATACTTTGGCATTTGGAAGGATGTTCATTACTGCTTGAACCAAGTGTTCCAAATCTGCCAACAAAGTAAGGGCACTGACATAGCCCAAATGGAAAGCACCATAGTGCAAAACTACCACATGGGGACTGTTCATCCTGCCCATATCTTCACAAACTTGTACAATTCCCTGTACATTGCAATCAGGCACAGTGCTCCACACCACCTCCACTCCTTCAACATCAAAATTCTGCATTGAGCATACTGTTGTAAACCATGCACAAACATATCTCCAAGCACCAACACCCTGAATTTCTCCACTTCTGCCATCTTCACTGCGCACAGTCTCTTTGAACACAAATCCACAACCTCAACATCTGATTGGCTGATCCCTACAGTCTTCATTCCATACTGGATTTGCTGGAAAACCCCGGATGTAGCACGCCCTGTCCGCGGACTGCGTAACTCTTAGACAGCCCTTCTACCATTTCCACTTCACTCTCTGTGCCATTCCCTCATTGGATACAGCTAAGCAGGCACACAATACGGAGAACATCCTCAGAACACCCCCATTTTGTTTATTTTCGAACATTTCAGGACACCGCGAGTGTTCTTAGAACACATTCAACTTGCCAGCGAACAATACGGACAACGTCCTCAGAACACCCCCATTTTCTTTATGTACGAACATTTCAGGACACCGCAAGTGTTCTTAGAACACTTTCAGCTTGACAACGCACAATACAGACAACGTCTTCAGGACACCCCCTGCGCACATTCCAGGACCCCACGAGCCTTCTTAGAACACTTTCAACTTGACACTGAATCCATTCTGTTTATTTACGAACATTTCAGAACAGCCGTGTTGTCCGCAGAAAAATCGAACACAACAAAAGCGTCTAGCACATAAAAAAAACAGAACATTGAACCTATCTCATACTCCCCCACCCTCCCCAAACACTCTTACACACCAACACACTCCACTAAATACAAAGTTTCACCGCGCTGTCCGCTGTCGTTGGCAAATGCAAGATGACGGGCGCCACAAAAAATCTGACGCGCTCCACGCCCCACGTGTCCAATCAGCGAACACGTCGCATGTTCGCGGACATCACGCAAGCCGCCTGGCCAATCAGGGCACTGTCCGTGGAGCGAACCGGGAAGTCCGTCCGCAAGCGAACAGAGATATCACTAATTGTTTTGCCTTACATTTTGGTCATTTTAAAAAAAGCTACTGGACGGACTTACACCAAATTTGCAAAAGCACGCTTTCGGGAGCAAGCCCCCGCTCCTGCCGCAAATTTGGTGTAAATCCGTCCAGCAGATTCAGAGTGGGCCATTTACTTTTTTTGCAAAGTTTGGTGAGGATTCGTCCAGAGGGAGCGAAGTTATAAGCCACCCAAAAAATGCTCTTCCTATGGAAACACCAACTTAACCATAACTACATGGACGCTACCGCGTCCATGTAATATATATATATATATATATATATATATATATATATATATATATATATATGTATGTGTTTTTCTATCTAATCTTATGAGTAGAAGCCCCCTACTCTCTCAGTGTAATTCAGGACTTGTATTTGTGGCTCTGTGGTATGGATGTCTACTAGCCACCACTGCCATAACCTGCTGGGGCGTAAGGTTGGATTTTTCACTTCTTCGGATTACATTTAAGAAGCTGCACAATAACAACAGCAAGATAGCTCTGTGTGTTGTGCACTCACTGCAAGTAAGCCTTTTTTCGAATCCACAAAGAACAGACTGGGGATTTCATCTATTCAATGTTTACAAACTTGCACCATGGGTGCAGTAACACCTATTTTTATTTTCTCCAGGTGAAGTTCAGATTGTGACATGCTCTATGTAAATCGTCAGGTTTTTCAATATCTGCATTTGTGTGCCCACTTAGTAACATGAAGGCTTCAGCAGGTAGAGAAATTGACAGCCCATACACACCAGGTGTTCTTTTTTATGCTACTCCTGTCCATTAGCCTTGATTGTGAGTCTCTTGGCATTTTAAGAAGGAAGCAAACATTTACTTATCAGTAGTTATAAATGAGTTATCGATTTGCAGTGTGTACAATGTGATCAAATCTACTGGTGGGCACTTCCAGGCAAACTGCATCATTTTGTCAATGGTGCCTGCAGAGTGAAGATGCAGAGAAGCCCTCTGAAAATGTGTGGACATAACCACACATTCGTCTTCAGCACTTTTGGCAGATTCCTCCCTCTTAAGTGCCTTGATACTAATAAGTGTTTTTGTTTACTAAATAAATGGCACTCAGCTTATTGACATTGGAAGATGAAGCGCTGAGTTCACCCAGCCCGATTTGAACTGTGAACTGTGTTGGAGGCGAGCCCTTTACATGTTGAATTATTTTCCAGATCTTAGCGAAGTATGTTTGGAATGTATACAATGCGAACCCAGCTTCATCTCCTTAGAGGCATTCTCCCTTCCCTCACCTTTCCCCAAAAGCTCAACGTCTCCAGAGCTCTGGCCCTCTATAGGCTGGTCTACTCCAACAGCCTCTTCGTCAATCTCCCCGTTTCCTTCTGTTGCCCCCTTGAGCTAATCCAGAATAGGGCTGCAAGACTTATCCTTTGCCTCAATCCCAGGGACCGTATCTCTCTCCTGCCCTAAAATCTCTCCACTGGTTTCTTTTGGCTGCGATGATCAAATTCAAATGATCTGCAGGGTCCACTCTATATCCAACTTTCTCTCCCTAAATACTTTCCTGCTAGATCGCATCGCTCCTCTAAATCCAACTCTCTCATTGTCAAACGCTTCTGCAAGCAGAGAGTGGGGGGCAGGTCTCTCTCTTCAGCTGGTGCCTCTCTCTGGAACAGCATCCCTGTCCCTCTCAGAATTGAGCCGGACCTCTTTAAGTTTCCAGAAACTTCTCAAAACTCTGCTTTCCTCTACCTTTTTCCCTTCCCTGCTAATGACCCCATTGCCACTGAGACTGGCGGCCTGGGCCTTCATGAATCTCACATGTTATCAGGGCCTCTGCCCAGTCGACACCAGTACCCTCCCACCCACCACTGCCCCTGGGGCCCCCTGCCTGGCAGCTGTGCATCCCACCCGTTGGCATCCCTCCGCCCAGCACTTAGCCAGTGGCCTCCTCCCTTGAAACCCCTTTGCACTTCCCTCACCGGGTTCGCCAGCACTTGCCCATACCTTGCCCCGCCCTTCTTATCTCCTGCACTTCTCTTCACTGCACATGCACGTCCGAATGTCACAAGGCCTAGTAGGACCATGCTTGTATACTTACTGTTCTTTTTGCATCATATTTACTCCCCCTGTTTCCTCCCCACTTGCCTTGTGGTGCTTGGAAACACCATTTTGGTGTATAAGCGCTTAACAATTGCTTAAGAAGTGAAAATAAATAAAAGAAATAAACCCTGCTGGGAAGCAACAGAGTGCTGTATATAAGGGGCACGCCGTGTGGTTAAAGGTAGGGTTTAGATCCCCCCTGGAACCACCCTTCACATATATAAGCAATTGAAGAATTTACATCCTCTAAGGTATTGAAATCATAGTATAAATTGATGATGCTTTAGGCAAAGTCAGTTCTAAAACCCTGAAGGTAAAAATGGCATCCTGAGTGGCAACGTATTTGTATCAATCATTAGCACTTTATTTGACACATTATGAAAGTAGGCAAACTTGCGCTGACCAGCTATCTACATTCAACTAAAGCCAGGGAAGATGGGAGGAACATGTGACAAAACACTAAAAAAAACTTTTGGAATTGACCAGCCACTCTGAATCCCCCCTTTCAGAATATTATAGTAATGATTACATTACCTGCAGGGCTCAAGTCGAGGGTACACGCAGGGGGACGGAGTCCACCCACTTTATTTGGAGTGGGGACTCATCCACCCTAGCTAAAAGAAAAACATTGTATGTCCTTTTTTAATCAAAGCCGACCTCTGGGATCAAACTGCAGCCATCAGGTTTGTAGGCCGGACACTTCACCACTGCACTACATGACCTGATTAAAAATAACAAACTAAAGCTGAAAGCTCCCATTTCGGTACTGCAAGTCCCATGGAAAACATTTGTATTTGTTCTTGGAGCTTAAAACATGCACACCTTTTAATGTTTTCAAAAACACTATTAGACGAAAATATTCTGTCTTGGTTTTGTGTTTGAGTCGACTATATGCAAGGCAAATGCCATTCATCCTGTTCTATTTGGGTGGTTATTAAACGTGCATATTTCTCCTTGATATGCACATTTCTGGCGGCGTCACATCCCATTGCGTTTGTTGATGAGTCCCCCCACTTACATTTTTAGGACTTGACCCCTTATTACCTGGCAACACTTTAACATGTTAGACTCAAACTGTTCTTACAACAGGTGCTTCATAAAGCCAACTCAATGGTGCTCATTTGATTGACCGCAGTAGAATCAGCGACATTGACGAGCCATCATGATGCTTGGTGACGTTCGGGTTATGCTTGGAGAAGTTGAGCACTATAAACCAACCCATCTGCTTAGTCCTAGTAATTCACTTCTAACATGTGCCCCTAGATGCAGAAAAAATTGTGCGTGTGGTAGGGCATTCTGAATCTGGAGCGCCACTGCCGTGGAACGCATTGCCCTTTCGCCTCATAGAAATGGTCCACTTTAGACTTTTTTAAATGCCTAGATTGGCAGTAAAATTCTATGTCCCACTGGCGCTTGTTTCTGTTACTTAGAGGCCGCATGTTGGTGAAAATGAGCTCCACAAAACTAAACACAACACCATTATCATTGCCTACAAAGCCCAGGATTATCCAAACACACGCACACCAGGCACACCAGGCACACGCATTTCTATGTCTCTTTTTTTTATGACTAACAGAATTGTGACGCAGCACGCAAAGCAGTAACAGAAGCACAGACGGCCATTCTCTGCTAATACGCGTGTCTTTAATTTGATATGCCTTTAGCTGGATTGTATCCCTGGTACCTGCCAAAATACAGACTATCTAAATAGCATTCAAAATTCTCCGGCACAATCAACATCCACGAATCAGCCCGAGCACTAAGCAAAGGGCTTGGAGCTGTGTGGAGTGCTACTGCCATCATGTGAAATGCAGCTGGCAAGCAACAGCAGTGGCACGAGTCCTGAATACTGAATCCCACTCATATGCCTTTTTTCTGCCCTATGTTCAACATTATATCCCAGGCTGAACCTCCTGGGCGTAACGGTTTCTGGGCCTGACTCACAGAAGCATTGTATAATGGTGCAATCCCATAGGAAAACGTTCTGTGAATCAGACCCAGTGACCTATAACCTTTGCATAAGTGTCTGACTCTTTTAATCCAATTTGTACTTTATTCATTTTGTTTTATGCTTGTGAAATCACAATGCTGACCAGGCAGTGCTTTAAAAAATGTGTCTGGGGTTATTGATTATAAAAAAAAAAGTTTTAATATTTGCTATCCTGGCTTCAAGGAGTAGTGTTTTGCGTCTGGTTGAGAGCAGATTACTGAAACCACAATGCGATGGGTAGGAGGTATGAGAGAGTTTGTACTTGGGGTTAGTACTAGATGGCCTGTGCTACAGTGAATGTACAGTTATTTCGGTTATACTACGGAGCTCCTTTTCTAATGAGCCATAACGTAAATATATGGTGTAAAAGCCTTGTTTAACGCTTTTACACCACGCATTAAAGTCAAGGCTCATTTTCATCCAGGTAGAACGTAACTTGCGTTTCCACCATCTCCCTGCCCCTCCGCCATACATATGCAGCATTTACTATTTTGCACGGCAGAGTGCAAAAGTGCAGGATAAAAGCCACAACACACACTTGTACGCTGCCTTTTTCCCTGCACATTTGCTCTCTGCCATGCAAATGACCTCAATTTGGCAGCAGGGAGTCACCTAAATATATTTCTGCACAGGCTCCCTGCTGCCAAATTTTGGGGAACTCCAAAATGAGCCCCAACATGTTTATATTTTGATGCACCAGAGAGAAAGTAATTTACTAAGAATGACACAGTTTCTTCGGTCAAGTGCCAATGTGGGTCCCAGAACAGAGATGGGGAGATTCCATGAACAGCAATTAGGCAACAGGTCACATCTTTGATCAGGGCAGTTTCTATTCCATTTGGTGCCCAAGACGAAACACTAGGAATGCGCCTCCCCCCACACCTCCCACCCCGCACGCCACTCCCACTGCATCGCGCGCCACTCCCAAACTACACCATTAAGGAACTCCTACCCAAAGTCAATAAATCACTGCTAAACAAATGAAATCAGTTTTATTACATCATGATACAAGCATTTTGATGAACTATCATATCACACCATATCACTGTGCTTACACTCCACACCATCACACAATTAGAGTACAGCTATACCCCTCAATAAATTCAGCCTAGCTGCTCACATACGAACACTACCCTGTAAACACCTCATCACTCTTATAAAACGCAGCTATATCCCATGACAAAGCATCCTAGCTACTCACATAAGCGTCCTACAGGCCTAACACAGCCAGAACCCAGTCTGGGTGTCTACCCACCAGACTGTACACATTCAACTGATATCCCCACCACCACACCTAATGCTAGGATGCAGCTAACATCAGGCTATTACATCAGCTGCACACATAACTGGTGCACCCAGGCACCCTACGACACTAACCTTCTCTACTCTCTCTACTGACCTGGACTGCGGTCCCCGAGGGTGTTCAACCGACCCGTGCTATGAGGTCATACCAATGCTATATAGAGCGCTATATAAATGCCAAATACCATACCATAACATAACTTTGCAGTAACTCCTCGGACAAAGCAGAGTACACAAAGAGTATATACTACTTTAAAAGTTTTGTGTCTATTTTTGGTCTATGTTAAGGGCACTCCCCTTGACTTTGCTGCTGCGAAAGCATCTATTGCTGCTGCATAATCAATGTTTTCAACAAGTTCCCTATCAATTCAAAGTATCGCAAGAGCTGATAGACTTTCCTCAGCCATTGTGAAGCGCAAGTATATCTTTATCAGTTTCAATTTACTAAAGCTCCTCTCACCACTTGCCACTGTAATTGGAATTGTTAGTATTTTGGAGACAACCAATGTGTTTTTGTATGATGAATGTGCTTCAAAACTTCAAGGGGCGTAATAGAACTCTTCTGAAGCGAGGGCTGGATATGTCTCAGTTCCTCAGCCAACTGGAAACCATTTATATCAGTTCTTCTTTTCCAGGCAAGAGCTTTATGTTGTACATGAAACCCCAGCTTGTATTGTGCGCAGACAACAGGGAAAAGCGCCTTTCAAAGGAAGTAGTTATGGCGTCAATCAGGGTATAAAATATGGTTACTTTAAAAAGTTCTTCATTCTCATGGGTCTCGTCCCGAGTCTCATATGCAAACAAACAGCAATAAAATGTGGAGGTCACGAGAAAATATCCGTTTTGACATTTGTGCAGCAGAGGAGAAAACTGGACCACTTGGAGTACTTGTGTTCCGAAAGAACTGCAGCTGGCTCATGGGTAGGTATGTAGCCATATGTACACGCTGTGACCCTGAGAATACTAAGACAGGCTATTCACAGACATGCCTGCCAGATAAGAAGACCTACTACAAAAAACCGGGACCACTGCAGTTTTCAATGGGAACATAACTTGAGAAAGGGGGACAGAGAATCAGCCATGCCTTCCAGATCTAAATCACTTAACGGATCTCTAAAAGTATGTATCATGGGTCATTTGTGTGATCAGCTACTTCAGCATGCGGATAGTAGTTTTAATCAGTCTTACTGAATAAATATTCTTTAAATGCAGAATTAACATCACATTTTATAAGTGCTTCCACACCCCCCACCCCCCAGCCCCCATGGCACTATTCAAACACTCCATCACACAAGGAATGACTTGCCATTTGCAACGGTGGGCCACTTTTTCATTGGTGACCAAGACAATTTTATGCCCCAGTCCCACTTAGGCTACAGATAATGAGGACTGGGCACACCAAGGGACCATAAATATGGCATAGGATGCATTATATACAACCAATAAAGAACACAAGATGCTGAAGGGGGTTTGGAGGGAACCTAAGCTAAAATGGCAGTGACAAGGAGACACCTGAACCCAATAAACAATCACTTTAAAATTATTTGAATGGGAATCAAGTGTATGCTTTCATACAGTAAAGTCTGACTGTTGTCTTGTTATAAGGATACATGGACACAGATTATTTATTTATTCATGCAATGTTTGTCAGGTACCTGTATATTTATTTATGTATGCAATGTTTGTCTTATACAGGTATCCGACAAACATTGCATAAATAAATAAAAGTTCTGTGTCCATGTGCCCGACAAATATTGCATAAATAAATAAATAAACTGGGTCGTGGCTTAAAGAATATTTACTCAGCAACACTGGTCAAAACTATTATCAGCATAATGAAGTAACTCATCACCAGTGCCATGGAAGGGGTTTAAAGTGAAATTGATATATAGTTTGGAAAAGAAGCAGCATGAAAGAAATAGTGCAGTTTTAAACTATTATTTTGGACATTTCCTGGCCTTGCATGGATGCACCGTGGGCCCAAATGGGTCTCCGTTTGTACCGTGTCTGCCAAAACATTTGGATGTAGAAAAAAATAAGTTAAGGACATGCTTTAAAAGGGCATTTTGAACCCAATCAGATAACTGAGCAAGGCTGTATTGTCCAAAATGTACAAGACACAAGACGACAAAGATACCATTAATGATCTTGGAGCCTGATGAACAAGCTAGGCAATAGAACACGGCATAGATGGCAATAATCCTGAAAATGTGTGCACACTGCTGCACTTCATTCAGCGTGCACATTGATTGCAATTAAAGACGTTTGACAAATTAAGTTATAGAGACGTATGCTGCGCACACCACACATCTAACTCAGAAGGATCCTGGACTTGCAGGGATGCACCAAATGGGTGGGCCCACGGTGCGTCCCTGCAAGGCCAAGATCCTTCAGTTATCCCCCCAAACTTCCAGGAAGAAATAAATAACCACCCACTCCCCACACCCCACTGCACCTCCCCTCCCCTCCCATCACAATGCCGGCACGAAACCATTCAGTGACTAATGGTCCATCATTAGCAGTTTCCTGCCGGCATTGTAATGGGAGGGGCTGATTTTAGCTGTAGGGGGAACTGAAGTGTTTTTACTGTTGTGCTTATGCCCCCACCCCAAGTGGCGTGAAAGTGCCCAGAGGGAGCCTTTGACTTCCATAATGTCATGTAGTACTTGCGTACTACAGTCAGAAGAGGCAGCGCCAGCACCTGCGGAACTCTCCCCACGACAATCACGCCGCCCCACAAACTGGGGAATTTCATCCCCTCCATGGAGCGGGGCAATTGTGACCCAGACAGTCGCCTGCTTCGTCCGGGCCAAGAAACGGGCCTGTCTTTGATTATGCCCTGCCTATTCGGAAGCCAAGGAGAGAGGATGCACAGTGCAATAAAAGGGAGGATCTGTTACATGTACTTCACCTACCAACACAACTTGACATTGTTAACCAAGTGCAGCTGTGCACACAGGAAAAGAACATGCAAAAAGGATCACAGAGAACATCAAGGGGAAAAATTCAGGGATAAAAACAAGATTCTTCAACCCTGAGTTTTAAATTCCAGTTTGCTTTTAAATGATGCTTTACTATCCTATCTACCAGGATGGCATTTGGATGAATAATTAAGTGGATCACTCAGTAGTGATACCAGGGCCGATGTCTGCTGAATAATGTACCAACAACTTCACATTTTATTTGAGAGAAAGTACCAATACAATATCTTGTAAGGATATTGCAATACACTAAAACGTTTCTTGACCAAATAAAGGAATGAAGTCGAAAGCTGAGATCCTTTATAGGGTCACAGAACTCAAAGGTGTCTTGCAATATCCTGTTAACGTGTAGCTGGGAAATGGTATAACCTATAATAAATACGTGGCCGTATGGTCAACCCTTTCAATGCATGGTCGTGTACACTCAATGAAGCAAGATGTATTCCAAATGGGCATATGTGGAATACATGTATGTATGCTGAGGTTGTAGAAAATAAAGGAAAGGCAGGGGGTAACGTGTTGCAAACAAAAGTGTACGCAGATTTAATAAAATGCATTGAAATGCCATTTAAATGGTTTAAAGGAAGTTTTAAGATGCAGTTAGTGGGTAGTGCCCCAGTATGCAACTGTAACAACACATTACATACAAATACTACTTATAAATGTCTCCTTATCAACATTTAACTGTGAAACAGGAAGGAATCTTAAAAGCAGGGTACACCTTTAATCAAATACCCATGTGTCAACTGGAATTCGGCTCTGTATTGGCTCAAACAGTGGGCTTTCTGGTATCGTATGCAACTGTAATACATTATTGCAGTTAGATAGTGATGTCATTTCAGACGGTTAGTCATTCCACTACTAAACGGTAATAAGACAATGATGTACATGTTTAATACAGATACTTCAGCCATGTGTTAGAAGGATATTGAAAAACAACAAAACAGTTGAATGTGTTTTCTGTGCTGTCTATCTTTTCTATTATTTTATTATTTCGTTATTTTTATATTAACAATGTAATTATTCCATGCAATACAATACACATATATGTAACATAGAACTCAGTGACCACCTCCCTACTCTCCCTCTATCCAGCCATCTCTACAATCCATATTGAAGCATAGATGATTGCATATTAATTGCAAGACTATCTCCAGGAACCAACCTCATAATGTCTATATTGTTGTCTTCGCCTTGGTGTTTTTTCGTGAGGGCTAAATGTTACTCTGTAATTACTTCAGCATGCTTGCTTTCCAAATGCATGTTTTCATATTCTTACTCCGTGACAGAAGGATGCTGCAAAGAAGAAAGCTCAAAGCGACTGCCAATGTGCATATTAGCCATTGAAATGATTCCATTGGCCAGTGAGTTATTTTATTGGTGGCCCCATGCAGATATTTTTATACAGTCACTGAACTCTGTGGTGGCTTCTTATAGATGTAAATGTGCTCAACAGGATTCCTTTTTCTACATAACACAAATGACAATGGCCCTCATTACGACCTTGGCGGAGATCCATGGTGCTATTTGCACCATGGTCCATGGCCTAAGCTGCCAACTCCGCCATGGTGGTTGGCGGACTTACCGCCCCATTCCGACCTTGGCGGGGCGGTAAGTCCCCAATCCCCATTTACCCTTCCCCATTCCCATTTTTGCCCCATAGGGTATAATGGGAGTGGGGAAGGCGTTAATTACGCCACCGTAAATTACGGTGGCGTAATTAACAACAAGGTCCCTTAGCGCCATGGATTTTAACGCCTGCTAAAAGCAGGCGTTAAAATCACCATGGCGCTAAGGGAACTCGTACTCAGGCGGAAAGGGGCGCCATGGTTTACGCCGGCGTAAACCCCTTTCCGCCAGGGTCGTAATGAGGGCCAATGGCATTTCTTAAGCAGTTATCCTATGTTATGTTAAAATGTTTGTATAGTGCGACACATCACCACCATACCACCATAGTCGGTCCAGAGCATCTATGCTTGGCTGTTGTGTGGCGTGATGTACCTCTGCCAGGGTTATTAAGATCTGAGTTTGATGGAGGAAAGAATATGAACAGGGGGAAGATAAGATGATGGGGAATCAGGAAATAGATTCTACAAACCAAGGGAGAGAGGGAGGTAGTGGGGGAGGAATGTTTTTCTATAGCATGGGTGCACGCCAGTCCTGTCAGGTGGACCATAATTCTGCAAAAGGTGGAAGGCAGATATGTTTAAGTTATGTGATAACTGGGTGGTGTTTCCAAGCTAGATTTGGAAGATTGTAAGTTACCAAACAGTGCAATGTTTGATGAATGAAGGGGTCTAGAGAGAGTGCTCAGCAATGCTCTAAGTGTGGTTGCTTATTTGTGAGATATCTCTATAAGTGTATCTGGATCAAGCTCCAGAATGTGAGTGACTGCGAGGTCTGAGCCAAGAGTGGTGTATACATGAATAGACTTGTATAAAGTTGAATGTTGTTGGTAACAAAAGGAAGGGAAAGGAATGGTAGTCAAATTAGTACAGAAAAATTGAGAAGGCCTGGCACCTCGATGTAAATGAAGGTTATTAATAAGAGTTTGTTCAATGCCATGTCAGGCTGGACTTTATTTTAGGTCACATGAAAGAGGGCGGTGCCTTACTCAGGAGTAGGATATCAAAGTATAGTAATACATAGCCATCTATAATGAGAAAATGTACTATGCCCACTGTGTTATTAAGTCTAGGATAAAGGTTGAGGGGGATGTGCGACAAACAGAGTAGGAAGGTAGGGCGGGAAAGGCCAGATGTCTGTCCTTCTGTATGCAGTAACAGCCTGAGGCCCTTCTGGGTGAATTGTTTTAATGATATGTGAATAGTTTAGAGCAGCTGTCCTTTGTGTTCTAAGAGTAATCCTTTCAATTTGCAGTGACTAATATCAGAACAAGAGGATCTGGATTGTCCAGTTGTAATTTAATCACTACAAAACTATAAAGTGATTAACTCCAAAATATTATGTCTGCAATAAAGTCCCCCTTACCGTACATCAGAAGGATATTGCGAGTCACTAAGGAGTTCTGTGACCAAAGACAGGAACACGACCGAAGGCTGACTTCGGAATTCCAAAGTGACTTGCAATGCCGTTTTTACGTATGTTAGGGTATATTTTATTCCTTAAAATACATAGCCATACCTTGTCATCCCCTTTAACACCGAGCCACGTGCTTAAGTTAATGTAATGTAAGAGATCATTCAGTTGCTGATACATATAAACAATATAGAATCTGTTTGGATAAAAAAAAATCTCGATAGACAGATTCTAGTTTAAAACAATGCATCTAGAAACCTTTTAGTTTTGTGTTTTAAAGTAAGCAATCACATGCACATTTTTTCTCTCATTTGCCAAGTTCACAAAATCAACATACCACTACCAAGAGCTCCTATCAGTCAATAACTGTAAAGCGGTTTTACAAGAAAGGTATTGAAAAAGATGGTCATAGCTTTAATGAGGAGTGACAGCTGGAAACCTACTCTGTGTTTGCTCAAGCAGCAGGCATTGTGACGGTATGTGTTAACTTGTTACAGAGCAGTAGTGATATCATTTTCTTATTGCATGTCAGTTGTGATGTCATAGCTGGGTTGTCATGAGAAAATTATGTAAAAGCATTTATATAGGTATTTCTGGCTGCCATGTATTACAATGGCATTAATATATGTACTGTTTCAGAACGTGATATGACCCATGATGTAGACTGACTTGAGCTAATTGAAATTCCAACAGAACTTGAACCATGTACATTAAATTCAATTGAAAGTCCATCCAATAACTACATTGTTACAGCGATTAGGGACAAAAAAGCTTAACCAACCATAGCTGTGCATTAGAGGCAGGCTTCCCCCACTGTAGGAACCTAAATACGGCCCACTGCCCTGCAGTGGGGCAAGTTTTGTAACGCCCCCTTGGCCGTGTTGGAAATAAGGAAAACACATTGATGAGTAGTTGTAGTGTGGGAGAGCAGCCCTGCTCACCCTAAAAAGAAAGAAAATGTATTCCTGCATAAAACATGTGGAGACTTTTTGTGGCAACTTTGTGGTAGAATAGCTCTTCTTTTTCTAGCATGGACACACCATCGTAGCACGGGCGTCCATCAGCGGCCACCACGAGTCATTCCCAAGGTGGTGTGGGGATGCTGGCGGGACCAGGAATTAACGGCCTATTTGGCTACTTTAAGCAAGGAGTCAATGAATTTTTCCAAGGGCTGTCAAACTAGAAATTATATCGTGCTTCCTATTGCTATGAATATATGTATATTGGCCTACGCCAAGCTGCTTATAAACTACATGTGAATAAACTCGCATTGCAAGGTCCTGACCTTAGAAACCATGTAAACTGTCATTTTGGGTCAAGCCGCCATTTAGGTTTTCTTGCTCTATAAAGTCACCATGTGAGCTAAAATGGTAGCCTATGTTATTCAGAACAGAACTCGATTGTCATGACCTCTGTACAGCTAATGTATAACTTGCCTGCAGGCCACTTGTCCTTCTGCTGACCTGTGTGCAATGGATTACCTGTATCACCGAAACTGATCTATAATTGAATGAGAACACCTGCTTAACTATATTGTATAAATTGAGTCCCGCATTGTAATGTTAGGCCTAGAGCATACATTATTACCATTTCTTCTTGTTAATGTATAAACCTAAGATGAACTAGATTTGACCTGGCAAGGGACCCTAGTGCAGTAACTTATTTATGGAATGGTTAACCCAAAGGAGGGCTGAACAGCAGGCTTGAAATGCATAAAAGCCTGACTGTTTCAATTAATTTTTGCACTCACTGAGCACACCGAACCACGCCGGAGTTCGCTGTGTTGTACTGAGGGTCGATAGCTATCTGAATTTTGTTCTGTTCTTTTGTAACTGGATTCAGTATAAAATAAAGTGCTTTGTATGTTCCTTTGTAACCTGTGTTTGGTGTGTTTCCTTTTTGGTTACCCTGCCTCATATTATTTCCTTGTTTTCACAGTTGGCGCCCGGAATAGGGACCCTCAAGATTGATGCCGGATTATTGAAGGTTGACGCACACTATCGGACCGGGATCGGACGGTGTGACATAACGGGCCCGACTGAACGAGACGCGACACCTCAACAGCGCTGCACGATCCGTTCCCTGGACGATAGCCGTGTGGTCTGAGAAGGCATCTTGACGAGGGTCAATTTTTTGAGGCGGGCAGATTTGCCGAAATCACCATACACAAGGTAAAATTCGTTAGGTAAGTCCTTTGTAAACCGATCGGTCCTCCTTAGGTTTGGTCAGGTGAGTCGTTACCCGACTCTTAATTCAACCCTGACAATTTGAATTTGGCGCATTGTATCTGCAGACACAATTATTGACCATGTAACACTGAGTATTTGAGAAATGCCTGGGAAATTGTCTAGCTGCTTTAGGGCATTATTCCGCAGCGATAGACAATCTTTGGAATTTAGCCATCCGGCACCACAGGAGGGGTCACCGGCATGTGCTATGTACTTTAAGCATGGCATTGGAAGTGTAGTATTTAATAAAATTTGGCACAGACAAACCAGACATGCCTCCGAACTTCAGTGGCCAGTCAATGGTAGTTTTGAGATCCCTCGTATTGAATATTTAGAGTCAGTCTTGTTAAAAAAGAAGGCCAGACCTGCAGCATTTGATGTTTTGCAAAATTGGAAAAGAGAAGCGTTGCAGCAGCTTAAAAGTAGGGAAAAACATGTGCGCCGTCATAAAACAAATGCTGAAAAGGCGTTGTTATATGATCAGGACAAACAGTCTGAGTCGGTTAGGAATATGGACAGGGCTTTCTCACTCGGTATTCAGAAAATCTATCCTTCTAAAGATCTTCATGTTTCTGATGAGTTTATCGACAAATTGTTAAATGAACGAAGGCCTGGTGCCTCTGCACCACCTCCATATGTTCCTCTTCCTCCTGCTGTACCTCTTCCTGCTGTTATTCCTGCTCTTCCTGCTCAACCTGTTGTTCCTATTCCTCGGTTGTTGTTCCTCCACCTGCTCCTCTGCCTCTTCCCATTGCACCAGTAATAGTACCACCATTGAATTTGCCTGCACCCTCACTCCCAAGTAGTTCTGTACCGCTTGTAGTTGATCAGGGTGCGGGGTCGAGGATTTTTACTCGTAATACTGTTCCTACAGAAAAGGAACAGGATTTGTTTGCATGGGCTAAGCATTGTATGGAGAGAGATGATCGAGCTAATGTTCTTGCCACACTTTCTAATATGGATAATTTTCCTGAGAAAAATGTTTTCATTGAAGGTTTAGGGATTCATTTATGTGTAATGTGGGGTAAATTAAATAATGCAGACCTCCCACAAGGGTTGAGAGACCTGAATACTTTAGCGTTTTCAAGAGACACTGTGGAGAAGGTAGATGAGCATGTTGAGAGGATATTTGAGTATAGAAAGGAGTTGAAAAGGTTACGGAATGAGGATGACGAAGAAGAAAGTGTGTATGTACAGAAACGATTTCTTCCGTGTCGTAAATCGACATCTGAGGAGGCGCGAATTTGTACAAAAGATGCGATTAGATGGATTTCAGACATATCGATAACTCCAGTTGAGGTATATGACACATACAGTCAATATACGCTAGAAATGCAGAGGAAAGTGATACAGGTAATGGTAGAATACCTGCAGAATGAATGTTTAAAGAGAAAGGTTAGTTGTCCCACAGAGTTACTGAGCATTTATAAGAGAGCTTTTTCACTTGACACTTCTTCAACTGCTTTAGTCTCGACTTAGCTTTGTTGCTTAGTAAGCATTCGGAGTTGCCTACATCTCAGTTGCCTATGAGAGAGGTTCCTCCGACATTTGTCCCAAAGGTTGAGATTCCTGCTAATGTACCTGCTGCAACACCTGCTGTGGACATTCCTGCACATTATGTATCGCAGTTTGTTCACGTCCCGTTTTCACGACAGGAAGTGAATACTATTAGACAAACTATTCCTGACATTAGGAAAAATCCGACAGGGTTCTATAAAGAGATAGAGTCCGTTTTGCAGTCCTCAGTGTTTACCCTAGGTGACATTGACTTGCTATTCCCTGTACTCCTGCCTGTAGATTTGTGGAAACAAGTTAGAACTATAGACGATGTACCAGGGTTGGGAGATACATGGGCTAACATAGTTAGGCTTGATTGGGAAAGGCCAGCTAGTGAGAGACCACCTCAGGTGATACTAACTTTGCCTGACAGAATCATTGCAAAACTGAAAACTATAATCCCCGAAAAGAGAATTATTTGGGAAAAGTTTACGGCCTGTATCCAAGGAAAATCTGAGGGTGCTACCGAGTTCTTTAATCGGTTCGAACAGGTATTCTCGGATTTCAGTGGACAAGACTTAGGCACAGAGTCTGGGAAAAGATTATTTGTGGACAAATTTGTACGTGGATTGCTACCTGACATCCAGTCACAAATTATGTCTTCTGAGAGCGCTTGGCAGGCGAAATCCCAATCAGAAGTACTGCATATGGCTCAGTACTACGAGAACCGTGTCAATAATGAAGAAGATAGAGTCGAGAAGAGAAAAGGTGATTTGAAGACTAAAGTATTGTTACAGCAAATTGTTAGAGGCCCCAGAGGGGGTAGTTCGCAGATTAGAGGTCAGTATGTTCCATAAGGGAATGTGCCCTTGGGTCCTGTGAATATTAACCAGTGTGCCTATTGTCGCCAGGAGGGTCATTGGCGTGCACAATGCCCCGTCCTTCGACAGAGGTCAAATAACACATTTGGAAATATGGGTAGACGATCCAGACGTCGCCCGGGTGTAGGGGGCCCTGGTAGAGGCCAGTTTTCGCAGGATCCCCAACAACCTTTTTCACAGGATAATCAGACTTCAAGTGTGGATACTAGAAACATATTTGATCATCCTTCTGCTGCATATCTATCTGAAGAGCTTCCTTTTGATGATATTTTGTTTCGTTAGGATTGCCCGAAGCAGGGTTTGGAACCTACACCTATTCCCGTTAATCAGAAAGGTCCCTACGTTGAAATGGTAGTGGGAAATAGGAAACATCAATTTTTGATAGACACTGGAGCACAGAAGTGCTCCATTGATCATTCTCGGGTTCAAACATTCCACTGTCAGGGCAAACCAATGTTTCTGTAGGGTTTTCTGGCACACCAGTTGTTTGTCCGGTTTCTTCACCGGTACCTATTTCTTTGGGTCCCTTTATGGACCACTGTCCATTTCTCTTGACTTCGAATTGTGGAGAGAATTTGCTGGGGTTGAATCTGTTGAAGGAATTAAATGCGGTAATTCATTGTTCTTCTGATGGAGTGCATTTGACGATTTCAACACAGCAATGTTCTGTTTCGCAATTCTTGACTAGACCTTTGCCACCAGAATTCAGTAATGTACCAGAGTGTTTGTGGGCAGTTGATGACAATGATGTCGGTGTTTTGCAGATTGAGCCTGTTAAAATAGTTTTGAAACATGTAATTAAGCTGCCCCGTATTCCACAGTATAAGATCTCAGTTGAAGGCGAGCGAGCTTTGAAGAGCATGGTTTCCGATTTTGTGCATCGTGGGGTGATTGAGGAGATTGAAGGAAGTTTGTGCAATAGTCCGATTTTACCCGTGTACAAAAAAGGTCATAATGCAATTCCATTTCGTTTTATAATTGATTTACGTGCCATTAATAAAGTCGTTGCTCCGCAATTTCCAATTGTGCCTGATGTGACGACAATATTAACCATGATTCCAGCTACTGCTACTCACTTCAGTGTTGTGGACCTAAAGAATGCTTTCTTCAGTATTCCTATACATGAGGATAGTAGATACTTGTTCGCGTTCACCTTAGGGGGACGCTCATTCACATTTACTCGTGCACCTCAAGGTTATACTGAGAGTCCTAGTATTTATAGTAGGGCTTTGAAAGAGCAGCTTGAAACCCTTGGATTGCCCCCTACTTGTACGTTGCTTCAATATGTTGATGATTTGCTTTTAGCCGCTGACTCTGAGAGCTCTTGTAAAGAGGGCACTGTGTTGTTGCTCATCCATCTAGCTAAGCATGATCACAAAGCTTCGCTTAAAAAGTTTCAATATTGTTGCCAGGAGGTCGCCTATTTAGGCTATCTCCTGTCAAAGGAGGGAAGAAGATTGACACCTGAAAGAATAAAACACATCTCTGGCATGTCTGTCCCAAATACACAAAAGGAAGTTAGAGCCTTGATAGGTATGGCTTCTTACTGTATGTTATGGATCCCAAACTTCTCACTAGTGATAAAACCGATGTTGGCCTTGACGAAGAAGGGTACTTATGACTGCATTATGTTTGGAGCCAGTTTTGGGCACACCAAACTATGAGAAGGCCTTTGTGTTGTTTGTGCATGAATGTGATGGATGTGCTTTGGCTGTATTAATGCCGGAACATGAAGGGAAGAATAGGCCATGCGGTTACTACTCTTCCGCCCTTGATCCTGTTGCATGCGCTTTGCCAAGATGTTTGTGCGCTGTCGCTGCTGCTGCTACGTCTGTAAAACAGAGTGAGGGAATGGTCCTAGGCCATGATTTAACCCTGATGGTGCCTCACTCTGTAGATATTCTATTGAACAAAACCCAAACGCAACACCTCACTTCCGCACGACTGACAAGATATGAATTAATCTTGTTTGCTCCCCACATTCAAATTAGGAGGTGCTGCGTTCTTAATCCGGCTGAACTCCTACCTTTCCCGCAAAATACTGTTTGCGGTGACGAAGAGTCACATGACTGCCTGTATACTACTGAACAAGATACAAAAGGCAGAGTTGATTTGAGGGACTCTCCTTTGGATAACCCACAAGGGGAGCTGTTTTGTGATGGCTCCTGCTTCAAACTACTGGATGGTACATCCACAGCTGCTTATGCAGTCACTACATTGAGTACGGTTGTGGAGACCAAGAGAATTACGCATAACTCTGCGCAGGCCGCAGAGATTATAGCATTGACTCGAGCTTGTGAGCTTTCCGAAGGGCTAACAGTAAACATATATACTGATAGCCAGTATGCCTTTGGGGTGGCTCACAACTTTGGGAGACTTTGGTCAGAGAGAGGGTTTTTAACTTCGCATGGCACCAAGATCCAACATGGCTCCCTGATAGTACAATTGCTTTCAGCACTTGCGCTCCCTAGTCAGTTAGCAATCATTAAGTGCGCAGCACATCGCAAGATTATAGATGATGTAGGGAAAGGGAATGCTTTCGCTGATCAAATAGCTAGACAAACTGCCTCTGATCTCTTCACAGAGATGTATGTTTCAAGGGAGACTGTGGATGCCTATGCAATGGATGAGGGTGTTGGGTCTGTACGGGATATCCAAGCCGATGCCACATTAGAAGAATCCAAGAGCTGGGCTGAGGGATTGGGGAAACTCGATGATGATGGGTGTTGGGTGGACATGGTTGAAGGGATATGGTTGCTTCCTAATGCCTATATAGTAATGATGGTTACCATGGCACACGGTCCCACACATGTGTGCGCTCAACAGATCACGAGAATGTTAGAGAAAGTCTGGGTAAATGATAAGATTTCCAAAATTGCCCAGCATTATGTCCAAAATTGCATGATTTGCCTACAACACAATGTGGGAAAGGGGGCAGCAACTCCAAGAGGTAGCTTTGGGCCTCCTTCTGTCTCGTTTGAAGTGATTCACTTTGACTTTATTGAAATGGAGCGATGTTACAATCTAAAATATGTCCTTGTGGTCATTTGCGCCTTTAGTAAGTGGGTCGAGGCTTTCCCTGTTAAAGACGCTACAGTCATGACCACTGCAAAGACCATGTTAAAGGAATTCTTCCCACGGTTCGGTTTGGCGAGAGTTATCTGGTCGGATAATGGTCCGCATTTTATCGCTGCTGTAATTCTACAGATATGTACGGCCGGCATTGCAAATTGACAAACGATTCCATTCGGCCAGACATGCCCAGAGCGCCGGATTAGTGGAAAGACACAATGGTATCATAAAAAACAAGCTCGCTAAGACGTGTGCCGGAACCAAACTAAAATGGCCGGACGCCTTACCGATCGTGTTACTTTCAATGCGGACAACCCCTCAAACTAAGACTGGGCTCTCTCCCTTTGAGGTGGTAATGGGGAGACCTGCTAATATTTGGGGTTTGCCTAAAAGCTGCACATTGCGCGATGTAGAAGATGTACTTCTCTCCGACTATTGTAACCAATTGACTAAAAACCTGTTTTCAATTTATCACCAGGTGCGAGAGGCATTGCCAGTGAGGTACGAGGGCCCCGGTCACAGTCTACGACCAGGGGATTGGATCCTCGTTAAATCCTTCAATAGAGCGTCTTGCCTCGTACCACGTTAGAGGGGCCCTACCAGGTGCTCCTGGTCACTCAGACTGCGGTGCGGGTAGGAGGCCGTCGCCACTGGATCCACGGCAGCCACACCAAACGGATCCCACACCCAGTGCCATACGATACAGAAGACGCAGAACCCCTTTCCGACATTGAAACCAACGTACCCGAAACGGCAGACGGTGGAGAGAGAGTATCGGAGGCCGTTCCGGAAGTTGTAAGGCCCGACAAAACGGCCATCTTGCCTCCTTGCTCTCCCACTGCATCGTTTGTGGATCATCCATCTTCTGATCCAACTTCCGTTCACTCGCCACCTCCTGTGGGAAGTGACGACATCCTGTCTGCTGATTCTTTTGCACCGTAAACTGTGAAGTATAATCTCCGCCCAAGGAGATAGGTTTGCAATACGGCTCTTGCTGTACAATTGAAAGAATTTGAGGGCTTGCCTTTTTTTGGCCCAATTGCATAAAGGGTTCTGCTGGCTAAGGGTTGTGGGAAAAGACATTAAGAAGACGCGCGACCGGAGTCGCCAGCAAACAAACAATTGGTGTTTCTCGATTGAAGGCGACAATGCCTGCATCCGCTACCGTTCGTACTGAACTTTTGGACAAAAATGTGACTAGGAGAGACAATGAGCAGATATGTATGGGGGCCCCGAAAACGTTTTGTTGTCTACTGGTGATAATCACGGGACTTTTAGTAACTGTTGGTTGTGGGTTTTGGTATTTTGAGAGAAAGTACCCTTTGAATGATTTCCTACCTGTTGAAAATATAACTGTTGTTCCCACTCCTTCTGTGCAACTACATACCTTGTCACCTAGAGATCTTTTGCATAGACGGAATTATCAAAATAACACTCTACTTCTAATTATGAATGCTACCCATGCAATCTTTAACAGAACCAATTGTTGGATCTGCTCGCATTTACCGCAACATGGGGATAAGGGGCTAGGTTGGTATATTCACCCTTTACCTTTGACAACTGCTTGTTATGCTTCACTTAGAGCACTGTTCTTTGGCCGATGGAACGATAGCATCTCGGGGAACTTTGATGGCACTAATTTGAATAGTTTTGAGAAACGTGTTCTGACTCCCCTGGGATGCTCGCTTTTCGCAAATAGGAGTAAGCTCAATATTGCTTCTATTAGGCCTTCTGATAGACTGTCTCGTCCTTTCCAATCTTTGATTTCCTTTAAAATGGCTCTGATAGGCAATAAGGATGCCGTGCCTCCTTCTTATACTGTTAACCATAGCCCCGATTCAGTTTCTTTCTGCATAAAGAGGAATGGCACCCGGTCAATGGGAGATTTTAAAGGTTGTGCCAACGTTGCAAATTTGACTGGGGAAGACAGACCTTTGTATGTAGGTGAACCTATCTATTTTGTTTGCGGTAATGTAGCATTTCCATGGTTGCCCAGGGATTGGCAGGGAACTTGTTATCTAGGAATCCTGTTACCTGGGGTGTTTATAGCAAGTACTGTAGAGGTTTCGAAGGCTCGTCCACGGCGGGACGAGAATGGCGACACTCCAGCACAGGTTTTAGGAGATGTAGCGAAATCATTCCTTCCATTCTTTGGGCAGATAGCGAATTCCGAGGATATCAGGAAACTAGCGAGAGTACTGGAGAGAACCATCAACCGGACCACAGATATACTCTATGATATGACTTTAGAGCAGAAAGCGATCAGATTGGTAGCACTTCAGAACCGGATGGCATTAGATGTCATTCTGGCTGAACGTGGTGGAGTATGTAAACTAGGGGGGTCCGCTTGCTGTGTTTTCCCACCGGATTCCTCCTCAACTATTTTTAAGGCAATACAGAATCTGCACATTCTTAGTTCAGAAGTGCATGTTCCCGAGGGAAATTGGGATCTTAGCGCTTGGTTCTGGGACTTCTTGCGGTCTTGGGGTTGGAAAGTGCTTTCAGTCTTGCTGATTATTTTGGGAATTCTGCTATTTCTTTGTTGTTGTATCCAATGTCTACCAAGTATATGTTCAATGCTAGGGGATGTTGCGCTCAGGCGATAGGTACAATAGGACATAAAGTGTATGCCCCGGATAAAACCTCTAAGGAGTATGTACTGAAAGAGATCTTAGTAAACTGTCATTTTGGGTCAAGCCGCCATTTTAGGTTTTCTTGCTCTATAAAGTCACCATGTGAGCTAAAATGGTAGCCTATGTTATTCAGAACAGAACTCGATTGTCATGACCTCTGTACAGCTAATGTATAACTTGCCTGCAGGCCACTTGTTAGGGTCATGAGCTGAGACCTTGTCCTTCTGCTGACCTGTGTGCAATGGATTACCTGTATCACTGAAACTGATCTATAATTGAATGAGAACACCTGCTTAACTATATTGTATAAATTAAGTCCCGCATTGTAATGTTAGGCCTAGAGCATACATTATTACCATTTCTTCTTGTTAATGTATAAACCTAAGATGAACTAGATTTGACCTGGCAAGGGACCCTAGAGCAGTAGCTTATTTATGGAATGGTTAACCCAAAGGAGGGCTGAACAGCAGGCTTGAAATGTATAAAAGCCTGACTGTTTCAATGAATTTTTGCACTCACTGAGCACACCGAACCACGCCCGAGTTTGCTGTGTTGTACTGAGGGTCGATAGCTATCTGAATTTTGTTCTGTTCTTTTGTAACTTGATTCAGTATAAAATAAAGTGCTTTGTATGTTCCTTTGTAACCTGTGTTTGGTGTGTTTCCTTTTTGGTTACCCTGCCTCATATTATTTCTTTGTTTTCACAGGGCTACCTGCAAATATTCTCGGTCACCTTTCCTGCAGTACTAACAGACCTGCCTATGATAACGTTTCCCGAAGCAGTACTCAAACCGCTTCTCCAAATCATTATCTTCCCAGAATGTTCTATTTTGACAAATGTAAAAACGTCTACCAAGGCAGGAGGTATAAAAACATAGTCAAAGAAGAAAAATCAGGGTTGGCAGGGCTTCACTCCTGCTAAATTGCATGTTCCAGTCTGTTTCCTATATCTTAATTATGAGTATCTCTGCAGCAACCCTCATAAAGAAGCAAAGTGCTGAGTAATTTATAAGAATACATCTTGTAATTATCCTCTCCGAAACCTGGCCTCCATCATGGTGCCAGAGTATATATAGTAATACTTGCAGAAAAAAGGCAGAGGCCCAGATATCAGCCTGGCAGATTTCAGGCAATATAATATGACTAATGAAGGTTAGTGTAGCTGCCTTGGACCTAGTACAATGTAGCCTCAGGACTCGCAGAATGAGTTTCCGCGAATCAACCATCTGGCAATACAATATATTGGAATATGTTTCCCATTTGCATTAGTCCCAAAAAATATAAAAATCCTTTATTGTAGCGTTGATGCTTGCTGCTTTTCTGGGACAAGCGAACAGTGGTTCAAATGTGCAGTTTGTACAACATCCATGATGAAAAATGCTATCCAGAATTTAGCAGAGTGGCTTAAGCAACATTAGCGTAAACCAGGGTTATGCACCCTGCAATGGAGCAGAGGTTTTGGCTCACGACCCCCACAATCCATAACCAATGACTATACTGGGGAGTGCTGGTGGGACTCTTAGGTCAAAACATCTGGCGAGCCTCAGGTTGCCCACCCCTAATTTCAGCATTTCCATGTCATTTTGTGTTTTCTGCTGCATGCCCCAAGTGCTGCTGATATGTCAACAAGTAGCCCGGAAATCCAATGTAAAACTCACTGCAGAGGCCCAATCATGCCAAAGCATGCCTGGGGTTGTGTGTTGTATTGAGAAAGTGTAAATGTAGGAGTTAAGCGCTGAATCTGCATAAGGGCATTACTACTCATGTAATGCCACGAAAGAGCGGAACAAAATGAAAAGGACAACCTCGGTTATTCCAAGTGCTAGCTCAAGCATTATCCATTTCTGCCCTCTGCAACATAAATTCACCAGCCTGTGCACGTGGCATTGTAAAGAGATGGGAAAAGAAACAGACTTCATACACTAGAAATAGGATCCAGTTTTTGTGTAAGGTTGGTGCTTGTCATGGAAAACATTGTGTCGTGGTAGAAAACTGTAAAGGTTGACTGAGAAGCATATACTTTTTATTTATGTATTTATTTATGTGTTTAGTTCTACAATAACTTTACAAAATTCATTAAATAAAACTTCATAAGACCTTAATTCATCAGAAAAACACACCTTAATACCATTCTACAAAATCGTCTAGAAATACAATTGTTATTATACTAACACATTTTTAAAAACACATTTGTAAAAATGTTTTAGAACAATTCTTGTAAAAACTCATACCAAGGTTCAAAGATATATGTAAAAATACCGTTAAAAATTATACAGGTAAAAAGAAGCTCATTGTATACAGAGTGCCGGCGACCAACTACAGACACGCCTCTGGAGAAGTTATACTAGGAAATTGCCTGTACCATACTAATCCTACTCCGATTTTAGGTGCTTTTTAATAATCTCCCAGAGTCGATACAGAGCTAGATGGACACACTGGTTCTCCGAATTCAAACAATATACTCAAAAAGCGTCCCTTTGATGGATTCATAGGAGTGCACGAGTCCACCCAGTTGACTTGTCCCCTCATATACATTTACATACATTGCTCTAACACTTTCTGCATAACACACTGCCCTAATATCCAGCATTTAGGGAAGAATAATCAATGTATTAAAAAGAGTGCTATTATAGCTATCATGCTCCTTTCATTGGGGAGCACCTTGCCAGTAACAGCCCACCAGCCTGCTGAGCATAGGAAGGCCTGAGTGAAGCAAGGACCTCAGCAAGGGCTCATGACCATTACGGGCCAATACTCCCCCGAAGTGGGGGTGTTAGCTATTCACACCCATGGCTGTGTTTGGGGTGTTGCAAGCTTTTTTTTTTCCCCATGGGAGATGAGCTCCACGCATAATGCACAAGCCCAATCTCCCATGGAAAAAAAGATGTCTGCCGCCATAGCAAATAGAAAATGGGTGGCTGGTGGAACGTAGGTGGGACACTGGCAGTTCTCGCCCTCATTTCCAGCGACTTGATTGGCTGAGCTGGTAATGGACCCCCAACCCCAGCCTAAGGTAGACGAAAGTGTAGCAAGGGCCTCAGCTAGGACTCAAGGCCATCATGGTTCCTGTCTACCACCATACAAGCACAGGATAGATTAAAGCACCCTGGCATCTATGCCCAGGGTGGTACTAGCTATTTTTGGGCAACTCATGCCCATGAAAAACGGTGCTGCCCATATATACAAAGGAAACAACAAACAAAGATGGCTAGCAAGGAACTGGGAAAAAAGACCTAATTATTTTTCTATTTCCATTTCTGTGACGTCAGTGGCTGAGTGTGGTGGAGCAAGAAGGAAATGAAGAGAGGTGAGTGTAGGAGAGTGGGGCAATTTGGGTGGCTGGAGTTTGGACTGAGGAGAGGCAGGTGCATGTTCGGGACATTGGTGTTTGCAGCACCCATGTGCAAAGGAAGATGGAAGACCCCCAGCGGCTCAGATGGCCATGGAGAACTCGGTTATTGACACAGTCTGCCCACATTCAGAACCATACTCTTCTAAGCATGAGTTCCTACGACTTCATGTACTGCAGAACAGAACTCAGTGAAAGAATAGAACAACAATGTAAGCTTTGTTTTCTGCCATTTCATTGTCGGGAACGTCTATTAAATACACCAGTCTTTGCCATTTGACAATTGAATAACAACGTTTCAAAGGTCGGATAACAGACATTGGGAGTGCCCGCGAGTGGCAGTAAATATATAAGAAATCCAAGAAGCTTTTTCTTCAGATATTTAGCTCTGTTTTCAAACTCTCTGCCATCGAGAAAACAGACACTCTGCTTTCCAGCACTTTTTGCTATCTGGCCCCATTTAAGGCCTCAAGCATGCCAAAGTGAACAACTTTCACTGTACTACTAATTTCATTTGTAAAAGTACAAACAGCACACAAAATGACATTTACAGAGCTGTGCTTAATGTATTGTATGTCTCAATGCAGACAATACTAGACAGGTTCTATGTCATAATCCCTATTGTTGAACGCAGCAACGAATTTGTGTGGCTTTCAACATTGATGATTATGGCCATTTTGGGGAGTTTCACATTAGTAGCCGCTGTCCCATCCACTTTCTTGGAATCAGGAAGTTTCACCCCCCAAACCTTCCTTCGCTCCCCTGCTGTCTCCCTTCCCCCACACTGGAAAACTCCACAGGAACAATTGAACTCTCTTTAAAGTTCTGTTCCTCTGTCCATCAAGGTCATCTTTTTGGTGGATGTCTTATAAAAAGAGTCTTAACACTCCCACCTACCAATGGAAGGAGCCCACCAAATGACTTTGCCCCCCTAGCCAAAATAACCATCTAATCCACCTCTCCTGCATTTTGACCTGAGAATTACCATGTAGTTTGCAAATATGTGCACACTGGCCTCCGGCTCTCAATGTTCAATATAAAAATATTATGTCCTCTAGTTCCTGTCCCTGGTATGTGTTCCTAATGTTACCCCTTCACCATGCGCTATATGTAATTCAGTGCAACAATGCTCTCAGGTAAATAAGGCTAGGACTGTATTTGTATTTGTATTTTGTTTATTTATAAAGCGCAGCCAGGCCCTGGGGCATACGGGCGCGTAAGTTTAGATCTGGTTACATAAAGTTACAGTTACATTTGCATGCGGTAGGCAATGGTTACGGTTACAGACATTAGTGTTACAGGTACATACATGTTGCAATTTTCATGCGGTAGGCAATGGAGAATGCAGATAAATAATATAGTATATTATTTACAATACGTACAGTGGGCAGGCAGCAAGTCTGGGATCTAGGAGGTTAGACTGTCATTGTGTCCAAGTCATGAAGCCAACCCTTAGTGTTGCACTTAAATAGGTTGAAGGAGGGTTCTGACCTGAGGAGAGCGGGGAGTGTGTTCCATAACTTTGAGGCTTGTACAGGGAAGCTAGCTCCTCCCGAGTTATGGAGTTTGAATCTCGGTATGGACATAGTGTTTGCTTGAGCTGCTCTAAGTGGTCTTGATGATGTGTGTGGGGTAAATTGGTTAGTGAGGTAGGATGCTGCAAGGTTGGCCCTGTCTTTGTGTGTAAGGGCAAGAGTTTTGAGGGATATTCTGTGCTCTACTGGGAGCGAGTGTAGATTGATTCTAGTCTCAGAGATATGCGACTTCTTAGGGATGTTGAGGGCTGCCCTGATGGCATTATTTTGAATTACTTGTAGTTTGTTAATATTTTTGTGGCTAAATAGAGGGCGTTACAATAGTCTATTTTGGACAAAACTAACATTCTAGCAAGTGTAATGCAGTTGGGTGTGGAGATAAACAGCCTAATGCGGTGATAAGTTTACAGGTGTAAGCGGCTGATGATGCTACTGCATTAGTTTGTTTGGAGATGGATAAGGTGGCATCAAGGTAGATACCAAGGGTTTTAGTGTTGTTTGAGATGAGATGGGATTACCATCTATAGTGAAATATTTGAATGCAGTATTTCGTTTTTTTAGTTTAGCGTGAGTACCAAGGATGAGCAACTCAGTTTTCCCGTCATTGAGACAAAGTCCATGTTGTGCCATCTACGCTTGTATTACTGCGTAGATTTCATTAAGGGTTTTGCTGTCGGTTGCATAGTCACCAGAGATAGGAATGAGTATCTAGGTGTCGTCCGCATAGTTAGTATACGTGACACCCAGGTAGTCAAGGATATCGAAGAGGGGCTTCGTGAATACATTATAGAGCGTTGGGGACACACAAGAGCCTTGCGGGACCCCACAAGGTACCGGTGAAGGTTCAGCCGAGTCAGTGTGAGAGAAGACTCTCATAGTTCTGTTCGCCAAGAAGGAGCTGATTCAGGCAGTGGCTACTTCGGAGAAGTGTGCTGCAGATTTCAAATGGTGGCAGAGCGTTTGGTGGTTGACCAAATCAAAAGCTGCTGACAGGTCAAGCAGTAAGAGGAGTGCTAGTTTGCCGTTGTCTTTTAGGATTTGGATCTGAGTAGTGAGATCTATTAAGGCAGTTTCAGTGCCGTATCTGGGTCGGAAGCTGGATTGCCTTAGTCCCAATAGATTGTTTGATTCTAGATAAGCCTGTATTTGCAGGTAGGGTGCTCTATCTAGTATTTTTAGTAAGAAGTGTACAGTTGTTATCGGCATATAGTTAGACGGGTTGGCTGGGTCAAGAGTTGGTTTTCTGATTAGTGGAATGACCCAAGCGTCTTTTAAGTTATCAGACACTACTCCCATTTTGATGGAGGCATTGATAAGGTAAGTAACAAATGGTGCCAGGTCATGTTCTGCTGCTTTGATGATCAAGGGCAGGGCAAGCGTCACCTTGGCAATTTGATGGTTTGAGTTTCCTAATGATGTTTTCTACTTCCCAAATTGAGAGGGGTGAGAAACTAAATGGTTTACAAGTGGGCTCAAAGGTGGGTGTCTTGTTGGGGAGTTGTTTGTAATCAGGGTCAGAGAGTAACAAGCATTTTTTCGCATTGATTTTAGATTGTAAGCGAGCTATTTTATCTAATAGTGCCTTCTGGATGTTGCTGCACCATAGTGCATCTGTGACACATTTGCCAATAGGGGCAATAGGGGATTCTAATTCTTTTAGGATCTTGAAAAGTTCTTTTGTGTTTGATTCCACTTGTATAATCCTTTTGTTGTAGGTGTCTTTTTTAGCGAGTATAATGGCCTCTTTGTAGTTAGAGGATGCTAGGGTTAGCTTATTCTTATTGGTTACTGTAGGGCACTTTTTCCAATGTGCTTCTGCAGTTCTCTTAGTTTTGCGTAGTTCTCTTAGATGCGGCGTGAACCATGTATTCAAGTGATGTTGTGGTTTACATTTCCGCAATTTTAGGGGGGCGATGGTATTCAGAGCTTTAAGTATTGCCTGATTGTAAATATCCACTAAGACTGTAGGGTCAGAGGTGGCAGTGTTGTTGAGAAGGGGGGAGTAATAGCGGTAGGCGTTTATCCGGTGTAATGTCTTTCTTGTTCCTAGAGCGCATAGCTGGAGCGATGATAGGAGCCGGTTGTTGTGTGCTGGCTTTGATGGAGAAGGTTATTTTATGATGGTCCGACCAGATACATGGATCATTACATAAGAGATTAATAGAGCAGTTAAGGTTAGTGAGCCAGTCCAGTGTTCTTCCTTTGATATGTGTAGGCTCATGAATAATGTGGGTGTGACCCAAGTCAGATAGGGTGTTGGCTAAATCACGGGCATTAGTATTCCTGGGGTCGTTAAGATCGAGATTAAAATCCCCGAGTAGGATAGTTTGTGAATTGGGTTTAGTGTCAGTGGATATAAGGGATACCATATCCTCTGTGAATGAGGAAATGGGTCCTGTTGGTCGGTAGATAAGGTGCACAGTTGCTGTATGGTTAGGTGATAGTGGTAGTTTGATGGACAAGGATTCAGCAGAGGGGATTTGAGCATCCTGAATGACTCTGATGTCGTAGGTGTTTCTGAAGATGAAGGCGAGTCCGCCTCCCTTCACCTGATTGGTGTTTCTATCACATCTAATGATAGCATAGTCATTTGGTATAGCAAGGGCCAGGGATGGGCCAGAGGCTGCATTTAGCCAGATTTCCATAACCGCGAGGAGATCAAGCTTTTCATGGGTTATGAAATCAGCGATGTCCAATGCGTGGGCGGAGAGGGACCTAGCATTCACCAAGGCTGCTTTGATGAATGTGTCTTTTGCAGGGGTTTTTTGTGGTGGTAGAGGTAGGTCATGCGAAATGAGAGGGGCTAGCTTGCTATCTGAATCAGTGGCCAGATTAGCTAGGTTGTTATCTCTACGCAAGCATTTGTTGCTCTTGTGAGCGTGAGGTTGGGGGTTTTTAGTCCACAGTCGGGCTCCTAATCTAGAATTTCTGGTTAAGATGCTAGGGTGGTGGGAGCATGGTGAGGTTGGAGCGTAGTTGTTTGTGATATTGTTGCAAGACAGGGATGAGCTATTATATAGCTTCAAATATGGGCGCTGTTTTAGTGGGGTGGTTCTGGAATTTAGTCTGAGGTTTCTATTAGTAATAGCGCAAGGTTGGTTAAGTGTTAGTCTGGTAGCAAAGTGGCGTATCCAGAGTGCTGGATCATCCAAGTAGGGGTTGGCAGAGGCCATAGTATTAATCCACAAGGTGTGGGTAATTGCTACCTTAGGTGTGCCGGTGGATGTGTATTGGTTAGTATGTAGGTGGGACTGACATGTCCAACGTCTAGTGTAAATGGACAGTAGGTGGAGGAGAGTAGTTAGGCACCAATACATAATGGAGGTTAGCGATGCTGTTGGGCAAGGGATTGTGAACTCCGAGTATGTGGTACTATTGGAGCGCGCTTAAGATGAAAAGCAGTGTCTACGGCTGTGTTTACTGAGGTTCATTTAGGCTGCAGCAGCGATAGGGCCACAGCTTTAGTTCCGAAATTAATCCATTTGGCTAGGTTGTAGTAAAGTGATACCTAGGTTCAAGATAGGAGCAATTAGCTAAGGAATTTACATAGGGGCAGCACCGAATTGTAAGATAAGGCAATTGACAAGAGCCAAAGGCAGTACATGAGTTCTAGGTGAGGGCAGATTTGGCTAAGCGCTATAGCTAAATACAATGGATAACATCAGATGACAGTAATTGGCTAAAAACACAAGGCAGTATATAGGTTCAATTTAGCAGCACATAATACAGGTCAAAGGCAAATTGGCTGGATGCAATGGCTAACATTACATCGGCTAAATGCAATGGGTGACACCAGATTGGCTATATGTAATGGGTAACATCAGGTGAAAACAGTTGACTAGGAAAGCACAGGACAGCACATGGGTTCACGTTAAATGCAAGTTGGCTGAAAGTAATGGGTGACGCCAGGATGAGGCAATTGGCTAAGGCAGAAGGCAGCAAATAGTACATTTAGACCACAGTCAGAACATGTGATAGATGATAGCTAAGCCTCGTTAACTTTGTAACTTGGCCGTTTAGAGGACAATCTTGTTAATGTGTATAGAGCATGCAGTAAGTACTCAGGTCAACACAAATCAGGTTAGGCTAGCTGGGCATAGTGCAACTTAGTAGGTTGGCAGACAGTAGGCAGGCATAGGTAGGTCATTGATTAGAACATATATAATCCAGTACGAGGTTGATCACTAGAGGACAGGTTGCATTAAAACAGTCCAAACAGACTCAAGCAGTTCTAGGTCAAGTATAAGCAAATAGCATCAAAGCACTGGCCGAAATCGCACAATTTTGCATACAGGTTAAAGCAAGTTTGCATACAGGTTAAAGCAAGTTGTACGTAAAAAGTGCAGGCAGATGTATATCAATTGTGGTGAAGGCATTGGACTCGTAATAGGCAGAATGATGAACTGATAAACATGCGGTCAGTGCGGGATGAACTGCCGCCGGGCTAGATAATACGATGATGGCGGAGACGGGTAACGGGCCATGGTACATACATGAGAGGGGCACGTTTATACAGAAGGACATGCATTGTCGCAGCACGCGACACAGAGTTATGGCAAGTTTAAGTTAGGCACATATCTGATCTACATTCGCAGTGTACAATGATTTGTATGTAATGTTAAAACAGTTCAGATGCCGTAATCCGGATGAAACGTGAGAGTTAATCAAGCATATGGTGTTCAGCAATCGAACGCTCGAACTGCGGATCCGGTAGCCGGGGATCCAGACGTGTACAAGTTGGGAGCGGGCATGATACTCAATGCATAGGGTATCGATCAGGCAGAGGGGGAGGCGGGAAGATCTGGCTGTAAGCACACGTAAGAATCATGATTACAGGAGGGAAGAGCAGCGGTTGTATAATAAAAGCAGCCTTGGTTTGATGGAGGATTGGCACGCGTGGGAAATGGAGCACTCGAGCACGTCCAGCTCGGTCAGGCTCAGTCAGGGGGAGCCTTTGCTGGTTGCCTTGGTGGGGGCCATCTTATGCCTGCCGGTGCCTCCCAATAGGCTATGAAGCCACAGACAGCCAATCAGGGGAACACAGGGACTCCAGAGGGGTTACAGACTGGCTCTGCTCTGTTATTGCATACTTTCAAAATAATTTCTGTTCGAAATTACACTATGGGCTTCATTACAAGTTTGGCGGTGCAGGAAAAAAGTGGTGGTAATTACGTTAGTCACGGAATGACTGCAGTTTTCCCACACCGTAAATATTTAGATTTTTGTTGGATTTACCACTAGAGGAAATTCTGCCTGTTAAATACAACGATTTTTGAAGGAAAAGTGGCAGATTCACCTCCAATGTGTTGCTGGAGATAAATCCTCCACTTTACACCCACAAATCTGCAGATTTACTGTGAGGTAATTCCGCCGGCTGTAAATCCAACAAAATTCCCTAAGGAGTTCGATGGATTCCAAAAATGGGGAGTTACCATAACTTGTTTTCCTCTGGTAACCCCATGTTCCCAAATGGTGGTAATGGTAATAAAGTTTGGTGGTAAGTCAGCAGAATTACTGCAGAATCATCGCCAAACTAGAAATTAGTCCCTATCTCCTCAAATAAATAGAAACACATCTATACATATCACCAGCATGTCGATGGCATGTGATCATGCCCTAGCTACATGAAGCATTGTTCACATGGTTTCCTTGAAACACAGAAAAGAAGATTTCTGTGGGTTCTCAACATAACTTTAGTAAGTGACTGAGAGCTTGAGATGGTTGCCCACATCAAATAACCCAAGCCACTGCTACAAATCTGCAAATCTGGGATGACTGAATATTAGTCATAAACTTGTGAAACGATGCAGACTTTCGCGAACGTCTGATGTCACCACAGACATCCCGAACAGCGTCATGTGACCGTGCACGCGTGTGCCGTGATGATGTGTTCGCAAACGCATACATGTTTTGCGAACGGGTCTGTGCTCCGTGAACAGTTCTAAACTGTGTTTTCAGCAAATCTAGGATATTTCAAGCTGAAAGTTTACCCTTCACAGCTCCTAGACACATACTTACTCATTTTCCATCTGCTATACAAGAGAAAGCACCTGGAAGAGTATTGGCAGCACACCGGCTATTTAACTTCAAAAATGGCATTAGCCATGGCCACCCATACCTTCCCAGGGGCCACCAACACCACCACACCACCACCAGCACAAGGGCCTGGATAAGGGAAAAGGCACAATAATGCAGTGGAAGTCAAGAGGACCAGGAAGATGAGATGAGGAAACACCTACCTCCAGCACCCAGAGAGAATCCTGGGTGTGGCAGTTTTTTAAGACCGTACCAGGGGTACCAAAGGCTTAAGCTACCCATGTTCAATGCATTGAATGTTGAATCAAACTCAGTCACAGGCAATACTCTTTTGGTACCATGTCCATGCACCGCTACACCCACTCACACCACCCAGGTACTTTGAGAAAGGCTGTTCCTTTCTCATGAAGTAGTAAGCTGTCTTCCTCTACCTCATCTTCCTTAACCGCTACTGCCACCACAAAAGCTACTCCTGTAGGGCAGAAGATCCCACCAGCTACCTTGCAATCTATAAAAGAGGCTGTTGATCCATTTCTTTCAAAGACAACAGTACTATTTATATACTGCAACACACCACTCTGCAGGGGGGAGCAGTTTTGAAGTGCTTTTGAGGCTGTAATCAAGGAGCATGAAAAACACTGCCCCCAACCTTAGATTTAACGCACTGCCAACCTCTTCCCCTGTCCAAATGCCCCTCCATACCTGTAGATGGTGCCCCTTCCCTCATTTTCCTCCCCCACCTTACTTCCTAGCCTTTCATGCAAAAAAATACAACATCAAAAAACATAAAAAAGGTTCCTTGTCGAATCACCTTTCACAGTTAAAAAATAGAACTAAAAAAATGATCTTATACACTCCATGTACTTCACATTTTTCAGTAAAGTAGTTGGACTCAATAAGATTCTACAACATTTCCATTAGCATCTTGTACTATGCTAATGAAAATAATGGACAATTGTATACTAGAGAAAAAGAAAAAAGTACAGAAACAATTTTCTGTCCCAAATACTTTTCTTTAGCATACAATAAGGACCATATTCCATAGACCTTCATGACTATTGGAAGTCTTTGCAGTCCCCTTTCCAGGCTATGTATGATTAAAATACACTGATGGCATGTGCACAACATCGCACAGGACAGCACTTCTACCCTTTTACTTTTATGTTTGTAACACTCCCTCATTGCCTGCTTTCGAACAGTCACACATCTATCCACCAATCACTTCCAAAAACTCTGCATATAACCCGATCAACATATTAAACTTCCACACACCAACTGCCACTTAACAATGTTCTAGAAATATTTTGCATCTCCATTTCCCTTACGTATAGAAAACAATTGTAGTTAACAGGGAAGGGATTGAGGGAAACAGAAAGAGAAAAGAAGACTTTTGAGAAGTTTCCCGAACTTAAGACAGTCCAGCTTAATTCTGAGAGGAGCAGGAAACCTGTTGCAAAGAGATGCACCGGCCAAAGAGAGAGACATGGATCCCGCTCTCTATGGCGAAAAGCATTTGACAAGCAGAGATTTGGAGTAAGAGGGGCAGAGGGCTCTAGTAGGAGACTATTTACTGAGAAAAGGTTGGCGATAGTGTGGTCTCAGGCCCCAGAAAGCCTTATCAATGATACAGTGGATCTTGATGTGCATCCTTGCAGCCACCAGAGCCGAAGTACAGATTGTATGGCTGCAGCAATAATATCCTTGGGCTTGAGCCCAAGGATAAGTCTTGCAACCCTATTCAAGATTAGCTGAAAGGGGCATAGACAACAAAGGGGGGGGGGTTCAGGAAGAGGCTGTTGCAGTAGTCCAGCCTAGAGAGGTGCTGGGCTCTAGAGACGTTGAGTTTTTGGGGAAGGTGAGGACCGGTAGAATGCCTGTAAGGAGGTTAAGCTGAAAGTGCGCCAAATTTACAATCTCCAAAATGTAAGGAGTAAAGGACAGAGGAGTCAAAGATAACCACAATGTTTTTGGCCTCACAGGATGGTGAGGGTAGAGGGCCCAAGGAGGGCGGCCTTAGGGTAAGAGGAAAACAGGGCACAGGTGTCCCAATAAGAAGGATCTCCGTCATACTGCAATTGAAAGAGATTTTTAGTCGCACACAATGCCTGGATGGTGGTCAGACAATCAGAGATAAAAGATGGGGAGAAGAAAGTAGTAGAGGAAAGTTTCAAGGATAGCTGTGTGTCATCAGCATAATACTGGGAATGAGAAGAGAAGAAGGAAATGAGGTGAGCTAGAGGGACGAGATAGATAGTGATAGGATAGAACCATGGGGTACACTGCAGGTAGACAGTGAGGTGGTGGAGTAGAAATGGTCCAGTTGGAGCTGGGAAGGGTGGTAAATGAGGAAAACAAGTCAGTCAGTCCAGTGCCCGGTCTGTGATGCCAAAGGTATCATGTAATCATTTAATGAGGATAGAATGGTTTACCATGAAAAGGTGGAGGAGAGATCAAAGAACACTACCCTCAATTGTACTACGATCATAAACACCACATACAGTTCAATGATATCACTCCACTATATTACAAATAGAGTATACTCCCCCTACGGTACCTATAGTAACTATACACATATTACTATACAGTATGTGGCCAGTGGCCAGATTCTTGGGGCCACTGGCCAAAACCACCACAATAGAATTAAACCATATAACAAGTATGCACAATACACCTTCATATAACAAGTCTCACCCAAACCAGACCCCCCTACCTCTTCAATCCCAATAACGTCCATGGACAGAAAAATGTACGGCAGACAGAGCAGCACCTGCACAGCTTTCTTTCACCTATAAAAGTGCTTTACATTTTTTCCATCTCCCTCACCCTTTACAGGCCCTCTTTCATCTACAAAATAACTCCAAATATATTTTCCATACGTCTTTTCCTCAATGTGCTGTGTGCGGACAAAGGCCATGACCCGCATATCAAATATGGTGACTATTTCTTAAATTATGATGCACCTCACATTTTCAAAAATCCAATCAGCATTTGCCTCTCTGAAAAGTTGGCTGACCATTCCTCGAACGATGCCAAAATTATAAGCTGCCACAATAAGTACTCTTTCTTTCAGTTGAGCCACTTAACCAATGATATTATTACCAATTATTATATAAACAGTTGTCAGAAACAAATATAACCATTTATTATTTTGTCAGAAATGGCAAACACACTTCAGTGGCTAGAAGAAAACTTATCCAAAGAAGAAATTAGTTTGTATTGTGACACACCACTCTGCAAGGGAGAGCAGTTTCAGAGTGTTTTCGAGGTCGCGGTCAAGATGCACGAGAAACACTGCCACCTACCTTAGATTTAACGAACTCCCAACATCTCCACCTCCCCAATTGTATCTGTGGTTGCTGCCTCTTAGCTCCCTTCCCTCCCCCAGCTTACCTCCTCTCCTCCAAAATATATGAAAGCCAGAAAGACCATAAAAAATGTGTTTTTCATTCAGAAATGGTGGCTCTTAAAAGAAATGTTTTAAAAAAATGTCAGGACCTTTACATACTAAACAAATAAATGTGCTACTGAACTTATTTATTCATCCTAACTTTCAGAAAAACGACTTCTATTTTGTTCTGCTTTTGTTTTTTATTTACAACTACTAAAAACATACTTTCACAAAACAAATGTCAGCGCATTTTGGTATTTCAAAAGAAAAATCTGATTTCCGACATGAGTGAAATGCAATGCATCTCCTCGAAAAATATTGACACCATCCAACTTGATATTTGCGTTATCAAAAGATGCTATTCATAAACCAAATAAAAACCACATACACCTTCATTGACATGCTGTCTAGCTTCTTCTATTTCAGAACAAAAAAAGTTTGGACATCTCCATAATTTCTTTCATGGATTTCAGAAAAAACTATCTTCACAGCTGGAAACAGTTCCATTAGGCTTTTCAAAATGTCCTTCATAGCAAAGGTCTGCCTCCAGAATGCACAATAATGATATCTGGACGTTTAAAGTGAGCTACACTCTTACAGAATGGTAATTAAGTGACCCACTTTAATCCACAATCTGCATACCACGAACCTTCCACTTCTTCCAATCCAATAGTAGCAGAAATGCCACACGATTCAATATAAACCTTCAATGAATGGATCCAAGGATCTCCCGTCATCTCCCACCATCCACACAATGTGCTTCCTCATAGCTAAAGCCATAGCCATCTTCACTAAACAAACACAGGACTTGCTACCCTGCACTCCTGTACACTTCCCCTCCTCCTCTACAACCAGAAAACCTGATTGGTTACTCCCCCAATGTCCTCTTTCCATGCCCGGCCTCCCTAAAAGACCGGGATGTCACGTGGCACGTCCACAGACACCGTAGGACCGGCACATCTTTTTTCACCTATAAAAACAGCTCCCTATCAGCTTTTTCCACTATCCCACCTTAACAGGCCCTCTTTCGGGGACCAAATAACCCGAAATCTGTTTTGCAGACTTTTTACTCAATGCGATGTCTACAGACAGCAGTGATGTTCGCAGACTCGGTGGCACCTGCAAACCCTTTTTTCACCTATAAAAACAACTCCATACTAACTTTATTCCACTGCCCCACCCTTGCCAGGGCCTCTTTCGGGCACCAAATAATACTCAAATGTGTTTTCAGACTTTTTTCCACCACTGCAGTTATGTATATATAGAAAGTTATGGTGGGTTTAAAAAGGTTTGGAAAAAACTTTCATCTGAAATGTGAAAGTAGGAAAGACCATTCCAGCCAAGTCACACATTCCATAACTCCACCTAGTAGCTATCGCTGGAAGTTCACCTCCAGTTCTGAGCTACAACAGCAAGGTATTGTGGGTATGCAAATGAGCTCAAATGCAAACCTTGTTCTCAAGGAAATTGTCTTTGTCTAAGAGGGCAGTGCTACTTTATTCATAGCTTAATCAACCCAAGACAGACATTTGCAAGGCTGCCAGGACAACCACACACCTTTTAGGCATCATCAGTACAGTATAGTCCTGACAGCCTTGTGGATGGAGCATTTGGCCATGTTTTCACAACACCAAGAAAGTTATGGTGGGTTTAAAAAGGTTTGAAAAAAAACCCTTTCACCTGAAATGTGAAAGTAGGAAAGTCCATTTGAGCCAAGTCACATATTCCACAATGCCACCTAGTAGCCATCGCTGGAAGTTCACCCCCATATTTATATATATTAATTGAAACAACTTAAGTTAAGGGACAGCAAAGATGATCAGATTTAACGCAACAAAAACCTCAAATTTCAGCCGATATGTCACAAAATGATCATCTTAACTCAGCGTCCCCCCGTTGATGATCCCTAAGATCTGATGTGTTATTTTGATAGCGATTATGCTCAAGTGCTTTACATAGAACACATATACATACAATATCACCAAACTCATTTATTGACATTGGGAAGGATGAAAGGCTGAGTTGGCCTTGCCAGGATGTGAACCTGCGACCTACAGATCACACACAGATTGCTCAACCCACTGAGCTATATTAATTAATTAATTATTATAATTATATGGCTAGCTTGCCAACCTCTAGTTGTTTTTGTCATTGTGAATCCCATCTGTTATGTATGTTCACTCATGGGCTTTGCAACAGGGCGGACGCTAAGTTAAGATGATCATCACTTCCCATATCCGCTGATTTTCAAGGCTTTTGTTGCTTTAAAGCTGATCACCTTAATGTTGCTTAGACTAACGTTTTTTTCAATGAATTTCAAGTGTTTTGTTATACCAGTGTTTACTCAAGGGCCATTAGACATGGCCTCGGCCACTGTACATGGTGCACCAATAGGTTTCTTAAGGGCTCACTAGCCATGGCCTTCTGCCATGGCCACTGTACATGTTCCACCTATAGCTTTCCTTGGTGCCCACTAGCCATGGCTTTCGGCCCTGGCTAGTGAGCACGGCCATATATTTTAGTACACATCCTCAGTGGCCACAGCCTTTAGCCGTGGCATATGTTGCACCAGTAGGTTCTTTGTGTGCCAATGACCAGGGCCACTATCACAAAGACCCATTTCCCCCTGCCTAGAAAATTTGATCAGTACCGCTATTTATTTTTCCTCAGTTTCCATTCTCACGATAATCCCCCAAAAATTACTGCGGTAATCTCACGGTAATCTTGCACTAATTCCTTACATCCACTCCCCACGTCCCTCCTTCCTTATCCCTAGGTCACCCACCCATCTGAGTTGAGTTTTGGCTCCATGCTCCCCCCCCATTACTCCATTTTTCTCTTTGCCTCCTGTGATGCACTTTCATATCTTAGAGCTTCTTGCCTTATTACTGAGGTAATCTTGGAGATTCACCCGGTATTCCTCCGATAATGTGAAAAAGTCTGAACTGTAACTGGCTACCCATACCACCTCCAACTCCCCAACTTCACATGATGTCCTCTTCCCCCTCCCCATCTCTAGTCTAATGCGATTTCAACCTTTTTCCTCCTCCAAATTGCTTTTTTTGCACTTTTCGTTTTCGCTTTGCCTGAAATTACCACAGTAATCGCTTGCATCAAGCAAATAAAAAAAAATGCCAGCCTTTCTTTTCTGAAAAGTCTCTCTGCTGCACCCCCTTCTCCGCCAAATATTTTAAACACTACTGTACGGAATTACCCCAAACCTGTCCCGGAAATTAAGTCAACGCTTTGTGCCCAAGTTGTTTCTTATTTGGTCCAATTCCTTCCAGCGGTTTTTGCACCTCGGCTTGATAACATTTGGAATTTTCACTATGGGAAAATGAATGGGCGTAGGCAGAAAACCGGTTTTTGCTTTCTTAATAACTATAATTTCCACTATTAAGGGCGGGGATGAGGGGTTATCTGTGACAAACTTTTTGTTTGGAAAATAGCAGTCAAATACATCATGCAAGTCAAAAGTTATTGGCAATAGAATTTTCGGATTTCATATGGCTTATGTGACTCACATTAACTATAGCGTGGATATATATATATATATATATATATACAGAGAGAGAGAGACAGAGAGAGAGAGAGAGACAGAGAGAGAGACAGAGAAAGGGGGCGAGAGAAAGCAATAGATCAGCATATCAGCACATGATATTATGGGTACTTATATAATATAAAGCCCTAAGTTTCCTGGCATTCAAAGGTCTTGGGCACCAGTTTATTCTGTGGTTACGCCCCTATAATAAGTAGACTCCAATCTTCATCATACCTACATGACGCATCAACTTTTAATAAAGCACTTAATGAAAATGGTTTATCTCGTAAATACATCCAGGGCTTTCCGTTCAAATGATGTCCAATTATGTGCCGAATTTTATTATTAAAAGAGCTTTAAAATATGTATGCAAAGAATTAAAAAAATCCTCTCTAAAGAAACAGATATTTAAATATGAAACAGCCATTTGCCAGGTCTTCAAAGCCATCTGTTTGCAAAGTCTATCTTCCTTGCTGTTTACCACAGGCTGTCAGTCTGTTTTAACAACCCCCAGTGGGACTGTGCGTGCCTCATTATACACGCGCACTACTTCTGCCTTCACTCTAGCACGTGTCTGTCTGATCTGCACTCCAGCACCTTCCATGGAGAAGGCGCCCTGCTGTTTCATAGGCTGCAGATCGGAATCAATAACTCCCTCTGCGATTGGCAGGGAAGGCGTGACCTCCAAGTGACTCATCCTCTCCTATGTGTTCTACATCATAGGCAGTCCAACTCTGATAAAGAGGTGTGCCACTGACCTGAGGAGAACGTTTATATTATCTTGCAAAAAATGTTATTTGATTGTTTTCAAAAGTAATGAAACCCCGCAATATGTATCGCAGCAGGTATTCGAAGGGTGGGGCATTATTAAATGACAGTGGTCTTTTATGCTTCAAGCTTAATAATCCTATTTTGTTTAGAAATCATTGGTGCAGCACCATCATGCCAAAATTAAAAACATGTTTTAACCCTGTATTACATAAACGGCACTCTACATGTGCACACACCATGCTTGGTTAAATGTCCTAAGGTCAGCGTCCTGCTCTATACCATATTGGAGCTCATTTTTGAAGTCTGCATAATTTACGTGGAGGGGGGGCTGTTACGTTTGCAGTTTAGTGTAAACACACCCCTTCCCCTAAATTTTGTATCTGTCCACCGCGGAGTGCAAAAGAGTTGTTCAAATGATGGCATACTTACCTTTGAGGTACTTCAAAAAAGGTAGCAGGCGCTCCTCTCCAGAAAGAACATGGCATGATAACCTGCTCTGAGATGAGAGTTTGCAGCACACGCCTTTTGCTCTCTGTACTTTTCACAGATGGGAAATACCAATTTGCATATCAGTCTCGTGTTACCCACTTGGGCAGTCCAGCACCGAAATGCTATGGCAATTCCTCTCTGAACAAGAGTACCAACAGCAACCCCATACATGTGTTTCAGCCTTGTTGGGCCTCATCAGTGAGGTGGAGGTGTGCCTCTCTGAGCACAATGAGCAGGGAGTCCACATCTGGTTGCCTCCAGGTAACTCAGGGTAACCAACCCCAAGTTCCTTGGAAATATTTCAAAAAACGTAGCAGGCGCTACTCTCCAGAAAGAACATGGCATGATAACCTGCTCTGAGATGAGAGTTTGCAGCACACGCTTTTTGCTCTCTGTACTTTTCACAGATGGGAAATACCCATTTGCATATCAGTCTCGTGTTACCTATTTGGGCAGTCCAGCACCGAAATGCTATGGCAATTCCTCTCTGAACAAGAGTACCAACAGCAACCCCACACACGTGTTTCAGCCTTGTTGGGCCTCATCAGTGAGGTGGAGGTGTGCCTCTCTGAGCACAGTGAGCAGGGAGTCCACATCTGGTTGCCTCCAGATAACTCAGGGTAACCAACCCCAAGTTCCTTGGAAATATTTCAAAAAAGATAGCAGGCGCTCCTCTCCAGAAAAAAACATGGCATGATAACCTGTTCTGTGGTGAGAGTTTGCAGCACACGTTTTTTGCTCACTGTACTTTTCGCCAGATAGGAAATATCAATTTGAGGTACCCTTTTGCACTCCACTCGGAGTAAAAATGTCATGCTGGCATATAACTGTTGGACCCATATGCATGTAGGTTCCAAGGCCGACCCACCCTCCCTTGAAGAAAAGTGGGACCACACTGGTTCAAGTGTTGGCAATAAAAGGCCATAGGATTTTATTGTTACAGATATGGTTATGGAAACAATGACAATAATCACATATCATATAAAAAATCATACTTTTGGGCACCGGGTCCGAAGGTAACCCCCTCCGGCCTGTGCCGCCTTTTTGTCCCACGACTTGTTGTGGACACTGTACAGTGTCCTGATTTTCTCTTTCTTTTGTTCTTTTCACTTCTTTTTTAGGGTGGGTGGGTTCTGGGGAAAGAAGAAAGACGTGGAAGACACTGAGTGAACAGTGAACTTCCAGGCTGTTTGGGTCCCCGTTCAGGGTCGACAAACTTGTATTTTGTGAGAGCTGTGTCGCTCTTTTTTTATAAGACCCAGGGTAGCCCTGGGTCTTTGAAGTGTGTTAGTGGGAGCTGAAGGCCAACTCCTGGCCGGCCGCAGCTGACTTACTGTACCCCCTGCGGGGAGGAGCAGTTCTTTCTGTTTCCCCGGCCTGGTTGTTGTTGTTTCTTCTGGGTGCTTAGCACCCCGTTGCTTTGTAGGAGGGGGGTGATGCTCGCACTTCACCCTTCCTTTCCTTTGTGAGGGCCGAGACTGCGTGTCTCCGCTCGTGATGAGGAGAGGATCAGGCTGGGGGAAGGAGCCGCCCCACTCCCAGGCCTGCCGGATGATACCAACAGTTACCCTGCCTCGCTTTGGGAGGCCCTGCAGCATTGCCCATCATGCTTGAGTATTTGTATGCTGGAGAAGAAGGCTGAGGCATAATCTTAACTCCCATATGTACCTCCTCCCTGCCATACAAATAAATGAAAATAAGTTGTAACGTGAAGTTAATGCATAAAAGTCTTACGATAGACTTTTACGCTTTTCATTTACATTACGCCTCTTGGGACACGAGTACCATTCAAAGCTGTCAAATCCATTTCCCAAATTTACAGTGAAAAGTCTCTGTGTAGTTCAATGGCAAAGGCTGGCAATGGAAGGGCACGGGGACAACCCGCCTCAAGGCGACCAATGGCAGGACCGCAAAGTGAAATAGGACTATTAATTAGGACCTGATTTGCAGACATTCCCCATGGTAAGGATGTGATGCAGACAGTGCACATTGGGCAGGGACTCACAACGCACAGATCCGCTATTCACAAAAGGCACTTCTGTGTTGTAGTAGTGTCGGTGGAGAGTGCACTCCCTATTTACGTGTCAGGTGGGCATCCAGCAGGACCTGCATGTGAATTGGATCCTAGGAGTCACATGGGTGGGGAGTTGGGACCCAGGGTGAAGAGACAGGACCAAGCTAACGTCAGTGAACCCACAACCCAACACGCGTGAACTTTTGCAGCTGCATCTCACAGTCATGGCAAATGTCACCAACACTCGTGCTCACCATAGAAGAACGACCATGGAGAAATCACAGATAACCGTGTTCCGTAAATCATCATTAAAAAAACAAGGAATCTTCTGTATTGAGTGCCATGGGTCATGAGTGGGATTTGGTGACCACATGATAGCAGTATCTGTCTTGTAAAACGTGATTAGTTTTTTTAAAAGAAAAAGTCAACACTTGGAATGTACTGCACCCACAAACTGTTTCCAATAATTAAGAATCCATAATTGTGGTCGATAAAGTTTTCTTAAATAAAAAAAAACTGATGTTCTATTGCAATGTCTGGTAAAGTATTAGTAGATGCAGACTGCTAGCTTCAAAAGTAAAAACTTGACACATTGGGGAACCAATAAAATATGCTCCTTCCTTAACTGCAAATTTGATTCTAATTCCCTTTAATAGGACTTTGCACAGACCCATTCAATTACAATCTCAGAACATAGAACAGCTGCATCTGCGATGAAGAGCCCGTGCTGCGCCTGTCACGCCAACTCGCGCATCGAGTCCTAATGTGCGTGGCCCCCTCAGGCCATTACAGCAGCCACAACACTAGGACTTGGGTATGGTCAGTAGCGCCGCTCAGAATCCAAGAACAGCTGTTCCTTGTGCAGGCTGCCAGGCCATTACAGTAGACACCACACTAGGACTGGGATATGGTCAGTAGCGCCGCTCGGAATCCAGGAACAGCTGTTTCTCGTGCAGGCAACCAAGCCATTACAGTAGCCACAACACTAGGTTTGGGGTATGGTCAGTAGCGGCGCTCAGAATCCAGGAACAACTGTTTCTCGTGCAGGCAGCCAGGCCATTACAGTAGCCACAACATTAGGACTGGGCTATGGTCAGTAGCGCCGCTCAGAATCCAGGAACAGCTGTTTCTCGTGCAGGCAGCCAGGCCATTACAGTAGCCACAACATTAGGACTGGGCTATGGTCAGTAGCGCCGCTCAGAATCCAGGAACAGCTGTTTCTCGTGCAGGCAGCCAGGCCATTACAGTAGCCACAACACTAAGACTGGGATATGGTCAGTAGCGCCGCTCGGAATCCAAGAACAGCTGTTTCTCGTGCAGGCAGCTTGTGGTCTGGCCTCATAATCAACTCCCACAGTCAAATCCTGAACTCGCCCAAGAAATTACGTTCAACATCGCTATTTGCGAAAATAATCTCTGCAAAATTATAAAAGTCTATTCAAGGTGTTAAAACGAACGTCTGGGGCTTTCAAACGCACACCAGTAGAACTGGCTGAGCATGTTCTAAATTAAATGAAAATCACAGAAGCTTGAGTGTTTTCAGTCTACTCGATTAAGCAGCACGTGTGCACGCTTGCTATTCTATCCCCACCCTCCCACACCAACATACATGGGAAACCATTTCTGAAAAATGCCTCCTCAAAATAACACCTTCTGAATAACAGAGACCCAAAATATGTTTGCTGTGAACCATGAAGAGCGCATTCTGCTGGTATAATTTGCAGCACAGGCCTCTTGTGACTACAATCACCCACATTTTGGTGCTGCATTATGATTCACAAACTATGAAATATGTGGCTATCACTAATTGTAGGTATTGCACATTTCAGCAGCTGTGATTCATTAAAAAGGTGCATCTCCAAGCGCATTTCCTCGGAATGTAAACAACACTGGAGGGTGTGACAAAGTCCCCTTAATAACTTGGGGGTCGATGGTAGGGTGGTCGCAGCTGCTGAGGTCCGCCCTTACCTAGTGGATGTAGGACCTGGAAAAGTTATTCAGAGACTCCCCAGAACATTCCCACTGGGACCCCACACTAAGGTAAGGGACAGTCACAGGTGCCCACCAACCAATATCAATGGCCAGCATGGAAAGAGGTCAGAGTCTAACCCTTTCTGAGTGCCTCCAATCCCAGTATTGGTACTCAGAGAGACCCCTAACAACTGCCATGCAGACCCATACGCCCAGTTTAGGAATTACTGTCTTTCCCTTTAAGGGGGAAAAGTTACAACATTTTGATTTCCCTGTGAGCGTGGAAATACATTTCTCTCTTCAGCACCACTGCAGAAGGAAACGTTTAAGAACATGGGTCAGACTAGCGTAGACTGCAGGAGTCACAAAATACAAAGTTGCAAACAAACAAAAGGAAAGGAAGCCTAACCACATGTTCCATGCAAGGGACACAAACATGTTCTCCTGCTAACATAGCTTGTTTTGTGAACACGTTACATTCACACAGAAGAGCTTCCCTTGCTTTTGCATATCAATGGCTTCTCTCAGTTCTGATTTACAAGCTATAAACATAGAAGGACCCAGTTCAAAGTATGCTATGTCAGCAGGACTTCAAAGGGGAGGGAAGAATACTTCACAGGTGGGGGAAGGTCTCAGCATAAGCTCAGACCAACCCCGTTCAGACAACATGCCCACAGGCACCAGGCCCAATCAGAAACCAGCCGAGCCACACAGCAAACGTGTAATCCATGCCCCTAAGCGTCTCCCAAGGGGAGAAGTGACCAGACTATAAAAGCCTGCTTGTTCAGTGTAAGAGTGTGGTGTGTTCGAAAAGGAGCTGAAGGAGATTGGTAAGGGAGAGGTGTTAGCTAAAATGTTCATAGCAATGATAAATCTTCCTGGTGGCAGTGAACCTTTTTATTAATTCAGTGCACCTTTACCGTGGGCTATTTGCACAGCCCCAGTAAAGGCACCCATGGGTGCCCATTTTACCAAAATGGCCACTGTCTTCTGTTTTTGCCATTTTAGCATTTCTTGTCCTTTCTTGTTCCTTCTCCTGACATCTAGGATGGGAAATTCCTTAGTGTGATTTTTTTATCTTAGTCCTGTGGACTCCCCGACCAGCTGTAGAGTGTCTGTGAAGACAGGAAGCGAGAGGGGCGGTGGTGCAAAACTCTGCAGTCCTTTGTCTTCCAGACTGAGTGTCAGAATCTAGTTCAAACTGGGAGGCTGGCTGCCCTGAAAGGATTGCTAACCCCCAAGTTTAAATGTTCCTAGGCTGTTTGATTGGCTAGGGTCCTGTATAAAAGTCTGGTCCTGGAAGCTGAGGAGGTAGTCATCCACTGGATCCAAAACAGAAGAGGATGCTGCAGGAAATGCGGATAAGAAGATTTCAAGCAACGGGTGAGCCTGCTGTGTAAAGGGAGCTTGCTGTAGCCCTTCCTTCCAATCAACCTTGGACTCCGAAAATGATGGACCCAACCCAGGGTCTGCTGAGACCCACTAGACCCAGGTAGACCTGCATTTTGAGCCATCGCATGTCGTGCTGCGACCTTACAGGGCTGCAATACCCCAATACCCTGTGACCTCAATCCATTGTGCGGTGCACAGTCTTCCAACTTCCAATTTCCAAATCTTCCTGAACCTTTGTGGGCATCCTGCTAGACCTCCAGAGATGTGAGCAGAGTCTGGAAAATACCCTCACCAGAGTTCCGGATTTTGCAAACAACGAGAATCCGACCAGCGATATTCTGTCTTCTGAGCTCCTGAAAAGGCGCCAAATCCACAGAGTTGCCTCCAGCTGCAAAGAAACCCTTGCCTGAAGCCTTCTGTGAAGATACCTGCTGAAAAAGCCCATCCCGGGTCCTGTCGTCTGTCCTCCTGACAAGGAATGCAGTGCCTGGGTTTTTGGCTACAGATCCTGAAGTCCTCCTGCTGCAAAATGTTCTTCTGTGCTGAGGTACTGTGCTGGCTTGGGTATTCACTTACCTTAAGTCTCTTGTGACTCCTGTGTATCCTGGGGGTGTTTTCTGTGATTGGGAGGTCTCTCATCCAGTTCAGCCAGACCCACTACTGGGATTCTCCTAGGGTGCCTTCTCTGAAGTCCCTGGACCCTCAACTAACTCTAAGATAAATACTCATTTGAACAATCGTCCTCTGGAACTCTGAACTTGGCCTGCACCTGAGCCATATCTCCTGCCTACAGCTGGCTCCCAGACTCTTCTGCTTCTGAGAGAACTCATGTACTAGAATTGGGAAGGGCTGGATACTATAAGGGGAACTGTCTCACCATTTTCAGAGAAGAAGAGAGAAATAGGGCCAGGGGGACTTTAGATGGTAGTGAGGGTGAGAGAGTAAGTAGGCAAGACCAAAGCCTACAGACGAGGCATTCAAAGGAGGAGTAGGATTGAGTAGGTATGATAGGAGCAGGGATCCACTCAGGGAAAATCAAGGCAACACCAGCTCCTGGCCTGTTGAGTGTGGGTTTGGTGAGGATTGTGTAGCCCTCAGGAAAGAGAGTGACAGAGCTGGCCTTGAACCACATCTCGGTAAGGGTGAGGACTGCGAGGTCAAAGTCTTCAAGAAGGAGAGAAATGTCAGAGGAGTTTTACAGGAGTACTGTAACATAAAGGGTCTCGGGCCATTTGCTGAACAACTGCCAGGAACCAGGAAAAGCTTCCTGTTTTGAACTTGAATCTATTTAATAATGTAGTAGGTTAAGCTTGTTGTTCTGCAGTGGTATATCCTCGTAGTGTAACGTAGAGCAAGCAGAGAATAACTTAAACCACTTGACTTCTCTCTGTCTTCCCAGTACTTTTAACTCCACCTCTTCCTCAAAGTGTAGCCTTTATGAATCCTATCAGAATGTGAGGCTTTAATAAAAAAGTACATTTGGAAGGAAAGCAGTGGGGTACCCACCGCAAGGGCTTTGGACGCTCCTCATAGTGTATTAGGATGTCAAAATAATGCAGACAAATTAAAGGCAAACATCTTTACATTATGTCAGCAATAACCGTTATAGCTTATGGAACTGATAGCTAGATGACAACATATTCTTTGATGTTGGGAGAAAACCATAAACATAGTGATGTAGATGGCGCACAGCTATGAATAAACCACTAAGGAGGAAACTTCATTAATGGCAGGTGGGGACGGTGGCATGATACTCCACGTCATAAAGGGTTTCGGGCAATTTGCTGAAGAACTGCCAGGAACCAGGAAAAGCTTCCTATTTTGAACTTGAATCTATTCAATAATGTTAAAAGTCTGTGGAATGCATACTAATGGAAATTGGGTTCTAACTAATAGAAAATAACCAGGAAATAGAATGAACTACGAAAAATTACTAATTTTACACTGAAGCAAATATAAAGGGTAAGGCTATAACATATTGTAAAATTCGAAATTGCATTATTTCGCTTAAAAAAAGATATTCTGTTGACAAATATGCACTTTGTTTTACAGTGTGTTATTAATTTAATTTAGTAGTACTTGAGGGAATTCCCTGCACCTTCCATCTCAACTGACCATACCTACGTGTGTACTAACTAGTCAATCCATGAAATGATACTTTCCAAAGAGGGGGAGAACCCCATGTATCTGCAGGCATCCATTCAGCGATCATTTAGCCCCCCTTATCTATGCTAACCCATTTTGCTTTTCGTGGATTGCTCTTATTCCTGGGGTGCAGAGTATCTTCTTTGCAGTTAGACACTGAGAACAAGCAAAATGGAAGAACTGAACTAAACCTTATTGGGCTAGACAGCCAACGAGACCTGCACCCTTCTTTGGAGATAATGAATTGCTGTTGAGTTGTATGTAATGACCACCACACTCTTATTCTCTATCTAACAGATTGCACACACTTAAAGGGAACAGAGGCACGGGCCACTCTCCCCTGCCAGCTATCAGGGATCGCAGGACCAAAGACTTAGGTTATGTGGGGGATGGTTGTATAAAGAGGCGCTCCAAAGCTGAAAGAATGCTTGCTGACAAAAAACGCAAACAATACCAGTAGATCTGAAGTGCCACCTGAATGACAGCCTCCTTCAATGCTGAAAGTGCTGTTTCAGTGCGCTGTGAAGGAACACATCTGAAGACATGGGAAGAGAGGGCGCTAGAGGGCCAACCAAGATGACGGCTCCTCTGTGAGCTCCGTAAAGGCTCCCATATTAATCCTGATAAATATTCCTTTCAGTGTGCGTTTCAACTTGCTCTGGCGCTCATTCGCATAAAAAACATCGGAGAACATGCTGCGAGCCAAAAAGAAGCATTGCACTACTGAAAGTCTGACACGCAGTAACACGCGATAGGCGGCACGGGCCATCCGGCTTCTCCAGATCGCAGGCAGTGCAGGCCGCCCAAAGACACCAGAGCTAAAGTCGGGCAGGCTCCTGGAGGGGAACCGCGGTGAACCACTGGCAGCGCGGGTCAGACAGCCTTCTGACCCGAGACCACGCAAGACCAGCAACATCCGCAGCCACTGCTGGCCAGTGGCAGCCCAAGCGAGAACCCGGATGAATCCGGGAGTTGCCCTCCTCTGGTCTGTCAGGAACAGACCAGAAGAAAACAGACTGCTGCCGTACCGCAGTGTCCCCCTAGGCAGAAGCGCAGACACTGGACCCCCTCAGGTCTGCCCCATGCCCCTCCGAGTGGAATCCGCACAGGTATGGCAGCGTGGAGTCGTAGAGGAGACCAACAAGCCGGCTCAAGCCTGAAACAGACTACGCAGAGGAGTACCAGGCGATAGCACCGGAGTGACACAGCCCGCAACAGATGCCTTCGCCTTCCCGAACAGTATTCAGCTACAGTGAGAGGTGAGGAGGGAACCACTCCCCCCACCTGACCGCACAACCACTCCCTTCCTTTACCAGCGAACTCGGGCCGGAGGAAGCAGATTTCCCTCTGTACAACAATACGCGACACGAGCTGGTGAGCGCCCTGCAGAGCCCCTCTGTGTCTCCCCCCGATGTCTAACAAAGACAGTGCAGGAGTCAGCGCTCCTGCACATCTCGGAACTGGGCCGCCAGAGCCCCCCCACCTGCATGAGGACTAACATCTCCCACACATCACTAAGCCGACCAAGAAGTAATCACTCTGGCAGCGGGGGCGTCATGAATCCTAAGGATCCCCGGTGCCTGGTGGGGAAGTAAGAGCCACGCCTTAGGTAGTCCGGCGCCTACCGACCACAACACGTAGCAGAATAGCAGAAGCCTGCCACGTGGTACAAACCAGTCAGGTCCCAACAGCGGATGGCACAAGCTGCAGTCTGACAAGAGCCACAGATCCGCACCCGAGCGGCGGCACAACACCCATAAGCAAAAATAACAGGCGAGTCACCGACTAACTCAAAAGGGCGCAGAACGACAAAAAGGGAGCGATCCTAATCTACATGCCCACCCCACAAGATGATCATCAGCAGCAACTTTAGTCTCCACCCTACCTGCTTCTGCCTGGTGGACTGCGAATTCATCACCCTTTGGTGCCTTCACCTCGCTGCAAGGCTCCTAAACATCCTAGTAAACTCCTACGGCCCAAACACTGATGGCCCAAATAACTTCGACTGGGTGATGGCACACCTGGAAACCGCAAGATCGGCCACAATCATATGGGGTGGTGACTTAAATACACCGCTAGACCCTACAAATGACAAATCTCACAATCAGTCGACCTTCCCCTCCAAAGCTAGTCTCCCGATCACCAAAATATGCGACTCCTACAACCTCAAAGACATTTGGAGACACGAACATTGGGAGTCCCGCGAGTATACCTATCACTCATGCGTCCACAAGACCAGCTCACGACTCGACTACCTGCTTGTATCCTCACACAGTCAGCTTCACTGGGGGCGTAGCCAAAAACTGCCCAGAACCCTATCAGACCACTCGGCAGTAACCCTTGAATGCAATGTGCCAGTCGGCAGGATGAAGGCCAAATTGGAGATTAAAACCAGGAGCCCTCCAAGATCAGGTTTTCGCAGATGAACTACGAACAGAGATACTGTCCTTTATTGAAGCAAATCAAGGCTCCGTATCGTCAGCAGGTACGTTTTGGGAAGCGCTGAAATGCTATGTCAGGGGAATTTGCATGGCAAAAGAGATAGGGATGCTGAAATTGATCAAGAGAGAACTGGTGTCGAGCGAATCCCAGTTGAAAGAGCTTGAACGTGAATGATCAACATCACCCAACTCCCAATCTCTAGCAGCACTCAAGGCAGAATTAGAAAACTTCAGAGCCATCGGGGAGAGAAAAGTGAAATTTCTAACTAGGAACCACAAAATACGCCAATATGGTGAGGGTCAGAAACCCAGAGCCCTCCTGGTAAGACTTGAAGCAGCAGAAAGGAAACCAACCATGGTTGAAAGAATCCATGACCAAAACGGCACCCTGGTGTATACCGAAGAAGAAGTAGTTGAAACTTTTTGTAAGTTCTACCAAAAGCTATACAATACCTATTACACTGCCTATTAGACAGACCTGACCCAATACCTAGACAGGATTGAACTCTATTGGACAAGCGCCGAATTCCGAGACCCACTCAACAGGCCTATCACCATAGACGAAATTCTTGAAGCAATTAAAGGACTACCCAACACCAAAGCTCCAGGCCCAGATGGCCTAAATGGCGAATTTTATAAAACCTTTGCACAACTGCTATCCCCACTACTGCTGCAGGTGTATGACGAGGCATTATCCAGCGGGACATTACCACCAACCCTTCGAATGGCTAATGTAATCCTCCTCCACAAGCCTGGTAAACCAAAGGAAGATTGCGCCTCATACAGACCTATTTCCTTAATAAACCTCGACAACAAAATCCTGGCGAAGATCCTGACCTCTAGGCTACTTCCCCTGATGCCCGCCATGGTTTTTTCTCTATTCTATCTCCTCTCTAGGTTGGCTCCCATTTCATTCCCATTTCAAATTCAATTTCCTCTATCTCATATTCAAATCCCTCCATTGTCTTGCCCCCCCTATCTCTCCTGCCTCCTCATTTTCTACACTCCTGCACGTTCTCTCCGCTCTTCCAATCTCTACCTACTCTCCTCTCCACCTCACCATGTGCCCCTTTTCGCTTCCACTCTTTCCAACTCTGTGCCCCTTTCCACTGGAACCGCCTTCCTCTTTCCATCCGCTCTACTTCCTCCTTTACTTACTTTCGTACACCATTCACCACCTTAAAACCTTTTTGCTTCCTCCTACTTCTTTTAGTATTCTCTCCAACCCCTCCGTTTCCTTTCCTACTGCCCTCTCCCTCTCTCTCCTTTCTCTCCACTCTCTCCTTCCTTATATCCTGTATGTTTCTCACCCTCCTCTATTCCTTCCTTCTCCTTACCCCCTCTGCCTACTCTCATACCTCTTTTCTCTCCTTTCCTCCCACCCATTAACTCTTCTCTCTCCCTGACCCCTCCCGCATCTACTTCCCCTTCCATAACGTAAATTGTTTTTTGTACTGCTTTCTGGTTTAATTCAACTGTTATGTAATGCTTGCTGTATATTGTTGGATCATCTTGTAAAGCGTTTTGGATTAAAAAAAGCTATATAAATTCAATAAAATACAAATACAAATGGTGCTAGCAAACCAGGTGGGCTTCATACCAGGCCGAAATACTTCATACGGCATAAGAATGGTGTTTGGAGTCATGGAAGCTCTCGAAAAGGCCTTTTATTCTATTGAATGGCCTTTCCTTTTCGACATCCTGACGCGCATGGGCCTGGGCAACTACTTCTTCCGCTTAGTCTCCTTGCTGTACAAACGCCCGACATCCAACATCATCCTAGGGAACACAGGATCAGCTGACATACACTTGCAGAGAGGGACCAGACAATGCCGTCCACTATCAGTAGTGCTGTTCGCAATAGTGATGGAACCTCTGGCCTCCGTTCTCTGTTGCCGCCACTTCGGCAAAGGCCTTTCCTTCGGTCCACACAGCCTGATCATTTCCCTATACTCCGACAACATAGCCCTCTACCTTCGCGATCCCGCTGTGAACTTGAACACAGTGATGCGGGCAGCAATCAAATTTGGCAATTTCTCTGGGCTGAAAAATAACCACTCGAAATCTGTAATTTTCCCTCTGACCGCCAGCACCCAAGAATTCAGAGATGACTTTGGATTCCAGTGGCAGTGCTCGAAATTCAGATACCTAGGCATTCTCCTTTCCAGATCCCACCGAGACGTCATGCAAGACAACTACGAAAAGACAATGGAGATGATCCAAAGCAAAGTAAACAGGTGGAATCTCCTCCCGCTTACGATCTGGGGGACGGTTGCTCTATTCAAAATGGTCATTTTACCTAAATTCCTATACCTATTTTCGAATACCCCTTTGATGTTGTCGCAACAAGGCGGCAAGAGTAGCCTACACCACCCTGATCAAACCCGTGGCGAAAGGCGGCCTTGCGCTCCCAAACCTAGAGCGCTACCACTGGGCCGCACAAGCCCAATTCCTTGCACATTGGTATGCCACGCACTTTATCAGGCCTCACGTTAGGTCGAGAGAGCCCTGGCGACTCCTTACCTCCTCAAAGCCATCATCTTCGGGCAACTACAGGTGCCTCGCACACCAATGAACATAGTACTCAACACGTCTGCCATCTAGAAGAAAATTGCGCTAAAAAGCAACACGCAGGCCAGGTTTTGGCCTCTCATTCCAACGAGGTTCATACCAGGAATGCCCTTAACCACAGAGAGAATATATCTGCAATGGACAGACAAATTACAAATAAAAGCACTAAGCAACCTCTTCGTCGAGGGCATTTTTCTAACGCCACAACAAGCTTGAGACAACGAATGCAACAATGCCCTAGACATGTTTATTTATTTCCGGCTGCGACACACCCTTCAAACCAATCTGACCACCTTCCCGAAACAACCACACATGTGGCAGCTCCTCCACGGGGTGATACAGTCTCACGGCGATGGACGACTGGTCTCCAGAATCTACAAAGCGCTCCTCACCGAAATGACACTCCTAACCACAAATCCTAGGAGAAGATGGGAGAGAACTCTAGGCAATCCGATAGCAGATGAAGACTGGAACTACATTCTACAGCTCACCCAGAAAGTTTCCCTCAATACAAGATACAAACAAATACTTTTTAACGACCTGCACCAGGTGTATCACACACCAGCGAAACTTCACTCACAACGCTTGACGATCTCGGAAGCATGCAGCCGTTGCGGAGCTCCAGAGGCAGACTTCATACAGCTAGCGTGGTCATGCCCAAGCATTTCTTCGTTCTGGAGCCAAGTACTTGAGAAAATCTCAGTGATCTTAGGAACGCAACTAGACCCTGAACCTATCCTGGTGCTACTGGGTCTAACTAGACACCTTCCGGCTCATGGAAGAAGACTGGCAAATCTGCTGCTGGTCCTAGCACGAAGAAGGATCATAATCGGCTGGGGGCGCAGCCCACCACCAAGCCTTCAGCGTTGGCTAAATGATGTGACCTATTGCCAAGACGTTGAAACATGCTCTATGAAGACCTTACCTCTTCATGCTCGCCCACCGGACATCTGGGGACACTATATATCATACCTGATATTCACTACAGATACATTTGGCCTCATTACGAGTCCGATGGTAACCGTGCCGGAAATACCAGCAGGCTGCCGGCGGAACAGTTATTCTATTCCACCTTCTTGATTGCCCTAATCGCCAGGACATTACAACCCCGGTGACCCGGTGATTCTGGAGGTGGAATTCTGTTAAGCCCCATTCCCATGGAGTGCCATAGGACTTCATGGGGATGGGGACCATGGAAACACTGGTTCTGTCTATGACAGAGCCGGTGTTTCCATGTCCGCCTGCAGGCAAGTGGTGTTACTTCCGCCAGGTTAGACCTGACGGGTGTGACACCTCCCACCTGCAGGGCTCGGAATCAGCCAGTCCAGAAACAACGGTGGCGTCGGATAAACCGCCACCGTTGTTTCCAGACCGGCTAACTTGTAATGAGGCCCATTCTCTTCGTACCTCATCCCCAGTCGCAACCCAGCGATCACCGCCACATCGAGAAGAGGCCAGCGGAAATGCATAATCCTGACCTTGGCCTAAGTGACTTATTTTCGGTTGAACTGGCGGGAAGGGGGACGGTGCGGGATGCGGGTTTGTTTCCATGTGTAAAAATCCAAATAGAAAGTTAAAAAAAATAATAATAATAATAATAAATCTAAAGACTTGGGGCACACAAAAGACACAAAGGGCCTCATTTTACAAACAGGGCTTTTGTAGTTGACTGCAAACGTAGGTGCTGTAGGGTGCCCTACCTGCAATTCTAAACATATGCAAAGCTCAGTGCAAAGGTAACGATTACAACCAGGCCAAGTCACCTTTACCTTTTGGTTCTACGCATCATTTGGCGAAACATTTGCACTGCGCCTGCTTTGCCGACAACACTTATGATGAATTCCTATGGAATCCACCTGCTTTTCGCAGGTGCTGAATGGAAGCGGATGTTATGGCAATCCATTTGTTTCACACCTGCAGGAAAATCTCAAGCAGGTCTAAAGAGAAGTGCCCTGTGCAGCCTGAGGAGGAAAGCATGGCCAGAATGCTCATTCCACATCATAGCTCATCCTTGTCTTCAAAAAGTAGGGAAATACCCCGAAGAGGTGAAGTCAGGCATAATAACTTTATGACTTCATTTCATGGTTTAGTTTACTGCTTCTGCCCTGGTAAAATGATCCCAAAACACCCAAACTATTGGTTTTTCCAATGCTTGTTATTTCATACCATTTTGCATAGTGATTGGTCAACCAACTAATTCAGCAAGTGTACACGTGTATCTGACTTCAATTGGTTTACCTTTCATTCCATCGTTCCTGAAGGGTTCCTGGGTTCTTGCATCCACTTGGTTTGAAGAAGGTGGGAGAGGACCCACAAAGCCTTCTTTTACGTCTTCAATCTGTAACAAGAGAATCAGAACCATTTAAACAGGGCGCACCCATGGTCTCCTCGAAACTGAAGCCAACACTCGAGAAAGGAATGAAACAAATCAAAATAGTGGATGGATGCAGATTTTCAAATTATTTGGCAAATCGAAATGATATGACTGATTTCATCCGCAGCGATTTGGTGACCCGGGAAGGCTCAATAAACACAGTCCATGCAGTGTTGGGTCTCAGCATCTTCAGAAGAATTTAGCAATGTTCAATGTTTATCACTACCTTCATTATACAAATACCTGTCTTTCATATGCTGATTCAGAAAAGACTACTATATAAGGAAAACGCAACACTTACCTAAAGTATTGCAGTCATGTTGGGTGGCAGAATGACACCGGCTCCATGGTTGAGGCTTCAAAGAAGATTCGATTCCAAAACACATTTTGTGTTGCTCCACATCGAGACACACATTTATCTGTGACACATTTCTGATACAATATGTCTGAAATGCTCTCATTAAGTTCTGATTGGTTGGTTATGTGTTCTACTAAATTCTAAACCACTCCCACTGCGAGTTTAAGGAATTAGAGGGAGTAAAATAAGTTGTGTTTGCAGGCCACATTGCCAGCGTAGGCATGATCATAAGGGGTGCAGTTGTTACATCACACTACGCATTAACCACAAATGATATCACAGCAAGTTGCATCACATGATTTTGGATTCTGGTGATGGGCTATTGTAGGATTTACATGTATAACATTTCTTAAAACCACATGTCAAAGTATGTAAATGAACAGTGAAAAATAACAGTCGCAAAACTACAGTTAAAAAGCTGATTTAAAAAAAAAAATAGTTGATGCATTCAATAATTGCTACCCTACTGTAGTTATCCCAAAACGATGTCTATGCCCACTAGGCTGAAAATACAGTTTTCCGTTTCCATGTAAATTACTCAGGAAAGGCAAGAGAAATTGGGAGGGCAGGGGGTGACTGGAGAGCCAAGCCAAAACAGTGAGAGGAGTAGAATGGAGGAGTTGAAGAGTGGCACATTCAAAATCGCAGAAGATGATGTTGTCAGAGGCACGTGGGCCAGCAGGGTGAGGCCTATCGTTATAAACCCCACTCTACTGCCATTCCCTACAGATGCGGGAGAGTGGGAGAAGGTAGGAGATTCTGTGTTGTGAACCATGAGAGTGATAGGATGTGGTGAGACGACCAGGTATGAGCATCGGGTATGAGGTGGGTGGCTCCAGGGGTAGACAAAAGAGATGGTTAGGAGAGAAATTGTGACTGAAGGAAATGAGACAAGGGGAGGAGTAGAGTAAGTACGAGGTGGAAGGAAGCAACGTCATAGGTGACCAGAAAAAAGGTAGCTGTTAGGGTATGTTCTGATAGGTTCACTAAAAGCGAGTCCCGCTCCTGGTATATTTCGGGTTGTCGCTCCAATTCCTTCTGTTGGGGCCTTTGTATAAAAAAGGTCTTCGCGTCGTGTTTCTATTTCCTCTGCCTGTCTATTATTTGGGTTGTCCCTACCTCTGTAACAACGAACCGAAACATGTTGAGGGTGAAATACAGTAATTGTTTGTATTAGATTACGACTTGGATCATAGGAGATCATATTTCAGTGGAACAGTGTATTACGTTTTTTTCCCCTGAAATTTGTGTTTTTTGGCGAACATACATGTTGTTGTGAGTCACTAGTACTTTCTTTTAAAGTTTTTTATGATGTGTTGAGACCATTTGTCTTTTAACTAGAAATTGTCAATTCTAACATTGTTTTAAACATTTTTTCAATGAATAAAATGTGCAATATTTTGTACCAATTTATGAAGTTACTGTAGATGACCTGTTTTCTCTAAAAGTATCTACCTTTCTTCTACATATACTTGGTTAGCAGGCCCAGGGGATCTTTCTTTTAAAGAGGCAGGGCCCTCAGATGTTGATCAGGATCCAATGGAAGGGATGGAATACACAAAAAATACTTTTAAGTTAAGTTCCACCCACATTATGTGGTCCCATGAACATCTGGGAGACTATCACAGTGCTCAATATGACTTCCAGACTTCCCTGGCAGGATGGAGGCAGGTTTCTTGTTGTTGCAGGCCCAGTGGATTTTCACTTTTGAGAATAGACCTTTAGATGATGATCAGGATCCATTCTACCATAATAGAATCTGGTAACTCGAACTTTAATTGCCAGTCAACATTGTTTCTTCATCCTATCTTTTATCAATCTTGTTATTGTCCTAGCTTTGGAGTCCATAAGTCAATGTTTCTCACTTCAGTTTCATAGTTGCTGGATTTTCTTTCTGGATTTGCCATTACTGCTGCTCCTTGTCCTTTTGTCTTTATTCCTTCTGGAATTGCACCCAGTGCCACTACACCTCAGCATTTAATCATAGTTGTCTCTTCTCATTCCATCTGCTCAGGTTCCTCCTCTTCAGCATTCCATCTTGGGCACAACCTCCTTGCTCCATCTCTCCGGTGTACAGCCCTCCATGTGCACTCCACACTGCACCATCATTCTACACTCTCGTAAATACCTCTCCATCCATCTCTGTATGGCTTCAGAGCAGGGGTGTTGTTAGGTCTGGAAAAGATCAGGGGCTAAGATAATGCCTGGTCTGGCGGGAGTCAGGGCTAGCTATAGCCTTTTGCTTGTAGCCCCTGAGCTTCTATCCAGGGCTAGAACCAAAAGACCCGGGGCTACAGCCCCCTCAGCCCACCCCCCAGCAACGCCTCTGCTTCGGAGGTTATCTCTTCACGTCCTGATTTCCCTCTAGAATTGATTGGGTGGCTGTGAGTTTCGGTGCTTTTTGTCCTTACCACTCCTTGCTACTTCTATGTAGGTCATGGCCCAGCATTTAGTGCCTCAGCTTTCCACAGCATACTCTTCTCACTGGCTCTGCCATGGCTCGTCAGGCGTGCTAAAAACTCAATTGACAGCACACATCACGACTCCCACAGCTAAGTCACGGGAAGTGGGGCTGGGGGGGAGAGGGGGTCCCCTCCTTTGGATTCTATTATGGTGCTGCAGAATCTATCACATGATCATTTCTATACAAAACAGACTCACTTTTTGTCTGTTTTTAGGGGGCTCAGAGGGCCCTTAGCCACAATACTCAAGCACTTAGAATGAAGGCAGTGCTGGGAACAGGCTGCGCTTTGTCCGTTTCCTCACCTATCACACATTCCATGTGCCTTACATTGAGATGTTTATTATGTTTTACCATCATATAACGTCCCTACGCTAAAGGTTGGTGCAAGGATTTATGTTGCCATGAGCAAAGTGACAATGGGCCTCATTACGACCTCGGCGGTAGCCATGCCGCTATTGGCGGCATGGCTGCCGCCGAAATCGCATCCGGGTCCTCAGAATGAGGAATTACCGGGCCATTCCGAGTTCGGAAGGTCCGGTAATTCCTCCCTCCAAGGACCCGGACCCGGTGCTTCCCCATTTCCATTTCAGCCCCCATAGGGGGAATGGGAGAGGGAGCAAACAACGGGCCATTACGAGTTGGCCCGTTGTTTGCTCCCTCTTCCCTTTGAGGGACCCGGTAAGAACGCTTGGTTTGACCAGGCGTTGCTTCCTGGGTCCCGCGAGGGGACCTCGTAATGAGGCGGTACAGGTTAAATGGCACCGGCACCTTTTACGGCGCCGTTTACCCCGTACCGCCAGGGTCGTAATGAGGCACAATGTATGTGCAATGGGGCCAGATCATTGATAGAATCGTTGGGCGTCCATCTAGCAATGCCTTATTGCAGAACCAGCCGGGCCGCTGCTATTAATTCTGATTGGGTTCAGGGAAAGAACAGGCACGGTCATATTTCATTGTTTGCATCGGTTGCAGCAGAACTATTTTAGGATCATCTCCAACTATCTTTGCGATCCCCCCCTCGGGAGCAATGCTGTCTCTTTCCCTTAATCTGTGTATTTGTTCACTTTACACAAACTGTGTGGCTTAATTAGTTCTCTTTAGCTGTGTTTTATGTAGCTGTCGTAGCTTACCTTCCAATTTAGCGGAGCCGAGGGAAGAATGGATCTCAAGCTGTAAAGGTTAGCGGTACAAAGCAAAAGCAATGTTCATTTATAAAGCCAATTCTCCACAAGTGTGCACGAGGGATATTCTTATCAGCGATGTGGTTTACTCTTTATAACTGCACACAGTCCCATCAAATTATGGAATGAGTGATCACTTCTGCCATGCCCAGTGGCAATATTGCATATGCAACAGGATATTTCACAGTTTCAATATATGTTCATATGTAAGGGTATGCGGGTGTGTTTATGAGGGCTCTGCTTTTACCCTTAATTGCAAACGTGATCTAGGAGGCATAAGCTCACGCATGGGAGTTGATTTGTATAAAATGACTGTATGAAATTACTTCATGTTAAATGTCCCAGCAGCATAAGGGCTTGTCAATAGAAAAGGTATACCATGTGTGAGTATGCAGCATGTATGGGAAGGTAACAATGTTCCTTGTATATTCTATGGGCCTCATTACGACCGAGGCGGTAAGGGGTTAACGGCGCCATAAAAGGTGGGGGGGGCCGTTAACCCCTTACCGCCTAATTACGAGGTCCTTTTGCGGGTCCCTACCTTAACGGCTAGTTTTACCAGCCGTTAAGGATTGGACCCGCAAAGGGACCTTGGAGGTAATTACGGTACCGCAAATTGCGGTACCGTAACTGCCGCCTTTCCCATTTCCATTGAGCCCTATGGGTGCAAAAATGGGAATGGGGAAGGGCCAATGGTGAATGGGGAATAACCGCCCCGCCAACCTTGGAATGGGGCGGTAATTCCGCCATTCACCATGGCGGAATCGGTAAAATACCGCACGGGTCGTAATGAGGCCCATAATTCAGATAATAATTATTGATATTGAAATATTACTGCAGCTATCACAAGGAGATATCATGGCAATCTTTATTTTAATGTGCTGAGGGCACTTGTCAGCAGTTGATACAAAGAGTCATTTATTTATCTTCAGTAATATTTATTTTGATGCATACTCTCCAGAAGAGTCATCATCTTTTGAAATATCTCCACATACAAAATTCTATAGGGAACCTTTATATAGTCCAGTAGGGGGCTCCAGATGGGCTCTGGTTGTAGAGCCCTGCTTCTATCACCTGAAGTAATGCTCACATCTGAAAATGTTCTCTATCTTTCTCTCCTTCACACTTTCTCTCCCTCTCTAATTCTCTCCCTCCCCTCCCCACCCTTTCCCACTTTCTTTGTGCTTTCTCTCACGCTGTGCATCTCGTGTCTCCCTGTGTGGATGAGAGTCGGTTCTCAGCTGGGCATTTGCTCGAGGCCTCCCAGCTGGTTCTGACCATAGCACCAACAGTGGAAAAAACAGAAATGTCTTGAAGGAGAGGCAGGGAGTGCTATGTGTTTTATGGTTAAAATAGATTGTGAGCAACAGCGACAAAGGAATCCCTGAGATGGGGACCTGCCAGGTATTATCATTGATGGTATCCTACCTAGCTGCTTTTATTCAAGCTCCGACCTTTCAAGGCAGGAAGGACATTTTGAGAGACAAAGTGGTGTGTTTTCTCAATAAAATAAATTATTTTTAAAAGGAACACGTTGTGCAATGTTCATTTATAATGATTACTTCCTGTATATGTGTGGGTCAAAATGAGAATGCTACATTTGTATTACTGGGCAAAACACAATAGTAGAACCTAGAATAACAATAAAAATAAATTCTGATAAAAGATTGTCATTCCAAGAGGAGCAGTCTGGTACCTTCCTATTGTCCTCTTTTGAAAACACCTGATGAAAATGGGCAGGTGGGCAAATAGCACCAAATAGCACCAAAGATGTTCCTCACTGCTTTGCATAAAATTCAAACAACATGTTGTGAACATAATAATGACTACATATCTATATATTTGTGAAACATACCTGTAATTAAGGGGCTGCATGCTCAGTAACCATATAATGCACCCTGGGCATGGTGCACATTTAATTTTTCACAGCAAACATCCTATATTTGTAGTCATAGACCATTTATACAGATATATGCCCAGCCCCATGATTTGGATTTCAGTATAAAATGGCTGAAACATCTGTCACTCCATGGGGACCAAGGGACTTTCTGCTTCTTGTTTCTGGAGATGTTTCATCTTCCATTCAAGGAGAGCCCTCTAGATTTTTAACAGAAGAAAGGCTGGGTAAAGAAGACTGCTCTTATAGAGTGGTGTACACGCCCAGTCTCACTCTCTCAATGAGCAGAGATTCTTAGAGATGTATCTGTATAGGATAAACAATCACTCCATAAGAGGTAAAGTAAAAAAGGGAAAATAATGTATTTTCACTGTATATTATCAACACAAACATGGTTCATATAATCCTTTCTAGGTTCAAGAAGTATTAGCACCTTCAGCCGAGGGACCCAACCAATCAGGTTGTTTGGATCGCAGGTTGAATCCCATGATCTCAGCCTGCGTTCTGTGCAGCCTGCCATCTTCCCCCACCCTCAACTCCCTTCCGGTGACCGTTTCCTCCACTCCCCGCCCTCCTACCCCACTCCATAATCTTTGGTGGCAGCCCAACTGCCGCTGTCACTCCAGCACCCGTCCTGTGCCATCATGGAAGTTAGTATTTTCTTTGAATTAACGGGACGCTGAGAGGCAGTCTGTTTATTCAAAGAAAATACAATGCTATCAGCACCTGAGTTTCGGATTGGAAACCTGGGGTGCTAATGGCAATAACATCCGATACGGCCCACCAGATCAGATGGTAACAGCACTGGGGCTCTTAGTTAAGGCCCTCACTTTGCTCAGGCATATAACGTGGCCCTGGGACAATACTTTGCCACCGGATCGAGTGTTATTGCCATAATGTAATGTAAATTGGTCTTATATAGCTCCTTTGTACATGGCTCTGTAAGAAAGGAGGACAGGGTTTGCTAGTCGGATAGCAGGAAGGAAAATGCAGAAACATGTGGTGTTGATGGCTGCAGATAGGAGGTACCTCTTACCTGTGTGCCAATATGAACATCTCTATGTTATCTTGTTTGGTACGCACTGGGTAGGTGAGAAGTAAGAGCACTGCCTAGATTGTGAAATGCCAACATTGACAGAATGGTTGTTGATAGAAAATGGATAGGCTATGAGTCTTGTTTGTTGAGTGCACTAGACCTTGTTGGTCATCTGAAGGAGTATGGGTAGTGTAAGGATTCATGATTTTAGTACTGAGGAGTTAGTCGAGGGATAAGAGGGGGTATAGGAGGTTACTAAGGGAGATAAGGTGTTGCTTCCTGGCTCTTGGTTGTAGATTTCAGTGTGATTCAGATGTAGACAGTTTCATGCAATGAGTACCCATTAATCAAATTTGTTTTCTACATATGGTAGAGCGAAGTGTTTCACAACTGCTTCTCCGGAAGTAGCCACAATTGCTGGTGCACAACTCTAAATCAGTTATTATTATCTTTAATTTCTTTCAAACTGCTCAAAAATCCAAGTCTTGAGCTGTTTCCTGAATGTCAGGTGGTTCACTTCCAGGCAAGAGGGTTGGGTAGAGTGTTCCACAGTTTCATGCTCAGATACCGAATTAGAGTATACTCCTTGATGCTAATTATTGACGTGTGGGACTAGTATTAGTGCAGCTTTGCTAGACCTAAGTGTCCTGGAGAGAGTGTATTGTTGAAACCTACGTCTGAAGAAGGAAGGCCCACCTCCAAGGTAAGAACAATGAGTGATGAACAGGGTTTTGAATTGGACCCTTTTTATTATGGGTGGCCAGTGGAGAATACATAACGCTACACTGATATTTTCAAATCGCTTCATGAAGAGATGAGGTTTTGCTGCTGCATTTTGAACTCTTTGAAGTTTCCTCATTGGGTAATCTTGGAGTCCAAGATAGAGGCTGTTCGCACAGTTTAGTTGTGGGTGAATGTTAAGTAAGGTAAGATATGGTATATCACGCATGACTAGGAGAAACAGCGTCTGACAATGGTTCTGATCGGCAGAGTGAGGGTGTTGTTCATTGTGGGTCCAAGAAGAATTGCTGTGGTCGACGACATTGGGAAAAGGGCTGTCTCATCTGGTGATGTGAGTGCAGTGGTCTTAGAACCTGTACGATTGAAGAGCCTCACTTCTGTTTGGCTAGGGTTGAGTTTTAGTCTGTTTTGCTCTCATCCACGTGTCCACCTGTGCAAAGCAGTTTTTAATGTCTGAAGAAAAGTAGTGTTTCATAAAGGTATATACTGACTGCCAAGGTGTAGCCTCACAATCAACATTGAAACCACTCTCAGCATAAAGGACCTGCTTGTGACTGAATATTCACAACTCCCTTCTGGACACTCCTCAAAACCATAACATATTTTGATAAAGTGGGTTATCCACATGGAGATTGTCTGTTGAGAAAACCATTCTTTTTGTCACTGAAACTTCATTGGACATTTGCTTTTTATATAGGCAGATGGGGAGCAGGTGCAAGTGGATCTAGGTCACCTGGCCTAAGCCCCGCCCACCTGGTGCCTTCCTGCTTGCCACCCTTTTTCACCACTTAGCAAGCCCTGCCCACCTGGTGCCTTCCTGCTTGCACGCCCTTTTTCACCACTTAGCAAGCCCCGCCCACCTGGTGCCTTCCTGCTTGCTGCTCTTTTTCCCTACTTAAGGAGCCCTCCTGCCTCTTTTCCTTTGCAAATGGGGAGCAGGTGCAAGTGGATCTAGGTCACCTGGCCTAAGTCCCACCCACCTGGTGCCTTCTTGCTTGCCGCCCTTTTTCACCACTTAGCAAGCCCCGCCCACCTGGTGTCTTCCTGCTTGCCACCCTTTTTCACCACTTAGCAAGCCCCGCCCACCTGGTGCCTTCCTGCTTGCCTCTCTTTTTCCCTACTTAAGGAGCCCTCCAGCCTCTTTCCTTTGCAGATGGGGAACAGGTGCAAGTGGATATAGGTCACATGGCCTAAGCACCAGCCACATTCTTAGCCCTGCCTCTTCCTTCCTGCTCTTAACTCTTAGATCAAGGGTGTCTCTCGCCCGGGCGTCCTAAGCGAAGGGCAGACGAAGAAAAGGGCAATTCCTGTTCGGACTGGGAGGACCCAGGGCTCAAACCCCTGCTCAGACAGCAGGTAAGCATGCACCAACATGTGTTACTCCCTCTGTCCCCACAGGCCATCCCACCCCCTCTCGTCCCCCCGTCATGTTCCCTTGTGCCCCCACCATTCTCGCACACAGGTGTTGCCTGTTTTGCTTGATTCTTCTACCCTTCCCGCCCCCTCACCCCACTCAAGCCTACTTCTGCAGGTGTCTGTCCTGATAAATTCTGGTTTCACCATCACTGTCTTGTGGCCAATGCTGGATTTGACTTTTATGGACTTCATTCATTCACGGTGCGTCACCCTTTCTCAACTCTCATGCTGGACTTTCCTTGCATCTTGTACTCATGGTGGCCCTGAATCATGCTGTTCCCATCTTCATCTTGTATCCTGGCTTGCAACATTGTGTTACTACTGACTTCTGCAATTGTATTCGCTCTCCCCTCTTGCTTCCCCACTGTTTTTGACTGCTTACTCTCTGTTCTCTCCTCCTCCCCCTTTCTCCTTTTTCCATCTCCTCCCCTTACTTTCTTCAGAATTGTCCCTGGACCTAGTATGATAGCAACCTCGTCTGTCTCCTCCCCCCTCCCCTTACTGTTTTTTTCCTCCCCACCACCCCTCCAGCACTATATGAAATGTTGTCAGGCCTAGTATGATAGTCGCTTGTTTTGTTCCTCCCCTACCTTTCTGCATCCCTCTCCCTCACCTCTTGGTTTTCTCCGGCTCTACCAGAAATGTCGTCAGGCCTAGTACGGTAGTCGCCTGTCTGTTTCCATTTCCTTTCCACTCTCCCCCTCCCTTCCTTATCTATGTCTTAGCTCTTGCACTATCTGAAATGTCGTAAGGCTGAGTACGATAGTTAATTTCACATCCTTACTGTTCATAGCCTCGATGAATAATGAGGGTGGGAAGCAAATACTTGCAGCTGAATGCTTTGACTAAATTGAAAGTATTATTGCCAGGAGGATAGCTTAAGTGCAAAGTGCTTGCCTAGGGAACACAGCGATGCTGCACACCATGTGTTTAATATCCCAGTTGAGTCACTGCATCCCTTGAGCACATGTATTCCCCGGATTAAGAAAGTGAGTACCACATTGTAGGCAATAACGATAGCAATAACTGACATTAGTTACAACATGCTCTGAAACCGTATTCCATGCCTTAGCACTATATAAAACAGCTGAATTATTATTATTAATTCCACCTCGGTAAAAAAGGATTAAAATAAAGATTACTTGATCCTGCAGAAACATTGTGCAAGGGGTGTCGACATTTAAATGTTGCAATCCATTAACCAATTAGCAGATGTGATTTTAACAAGGAAACCAATTTGCAAATGTTTTACCATATGCTCACGTAACAAGAATTCGAGAATGGCCTTGTCTGGGCCAGGACTGAATTCATCGGTTAATTTGTAAGGTACCCATCGTTTAACGTCACATACTGAGCCTGCAGTTATTCAGACACAAAGTGTGTGAGATTAGATGCGCCTTTCATAGAGCGGTTGTCCATCCCTAATCAAAGATTCATTAGCAGGCACAGTTGTAAATCAAGCAGGTTTGACTGAATGCCATGTCCCTCCCACCCAAACCCATGCAATCAAGGTGAGCTCCAAATGATGAAACTTCACTTTTCTCAAAACCTAAGAAATGATAGAGATGGTTTGAAGGGGCTGCACCCAGTCCAACACTAAAGAACCTCCCATTGACCACTCTTGTGGAAACTATCTTTCACAAAATATCTTGCATTTCCTCATGGCCAGAGACATGAACAGGTCTATTTGGGTATGGCCTCAATGTGCACATATCTTTGCTACCATATTCATTTATGAATAATATAACCTAGTGCTTGTTATCCCGAGATGAGGAGACAAAGTGCTGTAAACTCATTAGGGAACACAAAAGCAGTGCAAACCAACAGTAAGCTGAAAACCTTAAGAAGAAAGACAAATATTCTTTGGGAAAAGGTTCAGTAAATAATGAGTGTAGAAAAATGGGAGGTGGGGAAAAACGGAGGGATTGATGGGCTAACATTTAGAAGAACCAGAAGTAAGACAGGAAGCTGAGTGATGACCAGACTTAAGCTGTGCATGAGAAGAAGCTGAAGGACCAAAGATAACAGAATGTGTACCTCCATCCTGGAAAGAACCACTGCTTGAACAGAGGTAAGAAAACACATGGGAGAGTACAACAGGATTTAGTGATGGGGTTTATGTGTGCCTGGAAATTAGGAGAAGAGTGGATAGTACATTTGCATGCAAGAAATACCATGGGTGTATGATGCAGAAACGCAGTGCTTAATGTGGGGCAGAGAACAAGAGGAGGTCAGTGGACTAAACTTAGTTTTGGAAAGATTTTTAAAGGAAAAAGAACACATCCATATCCCCAAGTCGATGAAACAGGTCTTGAGGTGGTAAATGTCCGCTATTGATGATACGCAAAGATAAGTTAGGTGTCATCAGCATACTTATGGATTGCAATACCTAGGCCCCTGAGCATAATCCCTAAAGGTGACATGTGGATGTAAATGAACTTGGGAGAAATGATTAACACTGAGGGCATGTGCAAGGAGTCACGACTGGAGGATCCCAGCTGAATGATAAAAAAATGAGCAAATCCTCTCCAGAACATGACATTTCAAACACATCTAGGAGATGAGAACAGAAGCAATTTTGGTGTCCAACAAGATCAAATTCAGCTGGGAAATCAGGAAGAAAGATCTTAGAGGCATCCTCCACATCCAGCATTTGCACAGTATCATACAATGCATGCAGGGTAGAAGTCGCTTTGCTACATCGAGGGTGGAAGCCCAAAGGGTGGGAGAAAGGGAGATCTGTAAGAAACTACTTTATTCACTTTTCAAAGTGCCCAGGAGGGGTAAACTAGATGAGGCAATAGCAGTGTATATTGCCCATGTTTCAAATTCTGAGGAAAATAGCCTAAGCCAAGGAGATGTTATTAATAGTAAGCAAAGATTTGAGTTGGCTTAGATAATAGCCATAACAAGAGAGGCCGGTTTCATACATGTCAGGATGTCTGGCAAATCCTTAAGAGAGATCAGCTTAAATTTGGACCAGAAGAGAGTGACCTGAGATGAAACAGTCGAGTAATCGAAAATGAGGGTGTAAAGGAAGTGACTATAGTCCACCTTCTCAATGAAGTTATAGTTCAATGCAGAGATTAAGATGGGGAACTTCGGTTCAGACAGTGTTTAATCAGTTTAACAAACTCTTTTGGATATGTTTTGTGCGGGCGGCTTGCATCTTGGAAATCCTACAAATCCAGGAGAAAAATTATTTGATTTCTGCAAAGGCTGTGCAGAAATCAAATTATTTTTGTTTAGGTGCCATTAGGTTTTAAGTTCATGGAGAGTCATAGGATTTCCAGTACATCAGTGAAGCTCTGCTCATCTGCAGCAACAGTTGCGGTGTTGAGAGCAAGATGATGTTGTCCAGTGCAGGAAATGGGCTGGAAACAGACAGAGCGGCACTCTGGTAAAAAATGTCTTGCCGACGCACTGCTCCATCCGTCAGACACAGGGGTCCCAGACACGACTCTTACAGATCCTGTGCCTCATCGAGCAGATCTGCTCATTGTAGCACAGGCTGCTCATGCTGCACAACCCATTATTATCCTGAGCCTCATCGAGCACACTGCTTTCAGAAGACTCAGCGTTCGTGCCGAGCCTTCTGAAAGCAGTGTGCTCGTTGTAGCGGAGGTTGCTCCACTGCAGAACCCATTCTTCAACACGCGTTCAGAACACGCAGTACTGGAGTCTGCATACAGAAACTGCCGAAGCCTCACATACAATTTTGCAGCTGTTCAAACTGATATCTATTTCCTGCATTTTACTGACATCTCTTTGTTAGGGCGCATATTGTGACCAATCAAAACAGAAGAGTCCATTATTTTCTTAAAAGGCTTTCTTAATGAATCACTATACGACATGTTTAACAATTAAAATTGCTTGTATGCAAATCACCAGGATTGGGTTCTATATAGAGACACTGTGTTGTGCAACCTACCTGTCCAATGGGCCAAACCCCCTCCTTCCCAAAGCCCCGTCCCTCCTAAGGAGTGATGTTTCCGTCAATAAATGTATTTATTTTTTTTGAATTATTGGTTTCTTATAACGCGCTTCATACCGATACGAGTTCGCTTTCTAAGCGCGGATCCGTGATTCAAACCTCTGTTGCTCTGCATAGTCTTGCTTCCAAGACCAGCACGTTGCCCCTGTGCTATCCTCCGTCCATTTTCTATTTCCAGCCCTAATGGTGTCTGAGAAGGCAGTGGAAGGATAGGTAGAAGCAGACTACCGCTGTTTAGTAGATACGATGTAGGGTGGCACCTTCCTAAGGAATGTAGCTGGTTCTTTAGGGCTCAGAAGGGGATCCGGAAGAACAGGCTAGGAAAGGAGAGGAAAACAGAACTGAGACAAGGTTTGGACCAACGCAGGCAGAAGAATGAGGGGAAATACAGAGATGTCTAAGGGGCACAAGATGCGAACATCAAGTGGCGAGTGGGGAGATCAATATGTTGGACAAAGTCCACAGTAAAACGAAAGTAACAGAGAAATGGGTCAGTGTCATCAGCGGGATTACCCAGTGTAATTTAAAGTCACCCGGAAAAACATTCATAGGATGAGAAAGCATGTTGTGACAAATTAGTTAACATACAAAGGCCCTCATTACAAGTCAGGCGTTAAGGGGTTAACGGCGCCGTAAAGAGCGTCAGCGCCGTTAAACCCTTAACGCCTGATTCACACTTTAATGCCTGCTTTTTGCAGGTGTTAAAGTCCAAGGCGCTAAGCGACCTTGGAGCTAATTATGGCATCGTAATTTACGGTGCCGTAATTAGCGCCTTCCCCATCCCCATTATGCCCTATGGGGCAAAAATGGGAATGGGGAAGGGCAAATGGTGAATGGGGAATTACCGCCCCACTCACCTTGGAATGGGGTGGTAATTCCGCCATCCACCATGGCGGAATCCGGCATGGACCATGGTGCTAACTGCACCATGGTCCACCGCCTGCCTTGTAATGAGGGCCAAAGTCAAAAACAACTGCTGTGGCTGGTGGAATGATATAAATTAGGTGGAAATAAACAGTAGCAATACAGGAGAGAGTGACTGCAACTGTCAAACTTAAAGGAAGACGCCAATGCAGAATGGATTTATGAACAATTCGAACATCCTTTAAATATGATTTGTAATCCAAAAGGTCTTTTGGGAAAGATAGCACAGAGCAGTAAATTGCCCGAGGGGACAAACCAAACAAGAAGAGGATTGGGGAATGGTTTAATCAGGACGCAATAAAACATAAAGTAACCTAAGGGATGGTAATGAGGAACAACAGAAATGGCACAGTGTTGGCCACAGCAAATCACCAGTTAAGAAGCATACAATGAAGAGCTTAAGATGCGGGCACTTAAAGAGGTATAGGAAGATTATTCTGAAAGGAAGAGGATGGCTTTTTCCTGACGTACAGATAATGTATGGGACAGCAGGCTGATCTATGAGGTATGGTAAGGACAGGAATGGAATAGCAGCACATTGTGGATGATCGTTAAGGCCTCAAAAAAGCAATACAGGAGAACATTTAAGTGAAAATAAAAAGCATATGACCTGGAAGAGCACTTGCAAATAATCAAATTCAAGAGGGCCTCCATGGCCCAGTGGCAGCAAAGTCAATGGAAGCTGTCTTTTGCCAAGTGAGGAGATCCACTTTGATGGTGTCTTCAAAGCAAAGAGTGGGTGGTCTAGAACAGAATGTATAATAACCGCAAACCATATACTATACAACATATTACCTCTGTTAATATAGCTTTCATGCCCAGCTATTTCACGAGCCCATCTCCCGTCGGAAAAGAAAATAAAAAAATGGCCACTGCCAATAAAATAGATAACAGACTAGGTCGGTTTTTCAGATGACAGCCGTGGAAACCATATTCCAAAATGCCTGCCGTCATCTGAAAAAAGTCCTTTTCCCTTTTCTATTTTAGTGGAGGCAGCCAGATGGGAAGAGCATCGGGGACTGGAGCCCAAGGCTACGGTCCTCCAAGTAAGTTGGGGTGGGGAGAAAGGGAATTGTGGTTTTATAATGTTGGGAGGCAAGAGGAAGAGCCTCCCTATTGCCTTCCCATGTTAGAAAATAAGAAAATGGAGAAAAAAAAGCACCACCCGGGGAAGTAATGTAATCATGTCATACACCCTACTTATAGGAAGAGAGTAAAATGGGAGGATCCCAATTTAAAACACAACCTGTCAAATGTTTACCAAGAAAATATCCCATTACTGGAAACAGTATTTAACCTGTATAATGTGGATTACCAGACTATCCTAGATTCAGCCACCTTAGTTTCAGTAGCACTAGCACCTTATTTTTCAAATCTATGAAAGTTGGGACAGATCTCCAGGTGGTGCGAAATATCTGGTATGATGGAGAATGCAAAGCTGAGAAGGCCAATTTACTGAGGGCCCTTAAATCCAATACTGTAGAGGTAAATTAAGAAGTTGTAAGGTATAGAAACAAAGTTGTAAGGTATTAGATTCTCCTTAATGAGAAGAAAAAAGCGAAGTCACTCGAAACTTGGGAAGCCCTTAAAAAGGCAGCCATAGTCAAAAACACTAATGATTTCTGCAGGATACCTACCAAAGGAAATCAAACTAAGAAGAATCCTATCCAAGCAGACACAGAGGATACCTGATAAGAGCACCTTTTCGGGCCTCTATGCAGAAAAAAAGCAGATTTTCAATTAGATCACCAGAGAGTTCTGAACCTGTGTTCTCATTTAGATTCAGCTCTAGTAGAAGTGACACCAGAGGAAGTTTTGGTTGCCATTGGTATGCAACCACAAGGTAAGGCCCAGATCCCGACTATACATGAGCAAACACGGTAGATGAGCTCCATTTCTCCAGCTCCTCTTTAATGGCATCCCAAAGACCGGCTTAAAAAAAAACACTTCTGGCATGTAGCAGAGATAGTCTCAATTTTCAAAAAAGGGAACCCTTCCATATCTGAAAATGACAGGCCTATCTCACTATTGGATGCTGATGCTAGTAGCAAAATATTTGTCAAAATCTTCCAAATTGAACTAGAAGATTGGGTTTTAGAAATCAAGGCTCTATGTCATTTGCAGGCAGGGTTTACCAAAGGTGTGGGCACCATAGACCAGGTATTTAGACTATCTATGATTCTTGACAAATATAGTAAACCAAGCGTGGCAATATGTATCTTATAATATTTTTGTAGACTTAAAGGCTTAACGGCTGCATTTGAAAGCATACCTAGATCTACACTAGGTATACATTATGGCAAGCACTTTACAAAATAAAGGTTTGCCTGCCATTGCTCAAGGCAATTCTAGAATTATACAGGAATACGTCATCAAGGGTAAGATAGGGGCTAGGAGGAGAGAGTACTAAAATCCCTCCCTGTCAGCAAGAGGTTAACAAAAAGTTGTATCCTAGCCCTGCTTCTCTTTAAGCTATTGTTTGATGGAGTGCTGAGTGAACTTCCAAGTAATACATCCGATGATCCCGTTTTAGGCAGTGATAGAATTGGCATTTTATGCTTTGCTGACGTTGTTTTAATCATGTCTCGCACACCGACGGGACTTGTTAGACTGACAGATCATTTTGTTAAATTCTGTCATGGGCAAGGCCTGGAAATTGACACGAACAAAACAAAGATGATGAGGTTCGGCAAACACCATGGTCCCCGCACAGGAACAGATATTATTGTTGATGACAAGAAAAAAGAAGAGGTCCCTTGACTACCTGGGTGTTGGAATTCCATGAGACGGGCTATGGAAGGAACGAACATACTACCAAGATCAATTTAACATTAGGTAGAAAGTGCAATGGTATAGTACGTTTCTCAAAATCCTTCAGCAGAAATCTATTAGCTCCAGCAATAGACATGTATAGAGCTCAGGCCATGGCGGCCGCTATTCATGGACCAGAACTGTGCGGACATCAAAAGGCCCCGGCTACTGTGACAGAAAATACAGTTTTTTAAAGATTACTGTAGGTCTCGAAAAATACACCTAACATACCGTTGCATATGGAACTTGGCCTGACATGCATCATTGATCAGATATACGTCAATCCTGTATTAGTTTGGCTTTGCATCTGTTCCTGTGACTCTTTGTCATAATTCAGGGATGGTCTAAATGTTTACTACCAGAATCCGCGTTCCCTTCAGTGGTTTAGACAGATCAAACTGCACCCCCACTTGCTTAAAGTAGAACACCCCTGATTTTTACCAGAGGCTATTTATGAGAATACCAGACAAACTTATTGATGCTCAAAGGGACTTTTTAATAGGCCAATACGTAACCAAATGTTTGGATTTATCCATGGGCCATGGACATTTGTTTCTGAAACAAAACTATTTGATAGAAGATTATGTCTGTCTCATCAATAGCCTGCTCAATAGAGCTCCGGTTTGAAAAATGTGCTTAACTATATTAACCTAAAGCCAGGTGGAATATGAAATTGGCAGATAGATGCCCCTTTTGCCCAGGTAAAGTGGAATCCCATCAACACTTTCTCTTTCTTTAAACAGTGGTATTCAATGTTTGATGGAAGCGGAAGAATTGTGTAAAAAGGTCAAAGCAATACATGCAATCTTTGCTGTTAGGGAGTAACAGGGCATGGCCTGGAGGAGCAGAGAAAGATGAGCGATTAGCAATCCCTAATAGTGTGCCCAGGGTGTACAAGGCTGCAGTCGCTAAGTTCTCTCCTTTAGTCCTTCATGTATAACTAAGAGAGTAACTATTTTTGGATTCAGGAAAACAATTTAGTATACATGAAATTTAAAATGTTTATGAATTGATGTATTTGAATTTTATCCGTTTTATAATGATTAATATTCTTACTTGTACTGCGAAAGATATGCCCATTTTATGGATTGCATTGTGCATGTTTAATGACTCGTTTGCATTTTGTACGCTGCAATGGTTTTATTCTATGCACCGCACTTGTATGTACTTTCATGGTTATGTACTGAAATGAAGTAATTATGGTGATGATGATGATGGCGCTGATGATAATGATGATGAATAGGACAACATTATAGCTCTGAGACCAATACATGAAGGGGGGAGGGAGAGTGATACAGGTGACAGTAACAGCCAATGTGTGACTAACTTGCACTGAAGGAGAGAACAGAGTTATGCCACAAAATGAATTCCATATCCGTGTTCAGACTACGTTCAACACAGCAAAGGGATAGTAGCCCTCTGGCTCACTGAGTTTAGGCTCACGGTTATCTCTGCCATGGGTACAGTTGGTGCCTTTCAATTCCAAAGAATTTCTGTGTTACTAGTTTACTGTGATGGTGTGTGGAGAAGTGTGAGGCCACTGGCGACCAGATGTCCTGATTGTGAATTAAACTCATGCTCTACTATTCTTAGCTTGAGTCGTCTTTTGGTACTGCTACCATAGAGGAGATGGATAGGGCAAAGCAATATTGTGTAGGAAAAATGAGGTTGCATATACATGATTACCTAAAGGATGTAGATAGAAAATGAAACAGAAGAGTAATCAAATGGAAATGAGAAAAGTATACCAATGTAGGAGAACTAAGCCTTATGCTCAACACACATGCCTAGTATAGTTTAGAGAAGACTCCATTTTGAATCAAATGCTGGCTGTTAGAATGAAAAACTTGGCACACTGAAAAGGCATTGGCCCTCATTACGACCCTGGCGGAAATCGTGGTGCAAAATGCACCATGGAGCACGGCGGAAAGCTGCCGATAGCGCCATGGGGGTTGGCGGATTTTCCGCCCCTTTCCGACCTTGGGGGGGCGGTAAATCCCCATCCCCCATTTTACCCTTCCCCATTCCCATTTTTGCCCCATAGGGTATAATGGGAGTGGGGAAGGCGTTAATTACGCCACCGTAAAATACGGTGGCGTAATTAACAACAAGGTCCCGTAGCGCCATGGATTTCTCCGCCCGGAAAAACCAGGCGGAAAACGCTCCATGGCGCTACGGGAACTCGTAGTAGGGCGGACGGGTCCGCCGCGAATAACGCTGGTGTAAACCCACTCCGCCAGGGTCGTAATGAGGCCCATTGTACCTTTGCGCTTGCTTTCTGCAGCCTCAGTAAATGTTTTGTAATCTTGCTTATTCTTCCAGGATTAGACAGATGAACTAACCGAAACTGCTTCAAATGAAAAGTGATAAACAAGTGTGAGCCTTTATTAATTTATGAATGACCATCTGTGTTGTTGTCTCTTAAAGACGGCTAGGCGATCCTTGAAAAACCTGGCTTGCCTGTCTCCTCAAAGAAGTCAAGTTTGCTCATTGTAAGGAGTGTAATCCTCCCTAGTGAGTAATAATAAGTTACCTTCACTTATAAGACTCTATGGGCTCATTTTTCATTGAGCTGTGATGTGAATGTAAGGCATAAAAGCCTCGGACTTTAATGCCTTGCATTCACGCCACAGATTATTTTCATTCATTTGATATAATATGATATTTTATTTATATTGCGCTCATAAACAAGTGTTTCAGAGCGCAAACATTTGCATGGTGGATGGTAGGCAGTGTTCCCAGTTAAAATAAACCCTACCCAACAAGGTTTTCATTTCAATTGTGAGCACTGCTTGCCATGCAAGCATGGCAATTGGTGCTCATAATTAAAAGTAAACGCTGCCAGGCAGCATTTACTCACTTAGAGTGGCAAAGTGCAAATGTGCAGGGCAAAAGGCAGCGTATACACGTGTTGCTGAAAATGTGCCCGTGGGGAGTCGTTTATGGTGCAGCGCAAACGTAAAGGCTCCACGCTGTCATATTATGATTTTTTACAACATGAGCTACCATGTATTTAAAAACGTATATAAATTGTGGTATGAGGGACTGTGGGAAAAACAGCTTTGGGATTCTTTGGCTATGATTTACTGTAATGCTTGTGTTCACTTGCAGTGCTGCTATTAAAGATTTGCCAGATTAACCTCACCCAAGATTCAAATCCAGAGTTTGATTTCTTCTACAGCATATAGAACATAAATGTAAAAAGACAGCAGATTGATTGTTTGATCTTAAAAGTCAGTGGATTGTTGTATTTGCATTCCAATTGCCTGTTTATGCCATATTTGCAATTTGTGTATTTGCTGTATTATATAACCCTTGCCTCATTTAACCTCACTGGAGCACATATTTTTCCTGATATTGATGTTGAATTTGCACCTTATAACTGGGTTGGTCCCTAAATAGGAGCTAATTTTCTTCAAAAATGTTAATTGCTCGGAGGGGACCGCTTATATTTGCACTTATGGCAAGCAGGTCCCCTCTGGTCAATTTTTGTCATTTGCACTCTGGAGAGAAAATGTCTCTGTTTGTACTCCGCAGTGCAAATAGAGTACAGGCCGCCTTGCATGTGTGCATGCCATGCAGCGTTTACAATGATTTCTTTTGGAAACTGTCTTTTCATTTTTTTTGCCGGTGGTTTCTATGGGAAATCATTGCTTTCAATCTAGCATGGAAATCTCATGCTGGCGTGGTTGTTTTTGAAGGCAGAGGGCAAAATAGAGGCAGAAATGGAATTCCTGTTACACCCCTCAGCCCCTCCTATCTGCTCAAGTATTGGGAAGTATGCCTGGTGAGGCTGGCTACGGGTCCCTTGCACTTGCAGTCAGCCCACCCTTCATCTCACAAAGCACCCCTTATGTGAATCCCGGCCTTGCCAGGTGAAGCCTGTAGCCCAGAGGTGCAGGACCATATCTCCGCAACCACAGATTTCAGCAAACCTGACTCTTACTTTGAAGAGTGGGTACTAGTAATCCAGTCCCTCACTGATATATTGTCCCATCCCGATCTTTATATGACACCAATCATGCAAATAAGAGTCCTTCCCTTACAAGTGATGGATTTGTTTAGAACCAAGATGATGCTGGGAAGCCTGTGCCCACAGTTCACAGAGTTTGCGGACCCTTTAGCTTACCTCTATGTCACAATCCTGTGTGAGGTTGCGGGCCCCAATGGCTTTGTCGAACAATTGCAGGAATGACCTCAAGGAGAACTGGTACTCAGCGGCAAGAGGCCTGAGAGCCTTTAGAGTGGAGAAGAGAACGGCCCCACGACTGGCCAACGGGAGCAATTGATTCCTCAGCTGAACAAGCTTGCACCTCAGTGATCTGGTGGCCTCAAGCTTTTCTGAAAGCTAAAACGAGGAGCAACAAGAGAGAAAACAATGAGCTTTTCAGTCGTATACAGGGAGAGACAGGGTATTGTACTATTAGAACATTATTCTAGTATACATGTTTCATACTTTGTTTCATATTTGCATTTTGTGGCACTTAATGAATTACCATGATGCTCTCGATGTAGGCTGTCATTACAGACAAACACTCATTGCTGCTTTGTTATATGGCATCACCAGCAGTAGGTAAAATACGAACAAAAAATACAACCGTTATTATTTAAAACTGAAGTAGACCAGTGCAAAGAATGATGCTGGTTCAAAGATGCTATTACATATCTTCATGAGGAGGACATCTAACAAGGAGAATCACACATCAACCAACAGAATTATAAATGCTACAGCGTGAGTCATGACGGAATGTGTTCTTTGCAGGCCTGATCACGACCTCGGCGGTAACGCTAACGCTATTAGCGCGGGGGCTATTAGCACGACCGCCATAGCCCCTGGCGCTAATAGCGCGGGATCACGAGTTGGGCGGACTTGGAAGTCCCCATTGAGCCCATTCGGGAATGCCCCATTCCCCATTGGGCTCAATGGGGAAAATTTGTGCTCTTATCGCCGGCGGATTTCCCGCCCTGATTCGGCTGACCCTTAAATCCGGCGGTAATAGCGCTACCGCCGGATTTAAGGGTTACCGCCAAAGTCGTGATGAGGCCCTCCTTATTTCGTCGTTCCTGAGCTTGATATTTTTGATATTCGAGCTCCACGTCCCAATCTTATTTTTTCAGACAGCCAGGATACATCTAAAAATCTATTCATCTGAAATACTGAATTGATTGTAGCATCAAGTACGAAAGTACTTCCCTTTAAATCCCAAACTTTTTCACTGATTTTCTGTTGCAAATTGTTTCGAAATAATTCAAATAGCAAGCCTGGGACTTTGGAAAGTTCTCTGTGCCACAAAGTGCTGAAAGCACACATTTTAGTGCTTAGCGAATTAGTTTTGCTATCACTCAAATACTCTGAATTTCTGGAGGTTGGGGGGCTCGCAAGTATTTGAACGTTTCTGGAGATTTGTTGGGAAAAGTTTGATGCTCGCCCTGGGCTCATGAATTAGGATCCCTGCAGTGAAGGGAAAGCGACTGTATGTTGGGAAACTGCATCATACATTCAATAGCAAACTGAGAAACCTTCCCTATGAGGCTGTCCATTCATCCATAGATAGTACTGCATTCTGGGAAGCTTACAAGTCCCAAAGTGAGGCTAGGACAATCCTTGTGAGACACGGCTGTATGCTGGGGAGCTGGGCATAGGGTCCTAGAGTGAGCTGAGAAATAATCGTATGTATACAATGTTTAAATCTATACAAACCTGATCTGAGGAAAACCCCCATAAAAGAGAGGTTGATCGAGAATGCCACTGGTTGTGTACACCAGATTGCAGCTCTTAAAAGACCCAAGCACTAAAGATGATGATACCACCTAGAGTCCAGAAAGTCGGTGACTAAATGGCTGAGGCTAAAGTCAATCCTGGCCTTCCACCTCAACCAACAGTTTGATTTAAAATGTTTATCTGAGTCTGTCATCGCTTTTTGTCGTAAACTGTGTCAGATTACGTATTCTACATGTATTATTTAGATGAGTGTTACTCTGTCCAGTAATTTAATTAAGGATATGTCTTTGGAAATATTTTAAATGTTTACCCTATATGTTTGATCACAACTTTGGTTGTAAAAATGTATACATGCATTTTATCGTTTGTTTAGGGAAATTAAATGATAAGCCTGGAAGCCTGGCCCATAGGGCAGACCGAGGAAAAGGTGAATACGGTTAGCATTAGGGACCACAACTACTGCTTTGCGCACTGCAATGGGCTGTACCATTGTAAGGGCCTAGCCTTGGGGAAAGTCACCAGCACTACGTGTTCACCATTTGTGTATAAAAAAGAAACTGATCACCCAATTGGGAGATCCCTTTCGAAGATGATCGGCGTGTTATTCACACAAAAGAGGCTGGATAGGAGAGACAATATGAGGTTGCTAGTTTTTGGGCTACAGCAGAAAGTCTGAAAACCTGTTAATGGACAAAAAAGGAAACGAAACAAAGAATTAGGAAGGAGGACATGATAAAGATGGGAGCAAACCAGGGGACAGAACACACTGGACAAATTAAAGCAGCAAGGCTCACATAAGGATCCTATGCTGGGTTACACAACACTAGAGATTAGTGCCCATGCATCTAGCAAACCAGTCTTGTGCTAATACAATTGCAGAGGCTGTTTGAGTATTTGGGGCAAATGTCATGTGTATAATAAAATGACTAAGGTGTTCCAACTTGAATCATGTTAGGGACAAACACGGTGCTCTGAAAATCTTCGGGGTATAATATATCTTAGACTTCTCAAAAAGTGTAAATAATAGAAACATTAACATGTTCATTGAGAGGATGACACATTCCAATTTTCAATCACTTTTTCTGCATGAATACCTTAACTAATGGGGGCCCATACATTAAAAACCATTTTCATTAATGCCCCAATGCCCAGGTCCAGATGACCCCCTGTATCTGTGGAAGAACCAGGCGACGAGATGGCGGTATGGTAATTTCATTCTGTAGAGGATGCCCCCACCTCTGTGAGCTTTTGGCATCTTTTGTGCGAAGTTCTCGAAAATGGCTGGAGTGATAAACCACTGAAAGAGGGTACTAACCCCACAAGTGTTCTAAGAAAGTATTTTCTGTCTACTGCAAAGTTTCGATGTACCACAACCTAGTGTCTAATGTCCAACCATGAAAACATGCTTTATTCTCAAGTAAACATATCCACATTTAGTAGAGATCTTCATTTTCATCTGACAATTTTGTGGTGTCAGTGTGTGGAATAAACTGTGTACATGTGCAACTACATGTATGCATGTCCACATAATGTATTTTTGTAGTTTACCATAACATTAATTACAAAACAATGTTACCAGAAAAGCCTGTGGTGGCAGACAATAACCTTAACTATGGTTCCAGAAGGCTGACCCATCAACCTCGAATGACCCGAAGGTCAATAAGTTATTGAAGTTATTAAGGACTTAATTAAGTGCTTTCTCAGGTTAACATATAATAAACATTCTTCTTGCTCCACAACATATTGAGATATAAAGAAGAATGCAGGCACAACAACAGTATGTCTGTGATGGAAACATAGCATGTGGTGAACAAATGTAGGACGAGTTTTGAAGAAACCATTATTTAACTCGACATCGGTGAAGAGCAAGAATAATTCTCACTAAATTTTGTTAAAGAGCTAATAAGTGCAGGAAATAGTGTTTTGGGAGTTGCAGTGTAATAGTGGCAATAGAGGTTTGTCCAAGCAAACACTAACAGATGATGCTCCATATTGAACTATTGATATGGATTTGAGGAAACATCTACCTTCCAATCGTGTTACTTTTAAAAAAGGTCAAATACTGAATGTACCTATGCCAATATGTTTCCATTACCCAAAACTAAACAAAGATGAGCATTATTTATGTTAATCTGTGGATCATGTATTGCGAGTCATGAGCATCACTCTAGAACTGGTTTTATTTTTCATGTACAAGAATTCTGCTATTTTGAGCAGCATCAAATCATTTTTCTTTTTTACATACCATGCACCCCCAATGCAAACTACCCGCCCTGATGCTCCTTGTGAGATGAGCCTACCTAATAATGATCATGGTGAGCAAGCAACTAATCGTATTCATAATATGATATGATATGGCATTTATAACATGCCTACACAAGTTTTTCAAGGCATGACGAGGCAAGAGAGGGGAACAGAGGGAAGACAACGATCTCACTAGGCCAGGTGACATTGAGATCACACATGTGCAGGGGAGGTGGCAAAGGGGAAAGAGTGAGGGGTGGGAGGAGGGGAAGGGCAGTACATAGGATAACAGTTAATAAATAGAAACAATAAATAGGAACAATAAATAAGAAGTGCGGACAGCTGGTGGCAGGTGCAAGGGTAAGTGCAGACATCAGGTGTCAAGTGCTGGTAGGGGCTGTAGGGATACAGAAACAGCCACAGAATTCAAGGGTTGCCAGGGGGGCAGTACAGGTGTGCAACTGGCGGGGAGGGGACCTGGGCCAAGAACAGAGGGTAGCCAGGTGACCAGTGCAGTTTCAGTTTCAGCCAGCAAGGGATAGGAGGAGAGAAAGCCTTGAGGTGCTTGCGGAACCAGAGATGGTGATCCTCAATTTTCAGAGAGGCAAGGAGGCTGTTCCAGAGAGAGGCCCCAGCCGAAGAAAGAGATCTACCACCAACTTGTAGCTTGGAGAAGCGACTGACCCTGAGGGAGTTGGAGGCGGATGAGCGAAGAGCTCGAGAAGGAAGATTGTTAGTGGAGTATGGTATTCAACAGACGTCATGAAATAGAATGAGGATGGACTATCAAAGATAGTGAGCTGAAGACTCTGGGTAAGTCTCTCGTAACCAGGACTAATGTCTGGCAGAGGGACTCCCAGGACCCCCCTTGTTAATTTGCATATGCAAGTAACTTTGGGTCTCACCCTAAGTTACTAGGGGAATCCAGACGTGGACCCCTTGCTCACTATTCTTAGAGAGGCACAGATCCATCCTACTGATGAGGTCCAACCAGACCGAAACACGTGTCTGGGGTTTCTGTTGGTACTCTTGTTCAGAGGAGAATTGCCTAGCATTTCGGTGCTGGACTGCCCCAGGGCAGGACAAAGACTGATATGTTTGGGATATTTCTTCTCTGTGAAAGATAGTGAGCTAAAGACTCTGGGTAAGTCCCTCGTTACCAGGACTAATGTCTGGCAGAGGGACTCCCAGGACCCCCCTTGGTAATTTGCACATGTAACATTGACATCATTTTAGCCACTTCAGTGATATATCTTTTAATATATTTTTCTTAGAAGCAATGTATTACATTTTCGAAACGTGCCACAAGGACACGTAGGATATTTGAAAAATATCTTGCGGAGAAAACGACATAGACAACATATTACACCAGGTGGCGTTACATAATGTCCTCTCTTTCTCGACGGCAGTGGGGCTGCATAAAATCACCATTCTCGGTTCTGACCTACACACTGTGGGGTTCCAAAAAGATGTTTACCAAATTAACACAAAGTCGACTCCCTGATACCCACCACTAACGGTGGCAATGGAATTAGTGTGAGGTGTATGGATCAGTGCCATTCCTTCTGAAACGATAACATTCAAGGTGTGGTGTTAATCTGCAGAAACAAAACATCAGATGTATTGTGTGCCTTCACCTCAAGTTTCTGCTGCTTCTTCATCAAAATCATTTAAGAAGAAAATTCTTCTGAAAGTGCAATAGGTACCTGCTTATTCAATGCTGTCTCTAGAAAGGTGTCCAAACCCCTTGCATCCTGCAACACTTGAAGCTGCTCTGGTACTATCTAAATAATCATTTGAGGTGGGGGTGGTTCCCTGATAGTGCTCCTAAGTCCTGTAAATTGTGTCATAGGTAGGAAAAGGAACAGTTGGGCTCAGGGCTGGTGTTACAACTTCTACCCAGAGCACCATCACTACTGGTGGAGGCCATGAAGCGCTCTCGCAACATCGCAAGTATGGATGTCGCAACCCAGTACCACGTGAGTGTGATTAAAAACATCCAAAGTCATAGCCTGCAGGCTGAGTGTTAGACAAGATTGTGTGCAGTACCCTTTGGGAGACTAAAGCAACCTTGACCTCCTGGCAATAGGAACCCAACCTTTGGTATATGTTTGTACTACAAAGAGGCTTATTTCAAGAGGGGTCATTGTGAGCAATAGGGATTTTACACAGAGATTCACAGTGTCCAGTATTCAGACAAACACTTACACTCAAGGTTTCTAGATTAAACATGTATTAATTTATTTAACAGTCAGTTCAATAAGCCTTCATCAGAAGGGAGCAACACACAGAGACACTTCAAAATACACACTGTTAAGTTTCTCTAAATCAGCAAATACCTATTTTGGATGGCACACAGATGGTTCCTACATCCTGAGGTGACTTAAGTAACTAAGACACTGTGAGCATTAATATATCACTGGTATATTTAGAGCAATGCTGAGTTGGTGTCGAAGAAAAGGGTTTGGGTATAAAACAAAAGGTTATGGAAGTATTCTGCAGCAGGTAAGTAATTTTACACCCCCAATTCAAAGTAAATTAACCCTTTCCTGGAGGAAAGGTAAAACACAAAGTCAGAGGTAAGAAGAGTCTTACAGGGAGCCAGACCAACCAATGTCAGTTGGGGAAAAGTCTAGGTGAACTGAAACTCTTCTTGTAGGTAAGTAAAAGTCTTGCACAATGTTTTAGAAGTCTTTGTAGAAATAAAAAATCACAGAGGGGCCACAAGCTGGGAGGATTGTGAAGGGCAAAGCTGCAAGCAACTCTGCAAATGCAACCAAGACAAGTCTCAACTGAGAACAAGCAAGGCTACACAACAAGAGGTAAGTCCTCTTAATGTTACAGTACCTATGGTTAGAAGAAATGGTTCCAGCTGGCTTCTGTTCCCGTACAGCTCTGCAGATCCTGTTGTTCCTGTGCTGCAGTCATAGGGACAAGAGAGAGGACGTCTGGGGACTCCTGCACTGCAATGGGACGGTCGGCGGCAGCAATTGGCAAACTTCAATTCAGCAGTACTTTGCGTTTCAGCTCCTTGCGTCTATAGCAAATAGTAACACTGCGGTTCTCGGATTCCACTTCAGACTTTCCTCGCATCTGGGGTCCAGCACTCTGATGAGGTGGTTCAGGCTTGGTCAGTCCTGCTTCCTGGGAGTCCGGAGGGTCTTCCTGGAGCTCAGGTCCGACTTAAAGACATTCACTCGATTCTGGTGTTCCTCTCCCTGGCACTTCGGTTCCTGTAGCAGCAATGGAAAAACAGCCAGTTCCGAGAGGATTTTCAGGGGAGCTTGTCTTGGGGTCGATTGGTCCCACCAACCCAAGGGGAGAAGTCGTCCTTTGCAGGTCTTCTCTTGTCGAGGCGAATTCGGAGCTTCAGCATAGCAGCAGGGCTTCACTGGGCAAACCAACAGTCCAGGAGTTGCAGCAGGTGTCTTTTCCTTCATCCAGTGGTCGACTCTGCCTTCCAAGCCAAAAGTTTCGCCTTTTATGCAGGTTTCCCCTATTCTTTCTCAGCCTAGTTGTCAATCACACAGCAGGGTGGCTGTCCTTGGGTGCATTCCTGTAACCAAGGAGACTAAGCACAGGGAGTTTTGGGCACCTCCCTCACTTCCTGCACTTGCCAGACATGCTGGAGCCAGAGGCGGGCTTCACTCATGAATCCCGCCAAAGGCAAAATGAACCAAGGGACCAAACCTGGTTTGCGCGCAGAGTAAATCTCAAGAAGGACCTTTCCAACAAGAAATGGTGAAAAAAGAAGAACGGGCCATTTTGACAAAATGGACACGCATGGATATCTTACTGCAGCTGCAATTGCAGCCCACAGTAAAATCACACAGTGGTAGTAAAAAGTAAACCACTGCCACCAGCCATTAATTGTAGAAAGGGTAACATAAAAATGTGACATGAGAAAATAGACAAAGGGGATACTAAGTAACCCCTCCAGCACCCGATTGTAAGATAGTGTGTGCTGGGTCATGAAAGTTACAAAATGTAAGTAAAGTCAATTTCACTTCACTGCTCTTGGAAACAGTAGTTTCACCAAGAGAAGGTATTTAAACCTTTGGGAAATCTAAGAGACTTCCCTGTGCCACTGCACTGAAGGTGCTGTGTGTCTCAATGTGTAGGCCTCCTTACCTTTCATGTCCGCCTGTCTCAAATTCTAAATTTCTGACTGATTTGTTTACTGGCGAGCAAACCAGATGTATTGTGTTGTGCAGTAACCGATTTCTGGTAAGTTTGCTGCAAACAGATCAGCCGGAATGATGCCGGCTAGGTGCACAGGAAAGTTTGTCATACTCCAAAGTCAAAAGAAACACAGAGTCCAAATCACAGAAGAAAACATAAGAGAGTGGGGAAAAGTTCTCACTCTCTCCAGGTTAGAAATTAAAAGACCTAAAGTCCAGCAAAAGAGCTGGGGGTCTCTTAGGTAAAAGTGAATTAGCACATTTCTGAGAAACATAATTTCCCTTGTGCGCCCCCTCCCCACCATCCTCCTATGCAGGGGAAACACCTACAACCCCCATGATCTCCCCTTCCCTCCTCCCCCCACTAATTACCTAGTATTCTATGGGGGACACCGCGGCCCACTCTCCGTTCCGTTCTCCCTCCTCCCCATCCTTCCCCCAATCATGCTCACACATACATACATCCCCACACACATACAACAACACAAACACAACAAACCACAGTCGGCCTCCTTACCTTTCATGTCCGTCTGTCTCAGCTTCTACATTTTTGACTGATTTGTTTACTGGCGAGCAAACCAGATGTATCGTGTTGTGCAGTAATTGATTTCTGCTAAGCTCGCTGCAAACAAATCAGACGGAATGGTGCCAGCTAGGTGTCCAGGAAAAGCCAGCTGAATCCTCTGGTGTTGTGCACTAGATAAAAGCTGCTCTTTCTTTCTGTGTGTGTCTGAGGTGCTGTTTTGTCCTGAGGCGTTAAGTCAGTTTTGTTTTTGGACTTGTGTTGCGTTTGAGCCAGGAGAGGTGGGAACTATGCGTAAGGTGCATACTGTTAAGTAAACCATTATTTGACAGCAGAACACACAGGAAGATGTGTTTTGTTCTGTTTCAATGTATTTTGTTTGTGCATTGTGTCAAGTTATAGCCATGAAATGGGACTACCTGAGTGCATGCCCAGTCTCATTGCACAGACATCCTTAAGTATATATATAATTACTGAAAAAACTTTAGTTAAAGTGTACTTATGTTGAAAAGAATTAACGCAAAACAACTCTTGAAATTCAGTGGCTATGGCAAGTCATGACCAGCTGAACTTGCACTTTTCCCGTTGCAAAGCCAATCTGCATACACATATTTTAAGAGAAGGGAATCACATTGACATACAAAATGGCATCATGGGGTACAGCATTATCGGGGACATCAATGGGAATGTGGCGAGTTAAGCTGAACATGACTTCCCACATTCACTGAATTTCTTAGGGGATTTGTTGCGCTAAATCTGTTCAACTTAACTACATTTTAACAGAAGTTTTTTCAGTGAATTTCAAGCTTTTTATACCACCATTTTTTTACAGGCCCACTTGGTGGCCACAGGATTTGCCCGTGGCCGGTATACATGGCTTTTGGCCCCCCTAGCGAAGGCCTTTGGCCCTTGCCAATGAGCACAGCCTTCAGCCGTTCCCACTGTATCTTTTAAACCACAACCTTTCTTCCCCACTCACTAGCCTTGGCCTTCACCCATGACCACTGACCCTGGCCTTTGGCTGTGGCCCCTGCACATGTTGCCCCAATAGCTTTCTTCCTGTCACCCTAGCCATGGCCACTATACATATTGCTCCAATAGGTTTCCTAAACCGGTGCACTAGCCATGGCCTCTGCCCCCAGCCTTTGGCCATGTCCACATCACTAGGTCTCTTTTGGGCACACTAGCCATGGCCTTCGGGCATGGCCAGTGGCCATGGCCTTTCACCATGGCCCCTTGACATGTTGCCCGCTAGGTGCCATGTCCACTGTACATGTTCCCCAAATATGTTTCATTCAGACCCACTGGGCGGCCATGACCAAATATAAATGTCTTCTGGGCCTACTACTCAGGGCCTATCTTTTAAAACACTACCTTTCTTGTCATCAGTGTTTTCATACAACATGTAATTCAGTGATTTGATCTTTGATGTCATCATTGTGGTCATAGGCTGCGCAACAGGGGGACATGAAGTTAAGGTGGTTTTAGCTGAATTGCAGCTGTTTTGTTGCATTAAGTTCACACCTTAACATCCCTGCAACTAAAGTTTTTCCTTGAATGTCAAGGGTTTTGTTATTCCATACATAATTAACATTAATAATACAGACCTACTCCTTAGGTGAAAGTGCGCAAGGCAAAATAGCATTGGACTTTAAAAAAAAGTAATGAACACCAGAAAAAAAAACAGAGAGAGGAAATGTTCCAAAACATATACTGGCAAAGTTGAAAAGGTGCTCACCTTTAAAACCCAGAAATCTGTCGTGAAATATTCCCTGGAAAACTAAATCCCACTATGAAACAAGTGCTTGTGGTCTTGTGAGTAAGTGTCTGCACTGGGAACATGACAACCTGAGTAAAATCCTTTTAGCCAAATACTTGAGCAAGCTTGCCAACGTAAAAAAAAACAATGGGTTGTGTCGGCCCTCTGAAAGAAAGTTATGCTCTTCACCCACATATGTCCTTTACTTGTGCCCTGAAAAGCAGCCACAATCAGGGGAAAATATCTGCACCAGTGTCCAGGATTGCAAACTCTCATGCCACATCGTGGGCAAATACTCATGACTTACTTGCCCTCTCATCATTTCCCCTCCTCACCCCCGTGTCTGGCTTTCAACAATAATCAGCTTTATAAAGCTAACTTGAAAAGTACACATACCATACTGTCATTCAAATATATAAATCATTATACAACTATGTTAGGCAAAAAGTGTTCAATTGAGGCATTATTCTGCCCATCATGACTGTGAGAGTACAAATACAAGAATGAAATTCAGCAATAGGCAAAAAAAGTCTCTGGCCCTCATTACAAGTCCGGCGGTGGACCATGGTGCTATTAGCACCATGGTCCATGCCGCTAAGGTTACGATTCCGCCATGGTGGATGGCGGAATTACCGCCCCATTCCAAGGTGAGTGGGGCGGTAATTCCCCATTCCCATTTTTGCCCCATAGGGCATAATGGGCATGGGGAAGGCGCTAATTACGGCACCGTAAATTACGGTGCCATAATTAGCACCAAGATCGCTTAGCGCCTTGGACTTTAACGCCTGCAAAAATCAGGCGTTAAAGTGTAAATCAGGCGTTAAGGGTTAACGGCGCTGACGGCGCCGTTAAACCCTTAACGCCTGACTTGTAATGAGGGCCTCTGAGTGTAAAACTTTCAAGGAGTGACTGTTCCACATTTTTAAAAAAAATATGCAAATGCAGTGTGTCATGAGATATTTGAAACCTTGAGAATGTTTTTAGGCAATGCGCAGTGAGATTCAATTATTTGTCATAGAGCACACACTTTGGTTAAGCAGCTTTCTCCAAGTGGTACACGTGTTTCAGTACCATCATTTTGCTGCGGGACGATTTGACACCTGGAGTCTGCTGCAGCGCCCATTTTGGCGCTCCCTTTTTCTCAGCAAAAGCCATTCCGGTGCCATTATTTTGGCACGTGGAATGTTTGGACATGGCTGACATTGCAGCCACGTCTAAACGCCCTCATGCTAAATAAGATCACAGGACTGCACTGCAACAAACCTCGCCACCTCCCACTTGCGTTGCTTTTCTTTCAATCAAATTAAGTGAAATAAAAAACATATAGCCTTGAACCCTGGTCTGCCAAAGTTCGAGGGCCAGCATTTAACCAATAGGCCACAATGGCTTGGTTTGTCATGGGATATAAATTTCATACTTAGCCTATAGTTTAATATGTTCAATGATAAAAGGCTAGGTATGAAACTTGTGAAAATCTAAACAATAACATAATTATAGCATAATGGTCAAGTGCTGCATCTCGAACTTCTTAAGGCCAGGGTTGTATGATAGCAGTGTTCAGCATAAATGTGATTTTTCTGTTTTTATAAAAATACGGATGCTGTGTGTTATGAGATATTTAAAACTAAGAAAACACATGGCATTCAGAACCGTGGACTGTCTGCCATCCATGCAGTGACCGGCACCGACCCTGCTTAGTTTCAAAGTGAGGAAGGATCCAGCCCCCTTAGGCCATGTTTCTCTAAGTGGTATTCTAAGTGAGGGACCATATGTTAGGTAACATGGCCTTAGTGGGCTGACCCCTTCCTCACTTTGAAGCCAAGCAGGGTTCGTCCCCGTTACTGCGGGGATGGGAAACCCACTGTTGCTGTTAAAATAACTGTTTTTTATTTTTTTATTATTGACTGGAAGACTACAAATACCAGAATGCAATTCAGCAAAAGGCAAACATTGTCTCTCAGTGCAAAACCTTCAAGGACTGACAGTAGCACGGTTTAAAAAAGTAAATAATTCAGATGCCCATTCAGATGTCTATCCATGCAGTAACCGGGACTGACCCTACTTAGCTTCAAAGCGGGATGACCCTGCTTAGCTTCAATGCAAGAAAAGGGCTGGCCCATTCCTCTAGGTGGTCTTGTAAGTTTGGTTTCTTTGTCAGGCAACATGCCCTGAGGAGGCTGGCCCCTTTCTCACTTTGAAGCTAAGCAGAGTCTATTGTGGTTACTGCATGATGAATGGGAGACCTGGATGGCAATTAAATCACTGGCCATGGCCACTGATTTTTCGGGTACTGAACTACACATAAACATACACACCTCTATCTGTAGTCAAACATCAAACAGCAGGAAAAAAATGCTCATCTCCCCAGGGCACAGACTGCTACTGGGACGCAGTTTGCTTTCAGATCGTCCAACTCCCAAATTTGACTCAATGCTTTCTAGCCATCCCCCCACCTGTACCTTGATGGCATTTGTACGTTTTATGACCTAAAAATATCTTTTTACTCCTTTCACTGCTATAGCCTCAAATATCTCTTGCATCAGGAGAAAAACAAGATGGCATTTGTTTAATTTCTGAAAACCATGATTCTGTAATGCTCCAATATAACTATAATTTTTGGAGAAGGTGTCACCCCCTTCTCTGTCAAATTTTAAAATAAGTACAGCATGGAAAACCCCCAAACCATGCATGGCATGCAAGTCAATGCTTAGTGCCCAGGGTTGTTTCAGACCTGATCCAAATCCATCCAGCAGTTTGGGGCGTGTCCTTTTGCAATAATTGACCTTTTTTGTCTATGGGAAAATGAATGGGAAGTAGGCCGCAATTTGGGAGAAAAAAAATGTTTTGACTTTTAATAACGTTTTGATTTTTTTAACTAATCTTTACGAAAGTTTGCAGTCTGAGGTGGCCTGCAGGGTTTTAATCACTTTTGAAATTCTGGCCAAAGCCATTACTCGAATCAAAAGTTATTAGCAATAGAATTTTGAGGGGATCCTATGTGTCTCCGAATATATATACATATATATGAAACACTTCAAGCTGTAATGTAGCTAATCGTTCAAATAGTGGATGTTATCATTAAACAATGATGTGATTATGTAACTGAGTTTATTTGGATACACAATTGATACATTCAAAAGCTGTAGTCAGATCCACTTCTTCGTGGAAATGTTGCTAACTTCCATGCACCTATTTCTAATGAAAGCAGTAATGCATCGAATGTCACAAAAATCACTGCAAGCGGTGGAAGCTCAAATAGGGCTTTTGTAATCAGATATGCAATCAGCGTGGCTAATAGCGCTAACAGCCGCGGCATGAGGCATAATGGAGAGTTTTCTATGCGGGCGGCTCGCAGCAATGTCAGCTCACATCATAAATGTCATTATAGATTTTTTTGCAAAGATTTTCGAACTTACTTCCTGCTTGTGACTGAAGATCGCAGTCATCCTGTCGGTATTGTCCACGTCGTCTGTATCAGAGGAAATGAAGCACTCGCGAACCATCTCTTCGAGTTGCTCGAGGGAGTGCTGCTGCTGCAGAATGGCACGTGTCACTCTCTATTAAGGGAAGAGGATAAAGCATACTGTATTTAAGTGCTCGGCTCAAGTCATGCTTGCAAGCATTACAATAATGACTGCAATCAGTTCGAATCAGTCAGCCCAGTAACGATGGGATTCGGATAGTAGTATCTGGGGAACGGATTCACCCTGGTAGTGGTTGCAATTGATTTGAATCATTTCGAACCATGTGCCCCTAATTGCTACAATTCAGATTTAAATTGATTTGAGGTGAACAATATCCTAATAGCACAGTATTAGCCTATGATATGAAATAAATGAAAAAATAAATGAAAACTGAAAATGTATCATTAATTTGAACCTGGATGTGAGCGTTCAAGTGTATACTTGAAAGCAAGGTGGAAGGTATATGGAACCGAATCCGCCCACTTCGTCACGACCGTTTAACCGCATTTCGTGAGCAGCCATTTTGGTTAGTCTATCGCTGCATATTTTTGTATAGGTGGCGGAGTAAAGGAACATGTATTCTGAATTTCTAGAGTAGAGGGGGTGTGGGAGGGTGAGACAAGAAGAATTTGGCAAAACGGTAATGCAACGAGGTGTCCCAGATCCATACACAAGATCGAATATGTTTTATATTGTACTGGACGTTACATAGACTTTCTAACTCTGAAGACTGCCGGGCATGCAGAATTGTGATGAGGTCATATGGTTTGAGACTGTGCTAGAGTGGCTGACTACTGTGCAGAAGCCTGGTATAGAGTACACCTAGTACACCTGGTCATTGATAAGAGGCAATCCACAATCAGCATCCTATTCCCTATCATAGAAATGTTGCCATAAAAAAACAATGGCTATTCCAAGCCATTACAAACTATTTAAGTAAGAGATTTTGAAGCTGCTCAAGACCAGGAAGTTTTGGACAGTAGAAGATCAGTTACAGGATAAGCTAATACCCTCAATTTAAGAGAGGAACACGCACAACCACAAAACAGGCAGCGGGAGCGTATAAAGACATCTGGGCAGTATTTCATGAATTATATGCATAAATATAGAAATACAAAACTCTTAAGCAGAATTGGTACTTCGTTTAGAGGACGTTCTCTGTGGGCCAACGTAGAGGCTCTGCCCATTTCCACAGTCCAGCCATTTGCCTATGTTCAAACACTACATACACCCATTAAAAAGAAACCGGGAGATAGCAGAGGACAGTGTGCAGAAAATGACTTACCTCAGTTTTGGGCTGCAGTGAAATGAAAGAGTAAAATTTAAAATGCATGTGAACTGGTACAGATGTCTCCTGTAGTGAGTTTGGGTGTGACGATCAACTAAGAGTAGAGCCCCTGTCTCCTGTTGCTGGGGTGAGCATTAAAAGAACCCCTGTAATGCAGCCATCATAACACATGGTGCTAGAGAAAGAGTGAAATAGGATGTTTTCTGTAAAATGCAGCCAGATTTACATCATCGGGATAGGTCACCTACGGCTTTGAGGAGAAAAGGGTTGAACATTGAGCAGTGGAAAGGAATGCAGTAGGAAGGTTCCCTTTCGATGTAAGCATAGATGGAATGATAAGGTGGCTAGTACACGAATGTAAGAGAGGACAAAAGAAATTAAACGTGGATGAAAGAGTCTTGAAAAAGGATGTGGGCTGAATAACAGATTGGATGGGGCAATGAAGGTGTGATCTATTTCACCTTCCCATAATGTTCTCACTGCAAAACCTCATGCAATAATTCCACCAGGGAATGATGCATCACCTTTGACTCTACTCTGAATGAGATTCCTGAAATCAAGGCAGTTACAAAAGCCACCTTTTAAAAATAAAACGTTTCTGCTCCCATTCATCTTAAAATACTGCCATATAGAACACGGGTGGACATTGGCAGATTACACCTGTGTGTCAAGATGCCTACCTCCAAGGAGCCAGGTCCGACCCAGCAAACCCAGAGGCAGGCATCATTCCCCCCAGGGAAGTGCCAGTGGGCCCAAGCTGGGGCCCTTTGGACACAGTCCTGGTGCCTTAGGCGCCAGGCTCATGTTGGACCCCTGTCCTGGCGCCTTAGGCGCCAGGCTCATAAAGCTAGACATGTGTTCAAGTGTTTTAATGTGCACTTACCTGATGCAGACCATGCTGCTACATCCAGGCCCTCTTGAGGCCTGAATGGAACTACTTTACCTGTGGGACTACTTTCCACCTGGGTGTGGTCGGGGAAGGATACATACCTGATCGGTGGAAGGATACATACCTGGAACTTCTTCCAAAGCTATTTAAACCACGCCCGATCAGCAACTCATGCTTCGCGTTGTTCTGCTCCTCCCAGCTGGACGCTCACCGTGTCAGCTCCTGCATCTGGACTTCAGCCACGCCTGTCAGCATCCTGGGTCACCTGTAAAGGGAGATAAGAGAGAATTGGAGAGAAAGAAGACCTTACCTGCTAAAGCTGTATCACAGAGACATCACACCGACGATCCTGAAAGGGAAGACATCATTTTTAAAAGCATTTCGCTTCGATCGCTGCAGCGCTGCATTTCACTCCCCTTTCCTGGGCACCTCCATCTTCAGCAGCGATCATCCGGATCCGCAGCCACTTCCCAGAGCCTAGAGAGAAAGACAGGAAAACAAGGTGAGAGAAGGAAGGGAATAGGAAAGGCTCAGTTTCCTTCTAAGACTTACCTGTTGGGTCATTCCCATTTCATTTCGGGCCCTGCCGCTTCCTGGCATTCCGGACCCCGGCCCCTATGGGGAAAAAAGACAAAGACATTGAATGAGCGAATGCAAAGACATTACCCGAACGCTCATCCAGAACTTACCTGTCATTTGTTGGAACTGCACGTTTCACTTCGGGTCGGCGCCATATCTCCGGCATTCCGAACCCCGGCCCCTAAGGGGAAAAAGACATAAGCGTTAGCGCTTGCTGTAATAAGACAATGAACATTATTATTAAGCTTGAACTTTTGAACTTGCAACAGAACTCTTACAGCGCCTTACCTGAATAGTCAAGCTTATTTGAACTTCCATCAAACCTCAATCCAGTGAAGTAACTGGGTTTCAACGCGCCCCTGCATCAGAAGCAGGATGGAGAACTCATCCTTCCAGACCCTAAGGTGAGACTTCACGGGGAATCGTGGAAGGGTATCGTGGAGGGTTGGAAGGGAGTGGGAGGCTTGAGCATTATTCCGTCAGTAGGTAATACTCCCTTTTCACGCACAGGGGAATATTCCTACGAGCCAGAGAAGCCAGAGTAGAGGGGCCCTAGCTGTCCATCTTCAGAGTCCTGCGCTTCACCATTGAAGAAGCATCAGCACTCGAAGCCAGACCTGCGCCTCCGTGGGAATCAGGTGAGCGTGACACTGTGTTCCTCACTATCTGATTGGCCAACTCCTCTCCCCAAGTTGCCAATTGTGTTCGGAGCTTTAGAAGATTCCCGTCTTGATTATGCTAAAGCATTATTTGAAGTTCTCTCTCAAAAAACCATTGCATTTCTCCAATAGATTCAGAATGTGGAAATCTTGCAGTTTAGTAAAGATAGATGCCATACATATCCCATACATATCCTTGCTGATCCAAGAAACCTGTGATACCAACAATCAAAAATGCTGGCTGGCAAGATCTATGCTGCCTACATCTTTTTTATATATATGCATAGACTTCAAAGTCTCTGTTCAAACAATAATTTGGAAATACTCTGATGTATTCCCTAACATACATTGATTTATACTCTGGAGGGACAATTGTTTCCCCTGTTGCAGCTTTATTTCGATTTGTTCTATGTAATGATGTATTGAGGGAAGAGGGTGTTTCAACCAGAAACACTACAACAGAACCATCAATATACTGGGCCATTCTCTAGTAGCTGTCATTCATAGGAGGATATGATCATGCGTGGTATTAGGGAATACAAGATAAATACACCGGGGTAAAACACACAACAGACAGTATTCTGATGGGATTGGATATATGCAAGTACTCCAATGCAGTGGGAGGACAGGACAGAAATAGTTATGGAGCAAAAGTGATGAGTGCTTCTTCTAGGCTTAGGAGGTGGAGCTTCAGTGTGGATTGAAAGGAGTGGATGGTAGTGGGGTTTTTAACATGGAGGATGATGCGATCCAATGCAGAAGAATAATGTGGGAGCAGCAAAAGGGAGAGGATGCAGAATATAGGTGGAGAACTGAGAGATTACAGCGGATGATGGAGCAGAAGTGCACAGAGGAGTGCAGAGAGAGATAGTGCTTACCGGATAAGGTGAGGTGAGCTCATGGATGAACTTAAAAAAAAACAGTATGGATTTGAAGAGGGATTGACTTCTCATGGGGAGGCAGCCAGCTTGGAGGTGGTGATGAAAAGCAGAAGAGCAGGGAGATTATAGAGAGAGTGTGCAGCAGAATCGAGTATGTTGTCAAGTGGAAAGGAGGAGTAGAGGGGCAAAAACATGGAGCTCAGTGCAGTAGTCATGGTAACTGAGCAACACAGTAAGAAAGAATATTTTGGCAGAGATGTATGTGAGGAGAGGGTGGATATTCCTGATATGAAGCAGGCTTATCCTAGCCGGAGTAGAGGCAGCAGCCATTATATGCTGGATATGAAGGTCACTTTCAAAATGAAGCCCCAGGTTGTGTGCCTTGGGACATGGGGAGAGCAGGTCAGGTGGCGAAAATTATAGTCAGGGTAGGAGAAGCGACATTGGATGCCGGGAGATAGATAACTTCAGTATTTGAGGATTTCGCCGTGAGGCATTGAGGTGCCATCAAGTGTTGGATTGCTGTGAGGCATTCAAAGATATGGTAGAAGAACCGAAAGGAGGAGATTAGAGGTCTGAGGGAGGGAATTTAGAGGGTGAACAGTAGACGACCAAAGACAGAGCCTTATGGGACACTGACAGGGAGGAGGCTTGCATCAGTGTTGGCTGTGTTCCATTGGATGGAGAAGGTTCAATGGGGCAAAACAGTTGAGAGTAGTGTACAGTGTTCCATGGCAGCAAGGATATGAAGGTGGGAGGGCGGATCTACTGAATCAAAGTGAGGAGGGAGCTTGAGAAGGATAAGGGTAGAGGAATGTGTATGAAAGTGAACAAAGTTTAGCAAGTTGGAGACATGAGTGGTGGCACTTTCAGTAGAGTGACAGCTCAGAAAAATGGGTTGAAAAGGTTTCAAAGGCCATCAGTGTTAAGGTCGCTGGAAACCTTGTTAAATGCAAAGGGGTCAAGTTTACTATTGTGTAGCGCAAAAAAGAATTTGTAAAATGCATGTGTAAAACCTTTATACATGCCTTTTACGCCAACCAGAATTCTCATTCTCTTGAATGGCAGGGACGGGGCATGGTCTGGAATTGCCCTTTCTGCATCCCCCATCATATTCCTATGACAAATGCACAAGGATTTATGCCAGAAGGACATTTTAATGCTGGCACAAATGCTTTGGAATCCTATGGAACCCACTGTTGTATGATGACTAAACATCTCGTAGGCTTGAGGCCTGGGTCACTAAGGGTTAATTGATTTTCGGAGCACACAACCAAATACTTACAGATTTCAGATTTTGCTTATCACAAGCTATGTTCCATGTAAACAAGAACGTGTTTGCATCAGAGCCTCAGAATGACCTGGGTTTCTGATAAAGCTGCATTCCAGAGGCCCTTCCTAGAAGCAGCCAGCCTCTTGGAAGGGAAGGGAATTCACCTGCAAGCTTAGCAGTGCATGTGGGACATCCTGGAAACCGAAGGCCTCTAAGCGACTGTTCCTGTCTGCTGTGTCGTAGTGGGTGCTGGCCTTTCTGAGAAGAGCTGTCCAATCCGGTGTCCATTAAGGGTCGTGCATTTACCTATTTGTCAGCATACTTTCCTGTGCAGATTGTAGGGATTATTTGCCTTTTTATCTACTTGAAGCAAAACAAAATGCGAAGCATAAAGCGCTTTCCTTTCTTCTGAGTGAGTTCATTGTTTCAAGCAAATACGAACCTGCAGAGGTTTGTGCTTGTTCTAGGCTGATCCCAGCGCAAACACACACACCCATAAAAAACACCTGCCTGCTTTTTACAGCGGCTAAAAGCAGGCAGATTCCATATAAATCCATTTTAAACACCACTAGCTATGCATAAATAGCAGACAGTGGGCCTCATTACGAGTTCGGAGGTAACCACGCCACTATTTGCATCATGGTTGCCTCCGAACTCGTCCAAACTCCGGCCTGGTGAATGGAGTAATTAGCGGTCCATTCCAAGGTCGGAGGGACCGGTAATTCCCTATTGACCAGGGCCATTCCCCATTCCCATTTGAGCCCCCATAGGGCTCAATAGGAAGGGGGAAGGCGGCAATAACGGTACCGTAAATTACGGTACCGTTATTGACCCCGGAGTCCCTTTGCGGGTCCCGTCCTTAATGCCTGCTAAAAGCAGGCGTTAAGGAAGGACCCGCAAAGGGAACTCGTAGTAGGGCGGTAAGGGTTTAACGGCACCGGTCTCGTTACCGGTGACCGTTAACCCTTACCGCCCTACTCGGAATGAGGCCCAGTATTTACTCAATTTGCACTAAGAAGTGAAAAAACAAAGGTATACAGGTCTACATTTGCACCTCGGGAGCATTTGCACCATGTCAGTTTGGGAGGATAGCTCAGGGGCAACGTGCTCGCCTTGGGAGCAAGATGACACGGAGCACCACAGGTTCGATACCCGGGTCTGTGCTTAGAAACCTCTGGGTATTAAGCGCGTTATAAATAACCTATCATCATCACCTTTGTTTTGCACTTTACTAAAATGTCAAGGAGGATTTGTGTTTGCATACACATGCAAACATAACATGTCCCCTTTGTGCAATTTATGCTTTTAAGTCAAATGACCCTCAAGTGCTTTCAAGAATATTAGAATAGCGGGAAAGGCGAGATACTGGCTGATAGCGGTATTGTTGGGGTCAACCAAGTGCTTGTTTACGTTTGGCAGGACAGCTGTTGATTATAAGCAGAAAGGAAGAGCCCAAGGGAAAGGGAGAAGCTACAGAGGAAAGGGACATAGGAACAGATGAAAGTTGCAAGTTCCTTGGCTGTACGCAGAGCAAAGGTTCAGCAGGGGGGTGAGAGGGGCTTGCTGTCTGCAGGATGGGTCCCATTTCGCGGGGAGATGTTGGGAAGAGGGAACATAGGTAGGACGGGGTGAGGATAAAATGGGGGGAAAAGCATACACTCAGAACTGAACACTAAAATACTAGCCTGGAGCTCGAGGTGCAGTTCCGGTTGAATACTCGCAAACGCTCTGTGTAATAAGACCTCTCTCAGGCTCTCTTGACAAGGGCTACAGTTTATAATCGTCGTTCCGGAGCTCATTTCCGCACTCAGCTGAGGGTCGTCTTCGGAGGCTACCAGAACGAGCTTGAACTGCTCCGAGCACAGCAGCCTGTGACCATTGAAGGACAGTATATCTGATGCACCTGCAATAAAGGTAACAGGGAAAATACATGACACAGTATTGATAAATATACCCCAAATGCACACTCTATGGATAGAGGGCAACAATGCCCTATAATTAAGGTTACTAGCTAATTAGCAAATAACAAGACAGATTCTGAAGTCCTTAGATGATGGAGCCACTCAATCCAATCATTCCAAAGACCTTGATTATCCTACTCGGAATTGTAGGTGTTGGGACTATCCACCACAGGGGGTATTGGTTAAGGGGAGGATGGCAAGCATATGCATTTGCATTTAAATCTCTATATGTAGCATTTATCATTTGCTAGGTTTAGTATTCCTGGCTATTCCAAAATGTATCCGTTTCGAAATTCCTGCACTGCTCTGTTCTTCGTACAACAGGAGCTCCAAAATGGATCTTTCCTGCTCCCTCTTCCCTCTCCTACCTCACCTCACCCGTCCTCACTATCCAGGGGGCAGCCCCCCAGTACCCAGGTTAGGGCCTACATAGAGCTTCTTTCTAGGTTGGTCGAATAGCAGATCCAGTGCCTATGTGGCTTACTTTGCAACTTGCTGAGCATCATTGCTGGATTATTTTGTTTGTTATCCTAGGTGGGGGTACAGCGAAATGTGTGGGTTAGAAAAGGAGGTCTTTGGGGCATGCAGAAGGGACTGACATGTCTGCTATGGAATCTGTTGGGCCCGCATTGAAAATTCACTATGAATATACTGTTGTAAAGCTTTACTCCAGTTGCCCTGCGACATGGAAGCTAAATGAACACTGCACTTTGGAGCACTGTTCACCATTGCCACTTACCTTGCTGCGTTGTCAGCTCGGTGACCGCGCAGCAGTGGTCGATGAGCGGCTTCAACAAATGGTCCCATTTGTTGCTGTAGTTGTGCAGTACAAGAGTGCTGCCTGTTGCAATTGCCTTTTCGATGGGTGCCAGAATGCTACTATCCTGTCTAAATAACATGAAAGAAAAATATGTAAGCAAATGAGGTGGGTGAAACTAAGTTCCACCGATGAGAATTGTCCACTCCCCCACATTTGTACAACAGACCATAAAAATGGCGGATGTTGCTCACATGAGACCCAGTAACATAGTATTTCAACATCATATTTCAAAAGTAATGGGTCATGTCATGAAAACAGCAATATGGAGCGCGTCTTGACGACTTTGCATATAATATTAGCATCCGGGGGTGGGGGGGTTGCCAGACAGCATGGGCTTTATAATAAATGTGATACCTGTGAAAAAAATTAAACTTTACACACATTAAATTACGAAAAAAAAATAAGTTAAAAAAGCAATCTAAAAAATAATTCATTCAGTTCATCAATTACATAATTTAATTATGTGTTGCAGACCAATCAATATATGTATCACTATTTATTCATAAATAAAACAGACTAAAAAATAATCCATGATCGTAGACCAAAAACAATTAAGTGCTATATTATCAAGGAAATCTGCCTGCCATTATTATGCAAACGCCCCTAAATACTTGTTATGCAATTTATCAATAGCAACAGATTGTATCAACAAATGACTCAATGTTTCACACTCAGTGACACTTATAATCGTAATGGCTACCATGCTGTCTCTGAGCTAATACCTACATGGTCCCCCATGAAGTTCATTCTTAATCTCATTAAAAATTACATACGGTTGGGGCACCAAATATTTAGGAGAAATAGATCTAAATTCGTGAGGAAATATTTTAGTACTTAAGTCAGTTTCATTTTAGCCCCAATCCCATCATTATCTTTACACTTCACTCTTATTTACTATATGGTATGGTAAAGCCTGTGAACCATGTAGACTACCACTCCACTCCTCTAGGACAACATATATTTCAGGCTGCATCTGCCCCCAGCACTGACCTGCATCCACTAAGCTTCCACAAGTGCACACACACGTGCACCCTCTCAGATCCCACCCCTCGCCCAGCAGCCCCAAAACCCCCTCTTACCAGACGTACCAGTTCCCTTCTCGACCGTCAGTTTTTGTTGCCACCATGGTCCTAGAAAAGGGACTCTGTCTTTTTTTTTGTTGTGGCCTTGCCAATGTTTATTATTTATTTATTATGGCTATCTCCTGTCAAAATGGTTGTTTCACAGTACAAAGTCCAGCACAAGCCAACAGCCCTACGAGGTCAAACAATGGCAGATGACGCTCACCTAATAATAGCATGATATAACATGACAATATATACAAATCCTGACATTTTTTAAATACAGTTATGCATATGTATAAATTATATGACCAAGGAGCTAAAATGTCGTTTTCTTTTGGTTTTTTTTGCCTGCTGGTGAGGTGTTATTGCGCTTTCGGGTCAATCTCGCATTTTTATTTTCGAGGGATGGTATCTGTTCATCTTTGTTTTCGTCCAACATGGCAGTCTGCAGAGAACTTCCATATGTGGAAGTTGCTGGTGCTGCTTGAGCTGGGTGTTCAGCAGCGACGGTGGCTTCAGTCTGAATTGTAGGGTTTGTCAGTCCAGGAAGACATATTTGAGATGCTGGGCAGCAGCAGGTTTTAGATGAGTCTGAGCCAGGGATGTCATTTGTAGGTCACCAGGGGTTGCAGTTGCAACCCTTGATGTCTCCCTTGCTACCCCGGTAGTCTCCCTTGCTACCCCTAAAAAAAAAACTATATTTTTTTCTTCCTTTTGTGTGTTTAAATGTAAGCTCCTGGGATGTGGCCAGTGCCATGTGGCTCTTTGTTTCTGAAGTGTCTAGCTTTCTTGTTCGGGTCTCTTAAAAAACAAACAAACAGGGGGTTATGATATGATATGATATGATCGTTTATTTATATAGCGCCTATACACAATGTGTTTCAAAGCGCTAGAAGGCAAGGGAGGGAGCAAGGGAAAATGCAACCACATTCTTACAGGCCATGAACAGTAAGGATGTGAAATTAACTATCGTACTCGGCCTGACGACATTTCAGATAGTGCAAGAGCTAAGACATAGATAAGGAAGGGAGGGGGAGAGTGGGAAGGAAATGGAAACAGACAGGCGACTACCGTACTAGGCCTGACGACATTTCTGGTAGAGCTGAAGAAAAACAAAAGGTGAGGGAGAGGGGTGTAGAAAGGGAGGGGAGGAACAACAGAAGTCACTATCATACTAGGCCTGACGTCATTTCAGATAGTGCTGGAGGGGTGGTAGGGAGGAAAAAAACAGTACTGGGAGGGTGGAGGAAACAGACGAGGTTGCTATCATATTAGGTCCAGGGACAATTCCGATAGAGTAAGTGCATAGAAGAAAGTAAGGGGAGGAGATAGGAAAAGGGAGAAGGGAAAGGAGGAGAGAACAGGGAGTAAGCAGTCAAAAAGAGTGGAGAAGCAAGAGGGGAGAGCAAATACAATTGCAGAAGCCAGTAGTAACACATAATGTTGCAAGCCAGGATACAAGATGAAGATAGGAACAGCATGACTCAGGGCCACCATGAGTACAAGATGCAAAGGAAGTCCAGCATGAGAGTTGAGAAAGGGTGACGCACCGTGAATGGATGAAGTCCATAAAAGTCAAATCCAGCATTGGCCACAAGACGATGATGGTGAAGGAAGGCACCAGGTGGGCGGGGCTTGCTAAGTGATGAAAAAGAGCAGCAGGAAGGTACTAGGTGGGCGGGGCTTGCTAAGTGGTGAAAAAGAGCGGCAAGCAGGAAGGCACCAGTTGGGCCCGGCTTGCTAAGTGGTGAAAAAGAGCAGCAAGCAGGAAGGCACCAGGTGAGCGGGGCTTAGGCGAGGTGACCTAGATCCACTTGCACCTGCTCCCCAGCTGCAAAGGAAAAGAAGCTGGAGGGCTCCTTAAGTAGGGAAACAGAGCGGTAAGCAAGAAGGCACCAGGGGGGCGTGGCTTGCTAAGTGGTGAAAAAGAGCGGCAAGCAGGAAAGCACCAGGTGGGCGGGGCTTGCTAAGTGGTGAAAAAGAGCAGCAGGCAGGAAGGTACCAGGTGGGCGGGGCTTGCTAAGTGGTGAAAAAGGACGGCAAGCAGGAAGGCACCAGGTGAGCGGGGCTTAGGCCTGATGACCTAGATCCACTTGCACCTGCTCCCCATCTGCAAAGGAAAAGAAGCTGGAGGGCTCCTTAAGTAGGGAAACAGAGCAGTAAGCAGGAAGGCACCAGGTGGGCGGGGCTTGCTAAGTGGTGAAAAAGAGCAGCCAGCAGGAAGGCACCAGTTGGGCGGGGCTTGCTAAGTGGTGAAAAAGAGCAGCAGGCAGGAAGGCACCAGATGGGCGGGGCTTAGGCCAGGTGACCTAGATCCACTTGCACCTGCTCCCCATCTGCAAAGGAAAAGAAGCTGGAGGGCTCCTTAAGTAGGGAAACAGAGCGGTAAGCAGGAAGGCACCAGGGGGGCGTAGCTTGCTAAGTGGTGAAAAAGAGCGGCAAGCAGGAAGGCACCAGGTGGGCGGGGCTTGCTAAGTGGTGAAAAAGAGCGGCAGGCAGGAAGGAAGGCACCAGGTTTAACAAGTGTAACACAAGTGTGTCACTTTGAACAGTGACCCTAAATAAGAAACAATAGGAAATAACAAATAATGTTTCTTTCTGGAATTCTATACAATAATTGCTAGACTCATTAAAGGTTTACTTCAGGCACCCTTCAGGGAGGTGAGTCACTGATTTAGTCTGTTCTTAAACACCTCTGCTTAGTCTTTCATCCTTATGAGGTCGATAAATGAGTACCAACACAGGTTGAGTGATATTGTATGTATATTTGTTCTTTATAAAGTGCTTAAGCGTAAGTGCTATATAATAACACATCATTATCATTTGGCCTGGACGTCTGCTTACATTTACAGTATTTTGGTAATATGGTCCTATGCACACTGATATTAATGGTACGTATGGTGATGGATTGTTGTATGAAATGTATATCACATTATAGTGATATCGTAACCATATTTTTCGGAGTGTACTTAGAACAATGCTATGTGAGGCCAGTTCCTGTTTTGTCAAGAGGTGAAAGGTTGTGTTCCATTGCTTCCTGTGATGTCACTTCGAGGTGGAGTCAAGTTACATCACTTCCTGTGATGTCGTCAGAGGTCAAGGGTCGTGGGATGGCACTTCCCCTGGCATTTTGGTGAAATGACGCCGTGAAATTAGGCCTAATACTTTTTTTTACAGAAAGCGTTTTCATTTCTCCGTAGGCTGCGCAGTTCCTTTAATCCCCAAATGCATGCACCATTTTTAGCCACAAATGTAACATTAGTCTCATAGGCGCGTAAAATAGGATTGTGGGTTGCGATTTATCATTTGTGGCGAATTTAAAAAAACACCCTAGATTGCCACTGCCATTCTTGCTGCTTGTCTGATTAAATGGATATCCGCAGATAGCGTTGATTAAAATCCGCCTACCCAAATAGACATAATGACCTAGCGGTGGGACCACTCTTCATTAATATAAAACTGTGGGATTGTTCTTCATCTGTTTGTCCTCCCCACCAAGCCCTAAAGTGTGCTTCCACACAGCCTGCTTTTCTTGCTGTGCTCGCTGCTACCCGTGCGCTATGGGCGAAGCTCACGCCGGAGGGGAACACTGCTGCACGCATGCCTCTGTAATACCCTCTTTTTTTCACTGCGATTGCATGTTTGCAGCATAATGGATGGAGGTGTTAAAAGCATGCAGCCTTTCAACATTTGACACAGTTAATGGACCCTTAACGGCGGCTCTTTACATCCTTCTCTGAATAGGCCTCATTTTGAATAACAGAAAAAGCACTTTAGTATTTAAAGTAATTCTCATTGACAGTGTTCAGCAATTTCTACGGCAGCATTAAAAGAGAATCGCTTTGAAAATGTATCCACAGTATGTCTTTCAAGGATAATTCTTTAACGCCTTCGAGCCATTACCAAGATTTTTGAAGGCATTTAAAACAACATTGTTTTTCTGCAACCTCAGAATGACACGAAATCTCGTCGATTATAAGTAACTGCAAACAGCATGTACATCCTTAATGCATTCTGCATGCAGAGCTATTCAGCACGTGTTTCTGGTGCACACTGAATCCCTTGGAGGCAGCAGTTGTGACACTTTCCTGACAGCACCCACCAGTTCAAACGTATTGCCATCATGTTAATACGCATCCAGTGTTTAATCAGCATCATTAGAATATGTGCAGAGGAGCAGTCTCCAAGCAAAGCTGAATGGCTCTTAGGAGACAGCGGAAAAAGAAAAACGGGCAGCTTTTCTGCCTCATTTTTAATTGGTATAAAAGTCCATGTGCTCCAAATATAGTCCTCGCTACACGTTCAACACTAAGCCCTCAAACTGCAGCATTTAATGAGCATCATCCTGGTTTTGGCCCTGTGCGGGTCTTCCACTGCTTCACTGCAACCCATCAACGTGAAGTCTTAGAACCGAGATTAGCATCAATCGCTCAAAGCTATCTCCTCCGAACAGAAAGCTCTCTAAAGCACTGCTTAGGGAAAAGAGAACACTTTGCGGTCAAAAGAAAATCCGGCTCAATTTCACTCCCCCAACAAATCAGAAGTCCAGGGATTTCACTCATTTTTAATTACAAGGGGCTTGCTACGTCGGTCATGTGAACATTTCGGCCAATGAGGAAGATTAATTTTCCATGAACTCTGATTGGCTAGAATGCCAGGAATTTTAGTCAACAAGAATGTGCTGAAAATTCCAGCCCCCTTACTGGTCAAACTGTTCCCCTCAACCAGTGCCATCATAATGTCCAGCCTCTTCGATTAGGGTGGAACTCCACCAAATGAAGCTGTGGGAGCGGAGGAGGGAGTGGCATGATTGAAAACGGATTCGTCACCCATGTTCGAATGCCGGAGGACCGATTCTCAAGACTCAAATCTCTTAATCAAGCAACTCATAAGCATTTGTGATTAATGTATGGTTCTGCACCATCTCACTACCAGGGACATGTTTTGCCCTGTATCAATGTACTTATGAAGCACCGGCCAAAGGGGATGAGTGCAGTGAATCACGCACAGCCCATCACCAGAATATTAATGAGGCAGGTTTTAGATGGGTGCCTCGTTGCAGAAAGTAGAAAAAGCAGGTCTGGAAGTCTGTAAGCGACATCAGACCTTTTCAACACCTTTCAGTTTCACAATGTTATATCTTTGCATTATATTAAGAGGTCAGGTATCACAAAGCCACATTGAGAAGTGGGGTGAGCATGGAGGAATGGATAGGAGCACCGAGGGCAGCTGCTGGCTTTCCTAGCACTTCCACCTAACACTTACGCCGGATGGAATTACCGTTACTGCCACAGTGAACGGTGGAATTACTAGTGCATAACAAATTGACTAGAGGACGTACACACCATCGGCAGTGATGGCAATTCCATCCAGTGGATACGATGGATTGTGACTTTGAGATACTCTGTGCACAAAGATCACACACACACACCAGTTGTGAGTTCCATGGCCTGTGATCGGATTTGAAATGGGCATGTTTGTTTGTGTTGGGCCTGTGCGTTGCTATCATGCATCTGCCCTGGTGAGTGAGTGATTGTTCTTAGGCATGTTTGTGGTTTCTGTGTTCCTTCCATTATGGCTTCACATACATGGTTTGCAGAATACATGCCATCACTGTCTTCCAGTATGGCATTGTCATTGTACAGTGCTGTACTGTGGCTTTGGCTGTGTAGGCATGTGCTCCCTAAGTATTGTTGTTCCTGTAGTCCTCTGTTTGTGTATTACTTACTTGAAATATGAATTACTGACATACTACTGCATTGTCTTGCAGGGCTTAGTCCCGTGGGCTGCTGGGTGACATGTGTGGGGTGAGAGGGCAGGTCCTGCATATATCCAATGTCCATGTCCATTGGCCTCTAAAGATCTCCGTTTATGCAGGCAGTGTGTGGTTCTGCAGGACCATGGCATCGTGGTTGGAATCAGAAAAGCGGGTGCAGCATTGTGTGATCATGAGGACGGCATCGCAGGTGACCTGGACATTCATTGAGTGATACTGCTTCCTGTTGGGGTATGCCTCTTTGGACTCCGTCCAAAGAGGCAATTACATTGGACAGGTGGACTGCTGCTTCAAAAATGGGCATTTATCTGTACCAGGGTGGTGGGCAGGGAAATGTGCTGGGATATATGGCACAGGAATGCTTCCAGCACCTGGTGAAGAGCAACTGAAAATTTGAGCTGAGACCTGCCACGCAGCATGCCCAAAATATGCTGGTAGGTGCCAGTTGCAAGAAAATGAAGAACTGACACAAGCGTCAGCAGCGGCAGGAAGGCATTTCTGGTGTTGATCCTTCTATGTATGTCGTTGTGGACCAGAGAGAGTAGCTTTGCTGTGGTCTCACTGTTCGGCCAATATAGGGTTATCAGCTGGATATCAGTTTAAGCCCAGGATGAGGGCCTGACCCGGGAACGGGTGCTTGCCTTACGTTGTGTCTCCTCCTCCTCTGCATGTGCTCTGTGGTGCTGTTCCTGCCTTTACACCTCAATGTAGGGCAGGAGGTGCTGCATGTCCCAGTTTGCAACTGCTAGTGGCAGCATGGTGTTGAAAACTGTGTTTATGTCAGGGGTGGGCCTTATTAAGTTTACCAACTAATGGGTGGAAATCTCAGGCAGGTTGACACAATTCCTTCAACTCAATTGCCCCATCAAGACTTTAAATATAAGCCCTGTTGGGATGATTGAGCAAAATGCCAAAGAAGATGCAAGGCACCGTCTTACAGGAGCTGAAAAGATAGAGAAAGGTACAATTTGAACAAGATAGGAATATGAACCCAATACCCCTAATTTATCCTGATATACCTGATTGGTTTCCAGTTGGGGTCTTGAGGGTATGGACTGGAACTCCAGAAGGGGGACAGGCCAGATCCCCAGGAAAGAGTCGGGAAGTAGGGAAGGAACTATTCCGAACGGCACGTGGGAAGCCTTAAGGATAGGAAAGTGTCCAAGAAAGACTAACTTGAAACCCCAGAGTAACAGCAAGGCAGTCTTGGTGTTTGTATCCACAAAAGAGGAACTGAAGTAATCCAAGCAGGCAGAATCCAGGATACTGGAGCAGCAAGGCATTTCTGATCTCATATGCGCCCAAAAAAGGACAAAAACAAAGGTAATCGAAGCAAACAAAAGCCAAATCACAATCTGAGAGCAAGGTCAGGCAGTCCAAAATATCAGTCAAACAAATAAAAAAAAAACGCAAATCCAGAAGAAGGTCAAGGAGGTCCAGGGTCAAGCACAAAGAGTAACAGCAGAGAACAACAAGATGCACAGAAACACAACGGCAAACCAGTCAGCTGTGAAGCACCAGAGAAATGCTAATGCCAGCTGCTCTTACTGAGGACGGCAAACAGTCAGCTGCCTCCTGGTGACGCCTCGTCCCATGATACAACGTACTTTGGGACATGGGGCACAGCACTCTAGGGCAGCTAGGTGTTGTAGTTTTCTGCTTGCCGCTCTTCGTTGCAGTATACGCTACGGAAAATGCCAATCATGGCACACAGCATTTGTTGTAACACTTATGTACTCTTTCAGAGTGGATTGGGTGCACCTGAGACTTCATTTTCATCACGTGTATGCATTTACCTCCACCTTTCAGGTGGAGGCAACTGCACTATGCTTTTAACAGAATTGCCACCCTTTTCCAGCAGTGTTTTGGCAGTATTTCAACTTGAAAACTTGAAAACAGTGGAAATACCATTTTGCTTCTTGGTCAGTATTTCTGCAGGTGGAATTTGTGCGCTAGCTAATTCTACCAAATGTTGCTGGTAATTCCACCAGCGCTAACACTGCCAGTGCTAATTGCACTGCCAGAATTAGTGCCCAACCCTACATCAGTGATGTGGTAAAAGTGGCAGTAATTCCGTTATCGTCACTTTTAACGTATACCACCTGACTCGTAATGAGGCCTCCACCTGATCATGTACCTGATCTGTCTTTTAGCAAGTGCATCTGTTGTGGAACTTGCAGACCAAGGGCACTCAAATCTGTCATCATGTGGATGGTCTAGCAGTCAGTCTATACCAGTATCCTACAAACAATGGAAGACAATCATATTGTATACTGCCCTACCAGGCCCCGTGCAGCATGCAGTAGAGTACAGACCGTGGAGTCGCAGTGATGTGACACAGTCACTCTGCACATACGATGGAATCAAAATACCCTGAGAGCCACACTTTGCACACTCCTCAGTGCGCCCCACACTAAGGAACCCAGGAGAGAATGATTCCTGCACATGCCATCAACTTCCCACAGAAAAGAAAAGCCAAAACAGAAACATACGGCCAGTTGGTATCTTCCATATATATCGGGATGAAGGGGCTGCACCAAAAGAGGTGGGGACAAGGGATGGGCAGCCAATCAGATTGAAGTGGGTGAAGCCGAGTACCAGAGGGGCCAGCGTAAGTGGGATAAAAACCCCGGGGGAAACGCTGTATGGCATTCAGCCTTATCACTCCACTGAAGGTGACAGAGAGGTCTGCTAAATGAGATAAACCACTGCAGGGGGAGATTGAACTTAGCCTGGCATCACAGAGGAGGATTATTTACGAGCACTGGGTTCTAAAGATGGAAGAACCATGACCAATAATGACATCCTTATCTGTCAAGTGCCTTCACAGCTTAACTTAAGTACTATTTTCCTGCTGAACCTAGGTCCCAAATTGTAGGGGGTGCCGCAAGGACATGGCTGTCCATATCCTATGCAATAGACAGTGGTCGCAGAGGACTTAGACAGCTAAATTCCGAGCAGCCAAGAAGGTAAAGAAACCTCTACAAAGGGCTGCTGATCCAAGGCCTAACGTATGTGCATCCCCCCACTGCTAGGGGCGTACTTCTAGCATGACTCACGTCTACACTCTTTGCCTCGTAGTACACCCCGAAAAACGCATTCATGCAATGTGTCCGTGCATCTTCCACATCGATATCTGAATGCACTAGGAAGCTATACATGGAAACATGAAGATGTGTTCCTTTTGTATGAAAATTGCTTATTTATTTCCTCTGAGACAACCATACATGAGGAAACCAGATTCTTTTTATTTGAGTATTTGATCTATTTCTTTAGCAACACTAATCTGTGGAATATACCACACTGTTTGCATCCCTGCCACTAATGAGAGAGGCCACATGATGCACTTGACTAGTGCTCAGCGATCACCTCAAGGCAGCCCCTGCTATAGTCTAACATCTGACAACAATGGAAGATACCCTTCCTTTCTGGGCCCCTTATGACATATTATTCCCATCCTACAGTTTTTAGCGCAATGATGATGATTTGGACTGCATGGGATGTACTCTTGGAATTCCATTTAGGGTTCTTGCAACAAGCCTTTACTATAGACTCCCATGCTCCATTACGCCAATGAGCCAACATGCTTATATTCCTACCTGGTACATCATTGGAGCTCACAGTCCTCATTGCTTCAGTTAAAGTTATGCTTGCTTTCTAAATAGGTCTGGGCAAACTTTCTCAAAAGTGATCCTGAGCTCCTGGAAATGTATTAGTAGGATTTGGGTAGGTTCATCAGTTCAAGTGGATTTTTCTTCAAGCCAATCTCCCTGAATCACCTTTACAAGCTTCACATCTTCAGGGAAACATTGTTTGGGCTGGTTCTTCGGAAAACAAACACACTTATTTAAAAGACCTCAGGAAGGTAGTGAAAGGTCAGGGAAAATGGAGGGGTCGAGTGAAGCTGGGGGAGGGCGTTAGAAAGAGGACATTGAGTCCTGGGCATCTGCAAATGTTATCCAAGTAGGACAGCATATTAAACTCTGAAGTAACATATTGCAATAGATGAATGCACCTACTGCAGACATCTGTGCACAATCTGCAGGTCCCAGGTTTGCATTTCTCTAAGCAGAATGCAGCATGTCTCCCTTCTCAAGCTGCTCAAATTAGTGAGGAATTGTAAGAATGAATGTCAGACCAGCAGAGTCAGACACATGTCAAGCATGCCCTGGTCTGATTTTCATCAATCAGAGGTTGACACATTTAGTATTTTTGAGGTTTATAATATTAAAATGTAAGGAAATTCATAACAGACAGAACTCTGAAAGGTTTATAGGGCCGGGGAAGAATCAATCATCCATAAGGAGTACATGAGGTTTCAGACTTCTAAGTTTGCTTCCATGTGGACTACTGAGTGTATTTATCTAATAATAGGGAGAATCTATTGCTGTAGGTCAAGGATGCAAGAAATGCCAGTAGGGCTGAGGAAGAGTCAGTCACATGTCAAGCACCAATGGTGGAGAACTGTCTTTTCTTAAAGGAATAGAATCTAGTCAGGTAAGAATGCAACATAATGAGCTCTGGGCCTGGGGAAAAACACGAACAATATCTAGAGTAAGAGTCAGTTTCTCCAAACCTGTGTTGGAGCATCTGAAGATGGGCTAGTGTATCACATCACTGGCCCCATAATTAGATGTACCATAGTCACAAAGTTCCTTTGAATGTGTGCATTTTAGATGCGTACGTTCAGATTTCCTTTTTCATCTCATTTGCACAATTGCACAAAGAAGGGGGCATTTGTGCATATTTTAAAGTTCATCCCGAATGAAACCGAATACATATTAAAGCATTCAGAAAACAAACACTTTCACCTGTGCCAGATGGAACAGACGCAGGGGAGGTGCAATGTGTGACAGGATGATTTCTGACCCTTCCATGCATTGTTTCAATGTGCGGAACAGGAGCAGCAGGAACCTCTGCTGCCTCACTTCCTATCCTTTAAACGGGTAGAAATGGTTTTCCACCACATTTCAAAATAACATGCCCGTAAGTGCACTCCCAGCATCCACATGCATGCAAGGAGCACCATGCATGCTCTTGACACTAATCTATGGAAGGGGGCTGGCCAGTGCAACATTTGGGCTGTAGCATAGCCCCCCAACATTGCACAAGCCGCATTTGTGAATAAGGAGACCTGGGCATTTTCCTAAGCAATTCAAAACAAAAACATGCATGTGATGCACATTTTTTATTTGAATGACCGTTTCTGAATTTGTCGCAAAGTATTATTTTTTTTCCGAAAAAGTTACAGCTTTTTGTAAGCCTCAAATAAAGAGTTAATTTTGCTTTCTTTATTAAAGAAACAACGAAGTACAATAATTATACATTTAGACAGTTGCATTCTTTGAGCAACCCTTGCAGGAAGGGTTCTGACCTATTCCATGAACTTCATAGTTCGTTTGCTTTGAACATGTGCTGGCAGAATAAAGGTTTGGCCTCTTCAACCCACTGTTTACACCATACATGTCAGGAGCATGACGTTCTCATGAGCTTAACCCAACCTGTCACCGGAATCTCTGAAAAGTTCGGGCAGACCTGAATTAGAGAAACACATTGAACATTCTGCTGATTCAGGACTTGGTCACATTTATTTGCCCAGACCTATTTCTAAATGGAATAAACCATGTCATCTGCTATCTGCAAATGTAGAGTGTCAATACTGTAAACAACTGTATAATATTTCAAAGTCATGAAATGTCATTTTGCTAATGTGTGGTCTACACATACCTCTTGACTTTCATTAAGTATTTCCCAGCATTAAGTCATCCATGATCAGGTTTGCGTATCTGCACAGAGTTGGATTTGGTCACTTTTCTGCTGTGGTTATGTATAATCTGTGTAGATTGCATTTATGTGGAGTAGCATGCTGTAAAAGCAATAGGGTGAATCATTGTGTTCATAGAGCATATCTAGGGAGACAGGCTTGGATCACAACAGAGAGGATATGTTTTAAAAACAAGTTATACTGCATGTGGCCGCAATTAGCTTGGGTCATTCAATAACCCACATCTCACACTAAAGAGTCCCTCATGAAGAACTGCTTCTAATTGTGTCTGCACGGAATGCACTGCTCTTTTGTTCAGTCTGCATTGAACACTAACAAAAAAAATGCTTTCATATCTTTAATTGTCTCATAAGGAGACCACGGAGCTCATAATGCAAGGAAGGAATTCTCTGTCCATTCACTTAACTTATAAAACATTTTCTTTTTTGAAAAGAGCAACAGGATATAGCGGACTATTACACTTTGTGTGTCCCCTGAATTCTATTTAGAATTATTTAGCTCCCTTCAAACCATTGCTGTTCCCCTTCCCACCAATATGGGGTCTTAGCCATCTGCCTATTCTGGAATGTAAACTCAATGAATTTCAGATCTAAACTACAATGTGCTCCTTCTCCAAATCTGTGTGATGGGCAATCACGTGTTAAGGCCTCTTTGGTTTCTATGCTTGTAAGTCTAGGTGCACTTAGGATTAGGAGGTTTTGGGGATGTTCTGCTTTTTGTCAAAGACATTTCCACCTCGAGGCTGTACTGTAGTCCAAGGGTCGGCATAATGTTAACTCGTGATGCTTTGCGAAGATTCCCACCCCCAGATCAAACTTTGCTACAAGCACCTCACATTCTCTATGACATGCTCGGGTGGATTGGTCATGCTGTCATGTTTCAGAGGCTTGACTTGTGGCTGTTTTGCAATGACCAGATGTATTTGCTTGATTATCACTGTTAAGTTTACATCACATCTCCTATTTATCTGATCCACTGGGAGAAGAGGATTTCTATGCTCAGCTCCTTTTACAAGACTCACTGGACATAGAAACTGTGAAAGCTTTAATTCTGGCTTTGCATATGTCTTAACTGATTTTAATAAAAAGTAAAATCCTTTTTTGGATCTTGTGGGTCTGTTGCCGGTCCATAGCTGAGGTGATGCTGTACTTGATTTGCTAGGTCTTATTGCAGGGTCCTCTTTCTCTGATGTAGCAACAACAGACAATTAGGCAGCATTGGGGAATTATTTTGATTTTCACTGAGGGCAATTGCCATGACAAATTCTGACGTTGGCACTGCTTCAAATGTGTTCATGATTAGTAAGCCTGCACTTGCGCCCCTTCTTTCTGAGCATTTGTTGAATTTCCCAAAACGGAGCTAGTCTTGGAAGTCACAGCAACACCTATATTCAGAGATAGCCTTTGGTACTAATTGACACAAGTGTTTCACCAAATGTAAAAGTGCCCTTGTGTTATTTGAGGGCCGTGCCAGATCGGCATAGTCAGGGGATCTTCCTTAGATTCATCTGATGCCCTGCACTTTGAGAAGGTGTGCTATTTATATCTTCAATTGGATCTCAATTGGTTGCCAGGGGACTAACATTGCCTGGGAAGATGCATGCCAAATTTTCATAATGAAGCCCAACGTCCAGGTGACACCGCTCCTTGTGGCACCTTAAAACCTAGTGTTCAGCCCTGATAATCCATTTACAACCACCATTCTTTTAATATCTTGCTGGGGTTTTAGCCAACCAATACCTTTGCCTATTTTCTACAAATTTACCTGGGGATTACAATTTGCCTCTTTTTCAAGGGACTGCTTTGGGTGTTATGTGTATATAACATGGGCACATTTATTCCTTCTGGTCCCCCACTTTTGTATGTCAACTTCTATAGCGCCGGCAGCCTGCAGGCATCAGGGCGCTATACTGCCTCAACACTGACACGGCCCGTCTTCCTTTTGCCTCTTCCTGATATCACTTGGTCACCAAAAGCCCTCTCTTTGACGTGTCAAACACTAAACCGTGTCCTTATAGCAGATATGTGTTGTGCTGCGTCTGTGAAGAAACGTAAAAGGGCAAATAACCAAAACACTGTTCAACAAATGAGTACAAAGGTAGATCAATCTGGGAATTAAAAAACAATTGTGTACAAAACCAAGAAAATAAAAACACAGTGTGCTCTACTGTGCTACGCCCAATGCTTCAAAGCCGGATGTGGGCAAAGAAAGAGCTATAACGCGTTAGCAATAAAATAAATGGTTTGAGGTTGCAGGGACAACACTCCTATACAACCGCAAAAATCCTATATAATTAGCTGAAACAGTAGTGGAAAATACAGTTTTGGACGTGTATGTATGTTTAACGTTGCTGTATCCTCTCCCCTCCCATCTTACCACATACATTAAGTCATGTGTGAAGCGCCACCGTGCCTCCAACCCTGTTCATTATTTCATTTCTGCGAAAGGCCCTGGACGTCACAAAGAAGCAGCGAGCTACTGTTCACTTGAATCAAAGATAACTAGCATGTGAAGCATGCAATGCATTGCGGCAAAATGGCCCTCTCTTGTGGGACACCCACCCACAGCTTGTCTCTGGGACGTGTTGTGTTTTTGCGTGAAAGTATGGGTTAACATGTCCTTGCATGCAATGTGCAAGTCGGATGGAAATAAGGCCTTCTGAAAGCGGCACACATGACATGGAGCTGCTTGGCAGCTATGTACAAGTCTTGTTGCTGAAGTTCCCTGATTAGATCATTGGCCCTAATGGGCCACAGTGAAGACCGTTCCAGGTCTTTATACTGACAATAAAATACACCAGCGGCGACATTTCCATTTCCGCCACCATATAGGGGTGGTAGCAGAAAGGGCTTTAGATGTGGCGAATGGGGAAACGCACGTGTAAGAGTAGTGCAGGGAAGAATAAGAAACAAGCATTGGCAAAGCCAACCATTTGGTCTATTGTATAGGTGTGTCATAGGCATTTGCTAGGCACTGATATACAGGTACTACCTGGCCTTAAGATCACGACAGCTGGAAAATCAAGTGTTTACCTGGGCATATTGTATTGTATTGCATTGTATTTGTCATTTGTATAGCACCCTTTACCATTATTATAGTCTCAATGCACTGTTAGTGGAAATGCCCTCGGACGAACGAAGTCCACAGTGTTGGAGGTCATGGAGTATAAGGATGCGTGTGTGCATTTGGCCCAAAAAAGGCTTAGCAGGGATGGCCAGGCTCTGGTAGAGAAGCAATGCATGAGGTCAGGCAGTAATATGATGTCAGTACATGGCAAATGCCTAATAACGAAATCCAAAACTGTTATATTTGTCGTTGCTTGTTTTTAACAGTACTACAGTCCATGGAAGAGCTCTAAATTCAGTGGCTAAAGGCACCCTTGGTTAAGACCTTCTTATACACCCTAGCCATGTATAGCTACAATTAAGCCCTTAACCTTCAGCAGACTGCTACGAGAAAATACTGACAGCCCAAAGTTTAATGTGTCTGCTTGACAGACAAGCTCAAAGAGATCCCAATAGACTGTGTTTTGAGCTAGTCGTGGGTGGAAATGGCCATAGGGATTAGCATGGCCATGGGTAGTCAAGGGTTGGGTAAATAACCAAACTATGCCACAAGCTGTGTGTCCCTCAGATGTCATCCCACTCCTACCTGTACTCCTATGCATTAGTTTTGACTTATAGCTGGCACTTAAGTGCCACCTAGTAACCCAAACTAACAAGAAAAATGTTAATGCCAGCATATTTATCAGCAGAGTAAATAAGCAGTTTCTCATAGACCTGAAAAGGCTTCGCACCCTGTTATCACTTCACGTTCTTAAGTGCCTCACTGGAAGTGATTTTCCTTACTGTTATTCATTGCGCCAGACAGTTATCAAACACACGAATGCTGAAATATTCATGTCATACCTTGTCTTTAGTGAGACAGATGTTAGTGGCAATTTGCTTGATCTCCCCTGAACAGAATCAAACCACGTCTTCCCTTCGTAGCAGGGGTCTAGCAGTAAAGCAGGTCGCTGCCAAGAAAAGTGAACGATAGCCGCATTCTCCATCTGCTGCTGAGTCCAATCTATGGAGAGACAAAACACTCATTTTAGCTCAAATTAGGTTTCTGGATCAACAAGCAACATATTCTCTGTCAATATTCATATGTCTGATAACTCCTGATGGACAAAGAACAACATTATGAGCTCAGTCTGAAATCCAGCTGTAAAACAACTATTGGCAAATCACGCATTAGGCAGTGAAAGAGGTTTATTTATCTCTATTACCAATGACGTTTTAAACAATGCTGCCCAACAGCCACCCTTCCTCGTGTGTCTAGCTAGGGATGTCAGCTGCGACTCCTGGCAATCACCTGGGCATCCCTGCCACTGAGACCATGGGACTACAGGCCCTCACACTTAGATGTCAAACAGTGATTGACTGTCCAGTGAAAATAACACTGTTGGGCTGAAATAAATCTATTTGGCTTCAGCACTCTAAGTGTGTTTGGTCCCATTCACCTTTAAAACATCCTGCCTGCTTGTACATCTGGAGGCACTGCCATTAGAATAGCTGAACAAGGACACTCTTTAACCACTTGCACAAGGGCACTAAATCATTTTCACAATAGCACTTGCCATATCATCTTCAGAATGATTATTGTCTCGGTAGCTGTATTCCTATGTGTACATTTTGTGTGTGGAGAGGGGTGTTAAATTAACGTCATTATGCAGTATGTAGAAATGGACGTAGATAGCTCAATGAATTAAGTGATTACTGCTAGCAATAGTGTTCCTCTTGCATCCCATCTCGAGAAATGATATTGGTTTTACACAACCGGTTTCAACAAAGATTGCGTTTATGTTTTCAGATTAACTCGTTTGCTACTTCACATATCTGCTCTACTAAACACAAGTAACAGTGTATTCTCACGAAAGAACACAATGCCAAAATATGAGTATGCAAATACGTATTTCTGCTAGATTAAACACAAGCAACTGTGTCCACCATAAAAAAGAACACAGTGCAAAAATCGTAGCATGTTGGTGTCAAAATGAGAGGATTGTACGAGATATTGTACACCGTGAAATATTCCCAGCCTTTTCACTTGACCAACATGTGTGATGCTGGGCAAATCATGTTATGTCACAGGGCCAAATGTTCCCTCCATTCTCAAACTGCATTCACTAAAAGGGATTCAGTTATGTTTGCACTGAATATAAGCAAAGAAACTGAATCATATATCTAGCATGTCAGGCTTGTCCAGACATAAGATGACAGAAACTGGCTTATTGAGTATGCACATGGAAATGATCAGATCAATGGGCTTTTAAGGGTATATCATCCATAAGATGTCTATACATGGTATATCAGCTTGACCTTGTATAAGATGGCATGATAGGGTATGTAAGGTTGCAGATAGTGTAAAATTGGAGTGTCTGACATGTGAGGCAGTATTTAGCATATCATGGCTATATCTGGCATGTGAGCCTTAAACAGATTGAAGATGGAATTAACTGCCATATGAAGCAGCACATAGCGGCACAGGACAGCAGTGTTCCTGGCCTACCAGGGTTCTGCTGGCTGTGCCCCTGGCACAGCATAACTGAACCGATTACATATTGAATTACCCCCACAGTAAACAAATGGTCAAAAAATAATATAGCCTTTCGTCTGCTTTAGTACTATTTGTCATTTGATTAATCATACACTTATTGTATGTTTTTTTTTTTACATTTGCAATGTCACTTCCTGTGATGTCACTAGGTAAAAAGGTCATATGGCATCACATGGTTGGATTCTGTGATGATTAGAGGTCATGTAATGTCAATTCTTGTTATGTCGTCTGGTATGTGCTGTCACTTCTGCTAACCCTGGCATTTTGGTGAATTGACATCCCTTCCTGTCCCCCTCTCATATGTTCATTAAGTGAAATGATATATTCAAGGACTAGCTAAAATGTTGACAACAAACCTAGTATAGTCGTAATTCTGCCTTCCCTGCTTTGCCACACTGTGTGATTCTAGTTAAGCTGCTCTTTTTTTAGTACACATTGCCCTGTAGAGGCACTCATTTATATACCTGCACCAGCCTGCTATGGAGGAATCACCCGGTCAAGGTCTATTGAATGAACACATCTTCTCTGGGAAGCAGCTTTCCCACTTCTCCTATGATATGATTTTCTTCTTATGACCCAGACCATAAATACAATATCTGAATTAGTTCAATAATAATATTCATTCCATTTTATGGAATGAAAGGGGACTTACAGTTTTAACTGTAATAACATATGTGGTTCTGAATGTTAATAGTTTATCTTCTGTCTTTTTCTAGTGTAATAAAAGGGGTCATCTGTCTTATTTTCAACATTTTCTTAAGTATGTTTCTTGCTATGGTTGGCCCTAATGTTGTGAGCTGATTTCAAGTGTTTAAGGAGGCACTGACATCAAAGGAGAAGTGGTGCCGACTGAAAATCCATTAAATCAGCAAAGGCAAACAGTTACATTTGTATTTCCTTTCACTTTACACCAAAAGGATCCCTTTCATAGTAATCCTGCCCCACCCATACTAGTAGCAGCATACATAGTAGTGCCAAGTGCAGAAGTAGTAGCATTTCTACCTGTATTGGTAATGCTACTGCTACTGCCACTAGTCATACTTTTGTAACACAATTGTTACTATCGTACCACTAGTAGTACAGTGCCAGTAGTGCGAGTAAAACTACAACCACTACCAGTAGTAACAGTAATATCACCATACTAATCCTGCCCCACCCATACTAGTTGTATCATACATAGTAGTTCCAAGTGCAGAAGCACTAGCATTTCTATCAGTATTGGTAATGCTACTGCCACTAGTGATAATGTTGTAACACAATTGTCACTATCCATATCACTAGCAGTATAATACCAGTAGTACAAGTTAAACTACAACAGCTACCAGTAGTAACAGTAATATCACTATTGATAGTAATATTAATAGCCATAGTATCACTACTACCATTGGTTATAGAACTGATACTACCTATGGTAGTACTATTGCCAGCAGTACAAACACTGCTCAGCATATTAGGACTACCTAGTGGCAGTAGTACTGGTAGTACTAGTACCAGTATTAGAAGAATGACTACAACAAATGCTGCTGCTACTACTACTACAGTAGTATTATCAATAGCAGTAGGAATAACAGTACTACTATGACTGATACTACTGATGCTGTTCATAGTATTTATACTTCAGCTGTTCCTACTATTATTAGTCAGAGCAATGATAGTTCTAGTGGTAGGAACCCTATTACTAATATTGACACAGTACTACTAGTGAAACTGGTAGTAGTGCTACCAGTAGTACTACTGAATCTACTAGGCAGTAGCAGTGCTACACAATAGCACACCACAACACATGCTCATAGCTTTACTCTTTATATGTAGATTTTTAGATCTGTAAGTAAAACTACAAACACTTCCATAGGCATTGGTTACAGGTGGGAAAACAACATATGTCAACAAATGACACTGGTAAATGGTAGAAAATGAAGTAAATTTCAAAACACATGGAATTCCTGTTTTTTCTGAGACACCCCACTGACATTAATTAATAATGAGTGTAACACAGCATGAAACAAGTTCACCCTTAGCTGTGCCCCCACACCACTAACTATTAAGTAGGGAGGAGATTAGGAGCCACCCCAGAACGTTGACTCTGAAAGCAAATGCACTATAGGTGCAGCTTCAATTCCCATTTACCCCCTGTCCTCAGTTAAAGTTGTGTTAGTATAGAGTTAGATATCATGGACTCTCCTGCATAGCAGAACACCCTCAATAACCAATTTTGAATGCGACAACTACCTTTATCCCCGAGTAGTTTAGGAATAAAGGGAGGATAGCTCAAAAGAAAGACGACATGAAGCAACACAGGTTCGATCCCCGGGTCTGCGCTTAGAAACCCCTGGGTATTTAAGCGCGTTATAAATACGCAACTATGACAAAAAAAAAAAACAATTACGCAACTAAAAAACAAACTATTCCTGTAACACCGCCTTGATGCCCATGGGCTGTGTGAGCGCTTTAAAAATGCAAATAAATAAAAAATAAATAAAAAGGGAGTTATGCCTTTTGGCTCAGTTTGACACCTTGCCAGGTCACCTCTGCAAGAGATTCCCTGCTAATGTTGTCCCTATTAATACTCACTCTACTTCACTTTAGACTTTGGTGAACCCAGCCGTTCGAGCCTGTCTGCAGCTGGGGCACCACTCGGCAGCAGCGCCCACCTTTCAGCAGACTGAATCTCAGGACACTGTCTACGCAGAACCACACACGCAGTATCACACTCCCTCTCTGCCAGCTGGCACCATATATTGTCTCTGCTCAAAGTCTCCAGGTCTAGGTCCCAGCGAGGTTTATCCCGAAGGCTCATGCACAAGCAGCACAGCTCACGAAAGAGACAGCATGGTTTTCTCACTCGATGGAAACAGAGGTGGCAGAAGATCAACACCTCCCTCCAAAATTCTTTTTCTGTTAAACCCCTGATCTCTTTCAAAATTAGGGAACCAAATACCCCAGGCCTTGCTAAAAGTCAGAGTTTGTTAAAGCACAGCCCAGTTTTAAAGTATCAGCCAGCCTCAGACAATCCACCGACTCTGTAACAGTACAAAGCAGTAACAAAAAAAGCCCCTGCGTTCAGCTGACAGCCACTTATGTCCCTTCTCCAGAATCTACCCAGTCTGGTATGTCACATATAGATTATCATCATCTTTTCCCTCCTATCTGATGATGTCAGCTGTTACCAGTATTCAACTTTCATGAAGTCACTTCCAAATTATCATGTGTCAGAATATTTGAGAATCTTCTAGTGTCTTGTAGCACCCATTTCACCCCCTTTCGTCATCAACTCACGCACCCTGTTTTTTGGCAAGCTGCATTCCTGCCCATCATTTCTACCTGCGCTCGGAAAAGTAATGAAACATCCCATCCTCTCTTCCTGCGCGAACAGTGACCATGTTTATTTCCCAAGGCCTCATCATCTTGTGACATCACGCATCTTGCCTTGCAAACAGGCTGTTCACCCTTTAATTTCTGCTTTTATTTACTGAACCTAACCCTTTCGAGCAAAGCTGTTTTATCTATGAACATGCCGTAATGTTAGTATGTTAAGACCTGAAGCCCACAAATCTAAACCCCTTGGTTTACCTTCAATACAACATATTAGTACTAATATACTAAATCACACATAGCAAATGCTGCACTGTTACTACATATTAGTTCCAATATACTAAATCACACACAGCACCCGCTGCAATATTAGTAATTGTCAACATTATTGGACCACAATCTCCGTACATCTCCCCCTTCTTCTGCGGAGGACATAGCTTAAACATGGGGACTCTGCAGAAGCACCAATCCTGGCTAACAGTCATGTACTCCATTCAACAATATCAACCATATCATGGTAGCTGCCAGAGACATAACTATGATCACCAATCCCTTTTCTATCCATTGCCAGGTCCCCTATGCATTAACATCCCTCTCTGTCAAACCCAAGTCACTGATTATGATATTGTCCTTTTTTATGCTCAATTTGATTGTATGCACATTTGTATGCTTCAATAAATTATCAATGCCATTGTCAAGTGAAAACATATTTTCTTTGAAACAACTCAATGTTTTCCACCTTACCTTCCCACAGGTACCCCATCCACATGAAATAATGTTAGCCCCTGACTGTCACTACAGTTTCATTGAGTATTATCATATAGAAAACATTGTACTGTAATGGTTTGACAACAAATTAACCATTATTAAGATGTGTAATTGTATAATTCATTGCACAAGTACTGACCATCCACCCAGGCGTAATCAATTTGGCATGTGCTAGCTCTTCAGGTTTGGGGTGACATATGGAATGCTCAATAGAAACACATCTGCATTTGTTCCACATCTTAATACAGGGGAATTGTACTTCCCATTTCAAATGCTATTTTCTCCTGAATTGTTTCTATCTCTCTTTGTGTGATCTGAGCCATCATTTGCCAGATGATAATCGATAACACAAAATACAAAGGAATGTGAGCCTGTACCAGCTGAGACACCCCATTTTGAAACTGCTGCAGAACTGTGTCAACAAACTTTCCAAAGGCTTTACCACATTCAAGATGTCCTCCGATACCCTGTCTTGCTTGACTATGATATTTATACTATGATGTTATAGTGTTGATTGCTCGTGGATGGTGATTCCACACATTGAACTAACTCCTTCTTCTCCATTCTCACTGTATCCAGTCTCTGCTGTATTATTTTTCAAGTCTTGTCTTCACTGCTGGGCTTTGTCATCCAATGTACTTACTGACACTGCATTGGCTGCTGACACAATTGTCCCAACAATGGACTCTATTATCGGGACTACAATTGCAGCAATCAGAAAACCAGCCATCCTACACCCCCTTTTTCTTTTAGCATTAGATATGCTCATGAAAGTCTTCTCTAACTGCAGCAGTATGTCCCTTACTCCTCTTCTACAAAACCAAATCCAGATTTACACTGGTGTAAATGTTCTGATATAATAGTCTCCTGCTTTCCAAAATAAAACCTGGGGCCTCCTCCTCCATAATTCCTGATGCTGGCCCCAGCTGTATCAGAACGTGGCCATTTGTTGTTGTGGCACATGTCCAGGTTAATAAGCACATTATGATTGGCATATTTTTCCATAAAACAATGTAATTCTTCTTTCCACATAGTGTGGACCTCTCTTATCTTCTTTTACAATGTCCAACAACACCAGCGGGTATTTCTGCCTTCCCTTGGTCTCTCTCACAATTTTCACTGCATCATTAAGTTCACGGCTCGCCTGGTCCACTCTTCTGCCAGGTACTATAATTGTGGCAAGGTTCTCAGAGGCAGTTAGCCCTGGCCCTTCTTGTTTCTCAGAACCTATACCCGGTTCACTATCCTGCCAGGTATTGCTTTTCTTGGGTCCCCGACCCTCTTGCCATTGCTTTATTGTTCTCTCTGGTGATCTAGGCAGTCCTGGGTTTCCAGTCTGCCAGGGACTGTCTCTCTTTGTTGTGTCCCAAACCCGTTTGTATGTATTCCTTTCTCTGCGGTCCCAGACCCTGTTGTATGCTTTTCTTTTTCTTGCGTCCCAGACACATTTGTATGGACTTCTTTCTCTTTCCAGTGATCTAGGCATCACTGGTTTCCCTCTCCACCAGGGACTGCCATGAAGAAGACAATTCTTGATATCACTTCTGACTGGATGTGGGTTCCGGACCTGTGTCCCAGTCTGGCAAGTTTCCTCAGGGTTCTCAGCAAGCCTCCCAGTTTCCCAAGCCTTACCGGATGCTCACCGGGTCTTCGTTCATGACTTCTGGGTCTCTTGTCCAGGTTCCGATCCTTTCTTCTCACAGCAACACAGTGGCTCCCTGATTTCGGGTGGCATGCTCTGTCTGGACAAAACGCTCCAGCTCTCTCATCCAGCTGGCTTCCTGGGATCATTCTTCCTTCTTTCTTCTTCCACAGTTCGACCTCTGTAGACCTGTCAGGGATGCCTCTACCAGCGGACAAGCATCATGTTCATTGCACCCTCAAGTCCCAGTCCTTCCAGCGGCTCAAAAAGCTTCAGGTTCCCCGAGGGAGGATCTCTCTCACAATTTGAAATTCGCTCTTCTATTTTAGGTATGCTCTGATCAATAGGAAGTCTGTGTAAACCAGACCATTCACCATGGTTTATGACGGCACTCTTCATTCATTCTTCGGCACCTCTTCCGCCTCCCAGTACTGATCTCGCAAACTCCCAGTATGTCAGTTGGTCTCTCCCTCCTATCAGTACATAAAGAATGTAAGTCCCTCTTGGAGTGCACACTCTACGTCATTCCAGTACTTCCTACATTGCTGAAATGGCAAAAGGTATATGGTTACACTAGGAAAGGTGTTGGTGGCAGGGGTGTAGGAAGGTACATTAGGGTTAGGTGAGCTATGGGGATACCATGTTCTCCCCCATGACATCGCTAATCCCACAGGGGGTTCCCTTCCCCATGGGATCCAACTACTGAGTACCACCCCTAGGGGAGAAGTGACGACATGCAGGGATTCATCACATCATTATACTGATTTAACTCAGTCACATCGCTGTTTCCAAATTAGCAGACTGCCTGCACCAAAATGCCTGTCTAGTCACATAATAACACTTACCATGCTTTCTTTATTGTAAAGGCCCAGTAAACATTTCCTACCAGAGACAGAAAATGTAACCAGACGGGCTACAGCAATGCAGTCCAGTCTAGTCACGTAACAACACTTATTATGCAAACATGATGAGCACTGTTACATGGCTAGACTGGACTGCATTGCTGCAGTGAGTCTGCTTGCACGTTCTGCCTCTGGCATGGCATTTATTTTACTGGGCATCATTGTTAAAGCAAACATGATTTCATTTTTGCTTTAACATTGATGCACAGTAAATAAAGGATCACTGAATCCCAACATTTGGGAGTGCAGGGGAAGGGGGAGCCCCCAAATCAGAAGCCCACACACTGAGCAGACATTTGATTTCAGGAATCAAATCAGAGACCTGCTCACCAGCAGGGCTCTGCTCTGATTCATGAAATAAATGTATTGGTGAGTGGGTGTCTGATTTGGGGGCACCCCCTTCCCTCCCTCACCTTCAAATCAGATTTCCTGTTTGGAGGTGTAGAGAGAGAAGGTGCATTTATTTTGCACATTCATACACATACACACGCATTCATACACATAATTCACTTTCTCATTCACACGCACCCACACAGCATACACTAATTCACAAACATACACTCATTCATCATACAAGTAGCCACGCCCATATTCATATTTTTTTTTCTTTCCTGTCCTGTAGGTTCCATGGTCCAGAATCCACTTCTATGGGTCCTGCAATGGCCGGCACTGCAGCAACATGAAACCTGGAAGCGCTTCCCAGTTCCTGCACATGCATGTAGGAGCTGCAGCTTGACATGGAGGACGCCCCGACAGCTCTATATGTGCAGGGAGGTGCAGGAGTGCCCCCTCGTACATTCAGTGCTCCAGTACCCCAGCCTGCATTCCCAATGTGCCATGTAAGGCCGGGGGAAGCAAAATGCTGCAACATTGCATGGCCTATTGGACACACATGCAGGGGGTATGAACAAGAAGCCAGCGCAGGAGGGCTCCCTTAACTCTTTGATACAGCCGAGGGAATGGCTTGGCAGCGGCTCATTCGAAATGGATGAATTGGCGCCCTGTTGCGGGTTAAGGACAACCCTCCCCTGCATATTGAAAAAAAGTACACAGGGGTCGGATCCATAATGATTTGAGATATTTTGGCATTTGTAAGCTACCTCAAAAAGAAAGAGGATGGAATGGAGAAAACTATTTACAAAAGGAAGAAGCTAAGTTTGCATTTTATTTCAATTCAAGAAAAGTTGGTCTAAACAAATATAAAGAACTTAATGTTTTTCAGAATTATTGAAAATTGATATTAAATAAAAGAGTAAAATGTAACTCAATCTTGATGATGTCAATGGATTTTATTGATATTGCTTGGCACGCAGCTAATCATATACATTCAATCAACATATGCATGAGATGAACAAGTTACTTACCAACTGGTAACGTTCTTTCGATTGGATGTTCCTCCAACGTATTCCTCATCTTAGATGTATTCCACCCAGCTGTAGCTGCTTCGGAATTTATTTCTCGCCAGGGGGCGCTGTGCGTCAATGTCATCGAGTCAAAGTCCCTCAAAGGCCTCCTTCGAGGGTGACATCATTGGGTATACAAGTAGCACGCGCAGCACCCGTTGGCCTCAGTTCTGTTTTTCCCCTCTTGCTCTGCTGTATAGATGTTAGGGAGAATTCTCTTATAAGGCTAATTTCCCAAACCTAGTGAGTCCCCCAGCAGCTTTGCTGGATTTTTGGGGTTTGTTTTTTTCTCCTGCTAAGAGTGAGACTCTTTTCCTCCCACTCTTAGGCCTGATTTGAGTGTCTTTGACTCTTTGTGTGCGTATGGGCTATGGGGTTTTCTTTCTACTCCATAGGGTATCATCTATTTTCTATGTGTGTGTTACACAGCACCCTCAGTGCAGTAACACAGGGGTGTCATAGTGACCCCCAAACATAGACTCCATACCCTGGGACTGACTACTGTCTCCCAGGGCATGTAAATTCACCATTGACTTTACTAGTCCTAAATTGTGAACAGAACCAGTACAAACCATCATATTGTGGAAGTACTGGAAGTGGTTTATTATGTTGCCCCTGGGTATATTTTCAAGGGGGCACTGTCCAGTCCCCCCCTTGTCGAGTTTCTGGCTGTTGGCAGTGGTTACCATGCGAAATATTCCACCGGAATATTCTCTATGGGATTTTCCCATTGATTTTAAACGCACCACTTTTTGGTGCAATCTTAAAGATACTGCTGGTTTATTTATTTAATATTAAATCCCCGGTTGGGTCTTTTTGCAGAACTCTTTTCTAAAATGGCGTTTGTGTCTGTCTCTGTAACTCTGACCAAGGTCGAGCCCTTTGTTCCACTATTTTGGCGGGCTGCTCCACAGAAGCCCTCCAAATGGTGCCACTCTGTCTGGGTTCCACATGAGGGGTAGAGGGGGGAATTGGCACCCTGGACTGCGTTGCCTCGGAAACCCAAGTCACACTCTACTCTGATTGGCCCAGTGGTGAGCCGCCCGGCTCACCACTTAGCATGTGTGATTGACAGCTAGGCTGATGAATGGGGGGGTTTCTGCATAAAAGCAGGGCCTTTGGGACTGGAACTTCAGAAGTCGCCACAGGATCTAAGAATCTGAAGAGGGAAGAAGCTGAGCCATCTGCAACGACAACACCACCGTTGGAGCCCTGCTGCAACAACCTCACCACTTTCCCGACGACAAGAGAAGATCTTCTGCTGGACGAGTCTTCTTCCTCTGAGCTGGTGGGACCAACCAGTTCGCCCTTTTCGCCTTCCGAAGACGCCTGTTAGTCGAATAGCCCGTGCCAAGCACCCCGGCGGCCGGATAGCCAAGCTTCACCACTTTGACTGCGAATAAAAGGAACGCTCCTTTAATTGACAAACTCTGCGGCTGGTTTCATCCCTGTGCAGTGCAACGACTCCATGTTTCCTCCTCGACGAGATCCTCTCTTCTCCTGGTCGAAACAATAAACTGCAACCACTGCCAGGAACAACTGCCACAGCTGGAGCTTCCTCTCTGTTTAAGGTACTGTGTCCTGCCTGGTCTCCCTTTCTTCGGTTTACCCAAGGTGACCCTTAAATCCTTGGCATGCCAACTGGGTTGGCCCCATACCTTCTAACTTTGCCTTCTTGAATCACCCCAACCTCTTTTGAACATTCTGCAAAGACTTTTAGTGCATTTTAAACCGTGTGATCCTGGGCACATTTCGCTTTGCTCCCTTTAAAGTGGGCCTGGCCTATGAACTTTGGCTCTACAGTCTATCCTGCCTTTATTTCCTTGCCGAGAACTCCTAAAAAGTGTTGGGACCTGGTTTATTTCGATGCTCTGCCTTTTTCTCTCCCTTTAACTGAACTATTGGAGTGCCATCTGGTTATGCGCTCACATCTGTTTAACAAATCATGGTGTTTTAATTCTGACTTGTCTAATAGTTATTAGGGGAGGTGTGTATACTTTACCTGACTGTGTTTTAACTTACTTGCTTTTTATTTAGAGTGCTAGTATATTGCCTAAAGTGTGTTTTAAATAAATAATTATATACTTTTTATACAAAGCTCTGGTCAGTGTTTGTTTGCTCTACTGTGTTTTTAGCCCTATTGTGTATACTCTATACACTGCCCTACTCTTCTTGAGAGAGGTCTGACTGCTCAGCCACAGCTACCAGGTAAATCTGGGTGGTGCAGACTGCTACCAATTGGGTTTACTGCTTACTCCTGTAGTCTTAATCTTTTTGCAGTGTTCCCTAAGGGAACTGCACAGGATTCTGCCTAACAATAGATAGTGTAGGTAGCCAGGTGTCAGTCTTGCGAGAGTTGAAGTGGTAATAACACTGGAAAATCTACAGAGGGGTAGGATGGGAGGGCAATGAGGAATACGTTGGAGGAACATCCAATCAAAAGAACATTACCAGTTGGTAAGTAACTTGTTCTTCAAATGGATTGTGTCCTCTTACGTAATCCTCATTTTAGATAGACTCCCAAAGCAGTGTAGAAAACTCTCTGGAGAAGGGAGTAGATTTTTAATATTATATAGCTGAATATAACACTGCTTTACCAAAAGCAAGCTCTTTAGAGTGGGAAGCATCCAGACTATAGAATTGAGAAAAAGTGTGCAGCGATGACCAAGTTGCTGCTTCACAAATAGATTTTATGTGAACACCACTTTGAAGGGCTGTTGAAGAGGCTATGCCTCTGGTAGAATGGGCCTTAAGCCTTCTGGTGGGTCTTTGCCCGCCAATCTATAGCATTCTGAAATGCAAAGCACAATCCAACGTGATAGGGTTTGTTTTGACACTGATTGACCCAATTTCCTTCCGGTGTAGCCAATGAAAAGTTGATTATCCACTCTAAGCTTGGAAAGCCTAGAAATGTAAAAGCTTAGAGCTCTTCTCGGGTCCAGCCTGTGCAATCTTTCCTCCTCCTTACAGGGATGAGGTGGAGGATAGAATGCAGGCAGTATAATTTTCTGATTTAAATGGAAATCAGACACAACTTTAGGTAAGAATGAGGGTTTAACCCTCAATACAACTCTGTCTCTGTGGAACACAGTATAGGGTGGCCCAGAAGACAGTGCCTGCAATTCGCTCACTCTTCGTGCAGATGTTAAAGCAACCAAGAAAATGGTTTTCAACATTAGTAATCTTAATGGGCAAGTGTGCAAGGGCGCAAAAGGGGCACACATGAAAAACTTTAGAACCAGATTAAGGTCCCAGTTTCTGAGTCCCCAAACTGGGACTCGGAAAGAAGAAGGAGGAAACACATTGGTGAGTCCCTTTAAGAATTGTATTATCAAAGGAATTTTAAAGTAGTAACATTCTTCCGAAGAGCGCCTGAAAATGGAAAGCGCTGCAAGATAATCTTTAATGGTCCCAACATTGAGGCCTCTATGTGCCAGGGACAAGAGGAAAGACAACACTTCTGGGATAGAACACAGAAAAGGATCAACATTCTTTTCCCTGCACCAGTTTCAAAACTTCTTCTAATGGCAACGGTACAGAGATTTTGTTGCTGGCCTTCTTGCCGAAAGCAACACCTCCATGACGTCATCTGGAAGGTTCCAATCCTTGTATCTCAGCCTTTGAGATACCAAGCATGAAGGTTAAGAGTCCTGACCTCTGGGTGGAGAACCTTGCCCTCCATTTGTGAGAGAAGGTCCTCTCTGTGAGGAAGATGTAACAGAGGGCAGATGGACATGTCTGGAAAGTCCGGGTACCACATTCTCCTGGCCCAATCCGGGGCAATTAGGATCATGCGGTTTCCGAACTGTCACAATCTCCTGATGACTTGGGGAATGACGGGAATCAGAGGGAACTCATAGAACAGTGGGAATTTCCACTCTACCACAAACGCATCCCCTAGGGCTCCCAAACGCATCCCCTAGGGCTCCTCTGGGTGGAAATTCCCTTAAGCAATACTTTTCACACTTCCGGTTGATTCCGGTCGCAAATAAATCTACTTGAGGGGTTCCCCAAAGTGTGAAGATCTCCTGAAGGACTTCCTGAGCCAGTTCCCACTCGTGGGGCACCGTACTCTGCCTGCTCAGAGCGTCGGCTGCCATATTCTCCTCCCCGGCTAGATGAACTGCCGTTAAGGAGATTCCTTCTTGAATTTCCCAATACCAGAGCCGCATTGCCTCTCTGCACAGAGGTAGTGACCCTATACCTCCTCTTTTGTTTAGGTAATGCATGGCCACTGTGTTGTCCGTCATAATCAGAACATTTTTTTCCTCTGACAGATGGCAGAAAAGCCTTCAGCGCTTGTCTGATTGCACTCAGCTCTAAAAGGTTGATGTGTAGTTTGGACTCCGATGGAGACCAACGACTGCTGATTGTCAGATCATTGGCATGAGATCCTGTGGGATGTTTTCCCCCACAAGTCCAGGCCCTGCAACATTACTGTGCATTGCTTGCATCAGGAACATCAGAATGGCCGCCGGAAAGCATAATGCTCGCTGAAAATCACCCAAAAGTGCGCAGTAAAAATCTGAAAAATAGGCCGCCATCCACTTTTGCCTATGTCAGTGGTAACACAGGAGACCACTGCCAAAACCCATCATTTGGCTAACCACAGAGCAAAATGACTGCAAATGAAACACAGAGCTGTTTGGAAATCCGTTTTTTCTTGGTTGTCAAATGTGCAAAAATCATGGCTCACAAACCTCCTGTTGGGTGTTGAACATCATTCTACTTCAAGAATCCACATAAATATAATGTCAGCAGAAGTATATGTTATCTGAACAAAGTCCACTTTTGAAGATGGTTGCTGGAAAGAAATTTGTCAAAAATGGGTGCAATACCGTTACTCGCCTCTGTCAGGCGCTGGAGATTTCTAAATCTGACAGGAGAAACTTGTGTCTCAAAAAGCTAAATATGCTAAAGAAGGGATTTCCATCAAATGCAATATAGGGTACCACGCATTGATTTTCATGTTGAAAAAGTCTGGAATTGAAGATATGTTTGCTTATTTTAAATTTGTAACTGTAATTTTGCACAAGGGACAATGTTAAAATGGACTGTAAGGTAACCGGATTCAGCTAAACTTCCAAGAGGTTTCCCACACTGAGCTTCAAACACATTCCACACCTCCTCCCTAAACAAAGGAATCTTTTCTCCTGTGCTCTGCTGAGTATCTGACAGGCAAGTGTGAAAGGAAATGGGAGGGGCACTCTGGCATGTTGCTCTGAGTGTAGACAAAGGAGTCCTTGAGCTGAATTAAAATGCTAATTTGGGTGTGACTGACATCAACTGCCCTGGCAGGAAGATAAGCCATGTGACTCTTTGACTCAGCCAAGCTTTGGAGGCGGGCCAGACTGAAAATGTGCATTTGAAATTGGACTAAATATATGTTTAAGGAAAAGACTTATAAAATATTGTACCGAACTGACAAAAATGTAAAACTTAGAGATTATTAAAATGAAAAATTTGCTCACAGTTTAAAACTAATCTGGAATCTGTGCGACATTCAGAGCCTGAACCACAAACTTATTAATATTGTAGCTATTGTGATTATGCTAGGAACATGAACAATTATAGGAATATGCCCAGAGGGTATGTGCATGTATGTGTAAAAAATCACACAGATACCAAAATGTGTAAACAACCAAGCGTGAAAAATTGTCATTTATGAACCAGAACTCATAGGAAGATAAGATTTTGACAGAAACGTACCTTAGGCAATCCGTGATGTGTATATGTATTATTAACAAGTTGTGCATATTAGAAATATGTTTTTTGACAAAAATAGATTTTCTAAGTAAAAGCAAAGGGGAGGGATTTCTCCTGGACCCTAAACACAGTGTCACTCTGACACTCGATGACACATCATGACACACTGTTCCTTTCTTCAATCAGGAGAAGGGGAATTCTCTGACCTATCAGATCCTTAGAGGGTTGGGCATAGACAATCAGCCTCCCCACCCACTTTGGAAAATGGATAAATAGGGACTGTTGAGGACCCAGAGAAACACACTCTTTCACTCATCAAATGATCCACTGGTGAAGCACCCTGCAGGAAGATCCAGACTCCAGAACCTAGATCCAGACTCTAGAACCTAGATCCAGACTCCAGAACTCTGAAGCAGAGGCCTATCCCAAAGAGCTGAACCCTTTTCAGCAGTCCTTTAAAAATCTTGCAAACCTGATTTAACCCCTAGCTTCCACTGGGCCTAACCTAATCCATTCAACAGCCTGGCTGAGCTGTTTGCTGCTTCTGGCCAACAACCTTTGCTAGAACCCAAGATCCATATCAGTCCAGCAGAGCTGTAACCCAGAACCCATCAGACCCAGTCCAAGAGGCCACGCAGAGACCAGAGTGCTGAGAGCAGAACCAAGCGCCTGAGACCTGTCTGGTTGCGAGCGGAGTCCAAGCCAAACCTTTGACCAGATCTTTGATGGGTCCATTCCATTCCAAAGCCATAGGAGAGAGTATTCAGCATAGAACTGTCCATAGTCATTTCTTAGTTTAAAGTAATCCATCCAACCCATTCCAACATATCCAGACTGCATTGTAGAATCTCTTTTGTCCATTCTGAATCCTTTCTCATCCATCTAATCCTTTGATAATTGTTAGTGTAAGCCAACCTGTTTGCAATTCAAAGTGCAATTTCATTTGAAATCTTGACTCCTTTTGAGAAAAATCGACCTTCACTAAAACCTCTGTAACTTTTGAACCACTTAATTTAAATGTAATTTTGAAGCTAACATCCTCAGTTTTCAAATGAACCCAAAACGACATTCCAATTCCTTATAGTTTTTCCGTAATCGCGTTTCCCGCACGTGGAAAAGTTGCAGCGAATTTGCATTTGGCTCAATTTCACCACCTGTAAAAACAGCTATTTCTTGTTTACAACTTCTGAATTTCGTTTTCCATCTGCTAACCATTCAACAATCAAGGCTAGTGTCTACCTGAACCAATCCAAAGCCACTCTCACTAGTTCTGAATCCCATTTAGCAAATTAAAATCATTTTTAGCATGTTTCCCATTCAATTCAAATTACATTTAAAAGCAATTGACCTGTTTTAAAATCATTACTGTTCTCTCTAAGCTTTCTGGGGGGAATCAGGATTGAAACTGCAATTGTTGATTGTTATTCCTGATACCTGTGTGCCCTCATTCATCTCTTCATATTGCATATTGGGGGGAGTGAGTAACAACATGGGGAAAGAGAGATTATATTGTCTTTGGTTGAATTTATATCAAGTTTCTTTCTGTGTTGCATTCTTTCCTATCATTGCATTTCCTTGAACCACACAAAGGTATTCTCTGCTACATTATTCTTCCTATTCCTACTCCTAATTGATTAAAGAGATTGTTGATATTGTCATATTACCCATTGCCGATCATTGTTCATATTCATAAGTGTGATATTCAGATATTATCCATATTTATAAAAGTGTGATATATATATTGTTCAATTCTTCAAATAACTCTTTTAATTTGCAAAACAAACCTACTTCTTGGCTCAGTGAGGCCGGGGGGATTCAAAGAGAGGGGCGTTATATAAGGGTACATCATCCAGAATTAAAATAACTTTTGGCATAAAAATATATAAATAAGGGTTTCCATTGGGCATCCCATACTAGGCATTGACTTAGTTGGAGTGCTGGATTGAAATCACTTACAGATTGGGAGCTCGACCGGGATTTCTGGATTATATCTACCACTTGTGCATCTTAATACAGTGTGCTAACTGACAGGATACATAAATCCTGTTGGGCTACCACGCTGTGTTACACTGTAAAAGCACCCCTCAAAAGGGAACGCTCTAAGGAAGCGGTCTGTTTTGCAAAGATAACATAATAAACTTCTGTAAATCAGGAAAGAAATTAATATTTCCGAAATTACGACATTGGTAGACATCAAGATAGCTAGAGAAGACGTTTTACATAAGTTATTTGTGAGATGTGAGTGGACTGAACAGGACCAGAATGTGTGGTTGCAGGCAATCACACAACAGATCACTGCAACAGGGTTAGATATCTGGAGAGATCGGGGTCCCTTACATGTTGCCCTGAGTGAACTATATATGGCCCCTAAGGCAAAGAATTAGCAAAATAAGATTGCCAAGATAGTGGCATATCTATATTTATCTATGGGAGCCATACAGGACAAATATGCTGAAGGCCAAGATCTGGCAAGTAGGCAACTGATGGCATTAGAAAAGGCCCAATCCAATCTGGACTCTTCTGAGCAGAGGCTGCAGAGGAGCCAGGAGTCAGAAAATGAAAACAGGCAGTATATAGTTAAAATCAAAGAGGATATGGGTATCCTGCAACAGGAAAAGGCAGAACAGGATACCAGAATTCTGGCCTTGCAGAAGGAGTACCAAGAAAGTGAGGACTCTCTACTGCAGAGCCAGAAAAAGATGGAGCAACAACTGGACTTCAACAGGGCATGCACAGAGCAGGTAGTCACCCTGAAAAGCCACCTAGATAGAGAGAAGGCAGAGAACAAGAAATTAATTCTGAAAGACCTGGACACTCAGGCAGAGTTTGATGAAGAGCGCCAGAAAGCTGGTGCCCTTCAAAGACAGAGGGACGACCTGGCGGCACAGAGGCAGGCTCTTGCTCAGGAAAGGGACACCTTAGGCCAGAAAGTCAGTCACTTAAAAGGGAAACTGGAAGAAAATCACCTGGCCCTCCAGGGACTGGGTGACCTCCAAAAAGAGCATGATAGATTGTTAGAGCACACCAGGAGGGTGGAAGATGCTCTGGCAAGAAAGGAGCAGGCCAGTAGGGACAGGACTCAGGAGGTAACCCTCCTGCAGCAAAGACTGTCCCACTACTCAAAGACAAACTAGGAAGCACAGAGAGAAAATGAGGCTCTCTGTGAGAACAATGATAGGCTCCACAGACAGATAGCCATGCAAGAGAGACTGATAGAGACTAGTAATGTCTAGATGGAGGAACAGAAAGCTCAGGTTCTTGCATGGCAACAGCGAGCAGGGGCTGATAGAGATGAGGTTCGCTGGGAAAGGAAAACACCTGAGCATAACTTCAGGAACCCTAGGACTAGAGGCTTTCATCTCTCCCCGTCCCTGGACTCTGCCACCCCCATGTCCACTGGCGCACCTGAGCCCAGGGCCACGGGGATGGCAGATTACTATCCAGTCAGAAGTATGGGGCTCATAGACCAGCACCTCCCAGGAATGGATGGGCGGGCATCTGGGTATGGGTACCCAAATACAGTGAAATTTAGTGGGGAACTCCAGGAGAGTAGGCCCACTAAGGGTATCCTGAAAACCTCTGCCCAGCTAGGACAGTAGGGGGGTACCCATCAAATCCTGGGAGCAAGGAAGAATCAGAAGACTCCTCTGAGCACCCCAGGACACAGGAGACTAGGCCCCCACATTCAGCCAGCCATTCCCAGGCTCGCAGAATCCGGGAGAACCTAGAAGACCAGACGGGCACCTCTGGGAGCAGTGCCTCTGAGTCAGAGGATGAATGGACAAGGGTTACCCGAACCAAGAAGGCCAATAAGGCAAAAAGGGCCTTGCTTAAGGACCCCTTAAAACAGACCAAGTCAATATGGAGCGTCATCACGCCTTTTCATAAGAACGCTAAGTATTCTGTTTGGGAGCACTTAGAGCTCTTTGAGCAGATGATGGAAACTTTCCATTTGAAAAACAGTAGTAGCTGCATTCAGTATGTGAAATGGACATTCTCACCAGGATACTCCAGTTTCTTTGAGGGGCTGGAGGACCAAAATCATTCCAGATGGTCCACCTATAGGGCGGCCATCTTGAAGCATTGTTCTGTTCACAGAAATTCCCAAGAGGCTCGCAAGGCAGCCTACAACTTGCAATGTGGGGAGGATCAGGCCCCACAAGAATTTGTGCAGGAGTTAAAGCGTGCCTTTGCGCAGACTACCAGAAGGGTGCACACGGACAGCAAAGAATTTGTTAATACTTTTTTCCATGTTCTAACAAAATACATCATAACCCAGACAGTGAGAGATTTTCATGAGAAAAGATCACTAGACTGGGTCATTGAACAGGCCACCCGGATCTATGAGGTGCAAAAGCTCATAGAAAACAAGAATGCTCAGAAAAGCCCCAAACCAACCAACATGCCTGCTGCTGCTAAGGTGGCAGAGGTAAAGGTTGCCCTCATTTTGGATTTGGAGATGGGGGGCCTAAAAACTCGCCTGCACAGCAGAATAATTCCATGCCCAGAAGACCCTCGGGCCAGTTACAGACAGGGACCCAAGGAGGTAGTCCCACAAATGGGATCTCTCACTTCCCTGACTATATAAGTCCCCGCTACAAGGGGAACAGACCCATCCTGGGTTATGTGTGGACTTCTCCAGCCCAAGGAGGGGGATCCAACCAAGCAGCCCCTAACCCAGGCATCTTCCCTCTTCACTTCCCCCAGGAGGGCAGAAATTCCCCAAATCCTGGGCAGAACTTTTTCCCCAGGTATCCACAAAATGTTCAACCCCAGAATAATCCATCCTTCTTTCCCCACTTTCCTGAGCCCAGACAACCTAATCCGGGAGAGGGGAGGCCAAGGGTGGAGGGGTACCTAAATCTTCCCAACCCGAGGTATTACCAGAGAAGGGATAGCTACCCTTCCCGGGATCAGCCCAGGGGAGAAATGAGAACCCCGTATCAGCCTGAGCGGGTGTCACAGTTAGAGCGCCAGGTCCAAAACATGGCACAGGATCTGGGTCGCATGCTGAGGGCTCAGCAGAACCCTCAGATGAACATGCCAGCGCAGAATGCCCCAAACTCTAGACCTGGTGCTCCAGAACAATGACGGGGGCACCACCCCGACAACCCACCGGTTCCCAGGGAGGAGGCACAAGGGGAAGGGGGGTGTAAAGCCTTGGAGGAAGCTTCCTTCCCCACTTGTAAAAAGCCTGTGGAAACCCAGGAACCGGAACAAAAATCTCCTGCCCCTGAAAGCCTGCCACCCAAAGGGCAGAGGAGGGGTGGGAGAAACAAAGGACCCAAACAGACCCATTTTGTGGAGGAGGTAGAGATTTTCCAATTTGAAGAAGATGGATCCTCAGAGGATCCTGGGAAAAATATCTTCTCCTTCAGACATGGGGGAACTCCTCCCAAGGAAAAATGGGTCCCAAAGGATTCAAATCCAGACTGGGTTGATGTGGGGACTGAGCTAGCGCTGCCCATCATCCAATCCCAGAACCAACAGCATAGAAATCCCCTGGTTCAAACCCATCCTGGTGACTGGCTCCAAAAAGGATGGGGGCGGCCCAGAACCAGGGGAACTCAAAACTTCTCCCATCTCTAGTTGCCAACTTTTTCTTTCAGATTCCCTAGACCCCCCACAGAATTCTGCCCAAATCTCTTCGCTCTAACTGTCCAAAACTAGAAAATTAGCCCACCAGTTGTCCCTAAATGTGCATTATCTGTGCCCCCTCTGCGGTGAAGGAGGGAAGATACTATGCCCCGGTTCAGGTACAATTTTGGCACTGGTGGACACTGGATCCCAAGCTATCCTTCTGTCCAAAAAGGCCTTTGATGAACTGAATTCAGGTAGGGAAGAGAATTACCAAATTCCTCTCACCGCTCTTCCTGGACAACTTCAGAACTTTGACGGGAATTAAATTCCCGTCAAGGGGACTGCGGATTCGGACATTAAAATTGGGCGACACAAGGTGAAACACCCGGTCATAGTTGTGACTCCAGAGGGCACCCCTTGTTTATTAGGGAATGACCTCCTGCGAAGGTTGTCACCCTAAATAGATTGCATAAAAAAGGTCCTCTGGACTCAGACTAGCTGACCAATAAAGTTAAAACAGAGTGTCAACCATGTTAGTGTAAACGGCACATGCCACATGGTTGAACAAAAATCTGACCAAGTCGAATTTCACTTCCAGAACAACCAAATTCCAGAGGTGACAGTAATAGCAGTAGGAAAACAGACTGGTGATGGGGGGTCCTCTCTATTTCTGAAAATCAACCTTCCTTCCAGTTTAAGGTGGCATTCCACACTGGAAGGAAACACTCAAAAATTCTTTACCAATCCACAATCAGACATTGCCACTCCTAAAGTCCAGAAAGATGTGAAATCAGCTCAGAGCCTGGCTGATATTCAGCAAATTGGAGAGCAGTTGTTCATCCCTGTTCAGTTAAATGAAGGGAAGGACTCTGTTCTCGCCCGAGTGTGTGTGAACAACGGTAAGAGCTTCATCAGCAAAGTCATGTTCCGCCAACTCCCAAAAGATCCAGCCATTCCCACATTTAGACTGATAGACAAATGGGAAATGGATCTGGAAACACCCAATTCCAAACATCTCCTGTCAAGCAGTTTATGCTCAAAGTCTCCATGGGCAACAAGAGCATAGTCCATAATTGTTGGGTCGTGCGAGACGTCACTGCCGCCTTTTACTTAGGCAGTGACATTCTCAATCACTGTGCCATTAGTTTGGACTTAATAAACTTCAAAGCTTGGTCCGATTGGCGGACAATCCCATGGGCTTTGATGACCCAGAGAAAGCATTTAGGTCAGCTCAATTGCTGCCTGATGCAGTTGAAATTCAGATTGGAGAGGAAGTCACCATCCCAGAAAGGACCCGACAATTCTCCCTGGAAGTGAAAGTTAAAAGAGGACAGAAATTGAAAAACCCTGATGCTTATATTCATCTAAATGCTTTTCTCCAACAGCAAGGGTTGGGGTAAACCCAACACCGTAAGTCAATATTGAACAAGACACCATTCCAATAGAGGTGGAAAACAGCGACTTAAAGTGTATCACTCTAGCCGCAGGCACCATTATTGGAATGGCGGTTGATGACCGACATTTCTCCATAGATCTAGGAAATGAACTGTTAGGACCAATCCCCAAGGACTGTTTTGATAGTGACAGTGATGACAACACAGCACCAGACAGGATCTTTACCCAGCATGGGGGGATCTTCCTGGTGTACACTTCCTGCCCTTATGGTAAGGAAGATGTGACCTGTGACTTCAGAAGGGAAGAGGTGATTTTCCAGGTTCATGAGAGCTGCCTTTCCCACCTGAAGCCACCAGTCCAAATCTGCACTCTGACCAGGTACTCTCCACCCAGCTGGAGGAGGCCGCTCGCTGAAATAGCAAAACCAGAAGTCTTTCCAGGCTTCAGGCAGATGGTTGAAGAGAGAATCAACCTAGCTGATGCCTCTGAGACTCTGAAGCAGAAGAAAAAGTTTAAACAAGTTTTCGTGGATTTTCAAGATCTCTTTGCGGTGGACTCATATGACTGTGGTCGACCCTGGCATGACTCTAGTGTTTGTGAAGCAATATCGCTTGCCTCTCACATCAATGGAGTCCCTTACTGAAATAATTAAGAACCTTGCATCCCGTGGGATAATCCGTCGAGTCCACAGCACCTTCAATAATCCGGTGCTGGGGATATTGAAGGCAAACGGCCAGTGGAGACTCTGCGCCAACCTTAGGGAGCTCAACAAACGGGCCCATACTTCCCGATGGCCTCTTCCCTACATTGACCAAGGGCTGGCCCAGATCCAGAGGTCACAGGTATTCACTGCAATAGACCTGACCAATGGCTACTGGACTGTACCTGTCACTAGAGAGTACCAATACAATCTGGCCTTTACCTTTGGGGGGCAGCAGTACACATGGACCGGGACTCCCTTCGGATACATCAACTCCGGCAATGAATTCAACATCCTTCTACATAAGGCCATGCCCGACCTGAGTGAGAGGGGTAACCTGGCCTATGTAGATGATGTACTCATTAAAAGCTCAACTGTGGAGGAACACATAGCGGAGATCCGTTATGTTCTGACACAGTTGAGGGCCGCCGGAGCAAAACTTTTCTTTCAAAAGGCACAGTGGTGTAGAACCCGTGTCAATTTCTTGGGGCATGTGATTACTCCTCAGGGTCTCTGTCCCCAGGAAAAGAAAGTGGAAGCACTCCAGAAATTGAAAGACCCCACAACTTTGCGGGAACTCAGGAGCCTCCTTGGACTGACTAATTACAGTAGAAAGTTCATTGAGGGCTACACAGAGATCACAAGACCCCTGATTCATCTTTTGAAGGGGGGGGGTCAAGTCGGAGTGGGGTCCAGAACAAACAAAGGCAGTAAGAGAACTCAAAAGAAGCCTCTCACAAGCGCCTTGCCTACCTTACCCTGTCAGAAACAAGGAGTTCTTCTTTGAGACAGGGTTCTCTAATACATGCTTGACTGCAGTATTATACCAAAAGCATGACAAGGTCAATAAAGTAATCTCCTATGCGAGTAAAACTTTATTCTCTGTGGAGGAAAAATTCAATGCCTGTGAGAAGGCACTCCTGGCAATGGTGTGGGCATTGAAGAATTAACGCCTGTTTATCCACGGGGAACACATCATAGTGGAGACTCCACACTAGCCTCTGCAATATCTCCAAAGTGACAGAATCCATGCCGGAAATGTGAGTAATTCCCGAATTACTTCCTGGATTCTGTCAATGCAAGGCTTTCCGGTGGAGGTCAGATATGGCCAAAACAAGAAGAGTCCCCTCTCGCAAGGTCTGGCTGCCTTGCATGATTGTGCCAGAGAAAACTGTCTCGAGGACGAGAGTCTAAAAATCTAGGACAACATGGAGTAATACCTCAATTCCCCACACAAAGTCTTTGAAGAAGACAAGTGTGAGGGAATGCCCACTGTCTATGTGGATGGATGCTCTTACTATGTTGACAACAATGGTGAAAATAACTTGTGGCCGGCGTAGGGAATGCATGGGTGAATGAGACCCTAGAACCCTCCGCTGGGTACAAGATTGGTCCCGAAGTAGTCAAGTGGCAGAGTTGATGGCTGTGCATCAAGCCATCCTCACTGCTGTCCAACATCAACTCCACGAACTGGTCATAATCACAGATTCAGATTATGTACAGAACGGGTTCGTGGAGCACCCGGTTAACTGGAAAACTAGAACCATGTTATGTGCTTACAACAAACCCTTGAAACATGGGAAATTAATCCAAAATATTGATGATCCAGTTACCTCGAATGGGATGACCATCTACTGGAAAAAGACCAAGGGTCATTCCAAAGTAGAGGGACCAGACAAAACTGAAAATGACTTAGCTGATCAACTGGCCAAAACCGGGGCCATCAAAGGGGATCTAATTGAGATTGAGTCCCTGTTGGGGGAAATCCAGGTCACTGCTATCACTAGCTCCCAGACAAATGGTCACAATGAACTCTCAACTGCACAATGGATTAAGGAGACCCCAGATGCTGATTTGATTATGGCTCAAAAAGGGGATACAATAATTGGTAAGTTTTATCAACGCATTGAGGACCCTTAGAACTTTCCCCTGACGGATACCGATTACATAGGGAAAGAGGACCTCAGAGTGTTGATGAAATGTCCAAAAATGTTCCGAATCCAAGACAGTTTGTTAGTGAGGAAATCCCAGGCTGAGAAACATGCTTTGCGTTTTCTGAACCTGCAGCGTGACACTCAACGTGTTCGGATCGGTCTCCAGTAGGCCTGCATCTTTCTTCTGCGCTCAGCTCCTGCAAGAACAAGAACACCGTTAGGAACAGCCTTACCTTGCGGTACTTCTGCCCATCAGTCATCCCTCCTTCTGTTCTGCGGGCATCTTCAGCGGTGTCATTCCCATCCCGGCACGCCGCTTCCTAAGAAAAGGGAAAAGAACAGAAAAAAGGCATTAGTAAGCATTCTGCAAATCTTCGCTCATTTTTAAATACTGTACGAGCTTCAAATGCTTACTTGAATCCCCGCCGCTCTGGGGGAACTCTGTCTCCAGAACTTCTCATACATCTGCAAGATGGAAAAGACACTCCAGGTTAGTGTAGAAACATCTGGAGGCGCTGCATACCGCGCTTACCCACTGCATTTGTTCTTCATAACCGGCATCCACGCTGAAAACGTTGCGGCACCTAAAAGACACAGAAAAAGAACTCAGTTCAATGCAAATACGAAAGGGGTGCATCGCGCATCGCGCGCTCACTCACCTTTAGCGCTACTCATCTCAGCAGCACGCCACCATCCCCAGACGCCGGCCATCATCTAAGGAAGGAAAGGAACGAAGTTAGAGAACTGTTCAAAAGACTCATTATACTTACCCTTCTGACTCTTGCTAGTGAAGTAACTAGGCAGCAACAAGCCCGCATCGATCAATGTGCCCCTGTGCTGAAGGCAGGATGGAGAGCACACTATCCAAGAAAACAAGGTGAGCTGTGGATCAAAGGGAAGGGTTGGACCCCGGGGAAGAAGGGGTTCAAGCACACAGAGACAATAGGGAGTTAAACTCTACCAATCCTGTGTTTCAGACCCAGTCTCCAGTCGAATAGCCTCCAGGGAAGGGTTCAAGGTCGTAAGAGGTCAGAACAGGCTGATTGCCGTCCCTGTGGATACCAGGCGAGCGTTACAGAACGCAAAGCCTCACATCAAAATCCACCTGGGTGACATGGAAACGTCAGAAACTGACCAGTTAACCCATATGATGGGGCAGCTACGTTCCGAAGTACATGCAGCCAGGCAGGAGACCAACACCCTGAGGAGAGAGCTGATAGTAGCCAAAGAACGCACTGATGATTTAAGCCGGCAACTTCTCCAGTCACAAGCAAGTCATGCACCATTGCCGGGAAGCGTGCCCTCGATGCCGGTGCCATCAGCCAATCCCGTTCAGATAACCCTTCCTGGGGCAGTTCACTTGGCCCCGCCCGAATGATTTACGGGGGATCCCAAGAGGTTTGCAACGTGCATGAACCAGTGCCGCCTGCACTTCCTTTGTAGGCCATGGGCCTTTCCGAATGACCAATCACGGGTCGCTTTTGTGCTATCCTACCTTAGTGGTAGCGCCGCGGACTGATCTGTACCCTTTGTGGCCCAAGACGATCCTTTGCTGCATGACTTCAGGGGCTTTCAGCAGGAGATGGAAACGCTGTTCGCCCGTCGTACTCATGGGCAGGCATTGGACAACTAACTTCTGTCCAAGGAAATCAAGACCTATTAACATACATAGCCACGTTCAATAGACTCATAGTTGAAGCAGAATGGCCAGTGGAGACGAGAACCACGTTATTACATCGGGGGTTGTGAGGGAAGCTCAAGGATGTTCTCGCACAAGTAGTGAACCCCCCAAAAGACTGCTCAGAATTCATTGACCTTGTTGTTCAACTGCATCATAGGTGTAGGACCGAAGAGCAGATCGAACCAGACCGGACCCTTGCCCTATGTATGTGTGTTCAAAGGACAATACTGCCCTAACAACGGAAGGTTCAGGAGAACCAATGCAAATCGGGGGGTCAGATCCCCCTTGACTAAAGTGGAAAGGGATACAAGGAGACAGCAGCAGTTATGTCTGTACTGTGGAAGGTCAGGTCATTTCCTTAAAGAGTGCCCTGTGAAGCCACCGAGGAGAACGGTAGGGGCCACGGACAAGGAAGATACCATCAAGGAATCGGAAAACTCCCCAGCCCGGCAAGTGTAGGGGTCCACTTGTCGAGCGAAGAAAGTGAACTACAGACCTCCCATTTTGCACTATCTGTGGTCTTGATCAATCACCAACAACCATCTCGGATGCCCGCAGTAAGAGCGTACATAGACAGTGGAGCCGTTGGGAATTACATTGACCAGGATCTTGCGGCAAAGATGGGGCTTTCGTTACGCCCTAAATCAACCACCGACACTGTTACCACTGTCGACGGCACGGAAATAGCTTCTGGTCCAGTATCCCAATTCACTGCAGCTTTAACCCTTCTGTGCCAGGATGGACACAAAGAATCTATCATTTTCGACCTCATTAAGGCACCACAGTTCCGGTTGATTTTGGGAATGCCATGGTTGGTAGCTCACAATCCTCAAATCGATTGGCGAGCAAAAGAATTGGCCTTTCCTGAGACTTGCGCCCACACATGTTATCGCCAAGAGAAACAACCAACAGACACCAGAACCTCCACGCGACTGTGGCAATCGGCACCCTACCAAGTGAATACCAGGACTTTCAAGATGTCTTTCAGAAAGAACAGGCTAATACCCTGCCACAGCACAGACCATACGATTGCCAAATCGACCTGATACCCGGCGCACAAATCCCTTGTGGGTGAATTTACGCACTCACAGAACCAGAAAACCAGACATGAAGGCCTATCTTGACCAATACCTGGCCAATGGGTTCATCCGTCCCTCGAAGTCTCCAGCAGCCAGTCCTCTATTCTTCGTACCGAAAAAGGAGGGGGACTTGAGAAGGTGCATCGACTATCGCGCACTGAACCAGATTACCGTAAAAAATCGCTACCCCCTGCCACTGATCCCTGAATTGTTTGATCAAGTCAAAGATGCCAAAATATACACAAAACTAGACCTGAGGGGGGCATATCAACTTGTTTGCGTAAAACAGGGGCAAGAATGGAAAACCTCTTTTCGCACCAAATACGGCTTGTACGAATATCAAGTAATGCCCTTTGGCCTTTGCAACGCGCCTGCTGAATTTCAATACTTCATGAACGATGTCCTACGGGAATTGATTGATGTCTGTGCTCTAGTGTACATCGACGATATCCTAGTATATTCCGCATCAAAGCAGGACCACGTTAAACACGTCCGATCCGTATTGGAGAAACTGCGTCAACACCAGCTCTACGCCAAGCTCGAAAAGTGCTCATTCCACATCTCCGAGGTGGAAATCCTGGCCTTTATTCTCAGCCCGAATGGAATCCGAATGGATGTACACAAGGTAGATGCTATCCTGAACTGGCCATCCCCAAATTCATTCAAGGGGGTTCAAAGTATGCTGGGTTTTGCAAACTTCTACCGCCGGTTCATCCCAGGATTTTCGCAAATCATGCACCCCATCACGTCATTACTAAGGAAAAGCAACAAAAAGTTCCAGTGGACAAGAGAAGCCGAGGAGGCTTTCCAGGAACTCAAAGCAAGATTCACATCTGCCCCAATCTTACGCCACCCTCGCCCTGATCTCCCATACCTGGTGGAAACGGATGCCTCAAGCATGGCTATGGGAGCCGTCCTCTCACAAAAGGACCCCGAAACGGGCCAGTTACACCCTGTTGCCTTCTGGTCGCATAAATTCACATCCCCTGAACTCAATTACGCTATCACAGAGAAAGAACTCCTGGCCATTAAGTGAGCCTTTAAGGCATGGCGGCACTACCTCTTGGGCGCCAGACACACAATCACTGTAATAACTGACCACCGGAACCTTCAGTACCTAAAAACGGCAAAGGCCCAATCCTCACGACAACTACAGTGGGCTCTTTTTTTTGCTGAATATGACTACGTGATTACATTTCGACCAGGGGTGAAAAACGGGAAGGCCGATGCCCTTTCCCATATGGGGGTGGAAGAGCAAGGGTATCAGACCCCTGACCCAATAGCAATCATCCCGATTGACAAGCTCCTAGGAATCACAGCAACTATAACTCTGAAAGAATTACATGAAGAAATCCAAAACCTGATGAGTCCGGAGCAATTACAAGCATGGAGTGCACAAGGAGAACATTACATGATAAAAGATCAGTTGCCCTACTTCAGGAATCATTTATTCTTACCAAACCAAAAACTATGAGAACAAGTCATGTCCAGTTATCATGATTCCTTGATCGAGGGCCACCCCAGAATCGCTAAAACCCTAGCCAAGGTAAAACCAAATTATTGGTTGCCCACGTGGCGTAAAGACATTGGGCCTCATAACGACCCGGGTGGTAAGTACCGGTCATTACCGGCATGGCGCAATTACCGTGTCCGTGCTGGCAATAGACCGCTAAAAGCGGCCCATTACGAGTTTGCGGGCACGAGCTTTGCGCCAAGCCGGTAATGACCTCACCGCCATGCTGTAAAAGTCTGAAAAATCCCCCTTTCTGGCACCGTCTGTAGTGGAAATAGCTCCTCCGGTATCCAAGCCATCGGCATTAGCGGTCACCTCTAATAGCGGTAACAGCTATTAGCGGTGACCGTAAATACACAGAACCGGAAGTAGCGTCATCGCTCACGAACGGGAAAGAGCACGGCGGGCATCTTTAAAAACACAATCCATTGCCATCCAACACAGCCAGGAGCCATCTGACCCCCAGAACTCCAACACACCTCCACCACTACCTGTTGCAATTTAGGATGCCAAAAGCAGTGGAAAAAATGGGAGATCGCCTGCGCAAGGAGCGCTTCTCCAGAGAGGAGCTCACCATGTTAGCAGAGACACTGCAGGAACATGCAGATGTGGTGTTCTCAAACGACATGTCCCGTCCAGCGCTGCAGCGTAAAAAGCAGATTTGGGCAGAAACCGCCCAGAGAGTCAGTGCCGTTGGCACCACACCCCGCACACCCAAACAATGCCGTAAGCGCTGGGATGACCTACATCTATGTGTGCGAAGCATACTCTCTCCCAACCTCAACCTTTGGATGGCGACAGGCGGAGGTGCGGAGTCGCCCATTAAACTACAACCATGGAAGGAGATATGCGCCACCACCATAGGCACCGCGGCAATAGAGGGAGTCAGGGACATGGAGCGAGGAGCCCCGTCATCAGCCGATGCAGGTAGGTGTCTCAAATTAAACAATGCTAATATCACCACGATGATGTCCACCTGAACTGACAGTGCAATGATGTAGAGCAGGGTCCACCAGACACATAAGTACAAGACTGCCTACAGGCAGTGCAGAGCATCACCTCGGCCACATGCATAATGCACCCCATATGTGTTGCAACCCAGACGCCTCCATGCATCACCCACCCAAGAGTGAGGCAACCCGTATGTCACTCCCCCCAATGTTAATCATCTACCATTCCATATCAATGCAGCCACCCCAATGCATGCCCGATGCCCGTAGACCCATCACTAGATCTCTCCCTCCTTTGGTCCCCCACAGGCACACATTCTGACAGCGGTGATTAGGACACCGGTGCCACACCACAGAAGAAGGCCAGGGCCAAGGAGGGTAAACACCGCCCCTCAACCTCAAGGGGCATAGGCCAACCTGCACCACCTCGGAAGGCCATGAAAACCACTGAGGCCACAGCACCAATGTGCACCACGGCCCCCACAACAACACCCACACCAGCCATCATCACCCAGGAGGCATTGGCAGAGGGCACACCATCGGCTGCCAGCAGCACAGTCGGTGAGACAGCTGCCACAGCAGCCAAATCGGACAACGAGGGCGACGTACAGCTGCATGGCGCAACACCCATCACAGGCCCCCTCCACTCACCTCACCTATCCCCATTCAGCGTGGTGGACGGCAGCATGCACAAGTTTCAGCCCCACGACAACTGTGCCTGATGACCAAATCATGGTGGAAACACCTCACACTTCTACCCCAGTGACAACCACCCAAGAGGGGATCATGGCTATACAGAGGCGCCAGGAGGAACTCACAGGGCTATTGGCGCAGCATATTACCGAATGTACCCGTGCAAGGGATAACATCAGGGATTGTGCTGCATCCATAAAAACAGCCATCGAGTCCACCTCAAAGGACATTTGCACGGAACTTGCAGCAGTGCGCCACGTCCTCTCGGAAATGGTGGCAGCAATGTGGGACATGCATCCACTGCAGTTCCCAGGACAATCTGAACCATCATCAAATGCCAGCTCTACTAGGACCAGCCCTGTGCATCGGTCTAGCAGGAACTTGCGCAGATTGGACAGGGGGGCACCTGGTGCTGGAAGAAGTGGAGGGCAGTAAGCACAGCCATGCATACTGGTGACATATGGACTACTGGTGCGCGCTACTGCACACCTTGTGTTTGGAAGTCAAGGGGGGAGGGGGGAGAGGGTGTGTGGGGGAGTTGAAGGGGGAGGGGGTAGAGGGTGTGTGGGGAGTTGAGGGGGGAGGGGGGAGAGGGTGTGTGGGGGAGTTGAGGGGGAGGGGGAGACGGTGTTTGGGGGAGTTGATGGGGGAGAGGGCTTGTTCACTTTGTTATGGTTCTTTAATACACATTTTGGTGACTCATGATTCACATGTGTGGACATTGCTTATTGCGTACGTGTGCTTTATTGGTGAACAGTCTACAGTGTCCAAACCCCTGACACACCCAGTGCCCCGAGTGCCACACACTCCACGTCCATGTGTGCTAGAAACATTGGTTGATCAGAATCTGACGCATGTCACGTCCCTCCTGTGCGTCGCTGCCTCCCTGAGGTGCTGCCCCATCCCCACCCTCCTCATCCTCATCGTCAGGTGGTTGCAGTTCTGCATCAGGGGGCAGGGGCATATTCCGTCTGGTGCACATATTGTGTAGCATGACACATGCCATGACAATCTTGGCCACCTTCTCATGGCGGTACAGGAGTGCCCCACCAGACCTGCTGAGACAGCAAAACCGTGCCTTCAAGAGGCCAAATGTCTGCTCAATCACCACTCGGATATGTGTATGTGCACGATTGTAGTCCTCCTCGTGCCTGTTCTGTGGGTTCCGGACTGGGGTAAGGAGCCACCTCCTCAAGGGATAGCCTGCATCACCTGCATGTGGACAACAATGTATAAGTGTAATTCATCACATCATATGTGACCTTGATCAATGACACCATAGCATGCACTGATTTCCTATTTGCAACCACATTCCCATGCATGAATGGAGACACACAATGTGACTGCTATGTGTGTATTCCTCTTATGGACTGGGGTGCGTGCCATCGACGAGTGGGCGCAGGGGGGTCCAGTTCCTTGTAAGTGCTCATGCACTGTGTTAGTCCACGCCGGTTGTTTCCATGATCTGGCTGATGTGCAGTAATTTGTATGCTTTCATCCTGGCACCGTTGATGTCAGCGTCATGATGATGTCACTATGGAAAACAAATGGTGTAATGCACTTTTGTTAGACCTCTGTGTCCGTGTAGTGGTGCATTAATGTATTTGGGCCTCATGTGACTCCTATGTACGCAGTAATGGGGGACTGTCCTTTCAGTTGTTGGTATTTGGTGCTATGAATTGGCCATAGTAGTTGCTTGTAGCTGCATTGTGTTGAGGGGGTTACGGTCTGATTACGTACAGTGCACATGTAGATGGCTATGGAATAGTTGTGACACTGCATCATTTACATGTTAGGGCAGCTTTCATCTTTCATTATGTGGTCATGTGGCAGGTCCAGTCTGCGCTGCTTTGGGGTATGAGCATGGTCCACTCTCTCAGGCACTCGCAGCCAGGTGAAGTATGCATCTCTACCCCCCATCTCAGCCAGGTGAAGTATGCATCTCTAGCCCCCCACCCCCATCTCAGCCAGGTGAAGTATGCATCTCGAGCCCCCCCATCTCAGCCAGGTGAAGTATGCATCTCTAGCCCCCCCATCTCAGCCAGGTGAAGTATGCATCTCTACCCCCCCATCTCAGCCAGGTGAAGTATGCATCTCTACCCGCCCCCATCTCAGCCAGGTGAAGGATGCATCTCTACCCCAACACCTACCCACATCAGATTTCCATGGGCCTAACATGCGACTCACCTAGAAGCCAGGATCTCTGCCCTGCATGTCGCTCCATGTAGCGTGGTATCGTGGAGTTCCGCAGGACCATTGAATCATGGGTTGATCCGGGGTATCGGGCACAGCAATGTGTGATGATCTTGTTTGAGTCACATACCATTTGCACGTTGATTGAGTGGTATAGCTTATGGTTGCGGTACGCTACCTCCATGGCATGTGGGACCACCAATTCCACATGGGTGCAGTCGATGGCACCAATGCAACCAGGGATGCCGGCCAGTGAATGGAAACCAACTTTGGTGTTTGAGATCTCCTGGGCAGACCGTGGTAAGTAAATGTGGTCGCCTGTGTGCTTCAGGAGGGCATCAAGCACTTGGTTCAGTGTATGTGAGAATAATGGTTGTGATATGCCATGCATGTGCCCCACTGTGTGCTGGTAGGTGCCTGTGGCCAGGAAGTGGAGCACAGACACTACCTTCAGTAGGGGTGGGATGGCAGTGCGTGATTCAATCGGGCTGACAATGTCGTCATTTATCATATCCACAATGGTGGTGATGGTGTCCCGGTCCAGATGGTACAGGGTGTGGATCAGCTCAGGGGTAAGGTTGAATGAACTGGTTCGGATGCGAGGGACTGGGGGCTGCCTGCGTGGTGGCACTGGCTGCACTGGTGGGGCATGCTGGCCCTGCCTCGCCCTCCTTCTCCTCCTGCGTCTCCTCTGTGCTGCCAGTTGTTGTTGTTGTTGTTGTTGTTGTTGCAGCAGTTCCAGAGCAATCATATCCTCCAGCCCCACCATTAGTAGTAGTATTGGAATCATTGTGGAGTGTGACTGGGTGTGGTTGTGGGAAGGGGTGGGGTGTGCTCCTTTTGTGCTTGCCCAGTCTGTATTGCCTCCACCTGTGCTGATTGTGTGCACCTGTGGCAGTTGGGAACATTGCACATGGCCGTTTACGGGTGGTCCGCGATGCTGGAATTAGCTCTATGCTGGTAAGGTACTTTTCAGGCTTCAGTAGGGCAATGTTTGCATGTCCGCCTGACTTGTGATGTTCCCCTGTTAGCGCCATGCCGGTATTTGCGGCATGGTTGGTCGCGTGCCCGCGCTCCTGGCGCTATTAACGGCACCGTTAACTACGGTGCCGCTAATAGCGGATAATCATGTCATAATCGGCCGAGGCCCATAATCCAATTCATCATATCTTGTGGAGTGTGTGCTCAAAACAAGTCATCCAAGCAGAAACCGGCTGGGCTATTGCAACCATTGGAAATCCCACCAGCACCCTGTCACACGTTGTCCCTCGATTTTATTACTGACTTACCACCCAGTCAAGGGTTTAACACTATTCTTGTGGTCATGGACCTATTTTCAAAAATGGCACATTTCATTCCTCTTAAGGGGCTCCCAAATGCTTCCAATCTGGCAAAGGTATTTCTTGAAGGCATCGTACGGCTCCATGGTTTTCCTTCAGTTTTGGTCTCAGACCGAGGTATTCAATTCGTATCTAACTTCTGGAAAAAATGCTGCTCTATGGCCCAGATCGACATCCGGCTATCCACCAGTCACCATCCCCAAACGGATGGTCAAAATGAGAGGACAAATCAGACGCTCGAGCAGTATCTGCGTTGCATGTTACACCAAGCTGAAGGAAGCTGGTTCGACCTATTTTGCATAGCTGAATATGCTTATAATTCCCTACACACCAGCACTGGGCAGACGCCCTTTTATACCATGTATGGCAGGCACCCACGTACTTCTAAGTTGGACGTTGCTACAACCCTGGAAATGCCAGCAGTCAAAACCTTGCACACAACCTTTTCTCAAACCTTTAAAAGGGCAGCTGAACACCTACTTCAAGCTAAGAATCGCCAAAAGACGTTTGCTGATCAACACCGAGCAAAGGCCCCCAACTACCAAGTGGGAGACAAAGTCTGGCTGGCGTCTAAACACGTGTCCATTAAAGGAGCCCGAACTTTCCATCCAAGATACCTGGGTCCATTCACCGTCACCTCCGTGATAAATCCAGTGGCGGTCATACTAGCTTTGCCGTCAAACATGCAAATTCATCCTGTGTTCCACGTGTCTCTCCTTAAATCTGTTCAACCTGGGACCCGGGTAGCAACGCCACCGCAGCCAGTAGTAGTCGCCGGTGAACCAGAATTCGAAGACAACGACATCCTAGATTCAAAGTACGTCAGATCCAAATTATACTACTTAGTAGACTGGAAGGGGTATGGTCCACAAGACAGGACATGGGAGCCTAGTGAGTACATCCATGTACCTCGCTTGCTTAGACGATTTCATCAAAACCATCCAACGAAACCAGGACCAGTCAGAAGAGCCACCTTGAGAGGGGCCTTGGAGGGGAGTGCTGTCATGATTCCTGCCCCTCATGTCCCCAGCCCTCCAAGATGTCAGGCTGGAGCCAGGCCACAATCACCTACATGGATCTCAAGGGCCTCTCCATCCCTCCAAGGACCCACTTGGAGTCAGACTTGGCGCTTGTGGCACCAGACTCACTCACTCCCATAGGATAACATTGGGGATTGGACTTGTAGTGCATTGATGGGGACAAGATGGATCCCCCCACATATTTTGGTTCCCAGAACTGCATGTGCAGTCTAGTCTTTTGGGTGTGGTTCAGCCCAGAGGCACCTGGGATATCCAGAGACTATTTAAGGCACACCCAGGCTGAGAAACATGCTTGCGTTTTCTGCACCTCCAGCGTGACACTCACCGTGTTCGGATCGGTCTCCAGTAGGCCTGCATCTTTCTTCTGCGCTCAGCTCCTGCAAAAACAAGAACACTGTTAGGAACAGCCTTACCTTGCAGCGCTTCTGCCAATCAGTCATCGCTCCTTCTGTTCTGCGGGCATCTTCGGCGTTGTCATTCCCATCCTGGCACGCCGCTTCCTAAGGAAAAGGGAAAAGAACCGAACATTAGTAAGCATTTTGTAAATCTTCGCTTATTTTTAAATACTGTACGAGCTTCAAACGCTTACCTGAATCCCAGCCGCTCTGGGGGAACTCTGTCTGCGGAACTTCTCATCCATTTGCAAGAGGAAAAAGACACTCCAGGTTAGCGTGGAAACATCTAGAGGCGCCGCATACCGCGCTTACCCACCGCATTTGTTCTTCATAACCGGCATCCACGCTGAAAACGTTGCGGCACCTAAAAGACACAGAAAAAGAACTCAGTTCAATGCAAATACAAAAGGGGTGCATTGCGCATCACGCTCTCACTCACCTTCAGCGCTACTCATCTCAGCAGCACGCCGCCATCCCCGGACGCCGGCCATCATCTAAGGAAGGAAAGGAACGAAGTTAGAGAACTGTTCAAAAGACTCATTATACTTACCTGTCGGACTCTTTCCAGTGAAGTAACTAGGCAGCAACGAGCCTGCATCAATCAACGCACCTCTGCGCTGAAGGCGGGACGGAGAGCACACTATACAAGAAAACAATGTGAGCTGTGGATCAAAGGGAAGGGTTGGACCCCGAGAAGAAGGGGTTCAAGCACACAGAGACAATAGGGAGTTAAACTCTACCAATCCTGTGTTTCAGGCCCAGTATCCAGTCGAATAGCCTCCAGGGAAGGGTTTGAGGTCGTAAGAGGTCAGAACATGCTAAGAGACATCCCTCGTGGATACCTGGTGAGCATTACAGAAATCCCTAGCTGGCCATGATCAGTGGGTGGTTCCTACCTCATTCCGAAGCCTGATGTTAAGTCACGCCCATTATGCTGCCACAGCCGGTCATAGGTGGTTTCATACAACACATGAAATCTTAAGAGAGGTTGCATACTGGCCACACATGGGGCAGGACCTCGACCAATACTTGAAGGGTGTCTTGTGTGTGCACAATTTCAGCCAACATCCCTCACACACTGTGCGCCTCTCCAAAAGAGGGGGATGACACTGCCATGGTCAGATTTGCAAGTCGACTTTATCGGGCCCGTGATTCACTCCTCTAGGGTAAACAAGTACATGTTGACTGTGACGTGATTGTTTACTAAATGGGTGGAATGTCTCCCGGCCCCAAACTGCAGGGCAGAAACAGCAGCTGCCCTGATGATCAACCATATCTTTTCACATTTTGGACTACCCCAAAGGATTGAGTCAGACAGAGGTAGCCATTTCACCAGCAAAGTCATGACAAAGATGTGGGAGATACTTGGGGTCAAAAGGAAGCTACACATTGCTTACCGGCCTACCTGTAGTGGTGCAGTCGAGAGATACAACAGAACAATTGTGAGCATATTAAAAAAGTTTGTGGCAGATTCTGGGCCAAGTTGGGATATTCAATTACCTCTTTTCCTAATGGCCATCAGATCTACCCCTTCATCTGCAACTAAAATGTCACCGCTTGAGCTGATGACTGGACGCAGGATGGTGCTTCCCCAGTATCTGCTCTACAGGACCCAAGAGCAGACATTGATCAATGCCTCCACAACTCATGAGTATTTTGAAAATCTAAGAAAACAACCTTCAACATGCTTTTGCCTATGCTCAGCGAAATCTAGAAAGATCAGCCGACAGCATGAAGACCCACTATGAATTGAAGACTACCAGAAAGGAATACAATGTAGGAGACCGGGTCTACTTATACAATTTCCAAAGGAACAAGGCCAAACAGTGAAAAATGTTGCCTACCTGGAGGGGTCCTTTTGAAATTGTAGACAAAATCTCACCAGTCGCCTACAAAATCAGAATCCCCAAAGGCAGTTTGGCGGAAGGGGAAGACAAGTGGGTCCATATTAATCAACTAAAGTGCTGCCATCCTAGGCACACTCTGCAGAAACTGGAGGAGTCTTCTGGAACCCCATAGGGGGTCACTCCAGATCCATAAAATTCCAATTCTAAAATATTCCATATATAGTCTATAAAATACAATAATACAAATGTGTCCTGTTTTATCAAATGTATGTGTCTGCCCCACTACATTAATAGTGGTGGGGAAATATCTACGAATATGTTTTTGCTTTGTCATACTAGGATTGATAAAACATGGAGACGGAAACCAAGGAAGACTACCCGGGGACCGGGAGCAAAGATCCGAGGGGCCCGGAGTATCGCTCAATACTCACATCAGGACTGGCGAGGAGAACCGATCGATCCACCTTTGACGGAGGAAAAGACGATGAACTTTGCCATTTGTGGAATCAGAAGAGATGAAACTGACATCCCAGTCTTGCGAATTCCAATTGATGGAAGATCAACGCCAAATCGCAAGGGGGGGGCTTGTGGGATGTTTCCCTCCACTAGTCCAGGCCCTGCAACATTACTGTGCATTGCTTGCATCAGGAACATCAGAATGCCCGCCGGAAAGCATACTGCTCGCTGAAAATCACGCAATAGTGTGCAGTCAAAATCTGAAAAATAGGCCGCCATCCACTTTTGCCTATGTCAGTGGTAACACAGGAGACCACTGCCAAAACCCATCATTTGGTTACCCACAGAGCAAAATGACTGCAAAAGAAACACAGAGCTGTTTGGAAATCTGTTTTTTCTTGGTTGTCAAATGTGCAAAAATCATGGCTCACAAACCACCCAAAAGATCCAACCTCCTGTTGGGTGTTGAACATCATTCTACATCAAGAATCCACATAAATATAATGTCAGCAGAAGTATATGTTATCTGAACAAAGTCCACTTTTGAAGATGGTTGCTGGAGAGAAATCTGTCAAAAATAGGTGCAATACCGTTATCGCCTCTGTCAGACGCTTGCGATTTCTAAATCTGACAGGAGAAACTTGTGTCTCAAAAAGCTAAATATGCCAAAGAAGGGATTTCCATCAAATGCAATATAGGGTGCCACACATTGATTTTCATGTTAAAAAAGACTGGAATTGAGGATATGTTTGCTTATTTTACATTTGTAACTGTAATTTTGCACAAGGGACAATGTTAAAATGGACTATAAGGTAACCTGATTCAGCTAAACTTAAAAGAGGTTTCCCACACTGAGCTTCAAACACATTCCACACCTCCTCCCTAAACAAAGGAATCTTTTCTCCTGTGCTCTGCTGAGTATCTGACAGGCAAGTGTGAAAGGAAATGGGAGGGGCACTCTGGCATGTTGCTCTGAGTGTAGACAAAGGAGTCCTTGAGCTGAATGAAAATGCTAATTCAGGTGTGACTGACATCAACTGCCCTGGCAGGAAGACAAGCCATGTGACTCTCTGACTCAGCCAAGCTTTGGAGGTGGGCCAGACTGAAAATGTGGATTTGAGATTGGACTAAATATATGTTTAAGGAAAAGACTTATAAAATATTGTACCGAACTGACAAAAATATGAAACTTAGAGATTATTAAAATGAAAAATTCTCGTCAGCCTTGTTGCCAAAAAGGTGAGACCCGTCAAAGGCCATGTTCAAACTAATCTGGAATCTGTGCGACATTAGGAGACTGAACCAGGACATTTTTAATATTGTAGCTATTGTGATTATGCTAGGAACATAAAAAACTACAGGAATATGCCCAGGGGGTATGTGCATGTATGTGTAAAAAAATTGCACAGATCCGAAAATGTGTAACCAACCAAAAGCGCGAGAAATTGTCATTTATGAACCAGAACTCTTAGGAAGATAAGATTTTGACAGAAACGTACCTTAGGCAAAAAAAAATAGATTTCCTAAATAAAAGCAAAGGGGGGGGATTTCTCCTGGACCCTAAACACAGTGTCACTCTGAACTCGATGACACATCATGACACACTGTTCCTTTCTCCAATCAGGAGAAAGGGAATTCTCTGACCTATCAGATCCTTAGAGGGTTGAGTATAGACAATCAGCCTCCCCACCCACTTTGGAAAATGGATAAATAGGGACTGTTGAGGACCCAGAGAAACACACTCTTTCACTCATCAACTGATCCACTGGTGAAGCACCCTGCAGCAAGATCCAGACTCCAGAACCTAGACTCAGACTCTAGAACCTAGATCCAGACTCCAGAACTCTGAAGCAGAGGCCTAACCCAAAGAGCTGAACCCTTTTCAGCAGGCCTTTAAAAATCTTGCAAACCTGATTTAACCCCTAACTTCCACAGGGCCTAACCTAATCCATTCAACAGCCTGGCTGAGCTGTTTGCTGCTTCTGGCCAACAACCTTTGCTAGAACCCAAGATCCAGATCAGTCCAGCAGAGCTGTAACCCAGAACCCATCAGATCCAGTCCAAGAGGCTGCACAGAGACCAGAGTGCTGAGAGCAGAACCAAGCACCTGAGACATGTCCGGTGGCGAGCGGAGTCCAAGCCAAACCTTTTACCAGATCTTTGACGGGTCCATTCCATTCCAAAGCCATAGAAGTGAGTATTTAGCATAGAACTGTCCATAGTCATTTCTTAGTTTAAAGTAATCCATCCAACCCATTCCAACATATCCAGACTACATTGTAGAATCTCTTTTGTCCATTCTGAATCCTTTCTCATCCATCTAATCCTATGATAATTGTTAGTGTAAGCCAACCTGTTTGCAATTCAAAGCGCAATTTCATTTAAAATCTTGACTCCTTTTGAGAAAAATCGACCTTCACTAAAACCTCTGTAACTTTGGAACCGTTTAATTTAAATGTAATTTTGAAGCTAACATCCTCAGCTTTCAAATGAACCCAAAACGACATTCCAATTCTTTATAGTTTTTCCGTAATCGCGTTTCCCGGAACGCGGAAAAGTTGCCACGAATTTAAATTTGGCTCAATTTCACCACCTGTAAAAACAGCTATTTCTTGTTTTCAACTTCTGAATTTCGTTTTCCATCTGCTAGCCATTCAACAATCATTGCTAGTATCTACCGGAACCAATCCAAAGCCACTCTCACTAGTTCTGAATCCCATTAATTAAAAGAACTTTTGACATAAAAATATAAAAATAAGGGTTTCCATTGGGCATCCCATATTAGGCATTGACTTAGTTGGAGTGCTGGATTGAAAACACTTACACTCCCCACCCCATGAGTGAGGCGTCCGTCACTACTGTAATCTCTGGCCATGGTTGGCAAAAATGTTCTCCTTTTAGAATGTTCTCTGTGCAAGTCCACCACAGAAGATCCGCCGAACCTTGTTCGCAATCTGAAGGAGATCCGTCATTTGACCTGAGAACTGGGACCATTGAGTCTTTAGAGCCCATTGAAGGGATCTCATCCTCAGCTGTGCTTCTGACAATAGGAAAATGCAGGATGCCATGAGGCCAAGCAACCTTAAGAAGTCGTAGGCCTGGAGATTTTGGGCATTTTGGAATTTGGAAACCATCTGAAGAATGTCTTGAGCCTTTCGACTTGAAAGGCAAGCTCTTTCCCAAGGATGTGTCTAATACAGCCCATATGTACTGGAGCTGTTGAGAAGGTGTCATTTGTGACTTCTTGAAATTGAGGGAGAAGCCCAGTCTGTGGAGGAAGTGGCAGGTGACTTTCAGATGATCCAGGGCTTGTTCGGCAGAACGTGCCCTGATCAACCAATCATCCAGGTAGGGGTACATGTGAAAAACCCCTCTCCTGATGTGCGCTGCCACCACTACCATTAACTTGGTGAAGACCCTCGGGGCGGAGGTCAACCCGAATGGCACGACTCAAAATTGATAGTGTGAAACACCAACTACGAACCTCAGGTATTTTCTGCGCTTGAGATGGATTGGCACATGAAAATAGGCATCCTGCAGGTCCAATGACACCAACCAATCCTGAAGTTGAATGAAATGAAGGATCTGAGAAAGCATGACCATCTTGAACTTGTCCTTCCTGATGAGCTTGTTCAAGCTTCTTAAGTCCAAGATGGGTCTCAGTCCTCCGTCCTTTTTGGGAATCAAACAATATGGGGATTACCATCCCTTGTTCCTTTCCGCTACAGGTACTGGTTCTATAGCACCTTTCTCCACCAGGGTTAAGACTTCCTGCTGTAGAAGCGGGTCTAGAAACTTCAAAGAGTGTCTCCCTGGTGAATTGCTTTGAGGTTGCGTTAGAAAAGGAAGGCAGTAACCTTGGGCTATCATTTCTAGAGCCCAAACATCTGAAGTAATGACTCGCCATTCTTGCAGATGCTGTGACAGCCTGCCTCCCACAGGTGTCTTGTGATGCAAGTCCTCAAAGTGGTTTTGTGGCAGGTTGCTGCGGCCGCTGATGGTAAAGAGGCTGCAGCTGGGTCTTTTTTTGCACGTTTTCCTCGTCCACCATGAGTGGCTTTTTTCTGGCCTCTTTGACTGGCCATTCCTCTCGCCTTTCCATATGCGGAGTAATAACCATAGGATCGTCCCCTCCAAGATTGTCCTGATGCACGAAAAGGCTGAGGTTGCCTAATAGCAGCTCCTAAAGATTTGGCAGCCGCTTTTGAGGTCTGCAACCTCTCAAGGCTCTCGTCAGCCTTGTTGCCAAAAAGGTGAGACCCTTCAAAGGGCATGTTCAAAAGACGGTTTTGCACGTCTGGTGCGAAACCCGACTTTCGCAACCACGCAAATCTGCGCATTACCGTGCTAGTGGCCATGGACCTGCTCACACTATCTGCAGTGTCCAATCCAGACTGAAGGGATTCCTGCATGGCCTCCTTTCCATCTCTAGCAATGGCTAGAAATCCTTCCCTTTCTTACCATTCTGGTATGTGCTCCGTCGCCATTGCAATGCACTCCCACAGAGTGTACGAAAATGTTGCCAGGGCACATGTGGAGTTGGCTGATTTTAATGCCATACTCCCAGCTGAAAATACCTTGCGCGCCCAACCATCCACACGATTGTCGTCCCTATCCGGAGGGATGGTAGGGTACACCACCTTATTTGAACCTGTGGCTGCCTGGACCACCAGACTCTCAGGAGTAGGGTGTTTGGACAGATAGCTGGGGTCGCTACTGGAAGGGCGGTATTTTGAAGTGAGGGATTTATTCACCTGAGGAATAGAGTCCAGGGTCTCCCAATTTTTGGCCACCCTATTTTGTAAGGCTACATGGAAGGGTAAAATCGGATCTTCGGTGGGACCATGATCCAATATATCGGTGAGATCATCCTGAATGAACTGAGTTGGTGGTCTAGCCCATCCTAAATAATCAACCACCTTTGTCATTAGCTGCCTGTATGAGGGACTGGCATGTTCCCCTGGTTCTGGTCTGCCAAAATCTGTTTGAGGTGAAGTGTCAATTCCACTTGCATTATGCAAGGTTTCCACCAGATCTCTCATTCTGCTTTCCTCAGAAATCAGGCATTCTGGGACATTCCGGGTGCCATATTCCAGGCCAAAAGAAACATCCTCCTCCTCAGACCTCTCTTGTTCTTAAAAAATTGAAGTTAAGGATTTAAAATATTCTTTCCTTGGAAGAGGTTTAAAATTCTTTTCTGGGAAAGGTGTAGCAGTAGAGACTGAAGGCTTTACAGCCTTTGCAGCTTTTTCTTTTGCTATATTTTGACAGCTTCTGGCTGAATTGGAGCCTTTGAAACATTCGGCGCCGAGGGCTTCGGGGCCGACGTCGACAAGGGCGTCGATGGCGTCCTTTGAAGGCTCACCCTTCAAGGTGTGTCAGGTTCCGGACGGCGTCGGTGACCTCAAACGGTCGACTCGACTAGAGCAATCTTTTTCGCTCTGTGTCCTGGAGGGTTCCTGATCTTTTCTCCTTCGATCACCTGGGCTCGAGGGCGCGCGAGTGTCGGAACGGCAATGCTCCCGGCTGGCTTCCGAGGAAGGCGTGGACCGCGGCTTAGCCTTTTCAAAAACCTCCATCATTTTAATTCTAAATGCTTCCCATTCTTCGGAGGAAGAATGTTTTGTGGGGCATTTCATTCTTTTGGGGGATACGTCCGAGGACGAGGTGGAAGGGGACCGGTGGTGTCTTTTTTTGGACTTTTTCATCAAAGACGAAGAGTGGTGTGAACCACTTCGGGACCTAGACCGATGCTTTTGCCTTTCGCGTCGAGGAGATTTCTCCTCACGGGACCTCGACTCGACACTAGAGGCTTTGCGGTCGGGTTTTCGACCTACCTGCAGTTTTCCCTTCCTCTCTCGCAAGACCTTCCTCGTCATTGCCTGACACTCCGTACAGGCCTCCATGTCGTGGCCTTCACTGAGGCACCACAGACATTCTCGGTGCGGATCCGTGATGGACATTTTGGAACCGCAGGATTTACACTTTTTGAACCCCGAATGCAGGGTAGTCGGGGTCGACGACGAGGACATTCTCGAATATCGCTTCACAATAACTGCGTCACAGAACTACTCGAGGCGTGCCGAGTCTCCGAAGCAACACGTACTATGGAAAAACGGAACTGAGGCCAACGGGCGCTGCGTGTACTACTTGTATACCCGATCACATCACCTTCGACGGAGGCCTTCGTGGGTCTTCGACTCGACGACATTGACACACGTCAAATGACAAGTCATGTCATTTGTTTATCTCTTCATAGACTATGATGTATGAGAAGCATATGTACCAGGTGAGGTCTCAGATCTTTCATCCTTATTTGAATTCATTTTGAAAAGATACAAGGTTACCTCCAACCATGTAGTAGATCTAAAGTTAATTACTTTGTAGAAGCGAAGCACAATTTAGAGAGTACATGTATTTTCATGGATGCTCATATTTTAAAAAACCCACACTATTTATTTTCAGGCATCTAATTGGCACTACAGAAAGGATTGCCTTTACAAGACAGCATCGGCATTATGAACATCTTACCATTTTCAAAGTAAGATACACAGAGAGCTTATATGATAATATGTATATTATAAATGTAAAACTAAGCAATTTCAAAAAGGATTGATGGATTAATATAATTAATTTGTTTTATAGCCTTTGAAAAAGCAAGCGTAGCAGAAGAACAAGATTCAAAAAGTGTGAAACATGTGTTAGTTATTGGACTTTAAAATACGTGCAGTGGACGTTTATCATATGCTGAAATTGAATCAGACTTTAAAATACGTGGACTTTAAAATACGTGCAGTGGACGTTTATCGTAAGCTGAAATTGAATCAGACTTTAAAATACGTGGACTTTAAAATACGTGCAGTGGATTCAAGATGGCCGCCGGCGCAGGGAGACGCGAGTGAAACTCGCTCCGGCCGGGCCTTTAATTAGCACCTTCTAAGCGTCGACCCTGAGGGTACCAACCCCACCACCCAGCAGCCTTACCCGCCCAGATACGGAGAGCAAACACGGATCCAGAAATCCCGACCGAAAGACGGGAAACGGCGGAGGGCGAGCGAATCGCCCCTCCCCCACCGCGGCACAGCAACTACAGCGCGGCCCAGAAAACAGAGGACAACAGCGACAGGGAAGCCCGGGACGGAAGCGGACCATCTCCGCAAGCGCCCAGGACACAGTGGGGCCGGCACAGAAACCAGAAGCCCCCCCCCCCACCCGCCATCCCCCACGGAGGTACCGTGGTCGGAGTAGGAGCAGGCGAGAACCCAAAGAGGCAGGACCAGGGAAGATCAGAGGACGTCCGCGGCCACCACGGAAGGCGCAGAGGAAGCGGCGGAGTGGCAGCACCGGCAAGACCCGGAAACACAGTCAGCCAGGTGAGAGGCCCCCCCGGCCCCCCCCCTCTAGCTCCCCCATAGAAAGAAACGGGCACCCAGAAAGAGGGTATCCCCTATAAACCCCCCCGCAACAATAAAAGGAGACCGGCACATCCAACCCCACATCACGCAACAACGAATTAAGAGGAAGGGGCAGGGGGCACGGTGAGGGGGGACAGACCAAACTATCCTCACTACCCCACACAGGGGAACCTCAACAAGGGCGAATCCCTGGCACACCATAAGTGACTGGAACGCCGGCGGCACAGCGGAGGCATTCTGACCTCAAACCCCATGTCCAAAGGGAAAAGTAAAGGGGTGGGAACCCAACAGAACCCAATCCCCTCCAAGCAAGACTCGAATCTCCTACAACTCTGGGCAACGGACTCCACGGTGACAACCAGAAGTCGATCACAGGAAGACCCAATAATGCCCACAAACGATTCCACCCAATCCACCGACGCCAATCAACCACCATCGAAAGCAGATATGCACGCCTGGTTCACGGAGCTACAGGACAAATTTATGTCGACAGTCCATGACCAATTCGCCTCACTAAAGAATGAGTTTAAACAAGCAGTCCAGGACTGTAAACTCGATATTGCCAACCTCGAAGAAAGGACAGACACACTAGAGAAAATAGTGCAGAATGTAGAAGACGAGGCAAGGCAGAGCAACGAAACACAAGAACATCTAGTCCGAGTAACACATAACCTGGAACTGCAGTGTGAGGACCTGGAAAACAGGTCCCGTAGATCGAACATTCGCATAAAAAACATGCCCGAATCCGTCATGGACAAAGACCTGAAGAAAGCAATGCAGGAAGTATTCAGGGACATCATCGAAGCACAAGACCAGGACGACATAGGGATAGATCGCATCCACAGAGTGGGCCCTAGACGTACAGGGGCACCAGGGGAGAGACCTAGAGATGTGCTGGCTGCTATCTCATCGTATCCTCAAAAGGAACTCATCCTAAGGAGAGCCAGGCAAATGGACCAGATCAGAATGAATGGAGTGGACATTCAGCTATATCAAGACCTGTCACCCACCACACTCCTAAAGAGAAGAGAAATGGCCCCACTGATAAAAGAATTGATCACGAGAGAGATAAAGTATAAATGGACATTCCCATCCGGTCTGCTGTTTGACTTTAAGGGGAAACAATGGAGAGTTACCACCTGGGGAGAAGGTCTACAAATAATGGACATCCCAACAGAGGAGGCCCCCAGCAAACGCGAGCAGGCGAAAGGGGACCAGCAAAGGAGACCGAAAGGCTGGGATACGGTCTGACAAAAAAAGAGAAAGGGCGGAAGGGGTTTCAATCCGCCGGCCACAGCGGAATGAAGGTAGAATCACGGGGGGAGTAGGAAAAGGACTAATTTACACCCAAGGAACACGGAGGGATACCCAATGAAGGGCAACGACACCAGTGGGCAGTACAGGCCCGGTGGGAAATCAGAACGACTTGCAGTAAAGTCAAATCAAAATGCGGGGTTTAGGATCCCCCGCAAATTCAGTCTCGAGCCTACAGAGGGCAGGGAGCGATAGGCGGAACGCCAGAGCTACCTTAGGTACCCGGGCCCTCCTCGGGAGCAAATGTTGTTACAAGGGTAACAGTTGGGGCACAGTTGGGGAGTTTTGGGGGGATGGGAGGGTAGGTTTACCAGGAAGAGAGCGAGGTCCACCATCCAGGGCGCAGCAGAAGTCCAAGAAGGGCAACCCGACATGGGGAAGATAAGATTGCTCACCCTAAATGTCAGGGGCCTAAACTCCCCGGTGAAGAGGAAGAAAGTCGAACATATGCTCAGGAGGGACAGGGCTGAAGTGCTTCTCCTACAGGAAACGCACATTAGAGCAATGGACAAGGGGAAGGTACGCCTTAGAGGATACGATATTCTGACACAGTCAAACGCACCAGGGAAAAGAGCAGGGGTAATGATAGCAGTGAAGGGGGGACAGAAGGTAACAGTGATAGACAAACGGACTGACAAGGAAGGGAGATATGCGTTTGCCAATATTAAACTACACAACACAGTGCTCACCCTAGCGTCCATCTATGCCCCAAACACGGGCCAAGATAGCTTCCTGCGGGATACCATGGGGATACTAGAGGGGTTCGCCAAAGGGGAAATCATTATAGGGGGAGATTTTAATGTGGCATGGCACCCCCAGTTAGACAGGAGCGCAGGAAGACACAACAACCAAGGTGCTCCATCCGAACATCTTAAAAAAGCGATGGAAAACATGGCACTCTGCGATACATGGAGGGAACTTAAGGGCCAACAAAAGGGGTACACTTATTACTCGCACGTACATAATTCAATGTCTAGAATTGACTATTTCTGGGTCTCGGCAGGGCTTCTGGGCAAAGTTCAGGGGGTGGAACTGGGCACCATAGCACTGTCCGACCATGCCCCACTCTGGCTAGACCTAGCGACCCCAAGGAATGAGGGAGGCCTATGGCGCTGGAAACTCCCGCAGGAGCTACTCACGGACCCGGTAATGGCCGAGGCCATTAAAGACAAAATCACAGAATTCTTCGAACATAATGACACGGGGGAAGTCCCCCTAGGCACCGTCTGGGAGGCCTTCAAGGTGGTAATCAGGGGACACTTGATAGCACTGAAGACCTCAAGAGACAAACAAAGGCATGGGTGGGAACGAGAACTGGAGAAGAAACTAAATGAGATCAGAGAGGAACTTCTGACCCACCCCACCAGAAACTTAAAGAGGACGTTAAAACATACGCAGGGCCAACTGGAACTCCTCCGCAACAAAAAGGCAGAGAGATCCCTCCTATACCTGAAGCAAAGATACTACATTAAAGCCAACAAAGCGGATCGTCTTCTGGCAAGACAACTCGCCGCAAAGCAAAAATCCATGACCATCCTCAACATCAGAAACGCACAAGGGGACACACTGACGCGTACCAAAGACATAGGGGAGACATTTAGGGCATTCTATCAAGAACTATATGCCACGAATCACCCGGACGAGGAACTCCAGAACGACTTCTTGAAGTCACTCCCCATCCCAAAAATAACAGAAGAGGCCAAAATGGCACTGGACACCCAGATAACCGAAGGTGAAGTGAAAAAGGTGATAAAAGATCTCCCACTCAACAAAGCACCCGGCCCAGACGGGTTCACGGCCCACTTCTATAAAAAATATGCAGATATCCTATCCCCAATTCTAACAAGACTCCTAAACTCCTTCAAAGACAACGGAAATGTAACCCCATCCATGAATGAGGCGAAGGTCCTGGTTTTCCATAAACAAGGGAAGGACCCCTCCCTCCCAGCCTTGTACAGACCCATTGCATTGATAAACCTTGATGCTAAGATATATACGAAAATTCTTGCTGCCAGGCTTTCCCCACTGCTACCCTCTCTAATAAATCCGGATCAATCGGGCTTCATCCCGGGAAGGCAAACCCATGACAATCTCAGGAGATTAATACACCTAATTGAGAAAATAAACATTACACACACCCCAGCAATCCTACTATCACTCGACGCCGAGAAGGCATTTGACAGGGTGGAATGGACCATACTCTTTAAAACCCTGGAACACATGGGATTTGGGAACCACTTTATTAACATGGTTAAAGCCAACTACACATCCCCATCAATAAGAATCGCGGTCAACGGAGAAGTCACGGAAAAGATATCGATCACAAGGGGGACAAAGCAGGGCTGCCCACTTTCCCCCCTCCTATACGCGATATTTCTGGAACCACTACTAATCAAGATAAGGGAAACTACACAAATCAAGGGGATTGAGATGGCGGGCAGTCAACACAAGGTGATAGCCTACGCAGATGACATGCTACTCGCGCTAGAAGACCCAACGAATACACTCCCTAATGCAATGCGGGTCTTGGAGTCATTCGGGGATATCTCAGGCCTGAAAATCAACAAGAAAAAATCAGAGATCCTACATCTAGCAGGGAATAGAGAACTACTGGATAAAGAGGCGGGAGCATCAAACCTGATTATAGCAGAAGAAGGCATTAAATATCTGGGCGTAACCTTGACGCATAAAGTTGAAGCACTTTACAAAAGTAATTACCCCCCTCTGCTATCCAAAATCAAAAAAGACCTGGAACGCTGGAGCCCCCTAAACATCTCATGGTGGGGGAGAATTCAATTGGTGAAAATGAATACACTACCCAAACTGTTATATCACTTCCATGCCCTCCCGATCACAATCCCTAACGCGTTCTTTAGGGACCTGGCAAAATCAATCTCAAGATTCATTTGGAATGGGAAACCTCCTAGAGTGGCCAGAACAGTCCTCACGTCCCACGTCAGGGAAGGGGGAATCGCACTCCCACACTTCAAAAACTATTATCACGCAGCACAACTCTGGGTCCTGAAAGAGTGGCTGGGGGACAACCAAAGAACATTCTGGGTGACTCAAGACAGGGCAGTGGCACGAACCCCTCTAGAAGACCTCCTGTGGAAACTCAAGCAACACAGACACCCAAACCTGCGAATCAGCGAAATCATGATAGCCACGTTGAAAGCTTGGGACGAGCAAACGCGGAAAGGGAATTTAACTACAGCTACCGCCCCATTTACACCAATATGCAGGAACCCCCAGTTCCCGCCGGGACAAGAACAAGGGGCCTTCGATAAATGGGAAGACGCAGGATGCAGGAAAATAGGGGAAATGTTCCAGGACAGTGAAATTAGATCATTTGCAGAATGCAAGACCATGTGGAACTTAACGAACTCTGACAGATACAAATATGAACAGCTCAGGCACTGGCTAGCAACACCCGAGATGGCCCAGGCGGCAACCAGGGAATTGACCATATTCGAAAAATATCTCCTCACCAACCCAGGGGACAAGAAACTAGTCTCCACACTCTACAACTTTATAAACAAACAAGCAGAGGACGTAACTTGGGCATACATGAAAAGATGGGAACACACACTGGGGGAAGTAATTACGAAGCAGCAATGGCAAACACTCTGGGCTGACGTCCCCAAAGCTACAAGAGCAATCCAGACTAGGGAAATGTGGATAAAAATATTCACACAGTGGCACTATACCCCAGAGAGACTAAATGGCATGTATCCAGGAACGTCAAACCTATGCTGGAGAGGCTGCAGAGAAATAGGCACGTGGAGACACATTTGGTGGGAATGTCAAAAGGTCAAAGGCTTTTGGACAGAATTGATATCAGAAATGATAAAGATATTCCCAGACGCGGACCTAGCAGGAGAGAGGGTTTGGCTGTGCGGACTGAGAGACCAACAAACCCAAAAATATACCAAGGCACAACGAAGAAGTTTCATGGGCCTGGTTATCGCAGCATGGGCTACAATCGCGCAGAACTGGAAGAAGCAAGACCCACCATTGATCTTCACTTGGCTACAAAAAGTCTGGTCGCAAATAACCATGGAAAGAATCACCCATAACCTGCAGGGTACTCGGGACTCCTTCACGAAGGAATGGGGGGGGGGGGTAATAGACTATCTACAGTCGGACTATATGATGCAGTGGTGCCCACACACCATAAGAATAACGGACATCTTCACATCATAGAAGCTGGATGACAAGGAACTCAGCTAACTCTTCCTGAAGGGGGTGGGCATGGGAGGGGGGTGGAGGGACGTTTGGGGGGATTGTTGACACCTTGTGTTTAAATGAAAAACTAATAAAAAAACAACTTTTCAAAAAAAAAAAAAAAATACGTGCAGTGGACGTTTATCATAAGCTGAAATTGAATCAGACTTTAAAATACGTGGACTTTAAAATACGTGCAGTGGACGTTTGAATCAGTTGGAACCAGACATGATTAACTAAAGAGGTTACAAGGAATGTCCCATACAAAAGAAAAGATAACAAATCCAACAAAACAGTCTGGATGGTCCTAGCGAGCTGAATGTCTTTCCCGCTGGGTTCAGGAGTCAGGGGCCTCGTCAGTTCTGACATCAAAGTCCCAGTCTTTACAGTACTCAGGATGTTCTACCAGCTCCCTCTGTTTTGGTGTTGTGATTTTTGAACCCTATTCTTACCAGGTTTCTTGAGGTTCAGTGAGGTTGCCCAACCTCTCTCTCTGCGCTAGCATTGTGCATTTGTGGGGTTGCTGAGCCCTCTTCTTCAGTTGACTCTGGGTGAAATTTCTCCAGAGCCCTTTATTCCTGAACTACTGCAGTTCCCAAAGTACCTTGGTACCCATTGATTGGAGGCGGCAGGGAGAGCTAAAGGGGATCCCTTGAGCTGGGTAGCCAAATCTTAGAGACCTTACCCTCCTCCTCCATGTATTGATCATACTTCTTGACCCAGTATCCTATCGCCTCCCACCATCTGGGCCTGCCTGTGGTCGACATTCCCCCTAGAATCTGCCTATTCTGGCTGGATAGGCCCTGATCCTCATCACAGACTTTCTGGCTTCTAGGTCTCCTTTGCCTCCCCCTTAACTCCTTCATACCACTCTTTCTTGATGTTACTACTCATTATTTTTCACTCCCGAACTATGGCGATCTGTGTTCTTCATTACCTGGGACTTGTGCCACGTCCGCCTGATTTTCGCTTTTCCAAGCCTTAGCTTCTGATATTAACACCTGCTGGAATGCTAGAGCTCTCTTATGCAAGCTCTCCTCTGATGTTACTGCTTCCTACATCCTCTCTTGCCACTCATGGTATTCCCTGCTTCTTCCACTCCATTTCAGTTGTTATCAGCGTTGTCCAACCCATTCTAATTGTAACCTTCTCCCTCCTTATGTTGGTATCACCTCCTTTCCAATCTAATCCATGTTATACCTCCTCCTTCTTTTCCTCTTCCAACTCCTTCCAATACACCACTGACCTTATCTCCTACCTCCTTTCTACTTCTGTTGTTTCTAGTTCCATTATCTTACCTCATCCTCATTTTCCACCCCTTTAGCTCTCACCACCTCCTGCTGTTCTCTGCTTCTGCGACCGCTCCACTCTCCTTTGCTTTTGCTGTCTCCTCGTCTTCCTCTTTCTCTCAGTCACCAGCTTTCACATAATATGAGCCTCCTGCAAAACACTTCAGTGGGCTGGTCAGCCCAGGTTGTATGTACAAGACTTTGGCCAAGGATCTTCAGCTTTTGGTCCCCAAGTGTTGAAGGTCTGTAATTGGCTGTGGTTCCCAGTTTCCTGTGAGAATGAGGCTGAGGAGCTACTCTGATTTTGTTTAACCCCAGTGGCCATTTTGGCCTTCAGATGCATGTCTGTTGAACCAATGAGAGCTGTCTGTGTCTTAGAAAAGCCTGTTGTGTTTTTTTTTTAAAACTTTATTTATTCAGCTTGACAACACACAGATAAACACAGTTAGTAAAAGCACACCATGAAATCAGTTTGCGATCAACAATACAGAGGCATCACTGTACAATGCATCATAAACCAAACAGAGCACAAGAACAAATAAAAAGGGAAGAGTTGCAACCAGAGTGAGGAGGGTATATACCCCATAGAGGGTCACTGAGGGGAGTGGGGTGGAGAAGAGGCTTCCGAGTCTGAGGCCAGGGCAGACATGTAATCACAAAATCTGCGCCATATGTCCCTTGGTCTTGAATGTGGGTGTTGTGTTGCCCCCCAGGCCTTCTCAGTGTCATCTGCCCAGGTGACTGCCCGGAGCCACTGCGCATATGTGGGCGCATTGGGGCGAAGCCAGCACAGTACTGTACAGCGGACTGCCAACATCATACAAAGACCTGCCAATTTCCTAGAATCACGTTTCAAACCGGGAAGGTCATGAAAAAGGCAGCGCATTGGAGAGGGGTCTATGGAGCAGTCTAAAATGTCTGATATAGTGGAGCATATGTCCTGCCAGTATTGTGTTAGGTGCGGGCAGTGCCAAATCATATCTATGTAATTAGCCTGGTCAGCGCCGCATCTGGGACAGTTAGGAGAGGTCTCATGAAACATACAATGTAGTCTAGTCGGTGTGTGGTGATACCTGTGTAGCACCTTGAATTGCAGTAGTTTGAACCTGGAGTTGTACGATACTTCTTGGGTTCACGCGCACAAACGGGCCCAGCGCTCGTCATCAATCTCAACTCCAAGATCTTCCTCCCATTTCATTCTAAGTTTAACAAATGAGGGGGCGGCCCTGATCTGTAGTAGATTATAGAGTCTAGATACTTTCCCTCTGAAGGAATTGGACGTACAGAGTTCAGCTATTAAGGGATCATCTGGTGGAACTGTAGGAAATTCGGGGAATTTAGCTTTTAGGACCTTCCGAAGTGAGGAGTACTGTAGCCATGCTGATGGTCTACGCTTGAGGGCAAGGGGGAGATCCAACCACTCCAGGAAATTGCCCCGCACAAAGACATCCCGAAGAGTCAACAAACCTGCCACCGTCCAACGGACAACAATGGATTGAGGAATGTGAGGGACATCAGGGAGGAAATTCCAAAGTGGGAGGTCACCATGAAACGGATTAGGGGTTGCAACATTGTCCACATTTTGGTAAGAGCAAGTGACGTACTTATCACAGGGTCTGAGGAATCGGGGTCTGGTGGGGCTGGCTTGAGAATGAGGGAACCAATCGTACGCTCTCTAACCTTCAGTTTTTCAAGACGGACATGAGGAGGGGGATTTGTTGTGCTAAACCAGTAGGAGGCAAATTGGGACTGAGCAACTACCCAGTATCTGAAAAAGTCAGGAGCACCGAACCCGCCCAGTTCCTTGGGAGCAGTGAGCGTATTCAGTTTGAGTCAGACCGCTCCTGAGTGCCAAAGAAAGGTGTTAGTAATGCTGCGCAGTGTCTTAAAGAATCCATCGCCCGGCCATAGTGGAATGTTTGTGAAGCGGTATAGGAGTTGGGGCAGCACGACCATTTTTAGTATTCCTATTCTACCAGCTAGGGAGATAGGGAGTCGGGCCCAACTTGCGGTTTTGGTGGTCAAAACAGCTAGGTAATTCTGATAGTTATCGGCGCGCAGTTTCTCAGCATGACGGGAGACCGATACTCCCAGGTAGGTGAAGGTGGATTGGGACCAAGCAAGGCCCAACAGGTCAGAGGGTGGTTGTGTGTTGTCTGTGAGTGGGAATATGGACGATTTAGAGCAGTTAACTTTAAGACCAGATATATGCCCAAAACGGGTAACGTCATTGAGAATTGGAGCGAGGTTTGTTTCGGGAGAGTGGATGTAGAGCAAGGCATCGTCTGCGTACAGGGAGACAATGGGCCTCATTACACGGAAGGCGGTAAGGGTTTACCGGTACCGGTAAGGGCACCGGTACCGGTAAACCCTTACCGCCTTACTACGAGGTCCCTTTGCGGGTCCTCCCTTAATGCCTGGTTTTTACAGGCGTTAAGTATGGGACCCGCAAAGGGACCTTGGTGCTAATTACGGTACCGCAATTTGCGGTACCGTAATTAGCACCTTCACCATTAACATGGAGCCCTATGGGGCTGACTGGCAATGGTGAAGGGGCAATGGTGGATGGCGGAATTAGCGCCCCCACACACCTTGGAATATGGCGCTAATTCCGCCATCCACCAAGGCGGACCCGGTAAGGTACCGGCGGCAGCCATGGCGCTAGTAGCGCCATGGCTTACCGCCTTCCGTGTAATGAGGCCCAATGTCTGCCTGTCCCGCTGAACGTAGGCCTCGATGAGAGTGTGATTGGCGCAGCATGTCTGCGAAGGGTTCAATTGCTATTGCGAAGATCAACGGGGAGAAGGGACACCCCTGACGCGTCCCTCTGGCTATCTGAAAAAGGGTGGAGCACCTATCTTCAGTACGGACTCTTGTCACTGGGTTGGTGTATAGTAGTCTGACCCAGGACCGAAAATTGGGGCCATTTTTCCATGACTCGCCACAGATACTCCCAAGACACTGAGTCAAATGCCTTCTGCATGTCCAGCGTGACTGCTACCGCCTGTGTTTGGGGATTAATTCTACTGATCATGTTGAAAAGTCGTCTAAGGTTTAGGGACGTGGACCTACCCGGCACAAATCCTGCTTGATCAGGGTGTATGATATCAGGCATGAATACAGCCAGGCGGTTTGCCAATAGTTTAGCAAATATTTTTACATCACAGTTTATTAACGAGAGGGGGCGGTATGAGCCACACTGGGTAGGAGGTTTACCAGGTTTAAGAAGGACTGTTATCATGGCCTCGCGGAGTGAAGGGGGAAGTGTGCCCGTTTCGCAAGCCTCCTCCCACAGAGCTAGGAGCTGCGGGACCAGGGCAGATTTATAACGCTTATAGAAGTCCATAGGAAGACCATCCGGTCCGGGGGCCTTCCCTGCAGCGAGTGATTCAATGGCCTCAGTCAGTTCCTCTGTCGTGAAGGGTCTGTCTAGGGAAGCAGTGGCGTCAAAGGAGAGGGCCGTGAGAGGGAGTTCCTCAAGGTAGCAGTCAATTTCTGATACATGGGGCCCATCAACCTTCGAATAAAGGGAAGTATAGAATGTAAGGAACTCTGTGTTGATGTCTTGGGGCGAAGTGGCTAGTGTACCGTCAGATCTCTCTATCGCTGGGATGTTGGGTGCTCCAAACTCGTGGCGAATTAACCTGGCAAGCACACGGCCTGGCCGCTCACCCCCCCGTAGCGCCTAACTGCCTGAGGGTTATCAAGGAATTTAACTTCGCGCTCAGCAAGATCACGGAATCTATCCAGTTCACAACGCAATGATGCCAGTACGTCGGGGGAGTGATTGTGCGCGTATTGGGACTCCAAGCTAGCAAGGGTCGACTCGCTGTCAGCGATATCCTAACGGATGCTTTTTAGGATGCCACTCCCTTTGGATAAGGCGATACCCCTAATATAGGCCTTGAATGATTCCCAGAGGGTAGCTCGAAGGGGGACTGAATCTGTGTTGACTTCGAAAAACTCCTCGATGGATGACTCAAGCTCGGAGGCAAAGGTGTGGTCAAGGAGGGCATGGGGTCTCATTCTCCATTGCCTTGATCTTTCAAGGTCATGTCCCCAGTTCAGGGAGATAACCACCGGGGAGTGGTCAGACAGAGTTCTGGGAAGGATTGCCAGATGGGTCAGGCACCTAATTAGTATATCCGACAACAGCCATCTATCTATCCTAGAATGAGAGTCATGGACCGAGGAATAGTAGGTATACGTGTGGGAGTCAGGATACACTAATCGCCAGGCGTCCACCACTGCCAGCCGGGGGAGGGTTGTGAGGATTGTGTAAGCTGCCCTTGAAAGCTGGCGAGGTCTGGAGCCCGATCTATCTAAGGTGACATCCAGAATCGTGTTGAAGTCCCCGCCCCATATAATCGGGATCTGAGGGTAACTCTCAAGGAGCGATGCTAGGTGAAGAAAGAATTCAGGGTCGTCAATATTAGGACCGTATATATTAAGGATAGCTACATCTCGATTCTGCAATGTACCAATAATGAGTATATATCTTCCGAGGGGGTCAACATGTGATTGGGAACAGCTGAACTTCAGGTTTCTGTGAATTAAAATGAGGGTACCTCTGCTCTGGGTAGAATAAGTTGTGTAACACCTCTGGAATCCCCACTGCTTGGCAAACCTCTCGCACTGTTTAGCACAGGCGTGTGTTTCTTGTAGACAAAGGATTTGTGTACCATGGCGCTCAGCGTAGAGTTGTATTTGCCTCATCTTTTTGTAGTTTCCCAGTCCCCTAATATTCCAGCTCATAAAGGTTACGTTACTATTCGCCATTAATATGGAAGGTATGCTTGGGTTTTGTTCTGCGTATTAGGGTTGGTCCAGTCCAATGCGGCCTGGACCAACGTTCTACTCCATCTATACCTCTGTGTTTCGGTAGTGTGCCATGTGTGATTTCTCTGGTGGCCGTCAAGACTTTTTTAATATAACTTCCCCTCCCCCCGGTTCCCACCCACATCCCTCCCCAAACCTGAGGAATGAATCCCAAACCCCCCCACAACAATAACAAACTTCTCGGCATCAGCGCCTGGGGGGCTGTTAGCTGACCGAGCAGTGGCGCAACGGACTGTAGAGGGTAAGCGAAGTGTGCGTACAGCTGGAGTCTCTAGTGCATACAATTTACAGACCATATGTGAAGCAATCATGGTGTTACCAAAAAAGGGGGCCTACCATAACATGTTAATGCACTACCATAAGCGCTAGACATGACAGTTTATAATCATGAGCCTTCCCGGCCTTGGTATCCCGTCAGGAAGCCTGCGTGCATTTAGAGTCTAAAGCACCGATAGGGCGTCAATAACTGACAAACATAGTGAGATGAAACCGCCCCAAGGGGCCATGGTTGAGAGGATCAATACAACAATAACAACAGATAACCATTCAATGCCTTTATGCATAGCATCGAGCCATCATGAAGAAGACTAACTCCGGTCTATTGCCGACCCAGCCCAACTTAACAGGCAACATTCTAGACTGGACTGGCGATGACAAGGGACTACCCAGGGAAGTGTTCATCCAGGAATTTAGAGGCTTCCTCTGGGATCGTGAAAAAAAAGGTTTTGTTGGAGTGTTCGATACGCAATTTTGCAGGGAACAGCATGGAGTACTTGACTCCTAGATCTCGGAGTCTTCTCTTCACAGCTACAAATGTTTGACGTTCCCATTGCACCGCCACCGAATAATCTGGGTAGAGGTGGATTTTGGCCGCTCCAAGTGTAAGTTCACCTTTGATCCTGGCTGCCCATAGGAGGGCATCACGGTCCCGGAAGTTCAAGATCCTGGCTATAATGGGCCGAGGGGGGGGCGCCGGGTCTAGGTTTCGCGGTCAGGGCTCGGTGTGCTCTCTCAATGGCGAACTGTGGGGAAAGTTTAGGAGAGTCCAGGAGTGTCATGAGAATCCGTTCCAAGTAATCCTCCATCGGTTCTGTAATATTGTTCTCCGGTATTCCAACTATACGCAGATTATTACGTCTCGATTGGGATTCGAGGTCATCATTTTTCTTTTCGACTGCCGACACACGGTCGGTGAGCGTGGAGACCTCAGCCCGTAGAGAGCCCAGTACATCTTCGGCAGCCCCCAGTCGAGTTTCAACTTCCGCCACACGCCCATCTGTCTTTTCGATATGGGCTTTTATGGAGTAGATAGACCCATTCATATCGTCTAATTTAGTATGCAGCATAGTGAAGCCATCACGGATGTACTCCAGCATCTTCTGTGAGTCGTCTGAGGTTGATGGGGCCGAGATGGACAGGGGCTCCTCAGTATCATCGGGGGCGGCTTGGACGGCGTTTTAGCAAACATGTTCAACGAACTTTGCTTTTTCCCTGTACTGGCTCCTTTAGTCATGATTTAAGCAGGACAAAGGCCTGGGGTCCTGGAGGAAAGTGGATGAGCAAAGTAGCTTAGTGCCCGGTAGCAGCCGTAGATCCAGAGTGTTCGGGACGGTGGGTATGTGGCCAGTGGATCCGTGTCCCGTTTGCAATGAGAATTACTCTCCAAAGTATATTTTTAGCTCAGTAGCTCAGTATGCACATGCTGAAGTAGGTTGAGTTCACAGCCGTGGAGCACACATGGGAGTTCGGCTACCGGCGTCGCCGCACCTCGGGACCGGTACTGTACAAGGCAGGCCTTAAAAATTCAGGGCCGGGTTCTTCTCAACCCCAGAGCTCGCACGGAGGTATGAAGTGCGGTGTTGACCCAGGTTCACAGGGCGGACCCGCCGGTGAGGCACCAGAGTCAATGTGGGCCGAGGCTGGTGGCTAGTTGGTGGGGGGGGAGAACTCTCAGCTCGGTGGAAGTAGTCTCTAGTAGGGGTGCAGCGCAACCACCGGGGCCCGAGCGATCTGAAACAGGGTGGCGCCACAGAGTCCAGGACCCGCGGGACGCCCCGGACACAGGCCCCCCAGGGCACCGCAAGTGATGGGCCCAGCAATCCCCCGCAGTTTTCCTCAGTGGTGTCCACAGCAAGGCAGCGGCCGCGGGAGCCCAGCAAATTAAAGGGGGGGGTCCGCCCATCGTCAGTCACCCAGGCCACTTACCTTGCCAAGAGAGTGTGCAGGAATGCTCCGGGAGGGGGGACGCGGGCAGATGAGCAGGTCAGCCGCGCGGCGTTGTGCAGTTCAGAGCGAAGGGAGCCAAAAGCCCCAGGCACCAATCGCCAGCACGTATCAACACAGGGAAATACCAGTCCGCCCGCTGGTCTGGCAGATTGCTAGCAGGGATGCTCCGCGCGCCTCCAGGGCCTCGGCGCCCCTCCCCCACAGAGGCCGCACACGCCGGGGCGCCGAGTAGCAGCACGAATCAGCAGCCCTTGGAGCTCCGCCTCGGGGAGAGCCGGGCGTCCGCGGTGCCGCGTCTCCCACAGCAATAGCAGGGCCCACAGAGGTTCTCCGGGTCCCAGAGTCAGGATGTCGGTGGACTGTCAGCTTATACCGCGGCCATAGCAGTGATAGTTGGCACAGCTGTATTGTAGCGGTTAAATCTGCAAAGATGTGCCCTCGTCGTCCGGAGCTTCACACTCAGGCGGCCATCTTGTTTCGGCGCAACAGCGCCCCCCCAACAAGCCTGTTGTTGAGTGCTGGGTTGTTAAGGGATGTTAGAGGGTGTTAGGATTATTTTACTATTGCTGTCATGCTCCATGTTTACAATGTGTTCACATATTTGCAGGCTCACTGACTTCATATGCTGGTCTGTGGATCCGAACAGGGCAGCACAACCTTGCAGTCTCTGAGACAGATGGGACTGCAGCATCCCAGGTTGGGCAGGGGAGGGGAGTCGTGTCCAGCAGCTCCTGAGGAGCAGGCCATGGTTTTTATAAGTCTAGGCTCTAGCACTGACTGATCTATGTTGGGGATGGTTATGATATTGTGACTGTGACTAACCTTTTCAGGAGCTGTGTTTTGGGGGAGGGTGCCTGGTATGAATTAGTTGGACTATGTTGGAAAGGAGTATGATATGGCTATGGTGCTTATCCCCTGCCAAGTCACTAAGACAGACAGAGTTGCCTGGAGATCCTCCTTAGTATGCCCCTGGGCACATCATCACCCAATGGCTTGGAGAGGCATCCAGCCCCCAAGGCCAACCTCTCATCTGTCTGCATAGCCAGGCAAGGGACATTATCACAGGTCATATTCATAATGGTTAATTTCCCTTAATTAATCGCTCCATGACATGTTTTATGCTGATAATTGATTCAATTATGTCATCAATACTTGGTCAATGTTCTCTCATATTGAGATGGTGTACCTCTGGGAGAGCCCTAACCAATGTCTTAGCCCCATGAAGGTTATGTATTTGTAACCGACTTATGCATATTCAAAACTCTGCTAAATGTGGATCTCTAGTATAGACTGGCATGCTTGATGTTGGAAATTATTGAAAAGCCTTACATTCTACAAGTAGTAAGTACAGCTATGTGGATTTTTTCTTTTTTTTCTTTAAATGATATTTTATTGTATTTAGCATCAAACACTGGTTTAACAGTGCGCACAGCAAACCAATGAGTTACAAAAATGTAAGTTGCAGATAGCACAGTGGGTGAAATAGTGATGCCCTGTGGAGCCGTTTCTAAGTCATGCTTTGTTATGAAAGTGCCCTTCTTCCACATTTAACCTGCTCTTACCAGCCCTCCCTCGTACTGGGGCTGAACATTGCTCGGGTCAGCTATCAAGTCTCTTATGGGGGTGCCCATATACAACTAAGTGGTGACGGCTGGGTCATCACCCCCTGCATCTTTGGTGAGAAATACCAGAGGGACCACAGCACCGCAAGCTCAGAATTTGCACTGCATGGAACCGATGGTGACCCAGAGCCATTCGCTCAGGGTTACTGGGGCAAACAACTCGTTTTTTAGGCCTACCCACTGCTTTTCTACGTTCACCCTCAGGTGGTCTACTGGCACTCGTAGTTGGGATGCCCTGTAGTATTCGAAGAAGTCAGGGAAGTTCATGCCTCCTTTATCTTTGGGTGTTACCAGGGTCGTGTATAAGACCCTGGGCCAATGGTCGCCCACAAGAACTTGAGTAGGAACGTTAAACTTCTGTATGGAACTATCCAGGGATTATTACTGGGAGTGATTGATAGAGGAACAATAGTCTTGGGAGAATGTTCAGTTTTATAGCTGTGAAGCGTGATGTCCAGGACAGCATCATTTTGGACCACTTCTGCACATCTGCACATCTGCTTTGATTGTGTCCCATAGGGGAGTGTAGTTTGCGCTGAACAGCCTTGCAAGGTCTTTAGTGATCACTATCCCTAAAAATGTTATGTTTTCTACTCGCAGCTGTAAACTTCCTTCTGTATTGGAGTGATTGGGGAGAGTGAAAGGCTGATTTAAGGGGAGGGAAATTGCCCGTATTCTGCCAAGGATGTTAAGAGGGCCGGGACAGACTCTGTCAGATGGGTTAGGTATGCTAAAATGTTGTCAGCAAATAACGATTGCTTATATTCGATCTGATCAGCCCGTGTATCTGGGTGTTTGCTCGGATGGATTGCGTGAGTGGTTCTAAGACCAGAGCAAATAAGAGGGGCGACATGGGGCAGCCTTGATGTGTGCCCCTTGTTAAGTGCAAGGGATCTGAGGCTATGCCATTTACAACATCTCTAGCTGTTGCTTTTTGGTATAGTGCTTGTGCGCCCTTCATCCATTATCGTCCTAATCCAGCTCAGACCATCACTGATCAAAAGAAGGGCCACTCCACTCTATCAAACACTGTTTTTGCGTCAACTCACAGCAGGGTGGGGCAGTGGTCTCGGTCGTCACTTGACGCAATCATGTCTAGGGTCTTCCGCACATTGCCTGCTCTCTGTCTGACTCTCATGTAGCCCATCTGGTCTCTGTGTACTAGTTGGGGGAGGACTTGGACGAGACGACCCGCTAGGACGCTCGTGTATATTTTGGCATCTACATTCATTAGAAATATTTGGCGATATGATGTACAGTCCCTGCTGTCTCTACCTTATTTTGGAATAACTATGATTTTGGATTCTGTAAACGAGGCCGGGACCTGGCTGGACTCCAGGATCTCAGTAAGAACGGGGTTAGGGAATTTCTGTAGGCTTTGTAAAAGGCTGGGGTAAACATTCCTGCCCAGGTGCTGAGCCCGCCTTTGTTATGGGGGTGTTTAATGTCAGTTGGGAGTCGTTTGGCATTTGGGTTTGCGGGGAGGCTTTCAGGTACTGGGCTATTCCCTCATTGGTGTCACTGCTTTCCGTGGTATATAAAGTGTTGTAAAATTGGGTGAACCATTTTGTGATCTCTTCTGGGTCTGTTACTTCTCTTCCCTTTCTGTCTTTTAGTTTGCCGATCACCCTGTCTGCTCGCTGGGCTCTAAGGCGCGTAGCTAACATAGTGTGAGCCATGTCACCCTTTTCATAGAATCTTTGTTTTAGATACCTGAGCTGAGTCAGTGCTTTAGTGTGCCATATTTCGGCCAGCTCCTTCCGGAGTGCTCCGATTATTCGCTAGGGTTTCCTCCTTGAGGAGTGGTTGAGTTTGGAGGAGCTCCTCTTTTTTCTCTTATTTCCTTTTGTATTGCTTTCTCTTTTACCAGCCTGGTTCTGTTTTTGAATGCTTCCTCTGAGATTAGGACACCCCGGAATGTAGCTTTGGCCGCTTCCCATATTGTGTTCAGTGCTAGTTCCCCCATATCGTTGCTTGTGAAGTAGCCTTTTATTTCCTTGACCAGGGTGTCCCTAAAAATTGGGTCTTTATATAGCGTGTCGTTACAGATCCAACTGCGATCGGTCTATGGGGGAGGCCCTACTTCCAGATCTAATAAGCACATTTCGTGGTCTGACCACCCTATTATCTCAATGGTCGCTGTTTGTATGGAGTATGCATTTGCTGCTTCTAGAAGCATATCATCTATACTGGTTTATGTAAGATGTTGGGGAAGTAGAAGATGAATGCTTTTTTCTGCGGGTGTACCTCCCTCCATGTGTCAATCAGGTAGTTGGCCTTCAGGAGAATGGGAAACCATTCGCCATCAGTGAGGGGGGGGGGTGAGCGGCCTCCTATCTCATGGAATCCCAGTCCATGGCGGGGTCTGATATTACATTGAAGTCACCCCAACAGATCAACAAACCTGTTTTCCAGCTATCTAGAAAGGTAAAGACGTCTCTGCTGAAAGCCAGCTGTCTTTGAATTGGGGCATAGGCTGAACAGAGCATCACCTTTTGTGTCCTGATCTTCCCATTGACCACTATGAACCTTCCCTCCTTGTCTCTGTGAACCTGCATGATTTGGAGGTATAGGGATTTCCTGTATACTAGACCTACCCCTCCTTTTATGTGCTCTCCTGATGCCCTTAGCACTCCTCCCAAGTCTCTCCCCCCACTTTGAATTCCTTCCCCTTTGCAAATTCTGTTTCCTGGATGAACAGGACGTCTAGCTTGGAAACTCTAAATTCTCTGACTAGCATTGAACTTTTTTGCAGCGAGTTCAGGCCTTTAACATTAAGGGACCCTAACCGTCACCCAGTAGCCTGCAGCATGGTCTCTTATCAGAGGTTCCCCCTTTACCTTGGACTGTGGGCCTATTTGCTTAATGTTTACTTGTGGTGATAAACACTGTCTGTGTTGAGAACTTTTGTTTTGCCCATACTGCCCTAGCTTTGTTGCTTTGGATTGTTTCCCCATGTCTGATGTGAGCATCCTCCTCCCCCTTTGGGAAGTGCCTCCACTGGCTCTTCTCCACTAATTGAGAGGACCTTAAGTTGTAAGGCCCATACTGCAGGAGCCCCTCGCCAAGCTGTTTGTAGCTTTCTTTCTGTTTGAACTGTGGTAGCATAAACGGACCACTGTGGTAAACGTGTAACTACTAAAAAACTAACAAACCATTCTTCTAATCATTTCACCTAAACCTTGGCATGGGGGGGCAGTGTCTCGAGTTTCCCTTGATTCACTCAAGTTTTCCCCTGGCCTCTTTCAGGTTTGACCCCCGCTTATTATTGCTTGCCTTCCAGACCAGACCATCCAACGATATGAGATTGCACTCTTTTTAGTTTTCTGTGGAGGTAATGTCGCAGCCGTTTTCACGGAGTGTTATATCGTTTATATTACCTTGAGCCCAGTGAACAACCCCTGCACAGGACGGAAGCTGTTGATTTGTCCATGGGGCCCCTTATCCTTTGCGCCCCATTCTGTCCTGTTTCCTGTGTGCTGAATGCAGCCCCTCCACTACTCCTCTTGCTTCTTCTTCAGATGTGACAAGGTAGTCCTCTCCACTGTACTCAAAGTTTAATGAAAAGGAGAACCCTCATCTGTAATGCACTTCTTGTTCCTGTAGCCAGGTTGTGAGCGGGCGGCAACCTTTTCTTTTGTGGAGTGTAAGTGCTGAAAGGTCCTGTAAGATTCTGATGGTTGATCCTTCAAATAAGATGGGTTCTTTTCTCCTTTGCATTTTGTAGAATGTCTGTTTTTTGCTTCTAGTAGTGGCATTTAGCAAGGACTGATCTTGGGCTGTTTGATGGGCCTCTGGCTCTGTGTATTTTGTCAAATCCAAATTCGTGACTCCTGGGGGATCAAAGAGTGAGGTTATTAGCGCTTTCACTCAGTTTTCTAGGAGGGATCGTGACTTGCCCGATTTCTCGCTGAGGCCCATGATGCAAATATTTGTCTGCATTTCCCTGTTTTCCATGTTGTCCAGTTTCAGTACCAGATCCCTTTCTCTCTGTTGCAGGTCTTGGAACTGGGCTTCGTTACTCATGACTGAGAGGTCGCTTGACAGTTGGTTATTTTTTAGTGTTTCTACGCGATCCTCTACATCCTGGACTGCAAGTCTGTAATTTTTTCGGTTAGAGTTGACCTAATGGACCTGATTTCCCCTAACAGGAGTCATATGCCCGCTTTGGTGGAGATATCTTGGTCTACCCTGTGTATGTCCGGCTGGTCCTCGGCCTTATTTGTTTCCATGCCCGCTGGCATATAACAGAAGCTTTGCAGCCTAGTCCTTGTGCTCCAGTCCAGGGTGTGCAGGGCATTTGTTGTGCGTTTGTGCTTACACTGGCAGGGTTTGGTGCGGGCTCCAATTTGCTTGGTTTGGGAAGCAGGCACAGGCTGCTGTGTAGAGTTGCTGTTCTTGTTTTGTGCTTTTGTGCTTAGGGGTTTGTTGACTGTGAGCGCAGGCACTGCTGGCTGCTGTGTGCTTGTGAGGCTGTAAGCCACGGTTTTGCTGGCTTTGTCCTTCTCTTCTTTTTCCCCCTTTCCTCCCATGGATGGCAGCCTGGCTGGTGTCCCCTCCCCCTCCGCTATTGGGATCCTCTGTTGCCTCTGTGCTTCGGTCCACATGTGCTGGAGGTGGTCTGGTTCTTTTTTTACGTAACTGGCTGGTTCTTCTGTGTTAGATTGGCAGCCGACTACACCATTGCTTCTTTCTCAGTGAGGGAGATGGTGGCTTAGGCTGCCATGTCATCTGCGCCCCCTGGTGGTCTCTATGTGGATTTTTAAAATGCACTCATGATGTAGATTTGTTGTTTTTGTTTTCATCTTTGGACACTCTTTATGGATTATACTTTCGAAGTGATGATTCTGATCATTGACATTTTATAATGATGACATGTGTGTAGTATTTATTGTTACAATTGTTGATGTTGCATATAGAATCAAATGTGGGCATACCTTGATGATGTTGTAGCTACCACAAGCTTACCTCTCACAATCCACTCTTGGATTTCCGACTCTTTGACAACTACCTTCAGCAGTGCCTCCACGTACTCTCGATAATGCTCCTCAGAGATAATGGGCAGGGACAGATTACGATGAAAGGAGGTCGCAGCCACAGGTGGGCCCTCTGTGCTGTTGGGATCACTGACAAGATCTTCCAGTTTGAGTTCATTTTCTTCAGTATCTAAACAGATGATAAAACAAAAGTATTTTCAAATATCCTTCATAACACGAGTATTTCTGGATCTGTAAGTACTAATTTTGACAATATATAAAATTATGATATGCTCCAAGGACCATGGGAGGGAGATGTGGACATATGTAATGTATAGGTAGAAACATATTAAGGTCACTACTTAAAAAAAGGAGAAGTCGACAAACACTGGGAATTACATTACGAAACAAACATACCGTCCTAATGAGCTGTTTCCCGAATGCAAAGTTGTGTCACTCTACAAGTGTAACCTTAACTCGCAGCACACTATTTCAGAAGAATGATGTTAACTATAGCATGCTAACCTAATATTTGAAGCATGTGTTGTGAAGTAGTGGTCTAGACTCTAGTGTGAGTTAAGGTTACATTTGGGGGAGTGAGCTCTGTCACTTAAGCGGGGAAGGGAGGAAATATAGCAGAACAAAATCTGGCATGGTCGAAAAAGGCAAAACCAAGAATAACTAAAGGGAACAGAGAGCAATTACCAGATCCATTGTAGTGGGCAGGCTACATGGTGCATTGAAGCAAAGTTCAATTTGCCACATTTGGAAGGACAGAAGAGAAGGGGCTTATAGTAGTACTTTCAGGTTCATTCAAGAAGTACATCAGAGAAAGCCTCCATGAAGGTATGGGCTATTCAACAGAAGAAACATTAACTGTGGGAATGTGTACAGCTGGGTGATCCCTTGCCATCCATTACAGAAACCCAGTGGTAATGGGCAGATGCAACCCGGCACTAGGAGAATTCCCACCGGCGGTAGCCTCCACTCAGCACCACCTCATCTCAATATGGCAATGGTCCCCTGCAAAAATATAAACAAAGGCCTTACAAACCGTTTTCCCACCAGTCATAGGCAGAGTGGGATTACTTAAGCAATAACCACCGAGGTGGGGGGACTTTAGCACTAGGGCCCATGTACCAGATGTTGCTGTGCCTTTTCCTGGTGGTTAAGCCCTCACCAAGGACGTTATGGCTACTAGCGCCCCGGCACCATTTCCAGTGTGCCAAAAGCTTTTTATTTTTTATTGAGAAATGCTGCAGAGGCTGTTTCACAACATTTACATAAATATATGTCTGAAAATGGCAGCCAAGGAAAACAGAAGAAGGGAACTTCTTTGATTATTCCTTCACATTATCAATTGTGGCTATTGGTTTGGGAGGTGTGAGCCTAATTTTAATTGTAATTGGTTATTTATAACACGCTTATTCCCCAGAGGTTTCTAAATGCGGACCCAGGGATCGAACCTGTGTTGCTCTGCGTCGTCTTGCTTCCAAGGTGAGCGTGTTGCTCCTGAGCTATCCTCCCGGCATTTTGTAGGGGCCCAAATGTTTCAGCAGGCGAGAGGCGAGCATCGCAGAGAGGAAGGTGAGTGGGTCAGAGGAGCTGGTTTGGGGAAGGGAACTAGTGCGAGAACATTGGGGCCTATTTACTTGCTGCACTTCCATTATTGTTCCCCTGCAGGACAAAAGGTTGCAAATCTTCTATGGGGTCTACATCTTGGACACTTAAAGAGACATGAACACCAGGTGGCGCAATGCTATTGGCTGGCCAGGGGATTCTGAACATGCTGCCGCTGGGACTAATATCACACCACGTGTGATGGCACTTGACACTCTTAGTCTCCCCAGCCTTTACCTCGAGGGAGAGGCCGGCGACTTAACAGAACACCTAGAAAATCTGAGGCAATGATGACGATGTCCGTGCCTCAAAACTCCACAAACTGGAATATCACTGAAGGCAAGAGCATCAGTCCAGCACAGCACAGAGCACCTTATGCCCACTGCCAAAGTCACTCAGAGGCTGAAAAGTAACAGGAGCAATGATTTGTATTCTGCAAGAGTAAGCAGCATAAAATCCAACACCTGGATTGTTTATGTGGAATGAGGGCCTGCAACCTTACCAATACGAGGCCAACAAGATATAAGGAAGCAATAATTGTGCATTTCAAGTGCAGTACTAATTTATCGAGGGCCAATGGAAGTTTCCATCCCTTAATGGCCCAAGGAAGTGAGCATTAATGCGTTAGAGCACTCTGATCAATCATGGTAGAATGTCCTGTTTAATACCAGGAAAGACAAATGAGGAGGAGTTGAACATTGGGACTGGAGACATATGAAATCCATTATTGCCCACTGCATTGTTGGTTAGACACATTCTATTAAGTTCGTTTTCCTGAGAATTGCGATTTTGAAACTGGGCTAAGGTTTTGTGTATTAGTGCGGCTATTAGTAGGACCATGTTGGGTTCTGTTAGACGCATGAGAAGTATGCATATTTCAGTGAAGTGTAGAAGAAACCTTAACATGAGGAGGCATTAATATTTTTGACAAAAGTGGGATCAGCTATGTTGGTGCACATTTTGATAATGTTGCAGGAAACATTGCATCACTAAAGTAGATGTCTTTAAAGCAGAGATAGCTATGTAAAGGGGGAGCAGAGAGGTTGCTGGAGAGAAGACCACCGAGGGATGTCATCTTCAGGTGGGGCGAGTGCACCTTAGCAATAGGATTGAAGCTGTGAACTGATGGGTTTTTACGGATGTGTTGGGCAAATCAGTGGGTCCTTTGGTAGTAACAATGTGACTTTTAAATGAGGTTTGGCCATTGGTTGATGGAGGAGAATGTAAGAGACAGATTTCATTTGTTTACACTACATGGATCTTTTCAGTTTTGGTTAAGAGATCTGGTTGAATTTCCGTTGTGTCTTTAACTGAGTCAAAGATTCAGTTATTTGTAAAGTGGTCATCACAATTGCACTTTTGTTCGGGTGTTTAGGTGGCATACATCTTCAGTTTGATTAATTAGTGCATAGTTTTATAAGATTAGTGGAGTAACACAGAGTAAATAAAATCTACAAATAAATCATGAAAGCAGCTGTGGCAAGGCATCTTGTAAATAGTGAATACAAACAAAGGGTGGATGCCGTAAATTGAATACAGCGTAATGCAAACATGAAGAAAGAATAAGACGGTGAATTAATGAGTGGGAACGTCCAGGGCCTATTTTTCATGTATTACATTTTATTATTTACCGAATATGCAATCCAATCTTTAAGAGGGAAATAAGGTGCTATTATAAAAGTAGAAAGCATTCATTTCTTTAGCATTTGCACTTGTTTGAGAAGCCAATACATTATGAAAATGAATAATTCATGAAACTGATAATGCACGTGTAAGAAAAATGGAACCCATAAGCCCCTCTAACCCCCTGTAAAGGACTACATTTTCAGTATATTAATACAGAGCAACCAAATTAAGCAGAGTGTTGTTTAAGCTCAAATTTTCAATAGAAAATCAAGGAAAGGAAAATAAGCATCTACTTAGAAAGCCCCAGAGGACATAAGGTTAGGAAACAAATAGCATAAACAGAAAATGCGTGACTTAGCCACAGTAACATCACGCATGACCCACTGTGGGCGAGGTTTGCAATTCATTTTCATTCTCAAGACGCTGGCCTTGAAGATGATGGCCTTGAAGATGAGGTTGACGTTGTGGCCTGCAGCCAGCCACAGCTACTCTGAGACCACGTTCCATAATTGCATTGCACTAGAACATTAGAGAAACTTGCTGATATAATGAATTCTGTTCATGACATTTCTGTCACTCCCTAATCTCCATAACCAGTAGTACTGCCACCTCTTCATGGATCAATAAGTGCAGAGCGCCATGAAGCCATGAGGAAAACACAACCAGATAGATGAATGTCAGTTTTAGAAAAAGGATGATTATGTGTGCCCCACTGGAAGGGACTTCAAAAGACGTATGGAACAACATTCCTCCTCCCATGACCCTCCGACAATGAGGGCATTGTCAAGCTGTCTATTTCTCTCCCTCTCTTTCTGGCCCTGTATATCCAGGAAATGGCCCACAACTTTTGTATCTTATCTGCAACTGTCTTCATACTCCTCCACTCTGGGTTTCCCCACTCTGCCTACTCCTCTCCTTTCTTCATCCTGATGTTCCAATTCTCTTTTCTTCGCTCTCTTTGTTTACCTCCTTCGCCTCCATGGTTCTTTCCCTTCTCTCTTGGTCTTCCCTCCTTATAGCCTTAGAGTGAACTTTATTTCTATCTTAAGATTCTTCTTCCACAACCACCTCTGTACTCGCCCCTGCTCCTCTTTGCTCTCCAACTCGTTCAAACTCTTCACCTTCCTTTCTGGTCTTCAGTCACTTAAACCTTTTCTCTTCTCCTTCTCCTGCCCAGTGTTCACCTTCAACCTTGCTTCTCTTCCAACTCTCTCTACACCTTCCATCCCATCCAATCTCTCAATCCCTCCCCTCCAACATCCTCTGTACTTCTCCCGCCGCAGGCACTTACAGATCTTTCAGCACCTTTTCCTCCTCCTTCACCTCTATCTCCTTCTGCACGTTCATCTCTTAAGCACCTGCTCCTCTCTGTTCATCTGCATCGCACGTCGCTACACTACTCCAGCTTCCAAAAGCAACTTGCAGCAACGGTCATTCATACACACCCCTGCTATCTCCTTCTTGGCTGGGACACCAGCAAGGGTCTAGAGATGGAATTCCTAATACATGGCCCTTTGGGACTGTCATGTGTGTGTGTAATAAAGGGTTTCCCACAAGTGTTTGGGATTGGGAATTCAGTGTTTCTCTCCCATTATGGAGCAAGTCTTCAAAATGCTGATCGACGATCTTCGATCCTTTCTGACAATGTGTAGGTGATGAGACACAGCTGTTGGGTCCCACAAAGGGAGCTAGCAGCTCTCTGATTACTTCTGTCTTACCTGTGCTGCTTGCAGTGACCACAGTAGGCAGTCTCTATGTACTAAGCTTTCTTTTCCAGGCTCCATTGGTAACTGCCACTTTGATGCAGTGTGCCTTTGCACAGACTGACATACCTTCTATGGGGTCATACACAGCAGATCCTGCTATAAGGGAACACTGACTCTGGGTCACATATTGGTAACAATGCTTTCCTTTGGTCACTGCAGGTAGTGGCCACACTGTGGGAATCCCCTCGTGGCCCAACCCTGTGTGTGGGGGAGACCCACAGATCATCCCTATACCACCCCTGACCCCACATTATGTAGCATGTGGTGGGGCCTAGCCCCCTGAGTGTATCCCCAAAAACACCCTAAAGATCAGACAGAGGACACTGTCCCAAGATGTAGAGTCTTTGTTGGGTGCGTACAGTCTGCAGACTCACACTAATGCAGCCAAGGCCCTATGCCAATATTCTACAGGTAGGTCCATCTGCAGCCGAGCCTCCCAGTCTTCATGGGCCAGTTGGGCTTGGTGGATTCTGTCGCCCAAGCAGGTCTGTGTATGAGGATGAAGTGGCAGGGCTGGTTTCTGGGATTAGACTAAAATCAGGGTGTCTGATGCAGTTATGCGAGGTATTAGCTTGTGCGAAAGGTAGAGATAGTTTCAAAATCCACATTTTGGGAAGTCTTTACCATTTATGAAGGCATTGAAAAAGAATCATCCTGCTCTCCCCCATCAATATGTGTGGACAGGATTCCAGCCACAAACAATTGTTTTCATATGAGTTTGTATCTTCCTTTTGGACACAATCGTCTCAGATGAAAATAACTATGTTTGAAATTACATATTCACATTGCAGGTCTATGGTCTTAAGCCCATTCTAGCAAAGAGGATGGTATCTAAGGCACCCAAAGTGTAGTCTTCTTTCTCACCACAAAGCAGAAATTGCTTAGACACTGATTGCCGAGCCTGGGGTTTAAGCATCAAAGTTGTTCAGCCCGTAGTTCATTTTTTGCAATGCAAATGCAGGAAGATATGTCTGCACATCAGAAAAGCCAAAGTCACCCTTATGAAAGGAACCTTTTATTTGTATATCAATGCTATAGCTTTGGCCTTAGCTCCATAGGCAAAGCCAAAAGGGACACATTACTTACCTTCAGTAACGTTTTTATCTGATGGAAACAAGTATTCCCCCCACAGATTCCACAACTTTGAAATGTCCTTTGGGAGCAATTTGGATCGGATAATTTTTCAACTAGCCACAAATTAGTGCTGTGCATCTTCAAGGTCCTCTACATCGTGGCTCCATGGTGCCATTTTGCATCTGAAATGATGTCACCCATATAGATACCTGGAGCGGCAAATGACACCTTTTTCAATGTCACCCTTTCCGGACCTTCCAATCCTCCACCCCTTCCCAACTCAGCACAACATAAAGGAATGGTAGCACTGCCACATAACCAAAAAAGGGGAAGTAAACAATCTTCAAAGCAATTTGAATACTCAGTTTAATGGCATAGGGGGAGGTTAATTAGGAATCTTTGACAAGAATAATCTTATAAAGCATAAAAAAAACATTGCTAAGGTAAGTAATGTGTTCTTCTAATGGACACATCCTTCGTACATATTCCTCATCATTGAAACATTAAAAAGGTTTCACCAGGCGATCCTTCTAAGTTGTGAGAAGGATAAGGATGCCCTCTTCAAACTAGAAAATATTGCATGACTGACCTCCTAATTTTGCAACCTCACTAGCCACTGAATGTAAATGGTAATTATTTGTAAATGTATTTTAAGAGGCTCAGGTTGCCCATTGTCAGGTTTCAATCAATGATATGCCCTCTGTAAGGCTGATCCGCTTGTTGAGTGCATACAAAGATCTTCAGATACCCCTTTGTGTGCCAAATGTTAGCAAGTCTTGATGCACAGCACTATCCATATAGAGACGGTCTGTTTTGCACTGACTTTGTCTTTGGATCATCTAATCCGACATATAATTGGTCATCAATCCTATACTCAGTTATCCAAGATATGTAGAATTTCCCCTTCTGTGAGCCAGCTTGTGTAACATTTCCTCTGGTTGATAAACTGCTCTAAATTCTATAAAGATAATAAGGAAGAATATCTCCTTACCTTGCCAGAGACCACTCACAGAAAGATCCTGAAGATGAGTGTTGATGTATTAATGACACGTCTCCACCGCTGTCAAAATAGGCCACCCAAAGAAGGTTGTTTGTGGATAACGACCAAAACAGGTCCCTGGATAACATTGGGGGCAGTGGGAGTAATGTTATTTATGTCCCTGATGAAATGGCACCACAGGGATTGCTATAACTGGAGCTGTCCTTGGATGGAGTTGCTCAGTTTTCTAGAAGAGCGACCAACGTCGTGGCCTGTTCAAAGATCTTATGCATGGCCCATTGAAAACGTATCCATTCCTTTGGAGTAGAAGAGGGTGATGTGGAGGAGAGTGGTCTGGACTATACTGGATTATGATCCAGCACACAGTCCTGCAATCAGAGACTTGACATTCAGTGGCACTTCAAAGACGAAGAAGATAGAGTTCTGGAGGAATACGACTCACCTCTAGGGTCATGATATCTTTTATTGTTCTTGTCTTGCTCTTCACTGTGTAGGTTCCCTGTTGATAATACAGCTCTGGTACTGCTGCGTGAGCAGTCATTTGGATCTTGCAGCCAACCCCAGGGATTTGTGGAGCATTCGGGAGATAGTGCCTCTGTTCTGCAGTTGCTGGGCTTCTTTGGGAAAAATCTGTAAATATACCATGTCTGTTCAACACATTCCTGAAGCTTCAGGTGTTCTGTTAGGTTAAAGGTGACAGTAGGGTGAACCCAGAATAATTTGGGAACGCATAACAGTTTACTGGTCAACCTGATAATAGCAAGATGGTGAATAAGGAAATGAGAATTAAAAGTATCTGGAGGTATCTCACAAATGTGTGCTGTGGCGGGTCAGTAGGACATGGACACTTTGTCGACATGGTTCACAGATTATTTTATTAATGTAAGATATAAGACCTAACTTGCCCCATCTCTATGGGTGGTTCATACCAAGGTTTCTAACTAAGGTGCCCGCCAGTCAATTGTGAATGTCCAAAAGGAAAAAGTCTGCTGTCCAAACTACTCTACCTGACCCTACCACAATAAAAACTAACTTATAGGATGAAAATTACTTCCCTATCCTTGGGGGACTTCTAATACCAGTCAGTAGGATTATTTACCAATATGTAATCCTGAAATAGTCTCTCGTGATTTCCTGAATCCGTTTCCGTAACTCTTCAAATGCGCTCTGCAGTTTTCCCTTCTTCTTGGGTGTCCCTTTTGAGGCTCTTTTACAGCTTAAGGTTCCTGGTTGCTGTCTTCAGAATATTTTGGAAAAACATTATTATTTGGATGGTCTTTCTCTCTTGACCAAGTATAGCTCGGCTTACTTTGGCCTGCTTTCCTCTTGAATTGGTTCACTTGTCTGGTTTCTTTAAACTCTTGTTCAAAATATTCTCTCCTTTTCATATTCTCTTCTTCTTGTATAATATGGCTAGTGGTCTTCCCCCTTTCCTAGGGTAATGTTATCCATGATACGTTTCTCTGGATATTATTTCTTTCTCTTGTATCACAAGAGTTTGTGTTCATTTGCTTTACGAGTAACTTTGTTTCATGACTTCTAATCAGACAAGTTGTTTGTAGGAGATACTGATCCCTACTGTGCTCTCATTATGCCCATTCTTCCCGTTACCTTCTATTATAAGGAGAACACCTCCGGGGGCCTTGTTCCTCAATGAAACTTTTGCAGGTCTTGGGCCATCATCACCTCACCTTCGTCGGCAGGTTCGTCCTTCCGGTTTCTCTTCTCTCTCTGGTGTTCTGATCCTCCAATGCAGGGTTGGAGACCCTGCAACTCTCTTTGTGCAGTGATGTTGGTAGGACCGACAATCCACCATGGGACGTCCGTGATCTTACCACCAACTTCCACCACTGGTCTCTCATGCTAGGGTTGTGCCACTGCTTCGCCATCCCATTCTCTTCCACCAGGCTTCCGTCCGGCTGGTTTTTCATGCTGGCGCTACACTGTGGCTCTGGCATCCCAATCTCTCCCTCCGGGCTCCTTCCCGGTGGGTTTCTCATGCTGGGGTTACTCCGGGGCTCTGGCATCCCAGTATCTCCCTTTGAGCTCCTTCCCTGTGAGTTTCTCGTGCTGGGGCTATACAGTGGCTCTGGCATCCAAGCCTGCAGTCTCAGAGGAGCTTCAAAATTGTGGCCTTTCTGGCTGTTGCTTGCTCTGCTTCTCTCTCTCTTTTTCGTCAAGTTTATGTTATTAAACATACTCATCCCAGTGCATTTGGCATGTGAATTTAAAGGGATCTGTTCATTTTCTGTAAGATATTAGCATCTTTTAGGAGTTTCTTCATCTCAGTCATTGTATTCAAACGTCTCTTGTATTGTGGAGCACGCCATGTAGGCCATAGTACGTAAAGCTTTAGGGAGTTACTCACAGGAATGGGAGTCCTTGTCCCTGAAGGGAGAGTCTTTACCAGTGAAGTGGCACTTGTTGCAGAGCGGGCTCACCTCCCTAGCCTCACAGGGGGGGTTCCCCCTCAGGGAGAAGGGACGAATTCCCTCGATTTGTCAAAGTGCCAGACTTACTTGGCCACCGTTGCAAGAGAATGATTATGGTATATTCTGCTAAATCACCTGCCATTGGTGGGATCCCATTATATACTGGAAATAGGTTAGAAGCAGGACAGTCTTCAGGTCAAAATGGAGAAAATGGTCGTAAAACAGAAATGATTTTGCTTCAAAGTGAACTCAAAAACACAGAATCTCTCCTGCAGGCATGATCGATGGTGATCTGTGCAGCATATACAATTGGAAAGCCTTTGCAAACCTTTAACACAACTTTGAAAAGACAGGAGGGATTACATTAGAACTGGCCAAAACAAAATGAATTGTCTCCAGAACGGGGTCTCAGACAAAGCATTTCTGCACTACCGTGAGAAATTGGAATTTTGTAGGCTTGAAAACCAATGACAAGCCTTTTAAAAACACAGCCAGGATTGCATTTAAATGTGTGAAAAAATAAATTAGTTTGCTCCAAAATCGGCATTCAGACTAGGTACTTTGCCAGCAGCATGAAAAGTGGCTATTTAGACAGTCGGTAAAATTATAAATGCAAATCGTTTTAAAAACTGTCACAATACTAAAATAATGTGTTTCAAGTCTGACTCATGGACAAGGCACGTTCCACAGCAGGAGGAGAGGTGGGATGTTGCGCTATGTACATTTCCAAAGTGCTTGACACCCATTGGCATAACCAGAGGCGTTGCTAGGGGGTTTGGCGGCTGGGGGGACCATAGCCCCCGGTATTTTAGTTGTACCACTGTATAGAAGCTCAGGGACCACAACCAAAAGGTTAGGTAGCTCCCAGTCACGACATTAGCGTACCCACCAGGAATTATTCAGACCTAGCAACACCCCTGGGCATGACCTCAAAGTGTTCAGGCAGTCTGGTCCAAGATTGCCTTACATAATCCAATAGCACAGTGAATAATACACATGACTAGTAGCAAATAAGCATGACCTATTCAGTCAGTCTTGTGATCCTGCAGGCACAAATGATTCATTCATGGCCTGTCCATTTGGAAGTCCATTCATGGTCACCCTCCTATTTATAGAATTGAAATTGCTGTTCATGGCTGAAGGGCCTACCAGTGCAGACCTTTTGATGCACTGGTTCTTACATTGTTCCCCACCAACATCAAAGATTCCCTCACATACCCTCAACTCCTCTCACCTCACCCTCAGCACTGTGAGGGGCCTAACTGTATGACACAAGCATGCCATAACCTTATGTGGTGACAGGCATGTAACACACAAAGCCCCCTGTACAGGAACCTTGAGCTGCACAGTTACCTCTCTCATACATAAGTGTGCATCACTGTAACGTCATACCAAGACCACTCTGCAGTATGCTGCAGTTATTTGCTGCAGGATAGATGGCCAGGTTTCAGACATAATAAAACACACAGTACCCACCAACACATAACTGTTAACGACAATGTTACAGCACGGTTACTAGTGATCTCTACCAAAGCAAATCGTTTTCCTGCAGTGTTATGTACACTTCGTCCTTTTTTTGTCTGAAATGTAATGTACGGTGTATCATGTGATTAGACAGCCTAATCAGATGATTCAAGATAAATTCATCCCAAAACACTTTGCCCATTGAATCGTTTTAGCACAGCATTCCTACAAATAGCGGGCAAAGTCCCCATGACCCAAATTTACTTCTCATGCCAGCAATCAGTAATTCACTGGCATAGTGAAACACATAGTACTCTCCACCCAACACACATGAACAATCTAACAATAATAAAAGGCTGATGTATGTTTGTCTGATGCAGTCATGTACAGTAGAGGCTGCCCTCTTCGCCTGTTGTCACTGTTAGAGGAAGCTGTTGCCTTAGGATATATGGTGGTCCTACAGTGTTAATGAAAACCAACTCTATTGTCTGTATACCACTGATAGTGTTCTATGACAATGAAAACATTACACTAATAAAATCTATACATTTAAAAAAAATATGAACAAAAATCCATTTGATTAAGCACTATTTCTCTAACAAAATAAATTACTTTCTTTTTTCCCGATACAGAGGACTTTCTGTAAATATAATTATTTTCAGCATATCACTCCTCCACAATGCCTCCAAAGAGAGGTTTAACACATAACGATGCAGAAGATGTTAAACGCCGAAGAAATGAGGCTGAACGTATTAGTCAGACAAATATGACTGAGCAACAAAGGGCAAGTCAACGTGAAAAGAATACTGCAAGCGGATGAAAAAATAGGGCCAATATGACAGCTCAGGATGCAGCTCTCCAATGGGACGGGAACAATACCATTCTGCAGCCCATAGAATAAATATGACGGACAGAAAGATCCCTTGAAAGGGAAAACAATTGTGAACACAACAAAAAAGTTACCAATCAAGAAAGCACAGCTCAATGGAAATTCCACAAAAACAATGAGGGGAAACTTCCATCCAACACAATTTTGGCCTGTGTAAACAGGCTTTTCGACTAGTTAAAAATAGTGCTACATTACTTGACATCTCTGCCAAAGCAAATGTTATTTTCCTGCAATGAAACGCACAGCAATGTCATCTAATGTTTGCATTATGGATTACTGAATTCCCAGACAACCCCCACAGCCTTGAGGCCATAACAATATTAGTTAGGCGCTATACAAAGGACACATAACATATTCCCATCTGTTGGCCAATCTTGGAAGGGCTGCTAACTTGCCCAAGTCAATTTGAGAGAACAGGCACGTTTTCCATCACACCAAAGAGAGGAAGAATAGGAGGATGACGGAAAGACCAACATGTTGTGTGCAAGAGAAATCTTATCTAAGGCAATGATTAAAAAAAAACTGCAGTGATTAGGGACCCCTTGCTTTGGGCTTTTGATCAGTTTGAAATCCCCAGGTTATTTATTTATTTATTGATGTATTTATTGTTCACTTGTTAAGCAAATACTGTTTCAAAGCGCCCACAGGGCAACAGGGAAGGGACAGGGGATGATAGACAATGTAATCACAACAATGTTAAATAATTGAATACAACGTTATAAGAAGAGACAATGCGGAGGGGAAGCCTTGTGAGTGTTCAGAACGTGCAAGTGCAGAGGGAGAGCGGTATGGGATAGGTGCTGTGGTGCACATGGAGGATGGTGAGCCGAGGCAAATGCAGAGGATAGACAGCAGCTGGGATGATAAAATGTGGGAGGTCAGAGCCCCGAGGAGGCATACGGGCCCTGAACACCAATCTAGCTACTGTGCGATTAGTAGGGGAGAGAGGGAGGGAAGGAAGAGTTAAAGAGGAAGGTCTTGAGGCTTTTGCAGAACTTACAGAGCACCTGCTCAAGACGAAGAGGGAGGGGGAGGCTGTTTCAAAGAAGAGAGCACGCTGAGGAAAGCGATCAACCACTTGCCCTCTGTTTAGCAAACCGCTTTACACACAACAAGTTGGTGCCAGAGGAACGCATGTGTCTAGAGGGGGGAATATTTAGTCAGAAAGAGTTGCAGATAGAGTGGGCCCCAGACAGCCTTGTGGGTGATGCAGAGAGATTTGAACTTAATCCGTGCTGTGACCAGGAGCCAGTGTAGACTGTTTAGGGCATGAGAGATGCAGTTCCTGGGCTTGAGGCCAAGGATAAGTCTTGCTGCCCTATTCCGATTAGCTGGAGGGGTCGCAGAGTGGATTAAGGTAGATTAAGGAGGAAGCTATTGCAATAGTGATGCATAGAGAGAACCAGAGCCTGGGTAATGATGAGTCTCTGGTGAAAGGTGAGGGAAGATAGAATTCCTTTCAGAAGGAAAAGCTGAAAGTGGGACTTCTTGGCAATGTCCTGAATGTGAGGAAGGAAGGAGAGAGAGGAGTCGAAGATGACTCGATGTTTCTGGCTTTTGAAGCAGGAGCAGGGGGAAAGCCCGTGCAGGAAGGCCAGAGTGAAGGGAAGAAGTAGGGTGACGGGGGCCCAATAGGAAGGATCTCCGTTTTGCTGCCATTGAGGCAGAAAAGATCATTAGAAAGAGCATCACAGTAAGTAATTTCTCCTTCAATGGATTGCTTTTCTCCTGCAGATTCCTCATCTGACAGACTTCCAAAGCAGTAGGTGAAGGAGGCGGGCAGAAAGTTAGACTAACATGTTTTGCAGCACTGCCCTGCCAAAAACGTGCATCAGTTAAGCAGGCAACATCTAAACTATAGTGTTTAGTGAAAGTATGAAAAGAGGAACATGTTGCAGCATGACATATATCCCTAACAGGGAGCCCCCTTTGTAATGCAGTTGACGTAGAGACCCCCCTAGTGGAATATGCCCTGATGCCTGGTGGTAATTCCCTGCCTGCAGAATAGTAACACTCCGCTATGCAGAATATGATCCAGCTGGACAATGTTTGTTTTGTTATCGCTAGGCCTTTACAAGCTAATGAGAAAGCCATGAAGAGTTGGTCAGTTCTTCTGAACTCAAACGTCTTCACGAAGTAGAAGCTTACAGCCCTTTTAGGATGCAGGCAATGAAAACGCTCCTCTTCCTTAGAAGGGTGCCGTGGTGGGTAGAAGACAGTGCAGTCTATGGACTGTGATAGGTGGAATTCAGAGACATCTTTTGGTAGAAATCCAGGTCTCACTGTGAGCGAGACTTTCTCATGAACAATCTGCAGAAAGGGCTGTTTGCAGCATAAGGCTTTCATTTCACTCACGTGCCTAGGGGATGTAATTGCCACAAGGATGGCTGTGTTTAAGGAAAGGAGCCACAAAAAACAAGTGTGCATTGGTTCAAACGGAGCCGCCATCAGATATGTCAGAGCCAGATTAAGATCCCAATCTGGGACAACAAGGGGAGTTGGCAGAAACTTATTTACAAGGCCTGCAGGAATTGTGCCATCACCAGGATCGTAAAATATGAACCTTGATCCAAGGACCTCTTAAACACAGACAAGGCCGCCAAATATCCTTTGAATGTGGTGACCTGAAGGCCTGCTGAGGCCAGTGAGAGAAGGATCTCCATCACCACAGTGGTGGGGCAAGAGATAGGGTCAATCTCACGTTGTCTGCACCATGCCTCAAATCTTCTCCATCTGCATGCGTATAAAGATCTTGTAGATAGTCTGCGTGCAACCAGCAACACCTCGAGCACCTCCTCAGAGAGGTCCTAGTCATCATACCTCATCCTCTCAAGAGCCACGCATGTAGTAGATTTAGGGACTCCGGACTCTGGTGAAGCACCCGGCCTTTCAACTGGGTTAGGTGATTCGGTCACTGAGGCAACTGAAGAGGTGGGCAGATGGTTAGATCCAAAAGGTCTGAGTACCACGTCCTCGAGTCCGGAGTGATCAGGATGATGGTTGCTCAAAACCTCTTGAGTCTCCTGAGAACCCAAAGCATGACGGAAATCGGAGGGAATGCGTATGGGAAAAGGGAAGTTCCAATCCACCAGAAGCGTGTCCCTTAGTGTGCCCTTCGGTGGGAATTCCCTCAAGCAAAACTTCTGCACTTCTGTTGGACTCTGTGGCACACAGGTCCACCGTTGGGGAACCTCAGTTTGAGAAGACCTCCTCTAGGTCTTCCTAGCACACTTCCCACTCGTATGAGACCGTTCTCTGCCTGCTCAAAGCATCCGCCAAACTGTTCTCTGTCCACCACCAGATGAACTGCGATCTGGTTCTCCAATAGCCACAACCACCGCTGCATCACCTATATGCAGAGGGGTAGGGAGTGCATGCCACCCTGCTTGTTCAGGTAGTGCATGGCCACCATGTTGTCCATCAGAATTAGGACATGTCTCCCCTCCTGAGATGGAGTGAATGCCCTCAGAGCTAACCTGATGGCTTGCAACTCCAGCCTGTTGATGTGCCATCTGGCTTCCGTTGCTAACCAAAGGCATTTTACCTGCAAGTCCTAGCAGTGAGCGCCCCACCCTTTCCGAGACACATCCATGACCACTCGAGCCTGAGGCCAAAAAGGCCAGAAGGGTTACCCCTACCATGAGATTGCTATAGTCTGCCCATCAAATGAGGTCATTGACCACTTGTCTGGGTACCATCAGGGGATCCGAGAGAGCTCCAAAGTGCTGAGACCACTGACCCCTTAGGAACCACTGTAGGGATTTCATACACAGCTTGGCCTCTGGCACTACAAAAATACAGGAGGCCACGAGACCTAAGAGGCAGAGGAAGGAAGCCACTGGTAGAGTAGCGTGGTTCTGTGCCAAGCTGTTGACTTTCTCCTCGGGAGGGAAGGCCTTCCCAACCCAGGTGTCTATGACTACCTGGATGAACTGGAACCTCTGGACTGGTGTCATCTGGGACTTCTTCAGGTTCAGGGAAAAGCCCTGCATGTGCAGTAGCAGATATATGCCATCCAAGTGGTACAAAACCCTCGGGTCAGCCAGTTCATCCAGGTATGGGAAAACATTGACCCTGGATCTCCTGAGGTTAGCCATGACTACTGCATGTGCTTGGTAAAGACCCTTGGAGAGGAGGTCAGATCAAAAGCGAGCACCTTGAACTGATAGTGCGTGTCTCCTATGATAAACCTCAGGAACATCCTGTGCTTTCGATGAATCTGCACATTGAAATAAGCCTCCTGTAGATCTATTGACACAAGACAGTCCTGCAGCTCAGGAACATGGAGAATTTCTCTCAGCGTCACCATCCTGAATTTGTCTTTTCTCAGGAACTTTTTCAAGGCCCTGACATCCAGAATGGGACATAGACCTCCTTCCTTCTTGGGTACCAGGACATACCGGGAATACCAAACTGATCCTCTCTGTTCGGGAGGTACCTCTTCAATGGCACCATTCAACAACAGGGCTCGCCGTTCTGGCTGGAGCGCCTGCCCCAGTTGGATCAGAGGTGATGGGGGTCTGTTCGGTGGTTTTTCGTAACAAGGGCAAACAACCCCACCGAATGAGCGCACGCATCAGAAGTAATTCCCTGCCACTGGGGCCAGTGCTCTGTCAACCCACTGGTAAGTTGTGGTAGAGCAAATTAAAGCGGTTTAGGAGGCAGCATCGCCCCTGCCGCTGCTTGTTGCCCCTTAGATGCCCCTCTGCCCCTTTTGGAGTGGGAGACATGCTTTTGCCCTTGCCTGGCCCGTGGGAGCTGGGCTTTCCTGACGTAAGGAGTATATTACCTGTAGCCCCTTGCCCTAGTGGCGAAGCTGAAGGCAGGCTTGGTCGGCTGCACATCCAGGCCGAAAGATATAGCAGTGATTTTGGATTGCTTACATTTCTCCAAGGAATCATTGGCCTTTTGACTGAACAGGAAATCGCTCTCAAAGATCATGTCAAGTAATTTGGCATGAACATTATGTGAAAAGCCTGAAGATTTTAAGTAGGCCTGCCTCATCAGCGTTACTGCCGACGCCATAGATTAGCCCACACAGTCGGCGCTGGCCAGGCCCGTTCGCACTGACTGCCTGGCCACCTCTTTCCTATCCTCCACCAGCTGTAGGAAGCCCTCATGCATCTCTCCCTAAGGGACGTACTGCGAAGCATTCTCCACGGCTGACCAAAGACCAAATTAATATTTTGCAAAGCCACTAGCCACATTAGTAGCTTTAAGGGCCATACTGCCCAAAGTGAACACCTGTTTGGCCAAGACATCAGCCTTCTTTGCTTCCATGTCGAGTGGTAAAATGGAAGTTGAAGAAGCAGGTCTGGAGGAGACTGTAGCAGCTTGCATAATGAGCCCTTCCGGAGAAGGGTGAGAGGAGAGGAATAATGGGTCCCCTCTAGCCAGCCTATACTTTTCAGATATGTTGGAACTAACAGGTGGAATAGAACAAGGGTGCTGCCACAAAGCCGTCAGAGGGTCGGCAATTGCAGGGTTTAAGGGGATATTGCGCTCTGTCACTGGGCCTTCATCTAAAACAACAGTGAGGTCATACCCCTGCGCTGGCACTGCTGAGGACTGCAGCGCTAGGCTGTCAATGACCCTTTCAACTAAAGCCCTGAACTTAGAATAATCATGGGTATAAGGCTGGCTTTGCTGAAAATCCAGGTCTGGTGAGGTATCCAAACCACTGGCCACACAGAGGCCTTGAGCTAGCTCCAGCAGTTGGCTATGGTCTTCAAAGTAGTCGACACCACCTGTGACCATGACAGTGGGGTCGATGTCCCCTTGGTCTCTTGTATCATCGGCGCCGAATATGCTCGACATGGTGCCGAGAAAATCGGATCAGGAGAGCCGGCTGTATGATTCAACAACTGTTGGTGCCGATTGCTTGTCTTCTGTGCCAATAGCATGGCCTTGGTCATCGGCCAAGGTTGTGATGTCAAAGCACCGGCACTTTGGAAAGCGCGGGATGGACCCGCCATCGAGGGCCTTAAAGACTCCTTTGATGTTGAAGGATTAATCAATGCCGTTGGCACTGGGGCATGTGAGGGGTCGAGAATGCCGAGCACCGCTCTTGCCTCTGAGGCCTGCTGTGTGGGGGGGGTCACCCATGCCTACAGCAGCATGCTTCCTGAACATCTCAAGAATGGAGGTCTTAAAATCCTCCCACTCCTGGCGAGTGGTAGGCCCCATAGACTGATTACCTTTTTCAATCGACGAATCAGAGTGCCAACGAAGGCGGTGATGCATCTTCTTCTTATGGAACAAGGTTGAGGAATAATGGCTCCGGGAGTGGGACCGTTTCTTCTTTTGTCAATGTTCTTTCTGGGTTTGTGCCCCTTGGCTTCAGCCTCTGAGTCCTGAACCATCGACCATGCCAGAGATTTTGAGGGCGTTCGAACCAGCTTGAGCTTAGCAACCCAATTGTGAAGGGATTTCAGTTGCATTTTGAGGGCGTTCGAACCAGCTCAAGCTTAGCAACCCAATCGCGAAGGGATTTCAGTTGCATTTTGTCGCACAACACACACCCTTCTGTTCCGTGACCCGTGCTGAGGCACCAGAGGCATAACTCATGCGGATCAATGAAGGACATTTTGGTGTGACAATCGGTACACTGCTTGAAGGCAGAAACATGTGCGACGGACATCTTGCATCAGGAATTAGAATTTATTTTAAAGTTATATGACAAAAACGTCTAATAAGTTGAAGACTCGACCGTGTTCCCAAGCAGTGTGATAGCACATGGAAAAAAGGAGCTGAGGTATGGGGCGTAGTGACAGAGTTTATATACAATGCCTGATGTCACGTCCAGAGCTGACGATCAAGTACCGAACAAGACGGATCAATGATTGACGGCCACGTTGAGTTCCACTATGCCCACTACACCCCCTGTCGAAAACATTTCTGAAATAGCGGGAGAAAAGCAATACTTTGAAATAGGCGATTGGGCGGGCCTGACCACTGCCTGATGTTTCTCCCAGAAGGTTGGTGCAGTGGGATTCCCAGGACTCATCTCAACCTCAGAGATGCAATATCCCTTTGAAAGAGAGGGAATCAACTCTCTTTGTAAAGAGTATTGGGACCTCCAGGTTCTAGAATGCACTAGGCGAGTCAAACTCAAACCAAAGGGTATGATGGCAGATGTAACTGTAATAAATAATAATAATATCTCAATACCATTAAATACGCAAAGCAGAGTTTCTGAAACACATCCCTGTTGAAGAACTGTTACCGCCTCAAACCCCAAAGAAAAATCGAACCACAGTGGTTTTTGGAATGCTCGCTATAGAAGGAAACCAAACAACAAGAAACATATTTAGTCATCGTACCCTCAGAGAGAGACAGAATGTTCATGGTCACTGGAAACAGCAGGCTCTACCTGCTGCAAGTCCTCTGAACACTGCAGAATAAACCGGAAGCATGCCAACACCTGTTTGTGAATCCAAGCCAGCACCAGGAGATTCAACCCTTATTAATAGTTTGGGTGGACCATTAAGCAAGTTAGTTTCAATAGTCATTAAATCCCACCAATACCAATAGGGAACTAATAATAGGTTAAAGATTCAAAGGTCCTGCTACGAGAGAATAGACCAATCAAAAAACAAAACATACAAGGGAAGAACCAATCCTGTGCTTGTGTCAATGGCAGGGCTTACTGATGTCTTGGAGTGCCTTTATTTTGGCAAAGTAAGGATTGCCTTCTGAGGAAGCCACCCTGTAAGTTTAACAAGACACTAACAGGGTGTACCCCAAAGAAGAGGGCCTATAATTTGAGAAATCCCTCTCCCCATGGAGAGGGAAAACCCCTGACAGCTGACAGAAGGATGCAGCAGAACGATAATGCAGAATGACAGGAATCCTCCCCCAATATAGGACGAGGTCACAGCTAGAAACCTTGATGAGAGTCAGGAATCTTACCCAAACGTTGGACAAGAGCAAGGACAAAGGAGGTAGAGGCAACAAGGAGGATGGTATCAGGTAGGAGGGAGAGGCAGAGCAAGGCATACTAGGATAAACCAAGGAAGCAGTACGAATCCAGGGTACAAGAGCAGATCACAGGATTTACTATAATAAGGTGCATCAGATTCCAACACTGCAGTGGAGAAAAAGCTGCTGGATCCCATAGCGGCATCTCTGACCCTGAAATGAAAATCCAGCTACGGATCATAGACATCGCCATCTTGGAAGGGCCAGAACAGGTGAGACATGGCACCATTATGGAATGGGCAAGTCCTCCCACAGTCTGGTAAGGTTATTGGTGCCACCAAGATGGAGGAACACACAATGCGTGACAGCCAGTTTAGGAAATCACTAACCGGCACAGCTATGCAAAAAGAGGGAGAAAACATAAGTATGCGTGATGACTGGAGGAAGCAGATGGGCTTCCATCCACTCTGTGGATAAAAAAGAAGACAACTTCTTGGAGAGAGGTAGTGCATTTGCTTGTTAGTGCACACCAGTTACTCTGGCAAGGTATGGCAGAGGTACAACCAGAAGCTCTAAGGCTGTGTAAAAAAGAGGACCTAGGGTGAAGTCCTCTCCCCAGCATTTTTTACCAGCGACAACTACAGGCGGAACCTGAGAAGAGGAACCCCTAGCAGAAGGGTGAGCAGATCATATGTCTGAAAAGGGTCCTAAACGAGGGGAAAATACCCATTTGTGTCAACATTGCTGCATTAAGAGGCCAAGGGTGTGATGATACCTGAGAGAAGTCTGAGGAAAATCAAGTTTCTGGAGAGATGCCAGAGCGGTCCGAGAAAGACCAAGGTTCTGGAGTGACCTGCGGGATGTTTGAGAGAAACCAAGGACATGGAGAGACTGTAGAAGTTTGAGAGAAGTCAAGGTGCTGGTGAGATCTGAGAGGAAAAAGAGAAACCCTTCTGAGATTGATCTGGGGAGACAGAGAGAATGCAAGGCCAAGGAGAGACCTGAGAAGATTACTGTGCAACAGAAAAAAGAGGCCTTGGGAAGGGTTGACAACGTTTTGACAACCAGAAATCCTGTAGCAGGCAGAACAAGAGTAACCCCAAAATGAGACTTCCCAGGAAACTATTTGATATAGGATTTGTTTGAACACTTATGAACATTTTGTTGGGCAAACTTGGAGAACATTTGTGTTGTACAGAGTAGGGTTAGGATGGAGGCTAAAGGACTTGTAAGAATAGGTTTTGAACTTTCTGTTGGCGCTCATTGTTTGAACGTGTTTTACTAGAATATGGTGTGCCAGTAGGGACACAGACATATAAGAATAGACTCAAAACGTTTAATGTTAAAACCTTTGAACACCCTGAGGTGCATGGAACACACTGCGCAATATACTTTAAGTTATCCCATCCTTGAAACGAAAACGAGTTCACTAAAGAGGTTATTATTATACCATAGTACCAAAAGGCATTCATCCATCTCAATACCTTGTTATTATTAACTGAACATTGGGCCTCATTACAACCCTTGCGGTTCCATTTTGTTCCGGCGCCCAGAAATGGGCAATTACCGGGTCATTACGGCCTTGCCAGACCCGGTATTTGCCCATTCCTGGGCGTCAGAAAAAATTCTTCTCCATTCCCATTTGAGCCCGATAGGGCTCAATGGGAATGGGGAAGCCGGATGTACCGTCACTGTTATGAACAGTGCCTGTGCATCCGAAATGCTGTGCTCGCGGGCGCCTTTCATTCCGCCAGGTCAGACCTGGCGGAATGAAAGGCACCCGCGAGCACAACGCGGAGTTTGCCAGTCCGGATACAATGGTACCGGCAAGCTTACCAGTACCGTTGTATTCGGACCGGCAAACTTGTAATGAGGCCCATTGTGTTGCACTGTGTGCTCTTGTTCCATATTCCTGTAATGTTCTTACACTGATGAGAACACCTAATTTACCAGTGTTATCTTTTACTGTCCCACAACTTGTGATTTTGGTGGAGTGCATAGTTATGCTACACTCCCCAACCGCTGGCCTGTGTCCCATGAGCTTTGCACTTTTTTCACCTACTTTTCAGTATGATGCCTTTTTTCCTCAGCAAATATAACACTGCTTTTATGGAAAAGTATTAATTAAGAATGTCCATTTTCCTTTCAATTAGTTGTTAAAATGTGTCTATTCCACACCTTTTTTCACAGCCTCCTTATGTGGAAAAGGTAAAGAGTGCTGCAAAATCTCAATACCCAGAGTTTATTTTTTTAAATTGCACAGATTACTCTTGAATGAAAAAGCCTCTTACATACGATTGAAAGCAGTCTTAGATTGCTAAAGCAATAAGGGCACACCTTGCTTATAAGTAAACCTCCATAAAGTGTTGAATGTAATTTCTAATTCTGTTGACTAGACCCAAGTCCATGTGAAAACATAGTTTGATCCTCCAGGTCCTACTTTGCTCGTTATGTTTGCTGAAGCATAGCACACACTAAACACGGGCCTGATCAGAGATGGATGTTCCTGAGGAGGGACGATAACAAGGAAGCTATTGTGTATGGTCTAAATGGAAATAATCAATCCTGGATCAGGAATAATGGGACATAGAACAGTCAAATCCCCATAGGATATATGCATTAGTCAAATCCATGCATCTCTCAACCCTACCCTATGAATAAATGCTGACAGAAATGTTGTATAGTCTCCTACCTTGCTACTCTTATCCAAAGTCAGGTGAACTGGCAGGTTGATGTCGACTCCTACTATGACAAAGGTTATTACTAAAAATAGTCTACAAAGCCTACTCAACACTATGAATTCCAAACTTTTATGAAATAACATGGACACTCCACTGGTATTGTTAGAGTCAGCACACCTCATTGTAGCTGTGAGGCATCTCATTCAGCCAGATGTGTTTGCTGGATAGTTACATGTGTTCTCTTCTTTTTTTAAAGAGGCTCGTTTTCATTTCACCAGGTTCCTTGAACCATTGATATTCCATGGAGTGACTTTAAAGTTTGCGGTCATGGTACACAATTTAGGTGCATGCCATGTGATCTTTGGGTCAAGTTTTACAGAATACAAATGGCTAAGTATGCAGTAAAATAAGACATAGTGAGCTATAAAGGTATTGGTACTAAGCCCTGGAGAAAAAAAGGGAGAGGAAAGTGTCTCTCTTTAAGAGAGTTTGCTGTGCTGCATGGAACCAACCAGAGAGTGTTAAGCATGAGGATGGGTTCAAATAATCCTACACCCAATTGCTAAGAGTAAACACTAATTTACCTATAGGCCTCAAAGAAACCCAATCACTATTCCCCAATAGCTCAGAATTAATTATTTGCAGCACTGTATTGCATTGCATCCTCCTTTCCTCATTAGACTACTTATTTCTGGTGGGTGCCCAGTATGTCAATTCCTGTAATTATTTTCTATATATTTGTTTTATAGTGTTGTAAGCCTTCTATTTACACAACCTTCCCATAGTGTTAGAATCCAGAGAAACATTGGGCCTCATTACAAGTAGGGCGCAAAGGGATACCGGGCACCGGTAATGACACCGGTGCAGGTAATCCCTTTGCGCCCTAATACGAGTTCCCTTTGCGGGTCCTTCCTTAACGCCTGCCTTTAGCAGGCGTTAAGGACGGGACCCGCAAAGGGACACCGGGGTCAATAAGGGTACCGTAATTTATGGTACCGTTATTGCCGCCTCCCCCCTTCCCATTGAGCCTTATGGGGGCTCAAATGGGAATGGGGAATGGTTCCCGGAATGGGGACTTACCGGTCCGGAAAAGGTCGGAATGACATGGTAAGTCCCCATTCCGAGAACACGGACCCGGAATGCAGTAAGGTAGTAGCCATGGCGCTAATAGCGCCATGGCTACCTCCTACCTCGTAATGAAGCCCATTGATTCTAGTTTGATTACACGTTATATTTTATACTGATTAACACTGATCTGTTTAAATCATTTATCTTTGCCCCAGATAGCACAATGTCTACAATACCTGTCCTCCCAAATCACCGAAGCAGGCCTCATCATGGTGCAAAGACAGGCTCGTCAATATGGAGGAAGCAGAACAGAGAACTGCAACGTAAAGTGTCATCTACACTGTGCAGTTCAGCGTTCCTTACGTACATCCGCATTAACTGGAACGTTAGTACATCTGTGCGAGAACAAGGTCTGAGAAGGAGGCCACTGTCTTCCTCCACCTTTCAGGTGTGCACCTTAATCTTCATATGTGCCTCAGCATGTGTATAACAATCGCATCTATGTTTTTGAAGTAGTGTATATCATTTATAACTACTAATCTCAAGCAATAATGAGGGCTTAAAATAAGCCTGACATGCCTGTGGCTGGATTAAATGAACATGAGATAGGACATACAGAAAAGATGCCAATACAAATAAACCATTTTATTATTAGCCCATACGAAGGCAACAGGGATGGCCTTTCCTTCTCTCTGTTCTTTCTTTACATCTACACATAAAAAGTACATTCAGTAGTCACGATCCTGAGCAGGCTTGAATAAGAGGCCATAATTCTTATCATTTCAGAACATCCCACAGAGGTCCCTGTAGTTATTCAATTATCCTCACTGACTGTACACATCTAGAACAGCCAGAATATGGACATCGGAGGGATAGGGTAGTGAAAGAGGAAAAGAGTAGAATTAAAGGGTTGGTGCAAACAAAAGTCACCATTCACCTAAGCAGAATACTGATCACCCAAGTACATATAGCGGTCATTGAATGATCCCTTAGTCAGTTTATAGTCACCCAAATATCTCTTTTTTGGTTTTGGTGCTTTTTGGTGGTCAGGCCACCTAATATCGCCAAAACAATGATACAAGAAGAAAGGGGTGCTAAGAAGCAGTCTTTGTGGTTGGCATGACAACTGGAAATCCTTTGCCATACAATTGCCCCTGCACAAAGTGTTAATTCAAGTTGTACTATGCAGATGTAATCCAAAAGTGGCTTGTTTAAAGTAATTTCTCCCAATCAGGACTACTGTCACATGTCACATGTCACCTGTCTGTGTGACTTGCAATGCTGGAGCCACGCCACTGAGTGATCTCTTTTCGAGACGCAGATGAAGGAACTCTGCCTCGCAGGGGGAAAGCTAATGCAAATGTAGAGGCTTCACCGGTAAGGGGCCTGAGACTCCAGGCATCAGATGCAGGCGGATTGTGGGACATTGAGCATTAATAAGGGTGCCGGAGCCCCTCGCTATAAGCTGCAGCATTACAATGTTTTTTACAATTGCGCTGTAATTGGGCATGTGAATGCATTTGGAGGTTCAAGGGCTGGTAAAGAGTTACAGCAGTCGGAAGGGCTTGCATGCTTTCCAGTGCCAAAGGACACTTTTAAAGAGGGAGCCTTTGTGAAGTTACATGCTGGGTCTGAGAGGTATGGCCTGGGATTTGTGCATGCAAAAGGACTGGTGTGGTTTTTTAGCTATGAGAGTGGCTTGCAGGCCCTTCCTGCATGGAATGGGCATTGCATTCGGTGTTCTTGTGGGTATTGTAAGCAGTTGGGGTTGTCGGACGTCAGGGTGTCTCACAGGCTTTCCCGCGTGGTCGGTAGGTCTCGTGTCTGTTCCTGTCCTGCCCACGATTGGTGCGGGGGTTCCCTCTAGCCTAGGTTGCGGATTTGCGTGCCTGTTGCAGGAGGGGTGGCTGCTGCAGGCGGTTCACCGCATGGTGGGGGCCCACAGTCTGCTCCAGCGGCTGAGGGGCCCCAGGTGCCACCCAATAACAAGGGGACGTTAGTTGCACGATAACCATTTAAGGTTGTTAATGTCGGTGACTATGGGGAAAATACTGCTCGACTGAACCATATTTTTCGGGGGTTTTGTTCAATGTAAGGCTAGAGATTCATCGTTGATGCTCATTTCTTTTAGCAAAATATTGCTGCCAATGAATTTTCTTCAATTCTATGGGCTGAAAGAAGTCTCCCTCAGGTCTTAGGTCCCATAAAATAGCCATAACATGAAAGGCAATACTGTAATACACCTTCTCTATACTTACCATGTGGCCCCCATGCCGTGTGTGATGCCACCAATCAGTCTTGGCATATTAGACAACAGCCGATTTACATGCTAGGATTTATGGATTTGATGTCTGTATGCATTTATGGAGTGATAGACAACAAACCTAGTTAGCAATGAATGGGATGCAGTACAAAGATAGGGCAATACAGAGAGCAAACGGGAGAGCTGGAACACACAGGTGTGAGAGGAGGAAGTGGTACTGACAGGGTGCTAAGGAGTGAGGAAGTGTTCCTTGAAGATGTGGGTATTCAGTTCCTCCCTGAAGTGCAAGAGAGCTGTGGCCTATCTGATGTACATCAGTGTGCTACTCCAGAATCTGGGTGCATTGCAGGAGAAAGCATGTTCCTGCATCTGGCAGATTCCGGTCTGGTGATGCTGTCCAGGCTTCCAGAAATGGTGAGATGTTCATCCACATAGGATGGCACTGTTTTATTCATTGCCTTGTAGGACATGCAGGCCCTTTTGAAGTTGCTGCATGGTTGGAAGGGTTGCCTTTGCTATATGGGTCTTGAAGGCAAATTTGCCAGTGATGATAATGCCGAGGGATTTAACCTTAGGTGAGTCCAAGAGAGAAGCCATCTAATTTAACTCACCCAGACTTTGATTTCAGCTTGCTTTCTAGAGCCCGTAAGGAGGGTTAATTCTGTTCTCTTTATGAATGTGGACCTGCAAGTCCCTGCATGCAAAGAGCTGTTATCTGAAAAGTGAGGGTGTCTGAATGAGTCACATTGGGTCAAGACCCAGCTAGGTGCCTTTAGGGATTATAATCTATTTTACTCTTACATGCACGCTTCCAAGTCCAGACCTGTGAGAAAATCTATGCTAAGTTGTGTTGACAATAAAATACACTTTAAAATCAAGGGTGTTCCTAGGTTTGGAAAAGATTGGGGGATACACTAATGTTGGGATTGCCAATAGATTGCATGGCTCGAAAAGAAAGAACACAATAAACAGGATTTATGGGGTTGCATAAGAGAGTGGAGTGGGAAAGGGAGTCCAAAGAGGGTTTACAACTACAGAATACATTGTAAAATTGTTTTGTTGCAATGGCTAATGGGTGACAATCAAATGTGTTTGATTTTAAAGAAAAAAATGTATGTCAGCTTGGAACTGCCTTTTCAGTGTTGGCAATTAGATGGCACTTTAGTGTCATCTATAAACAAAATTATTGCATTAGAGTACAGCTAGGGACGAAAGGCATATTAGGAGGGATACAATAACTTGAACGGGGGTGACAGGAATACAAAACACTGACAGAGCCTTTTTATGTATTTTATTGTCTAGAGATGGTGTGGCTCAAGCCGATATATGTCTGAGAAAATTGGTTGTTTGTCCTGAAGAAGGTTGCCAAACAAAGAGAGCACTATTGATGCTGCTCGTTGAGAGCAACTGAAACACATGTCGACGTGAGGATCTGTGGGAACAACATAACACAGACTTTTTGTTACCCCAAATTGATGGGGAGTTCTCTTTAATAATTGTGTATGTTTATAAATTCAACAAACATTTGATTGTTTGTTTATGTATGGACCATTATCCGAAAAAACAATCATGAAAGGGTGTCAAAGAGAGTATGAATGTGAATGAATGAAAATGAATGAGCCACAATGTTTTATTGAAATTGTGTTTAATATTTGTTTTAAATTGTTTTTTGAATAAAAAGAAAGTCTTGGAAAAACAAAACCAAGCTGTAACACAAAAAATGTTTCTGTATTCTGTCATCCTCTTTGTCCACTGGTCCAGTCCTTCTCTTGTTTCTGATTCTATAACCTGTAGCACTAGGGACATTAAGGCAGGTACCCCTTTTTTTGCATTGTATGTGCAGCCCATGGCTGTAGGGGCAATTATCATGTTGTGGGTGACTAGTTAGCCCCAGAATAATGGAAAACGTAAACATTTTTTCGTTTACTGACGAGCACTCCCGGAAGCTCCTAGGAACACCAGCATTATTGGCAGATGCCATTGCAGCTGTTCCCGTAGTTGGAGGTGCAGACGACATTGAAAAAATCACACAGAAAATGAAAACATTAACAAGAACTGATCTCCATGGTAAATTTATGTTGGAGTACCTTAAAGCAGGGATTATCCCTGAGGGACTCCAGGTAAGGAACACCCCGAGGATATTTGTTGACAACCCCAAGTTCCAAAAGAACTTCAGTGGGGTTGGCAACAAATGTTCTCGGGATTGGATCATTCTCATAATTGAAATAGCTGAGGAGGAAACTAAGAAGCAAGGAGACGAATTGGCCATTTTGGAAAAAGCTTTCTTAGAAAGCCAAACCATTCAAGATGCGAAAAAACAGTTAGAGGATTTAGAACAAGAAATTCAAAAATTCAAAAAGATAAATCTTGATCGTAAAATCTTTAAGCTTCAGAAAGATGTGGCAAACTATATGGAAGATAAAACATACCCATATTTAAAAGAAGGTTTCTTCACTACTCAGGCAGGAACAACTAACTACAGAAGAAACAATAGATTTGCCACCTTTTCAAATACCTCTGGTTCATCGAGCGGCTCAGATCCGTCATTGAACAACCCAGGGACAACAGGCACAGGTGGAAGAGGACAACAGCAATTGGGTTTTTACCGAGGCAATCAGGGAGGCCGTACAAGACAAAACCAGGGACGCTACAATCAGGGACCCGGGATGAGAACCTGACAGTGGTACCAGAATCAGTAGGTAACCAAGATAAAATACCTATCATTAATCTCTCCACAATGGTTCTCAATCCCATTGAATTGCAAATCCTGTCAAAGGGTTTATCCTTCATTCCTACTACAAAGGCAGATCCTTTCACTATTGAATTGGAGCTCCACCGCTTCTTTCAAAATATACGTTTAAAACACTATTTCAAAATATTTTTACCAAATCAAGAAACTGCGGAACGAGGAACAGCAAGTATCAATGAAGAGATACCCAACAGGACTGGTCTGAAGATAAAACCCACGTTCAATCCTCCACCCTATACCTGTCCTCCTGAGATAGTGGCTTTTGAGAATAAGGTCACCAAAGAAGTTCACTTAGCCATAAAAAAGAAAAACTTCAAACCTGATAATCTGACTAGAGCAGAAAGGAACAGCTTAAGGACATTGTGTGACACAGATGGCATTACGATCAAGCCCGCAGACAAGGGGGGTGGGATAGTTATCATGCAAACTACCAACTACGATAAAGAATGTCACAGACTTTTGGGTGATATAAATTCTTATAAAGTCTTAAATCAAGACCCAACTATAAGATTGCAGGAAGAAATAAAAAGTCTTACCTACCACGCTTACAGGGAAGAATGGATCAGTGAAGGGGAGAGACGCTTCCTCAATAAAACTCACCCAAAAAGGGCAGCCTTTTACATCTTGCCCAAAATTCATAAAGACAAAACTAACCCACCTGGATGACCAATTATTTCGGCCATAAATTCCCTTCTTGAGCCACTATCAGTGTATGTGGAGTTTTTCCACAAACAGTTTGTTGCACAAATGCCAAGCTACATCAAGGATTCGACCGCAATGATAAAAATCACCCAAGAAATTAACTGTCCTACTGGAATGATTCTCGCCACAATGGACGTAGAATCGCTGTATACAGCGATACCACAGCTGGAATGCTTGGAAGTATTGAGTAAACATCTAAACACATGAACTACACCACACCAACCACCGACAGCATTCATACTTGAATGCTCCAGACTGGCGATGACTGAAAACTTTTTCTTATTTAAACAACAGCTATATAAGCAATGTAGAGGCGTAAGCATGGGGGCTATGTTTGCGCCGGACATAGCAAACCTGTATATGGCAGACTACGAAGATAAGTTTATATCAGGACACCAACATGCATTACAAACAATTCCAGAACTATGCCAACACCTGACGGGTTGGCATAGGTAAATCGATGGTATTTTCATCACATGGACAGGAGCCTCTGAATCCTTGGCAATGTTTCATCAGTGGCTTAACAGACAGGATACCCATATTAAGTTCACTATGGAATGGAGTCTGGTAGAGATGAGCTTTTTGGACTTAATAATCAAAAAAGTTGGCATGACCCTAGAGACAACACTATATAGAAAACCAACAGACCGCAACACTTTGTTGCATTACTCTAGCTTTCACCCTGAAAGCCTACGGTATAATTTGCCCTATAGACACTTTTTACAGATACGTCGCAACTGCAGCACCAACCAAGAATTTATGAAACATTCTAAACAGTTGCAAGATAGATTGCCGGAAAGAGGATATCCGAAACGATTGGTAAGAAACAACCTCAAAAGGGCGAAAAACACCAGTAGAGATCTGTGCCTCAGTCACCAGCCTAAGAAAAAAGAGGAAAGATTGGTCTGCGTTACCACTTACAATCCTGTAAGTAACAAGATCAAAAAGATAGTGAACCATAATTGGGACTTAGTGAAACAACAGGGGACCCTCTACAAGAGACCCATGTTTGCTTTTAAAAGAAACCAAAACCTTGGTCAAAGACTGGTACGTACATATGTTGAGCCAAAAAATACCCAGACCATCATAAACCAATGGGGCTTAACACCCGTTATTGGTCACCAAAAATGTGGGGGATGTGTTGCATGTCCAATGGCGGAAACCAGGACAGAGTTCAAGTACAGAAAAGTGAAATTGCAACATAGAATGCATACCAACTGCGAAACTAAGAATGCCATTTTTATTATTAGATGCCCATGTGACCTACTATATGTAGGCTAGACAATCAGGGAGGTAAGACAACGGATCTCGGAACACAGGTCGTGTATACGGAACAAGCCCCTTGTAGAACATTTCATCAAATATGGACATAATTGACCTGGTTTGTATTACAGGCACTTAAACCCTCAAACAGAGGTGGAGACATGTCCGCCCTACTACACCAAAAAGAACAACGCTGGATCCATACCCTTGACACGGTAAAAAGAGGTTTGAACCTGTCAGTGGAATGGAACCATTTAATCTCCACCATGTGAAACATCAACCAGAATAACTAGACAAAAGAGAAGCAGAGAGCTGATACACCATATGCATTATTAAATCTTGCCTCTGTGTGCGCTTTACATATATATGAAAGCTTGAATCATTCTCCCGAACCACAATATTCTAATGTGGATTCTGTCAGGTATATACTGACAGGTGAGGCATGTTCCACCACGAGCCTTCCCCCGTACTTTTGTGTTTTTGTACATCTTTATATTTTTCTATACTTGGCAAATATGAAATAGGCCATTTATAATGAGTGCAATGGGCAATTAATAAGCCTATGTGGTATTTAGGCTTTATTTGTCATGCCTCTTTATATATGCAATGGCAGTTCGGGGATTCAGTACCGTTTCTGTTTTCATGAACAGAACGTTGCTGTTGGTAAAGGGAACTTTATTCCCTGAACCTTTCATTTATTTTTTATAGCCAAATGTAGGCGTTTGCCAATACCTCTGATAATGTATCACATATAATATTCTGGGGATATAAGTAATTCGTTTTCACAATATTTTGCAAGTATCCTGAAATCATCTGTATAAGAGGACAACAGTCCTCTTTCTACTTCTATGAACAACAGGAATCGCGTAGCTGATACAAAGTGATCGCGAAGTACAACTACCATTTGTATTGTAGACGCCGCACACAATACACGGAGGGAGACTGTAGACATCGCGCATTTCACACCGAGGGAGAGTGTAGACAAGGTGCTACAGGTAGGCACACAGAATACAGACGCTCTAACACTCATGATTGGATGAATCACGGGGGCAAGGTGGAAATAGTATACTAGCCAGAGACAACAGGATGCTGCTTAGAAGGGACAACTGGAATGGGGGAAATGATAAGCTGTGATGTCAGGCGGCAGTGTTGAAGTGCATTATTACACTGATTATGTGCAACAGACCATCTTGGCACATTAGAAGCTACCGTGGTGCTAACACAAGGAATAGGATAGACCCGTGTTGGGTGGGCTGTAGGAACCTACGCAACTGTAAGAAAAAACAGACAGAGCAATAAGTGCTGGACAGTGTGGGTTTGAAATAAACTGGGAGAATCCCACGCCAGAAAGAAAGATCTAGGAAAATAATAAGGATATATTACATGTGCTATATTATGGCCCTATATTAATGGAGATACCATCCCATTATATTCTCTGTAGATTGATGTGGAATAAAGAATCCTATCCCTGACTGCATAAAGGAAGAGTGAAGAAGGAGGGGTCTTTCCCTGATTTAACATCAGAACTTGAAAAATCCTACATACTGAAGAAGCTAGACTGACATTGTGATATGTGGCTGTTGCTGCGCTGAGTAAGTTACAGACAATTAAACCAAAAATCCAATCCCAATGGTTTTCCGTCCTTTGATGGTCACCATTACTGTTGCAAAAATTCTGCGATCAAATGTAATGATAACATGAGGTCATTTAGAATTCTTTGAATTTCTTGTTTTGCAATGAACAGATTCAAGGTCAATTATCCTCAAGAATTGGACTGAAGATGTGCTGAAACCGAAAAAATCACATCTTTCATCTCCTTGCCCATTGGACAGGAGGTGAGTTAGATGGAGCTCAAATCTTGAGAATACCATTCATTAAAGTAATATGTTAACAAATAACTTGAATGGGGGTGACAGGAATACAAAACACTGATAGAGCCTTTTTTATGTATTTTATTGTATATAGATGGTGTGGCTTAAGCCGATATATGTCTGAGAAAATTGGTTGTTTGTCCTGAAGAAGGTTGCCAAACAAAGAGAGCACTATTGATGCTGCATGTTGAGAGCAACTAAAACACGGGTTGATGTGAGAATATGTGGGAACAACATAACACAGACTTTTTGTTACCCCAAATTGATGGGGGGTTCTCTTTAATAATTGTGTATGTTTATAAATGCAACAAACATTTGACTGTTTATGTATAGACCATTTTCCGAAAAAACAATCATGAGAGGTTGTCAAAGAGAGTATGAATGTGAATGAATGAAAATGAATGAGCCGCAATGTTTTATTGAAATTGTGTTTAATATTTGTTGTAAATTGTTTTTGAATAAAAAGAAAGTCTTGGAAAAACAAAACCAAGCTGTTACACAAAACCTTTTTCCATATTCTGTCATCCTCTTTGTCCACTAGTCCAGTCCTTCTCTTGTTTTTGATTCTATAACCTCTAGGACTAGGGACGTTAACACAGGTACCCCTTTTTTTGCACTGAAAACATAGCTGCCTATAAAGTAACAGTGAAACCACAGTTATAAATTCAACCTGATGCAATAAAAACAGTCAACATTCTGCACTTCATTCGCTGAGCAATGCAGCATCCCAGAATGCAGTTCTGATATATACTAAACTGTCAAATGTTTTGTTTCCTTTGTATAGAAATGCTAAAGACCATGAGTAACATTTTATTCAATTTATTGGGATGAATGTAGAAAATTAACAAATAAAAGTTGTAATGTCAGTAACAATAAGCAAATTTAGCTTTAATGTTGTGGATTTACAGCCGGATTACTGCCATACTCGTGATAAACCCTAGGTTATTGCAGTGTCTCTGTCCCAAACTAATATAAAATGCAAAGTATGTTGTGGAATTCAGTACTGAAAAGATGTCATTGTTCAAGAATAGGATCAAATCCATATTTGCTTTTCTATGTTTATTATATACATTACAGCCAACATGAAGCCAGTGGGCATGTTCCATACCACTCTGGTGCTTTAACAAAGCACGTAATCCAAGATTACTGACATTCTAAAATTAAAAGCAAATCATGTTTTACTAGTATACAAACTAGGATTGATTTGACTAGTATGTGATCCATAGTCCTTTAGTGATTATTAAAAAAAATATGGTATTATTATTATTGTTTTCATTAATTGTAGCTTTGTAAAACACCAACCCTGAACACATTTCCATTGGATCGCTGAAAGAGGAAGGAGGGGGACAAAGGTTAGGGGAAGAGGAGATAGGTGAATCTAATTATTTACAGCCTTGGGACATTCCAGATAAGTTAAGTACAAGGAAGGGAGGAAAGAGAGATGCAATCAAAACAAGTGAAACACTATTATTAATGGAATGTTAGTAGAGATGTGCTGAGTCAATCCCAGGATGTGCAAATCTGTCAACAAACATACCGTTTTCAGTGACACCCAAAATATCACATAAGCCACCTGCCAGTGTCACCAGAACCTCATCAGCAGGATGCATCAACAGTTGTAGGAGAACTTAAAAGGAAATGTCTTCAAATATTTTTCTAAACTTTAGATGATTGTCCAGTGATTTTAGGATGATGCGGGGGGGGGGGGGGGGGGGCGGTGTTTGAATCGTCCAGTGCTCAATAGCCTGTCCCTGAATTGCTTCTTCTTTATATGGGCTGGAATGAGAGTAAAGGTGTTTTCTGACCTTAAGGCCCTGGAAGGATGATGCTTGATGATTATTGGTTGCATGTAAACTGACCCAGCACTCCAACTAATATGCAGGATCAGCATAGCCGCCTTATGTTTGATCTCTTGCAGATGATGAATGAAGTATTAGGGGAGGCTCAGGTACAAACTTCTCCAGTAGTCTATTCAGGAGAGCACTAAGTCCCTGGTCACACCCATTTCATGAAATATATTTAGGAAAGGCAAAGTGCATTTTAGCCTATGGTGAATGAAAGTGTGATTTCCTGCTGATGTCCTGTATTTGTGTAGTAAGTAGAGCAAGCCATCAAAGGTAATACTTGGTTATTTGCGGCTTTCGCAAGTGTTGGTGCAGTGACAATATTTGTGAGCGATTTGCGTTTTTTAAAAGAGTTGGAGCAGTGACAATATTTATGAGCAAGGTAAAGATAAAACAGGAAGGTGAGGGAGCCCAAGTAGGTAATCTCTGTCCTTGACGTATTAAGGACAAGGATGTACTAAATCTTACAGTCATCAAGGCTCGACAGACAGATAGCCATGGATTCTGATTCAAGGGTCACATTTTCTAGTTTGAAACCAATCTAGGTGTCACCCACAATAGGCCGTAAAAAGCCAATGGTGAGCAAAGAGTTTTGGGTGACACTGCCATCTAGGTGAGTGACCTAGGAGAGCAATGGACAAGACCTCACTTGCAGCTCTCTGTCCAAGAGAACAGAAGTAATCAAATTAAGAGCCCAACTATTGACATCAAAGAAGACCTCCTGGCGATTGAGAAAGGTGGTATAGTTCACAGTGTCAAATGCCACTGACAGGTGAAGGAGGATAAGGACGGTGGGGTGTCAAGGTCTAGAGATGGCAGCAGTTCATACCTTAAGAATAACAAGGCAGACTGTGTCCCTCTGATAGGCTGAAATGAATGAATGCTGTATAGTAGGTTGTGCATAGTGCTCAAGCTGTTGGGTAAACATTGTATCAGCAATATTCCTCAGGAAAGGGGTGTTGGCTATCGACCGACCTTCCAGAAGAAGCCAGTGCTGAGAGAGCCATTGACCAATGCTGGCAAGTTGGGTGATGGAGAGGCAATATTCTTCTTGATCATGTTTGCCAAGCTTGGGTGTGACTGCTCCGTAGAAGCCCTGATTTATTAGACAGTTTTGATGATCTCCAGATGGGTCAAGTTGTAGAAAGAGGTGAAAGTAGATTCAGGGGTGTAGATGGGATGGAGAGAAGGTTAGAGGGCAGAGGGACAAAGCTGGTTGGAAATGGGAAACTGGATTAACCTCAATATCCCATGAAAAAAGCATAGGTTATACAACAAGTCATCAGAAGCCTTGGAGACAAATGAGCTTTCAGGAGTGAGAGTCAATTCCTTATAGATTTGAAATACATATGCTGACATATTCAGTGCTGGCATAGTGCAATTGTTCAGGTAGGCTTTCTCCTCCACCTACACAGAGGAAGGGTAGCCTCTGTCAGCTTACAGATCAAGAAACAAGTCACGCAAGCACCCCTTCTTACAGATATAGCAGGTGGTCTCAGGTAGGCCAGGTAATGAGGACCTTGCAGTCACAATCATCTGAGAAGCGACATGGATACGAATTGCACAGCCCTTCACGATGGTAGGGACTGAAAAAGTCCAGAGGAAAAAAGACAATTGGCAAAAAGCCCTCCAAGGTGTCAGCTTGGCAAAGCTCCAAGAACAAGCTACAGCGAAGAGGAAGAGTTCCAGGAATCCAGCTTCGACAAGGAAGTCTCACGGAATGGGAAAAGCGAGGTGAAGATCCGAGGACTCAGAAGGAGAAGGAAAGAGGATTCAGGAATGGAACGAGAGAGGAAGGAAAATGGATGAGGAAGGAGACAAAGGAAACAAGGGCAGCGTCTACAGGAGGACCTGAGTTGCGACACATAGCTTTGAACTCACGGCGCAAATATATGGGATCGTAGACCGGGTGGTGCCATCTTTGATAACATCTACTCTGTTTGCATAGGTGCGCGAAGTGGTACGTGGAGGAAAATGCATCGTGGAAGACGTCAGCCTTGAAAAAAGGATATGCAGTCCCGAAAGGAACGGGATCTGACAGCCTCTACCATGCCTCTGACTGAGAGCAGACCTACCTCCATTTTCCATCCAGGCCCTGTTTTTCCCTTTCTAACAATTCCTTATCAAACCAGTTGTTCCTCTTTGTGGTGTCTTTACTCTCTTGGTGATGATGGGGGGCCAATGGTTGAGGTTCCTGGTGATTTCATTATATAGATTGGGGAGTATATCTTCATTGTAATGACCTATTTATTTATTTTTTTAGACTTCATACCTTTGTCGTGGCTGTCAGTACCAACAGGCCGTATTGGCAGCAGTCTGCCCTTCTAAAAAAATGCATGACTAAACAGATTAACAGATGTTTAAAGGGAACTTTTAGCAGTATAGTGTGAAGATGAGCAACATGACTTCTTGCACTGTACAGAGGATTTGAGGTATTTACTAATTTAGACAGCAATCAGAAAATCAAAATTACTTAGAGGAATTGTATAAAAACATCTTTTAGACAAAGGAAGGGTGAATATCATCATTACCGAGATTTTCACGGCCTTCTTGGTCTCCATTAATGGCAAGCACATCTGGTATTTCACTTTGCTCGGGATCTTCCCAAAAGAACTGCACAGCAAAATCGATTACTCTTCCTGTAGCAAAGACAAAAAGATAAAATCAAGACAATGATCGTTTAAACGTTTGGTTTAACCACTTCTACAAATGCACCCAAAAGGCCTAAAAACTGTTGTGTCCAGACATCCCCAAGAGTTTAAGGGGGAGCTTGGGATTGGTCACAGGACTTAGTGTCCTGTACCACCTTCCACATTTGGAGAAGTATGTATGCCTTGTAGCAAAATGAGAACACTTTTTTAGGATGGATTTTTATAGGATGACAGTGTCCTGTACAACCTCCCAAATTAAGAGATGTATATATGCCTTATTGCAAATTGATATCAATTCTTTAGGATGGCTGCATACCTCCTATGGGCACTGAAGGCGATTTTCCTAATTTTCACAATTAAACATACAAGGCAGATGGAGTTCTATAGGTTTGTGTATTTTCCCTGAAGACAATTGCAGTGCTTAATATTATGCATTGTATATTTGGTTCTATGTCTTACCATCAACGACCGTTGTTTTGAACATTTTATTTTTTCATTTTGGGTGGGTTCCCCCAATCCCTCCCGCCTCCACCTATGTTTTGCTGTTTGCACCCCCCAACTCCTTAAATCCCCTTTCCCCCCAAAAAATGAATTCAATGTGTTTTTTCAGCAATAGATTTTTGGCAAAACACCTGTCGAGAAAATGACTGTCGATGATACAACGTTGTACTGTATATTTTGAGAAGAAAAAGTAGCTGTGGTTGGATCACTGGTGATAATGGCGCTGATTTCCCCATTATCACCAGGGATTGAACCACAGCTACTTTTTCTTCACAAACCTCCGGACTTCAGGAGCTCTGTCTCCCAGGAACCCTGGAACGGCTGCAGGAAGTACCTTACACACATGACTCACTAAAGAGATCAGAGCAGGGATCTGACGTTTCCTAAAAGCTCTGACCTTCCCCATATTTTATGAGGTTAGCGTTCATTGTTAGTTACATCAGACTAGATCAGAAATGCTTAATTCTGATAGCCTATAGACTTGCATAGGAGTTGTATGCATGTTAGACATGAGAACAAATTCCCATAGATTTTTGAAAAGAAGTCCAGTGAAAGCTATGGGACAATTGAAATCTATGGAGTGAGGACATGATTGCAAGTTAACGGGGAAAATATAAACAATTATACATGTGAACAAGAAGACAGCTATATGAGGCACAACAGAGGGGATTATCAATAAGCACCAACACTGTCCGTCTTAAACTGCTGACCCTGAAATAAAAGCCTGTCTGTACCCTTTGTATGTGCATTTGTATTTATTTGAAAGAGGAAATTGGGCATCTATCAGAAACACTGTACATCAGGTCATCAGCAGTCATTGGAACAGTCTGCTCACTGGCTGCTCTAAGAATAACAGCAACATAAATGGAAGCATGATCTAGGTGGTGATGTTGGGTGAAGGGCAGATAATGGAATGGGAGGAGCACAGACTGGCACTACAGTGATAATACAGTATATCCAGTTATAGACAGTTATGTACAGCTAATGAAGGGGTTAGGATTGGGCGGCAAGCAGTGAAGCAGACCTTTTTTTAAAGTAATGTGGATGGCATGAACTCTAATTATGCTCTTGATCTCATAGGGGAGGTCATTTGAAAAGCTATTCTGCAGAACATCCTCTTCGTAAAGGTTTGGTGTTCAAACAGAATGTGCATTATGGGAGAAATATATTAACAAATCAATCTATAGATTTAACTTGACTAAATGTTAACAACCCTGCGGATTAGAAAGCTGGTTTGATTTTGTGATGACATTAAGATGAGCAATATGTATTAACACGTTGCAATATGTGGTCTTGATTCAGCCTGAAGGAAATAGAACATCATAATTAATGAAGATTGACATGCTAATGTGATGGGAAGAGTAATACGTGAATCCCCCTTGTATCAACTAGAAATAGCAGGAATAGCACATTATGTCTAAAGTGGATTGGTGCATATGAAATTAGCTAATATTTAAACTTTTAAGTACAATGCAATGTGTCTGTGTGTTCCAATTTAGTACGAACAAATGCACTGGGACTCATGACCATGTGTGTACCAAGGATTTTCACTATAAAAAGGGTATAAGTGTAATAATATGCTTCGTCTCTATAGAATTCACTGGCATAGCTGTAACCAACTGTACCGCTGGACCCCACATGCCTTTATATAGCTGTCACTCACAATTGTTGAGCAGTCACTCGTCCACATGACACCCCTTAGTGCATGCACAAGCGGACCAGTGGACGTCTGACTAATCATGTTAAATGCACCACAGGTGGAAACTATGCAAGGGACTAAAGAGTAGTGAAGAGGAATGCTATAACAGGCTTTTAAACTTAAAAAAGGAGAGCTGCCATCGATACATATTTCAAACAAAGCTACCATCAGGTGCAGTGCCATTGGCATGGAAAACGTCTCCAGTGGCATTCACCGGTTAGGGTTTCGGATGAATTTATATGGAATAGGTCTCGACCCTCGATTAGTATTTGTTGGTTTAGGCCAAACTAGAACCTGCAATCATTACAAGGAAATTACTCCCACTCCCAACTGCTCAGATCCCTGCAGGTGGAGGCAATAAGAGGACTTGCCAGTGACAAAATCACTGTCTCCTCAAAACGCTGGAAGTACCCTGTTATCATTATGTGCTGCAGACTATATCTCTCAACGTCCTCTTCCTCCAGATAGAAAACCAAGAGGCTGCGCTAGACACCACTCTCATTGTGATCACCCAAGCATCACTTCTTCCACCCATACACATGTTCTACATGTTACTGCAACAGGCGGACCCCCGGCACAACCACAAAAGAGGAGCATGTCAAGGAAAAAGGAAGGCACAGCAAGAGTTACCACGAGGGCATAAGGTGTTCATAATATTGAGGATTCCCTGGGCTTTTTCAAGTAATTGTTTTTTAACTGCAAGTGAGGATTGTTCTCAACCATATGCTAAGTGAACTGCACAAGCAATCCCAGCCACAGCCGGTTACATTAAATGGATGTTAAAGGTTGGAGAAATACTGTTTCTTTAAGGGGGCGGGAAAGTAGCAATGGCCGCTATGGTTGTGAAGCTGTATTTTTACCAAGGAGTATTATTGTCTGCCTGAAAACACACTCCAAAAGAGAATTAGGCGACGTTTTTTAAAGTGCAATTCGGCCATTGGGCATCTCTCTGTTACGCGGCTGAACAAAGTTAAGTAATAGAGGAAATTCAGTCGCAAGGAACTGATAACAAATATATTTCTGCGAATGTTTTAATGAATGGCACATTCTGTACTTTAAGGGCCATAACTGAATTTTCCGTTCCTGCTTTTTGCTGCAATATGCAATATAGTGCGTCATGTGTTTTAGCAGTTGGCATGTCTCTTTACTGAGGGACAACCTAAAGTAGAAATAAAAGCACAAAACAAGAACCAAGCCAACAGGAAATGTTGCGGTGGAAGGAAGTAGTTAAGAAACTGGGGTATGTGGAGCTCCCCGTTTCACATAAAGCAAAATCCATATGGTGAAAGAAGTTGAAAAAGCACCCAAAGATGAAAAGACATGAGACGTTGAAAAGATTGCAATGTTATTATTTTCTATAACATCTAACAAAAAGGACTTTGTAGGCTAGAGACATAACACAAGACATGTATGGGTTTTCTGTTCATCCACTCTGTTGCAAATACCACTGCAAGGAGTACATTGGCTTTGCTCATAACTAAAAAAAAATTGAAAATAAAGTAAAATAAAAGCTGAAAAAACTAAAAGAAAATAAAGAAGCAGGTGACCCTTACCTTTCACTGGATCGATGAAATCTATCCTCAGAGGAAATCCTCTTTCTTTCAAAGCTCGCGGCCATTCGACGGTCAGTATAAGTTGCCGAAAGAGGGTCGCATATGCTCCAAGGTAGGAAACGAATCCAGCCGCAATGGCCGTGCTTCCTGGCAGCCCACTGAGACGGTCTTGGAGTGAACCAATGATCTGAGCATATTTGTTGCTTTCCACTTGAAGGAGCTTAAAATTGGATTAGGAAAACATTGACAATTTAACCTTCAGCCAACGTTATTGCCATTGCAATTCTTAAACAGAAATTCATTTTAAAAAGTGACATTTTCAGACTTAAAGACTTTTTTAGAGCGTCAACTAAGTCACCACCATAGTGGTCTCATAGCACCAGGACTTGTCTAGAGTGGTGTACTCTGTCCACACTATAGTCTGGGATGTGAGAGAATAAGGGAGGAAAGGCAAGAGTACACACCTGGTTTGTGAAAGAGAAAACACAGCATAAGGGAGAGGATGGTGTTTGTGCTAGTTTGGTTGTGTGTCGGCGAAGCACATGTAGATCAGGGAAAGAATATAGATTTGGGAGGCAATTCTATAGTGTCTGAGCACGAGCAGATGTGTTTGGGATCAGTGAGATGGGCTTGAGATGTATTCGAGCGGACCCTTGAAGCACAAACGTTTATTTGCTATTGTTATGTTTTTCTTTCACAAAATGATTGAACTACTGAATAACAATTCTGGGACTGTCAGGCACAGCTTCCAAGGAGGGCAGAGTTAAGAGTTGACTGTGTCAAAGAAGAGTGTGGTACAAAACATTAAGGGGAAGCGGTAAGTGATAAGGAGGATAACAGTTCATCTGTGTGCTGTAAATGTTTGGCATTGGGGATACTTTCAGTACCTGCCTAGAAAACATATGTAACATGTGGGCTAGAATCCTTTCTCGGCCCAGTGCATGCCCATGACATTAATAAGATGCACTTTACAATTGCCTTTCTTTCTAGCAGGGCTCCTGTCTTCTCCTGATCTATTGTGTGAGATGTTTTCACAGGACCCGTTAGGAGTTACTTCAGGTCAATCATAGGTTTTGCCATGGAGGTGGCTCCCTGATCCATCAAAATGTCCTTAAGAAATCCAGCTAGCAGAAGTACGGGAATAGATGTTTTAAAAATGTATTGTATAGTGTTATTTCTGATTAGAAATGTTTCAGGATAGCTGGTGGCAGAATCTACAATGGCCAGAGGTTATCATTCTTGTGAGTGCAGAGAAGAGAATGTCAAAAATGGGAAGAGGTTGCAAGAGGGCTTGGGCCGCATTACTGTGAGAGTGCTTTTGACAGATAGGATTGGTTTTGCAGGAATGTTTGATGTATATGTAGATTACTGGCCAAAAGAAATAACTTAATACAAGGTACTGTCTTGGTAATGAGCTGATCTCTGGTTGTTAAGTGGGAATGTGCAAGAGCTGAAATTGCTAAGCTGGTTCTATAATATTTCGCCGCAGTATTTTTCATCGCAGGTTTTTTCATCGCCGTTTTTTTTTTATAGAAAAACTCGTTTTATTTTGTTTTTTTGGGGGGGGTTAGCCCCCCAAGCGCCCCTTTTTTTTATTCCCTTACACCCACAACCATATATTTAATTTTTTAAACCCCCCCCCAAAAAAACCCCAAGTTTTTTTCAAAATAAAAACAGTGATGAAAAAACACGCGATGAAAAATACTGCAGTGAAATGCGTGTATACCGCTAAGCTAGGAGGTGGACCCAGCCGCTGCTAGCACCTATTGCCATTAGAGGTGTTTTCTACCCAGTATAGGCACCCCGGCCACTCTACAAAATATGGTCCTGTCGATCTGAGCCCCTGGAAATCACGTCATGAAAGGTGGACCGAAGTGAGTCCTCATTTATTTGGGCTGCTTCAAAGTCAGGACATAAATATAGTGTATCACGGTCTCCTTGAGTCTTTCTTAGGGACTCAGTATCACTCAGCACACTCAGGGAGAGGCTGTTCTTATTTTGAAGTCTTACGGAAGAAGGAGTGGACCGGAACCCCTGTTTTTCTCTCTTAATGGAGCTGTGATCAGTAGTTTCCTACACCGTACCCGGCCCGCGAGATATCATTTCACAGGCAATTCGAGTCTGCTTCCTTCAATACAAAGGTCTGTTCACTACAAGTAAATAGCAACAACCTAATCACCAGCCCCAATAGTTACAACTGCCCCTACATCTCTTTTGTACTTAAAGGCAAGACCATTTTTGGATGCAAAACTCCTAAAGGTTCCCTTGGGAAACTGTACCCTTAACCCGACGGGCATTAGTGCTCAACTGCAGGGAAAAGTTCCACATTCTCAATACTAAGAAGGGCAAAGCCGGCAACTACTAGGGCAGTTAAAAAGAGCAGCTTGGCATTACATCAAATTGTTTGGACTCTTAAGCATTGCGTCTGGAGATAAATGGACCTCCAGTCGGGCCCCTGTAGATACCACTTCTGAAACCACCTATCATGGAGCCAAGAGAAGAATATGTCCTCGTGGATTTCTTTTAGTAAGATAAGTTGAGGATTACGTGCAATGCTGGGCAAATAAAAAAACATAAACAAACTATGCATAGCAAAGAAAACTATTCTTGTTTTGAAAGTTTTCTAAAACCATCTTCCTGAGTCTCTCCCCAGTGTGACTCCCAGTCATTGGCCAAAACGTTCCTCCGACGAGTGATGTTCTGGTCACTGTTTGGCCTTACCTTGGAGGCCATAGGTGGGGTAACACCTCTCAGGTGTTGCAAGTATTCATGTTTGAGCTCCAAGCACTGTTGCAGCAATGTCCACAGTGTCATCCAGAGGTGAAGTAGGCCAGGAGAGCTTCTAGGTGGCTGGCTGGGATATAGCTCACATCGCTGTCTGAGGATCCTGAACATTCTGCCACCAACCCTGTCTAACATATCTCCTCACTGTGTTGAAGCTCACTTCTTACTATAGGCTTGTTGCTGGACATTAGTGATGCACCTCGAGCTGGATGTTGTCTAACCTCCTTAATGTTCAGCCACATGCGTGTTTCTCCTCATACTGCTCCCAGATAATGAATCGACTAGCATTGTTTAACTCTCAGGTTACCACTGCCCTTACACCTCCAAGGTACTACCCACCATCCTCCTTACTTGCTTCATGTTTCTTCTCCTCTCCTCTAACTGCTGCTCCTTACTCCTTGTCACTTTCTCCACCTTCCTTACTTTAAATTGTTCTGTCTCTCACTTTCCACTTCTTCACCTCCCACAACCTCTTCTGCTCTCTCCCCTCCTTCACCTTTACCTCCCTCAACCTGGCCTGCTCTCTCCCCGGCTTCTTGATGTTAACCTTCTCCAATCTCTTCTGTTCTCTCCCCTCCTCATTGGTGTGCACCATTCTCTGCACCATCAACTCCTAATGCACCTCTACTGCCTCCTTTCCCTTCCACTCTTTCTGCACCTTACAATTCATATGCGCCTCAGCCTCCTCCTGCAGCTGTGACAGGCTCCAGGACTGGATTATGTCAAAAGAAGTGAGGCCCCATTACTAAAATCCCCTCATGTGCCTTGAATGTTGATGTGGGTTCCACCCTTTGTCAGCGATGCCTCCCAGTAGATGTTATGGCCAGTGTTCCCTTTTTTGTTTGTTTCAGAAGCACAACTCCCAAAAGACACTAAGAAAAACCAAACTGGAACCAGGGGAACCAAATTGAGAAAAGGAATGGAACAGACTGGGATTCTTCCTGCCAAACTGATGAGACACCCAACGCCTTGTCAAACCTCAGACTGGCCCCAGGAGACTGGAGGGGCAACAACAAATGAACTGAGACTGAGAAGGAACTGCAGGGCAGAAGGAGGAAGACACAAATCCTCTTCTAAACTAATGGGCATGAAAACTCACCAGCACTTGAAGGAAGTTATAAGGAAAACTAGCAGCCTTTCACCCTGGCTGCTGCCACAGTATCAGAAACTGCACACAAAACGATGCTGGAAAAGGGGACGGGGATCAGAGTTCTTTTATGGTTTTCACCTGTGAAATCCTGCCCCATGGGAAAAGACAGACACATATTGTCCCACAGAGTCAGGTGACCACTAGAACCAATGGATGGGGGAGAAGGTGGTGGGGTTGGAATCACCAAGGGACCAGTATACAGGTGAATTAAGGAGAGACCGAATGCAAGTTGTTTGGGTGAGGTCAGGTGTAGAGGATCCAGATAAGAGGCCAGAAAGGAGGGGAGGGTGTAACAAGCAGAGCAGGAGGTGGTGGAGGCTGTTGAAGTATAGCGATAGACCGAAGGTGAATTATTGGTTGTGAGAGAGTGTGGGACCAGTTGTATGTAGTGCAATGTGAAGGAGTGTAAAAAGTGAGTGACAAATGGAGAAACAATGATAGATAGAAAGGGATAAAGGTGTAGGGGGAATATGAAAGAACGTGAAAAAGAGAGAGTGTACAGAGGAGGGTATAGAGAGAGTACAAGCTGGGAGTGGGAGGAGAGGTGTGGGCAGAATGAAACAAAAAAGGGGGGGTGAAGGTGTTGGTAAGAGGTATGTGGAAAGAGTGTGGTAAGGTATAGGTAGATGCGAGGGTTGTAGTGAGAGTGAGGAGAGGGGTGTTCTAAGAAGTGCAGATAGTGGTGTAGTGCAAGGTAAGGAGAGGGGGAGGAAAAAGGTGAGGAGAGAAGGAGAAAGACAGAGAGAGTAGGTGAAGATCGGAAGGACAGAGGAGGACGAGAGCAAGGCATAAAATAAACAGTGTCGCATAGCAATTTGCTATGCAGTGCCGTAGGTGTGTTATTTAGATTGACACTTGTGTATCACAGTCTGCTATTTAAATTACCATGTTCAATGAAAGCACAGCTCAGTAAGGCATAAAATAAGCAGTGTCGCATAGCAATTTGCTATGCAGTGCTGTAGGTTTGTTACTTAAATTGACACTTGTGTATCACAGTCTGCTATTTAAATTACCATGTTCAATGAAAGCACGGCTCAGTAAGGCATAAAATAAGCAGTGTCGCATAGCAATTTGCTATGCAGTGCTGTAGGTTTGTTACTTAAATTGACACTTGTGTATCACAGTCCGCTATTTAAATTACCATGTTCAATGAAAGGACAGCTCAGCACGCATTCCTCTCTTGACCTCAGGTCTCTCTCACCTTCTTTTTTTCCCTATTCACTGGAAATTCAAAGGGGTAATGGAGAAAGTGAAGCAAGAATCATCTCTCCAATCCAAAAAGTGCCAAAGGCCTGTAGGAGAGTGCTAAGCAAAACAGGTTTTCTTTTTCAAAAAATTGCAAACTAGTAGTAATTGGGATGGTACATTTATTAGGCTAACTATATCCTATTTGGCAAAGCCTGGTATGTTAACTTAATTTCTTTTTTAAAAGACCGTCCTGCAAACCCATTCTTAAAAATGTAAGTTGTTACATAATCCATAATTACATTATTGCTACTGTAAAACACTGCATTGTCGCCACTTCATGTTTTTCAGTAAAGGTTAGTGTATCTAAACCTCATAGCGTCAACTATATTTTGTCAGGGAAGAGGCATAATATACACTTTTGAAAATGTACACGAGCATACTGCCAAATGCTTTTGATGGCAAACCTAGTTCTGGGACCTGCTCGTTGCATACATCTGTGCAACTTGTGCTCAACACATAGGCTGATCCCAAACCTCTTGACATTCGATCTTATCACACAATTGCTTTATACCAGCTTCCCTGAAAGTAAGATGGCCGCAAACTACAATATTCCATCTAGTTCACCCAGTTCCCTGCCTGTTAGGCCATCCCCTCTACTTACTCTTTCTTCCTTTTCTTCCTCTTAAATAATGAATTCACAAAGCTAACTAGATGTTTTTACACAAAGTAGTGATCAATACTTCCATCCAGTCTGTACATCTACAGATCTACTGCAATACAATATGTCAAAGGTTTCCCCCCAGCTCACCTGAGTTCTCTTCTTGTGGCGTTTCGCGGAGGACTCCTTCTCCCGGCCGGACCGGGACTTGTATAAGTGCGCGCGAGTCAAGTCTGACTCCAGCGCGAGCGTTCAAAGTTCCAGGATGTCGCGTGTTCCAGGACGTCCAGGAAGAGGATCGAAGAAGGTAAGAGATACTGGAAACGGGAAAAGGGAAGAAAGAATAAGGGAGTTGGCCAGGAACTTAGAAGGGTAACGCCGAGCAGCACACACACGTCGAGACACTACCTAGAGATAGCGTTGAGACGCGCGGAGGCACGGGGCGTGGCCCATTTATAGAACGTGCCGTGTCCGACGTACAGGCTAGTACGGAAGACGGCACTGGGCACGGCCATGTTGGAAGTATCAAGGAGCTCACTCTCCATCTGGACCAGGACCAGGAAGACCAGAAGGGGCTATGTCCATGGTTCATGACAGCATGCCTCCTCCGAAACCCCGTCCCACCAGGCTTGCCAGGGTGTATGAGATAGAATCTTCTCAGCAATCGAGGGGTGTTTAGGTTGGATAGTGGTTCCCATGTTCTCTCGCTAGGAGGATAGCCTTTCCACTCGACCAGGTATTGAAGCCGACCCCGTTTGTACCTGGAGTCACATATTCTGGATACTTCATATTCCAGCTGATTGTCCACAATCACAGGACTGGATCTGCCGGTTTTCCGGGTGGAGTGGATGTAGGGTTTGAGTAGAGAAGTGTGAAAAACTGGATGTATTCTCTTACAGGAGTCTGGTAGCTTGAGCCGATAAGAAACAGGATTGATGATTTCTTTTATGGAAAATGGACCATAATATCGGGGGGGCTAACTTGTTAGGGCGTAGATGTCATGGTAATAGCTTCGAGGACAACCAGACCTGGTCACCAATAGAATAGGAGGGTGCTGGTCTTCTTTTGGAATCAGCATATCGCTTAGTGTGAATCTGGGCCTTTCCCAATTGTTCCTTGGCTTCCTTGTGGATGTTGAGGAGAGTTTCAATCCAGGAATCAAGTGAAGGTACTGGAGTTGGATGTGGTAGAACTGAAGGTAACACGGAGGGATAAAAACCTTGACTGCAATAGAAGGGGCTAACGTTGATCGCTGAGTGATCTGAATTGTTATAGGCAAATTCAGCCAAGGGTACAAGGAGGGACCAATCATCCTGTACCTTGGTTGCGAAACAACGAAGATATTGCTCCAGGGTTTGATTAGCACGTTCTGTGGCCCCGTTGGTCTGTGGGTGATATCCAGATGAAAGAGCGTGTTGAATCCCTAGAACACGACAGAGATGTTTCCAGAATTGTGAAATATATTGTGGTCCTCGGTCCGATATGATCTTGGAAGGGAGTCCATGAAGACGGAAAATGTATTCTAGGAAAATTCCTGCGAGCTCTGAAGAGGAAGGAAGTTTATAGAGAGGCGTGAAATGTGCCATATAAGTAAACAAGTCTATGGTTACCATGATGGTGGTGTAACCCCGGGAAGGTGGTAATTCCACGATGAAGTCTGTAGCTATACATTCCCATGGTCTTGTTGGCAGTCTAGGTTGCAATAGAAGGCCCGCCGGTCTCTTATTGTCGTGCTTATTCTGAACGCAGACAGTACAGGTCTTGATGTACTCTTGTACCTTGCATTTCATTTCCGGCCACCAAAACTGTCTTTGTATAAGACGGAGCATGTTGGTTACACCACGATGTCCAGAATGAAAAGTATCATGGCAGAGAGTTATTATTTTATGTTGAAGTTTCGGTGTGGGAATGACAAAGGCATTGCCCTTGAATAAGTATCCTTCCTTGATTCTTAAGTTCCAGGGATTCTTCCTAGAGACGTCCTTCCAGAGGTCAGAGGACTGGGTTTTGGCTCGAATCTCTTCCAAGAGGTTGATCGCTTGAGCTATAAAGATTGTGTTGGGAAACATTGTAGGATAGGTCCTATCTTCAGTGGTTAAATAGTCAGGACGTCGGGACAAGGCGTCCGCAATCACGTTTTGTGATCCAGGAACATGAGTGATTTGGAATTGGTACTGGGCGAAGAAGTAGGCCCAACGCGCCTGACGACTGTTCCTGCACTCCATAGATTGGAGAATTTGTAGATTTCGATGGTCCGTACGGACCTGGACTGGATATCTAGCACCCAGGAGTAAATGTCGCCATTCTGTGAAGGCTTGGCAGATTGCCAACAGCTCCTTTTCCAGGACGGAGTAATGGGTTTCGCTGGTTGTTAGGGTTCTAGAGAGGTAAGCCACTGGATGGTCCATCTTGTCCTCAAGCACCTGTTTCAATAATGCTCCTATGGCATGGTTGGAGGCATCCGTTTCCACTATGAAAGGGCGATTTAGTCAGGCTGAGCCAGGACGGGGGCTTGCGTGAATCTTGTCTTCAAGCGTTGAAAAGCCTTCTCTTGCGAGGAAGACCAGATGAAGGGAACATCCTTCTTCAGCAGAGCAACTATCGGTTGGACGAGCTCAGAAAAGGTAGGAATGAACTTTCGATAAAAGTTAGCAAGTCCCAAGAAAGACTGAACCTGTTTCACCGATGTAGGAGCAGGCCAGGCCAGTATGGCCTTTACCTTTGAAGGGTCCATTCCAACTCCTTCTGGGCTGAGGATGAATCCAAGGTAATGAACTGAAGTCACGTGAAAAAGACATTTCTCAGGTTTGACCAAGAGCTTGTTTTCACGGAGCCGTTGTAGTACCGCCATGACATGTTCTTCATGTTTCAAGGGATCCTTGGAATAAATCAAAATGTCGTCTAGATAGACAATGTCAAAGAGAAAAAGCATGTCAGAAAACACCCTATCCATGAAACGTTGAAAAACTGCAGGGGCATTAGCTAATCCAAAGGGCATGACTAGATATTCAACGTGACCAAAGGGCGTTCTAAAGGCGGTCTTCCATTCGTCCCCTTCCTGGATACGGATTAAGTGATAGGCACCCCGGAGGTCCAACTTTGTGAATATTACAGCGCCTCTGACAGCTTCCAGGATATCTGAAATCAGAGGCAGAGGGTACCGATCTTTGAGGGTGCATTGATTTAGACCACGGTAGTCGAGGCAGGGTCTGAGTTCCTTGGAATCCTTCTTAGGAACGAAGAACAATGAGGCACCCGCTGGAGATTTTGAGGGTCTTATGGTGCCATTTTCCAAATTGATGTCCAGGTATTATTGGAGGGCCTTTTTCTCAGGTTCTGAAAGGATAAACATTCTGCCAAAGGGAATTACTGCTGAGGGATCTGTCAGAAACAATGACCCTGCTGTCCAATTAATGTACAGATTATGTCTTTGAAGCCAGGGCATACCCAGAACCATAGGGTAATGGGCTGATTTGATGATGTCGAATGTAATCTGCTCTTGGTGGTGGTTTATGGAGAGACGGACCTCTTTTGTCTGTAGGGTTATAGGTCCTGAAGAGAGAGGTCTCCCATCAATTCCTTCTACCGGCTGTTTAATGTTCCGTGACTCATATGGTATTTTATGTCTGATAACCCAGTCTTGATCAATGAAAATTCCCATAACTCCACAGTCCACCAGGGCCAGTATGGAATAGGTCTTGTGCTTGGAGGGCGATAGAAAGGCCTGTAGCACCACCAGGTTATTCTGTCCAGGAGAGTTCAAGGATGTGATTGATGTGGAGCAGACATCTTTCTCCCGAAACCTCGCTCCATCTAGGTCCGGGAGGTGGTGTTTCCCGAACGCCGTGGAGGGGCTAAAGGACATTCTCTAACGAGATGCTTGTCTGAGGCACAATACATACACAGGCCGGTGTGAATTCTTCTCATCCTTTATTGTGGAGTAATGGGCCCACAAAAGGCGCCTATTTGCATTGGTTCGGAGTAGTTATCAGGGGTTGAGACAGGATCGGATTTCACAGTCGACTCCGGAGGGGTTCGTTGAAAGGCAGTCTTAGCCTTTTTCCTTTCAGCCCTTCTTTCCTGGATACGAAAGTCTATTTGTAAGGCTAGATCTACCAAAGCCTGAAACGAACTGGGGCGAGCCACTCTGGCTAATTCATCCTTGATATCGTCATTTAGACCCCTGCGAAATAAGGTGAAACTCGCTTCAGGGCCCCAATCAGCCTCCTTTACCTGCTGTTTGAATCTGGTAACAGACGTTAGCATGTCCTGGGATCCTTGCCGAAAATCAACTAAGCGTTCCTGGGCGCTGAACACTTGTTGGGGCGGTCAAACAAGGACTTGAGCGCCTGGATAAATGCATAATAATCATCCAGGAGGACATCTCCAGAGTTCACTAGGGGAGTGGCCCAAGATAACGCATTCCCTGTAAGGTGGGAGATTATGAAGCCCACCTTGGCCCTGGAAGTGGAAAAATAATAGGGCTTGAATGTAAAATGCACCAAGCAGGAATCCAGAAATCCACGTAAGGATTTTGGCGAGCCATCGTATTTGTCTACCACTCCACCCAGTATCAGGCTTTCCTTATTGGCAGAGTCACGTGACAGCACTAATTGTTTCAAGGCTGCGTTCTCTGCCTTTAAGTTCTGTACCTCGGTTGTTAGCTCCTGCATGCCGCGCATGAGGTCCTGGACTGCTTTCTCCATAGCGGTATCAGTGTTGATCGTTTGGCGTCTCAATCTGTCAAAGGTTTCCCCCCGGCTCACCTGAGTTCTCTTCTTGTGGCGTTCCGCAGAGGACTCCTTCTCCCGGCCGGACCGGGACTTGTATAAGTGCGCGCGAGTCGAGTCTGACTCCAGCGCGAGAGTTCAAAGTTCCAGGATGTCGCGTGTTCCAGGACGTCCAGGAAGAGGATCGAAGAAGGTAAGAGATACTGGAAACAAGGGAAAAGGGAAGAAAGAATAAGGGAGTTGGCCAGGAACTTAGAAGGGTAACGCCGAGCAGCACACACACGTCGAGACACTACCTAGAGATAGCGTTGAGACGCGCGGAGGCGCGGGGGCGTGGCCCATTTATAGAACGTGCCGTGTCTGACGTACAGGCTAGTACGGAACACGGCACTGGGCACGGCCATGTTGGAAGTATCAAGGAGCACACCCTCTGTCTGGACCAGGACCAGGAAGACCAGAAGGGGCTATGTCCATGGTTCATGACACAATATGTGAAAAAGTGAAACGCACACTCCAGTTCCCAGTCAAAATATACCAGATGAAAAGGTAACTGGGTTACATCCAAGAATGCCCAAGTATTAACAGGGTTAAATGCCAAGTGCTGCAATTCAGTTGCTCTTTAGTTCTTCTCCTCCAAGCGCTTTCTTGTCACAAACAATCATCAGGGAGGATGTGCTTCTTTTCAGGTGTTACCAATTTAGTTGCTCTTTCAGTCTGTACTCCAGTTCCAGTCAAAATATACCTGATGCAAAAAGTAACTGGGGTAGGCCGATGAAGCTGTGTCTGGTCCCTCCATGTGTGCTGTCGGTCAGCCCACTGAGATGCAGCGACTGATGGACTAAATGCGAGAGGGGTTCACCACCCTTAGCAAGAAACTCGATGACATGTGTGGTCCGATCAGCGCAATAAGGCTTGCAGGGAAAAAACGGACACACGTGTTGCCGAGACCAGAATCGGGCTGGCGGAGGATGATATTACTGAGCTCCGAGCTGATGTGACTTCATTCTCCAGGCAGATGCACGCTGTCAGCAAGAAAAATTAAGATTTGGATTCCCGGCGCAACAACCTGCGCATAATTGGGGTTCCTGAGGATGACGTTGCAGGCACCATGGAGGACTTTGTTGAACGCACTCTCCTCTCTCTTCTAGATGGCTCCACACTGTCGCCCCAGTTTGCTATAGAATGGGCTCACCGCTCGCTAACCACAAAGCCTAAACCTGGGCCGCCCCTCGCCTGATAATCGCCAGAGTTCTAAATTACTGCGACAGGGACACACTACTGATGACTGGCAGGGCTAAGGGGGAGCTATTGCTTGGGTCTAACAGAATCCACCTTTATCCCGATTTCTCCGTCACAGTGCAGCAAGAATGGAAATCCTTCCTTGCGGTAAAGAGGAGGCTATGCGATCTCAGGGTTAATGGGAGGAAGCGAGTTTGATGTATGATAACCTATAAAGAGCTTAAGGATCTTGTCTTCCTCTCCTTCTTCTTCTCTGGTGTCATACCGTGTCTCCTTTTCGGCATGCCCCTGAGCATAACCACAGGTTCCCCTACCCAGGTGATCCTCCCTTGCTCGTCCATCCCCAGGGTTGGGATCTGAGAGCGCCAGCCCTTCCCTGGCCACCTGAATAAGGGACTCCCAAGGTCTATCCCGGAGAATTCCTCTCAGGTTTCTCACAGTGCTCCCTAATGCTGCCTGCTAGGTGCATGTCAAGCATAATTGAATGCATGTCAGTAGCCGCCTGAATGCCTTCCTGTGAGGATGGTCTGCTGGGTGCAGGTTAAGCATAAGTTTTCAATGCATGTCAGTTGCCATCAGAATGACTGCTCTTTGAGGATGGTCTGGTGGGTGCTCTCTAATGATGCCTGCTATGTGCATGTTAAGCATAAGTGTATAATACATGCCAGCTGCCCCTGAATGCCTTCCTGTGAGGATGGTCTGGTAGATGCTTGTTCAGTGTAAGTGTTCAAAGCATGTCAGTTGCCCTCAGAATGCCTGCTCTTTGAGGATGGTCTGGTGGGTGTTCCCTAATGATGTCTGCTTGCTGAATGTTAAGCGTCAAAGCTTGGTTTCTGTTGCCTGAATGCTTATCCTATCAGAATGGTCTGGCGGTTGCATGTTTAGTGTAACTGTTCAATGCATGCCAGTTGGCTGCTGAACTCCTTCCTATGAGGATGGTCTAGTCGGTGCTTCACAAATGGTATCTCCCAACTGATCCTGTGTGCTGTAACTAAGAAAAATGAAGATGCATCCTTGGTTTTAGCGTAGCCCACTACCTCATCTGAATGCATACTTTTCAGTACCACTGTAAGGACTAACGCAGGCATCATTAGGAGTAAGGTGGTAGCTGTAAAAGCATGTAGTATTTTAAATTCAGTGGTCCCCCTTGAGAGTTTATAGGTAGTGTTTTTACTGATCTGTCTTGTTAGGGGTTTCTAAATTAATCTGCTGGAAAACTGCTGGCATGTGCATAGCAGTATTATCTCCAATAAATGGTGGGAATGGTGCCCACAGTATTACTATTGGCATTAATAAACCGTTTCCCAATTAAGTCCAGTGTGACCTCACAACGTGGGAATCACAGTCATCCGATGGCTGAGATGCCACGGTTGCCATCAGTGGTAACATTATTCTGTTTGGTGCTATTAGCACTATTATTACCACCAAATTCATAATTAGACCCTATATATCTTATTTTTAAAATAACACCCATTTATGAGTTGCGGTGACGTAAATAACCAACATTTACCCCATACAGTTTATTCTGTTTATCCCATGTGTAACATCATGTCTATCCCACCTTATAATTTGGTTGTATTTTAAAAACAAGTGGTATTTAAAAAATCCACATGTCTCAACATTAATATGTTGGCACTGATAAAAACATGCAATCTTTTCAATACAACTTGCTTTGAAAATACAACCTTATTACTATGAGGTGGAATTGCATGGGATATTTACTGCATGGCTTACTAAGAAAGTACTGTACGCCTGTTAAAATATGGGGTTTTTATACAATGCCAAAGTTCACATGTAAAATGTGAGTCAAGTACCTTGCCAACTCATAATTAGGTTTTATGAAAAAATAGGAGCTATTTTTTTTTTATTTGTTTATGGTTCAATTACAAAATGCAGAACCTTTACAAAACAAAGCTTAAGAGCAATAAAATATTTACATTTACATTTACAACGAACAGACTTGGCATCCTGTTATAACACAACTTAAAATCACGGATATCACATCTAACGCTCTATATCCTCTAAATCTTAAAACTGTGAAGCTCTTTTTCAATGTACTTACACAAGCTAACCAATTCAAATATCAAGGGTTTATGTGTGCCTTGCATCATTCGCACCCAAAGAAATTGCAGACAGTCCTCATAATCAATATTTACAAATTTCAAGAGTCTGTTAGTCCTCATTGATTTAAAGTGTGGACACTCGAGAATGCGATGTTTCATAGTCTCAAAGGGCTCATTGCATGAGGGGAAACGACATTTGATTTCATTAGATTCCCCTTTGTTGGTCCAATTCGCAGTCCTTTCTCTAGTGTGATATAAATGCAATCTTTACCAAATGTATGCTTGTCTGGTATGGTTAAATGGAAATAAAACAACATGATTGAATCTAGGAATGCGTTGTTTAAGAAATAGGAGCTATTTAAATTACTTTGGAGCTAATTTTCCTCAAATGCATAATTTGGCGACGGAGAGTTGTTATGTGTAGACATACATGTAGGCGGTTCCCTGCTGCCAAATTTTGGTCATTTGCATGGCGAAGTGTTAAGGTGCAGGCCAATAGGAGGTATACATGTGTGTACGCCACTTTTTGCCCTGCACTTTTGCACTCAGCAGTGCAAAGTGAGTAAATGTGGCCTGGCTTGCTCGCATGCCAAGTAGCGTTTATAGTTAATTTTGAGCGCCGCTAGCCATGCTTGCATAGCAAGCCGTGCTCCCAATTACAATTAAATGCTTCCCGACATGTTCGCATGTTGGGGAGCATTTCATTTCCATTGTGAACGCTGCTTAAGCAGTGTTCAGTATTACAAATTACGAAACGCAGGTTGCATTCCGCCCCTTTCAGCTGCCATACAAATATATACAAATGTGGCATAGCGTGGCGTGATTGAAAGGCGCATCTTTCAATCACGTGACCCCACATACGAAAATTATGTTTTTATGTTTTTACTGTTACCGCCATATGCAATGTGAGTGCTCATATGTTTTTAACATTACAACATCCTCATAAATAGGCCCCAAGACTTGGCAACATAGCCCTCTGAACACTTGCAGTTATGAATTCTCCTGGAGACACTCTGTACCATTTTAAAAGGGAAAAAGCATAGTTCCTGTGATGGTTCTCAGAGGAAGCTACCTGTATCAAAGCTCCAGCTTTCTGTAACTTTTGGGATATTTGTATGGTTTTCTGTTCCTGCTTGCTTTTGTCAACCGTGGCGTCTTCAAAGCTTGTCTCCAGGTCCTTTAGTCGTGCAATGAGGGCATCTTTTCTCTGCTGAAGGCTTTTCATTTTCTGTTCAGCCTCTTCCAGAGCAACTTTCATCTCTTCTACTTTGCTGTGTAGTGGCTTAACCTGCAATGAAATTAAGTGAACAACAGATATGTAATAATGCACACAAATGAAACAACTGCAACCACTACTACTAATAAAAGCACATTTCAAATAGTGTGCAATAAATGGTGAAAAAATGCAAAAAAGAAGCGGTTTCCATGAAAATCAAGTCCCTGGGAATCTGGAAGTCAAAGGTTGGAAACTCAGGAAAGTGCATGCTAGATATTATAGGAGAAAAGGTAACATCCTGAAGTAAAATCAGGGGAATTGTGAGGTGAAATAAGGGCCAGCAGGATTCTGGAATATATACAACAGGCCAGTGGGAGAAATAATAATGTATTTATCTGTTGTATTAAGATTTATGGTTCAAACATTTAAACCTTTATCTTTCCATCCATTCTCAAACATACTCAAATTAGAAAACTAGGAGAATACATCCATTAGCTCCGTCAGAGTACAGAGTTTCCCCATATAGAACAACAGTCCATGAATTACTCTCATAAGAGTTCAGCATAACATCCACCCATCTCTATTTTTCCATTTCCCCATCCTAAAGATTATCCTTCCTTATTTCCCCCCAAGATTTTCTTTAAAAACTGGATAGTTGCAATTAACAATGGGTAGGAGTCACCCGCTGTAATTTATGTCTGGATAGCTTCACCATTTACCAAGATATCTCACACAAATCTCTGTTAGTCCTGGACAAAATAAGACAATGTGCCTCATTACGAGTGAGGCGGAACGGGTTAACGGGCTGCGCTAAAGGAGGAGGACCCGTTAAACCCGTTCTGCCTCATTACAAGCTCCCCTTGCGGGACCCGGTAAGTAATGCCTGGTCAAACCAGGCGTCTTTACCGGGTCCCGGGAGGGGAAGAGGGAGTAAACAACGGGCCGCTGGTAATCGGCCCGTTGTTTGCACCCTCTCCCATTCCCATTGAGCCCTATGGGGGCTCAGATGGGAATGGGGAAGCCCCGGTAATTCCCCTTTCTGGGAACCCGGACCCGATTTTGGACGGCAGTCATGTCGCCAATAGCGGCATGGCTCCCGGCGAAGCCTTAATGAGGCCCAATATGTTTCAATGTTTCTGTGTTTTCCTCCCACTTACAGAAACTACATCTGGAATCTGGGACTTGTCCATATATTTTCAGAATTTGTCTTGTCAGCAAGATGTTAAAGGGGAATCTCATAAACTGTGATCTGTATCACTCAGATGGAGAGTGTTTTAGGTATTTATGGATGGAGTCATGTATCTTCATTTCAGATTTCATATCTATCTGGCGAAGGTATGATCTTCTAACCCTTTGAGTCTCAATCCAGTCCTCTTCCTTCAAAACATTTTTCACTTTCCCTAGATTTGATTAAAGGGTTTCCAGAGCACTACCCAAAGCATCTATCAGGGCTAGGCAAACATTCCTGCATTAGTCTAAGAGATTGTTCTCTTTCTGACATTTCTCCTGTATTATGCTTGAATAGGTGTTAAGGTTAGAGTCCATTCTGCTTTTCCTGAATAAAAATAACGATTTCCAGAACGTGCTGGCATACATAGATGTCGTCCCAGCTTGTATCTGATAACCGCTATGGGAACGTTTTCGGTCAATCTCAAGATTTTCCTCCAAAAGAAATCTTCCAGATTGTTCCAAATTTTCCACAGAGTAAACATACAGGCTTCTGCACCGTAGGTCAAACATGCCACTACCTTAGTTTCATAGAAAGCCAGGATTGGAAGCATGGAAAATCTACAATATTTCAATCAACCTTGGGCAGTTAAAGTTTTAACTTTTGTCTTTAGATCTTGCTGTCCTTTGCGTGTCTGCAATACTGGAATAGATCTGTATGCCAACGTAAACTACTGAGGTAACTCGGGATAAGCTCTGATTCTCCAAGTACCATTTAAGCAACTTCTTCTGTTTGCCCTTTCCGTTAGAGAACACCAAGATATTTTTTTTGGCGACGTTTATTTCTAGGCCATTTTTTTTAATGTATTTTTGCAGGTCTGTTAAAGGTCTTTGAAGGCCTATGGGAGTCTGGTCCATAGGATCTAAGTCATCTGCGTATAAAATGCATGGTATTTTTTGGTCTTCGGAGGAAATGTATTGCTCTGATTTTCACTCTCTTTTAGATCTGCGAGGAAGAAATTGAATAGAGTGGGAGCCAGAGGGCAACCCTGTTTTAGTCCTCAATAAGTGAAGATTTCTTTTGTTAGGGCTCCTTGATTGTTGAATCTAATTTGTACTCTGATGGACGAATATAGGGCCTTTACGGGTCCGACCATCTCATTAGGGCAATTAGCAGCCACCATTTCTGTCCACAATTAGTTCCTTTCCACCAAGTCAAATGCCTTTGTCAGGTCTATAAAGGAGAGATATATTTTAGATTGTGTTGTTAAAGCAGAGCTTTTTAGGAGATTTATCACAAACAAATTTAGCTCTGTCCCAACTCCAAGAATGAATCCAGATTGTCGTGGTCAGACCCATTGGAGCCTTCAATCCTCTTCCTAAAAGGTTTTAGCAGCAAGGCCATAAACAGTTTCTCCAAAACATCCAGAACGGCGATAGGACGGTTGTTGGAAGGATCTGTCCTATCGCCCTTCTTGAAAATGGGAACAATGATAGTCTTTCTCCACGAATCAGGTATGGTATCTGACCTCATGACTCGGGTAAAGAGACTAAAGATGAATGGGATCCAAGCCTCTCTATCGTTCTTTATCATAGAGTTAGTTAATCCATCCGGGCCGGGAGTGTTCGATGCATTTGCTTTCTTTATCAGGATCTCTAGGCTATACATAGGGATAATGCATGGATAGTTCATCTCATTTGTGGGTTCCTGGGAGGGACAGACTTCTCTCCCATAGAGATCTTCATAGAAATTACTCTAAGTCTCCTCAGTCACCACGTTAATTAACAAAGAACGATTGGAGGAAGTTTGATTGTTTAACCATTTCCAGATGTGCATGGTGTCTTTCTTTGCTAGGGCCTTAGCATGGCCTCTGAATCTTTTAGAAGAAGCTTAGCTTTGTACCCACACAACCAGTCTCTTTATCTAGATCTTCTCTTTTTCAATAGTAATCAATCAATCAATCAAACAAGTTTATTCGGATTTCAAAAAATCCATCAAACACAAGAAATACAAAATCACAACACATAAAAAGAATTACCGTCTGTGCTCTATATCCAAATGTAATAAATCAGAGGTACTAGGAGGGAGAAAAGGGTCAACCATAGGCCCGCATTACATCCCAGATTGTCCCTTTACTAGTCCAGAGAGTCACAAGACTAATTGCCCAAGCTTGGCACTCGCTCACAACCCCCTGTGGGCCTTTTTCCCAGAGGTGTACAGTTTGCTCCAGACAGGACATTACTATGGGTGATAGTTCCAGGTGGAGCAACTGCTCCCGGATAGGGGCGCGAGCTGATTGCAATCCCACTATATGGGGCCCGCACATAACCCTCAGAGCTTCTCAAAACTTCCCTGGCCATTTGATCATTCCTGAAAACCAGTTTAACAGAGTCGGAAGAGTTTATACCCTCGCCAGCCAATCTAACACACCCCACCATAGCATCCCTGGCCACAAAGGGACAATTCCCAGCTGTACGAAGCCAGTGGAGACATTTGTTAGAAAGGGCATCCCTTGGTTCTCTCCTGCCCAAAAGCAGTTTAGGTACCCCATGCAGAAAAAACAGTAGCAGTTCTTTGCCCCCCATATACATGACTCTTGGGGCTGCGCACTCTTGAACAATTTCCATGTGCTCCAGTCCCTCCCTCCCTAAGGGGATTTGTTCTCAAGGAGCTTGGGGGACCCTCCACCAGCAGAGTTGGCCTGGTACACCCAGGGGGGTGTCCTCTATCAGCGTTAGGGTGCGTCAACTGCTCATCCGGAATAAGGATCATTAGTGCATGAACAGTCCCTTCGCAGGATACAGAGTTCAGAGGTTGCTGTGGGGGGTTGGGTCCCTTACCAGCAAGAGGCATGCTGGAAGACTCGCCCAGCGAGTCCACTCCACCGTTCCCCTCCCCACTCCTCCCCTGGGCATCGATCAGTACCAAAAGTAGTTTTTAATGACAGCTAGTTCGGAGAGCACCTGTGCACAGGGGCAACTTCCAACAGTATGCACCTCCTTGGGTGTTGGAGCAGAGGAGGGATGACTGCCGTGGGTGATGGACTTGAGCACCCTAAATGGTGGTAAATTAAGAAAGGAACTGGACCCTAAGGTCGATGCAGGTTGGTTCTCACTCCAGGAGCTGCAGATGGGACTGGGAGGGTGCTTATCTTCGGTTGCTCTGACAGTTTCTATGTCCATTGGGTCCAGAGTAGCAGCAACAGTGATTGGGGGGGACAGTCAAGAGTAGGTCCCAAGATGAACGGGAGATCAAGGGGCAAGCATGGACTTGCAAGGGGCGGGCTAAGTGGGGTGGTAACTGGTACAACAAGTGCCAGGGATGCTGGTGGAAGAACTAACACATCACGAGCCCCCTCTATGCAAGTCCCAGGAGCATTAGCCAGCAGCAAGGCATCTAGATTCCCAGTTTCGGCGGGTAAAGTATCCTGGCAGGCAATGGTTTTGTGGTTCAGACTTGGGGGGCTGACATTGCAGCTCAGTGCTGGGAGGCTAGCAAGATTGCTGCAGGGCCCCCCCACATTGTGATCCTGGGGTGGATGCTTTCATACCCTCCACGGTGTGGATGGGCCCTCGGTAGGCCAGGTCAATGTCAGGGCACGGAGAGGTGTGGGTCTTTGCTTTGGCTGTTACTCCCGGTTGGCTTCTTCTTTTGACAGCCAGGAGCTTTCGCGCTGGAGTATGTTTGGAAGGATTGGTGGCAGACTCGGAACAGTTCAGGGGTGGGGTGGATGGCAAAAAGCTGTCTGGTTTCCTGGCCAGTTACCTTGGTACAGCACAGCCTTTAAAGGACCTCAAGGATTTTAATAGGGACATAACGGAGGCCCCCCGCAGCTGGCCTGAGGAAACTGGGCTGATTTGCTGAGTATGGGCTCCAACAAACTTCTCGGGCTCTACACCTTGTAGGAAACAGTCACGAACAGTCAAAAGATGTATAACACTCGCCGGCACTTACTTCTCTTGGTGCCCCGTCTGACAGCCTACACAGCCTACACAGAGAATGCCTCTCTCCGCGGACGCCGAACACCTGCAGCGCCAAACACTGGCCCTTGCCCCGCCGCGGGCTTCACCGCTGCGGGGCTAGTGGCCGCGAGATAAGCCCAGGGGGGCATGGCCACAGTAGCAGGAAGTCCCTCCGGGGACCAGGAAGGTGCCAAACACTGTGCCCTTGCCTCGCCGAGGGCTTCACCGCTGCGGGGCTAGTGGCCGCGAGATAAGCCCAGGGGGGCGTGGCCACAGTAGCAGGAAGTCCCTCTGGGGACCAGGAAGGCGCCAAACACCGCGCCCTTGGCCCGCCGCGGGCTTCACCGCTGCGAGGCTAGTGGTCGCGAGATAAGCCCAGGGGGGCGTGGCCACAGTAGCAGGAAGTCCCTCCGGGGACCAGGAAGGTGCCAAACACCGCGCCCTTGCCCTGCTGCATAAAACAATCTTTTATTTCCAGTTTCTTTATCATCTTCAGATGTCTGTTTGGCAGTTTTTTCTCCTGTATGATTTTTCCATCATCAATGGGTTTTTGTGTTGGTAACTTCCACCCTCAGGTGCCATTGCTCCTAATTTTTGCAATTTATTCTCCCCCAAGTCTTCTTCAGAAGAGCATGGTCATTAGTTTGTTTTGCTATGATTTCCATTTACTGTATGTCTCCCAGTATGTTTGACGAGACAAAAATATAGTCTAGGATCAAGGACTGGTTTCCATTTAACCAGGTCGCCCTTGGTGGTTGGTCTCCCTTAGTTTTGAACATTAAGCATGTAGAGGTCTTTGGAGTGCATTATCCTGAGCATTGTTGCAGCACGGTGCATACGTCCAGCCATGTGCGCCTCCTCTTCATCGATTAAACACCCCTTTCCATCAATGCATGGAATGTTCAGATCCCCTCCTAGTATTATGAATCTGTTCTTGTGTATTCGGGTGAAAATGTCAATGGCTTCCGTTATCTCATCTGTCAAAGTCGCTGTTTTTATCATCAGGAGATTCTGATAGACATTTGTCAGCAGACCCCAGATGGGTTGTTTAGTCGCGTCATCTTTTATTGTCACATGTATCATCTGCAAGAAGGTGTTTGGGTTGTAAACCTGAAGTGCTTTCATGCTGCCAGTGCCATTCTTTATTAAAGTTAGTATGCCAGCTGAGGGTCTACCCTTTACTCCACCGTAGGCTGGATTTAGGTATGCAGAGTAGACCTCTAGGTGAGGCGGAAACCTCAGCCACGTCCCTTGAAGTCATATTATATCTATTTTTCCCCTGCAAATTTCATGTCCTTTAATAGATGTCTGTGTTGCCTGGTGTTCCAACAGCTAAATGTCCATGTCTTGTTTTGTTTTTAATAAGAAAGCCTCTGTAGGTCGATGATATTCTCTTGTTTATTTGCTGCATCCCTATCATTATAGGCTTTACTTTCTATTTGTCTTACTTCACGGCCAGTGTTTCCTTTGGTCTTAAAGGTTACCTTGAGCGATCCCTTCAGGGTTAACTTGGTGGCATTATGTTGAGCCTTCATTGTGTCCTGTTCAGGATATTTGCTGTCCTCTATGTTATCAGATCTAGGTTTTTGTAGTGCACTTTGTAATCATTCTTGCTAGGTATTGATATATAGATTGATTTCTCCAGTGATCTTCCTCCTGCCCTGTTACTTTTTCATCATGGCGGCAGTCAGATAATTCAAAACCTAATGGAAGCAGTAAATGTGCCAAGTCCAAGAGGGACGCTTTTACGATCCCTGAATGCAGATGTGAGATTAGTCGATCTTTAACTGATTCCCTTTGAAATTCCACTATTTTTATATCATCAGATTTAATGAACCTTAGTGGAGGGATATGTTGGAAGAGGTTCATTACATTCAGTCGGTTAAGGATGAGCCGGTCCTCCCCTGGAAAGAGACATTGAAGTTGCACAACGTGATCATCAATATTTCTTTTGGCTTTCTCCTGCTTATTTTCACTCACCCATCTTTTTTCCGCTTTAGCAGGAGCCATTCCATCAGTTTCCCCTTTCAAATTCGACCAACCTGATTTAGAGGTTTTTCCCCTTTTTCCATCTTGACCGTCATAATGTTATGAAATCTAGTTTGTTTCTGTTCCAGAGAAAAAAAAATCAGGGATAGTCTGAATTGTTTGTGGTTGGTGAATGAGTCTATGAGCGCTTCCCTCATCCATTAACACATGGAATAGTTCAATTGGATCTCCTCACTTTCACCCTCTCTGGTCTCATTTGTTTCGCTTTCATCTTCGGCCAGAGAGAGTGTAATAGCCACATCCTCCTCATCTTAGTGTAGGTTGAAAGGTCCAATAAGTCCACTTCCTCATCTAATAGGCTATTTACTATTTGATGTCCAGTAGAGGAGTGACGATTCTGCTCTTGAGACGATTCCTTATCTTCCTCCATTATTACAGCTGGAAGTGGAGGCTGTCTTAGATTCCTTACTAGCTGCACCAATGGGATCGTGATATTTCTTACAAAACCGTTCCCCGTGCTACATTTTCTTTTTTGGTAGGGGGAGATTTGTGGGCTTTTTCTGCTCTAGGCCATTATGTTTTTTTCTCATTAGATGGGTTAGATTTCCTAAATATCAAAAAGGGCTGTGTTCCCACTGAGAAGGGCTGTGTTTTCAGTGGGAAGGCCAAGCCTGCACCATTATTAGGATTAATTTTAATAGTGGTAGGTCGTATTTCCTGGAACCCTTCCGAGGGTTCTTGTGTTATTGGATCCATGTTCCTCTGCCTGTCTTGCAAGGAGTCTCTATTTCAAATACATCCAAAGATTGAGTCCACGATTTCTTCTGATATCGCCCTGGTGTAAATTTGTAAGTTTATCTTGTTCTATGCCCTTTGATCTTCACTCCAATTTATCAAAGGGAGTCGTTTGGATGTTGGATCCTGTATAAGTTCCGATTGAGGTATGTTCGAAGAGACTCCTATTTTCCCCTGTGTCATTTCCATCAATGATGCTAGAGTCAATTTTGTTTTCTAGCCGTTCTGCTTCCAAAGTCCCTTGCATAAGTCTTTGATGTGTCTTGCCACAGCCGCCTCTTGGTCTACCCTTGTCTGAAGGGAGCTAATATAAAGGCCTCGATGTAGATTACTTTTGAATGAACCATAGCAAGAAGAGTGGCTTGGTCTTTGAAGCTCTCTTGGATGGCTTCATACAATTGTAAGAAAGGTGCAAGAGATATTGTCAGCATTGACATTAAGCTGTTTTGAATGTTAATGTGCATAGCTGTTAATGGCTTTGAGTGGGCCTGATGATTTCTTGGAGAAAAGACTGAGTGGTCTAAAGTTGTTGAGGAAGGATGCAGGCTAATCCTTTCCATCTCTATGGAATCTCTATGTATTAGTCTGAGATTTAGGGTGGTAGATGACAGCTGAGCCTTTCCTTGAAGGTCCATATGAGACAAGTATATGTCTAATGTCTTTTCATCCTCACTGGTGTATTTATTTCGTATACAATTGTATCTATTCACCCATTCGTCTGAGTTTCCAGGAAGGGGTTTCTTGTTCCCTGCTTCCTCTTTTGATCAGAAAGGGTCCTTGCCCAATAGAAACTGGTTTGTTTTTGTTTGGAAAACTCAAACTCAGGCCATTACATTTTGAGAGTGCATAAATAGCAAACTAGCAGATTTCACATACCTGTAGTAGACTCTTTCAGGGTCTAACAACCTCAGTAGTCTTCTCTAATAAGCAGTATACAGGTTCTCTCTGGCAATCGGCTCTGACTATGCATGTCTGCTATTTCTGCCCTGATGGGTGTAAACTACCTCAAATTCACATGTGCTAAAATGGAGATTATGCTGATATGTGACAGTGGACAACTTGACACTCAATTGTCGTCTCCAACCTTCTGGAACCATTGTCAGAAATTAGGTTTTAAACTTGCTGATGAACATTACTTTCCCCCACAGATTAATCAAGCCACCACTTCCTGTTGTTGTCATTTTAATGTCCTGCCCACAGATCCTTCCTTTCCACCACTAGTTGTCCACATCTGTGCTGTCACTGTTATCAGCAGAGGCTTTGCTAGGAAGGTAGCTGGAGGGGCTGTAGCCTCAGATCTTTTGGTTGTAGCCCCAGATAGAAGCTCAGGGGCTACAACCAAAAGGCTAGCTAGTCGGAGTCCCGGCAGTCCCGACAGTCCCGACATTAGGGTGGCCCCAGATCTTTTTCAGACCTAGCAACAACCCTGGGGTACGGTAATTCCATGAATTCCATGAATTGGGACTTTTCGCCCTTTAAACTTCTTCTTCTTCAGCTCATTCAAAATGCTGCTGGCAGACAGTGCCCTAATTCTCTTTGCTTGGGCCCCAAGAGTAATTTCCAGGCAGAGTTTTATTTCTCAGAGAGTGGAGAGTAAAAGCAAAGGGTAAAGGTGGTGTTGCCTTGATTTACTCTTCACAATTGAACTCTGCTTTGTGAGTGCTGAAAATGACATGCAAGGGACCAGCAACACACAATTTTATTTTTCATTTATTCTTTCACATTTATAAAGCACAAAGGCAGCCCTTGGGCATCGTAGCACGGTTACAAGAAAGCTTACTTAGTTGCATGAAATGATAAATGCAGAGTTTGATAATATATATATACAAATGCCCCCCCAAAAGGTTTTTCACACCCCCAATACCCCACAAGCAAACCAGAAAATGTGGGACATTAAAAAAAAAATAGTTTCTAAGAAAACAAAAAAGCACAGTTTTCAGCCTACTTCTATTCATTTTCCCATAGAGGAAAAGTGCAGTTTTTGAACAGCCGCAGCAAAAAAAACACAGGGTGTGTTTGGGCAAGATTAGAAACAACTTGGGCACACAGCATTGACTTGATGTCCTTGACTTGTTTGGGGTAAATCCGTCCAGTTTTTTTTCAAATATTGAACAGAAAAGGGGGTTCCCCGTGCTCCTTAAAACCTTTTTATATATATATCAGCCTTTGTGCTTTGCAGTGGGGAGAATGAGAGGCTTTTCAGAAATGAAAAGGTGCCATTTTTTTTGCTCGATGGATGCAATTCCTACAATAATACAGGTAGAAGCCAAGAATGAAAAGTGCTCAAAACACTATTTGAATGAGGAAAAAGGATTCCATCAAGCTTTTGAATGAGCTCCCCATGGGCTTAGAGTCTAATAACCATCTCAACCTAAGGTGGAGACTCAAAACTCTTCTTTGTATGTAGTCACTTCTAGGGGAAGCCTGATTGTTTTGAAAGACAGTGCTTAGATGCCCTGGTCGTAGGCACTATATGAATACCAATAGCAATAAAAATAGCAATCACATCAGGCTAAAGGACACCATGTGAAGTTGGAGATTTGGGGGTGGGTTGGGGAGCCAGTTACAGGTAGAGCATTTTTGGTTTATCTTTGGAAGACTGGGGAATATCACTAAATTACTGTGGGAACACCACAAGACACACTCTGGCAAAAATGTGCATCACACGAAGCAATGAGTGCTAAGGGGTTATGGGAGGGGTTTAGGGAGGAAAAAAGCAATTGAGGGGAGTGAGGAGACTTGGAAAAAAGTACGTAGAACAAATGGGACTTAGTTTCCTGCAGGCCCTGAGCCAACTGTCTTAACCTTTGTGCAGTGAATAGCAACATCTAGACAGAGCAGAACAATTTAGAAGCATATAGTTCCCCCATTAAGCATCACATCATGCTTCACAAAGCCTGGAGTGGATCACAAAACATCCAGACTGGATTCAAATAGGAACACTTTCCAGGTACCCATGGAGGCCAGAAGAGTCACCTTCACACACTTAAAAAAAGGGGAGTCTAAAAGCCTTAATGATATGATTTCATTAACCCCACATATCCGTTTGTATTTCAACTCCCAGCATGAAATATTCACAGTCCCAAAACCTGAGCAGGAATTCCCCTAGAATACAGGTTGTCCTAAAAATCCAGATGCACTCCTAACCTACACTCACTACCTAATCCCTATTCACTACCACTGCCAAAGGCATTTTGCAGAGAACAAAGCCCAGGCCAGTTTTCCAAGACAGGTATTGGAAATAAGAAGCTGGATGGGAAAAATATCAACAGGGACCATAGGGTATTTATAAAAAACCTTAATAAACACCTTCCAAGAGTTCTCCCAGAGACTGACCCCCAGCATAGAAGAGGGCAGACTGCTGGCAGCTGGCACAGGACCAGTCAGATCATGTGTGTAGCCCACCACACACCTCCTAACAGACACACTAGAAAGGAAGTCTCTGGACACCTTCCATAAACTAAATAGACTTGATAAAAGACCCCTCTCAACCCGTTTCCATGACAAAAACAATGTTTATACCAACACAGAGTATTCTGCAGGGAGTGCATTTCAGACTATTAAAGGCTCTACAATTAGAACCTCCCAGGAGACAGGCCAGGAACCACAGCAGCCATTGCCAACATTATTGGCTCACCAGAAAAGCTCACACAATCTTGATGGAGGGGAGACAAGCAACCTTTCTGAAACCATCCATAAAGACGGCTACTTTGTGAGTAACCCAGGAGGGGACTGTACAAGAAATCTGATGTATGCATGCGTGTTTAGTTAGAGTTGGGTCAGACGTGGAAACATTATGTTTCTGAACATTGTGTTGGCTAAAATTAGATATCACTCTTCTGTTTATGTTAGAGTTAGCAAGACGGCTAAGGACTTAATAAGGACAATTTCAAACATGTCTTATTTATCTCTTTATAGTTTGGTTACTAGAATAGGAGTTAAACTGGATGGACAAAGACAAATAAGGATATATTTAAGCCTCTCTGTTTTCAAGTCACCATACAGTGGGAGCACCACAAAAAACTGACTTTATGTTGGCCAATCCTTGACACTACTTTATGTGGAGATTTCCCATGGTTTCTAATTGGATTCTCCCATTCCTATAGGAATGTATCCATCTCCTAATGCTGGTACAACCTTGGAATCAAATCTGATATATCGTTATCACATTCTCTCTGGCTGAGACCTTGACGACCACGTTGCATGTCATCACAGGTGGAGTGAAAGTTAGGTGCCTTATGAGTAACATTTGATCTGATACGTACACGGTCCCCTCTGCAGGTTCCTTATTTAGGTTCCTTATCTCTTCAAGGCTGCCCATTTCAAGAAACAAGGAATCAAGATATGTGAAATCTGCAGGGGACATAGCATTCATTAGAAAAAGTGGTTTGCTAGTGTTTGACATTCGTTATCAGGAACTTTGACCCGTGCAGGTCATCACAAATGCCACTTTGGTGCAAATGTAATGTGACTTGTGGAGGTCGATATTTTTCGGTTTGAGCTAAGAAGAGAACAAAATCACACTTTGCCACTGTAGCAGAATTGTAATGAAAAACTGAATCTTTCATATAGTCATAAACCACAACAAACAAAACAGAGCAAATCACGCAAAATGTCTTTCTATGTGCATTGATAAACAGTACACTTGAACATCCTTAAGTCCCCTTTGCTTATTATGAACTATTGTTGCTGAGTTATCAGTGAGAGAGATGAAAGCATTGGTAATATTTCTGTTGTTGGCATCGTAACTGCTGGAGGAAAAGCAATTACCTTTCAAGATGGGACACCTGTCACTGCAGTGATTTGTCATGGAGAAAATAAACAACCCTGAAATAATTTTCATTCGAAAATATCTCGATTGGTTTAAACTCCTTGCAAAGAAACATGTATTGTTATAGATGTAAACAACAGATCATGCTTTGAACCAGGAGACCTAAAGTGAATAGCAGTCAAATTACATTTCTGTAGATACGTTAACAGACCACACCACCAGGGCCATTCTTGAGTGGATGACAGAAATGTTTCCTTTAAGGAGCAATATCAATTTGGTCTTGGTTGCATGCATACACCAACACCGTGTGAGACAGGTGTGTTTTAGAGGAGTGACGTTGCTGGTTTTCGAAGTTACAAGGTTTTTCACATTCAATACCCACAAAATAGGTTTTGTATGTATTATTTAAGCTTGATAGACCTAGCCTGAGGGCCATACCGGGAGCTATGGGCCGTAAAGGCCAGAGTGCAGGGCCCATAACTCCTGGCAATCTGCCTGGAGTGGTTGCTAGTTTCCAGCAAACACGTACAAACATGATGAGGCAGGGGGGCAATGGTTAGAAAAAGCCAGGCCACGTCTGTCAGGTGTGGCCCAGCAAAGACTGCAGACAGTCAGGGCAGTGGGTGGCTGCCCACCACCCTAACAAGGTAAGAAGTGGGGGTATGGGTGGTGGGTAATTTCCCATGCTCGAAATGTGTCTGTCAATTTTGGCCCGGGTGAGTAGAGCAGTGCTGTCAAGAGGCACTCTGCCCCCACCCTAGGTAGGTAAGGAACGGGAGGTGGGGGCAGTGATTTAGGTATGTCGGTCGCATCTGTGAGGTGCGGTCCAGATAAGGAGGCGAGCCGCACTGTCAGCCCAGCTGTCATGGTTCTCCTGTAAAGAGAGGGAGGACGACATTGAGAGCCATGGCCACATGACTGTTAGTGAGGCACTCCAGTAATTAGAGGGAGTGCAGCACTGAGAGCCATGTGTCACTGGTAGCATGGCTGTCAACATGGTGCTCCCTCTGATCAGGGGAGTGCCGAATCTAGAGCCATGCACTGCTGGCAACAAGGCTGTCAGTGCAGCTCTCCCGTGATGAGAGGTAGTGTCGAGCTGAGAGGCTTGTCTACAGCAGAGCAAGCTGGGGAGAATGCAAGGCTTCCCTCATTGGACAATGTCCGGGCTATATGTATTTTCCAAGCCATACCGTCTCATATAGCCCAGAAATTGGCCAATGGGGGAGTGCCACATCACTCCCCCAGGACATAATAAGGTTTATAGACCAAGTCTGAGGGCCATACCAGCGGTTATGGGCCATAGAGACGGGGTATAACCAGGTATGCACTCCAATTAGTCCTGGTAAGGCCTGAGGGTGAGGTCTATAAAGCTTTTATAACCCACGTTGCTCTTGACAATATATGGTCTATACAAGTGTATAGTAGTTGTCAGTACGACAATGCAGCTGGGCGGTCACTGGGAATTGGCTGTGGGTACGCTCTGCACTGCTGGAAGCCTTGAAATGTAGCATTCAAAACAATCTGCAGGCTGTACCAGTTCTTATAGCCTGCAGATTGTCCAGTAACAATGCCCTCTCTCCATTTCAAGGGTTATAAATATGCATATGCTATATCAGCATGATAACTGGTGCTCTGACAGTGCTGCATTCTTCCTCTCCCCAAACAGCTATAGCCCAAAAAGGGAATTCTGCTAAACCCAAGTGTGTGTGGAAAAATATTCCTGCAAAGCCCTTTCTGCTCAAAATGACTTCAGGCAATCAATAACAAATATTTCCGGTCAAAGGGAAAATAGAGAAAAACTTGCCACAGAGTGCAGGCAGTCTAGCAAAAGGCTAGACAGTGTACCACTTCCACATTCTGTTTTTCTCTCGTTACTGGCATGGGAATGTTGATTGACTACATCCTCATGACTACAAGAATTTGAACCCATCCTTTGATCTGCTGTGTACTCATCACTGTTATGTTCCTTCTAAAACACTGGTTATAACTTCCCCCAGAGCATGCTGTTGCCATCTGCGCACCCACAGCATTACAAGTGTTTGTTCGCCTCAGCAATGAACGAGAAGAGGGAATGCAAGGAGATATCCATTCTATCGAACAGAGCCCGTGCTGTTATTAACCGGGTGGGGCTTATTCAGCCTTTTCTCATTCGGAGTCCAACAACGGCGGACTGCTGGCTGATTACCCGTCCTCGGTTTAACAATCTGCTGTTGAGGGATAATACAGCTAGCTCAAAGGGCTTTTCTGATTTAGTGAGCTGTCCAGTGTGCGGAGGTACTCTGGAAGACCTAAAGCATTTTATTTTTTTTTGTCCTGTCTATAAGGACATCAGAAAGGCCAGTATCCTTCCTTATGTAGACATTTTAAACTGAAACAACATCGTTCTGCTCTATTAGTTCTTTTATCTGCTGACTTCTCATATGTTGCTGGGCTTCTGCTATCGTTTTTAGCTGTTCTGTGAATTGACTTTCGTTTTGTACTTAGTACCCTGCTTAGTTGTACTGTAATGTATCTTAATAATGTTATTTTTGCTATGTGCGGTTGTGTAGATTTTATTGTTATGAATTTGTACTTTTCACTTGATTGATGGATGTGTTCATCCGAATAAACATTGAACGACTAATTACATTTATTAGAAGTAATCAATACATTTATGGTGAACATGTTTGACTTTTTGGGAGGGGATGGATGGTAGGGATCGAAGATAATGGGTCCAGAAACATATGTATTTGATTTGATCATATCTTTACAATGTATGACTTTTTGTGTGCAGCTGACAACTCGTGGTGCGTCTGTGCTTTTTGGTACAGCCGGACGGAGCCATGACCAACATTAAGCAGGTTTGCAATCAAATATCTGTTGAGTCCTGCCACCAGTGCCAGCTCTGAATGTGTTTTAGTGCAGCAGGGATGACATCACAGACGGGGGAGAAGTCTGACCAAAATGTTACCTTCCCAACAATCCTCCAAACTCCTAATGAGGCCCACTGTTTTATTCAGAATTGCTATGCAAGTGGGCCAACCAAAGGAAGTATAACAACAAAGAGAGGTCTTTGCCTTGGGGATTAAAAGAAAAGGTCTCTGAGTTCCAAAATGCTCAATTCAGGGATCCTGCCTCAGGATGTATCCTCAATGCCCAGTCACTCACAGTCCTATGGCTTTTAGTGTCTCTACACTTTGTTTTTGGCTTCTTGTTCTGCAGACTCTGGTCCTCTGCTTTTTGTCATTGACTCTGGGAGAGTTCCCTTGCATACGTTTTGGAGCGTGTATTGACTTGTATGTTTGGCTTGGATAATGGCAGAAATTAGGAATGGCTGATACTCAGATGAACCCCAAAGATTCCATTATCCGGCTGGCCACATGAGCTTATCCACAGGTTGGGTCAGGCTGCCTTCCTCTGCTCCCTGTATTAGAGTCACGGTTCTAGTCTTTAACAACCACATTTGAGTGTTTCTATCAATATTCTGACACCCTCATATGGAAATCTATAGTGTTTCTTTTAACACATGCCGATCCTTATTATATAGCATTACACAACAAATTTATTTGACTTGGTGATATTTCTATGTACCAGACTACTTTTGATACATTTTTCTTTTTTATGAGGCAGATTTGGTATATCTTCAGGTCAGACATCACTCTGATGAAGGACCACACACCGCCTGAAATTCATTGGCCGACATTGTCTGCATACTGATTGTGTAAGATGCTATGACCACATTGCAATATTATGATTGAGTATCTACTCAATTGAGATTTGTGTGTATCTAAAGTAGTAGCAGTAGTAGTACTTATTTGTATGGCACCTTTATCCCATCAATATGGCATCAACACGTTTCTGTTGGGAATGCCCTCAGGGGACCGAAGTCCAAGGTGTGGGAAGTTGTGTGGAAGCTAGAATGTGTGTGTGCATTTGGCCAAGATAAGGAGTTAGAAGGGCTGGCTGGGTTTTGCTGGGTTTTGTAAAGCTACCCATGAAGTACCCATGGGTACTGATTGGAAGGAATATGTGTGATAGCAAGAACGTTTTATTAAGTGGCCAACTAGCCTGAATTTTGTCATAGGTCATTACTGCATTCTGATGGAAAAAGTGTTGTGCACTGTGTTTAAGCCTGGAGCAGTGGTATGTGTCCAGCTGGACCTGAATTTGTTGCTGGTCGTCGCTGCATTCTAATACATGTGCGTGAGTAGCCGTGCCTGTGGCCGAAGTTCACTGAAGAGGGGAGTCCATACATACCTTGATGCTCAGCCGGAGCCTTGTCTTTGAAGTAGTTGAGTACTAAGGTCATCTGTAAAAGGCTGTGTTATCCATAGGTAAAGTAGAACATACTGGCCTAATGCATCTTCTAAGTGCAATAGACAGGCTGTTGCCCTGAAACATATGATTACAATTTCAATTATCTGATGAGTGCAATTATCAGCAATCCCCAAAAATGTTTCCAATGCAAGACATGGCTTACCTTGACAATTCTTTTTAGTGTTGAACATGGCATAAATGAACCTAGTATTTACTACTGGGGTGTAACCATTACTAATGAGATGTTCCTCAGTGGTGTGTACATCTTTATAACCATCTAGGTCCGTAGTTGGTTTATTCTTTGACTTCAATATTATTAATTTGAAGAAGGTGGGGCCCACTCCTTCCCTTTCTCTCCTCTAGTCAACATTTTTCATCCTCATCTTACTCCTTGTTGAGTCATGAAAGTCTTGTTCCTAAGGGGACCTTTCCTGCACCCAGTGTCATGATTGCTATCATACCATGCTTGTTGGATTCTAACCATCACCCCATCATGTACTCTTGTTTAAAGGAGGTTTGCCTGGCATTTTGGTGCTGGACTGCCCTTGTGGGCAGGACAAAGACTGATATGCAAATGGCTACTCCACCTTTGCGAAAAGTACAGTGAGTAAAAAGCCATGGGTGTAGACTCTCAAAGTGGGAACAAACCACAGAGCAGGTCATCATGCCATGTTATTTTTAGAGACGGGTGCATGCTACAATTTTGGTACCATCACCCCGTCACACTTGGGGCTGTGGAAGGTTTTATGGCAGAGCAGTAGTGTTTCACTCAATGAAAGGCTCTGGTGAGAGTTGGATCTCTACACTTAGTGAAGAAGAAATCAACCAAAAGCCATGGACAAAAACAGGCAAACATTTAAAATCTACCTGTTTGCATCCTTTCTTCCATCCTCAAATACTTTGATGGGTCAACTTATTCAGGCCAAAGAAAAATGAGGGAGAGAAAAGGTCTAAATGTGATATGACCAAACTTATATCACAATAAACTCAGGGCCTAACCAGCACAAAGGATAGTTGACAATGCACCTGACAGTGTGTCGCTTAAAGGTTTAACCCTGGAATAGATCATGTGCAGTATTGAAGCAGGCAAACACACAGCATTTCGAAAAAATGGCAAAGTGTACATGTTTAGGCCCATAAGTGGATTTACCCTTCCATGATGAATGTAGTAGAAGAGCTGCTTGCTTCTTCAGAGGCAAGCAGTCCAGCCGTATGGTTTAGCTCGGCCTCCCAGCTCTGCCCTGCTTAACATATGGCATATTGCCATATGTCTACTGGGAGCACTGGAACTCTATGGGTCACTTCTTGGTTCAGCTATGTTGGCAAGTTTACCTGACCCGTCCCGGTTTCCTTGCCACCCAAGCCTGAGTTGTGGGTGTCATTGTCTTCATCCCTAGTTTTAATCTTTGATCCTGACAGGGGTTTTGTTTTTTCAAACAGCTGCCTGCTTCATTAGATTAACTTTTGTTAATCAGACCACATTTGTATTCATGCAGTTAAATGTAGATAAGGTCCAAGATTATATGTTTTATTCAGTGCTTTGATGGACAGTGTGTCAAAGAAATCTAAAACAAACAGATGGCGTGGTCAGAATTGCAAGCCATAGCATGATTTGCTTGTGAAGTATGACCACTGTGTTTACAAAGTGAAGGAAAGTCTGTAATCACATGCATTCATTGCACTGCAAACATATTGTTTGTCAAACCGAATATTACAGAATCTGCATATTTGCGTGTGTCTGTGTTTAGCAACTAAAATGTGTTCAATGCAGTAATGAGATTACCTAGGTTCGGGTAGAAATAGCTTGACTTGGTTCGTAAAGCATTAAACACAAGTTTAGGAATATAAAATGTTGCACTCCTGTATTTTTGTCTCCTTTCTAGTCTCACTATTTTGCCCAGTGACTTATCTCCATGTCTCCACCACTCACACCCCTCAGTCTTAACGTGTATCTACTCTACTCTCAGTTCAAACTGGTCTTCATCTTAGATGAGTGACACAGACTCTGATGACAAACAGAGAAAAGAGGTTACAAGCAAGTGGTAAGGGCATTCTTGAAACAACCAGGTTTGTATTGCTTTCTGGATAGTGCAACAATCACAGGTCTGGCCACCAAGTCCTGCAAGGCGAAAAGGGGGAGAGACTAGAAGATTTGTGAATTGAGAGTACAGTGATCAATAGGGGGAGAGTGTACAAACTACGAAGATAAGAATATAGGCAACTGGATATGGTGTACATCGTGAATACTGCATTGACTTTTATATATACACAAACTGGGAGCCACTGGAGAGAGTGGATTTCAAAAAAAGAATAATCAAACTGTTGTAGATCTAGCAGTATCCAGAGAGTAACATTTTGTACATGCTGTAGATGAGCGATTAATTTATTGGGTAGACCAAGGAACAAAGTGTTTCGGAGGACAAGTCTTTAGGACCCCCCTCCCTCACATTGTCCACCTACGTGAGGCTCATGACTCGTCGGCAGCTCCCCATGCACCTGGGCCCGGGAAGCAGGGTGGCTGCGGATCGACACGTGAGGCTGCACGGCTCACCTTGTAGCATAACATAGACACCATTTTGTAATACACTTAGACTCCATTTTGAGTATACTGAACCCAGGTCTCAGTAGAACCGTCTGCATACAGAAGCTGCAGCTCAGCCCCCACTTGACCACACACAGAGAGTCCTGCACTTCCCCCCCAGCCTCCTCCCCATGGAAGATCCACTGAAGGCCCGTTCCCACGAGCAACTAGATGTGAACAAGTAACAGAACAAACACTGTATCATTTACCTTCCACAGTACATCATTGCCCTGGAGGTGACCAGACTTTTTAGTTGGGGTCTGGGAAAGAACAAAGTTGTCCCTATCAAGTATACCTCGACCCTGCGCCTCACCGTTGCGCTTGTGATATATGGTGCTCATGACCCCCAACCCAGTTCACCCAGATGAAGCGTCAAACATGAGTGTTAAACTCCCGAGTCTCCCAGTCTTATCTATGCTGCTAAGATGTTTGTTAAAAAGTGTTTAAACCTACAATGCCAGTCACTTGTATTAAATCAATGTGACCCCCGCCCGCCCCAGAACACCTTCGTGTTCTGCTGCCTAGCGTATGGACATTCGAGAATCCCCCTTGTAATCCACCATGTACTGACCAATGTTTTGCTGCTATTGTAAAAAGGGTAACGAAAAAGCAATGTATAAAATGCTTGCGTATGATGTGATAGAAAATGTTGTAATGCATGTGAGCCACCTAAGGCACCTTTAACATGTTGTTTCCTTGCACCTGATTATATCACTCAGCCTGATTATAAGCTTAATGTTGCATTTATCACTGAACTACATGCATTACCCAACCTAGTACTACTGCACGCTTTTGTATGTTCTTCTTCTTTATGAGTTTCAAGCATCTGACCGACTAACGTTATGTAATATAAGTACCAATGAAAAACTCTCACTTTATGGACCTCATAAATGTGAGCACAGGGGAACGGTAGAAATGTGCACTTTACCTAATGCCCCCCAGCCCTTGCAATCCGTACTCTCTAATAGTATTTGTGCAGCCCAGTGAATAGAGACTCGCATAAAGTTACAAGGCCATATCCCCCTCCTTCCACCAAGGCCCGCCGGGGCTTGCTGGTGTTAGAACAGCACAGCTTCACCTGCCCGCATTCCTGCTGGACCCGCATCAAGTATTTACCTCCCCCATGTCAGAGGCCGGCATACAATCACTGTGTACCGCCATGGCCAGGCCAAGTGAATTACGAGCCAGTCCCAAATCCCGCCGCCTTTGAGGTGCCAGCTATGTGACCCAACTGACCTAATGGTATTTTAGTTCACCCCAAACTCAACGGACCACGAAGACAGTTATTCGTCCTTGTACTAACATCCACTAGAGCCATCATTTACTACATCTAACAGGATGCAAAGATGGAGGTAGTTTGACTCATGCCCCCTGAGAAGACACCTGGACCCATGAGACTGGACCCTTTGTTAATGACAACTTTACGATGATGTATGAAGGAACCCTCGTATTGCATACTGCCTTCCTGTGCCCCCACCCAGGTATTAGATTGATGTGTTAAAGATTTTACATAAAAACATGGTATAGATGAGTGTGATGAATGCATATGCAGTACACAAGAATGATGGGAACTGCATCAGGTACTGTTCGTTGACTGTTTAGGTCGGAATGGTGAGAAGTAGTGCAAATCTGTTCACAATTATTGCATTTTTAACTTGTCAGATCATTTTAAATATAATTTGGAATCAGGGACAATATTGGAAGATTACAGGGGACATTACTTCCTGTTTTCACACTTTGTGTGTTTTGTCTTCGCCCCTTTTCCTCTTTTTTTGTTCTCTTTCTTTCTCTTTTTTCCTTTTTCTACATATATACTACATATATATTTCTGGTTGGAATTGTTTGACATTATTTTTGAAAATTGGATTTCTTCTTTGTGCATTATGTCTCTAAATTGCAATTGCACTGTGCACTTTATGTCTATCCCGCATTGCAGGATGATCAGTAGGTAACTATGCACTTTAACTGTAGACATTTAACATTGATTCACTGTTTTTATGCTGTTTTACCATGGATTCAGCACTATGTATATGTAATTTGATATGTGAATAATAAAGATTGATTGGTTTTATACTATCCTTGACCTGGCCTATCCCCTCATTGAGCTCCTAGATTGAGAGCAATTTACCCCGCTTGATCTTTTCCCGTGACCCCAATTGTTCTTGTTGCTTGAATGCGTATGAATGGCCACAAGGGCAAGTTTCTAGGACCAAAGTGGTGAATCTCTGTTGACAGCTGGTGCTCCACCCCGACGAGCCCAGCTGACCCAAGCACTTTGTGATGCCACCACGTGGATCCCCGCCAATCATGGAGCACCAAGCCTATAGTTAACATAGTAGCTAGACGTCGCCATCCAATCCCCAATACTATGTGGCCCCTATAGCTTAGCTCATGCATGACGTGTATTTGTAATATAAATGACTGTCTTTGCTATCGTCAGACAGAGCGCTCTCGGATTCTGCAGAGTCCTTTGCATGCCCTATATCGATTTAGATAAAAAAACGTTTAACTTCACCCGCACTTGGTCGTGGTCTCATTCCCTCCTGGGGTGTGTCCTTTATTGCCTCTAATTGAAGGGGGTTAACTGCCTCATTGGGGGATGATCACTTTCAAGTGGTGACCCCTTAGACGTGATTCGTCTTTTTGTCCCCTTTTGGCACGAGACCTCCCAGCCACACTGGAGACGCACAGTGCGCCCCCTCAAGAGAGCTGTCCGCCTATGGCAAATGGTACGCTTAGACGTGCACACGCAGTAGGGCGAAAGGGTACGGGTCCCGCTCCAAAAACCCTTAGTACCGCTCGCTGGAGCCGGGAGCGGCCATGAGTGTGAGGCAGCGCCGCCTGGATGGACCGGGTCCGGAGAGTCTCGGATCAAGACGGGCATGTGAGTATTAAGTGCGAGTGACAATAAAAGGAGGGGGATAAAGACCAGAGTGTACGCTTTAATACTTTTCTCTTTCTCTGCATATGGCCATTAGGATTACAAGGTGAAAAAGGAAGACGGGAACCTAGCTCTGCGGGGGGGTAGAATGCGGCGCTGCATAGTGCTATCTTGACTAGTGCTGGGAATAAGTGAAATAATAGAGAATAGAAATAAAGGTGTCTGAGAAGTAAGAGACACAGTGTATAGATTAGAAAAGGTTTTTTCTTTTTTTTTCCCTTCTTATTCTGGATGAAATTATATTAGGGAATACTCTATAAAAGACTTGGGTAAGGTAAAGAGGGTCTTTTCAAAATAAATTACAGAGCACGGAAGGGGAGGGTTTTTTGTTATGTGTTGTAAGTTAAGTGTTTGTCGGACGTCAGTCATGTATTGAATATGCTATGTCTCTTTTTTGAAAACTGCAAGGCAAAGTAAAATGCTGAATTAATTGTAACAGGGTTTTCGTGAAATGGTCATTGTAAGTGTGACCTGGTAAGATTCAGGGCCAAGACATTTTTGCAGAAATACATTAGTGTTTAAGAATTGCTATTACTAAACACACACACGTAAGGTACCCTAATAGTTGCAAGATAACAATGAAAAGTGAACAATGAGAGGATAACATGGGGGCAGAAACGTCCCGGGCCCATATTTGTAAAAATGTACCGGGCTATGCAGAGCACATAACCGAATGCCACGACCAGTGGGTCACGGAATTAAAGGGAGAAGGGCTACCCCAGGTATGGCCCCAAGGAGGGTCGTTTGATAAAAGTGTTCTGGACATGGTGGCCATATGCTTATTCATAAAGTACAAGGGAAAACAATTCCATAATAGGAGAGAAATACTAGACTTATGGAGGCTATTTGAAGAAGTGCCTCCACTCAAAAGGAAAGAAATAGCGCAGGAAGAAAGCACCACTCCCCAGGCAGCAGAAGAAAGTGAAGGCGAGGGTAGGGGAAAGAGGGGTCAATAGAGGTAACTATGTTGTACCCCCTCCTGAATAAGCCGGTACCCGCTGAAGGGTATAGTGATCCTGTATATGTGTCCACACCTACTCCCGCAGTTGTCCCACGACCCACTGCACCGCCACCATATGATTGCCCCAGAACTAGTGGCCAGGTAAGTACTCCTACAGTAGATATTGAAATATTAACAGAAGACCTAGACTCCCGACTCTCAATTGCCCGGAGTGAGCTATCTAGAATACGAAACATATCTGAACAAGGTGGGGCAAGCATGTCAAGAACAGAGCAAACACCAAGGGCACAAACCCTTGACAGGTCCTCCGAGGATGAGTGGAAAAAGGGGGAGATATTATTCCGAATACAGAAGAGCCAACGAGAATAATAGAATTGGAACCACATAAGCCCGGAGGAGACACAGGGGAGGGGGGAATGGCCACTGGAGGAATGGAGGAACTGTGGTGTGACATAGAGGACGATGAGCTGGAAGCGGGAAGATTGGGGGAATGTCAGAAAGGTTGGATGAAACACCTCTGGGGAGGGCCATGGAAGAAGAGTGGACTGGGAGATTGAGGAATAGAATGCGAAGAATGGCAACATTGGGGAAAAGAGGGTCAAAGGTGAGTATTGGGAAAGGAATAAAGAACAAACTGCAGCTCCCACTGATACATAGAGGGGGCGGGAGGCCAAACTACATACCCTGGGCTCAGATGGATAAGGCCAACTTATTGAAATTATTGCCCCCACTGTCGGAAGGAGCAAGTAAGTGGATATATGCATTCGAGAAGCACACAGCAGGGATGCCATTAGCAGTGGGTGATGTCAAGAGTTTGTTGGTATCAGCAGTAGGTGACCAAGCAGACAGGGTCTGGGCAAGGGCTGGCTTCCCGAGAGTAACATTAGATTGTGATCTTCATGATGGAGCTTCCTTCAATACAGTGTGCGCAAGAATATGGGATGCTTTGAGGGATACATTCCCAGACACATCTGATCTACAGTCAGAAATGAAGTGTACAATGAATGATGGGGAAGATGCTATGGATTTCATTTTACGGGTGCAGGAGATGTGGAGAGCAGAAACGGGTACGGTCTGGGATCAATCAACATCCCTATTTTACTTTATAATAAAGAGAGGGCTCCCAAAAGAAGTTCAGAAAGCACTCGACAAAATAGCAGAAATTGAGGCAAAGGGCTGGCCCGAAATTCAAAGCATAATAGTACACCATTGTAAAAGAATCAAAGAAAGGGAGAAGGCGATAGCACAGAGAAGGCTGGTAGACGAGGCAAAATTAATACAAACGAACCTGGTGAAGGTCGCCGCAGCTGTAGCAGCACTCCCCACAGACAGGGACGCGGAGGAGGAGCAGGGATCGGTAGTGATACAAGGAAGGATGGCAGCAATTTGGGCTGGCAATGGGCAGTCACAGTGGAATGGACAGGAGCAGTACGGAGGATCGCAGTGGCAAGTGTGGAGTGCACAGGGAGGAAGAGGTGGGTACAAGGGGTGAAGAGGGGGTGGTCCAGGGTATGGAGGAAATGGTGGGTTTGGGGGCCAGGGACCTAGAGGAGGACAAGGTAATTGTTGGAACTGTGTGAGGTGGGGACACTTCTCACGAGAATGTCGAAGCAGGCCAACTAATAATTATCAAGATGACCAGCATTATGGACACCCCCACTCGGGGAGCCCATACGGTCTACCGATGGGGGGGGACAAGGACAGCAGGATCAAGGATGCCCAGAGGAACGCATGGAGCAATCGCATAATTCCCAACAGCACCCACAATGCCGTGAACACATGCCATACACACAGGGTAACCCCTTCGCCACAACACCAAATGGTGCACCCGCACCATATGGAGGAATGGCCGTGGTATCAGGAAATGTTTTCAGGCAAGGGGCGACCACGAGACACACAGCATAGGACAGCCCACAGAGAGCACTTGCGTGTCCAGTACTATCGATGACCCTCAATGCATCAGAGGAACCATTGATAGAGGCAGAGATAGGGAACAAACAATTCATTTTTATGGTGGATTCGGGAGCTGAAAAATCATGCCTACGTGAAGGCATGTTTCCGCTATCTAATCGTAAATTGGAGACGCAGGGGTTCTCTGGGGCGGTGGTCGAAGTTCCTTACACAGAAGAATTGGATGTAACAGTGGGGGTAAAACAGTAAGAGCACCCCTATTGTATTACGAACAATCCCCGATTAACTTGCTGGGAAGGGATCTCCTCAGCAAGCTTAACATGACTATTTCCTCCATCAAGAGGGGAATAGTTTGCTCAACACCCGGGATTTGCCCTATGTGAGTGATACTGGTAGTACACACACAAGCAACAGCACCAGAAGTGCGCAGCATACCCGTGGACCCAGATATGTTCATCCAGGGGTAAAAAAAAAGGCACGGGTGGTCCCAGAATTGAAGCGCGAGGAGTGGAGGGTACCTGCAGAATTTGTTTTCTGCCCCATAGTACGCCCAGAAATAGTGCCAGGAACAGTAATGTCTTTAGACGTACATGCAGTACAGGTGTCAGCACAAAGAATAGCTGTCATTGCAATGGACATACATGGCTGCGAATGGCGCAGTGTTGTGCATCAATGCCGACATTGCACTGCGAGATTCATCAGACGAAGACCTCTTCACAGACTCAGATAGTGATGGAGAAATAATAATGGAAATAGCAATCCCATGTGACATTCTGATACAAACAAGACAGGTACCAGTGCAGCTGATGGCAGTGGTTGGTGCGCCGCCACCATATTTCGAAAGTGACATGAAAGCAGTACCAGTTGACCTGTGGACAACAGGCCCACATGACGTGGGACTGCTACATGAAGTGACACCAGTTCAGATAAAACTCAAACAGGGAGCGTTACTGCCCAGAGTAAAACAGTACCCACTGTCCCGGGAAGCAGAGGAAGGGATAAAAGAAACGATCACCGCACTGTTAGCACAGACAATAATAGTACCATCAAATTCACCATGCAAAACCTGTATCTACCCAATCAAGAAAGCAAAAGGAGGGGCCTGGAGGATGATCCAAGACCTCTGCCCACTCAATGACTTCATACAAAAGGAATTTCCATTGGTCCCCAATCCTGCCTCAATAAATATGCAGCATCCCAAAAGATGCATCTTGTTTTACAGTGGTCGATTTGAAGAACACATTCTTCTCAGTACCACTAGCGGAAGAGTCCAGATATCTGACAGCATTTACACTGGGAGGGAAAAGGTATGAGCATTGCAGACTGCCCCAGGGGTACTGTGAAAGTCCAAGCATACGTGGATAATTTGCTGATTTGTGGAAAAAATGAGGAGTGCAGGAAAGATTCTATTACACTTTCGACATTGTTGGCCCACAAAGGTTACAAGGTGGATAAAGGAAAATTGCCATATTGCCAGCGAGAACTGTTGTACCTGGGACAATTAATTTCTAAAGACGGTAAGAGAATCATACCAGACAGAGTGGCTGCCATTAGAGCAGTAAGCAGGCCAAAAACAGTGAAGGAAATGCAGAAATTTCTCGGCATGTGTAACTTCTGCCGAGCATGGATATTAGATTATGCAGCATACACAAAGCCATTACTGCAGGGACTCAAAGAAGCTCAGAGGGAAAACACAGAAATAAAATGGTCAGCAGAACTGGATGATGCATTCACATCATTTAAAGAGCTCATTTCAAGCACGCCAGTAATCGCGAACCCAGACTATGAGAGCGAGTTTTATCTGTTCTCACATTGCAAAGGGGCACTCATAACAGCAGTACTGACACAAAAAACATCTTTGGGACACAAGCCACTGGTCTATTACAGTGGAACACTGAATGCAGTAATGCAAGGACACTTTGCTTGCGAGCAATCTCTCGCAGCCGCAGTGTTCGCAATTGAGAAAAGTGCAACAATAGTGATGGGATGTTCTGTGACACTGTTCGTGGAGCATTCCCTATTCACTATATTGGAAAGGTCAAAAAGCACACTCACAACGCAGAGAACCACAGCGTATGAAATAATTCTGTCCAGTGTAAATATACATATAGTGAGATGCAAAACAGTGAACCCTGCAAGATTCATCACAGAGGCATGCACAGTGGAAGACATGCAAGTTCACAACTGTGCAATTTACAGAGGTGAGGAGGGAGACACACCCATGGTAAGTGAAAACGCACTGGCTGAAGGAGAAATATTCTTCATAAACGGGTCAGCATCAATAAATTCAGAGACAGGAGAAAAACATGTGGGAATAGCTGTTGTGAGGTTATAGGAAGATGAATACAAAGTGCTAGTACAACAGTGCCTACCAGCCCATTACTCAGCCCAAGCTGCAGAAATGGTAGCACTCATTGAAGCATTACATGCCGCAAAGGGGTGTGCAGTTACAATCTACACAGACTCAGGTTACATGACTACTACAGTACACAGAGGATTGGCCAGATGGGGACGGAGAGGGTTCCACAGAGCAGATGGGTCACCTGTACAACACGGGGAGCTCCTCATGGAACTAATAGAAGCGCTAAAAGACCCTACCGTGGTAGCTATAGTGAAGTGCGAGGCCCATACAAACAACACTGATGTTATCTCTTTGGGAAACGCAGCAGCGGACGCTGCTGCCAAGGAAGCGTCTTACTTAATAAAAGAGAGAACAGGTGAGTACCTGATACAAAAACATGTAGAGGAGGACCTCCCAGATGGCTATAATGCCATGCCTGTATCACAAATATTGGAGCTGCAAGATGGGGAAACTATAGAGGAAAAAGAGTTGTGGGAAAAACGGGGGTGTAGCCAGTCATCAACAGACCTCCTATGGCGTCAAAACAGCACAGGTAAAGTAGTGATGCCCATCAGACTATTAGAAATAGCATTCCAACAACTACATTTTCCAGCACACAATGCGAAGCAACATATAGCGGCAGAAATACAAGAGAATTGATTTGTCCCAGGATTACAGGAACAACTTTCAAAAATGGCAATGGAATGTATGACATGCCAAATATATAATTCAGGGATGACATTGAGAACATTGCAAGGAACACTACCCAAACCAAAAGGCCCCTTTAGAGAGCTGCATATTGATTATGCAGATATGGGAGAGAGCTGCAATGGGTCACGTTACATGATAGTAGTGGTTTGTCCCTTTTCACGATGGGTTGAGGCAGGGCCGTGTGCACATCCAGGTGCCAAGTGCACTGCAAGATTCTTAGTACGGGAAGTATACCCGCGCTGGGGAATTTGTGACGTAATTCGCTCAGATAACGGCACACACTTTGTCAATGATCTCTTCAAAGTGGTAACTGCTCTGCTAGGCATAAAACATACACTTTGCTCGATTTATCACCTGCAAAGCAACAGATTGGTTGAGAAGATCAACGTCCTCCTTAAAGGGAGGTTGTTGAAATTGTGTTTCTCACTCAAGAAAAACTGGGTGCACTGTTTGTCCCTGGCCTTGTTCGAGCTGAGAAATCAGCCTAGCAACGACCACCATTTGTCACCCCACGAAATTGTGACAGGAAGACGCATGCACACAGCAAACTCTCCACTCCGCAGACATTCAGACGCCCACAGAAGTGTCACTGTATTGGGCGAAGAGTTTAATGAGTACCTGCCAAAGCTCACAAAAGCAGCTCGTGCCCTCGTTCACAAATGAGGAAGGAAATGAGACAATAACGCCCACAGAAGGTAACCCAAAAGGTCAGCTAATGCCAGGGGAGATGGTATATGTAAGGAGTTTTGTGCGTAGGTGGAATGCTCCAAGATTTCATGGCCCATACGAAGTAGTGTATTGCACACAGACAGCATTTAAAGTGAAGGGCCTAAGATATTGGATACATTTAACAGACGTACGAAAAGCCTATGATAATGTCACACAAGGCCAGGATGAAAGAACAGAAGAAAAAGAAAATGAGACACAATAAGTGGGAAACAAGGAAGCAACTGCCTCCAACCATTAGACAGTGGTGTAACTCGAAACGCAATAACTGAGTAATATAACTGAGTAACTTTTAAAGTGTACACAATTTTAATAAATGCAACACAAAGCTCTCTCTCTTTCTCTCTCTCTCAGAGTAAAATGTTGAAGAACAAAAAATAATAATAAATAAATAAATAACATGTATACATTTTTTGGGGATGCTTAATGCACTTTTATGTTTCAATATATAGGAGAAACCATGGAAATGGTTTCCTGTCCGCCCGCAACGACTATGTTAGGGCAGACAGGAATGGAAATGTAAATTTTGATTTGAGTAGATACTCGTATGAGTGTGGCCTGTTTTTATGCGCTGTTATATTTTTTACACTAATGTTTGGACTAGTTTTATACTGGGCGGTCACATTCATATCTATCGATATGAATGAGGGGGGAGGGAATGGAACCAACATGGGGAACGGAACCAACATGGTCAAAGAAGGAGCCTATTTAATATGGGACGGCTTCCAGCTCATATGGGGATATGACACTCACCCTGATCACGCACAGCACCCAAACGACACTAGCAATAAGCTGACCCCACGTCCCACTTCCCCATACAATGCCTCTGAATATAGTGTCTATGGTTTAAATGATCGTAATCCTTCTGTTTTATCATGGTTATATGATACCACCGCCACCCCTGTCACGCCAACGGTCCATCCGTCTACAGAATATGAATCTCCCACAAGTATACAGGAAGAAAATGTAGAAATGACTGAAAGGTTCCTGGCCCTATATAATGAGTGGGAAAAGGGGGGGCGGGTGAACAGAGCACAACACTACAAGCAGCAAGGAATGCGAGAGTGCACCTCAAGAGCAACAGAAGGAGGAGGGAGGTCGGGAGGAGAAAATATGACGAGTATTCTGGCCTGGGGCTAGACACAATAGAAGACCCTAGACACCCACATCAATCTAATAAATGGTATGCAGATATGAGCTCCACCGCAAAGCAAACAACCAACGAGAGCTGTTACGTATGCTGCTTGATTCCCCACACCTCAGGCACGCCTAAGGTACTATTGCCTCAAGAATTGCCTCTTGCAGACGCCCATTGTCTCCTTCATCTCACCCTATGTAGAATTAAGAACACCTTCCAGGCACAGACAGTTTCTTTTGAAATGCTGCAAAACAAGAAGACCTGCTACTCGAGACCCAAAGGAGTGATATGTTTAAAAGAACCGTTCTTAGTGATTAAAGGAACATTATTTTCAGAAAATAAGTGGAAAAAGGAAGTTATAACATGCAAAGCAGAAACGCTACGAGGATTGCCGGCAGAGAAATTGCAATGGGTCGAGAAAACATGCGCGCAAGTGTGGACCGAGCATATCACTAAGTTAACCTGGGTGACAGCCATAGAAAAACCCTTCAAATTGCATATGAACTATGCTTCCTTGGCGAGGGGAAAAACAACATGGGCAAAATAAGAACTCTAATAAAACGCTCATTATCCCAGATATGAAGAAAGGGACAGCTGCCCTTATGGACACTTACTGGGTCTGTGGTAAACAGGCATACTTGCACCTCCCTAAATCCTGGAGGGGCACATGTTCTCTAGCGACGCTGCACTCCGCCCTGATGGTTGTCCCGGAGAGTCATATCAAAGGAGGAGAAGGACTGCAAGCCGCCCCAGTCCAGAACATTCACGACCAACAGAAGAACTGCCAATGTATGTCCAGTCCTCGGACAATGTACAAGGTGCGGTATCGAGAAAGCGGAGATCATCCAACTACATATCCAAGGCCTCCACAGAACTGTTGGCACAAATTCCTGACAGGTTCTGGTATTTCAACTCTGCTGAAACATTCTTTGCCTCCCTCGTCCCTAGCATCCAGGCGCGAGCCAACACAAAGTGGCTGCAAATCACGCGCTGGGAGCTGATCCAATTGGCTAACGACACTGAAGAAGGGTTCAACGTTATCAAGGTGGAGCTAAGGGTCCTACGGCTGATGACAATGCAGAACAGGTATATCCTAGACCTGTTAACAGCGATGGATGGAGGTGTTTGCTGTAAAATCGTCAGCGCGTACTGCACATTCGTGCCTTCTGCAGATGCGGACAATGGAACACTATCACACGTTATCGTGGCAGTGCACAATTTGGGGGAACGGATGAAGAATGCAGGTGGAGTAGATCCGAGCTCTTGGTTCGACAACATTTTTTCATGGGTCCCATCCTGGTTAGGAATGACTGTCAAAATGCTGATACCCATCATCGTATTTTTTCTCCTCATTTTTTGTGTGTGCCAGCTAGGTCTTCGGTGCTGCCCAAACGCAGTCCCTATGGCGCAATGATGATGGTGACAATGGCCAACACTAGAGGAGCAGCACAAATTATGCAGGAGGCACAAGTACAAACAGGTGAGGATCTTGAACCCAAATATAGAATGGTGGCATTATATTATGACGGGGACATAGTGGACAGGTTATACCACACAACAATAAAAGAACCTCTGGAACGAGAATTGTATAAGGAGATATAGGTAGACCCAGAGGGGGCTGTGGGATGCATATACATGACCTGAACGCCACATGAGTATGCTAGGGCGGGAGAGAGTCTCCGAGGGGTGTGTAGAGCCTGGATGCCAATGAAGGGGACACCAGCATGGGACAAAGCAGTAGCTGAGGAAAAAGAACGCCAAAGGTTGAGTGAGTTACAATATTCGTTACTTAAGTAACGAAAGGGGGCAAATGTATGGGAGGACAGGTCTTTAGGAGCCCCCTCCCTGCATTGTCCACCTACGTGAGGCTCATGACTCGTCGGCAGCCCCCCATGCACCTGAGCCCAGGAAGCACGGTGGCTGCGGATCGACACGTGAGGCTGCACGGCTCGCCTTGTAGCATAACATAGACACCATTTTGTAATACACTTAGACTCCATTTTGAGTATACTTAACCCAGTCCTCAGTAGAACCGTCTGCGTACAGAAGCTGCAGCTCAGCCCCCACTTGACCATGCACAGAGAGTCCTGCACTTCCGACCAGCCTCCTCCCCATGGCAGATCCGCTGAAGGCCCGTTCTCACGAGCAACTAGATGTGAACAAGTAACAGAACAAACACTGTATCGTTTACCTTCCGCAGTACATCATTGACCTGGAGGTGACCAGACTTTTTAGTTGGGGTCTGGGAAAGCACGGTGGCTGCGGATCGACACGTGAGGCTGCACGGCTCGCCTTGTAGCATAACATAGACACCATTTTGTAATACACTTAGACTCCATTTTGAGTATACTGAACCCAGTCCTCAGTAGAACCGTCTGCGTACAGAAGCTGCAGCTCAGCCCCCACTTGACCGTGCACAGAGAGTCCTGCACTTCCGACCAGCCTCCTCCCCATGGCAGATCCGCTGAAGGCCCGTTCTCACGAGCAACTAGATGTGAACAAGTAACAGAACAAACACTGTATCGTTTACCTTCCGCAGTACATCATTGCCCTGGAGGTGACCAGACTTTTTAGTTGGGGTCTGGGAAAGAACAAAGTTGTCCCTATCAAGTATACTTCGACCCCGCGCCTAACCCCTGCACTTGTGATATATGGTGCTCATGACCCCCAACCCAGTTCCCCCAGATGAAGCGTCAAACATGAGTGTTAATCTCCCGAGTCTCCCAGTCTTGTCTATGCTGCTAAGATGTTTGTTAAAAAGTTTTTAAACCTATAATGCCAGACACTTGTATTAAAGCAATGTGACCCCCGCCCGCCCCAGAACACCTTTGTGTTCTGCTGCCTAGCGTATGGACATTTGAGAATCCCCCTTGTAATTCACCATGTACTGACCAATGTTTTGCTGCTATTGTAAAAAGGGTAACGAAAAAGCAATGTATAAAATGCTTGCTTATGATGTGATAGAAAATGTTGTAATGCATGTGAGCCACCTAAGGCACTGAGCCAGTTTCCACTATAAGCAAAATGTTAGATTAACATGTTGTTATGTCTCTAACACATCTCAGGTGCAAGGAAACATGTTGTTTCCTTGCACCTGAGTATATAACTCAGCCTGATTATAAGCTTAATGTTGCATTTTATCACTGAACTACATGCATTACCCAACCTAGTACTACCTCAAGCTTTTGTATGTTCTTCTTCCTTATGAGTTTCAAGCATCTGACCGACTAACGTTATGTAATATAAGTACCAATGAAAAACTCTCACTTTATGTACCTCGCAAATGTGAGCACAGGGGAATGGTAGCAATGTGCACTTTACCTAATGCCCCCCAGCCCTTGCAATCCGTCCTCTCTAATAGTATTTGTGCAGCCCAGTGAACAGAGACTCGCATAAAGTTACACGGCCATCTCCCCCTCCTCCTGCCAAGGCCCGCCGGGGCTTGCTGGTGTTAGAACAGCACAGCTTCACCTGCCCGCATTCCTGCTGGACCCGCATCAAGTATTTACCTCCCTATGTCAGAGTCAATCACTGTGTACCGCCATGGCCAGGCCAAGTGAATTACGAGCCACCCGGTCCCAAATCCGAACGCCTTTGAGGTACCAGCTATGTGCCCCCACTGACCAAATGGTATTTGAGTTCACCCCAAACTCAACGGACCACGAAGACAGTTATTCGTCCTTGTACTAACATCCCCTAGAGCCATCATTTACTACATCTAACAGGATAAAATGATGGAGGTAGTTTGACCCGTGCCCCCTGAGAAGACACCTGGACCCATGAGACTGGACCCTTTGTTAATGACAACTTTAGGATGATGTATGAAGGAAGCCTCATATTGCATACTGTCTTCCTGTGCCCCCACCCAGGTATTAGATTGATGTGTTAAAGAATTTACATAACAACTTGGTATAGATGAGTGTGATGAATGAGTATGAATGGCTACGAGGGCAAGTTTCTAGGACCAAAGTGGTGAATCTCTGTTGACAGCCGGTGCCCTGGAGCTCCACCCCGACGAGCCCAGCTGACCCAAGCACTTTGTGATGCCACCACGTGGATCCCCGCCAAACATGGAGCACCGAGCCTATAGTTAACATAGTAGCTAGACGTCGCCATCCAATCCCCAAGACTATGTGGCACCTATAGCTTAGCTCATGCATGACGTGTATTTGTAATATAAATGACTGTTTTTGTAATTGTCAGACAGAGCGCTCTCGGAGTTTGCAGAGTCCTTTGCATGCCCTATATCGATTTAGATAAAAAACTTTTAACTTCACCCGCACTTTGAAGGGGGTTAACTGCCTCATTGGGGGACGCTCACTTTCAAAAGCATTCCAATAATTGATCCTACTGGAGATTAAACTACGACTGTGACTTTGGCTGGGAAGGATAGGCACATTTGTTCAAAAAGCATAACTGATAGACACCTGTACTATGTAGGGAAAGGGCTAATCACCTTTTATACCTAGATCATTTACTCACACTACAGGCTTGGCGCAAGGGCCCAGACAATGATACCATTTGGCTGGGGACCAGAGTTCAGGTTTGGTACTCAGGTTCAGGATTTCGGTTTAGGACTCCTCTAACTCAATCTGTTGATGCACATCTGTGCTTTAACAGCTGAGAGGCAAGTATTTCATTAGTAGAAATGGCTGAATAGCCTCATCGTGGCAGAGTAGTATTTGAGTATCATCAGTGTACTCTTTATAAGCACATGCTGAAAGATTATACCTGTTGAGTCAGGGGGGTTACATAAAGAGTTAATAGAATCATTTAACCTTCCTCCTCCTTAGGTGGATGAGGGGGGAGGCAGAGCACTGGCATGTGGATCTTTTGAGCCACTTGGAATTCTGGCACTACCTTGGGTAAGGAAGAAGGTCTCAGTCGAAGGGTAACCTTATCCTTAGAAATAAGTGTGCAAGGAGGCTTGCACGAAAGGGCTTGCAGTTCACTAACCTGTCTTGCTGATGTACTAGCTACCAATAGAACTATCCTACACATGAGGAGTCTGAGTGGATAATAATGCATGGGCTCAAAATGAGCATCCATCATCTAGGTCAGAGCAATTTGGACAATGAATGGAACTTGAGGGAACATATTTGTCAAGCCCCTAATAAACTGGATAACAATAGGTAAGATAAAATAAGATCCAGTCAAGTTAAATATAAAGGAAACATAGTTTATTACATTAATTGTATTGTGCATGGCTTTTAATTCTCATAATTGTAATCTCACAAAACAACATTTTCCTCAGCGCATGTTCAATGCAAACAGTGTGAGAAAATAACTTAAGTAACTATATGCTATTCTTTGCACATACTGAATTAATACTGGTGATAAGACCTACTGTTGATAAGACCTATATTACTGTTGTTAAGGGCTACACTACTTACACTACCAAATTCGGATTAAGTAAAATTGCTCTATAGCGTTGCTTTCTATTTGCATTTAATGTAAAAATGGTCAAATGCAGCTGAATTCTGGCCTGTGCTTATTTGGCTCAGTCCCAAGACAAGAGGTCCAGAGACCAACTCTGTGGTGTAACAACATCCACCATTATTCAGTAACTAATCAATTAGCTCAGCTGAAGGGACACAGATGTGGATAGTCAGAACATATGGTAAATCTTATGAATATAACAGAAGAGGTCCTTTAAATTTCAGAAAGTCCACATTTTGTGATGTTTAAGTTTATGAGAGACAACAGATCAAAGGGCCTAGGACTTCTCTTTTAGTAAAACAATGCTTCAATAGAATCTTCATACAGTTATGGCCTATTGATCTCTGGCAGAGGCATAACCCATTAAACAGAGTGCATCTGCTTCATGGCCTGTGACCTCAGAGGCCTTATTTTAGTATTAAGTTAATGATTAACTCCCATTGAAATATGCAATGCACATCTATTGAAACCGAAAGTAAAAAATTGATTCATTTAACTGGCACCAAAATTATACCATATTATGGGCCATAACTCCTTAATGGTTTGCTTGATTTAAAAAACAAATAGAGATTACATGCTGGCAATGCACTCCCCATCAAAAATGTAAGATATATGAATGTGTGCAAATTATGAATACATGTATATATTTCTATAACTTTATCACACTACCCTTTTTTTGGAAAATGAAGGATGTCTATGGATTCAGAATTTTCAGTCAATTTTGAATATAACAGGCCTTGATAATGGTAATGGGACAAGTCCTTAACAGAAATTATGAGAGAGACATGGACTTCACTCCAATTTGATCTAACTGCAGATGGGAAGAGATAGAACCTCCTCTTGTCACATTTAAAATACAGTGGTCCAAAACAATTAAAGGGGTGGATGACTGGGAGTGTCAGTATCTGAAGTGAAGAGAGCCTACTACAGACCCCATCCCTTTACAAAATGTTGCATTAAATTATGCTCCATGGATGGCCAGACACACAGGAATTAGGGAGGGCTGTTGGGAAATGTGCAGACGCAAGGGAGTTGGTCCGACAGGAGAATTGCTGATTTGGGGTTCCAGCTGGATGCAGCTTATGGAAATCCCACTGAAGAAGGCCTTTTCATGACAGAGCCAGATTCTGAAGCCTTGCCCAAGACAGAGCAAGATTGACTGGGAAAGGCAAGGGACAGACTGGGAGCCGAGCTTACTTGGTACAGCTGCATGGAGCTGATGATGATCCTACCAGTCCTGTGCCTTTACAGGACAAACCAATAGGAAGTATAGTAAACCCTGTGCATGTAGCTATATCACAAGAATTAGTTAAACAAACTGATTGCATCTGAAAATCTTTTAGGGGAAGCCTCACAAAGCTATGCCATGGAATGGGGACTGGGCTGTAAGAGAAACTTTGTGGAGGTATAGTTAAAATAGTAAGACTCCGAATGTATGATTGTACAGGGCACATAATGTTCTCTTACAATATCCAAATACATTAATTTCATAGTTTTCAGATGGGTAATGTATGCATGGATGTGTGGGCTCGTGTACTACTTATTGTGCACATTTTAAGGAACGTGTAGACTTCATGTGGTGTTTGCATAAAAGGAGAAATCCTGATTATAGCTACACTCCTCAAAGGGTAGAATGAGCACTATAATAAGACATGTATATGTGAATCCAATGCTTTACTCTGATGCCAACACTTGTCGATGGTATTAGATAAAATTAGGTGAACTATTTAGTTTACATTTCTGGTTAGAATATTTGATGTTTTTAAACGTGATTTATTTATTTATTACATTTGTAATGCCAAAACCGATGGGTATCATGGTGTTTTTTCAATACAATGATTGGCATTAATGTAACAGATAGTATATAAGGTGGTAAGACAATCAGATACAATGAAATGAGCACCAAGTTCCATGAATGGTAATCGTGTTTGTACAACAGCCAAGTTTTTAGAAGTCTCTTGAAGGCCGGTTAAGAGGGCTCATTTCTAATGTGCAGCAGGAGTGAGTCTCAGAAGATTGGGGCAGTTCACAAAGCCTGTCCTAGCAAGTTTGAAGTGAGGGACATCCTGAGTGAGGTGTTTGAGAAGCAAAGGGTCCAGCAATGGTATTCCCTTACAATACAGATGTTGAAGTAAAGGGGGGCTTCTTTATAGATGCACCAGTGTGCAATGGTGAGGGTTTTAAAGTCAATTCAGGCTTTTATAGGTAGCAACTGGACTTCACTATGTGTCGCAGTGATGTGGTCTGAATGGTGAAGTCCCAAAGCAGCGTGTAGGCCTTTGTTCTGCAGGAGAAGGAACTTGCAAGGTTGTTTGATGATGACAAGCATAGATCATTTGAATGTGCACATTCAAGAAGCTTGTTTATTTTAGCTACAATAGTTATTCACATGTTATTTCATATGAATGGAGGTTTAAGTGCATTGTGAATGAAAACAGTAGTGAGATAATAGTACGCAAGTTGTGTTTTTCTTCTGGGGTTATGCCCCCAAACTTAAAGTTAGGGGATCACCGTTAACTATTTTGATTTATTATTTTATATAAAACAGAATATTCAGGTTGCAAACAGCATGTTTCTTGTCCCAGAATGTTGGGGTGGGATTTGTTAGTCTGGTGTTGGGGTGGGATTTGTTAGTATGGCGTTAGATCAGGAGATGTTTCTCTGTACAGCAAATCTTAAAAATAAATGTATTTTAAAGATAAAGTAGCTGCAATCCTTGCTCAGTTGTGCACTTGAAAAGAGAGAGCACAACCAAATAACCTTTTAAAAAAGAGACCTCAAGACCTTTAGAAATAGCAGGAAAGACAGAACAGGTGACGTGTTGCACAAACCAGGATCAATTTGTGTTGTCCTTCACCAGTTGCAAAATATTTTTCGCCAGCAACTATACCGAGCTTTCATCGTTGCCCTTCTAGCAGTAAGTTAAATCTCCAATCTTCTGAAAGGTCCCATTCCTTGTATCTTAGCTTTTTCAGATGCTATACCTGAAGGCTGAGAATGTTGATATTCTGGTGAGTGACCAGGCCTTCTACCTGTGAGAGTATATCCGACCTCTTAGGATGACACCATGATAGACAAATGGCCATGTCCACAAGCTCTGTGTACTATGCCCTCATGGCCCAATTGGGAGCAATCAGGAAGATGGTGGTCCCCACCCTCCTCAAACTCCTCAGAACATGAGGAATGATGGGAATCAGAAGGAATGCATGCAGAAGTAGAGCATTTCAGTCCACCACAAATGCATCCCCCAGTGTCCCTCAGAAAATTTGCTGGAGCAGAACACTTTGCACTTCCTGCTGGAACTGGACATGAACAGAACCGCCTGAGGGTTTCCCCAAAGAGTGAAGATCTCTGTAAGGACCTCCTAACACAACTACCACTCATAGGAGAGTGATCTCTGCCTGCTCAGAGCAACTGTCATAATGTTCTCCATCCTGACTAGATGAACTGCAGTTATGTAATGCCGAAAACAAGAGCTGCATTGCCTCCTGACACAGAGGTAGTGACCCCACACACACTTTCTTGTTGAGGTAGTGCATGGTCATCACCTTGTCCATAATTATCAGGCCAGCTTTCCTTTGTATCAAAGGCAAGAACACTATCAGCACCAGTTGGATATCCATTAGCTCAAACAAGTATATGTAAATGTTTCTCTGCCTGGGAACACAACCCGCTTAGCATCAGCTCTTTCAGGTATGCCCCCAGCCTTTCAAGTAAGCATTTGTAACCATGATTGCATCTGGCAACAGTTGCTAAAAGGGTTCTCACAACATCAGGTTCTCTCTGCAGAACCGCCACAGAGGTTTCTGTGATAGCCTGATGGGGACCTGGAGGAGGCCCATCATGCTGCCTGAGAATTGTGACCTTTTAGACCTGAGTGCCCACTGAAGTTACCTCTTTCTCAACCGAGCCTTGGGAACAAAGAAAATACAGGATGCCCTGAGACCCATAAACTACAGAAAGTCTAGGGCTGGCAATATGAGAACATCTTGGTATTTCATGACTATCTGATAAATGTGACAAGCCTATTCATTGCGAGGTAAAGCCTTCTCTGAGGGAGAGTCCAGGAATGCCAGACTAATTAGAGTGTTTACAAAAGGTGTCATGTTGGATTTCTTGAAGTTTAGGGAGAAGCCCAGCTTGTGAAAGAGGTGACAAGTCAGATTGAGATACATTTGATGCTCCTCTGGGGAATGGGCTCTGATTAGCTCACCATCCAGGTAACGGAAGACATGGATCCTCACTCTGCTTAGACTGGCTGCCACCACTGACAATATTTCTGTGAAGACTGTCAGGGTTCAAGGATAGCCAAAAAGGCAATAACCAGAATTGATAATGGACACTGCCCATTTTGAACCTTAGGCACCTCCCGTGCTTGGGATGGAAATAGTGAGATTTCCACCCTTGTTTTCCTTCTGCAATAGGCACCTGCTCTACTATGCCCTTCTCCAGCAAGGCAGACATTTCTTGAAGCAATAATGAATCTGGCAATTGGTATGCCTGAGGGCATGGAGGACAATCTGGGGGCCAACTCAGGAAAGGGAGACAATAGCTCAGGGTAACCATTTTGTGAACCTATGCATTCCAAATAATGCTTAACCATTCCTCTGAATTTTGAGCCAGTCTTCCTCCAACTGGATAGAAATGGGAGAACATCTCAAAGGGTTTTGTTGGTGGTCTTGTTCCAGAGGGGACAGTCATGGAAGCTAATTGTTCTCCCTTTACAGCTCTACCCATAACTAGTCTAGAGAACTTTATCTGGCCTCATATAGGGACAGAATTCCCCTGCCCATTTGGCTGAATCCACTAAAATATCAAAAGTCTGAAAAGGCTGCTCTCTGACAGTTACCCCTAAGGAATAAGTGGCGGCCTTGGAAGCTTGAAGTTTCTCCAAACCATAATCAGCTTTTGGGCCAAAGTGTAACCCGTCAAATGGCAGATCCAGCAATTTTGCAAGTTTGAAGCCAGGAGAAACAATTCAAAGCATAACTAGTGCCAATAGGTTGACCGACACAGTGAGCGGTATGGAGTCATGCCTGGAGAGCTTGATGTGCCTCATCCTTTCCATCAGTGACAAGATCATTGAAACCATCTATGATGCCAACCAGAGGCACATGCACACCAGCCTCAAAAAATGACTCTCCATAAAACATGAATATATTTTGCAAGCGCACAGGACACATTGAGGGCTTTTAGGGCCATGCTTCCAGATGCAAAAACCTTCTTCGCCAAAGCGTCACATTCTTTCCATTTCTACCAGGGTCAAGAGTCGTGAAAGTGTCTCACTTCATCCCTGATGTAGCAGCCTGAACAACAAGGCCCTCTGGGTTAGGATGCTTCAAAAGAAACTCCAGATCTGTCGATGCCAGGCTACATTTTTTTAAATAGGTCTTTGTTGACCGCAGGTGCCAAACAGCTTTTATCAAACTTCCATTATGTGGTCTTTTAAGGCTACATGGAACAAAAACACCAGCTCATTCAGCAGTCTTTTATCTAAGATGTCCATCAATTCAGACTCTTTGACCAGTATTGTGGATGCACACAACCCTAGGGCCTCGGGAAATCCTTGCTGGCCCTGAAGGAACTGTTTAGGGAAGTTTGTTGGATACCGGTGAAGGGTCGAGTCCAAATAGGATTGGATCCCCTTCATTGTCAAAACTTTATCGGAAGCAGCTCAGAAATTCAGTCCTGGATTCTGGATGTATCTCGATATCAAAGATGGCACCGGCATCATGTCAATGGATGTTTAAGGCGGATGCTACATCAATGCCAAGAATCGAGGTCGTCTTGATAACAGTAACTAGCATAGACCCTACTCGAGGGATCTTGGCCTTGGACACTTTACCAGAGTCTTTGAACATAAATGAATACGTTTGATGGACTCGCTGCCGGCTTTGGAAGTCACAGTGGGATTCAGGGCTTTTTGCGGCACCAGTCTGTCCTGAATCTCTGTGACAACGTCTCTTTTTCTTAGAGGATGTGGATGACGAGTGACGATACTCACTCCTCGAATGGAAGCACTTTCTTTGCTTCCTACTTCTCTTTTTTGGCCTCTCTGGAGTCTTCCCTATGGCATCTGAACTTTTGCCCTCTGAGGAATTATGCTTCAGAGGTCGAATGACCTAATGGCAACACAGGAGATCTCGCCTTCAGTGCTTTTGGGCCATCTATTGACAAGAACCCCATTCTGCGATATTGTGCTCAACACCCAGAAAATCGCAACTTGTTTCTGTAAAGAATCCAGTGATGTTGCATGAAACATGCAAAGTGCAGAGAAAAAAGGAACCAAGGTCACCGGCTGTAGTGCAAGATACATATAGGGACCTCAACATCACATCCAACATTGGGGAATGCATGCATAAAGAGATCCTCACATTCAAGTTGCTTGGCGCCCATGCTGGTAAAAATGTTTTCTGTGACCAGCTGAAGCGGCAGGAATATATCTAAGATGAGGAATATGTGGGAGGGCTCTGTTACAAAGGCTGCTTGACCAGGAATGGTGATTGCACAGTATAGTAGAGTTGGACCTAAGATTATTTTTAATTTAGTATCACTATTTGCTATTCGGCAACTGCATATCAGATGATTGTGTTTGCGGCAATGAAGTGGCTGACAATTCAGTCCAACAACTACTATAATTTGACAAATGCATGTGGATGAAAGAGAACACCAAGGAATGGTGAGTGGCGTTCATCTGCTTGCATTTTTTTAAGGGAAATTCACAGTTGATTCCAAACATAATTTCCACATATAGGCTGAAAATGTAAAGAAATTACAAGACTCTCAGTCACCTTTACCAACCTAAAAAGCAGATTGACCACAGCCACACAATGCAGCATGTGATTTACATATTTCAGGAATCCACAGTCACTGTATATTTGCAATCTTTATTTCTTTCCTAAATCTCCTTATTTGCACCATTGAGGTGTTTCTTCTGGGAAAAACGTACTTGGAATCAATAAATTGTATGAGCGCTTTCTAGTATGTTAATCAGTCATCACTGTCCTTTCAGAATTTGAAAACAAATATGAAATAGACTTTTTTGTTTCAATGTGAGTAATGTGTGCTTTTTTTCTTTAAAACATTTATTACACCAAGCCACAATTTTCATCTATCAATTGTCATGATTCTGACACTGTCTAACCTTGGGGGAACCCTGAGTTCGTTTTTATTTGTTTTCAATAATTTGCGGATGGGACCATGTGGAAAAAAGTACTCACCTTTTTGAGGCAAAGGAGCAGAAGGTCTGGGAGGAACATAAAAGCAGAAGTTAAGTTGCCTAGAGTGGTAGATTTGGTTTTAGTAGAGTGGTAGGCGTGGTATGGACAGACTTAGCATTCATTATGTAGCTTTGTCCCAGCAGCCATTGCATCGGGAGTAATGAATTGTCTAAGCTTTACTTCATTACCAAAGAGGAACACCCAAAGTTCTGGGTGATGGGGGGTGGTGAGAAGAGGCCAGGGTGAAAGGATATCGGCTAGGGGAGAAGAGGTGAACCATCGGGGGCGAGCAGTTTTAGGACATTGCTCTTGGAAGAGTTGCGCATAAGGCCCAAAGATCCTTCCAGTGATGGATGGCAGACAGAAAATTGGTTAAACGGGAGAATACAGCAGGTGTAAAAGATGGGAAGGAGAAGATTTGTGTGTCATTGCCATCAATGTAGGTGGTAGGAAAAGCCGAAAGAGTTTTTAAATATATTGATGGAGGAGGTATAAAAGGCCAAGAACAGACCTTTGGGGGACTCCACTCAAAGGGAAATAGGAGTGGAGGACCCAATATTCCATTAGATCAATCAGGATCAATCTAATGGCTAGGAGGTAATACAGTCACGGGCAGATACGTAATGCCAACGTTAGAGAGGGTACGCAGGAGAGAGGATTATTGACACTCTCAAAGACAGCTGAGAGTCGATGAAGATGAGATTCAAGGAAAGTTTGCAGTGGTCAGGAAGTTGAAGACATAAGTGCTTGTGGTTTCTGGTGAATGCCTGCTTCAGAAGCGGTTCACAGAGCCCGGTAGTCTCGAACTAATCAGTAAAAAGCTTAAACGTTAGTCAACACTGCACTCTGCAGTTTGTCCATGATCATGAATACTGAGCAAATTTGACCCTCGATATCAGCATTTAATTATGAATGTCTCCAGCCTTCGATGTGCTGTTGCTTCGTCTGTGCTTCACTTGCGATTGTTGTAAAGGACAGTCTGACTGCTAAAGGTAGCCCACCATCAATATTATGTTGCCTTTAAATTATATCCCAAAATAATACCTTTTGATGCTGTGAGGCATCTACCAAGCACTATGTGGAAGGTAATTAATCCACACATTTTTTGTGCAAATAATTGCATTTTATCCATATGTGAATTTGTATTCTGGCCAAAACTCAATAATCCTTAACGATGCCGCTGCTGGATGACTGTCAGTATTTGGAATATCCTGGCCTTTCAGCCATGGTGCTAAACATTAATCGCCAGTGCCCTGATTTTCAAGGCGCCTCCCACTCCGACTTGCCTGTTAGGCTATTGGCGTATTAGTTATAGACAACCCTTTGAGACGGAGGAATGTGGGTGTCAAAGATGCTAATAAAAGCATTTGCACTCCATCACCATCCTGGCAATGTCCGCATCATTCGAGCAGCATCTACACCTTCGGCAAAACAACATTGAAACTAATGTCGCCAAGGCCAAATGTCAGTCATAAGGCGGGATCGATATGAAATGTTAATTGCAAGATGTTGAGCGCACATTTAATGAGTAGAATAAGAGACCAGAGAATTCAAGCCTGCTCTGCTCATGCATAATGTTGCCTTAAATTGGCTCTCTGGAGGAGCAGGGAATTGCATTTTCAGAATTTACACACGGATAGAGCAAATACACTGAGCCCTGCGGGTTCAGGGCATAACTCAGAAGCATTTAGCGGCCGCTGAGTGATGGCTGCAGAGTATAATGGTTAGGAGAGCTGGCCTCGGCTACACGTGATTACTCTGCCTGGACTATTGAAATACTGCTCAATATTCATAAATCATCCATCATTAATCCCCCAAATAGGTCCTGTCAGCCTTCAAAATAAATTTCCGACCTGCTAATTGAGATTGAAAGAGACGGCCATTCAGTGCCTCAGAATAAAACAAATGAGGTGCGCTGCCTGTTCCGAGTTGGAAGCGGATCTTCGGAGTGGGGGGTGGGGGCTGATTAGCAGGAAAAAAAACTCTACACTGTAAAGTTAATCATTTCAAAAAGAATGGCCAGCCGTACAATTGCAATGCCATTATGTGTCAATGGGCATTTATACACTGATTGCCAAAAAGCATATTTTTCGAAACCTGTTTAAAATTACAGGAGCTTGATGAAATTTGATGGCACAGTTTATCACGGCCTTCTAACTATGACGGGAAACAAATCTGCTCAAAGCGTTTGAATTTAAAAGAGCAATCAAGCACTGACCACTGGGATCTCACGCTGGCTTCTGTTGCAGGTGGAGACACTAACACATTAAGGGCACAGACAGACACCATTTCAGAGGGCACCGTCGTGAACAATGGAAGAGCAAAATGAGGGTTGCCATTGCCAACTAGTTTTCAATAATCGTGAACTAATTAGTGCTAGTTATTAAGCGTTGATGATATGTTGGTGAAATGAAAGCTATAGCTATCGGTGTTAGAAAATCGAGGCACTTTCCTGAAGGATGAGGGATATAGGTAAGGCATTAGGAATATCATCATTAAAACCGATGAGTTCATGCTGTGTTTATATTGGTAAACAGAGGCTTTGGTGTGTGCTGGTTGTTCAATTATTGTAAATTCATCACATCATAAAATCATTAATACATGAATACCGTCATACATTAACACACACACACATATATATATATATATAAAATATTGCTGCACGAGGATATTAATGTATTGATGTTTTTATTATGTGTTGAATGTGTTTAAAATCTGACAAATTAATTGTTGTATTCCATTTTAAATTTCTTTATGTAACCAAACCACAATGCAATAAATAAATACATTATTAGAGAGCACTTAATGGATGGTTACATTTATGAATAATAATAATGTGTTACTTCTTGTACATAAGGTATTGTAAAACACTACGCAGGGTCCACCTATAAAACTTTATAAGTGTAGAATTGTGAATCTTATTAAATTTACCTTGGATACTTGGAATATGTGACTTGTGCTTCAATACTAATATGTAAGGAGGAGTGCACAGATAAAGAATATCACAATTGGAGAGGAAGCTGGTGACTCTCAATTCATCATATCAATTGCATACATCATGTCACGGTCAGTTATGTTACAATGCATATTCCCCCTCCTTAGGTCCAGGTGGATAGCTCACAAGTTAAGCTCTTGCCTCAGACAAGGGTCCATCCAGCCTGTGCTTCACAATCTTGAATCGCGTGGCAGGATACTCTCAACCCTTCACCCGACATTGAGCACCATTAAATTGGGTAAAAACACCTATTAGCACTCAATATTAGCACTAATTAGATTAAAAAACGGTCCTAGCTTCTGCCCCTAAAGGGTTCATCTGCAGTCTCTCCTCAGCTTTTAAAGGATGCGATGGGGTGAAGATGCCCGTCAGCCAACAGCGCCTGTAACTCACTACCATTCCCAGGAAATTGTCACATACAATGCAGAGCTGGCAGATATGTATTGTACAATCCTTTCAGAAATTGGGCAACAATCGGGATTTCAAACAATAAACCAAGTTTTGATTTCAATATATCATCCCCAATGATGCTAAAATGCCCCTTACTGTGGATGCTTCCAAACCATCCGTAATAGGAGAAAGTGCCAATTCCAGCACTTTTGATACAGAAACTGAAATCTGATCTAGATGTGTGTCATGGTTCTATGTGATATTTTGAATTATTTTAATCGAAGTAGAAATCAATTATTATTTTTCTGGAAGATTTTGATGCACATGTATGCATGGGGAGACCTCTCCCTTAACCCTCCCTACATTAATTATTCATCTAAACCCACCTCCCACATATATTTGCGGCAAAATCAATTGTACAACATTTGATGACTACTATCTCGATGAAATCTATTGCGGCAAAAACTCCCTATGCCGTCTGTCATCCCACCAAGGGAATCTTGGTCATTTACAGGAATCTACATCCACTCAGCTTCCAGTTGCTCTGTCGTGTCACACCATCCAAAATCACCACCATTGCAAGGACGTGGCTTTGAATAGTGAGGGATTCAAGAGCCCAGTGCACAATGGTAAGCTTCTGGGGTCTGTGTGTACAATCTCTAGCTTTAACTAGTGGGAAGATTTGAAAATACAAAATCCTCCAAATATCCCACTGCTTAAAAAGGCAGGGGACACCTTTGCAAGTAAAAACAAAAATGTCTCCCCCCACCTGCCAGGCTGCTTTGTAGACTGACAGTATGGATTATTGGCTCTCTTCTGCAAGTGCAACCCCACCACAGTCTATTTTTTCTCCTTTTGGTCAGGGGTAGGATTCTCCCCTGGATGTGAATATATGGCCTCTAGCAGACTGACAAACTCAGACTATCGCTCCCACAAAAACTTGGCTATGCCCACATCATGCTCTGTGGTGACTCCCCTGCAGGGTCACAAACTGTGCATGATTCTGCAAACAACTCCCCCCACCCCTCAGTGATGGAATTTTTATGTCCCCTTTTCCATTGATCTATGTGTCACAATCATATGTATGAATGTTTTCCCCTTTCAATATGTTAGGGCAATCTGATTGAGCAGCGCTTCATGGATCCACCTCTTTCTCATATGTATCATCTTCCCTGTTCTTCAGCTCCATGTGTTGTGCCTCTCTCAATCTTTTGTGTTCACTAAAAGACTGATTGCTGTGGGATTCGTGAGCTAAGAAGTTAAGATGACCAGCTTCCATCAGAAAATCAGACGTACGCAACATGGTGGGCAGGCAATTTGGAGCTTGGTTCACTTCCTGCCCACCGGATTCTGTCCCGCGCTACACAGGCTTGTATTCCATGGGCATGCAGCATGCTCACTCTTTGCTGCTCATGTCCGGACACTCTGTGTTGCTGTCTTGATCGCAATAGTTACCCAACCTGCAGAGTGCCGGATGAGACATACACTCCTTACTTGAGCAAGATCGCAGACAGTATTTACCATTTCTACTCCCTACCCCTGTAAGGTCTGCGATGCAAATATCCTCATGGTGTAGTTCTGCATAGCTATGACTTTTAGAAACAGATAGCCCCTAAATCTTTCTTGTGTGGGATCTTGTGGTAAGACATATGGGGTCATTCCGAGTTTGGAGGTAGCCATGGTGTTAAACGGGAAATCATATTGTGCCTCCTTTCTAATACATATTCTGCCTAAGCCCAGTCACTCAGCAAAGAAACCCGTGTTGCAAATATCCGATTTTAGATTGACTTCGCCGCCATTTTAGGATCATCTGCCATTTTGATTTCTGTTCAAATTTAATTCTGTGTTCTAAAATGGTGGACTGTGTTTCCAACTTGTAACCGAGCCTTCCCGACCCTTGCACCTAGTTCATGTTTAGACTGTCCGTGGGCCGAATGTTTAGGCTGGGTAAAGAGACCTTGTCCTATACTTGACTTGTTGTTTTAGGATTGTCTGCACCAATAAGCCTCATCCACGAACATACATCAAGGACAATACTACGCAAATGTCGAACGTGGACACTGGCTGAACTGCATTGTGAAGGGACATGTGCTAAGGCTTACTGTTAATCCGGGAATACACTGTTGCCATTGTAACTTGTTTGAATGTAAACCAAATGTAATCCGTGTGCATATTGTCCTATAAGCCATAAGTGAACTCGGCAAAAACTCTAGACCATGGATTATTAACTTGCAGATGGGGCTGGACATTATTACTAAATTGTATAAATACCTGAATGTCTAGATGTCCAGTACCTCTCACTTCTCAAACCGAAGGGCTGGTATTCGCTGTGATGTACTGAGGACCAGATAGCTATCTGATTTTGTTCTTTGTAAACTGCGCAGTAGAATAAAGATCTGTGAATCTTATAAGCCCGTGTTTGCTGTATTTCCTTTTTGTGGTACTCAGCCTCGATATTTCCTCTAGCTTTTACAGATGGCTCCCGAATAGGGACCCTCAAGATTGATGCCATCTTGTTGAAGGTTGACGCGGCTATCGGACCGGGATTGGACGGTAAAAAAGGGGGCCCCTTTCTTGGATGAGAAGCGATACCTCAACAGTACTGCACGACCCGATACCTGGACGGTGAGCCCACGGTCCGAGGCGGTATCTTGACTAGGGTCCATATATCGAGGCGGGCAGTTTTGCTGAAATCACCAACCACGTGTGTCCTTTGTGTCCTTAGATATCCGATCGGACCTCCTTTGTCCTTTGATCAGGTGAGTCGTGACCCGATTCTTAAGTATCCTGATAATTTGTTTTGGGGCATTGCACTCGCGAGTACAATTATTGACCAGGTAACACCAGTAATCTGACATGCCTGAGAAATTGTCAGCCTGCTTCAGGGCATTATTCCACAAGGACACAGACAATCTTTGGAATTTGGCCGACCGGCACCAATGGAGGGGTCTCCGGCGTGTACTATGTACTATAAGCACGGCATTGGTAGTATATTGTTTAATGATATTGATATTTGGCACAGACAAACTAGACATGCTTCCGAACTTCAGTGGCCAACCAATGGTAGTTTTGAAATCCCTCGTATAGAATATTTAGTCTATATTATTAAAGAAAAAGGCTAGACCTGCAGCATTTGATGTATTACAGAACTGGAAGAAAGAAGCTTTGCAGCAACTTAAAAGTAGGAAGAAACATGCGCGCCATCATATGTCCAACGCCGGAAAAGCGTTGTTGTATAATCACAATAAACAGTCTGAGTCAGTTAGAAATATGGATAGGGCTTTTCAACTTGGTATTCAGAAAATGTATCCGTCTAAAGACTTTCATGTATCTGATGAGTTAATTGACAAACTTCTAAATGAACGAAGGCCTGGTGCAACTGCACCACCTCCGTATGTTCCTATTCCTGCTGTTTGCCTCTTCCCGCTGTCATGCCTCCTCCCGTAGTAATTCCTGCTCTTCCTATCGTTCCTCCTATTGCTCCTCTTCCTCTGGCTGTTGTTCCTCCTCCTCTCGTTGCTCCTCTAACTGCACCTCCACCTTTGCCTACTGTTGAGGGTCTGGTAGATTTATCTTCTACCCCAGTGATAGCACCTTTGTTACCAAATGTACAAGATTTGTCTACTCTTTCTCTTCCGAGTGGTTCTGTACCGCTTGTAGTTGATAAAGGAGCGGAATCAAAGATTATAACTCGTAATACTGTATCTAAAGAGAGAAAGTGCGATTTGGCTGCATGGGCTAGACAGTGCATGGAGAAGGGTGAACAAGATGCTGTTTTTGCCACACTCTCTAATCTAGACAGTTTTCCTGAGAAAAACGTTTTTATCGAAGGGTTGGGAATTCATTTATGTGTAATGTGGAACAGACTAGATGATATAGATCTCCCACAAGGGTTGAGGGATCTGAATGTTTTAGCATATTCAAGAGATACTGCGGAGAAAGTACATGAGCACGTTGAGAGGGTTTTTGAGTATAGAAGGGAGTTGGAAAGGTTACGGAATGAAGAAATCGATGGTGATAGTTTGGACGCTATGTTTGTACAGAAACGGTTCCTTCCTTGTTGTAAGTCGATAACCGAGGAAACGCGAATTTGCACAAAGGATGCGATTAGGTGGATCTCAGATATGTCGATATCTCCTGATAGAAGTATATGACACGTATAGTCAGTATACGCCAGAAATGCAGAGGAAAGTGATACAGGTAATGGTAGAATACCTGCAGGATGAATGTATAAAAAGAAAGATTTGTTGTCTCGCAGAATGATTGAATATCTACAAGAGAGCTTTTTCATCTAACACTCCTTCAGCTGCTTTAGCGCTCGATTTAGCTTTGTTGCTCAGTAAGCGTTTGGAGTTTCCTATCTCTCAGTTGCCTATGAGAGAGGTTCCTCCGACATTTTTCCCAAAAGTTGAGATTCCAGCTAATGTTGCAACAGGTACTGCTGCTCATGAAATTCCTGCACATTATGTGTCGCAGTTTGTTCACGTCCCGTTCTCAAGACAGCAAGTGAACACCATTAAACAATCCATTCCCGATATTAGGAAGAATCCGACAGGGTTTTATAAAGAGACAGAATCTGTCTTGCAGTCATCAGTATTTACTCTGAGCGATATTGATTTGTTATTTCCCGTGATCCTAACCATTGATTTGTGGAAACAGATTAGGACTGTAGACGATGTACCAGGGTTGGGGGATACATGGGATAATATAGTCAGATTAGATGGAGAAAGGCCAGCTGGCGAGAGACCGCCACAGGTAATACTGACTTTGCCTGATTGAATAGTCACAAAATTAAAAGCCATAATTCCTGAAAGAAGGATTATTTGGGACAAACTTACAGCCTGTGTCCAAGGGAAGTCTGAGGGTGCTACCGAATTCTTTAATTGGTTCGAACAAGTATTTTCAGATTTCAGTGGACAAGATTTGAGCAGAGTCTGGGAACCGACTATTCGTGGACAAATTTGTGCGTGGATTGTTGCCTGACATCCAGTCGCAAATTATGACTTCTGAGAGCGCTTGGCTAGCTAAGTCTCAGTCTGAAGTATTGCATATGGCTTAGTACTATTAGAACAGAGTCAATAATGAGAAAAAGAATTGAAAAGAGAAAGGGAGACCTGAAAATTAAAGTTCTTTAGCAACAAATTGTTAGAGGCCCTAGAGGGGGTAATTCACAATTTAGGGGACAGTATGCTCCACAGGGAAATGTGCCGTTGGGTCCTGTAAACGTGAAGCAGTGTGCTTATTGCAGACAAGAGGGTCATTGGCGTGCACAATTCCCAATCCTCCAGCAGAGGTTGAATAGCCCATTTGGTACCATGGGTAGACGATCCAGAGGCTGCCCTAGGCCAGGGGGTCCTGGTAGAAGTCAGTTTTCTCAAAATGTGCAACCTTTTTCACAGGATAATCTGGCATCAATCGTGGATAATAGAAATATTTTTGATCATCCTTCTGCAGCATATCTCTCTGAAGAACTTCCTTTTGATGACATTCTGTTTCGCTAGGATTGCCCGAAGCAGGGTTTGAAACCGACGCCTATTCCCGTTAATCAGAAAGGTCCCTACGTTGAGATGATAGTGGGAAATAGGAAACATCTATTCTTGGTAGATACAGGAGCACAGAAGTGTTCCATTGATCATTCACGGGTTCCAAACATTTCACTGTCAGGGCAAACCAATGTTTCCGTAGGGTTTTCTGGTACACCAGTAGTTTGTCCGGTTTCTTCGCCGGTACCGATTACATTGGGTCCATTCACGGACCACTGTCCGTTTCTTTTGACTACGAACTGTGGAGAGAATTTGTTGGGGTTGAATCTGTTGAAGGAGTCAAATGTGGTAATTAATTGTTCTTCGGATGGAGTGCGTTTGACGATATCACCACAGCATCTTTCTGTCTCTCAGTTCTTGACTAGACCTTTGCCGCCAGAATTTAGTGATGTTCCGGAGTGTTTATGGGCAATTGATGATAATGATGTTGGTGTTCTACAAATTGAGCCTGTTAAGATTATTTTGAAACATGGAGTAAAGTTGCCACGTATTCCTCAGTATAAGATTTCGGTTGATGGTGAGCAAGCTTTGAAATGCATAGTCTCCGATTTTGTACATCGTGGGGTAATTGAGGAATTTGCAGGTAGTTTGTGCAATAGTCCGATTTTGCCCATGTATAAGAAAGGCGATAATGCAATTCCTTTTCGTTTCATCATTGACCTACGCACTATCAATAAGATTGTTGCTCCACAATTTCCTATTGTGCCTGATGTGACGACGATACTAACCATGATCCCGGCTTCTGCTACCCACTTTAGTGTTGTAGATCTTAAGAATGCTTTCTTTAGCATTCCTATACACAAGGATAGCAGATACCTGTTCGCGTTCACCTTAGGGGGACGTTCGTTTACATTTACCCGTGCGCCGCAAGGTTACACGGAAAGTCTGAGCATCTATAGTAGGGCTTTGAAAGAGCAGCTTGATACACTCGAGTTGCCTACCACTTGTACACTGCTTCAATACGTAGATGATCTACTCTTAGCTGCTGACTCAGAAAGTGCCTGTAAGGAGGGCACCATGTTGTCGCTTATTCACCTAGCAAAACATGGACATAAAGCTTCACTCAAAAAGTTTCAATATTGTCGACAGGAGGTCGCCTATTTAGGCTATCCCCTGTCAAAGGAGGGAAGAAATTTGATGCCTGAACGGATTAAAATAATTTCTAGCATGTCTGTCCCAAATACACAAAAGGAAGTCAGAGCCTTGATAGGGATGGCTTCTTACTGCAAGCAGTGTGTCCCGAACTTCTCGTTAACGATTAAACCAATGTTGGCTTTGACAAAGAAGGGCATTTCATTGCCATTGCAGGGAACTTGGAACACCAGCAAGCATTTGATCTGCTCAAGACTGCACTGTGTTCAGCACCGGTTTTGGGCACACCAAATTATGAAAAGGCCTTCGTGTTGTATATGCATGAACGTGATGTATGTGCTTTGGCTGTATTAACGCAGGACCATGGAGGGAAGAACAGGCTGTGCGGCTACTTTTCTCCGCCCTTGATCCTATTGCATGCGCTTTGCCAAGATGTTTGAGAGCTGTCGCTGCTGCTGCTGCGTCTGTAAAACAGAGCGAGGGTATGGTCCTAGGCCATGCTTTAACCCTGATGGTACCTCACTCTGTAGATGTTCTATTAAACAGGACACAAACGCAACACCTCACCACCGCACGATTAACAAGATACAAATTGATCTTGTTCGCACCGCACATTAAAATTCAGAGGTGTTGCGTTCTGAATCTGGCTGAACTTTTACCTTTCCCGCAAGATACTGCTTGCAGTGACGAAACGTCACATGACTTTCCTCTACACCACAGAGCAAGAGACTAAAGGCAGAATCGATTTGAAAGATACTCCTTTGAACAACCCACAAGGGGAGCTGTTTTGTGATGGCTCCTGTTTCAAACTTCCGGATGGTACATCCACAGCTGCTTATGCAATCACCACATTGAGCACGATCGTGGAAACCAAGAGAAACACGCATAATTCCGTGCAGGCCGCAGCAGTTATTGCATTGACTCGAGCTAGTGAACTTTCCGAAGGGCTTAGAGTAAACATATATACTGATAGTCAGTATGCTTTTGGGGTAGTTCACAACTTCGGTAGACTTTGGGCAGAACGAGGTTTCTTGACCTCACATGGAACTAAGATCCAATATGGCTCCTTGATAGTACAGTTACTTTCAGCGCTTGCACTCCCCACTCAGTTAGCGATCATGAAATGCGCAGCGCATTGGAAAATCATAGATGATGTGGGAAAAGGGAATGCTTTCGCTGACCAGATAGCCAAACAGACTGCCACTGATCTCCATTCAGAAATGAATACTTCAAGGGAAGCCACAAATGTTTGTACTATGGATGAGGGTATCGAATCTGTAAAGAGTATTCAAGCTGATGCCACATTAGAAGAATCAAAACAATGGGCTGAGGGTTTGGCAAGATTGGATGATGACGGGTATTGGGTGGACAAGTTAGAGGGAAAATTGTTGCTGCCAGATGCATACATTACACTGATGGTCGCAATGGCTCATGGCCCCACCCACATTTGTGCGAGGAAGGTTTCCAAAATGTTACAAAATGTCTGGGTGAATGATAAAATCTCCAAAATAGCTGAAAGTTTTGTTCAGAGTTGTATGATCTGTCTACAGCATAATATGGGAAAGGGCACATCGACTCCAAGGGGTAGTTTTGGTCCACCTTCTGTCCCCCTTGAGGTTATACACTTTGATTTCATTGAAATCAAGTGTTGCAATAATTACAAGTATGTACTAGTTGTTATCTGTGCCTTTAGTAAATGGGTTGAAGCCTTTCCTGTTAAAGATGCCACAGCAATGACAACGGCGAAAACCAGGCTTAAGGAATATTTTCCTAGGTTTGGTTTGCCAAGGGTCATCTGATCGGGAATGGTCCATATTTTATCGCTGCTGTAATTCTGCAGATATGCGTGGGATTACAGATCAATAAACGGTTCCATTCGGCTAGACATGCTCAAAGTGCTGGTTTGGTAGAGAGATACAACGGTATCATAAAGAACAAGGCCGCTAAGACGTGTGCCGGTACCAAACTGAAATGGTCGGATGCCTTACAGATTGTGTTATTATCAATGAGAATGACCTCACAGACTAAGACTGGGCTCTCCCCATTTGAGGTGGTTGTGGGTAGGCCAGCTAACATTTGGAACCTGTCTAAGCCGAAATCCTTGCGGTATATTGACATGTACTTCTTTCCGATTACTGTGACCATTTACCTAAAAATCTGTATTTGATTTATCAACAGGTGCGAGAAGCCCTCCCGGTCAAGTACGAGGGCCCAGGTCACAGCATTCGGCCTGGTAGCTGGGTGCTGATCAAATAATTTGAAAGAGCATCCTGTCTCACACCACGTTGGAGGGGCCCTCATCAGGTCCTATTGGCCACACAGACAGCCGTACGAGTGTCGGGACGAAAGCATTGGATCCACGCGTCACATGTGAAGAGAATTCCCTTCCCTTTGCCACATGATACAGAAGACACAGAAATTCCTACCTGCGCTGCTCCCAATGATCACGTAGCATCAAGCAGCATCGAGAGTGCTTCGGAGACTCTCCCTGAGCCCGTGGGGCCTGGGGAAACAGCCGCTTCATCTCCACACTCTCCTACAGATCCTTTTTCACCATTGTCAGAGTCTGTCACAAATCCACCACTTCCATCAGGAAGCAACGACGCGTTGTTCGCAACTCACGCAGTACCAGGAGTCACAAGGTACGATCTGCGTCCACAGAGCTAGACTTACTGCATGGTTCGGCTGTGCCACCAGGAAAAATCATTGGAGGGCTTGTCTTTTGGCCCCGTTCTTTTGCACGTAAGGAATTCTGTTGGCTGGGGTTAGGGAAGGACTAAGAAAACGCGCGATCAGAAGATCGCCAGCAAATAAACTCTGGAGTGTTTTCGTTTGAAGAAATAATGCTTGCAACCGCTCCCACTCGTACGGAACAAATAAGTGACTGTGTGCCTGATTATAACAATGGACAATTGAATGCGTGGGCTCCAAAAATGTACTTTTGTCTTGTGATTATGTTAATCGGCTTCACAATAGTAATTGCCTTAGGATTTTGGTACTTGGAAGAAGTACATCCGCTTGAAATTCTTTTGCCCACTGAAAATGTACCTACTGCTTCTACACCTTTTGTGCATCTGCACACTCTATCTCCTAGAGACTCTCAGCACAGAGTTACCACAGTAACACGTTATTACTCATAATGAATGCCACACATGCCATTTTTAATAGGTCTAATTGTTGGGTCTGCTAGCATTTACCGCAACACAGAGATAAGGGGTTGGGCTGGTATATTCATCCTTTACCTCTGACTACTGCATGCTATGCTTATTTAAGGGCACTATTCTTTGGCCGATGGAACGATAGCATCTCAGGGAACTTTGATGGAACTAATTTGAATGATTATGAGAAACGAGTTCTAACACCCCTGGGATGCTCACTCTTTGCAAATAGGAGCAAGCTTAATGTTGCTTGTATTAGGCCTTCTGATAGACTGTTGTAGGGGAGGACTGGTCCAAAACGACCCCCCTCGCCTGCACTTTCTCCCCAGGTGAGGACTGTGGCTCTCTTGGGCGTCTCCTCGTGCCACCCGGGCCCAGGTGGTGGAGGGCGCGCCCACTGGAGACATTGCCCGCACGTATTAATTGCCCGCACATATCGAATGCCCACATCTATTGATCACAACACAAATTTAGTTAGGCCCAAAAACCATTCTCTGCCCAGTAAAGATGGTGTGAACTCAGCGCACTGTAGCGCGGCCCCCACCCTCGGAGAACATCCCTGTTGCCGCAGCACCCTGGTAGATCCGCTGCGAGCCCGTTCCCACGAGCCAGAAGGACATGAACCAGTGTAATGCTCTAACATTGTAACAGTCACCTTCCGTAGTGTATCGTATCATCGCTCCCAGCATGACCCGGCCAGCAGGCTTAGGCAAGATACAATGAACAGTAAAATGGTCGTCACAGGCCTGACAATCCTCATATATTTATGTTTAAACTACTTGCAAAGGATGCTTTCCTCTCATAAAATCCCTTATATTATAAAAGCCTGTAAGATGTATAATTAAAAAGAGATCATGCCCCCATGATATAAGCAACAATGAACATACACCATTACAGTTGGATGTTAATAATAAAAGAACGCACCAAGAATCTATTTGTTACACGTATTACTGAGATACTTACACCCCATGGGCTCGCGCCATAACTAAAGCTAATGCTGCTAGAGTACACGAGAAAGCGGATGCAACTATACTATGAACTCATTAAAGAATGCGCAAGAGTACACGTATCATGTGTGAATGTCTGAGCCCCTCATATGCAACCACCGTCACGGACGGTGGCGGGCCGTTTTCTATGTACTCCACTGATCCAACCACTACCTCATTTACCGCAAATGTATATGCATGTAACTAAAACACTGTAGCTGCTAGAGTGTAATGTACAAATATGATGCTCGATCTGGGTATAATCGAAACGCACCCAGCAAAGGTTAAAAGCATGTTTTTGACGTGATTCTAAATAAGTATTATAGAAAGTGTTCAAATGTTTGCGATGTCTTTACTTGTATTCAGCAACACACGAGGGAGATACCTTTGTGAAATACTTGCAAGGCCATTCCCCCTCCCACCCTGTGAAGGCTGCCAAAGGCATGAGAGCAGAAACCGCGCCGCGCTGCTTTACCTCCCCCAAACCAGACTGGAGCCGCTTCAAAGATTTGTAACCCCCTCTGTAGCACCCAAGGCCACCACCCGCCACCTGTATTATTTACAGCATAGCAGTAAACCTCACAACCCACCAGACCACCTCAGACCTACGGCCCTGTGCAATAAAGACACCCCACGCTTTGACAACACACAGCGGAACATCCATAACAACTTCTAACAAAGCAGAAAGACATGTACCGCCCGTGCCAGGCCCTGAAGCTTAGCCCCTCGACCTATGGCCCCGGTCAACAGGACACTGGTAACCATGCCCTGACGTATTGCCTCCAGTCCCCTCACAAGGTGCATTCCTCCTGTGTTGCATTAACCTGTTGCATAACCTATTGTAAGATTTACTGAAGAAGATAACATTAAAACTGCTTGAATGACTGCGGTGTGCATGGAATAGGGCTAATAAGTCAGGAAGAGACATTCATCTCTGCCACTGGCCACGATGGCCCCACAACACCGCCTGGATGAACTCTGCCACCCGGCCAGGCCCAGCCCAACCCACGAGGCTGCCCAATGACGTCTTCCAGCCAAAGCCAACCACATCACAGCAGCACCTATAGTTAGTCGTCGCCACCCAATCCCCATGAATTTGTGCCCCCTATAGTATGTAGGTTTTGATGACGTTTTTTGTAAATATATACGCCTGTCTTTGCTATTGTCAGACAGAGCGCTCTCGGAGTTTGCAGAGTTCTTTGCATGCCCAATTCTGATTGATAAACTCCCATTTACGCTCACCCGCACTCTGTCTTGGCCTTATTCCCATTTTGGGAGAGTCCTTCATTGTCTCTCATTGCGGGGAGGATCGTGCTGTTTGGGGACGCGTGCCTTCAGTGGTGACCCCGATAGCGTGATTTTTTCTTCCTAAACTCCTTATAACCGTCCCCGTTTGGCACGAGAATCTCCGGTCGAGAAGGGATACGCACGGTGAGCCGGCTCCGGGAGGCTGCCCGCCAACGGCGACCGGCACACTAAGAAGTGCGCACTCAATAAGAAAGGGTACGGGATCCCGATTGGAAAAAAATCCCCTTTGAGTGCCGCTCGCCGGAGCCAGGGGCTGACCGTTGAGTTACCGGTGACACTGCCTGGACGGACCCAGTTTCGGAGACTATCGGTTCAAGACGGGCACGTGAGTACTGAGTGTGAGCGATCGTAAAGGGAGTGGGGAGAGAAGGGTAGGACAGGGAACGTGAAGGGGGTACGAAGATATACTAAGGATTACTCTAAAAATTCCTTTCTTTTTCTTTTTCTTTGCATATGGCCATTAGGATTACGAGGTGAAAAAAGAGATAGAAGTGACGGGAACCTAGCTCCGAAAGGGGGTGGAAGGCGGCGCCGCATAGTGCTATATTGACTAGTGCTGGGAATATATGACGAAGTGAAATACAAGATAAAAGTGTTCAGCAAAAGGGGGCACTGAGAATATATTAGTGATCGCTACTACTTCTTTTTCTTTTTCTTTAGGGGTAGGGGGAGAATAACAACGGAATTAGCACAAACTTGGGAGAAAAATAAGAGAACAAGGGTCCTACTAGGGGGGGAGAGAAGGTTAAAACCTATAAATATATGCACATGTGCTGAGCAAGATAGACAGGGACAGCCGGCTAGGGAGGAAAGGGAGGGCAGCGTGACTGGTGTACGGAGTGTTACCAAGAGGTGTGTGCACCTCGTATGTGTTAAGGGATAACTTTGTCATTTGCGAATGTGTAAAACGGCTATGAACGTGTAATTGTCAAATGGTCATGGTAAGTGTGACCGGATAAAAATTCTTTTTGAAGCAACGCTGAGAAAGTGACGTGAGTGGGTACCCTTTGATTTCCGGGGTGATAGTGTCAAAATAAATGATGGATTGCTCTTGTATATGTCTCCCGAAGTGAACAAAGTAGAAATTGTGTACAGACAGTTTTTGTATCGAACAATTAAGGGAGGGAGAGCCCAAGCGAGCATAACACTGGAAGCGGAGTAGAATACAAAAAGTAATATCTATACTATAGTACCATTGGAGGTGTAGAGATACAGAGACACATAAGCACCAGGGGAGCACACAAAGATGGGGCCTGAAACACCATTATCACATATTTGTAAAAGCCTTCCAGGGCACGCGGAGCGGATCAAGAAATACCACGACCAATGGGTAACCGAGCTGAAAGGAGAGGGGCTACCCCAGATATGGCCAGAGGGAGGGTCATTTGACAAAAGCGTTCTAGATATGGTGATGACATGCATTTTCTTGAAGTACCGAGGGAAACAGTTGCAGAATAGGAGGGAAATATTAGATCTTTGGCGGTTATTCGAAGAGGTGCCACCGCCTAAAGCGCCAGCACCAAATCCTGATCTCCCATCTACTACAGACAATCCACTGGTATTACAGAAAGATATCAAAGAATTGCCAGGTGTCACACCACCAGTGGAGGTAATAAGTTTATACCCGATATTAAAGAAACCTGTACCCGCAGAAGGATACAGTGACCCAACGTATGTACCTCCCCCGACAACTACCACACCCCACCGGCCCACTGCACCCCCACCTTATGAAAGTACAAGGGAACGAGGCCAGGTGGGTACACATAGGGTGGACATAGAGAAGCTCACAGATGATTTAGAATCAAGACTGACGATAGCAAAGGATGAGCTCTCTAGGATAAAAGACATATGTGAACGGACAGCACTAGATGCACCTAGATCAGGGCGCACGTCCAGAGCGCTAGGTGAAAATAGAAAGCCCGAAGAGGGGTGGAAAAAAGGCGAGATTTTGTTTAGAATTGAGGAAGAACCAACGCGAATAATAGAAGTAGGACCCGGAGAGGGAGATAGTGCAAGCGAAGAAAGGCGGGGGGGAATTAGAGAGGAGTTGCTATGTGACATAAGGGACGAGGTAGAAGAAAATGACAGGTTGAGTATGGCGACAGGAGGGGGAAGCGAAGGAGGGGAAGGTACGTGTTCGCTGAGAACCCTGGATGATGAGTGGACGGGGCGACTAAGGAACAGAGTGGGAAAAATGGCATCACTAGGGACATCAACAGATCAACAGGGTCCGGACGGAACGACAAAAGGAAGGCTACAGCTCCCATTGATACACAGGGGAGGAGGGAGGCCTAACTATATCCCATGGGCACAGATGGATAAGGCCAATTTATTGAAGTTATTGCCCCCGTTGTCAGGAGGGGCAAGCAAGTGGATATACGCCTTTGAGAAACATACTGCCGGGGTACCCCTAGCCATAGGAGATGTGAAAAGTTTACTGGTATCAGCGGTAGGTGACCAGGCCGAGAGGGTATGGGTTAAAGCCGGTTTCCCGGGAGTAACGTTAGACTGCGACCGCCATGATGGGGCATCCTTTAACACGGTGCGTGCCAGGGTGTGGGATGCCTTACGCGAAACATTCCCAGACACACCGGACTTGCAGTCAGTGATGCAGTGTACAATGAACGACGGGGAAGAGGCTATGGATTACATTTTTCGGGTCCAAGAGATGTGGAGAGCAGAAACGGGCACGCCCTGGTATCAATCGACATCTTTATTTTACTTCATTATAAAAAGAGGGCTCCCAAAGGAAGTACAGAAGGCGCTTGACAAAATAGCAGGTATTGAAGCAAAGGGATGGCCAGAAATTCAAAGCATAATAGTACACCATTGTAAAAGAATAAAGGAGAGGGAGAAGGAGGTGGCGCAGAAAAGATTGGCAGACGAAGCGAAGTTAGTACAGTCAAAGTTAGTGAAGGTTGCAGCAGCAGTAGCCGCGCTCCCACACAGTAGGGAGGGAGATGAGGAAGAGGAGGGGCTGATAGCAATACAAGGAAGGATGGCAACTAATTGGGCGGGAACAGGACAGCGGCAGTGGGACGAGCAGGAGCAGGGTGGAGGTCTGCAGTGGCAAGAGAGAACCCCTCGAGGGGGACGAGGTGGGTACAGGAGCAGAAGAGGAGGTGGACCACAGGGGTATGGAGGAATGGGAGGAAGCGGATGGCAGGGTCCCCGGGGCCCCCAGGGGAGTTGCTGGAACTGTGGGCGATGGGGACATTACTCCAGGGAGTGCAGAAGTAGACAAAACAACGGGTTCCAGGAGGTGGAACAGTATGGCCATCCCCATCCGGGAAGCCCATATGGCCTTCCGATGGGACAGCAGCAACTGAGGGACCCAAGCCAGGGTAACACGAGCCAACAACAGGGACCCCAATACAGAACACAGAACCACCCACAAAACATGCCTAACAACGACAGCATGCAATATACACCAGGCAACCCTTTCGCGACAGCAGCTAACGGGGCCCCCGCACCAGCACCCTATAACGGCATGTCAGTGGTCTCAGGTAACGTATTTAATGAAGGGGGGGCTATGAGACACCCCGCATAGGACAGCCCACAGAGAACACTTGCGTGTCCAGTTCTATCTACCACCCACAGTGCAGCAGAGGAACCATTGGTGGGGGCGCAGATAGGAGACAGGCAATTTATATTCATGGTTGATTCGGGAGCGGAGAAATCATGTGTCAGAGAGGGCCGATTCCCGTTATCTAACAGGAAGTTAGAGACGCAGGGGTTCTCTGGGGCTGTAATTGAAGTTCCTTACACGGAAGCTTTGGATGTCACCATAGGGGGCAAAACCGTAAAAGCACCCTTACTGTATTATGAACAGTCCCCGATAAATTTGCTGGGGAGGGATCTAATGAGTAAACTTAACATGACCATATCATTTACCGAAGGAGGAATAGTGTGTTCTACACCCGGGATATGTCCCTTGCGTGCAATGTTGGTAGTGCAAGCTTACACAACCACACAGGAGATACGAGGGCTGCCACAAAAGGAAGAGATGTTTATTGCAGGGCTAAAAACTTTGGCCCTCATAGTCCCAGAACTAAAAAACATGGATTGGAGGATTCCAGCAGAATTCCTCTTCCGCCCCATAGTGTGTCCGAATGCAACACCAGGGACAGTGGTGTCGTTGGACTTGCACGCTGTGCAGGTATCAACGAAACGGATCGCTGTGATTGGAATGGACAGAGAAGGATGTGAATGGCGCACCGTACTGTGTACAAACGCCAACCTTGCCCTACGCGAGGTAACAGATGAGGATCTCTTTTCAGACACAGAAGTAGATGGTGAGATAGTAATGGAAATAGCGATGCCCTGTGACATTTTGATCCAAGCCAGAGAGATCCCCGTCCAATTGATGGCAGTGGTAGGAACACCACCGTCGTTTTTTGATGACGACATGAGGCTAGTACCAAACAATTTATGGACAACAGGCCCACATGATGTGGGACTGTTGCATGGAGTACACCCTGTGAGAATAAACCTAAAACAAGGAGCTATCTTACCAAGAGTTAAACAGTATCCATTGTCCCGTGAAGCTGAAGAAGGGATAAAAGAGACGATAAATGCACTACTAGCACAAGGAATAATAGTGCCTTCAAACTCCCCATGTAACACATGTATTTATCCAATCAAAAAAGCAAAGGGGGGATCTTGGCGGATGATACAGGATTTACGCCCCCTCAATGATGTAATACAAAAAGAGTTCCCTCTAGTTCCGAACCCTGCATCCATACTATGCAGTATCCCAAAAACAGCATCACATTTTACAGTGGTGGACTTGAAAAACGCATTTTTCTCAATACCTCTGGCTGAAGAGAGCAGATACCTTACAGCGTTCACACTGGGGGGAAAAAGATATGAACACTGTAGACTGCCACAGGGATACTGTGAGAGCCCGAGCATATTCAATCGCATATTGCATGAAGACTTGGGGAACCTATCAGTAGAGAGTACGATTATTCAGTATGTGGACGATTTATTGGTGTGTGCACAAGACAAAGAAACGTGTAGAAAGGATTCAACAACGCTCCTGACTTTACTGGCCAACAAAGGATACAAGGTAGACAAGGAGAAGCTACAGTATTGTCTGCCTGAGGTCCTATACCTGGGACAGCTCATATCGAAAGATGGAAAAAGAATAATTCCCGACCGGGTAGAGGCAATAAGATCGGTAGGAGAACCCACAACAGTAAAAGATATGCAGAAATTTTTGGGGATGTGCAATTATTGCCGAGCATGGATATTAGATTATGCAGCATACACCAGGCCCCTCCTACAAGCACTCAAAGAAGCACAACAAGAGAATGTAAAAATAAAGTGGTCAGAAGAAATGCGCACATCGTTCAAAACACTGAAAGAACTAATTTCAAGCGCTCCAGTACTAGCAAACCCTGATTATGGACACGAATTTTACCTATTTTCCCATTGCAAAGGAACACTTATGACAGCGGTGCTAACACAAAAGACATCCTTGGGACACAAGCCCCTGGCTTACTATAGTGGTACTTTAGATGCTGTAATGCAGGGTCATTTCGCGTGCGAACAATCGCTCGCAGCAGCCGCATTTGCGATTGAAAAAAGTGCCACAATAGTAATGGGATGCCCTGTGACATTGTTTGTGGAGCACTCATTTTTTGCAATACTTGAAAGATCTAAAAGCACACTGACCACACAGCGGGCAACAGCATACGAGATTATATTGTCCAGCGCCAACATTCACATAGTGAGATGTAAAACAGTGAACCCCGCCACCTTCATTACAGAAGCATGCACAGTAGAAGATATGCAAAATCACGACTGCGCAACCTACACAGGAGAAGGAGGGGAGGGCACAGTGGTGTGTGAAAACGCTCTCAGCGAGGGGGAAGTGTACTTTGTGGATGGGTCCGCATCAATTGATATGGACACGGGAGAAAAACATGTTGGCATGGCGGTAGTGAGATTAGAGGAAGGTGAGTTTGAAACATTAGTACAGTACCGCCTCCCGTCGCATTACTCTGCACAGGCAGCAGAACTGGTTGCACTCATAGAAGCACTACACGCAGCACAGGGCTGTGCGGTTACAATATACACAGATTCAGCTTACATGACAACGACCGTACATGGAGGTCTAGCAAGATGGGGCCGTAGGGGTTTCAGAAGGGCAGATGGAACACCAGTACAACATGCAGAATTGTTAAAAGAATTAATAGAGGCCCTACAAAACCCTACTGCCGTAGCAATAGTGAAGTGCCAGGCCCATACCTCCAACTCAGATGTTGTGCCTTTAGGGAACGCGGCAGCAGACGCTGCCGCCAAGGAGGCTTCCTATTTCCAGAAATACGACACCGGTGAGTTCATGATCAAGAACGCAACAACTAAAGAACTGTCAGAAGGATATAACATGATGTCCCTATCACAAATACTAGAATTACAGGAAGAAGCTAGTGCAGAAGAAAAACTAACATGGACAAAACGGGGATGCAGCCAATCAGGGACAGACCTACTATGGCGGCAAAATAACTCAGGGAAAGTGGTAATGCCACTGCAATTGCTAGAAGTTGCGTTTCAACAGTTACACTTCCCCGCACACAACACTAAGCAGCACATCGCAGCAGAGATACAGGAAGAATGGTTTGTGCCCTGTCTCCAGGAACATGTGTCTCGATTGACAATGGAATGTACAACATGCCAAATATACAACTCAGGAATGACATTACGCACACTCCGGGGAACAATTCCCAAACCCATTGGCCCTTTCAGAGAACTGCATATAGATTATGCAGACATGGGGGAAAGGTGTAATGGCTCGCGGTACATGATCGTGGTAGTGTGCCCATTTTCAAGGTGGGTGGAAGCGGGACCATGTGCGCGACCTGATGCCAAAAGCGCCGCCAAGTTCCTAGTAAGGGAAGTGTTCCCGCGCTGGGGAATTTGTGACGTAATACGCTCAGACAACGGCTCTCACTTTGTGAATGAACTTTTCAAGGAAGTTACCACGTTATTGGGCATCAAACATAAATTATGTTCGATTTATCATCCACAAAGTAATGGCGTAGTGGAAAAGATGAACGGCCTGTTAAAGGGCAGATTATCAAAACTATGCTTCTCATTAAAGAAAAATTGGATTTACTGTCTACCCCTGGCTCTATTTGAGTTGAGAAATCAACCAAGTAAAGACCACCACTTGTCCCCACACGAGATCGTGACTGGGAGACGAATGAACACAGCACACTCTCCACTGCGTGAACACTCAGATGCTCACAGAAGCGCCGCAATATTGGGGGATGAATTCACAGACTACCTAAGAAAATTAACAAGGGCAGCGCGCGCAATATCAAAGCAACTGTCCCCACCCTTCACTAGAGAAGAGGGAAATGTAACAGGATCTGTCGCGGAGCCAGAGCAACAGCTGCAGTTAATGCCAGGTGACTCAATTTATGTCAGAAGCTTCGTGCGTCGGTGGAATGCACCACGATTTCATGGCCCATACGAAGTAATATTTTGCACGCCCACAGCAGTAAAGGTGAAGGGTTTGCGATACTGGGTGCACTTAACCGACGTACGAAAAGCATACAGCAATGTACACGAGGAGATAGACGAGGAGGCACAGACAACAGCAAACGATGCAAATGAGTAGGATGTCTAAATATCGGCTTGCGTGAGTGTGTGTGTGTGTGTCAACACGGGACCTAAATGGAATACTGTCAGCACTGGAATTGAATGAAATAATGCCTGATAAGGATATCAAAAAAAAAAAATTAAAAAATGTGTGGGATTTCTATTTTTTATCTAGGAGAATGATGTATAACTAGTGAAATAATAATATTATAACTTGTATAAACCCTTGTCTGTGAATACCCCTCCCCCGCACCCCCACCCGCTTCCATTCCCCGTCAAATGTATTGGCACAGATGGTGCCAACAAAACGTTTACATGCATGCACTTAATGCACTTTTATATTTCAAACAGGAGCTTCCATGGCATCTAACGGGCAGCCTGCAACGGATAGAGTTAGTAGAATGAGAGAATTAGTATATGAAAGATGTAGATATTCGTATGAGTGTGGATTATCAGTATGCATCACATTGTTTTTTATGATGATGTTTGGCTTGGTTACATATTGGTTTATAGCGTTCATCTCTATTGAGATGTACGAGGGGGGAGGGAGTAATAACACTACTGGACCAATTAACAGTACCAACGGGCCCAATACAACTGCAGATGTCAATACCAGGGAAGGTGATTTTTTGATATGGGACGGAACTAAACTTGTCTGGGGGTATCATACCACACCATCAAGTGTTGTGGCCACAAAAGGAGAAAAGCCACATGGTGAAATACAGAGCAACACAGTATCTCCACCAGGGGTATTCAGTTACAAATCCCATAGTCTCAACGATCGAAACCCGTCTGCCATATCATGGTTGTATGACACCCCCACCAGCAAACTTGCCCACATTCCAGAAAACAATCTGTCAGATAACGTCGGAAAAGAAAACGACAAACTACTAAAAATACACGAAATACTATATGATGAATGGGCCCAGGGGGGCGGGAATGAGAAAGGGGGGTCTAGGTTGCCCACTGCTCAGGGGGGTGGGAAATACATGAGTAACAAGAACATCAGACGAAAGAGAGAAACAGGGAGGAAGAAGTATGATGAGTATTATGGGCTAGGTCTAGATAAGATGGAAGACCCACGACACCCCCATCAAACAAATAAGTGGTATGCAGACATGAGTGCCACAGCTAAACAGACTACAAACGAAAGCTGCTATGTCTGTTCCCTCATCCCCCATGCATCAGGTACACCCAAAGTATTGTTACCCAAAGAGTTGCCTATTGTGGATGCCCAATGTCTCCTTCATCTCACGCTGTGCAGGATTAAGAACACCTTCCAGGCACACGAAGTGACTTTTCGAATGCTGCAGAACGAGAAAACCTGTTACCCAAAAACGACAGGAGTAGTAGGTTTAAAAGAACCATTTTTTGTGATAGAAGGGACACTTTTTTCTGACAACAAACGGAAGGATGAAGAAGTGCTGTGCAAAGCGGAAGCACTAAGAGGTGTGGCGCCGGATAAATTACAGTGGATAAAAGAAACGTGTACACCGGTATGGAGAGAACACATCTCGAAGCTAACTTGGGTAACTGCCATTGAAAAGCCATTCAAACTACAGAGCGAGATGGACTATAACCTGTGCTTTAAAGGGGAAGGGAAAACCCCCATGGGAGCAAACAAGAACTGCAACAAGACCCTCACCATCCCAGACTTAAAGAAAGGGACTGCGGCCCTCATGGACACAAACTGGGTGTGCGGCAAACAAGCATACCTACACCTCCCCCAGTCATGGAGTGGCAGCTGCTCAATGGCCACTCTACACTCGGCGCTAATGGTGATACCAGAAAGCCACATCGATGGGAGCAAAAGGACACAGGAACGCGTGCAGAGTGTGGCTCAACCCACTGCAGAGACACAAATATATGTCCTGTCTTCTGGAAGCAAGGGAGAAGTGCTAACCCGTAGAAGACGAGCATCAAATTACATATCAAAAGCATCATCAGAACTATTGGCCCAGATCCCAGACAAATATCGATTATTCAGCTCAGCAGAAACATTCTTCGCCTCACTAATCTCAGGTGTCCAAGCAAGGGCAAATGCAAAATGGCTCCAGATAACACGCTGGGAACTGATTCAGCTGGCGAACGACACTGAAGAAGGATTCAATATCATCAGAGTTGAACTAAGAGCTTTACGACTAATGACCATGCAAAACAGGTATGTCCTGGACCTGTTGACAGCGATGGACGGTGGTGTTTGCCGAAAAATAGGAAGTGCCTGCTGCACTTTCGTACCTTCCGAAGACGCAGAGAATGGCTCCCTGTCCCATGTAATCGAAGCAGTCCACAACCTGGGAGAAAAAATGAAAATGGAAGGTGGAGCAGAAGCGAGCACCTGGTTTGACGACATCTTCTCCTGGGTTCCCTCATGGCTTGGAACAACTGTGAAATTTTTAATACCAGCTGTTGTGTTCCTCCTTCTACTTTTTTGCCTGTGCCAGGTGGGTCTTCGAGTCTGTGCCAACGCAGTACCAAACGGTGCAATGATGATGGTGACAATGGGCAACTCACACGGTACAATGAAAACAATGCAAGAAGCACAAGTACAAACAGGAATAGATAATTCACCCAGGTACCAACTGGTGCCCATATACCACGATAAAGATATTGTAGATAAGTTGTGGCACACCACCATCAAAGAGCCTCGTATACTAGAATGGTATGAGGAAGTTTGGGTAGATTTAGAAGCAGATGGTGGGTGCATATATCTAACATGTACTCCAGATGAATATGCCCGGAGAGGTGAGAGCTTAAGAGCAGTGTGCAGGGCATGGATGCCCATCAAAGGAACTCCAGCATGGGATGAGGCAGTGATGGACGAGGCAGAATGTAGGAGGATAGAAGATTTAAAGAATGTGTTACTTAAGTAACGAAAGGGGGGAAATGTAGGGGAGGACTGGTCCAAAACGACCCCCCTCGCCTGCACTTTCTCCCCAGGTGAGGACTGTGGCTCTCTTGGGCGTCTCCTCGTGCCACCCGGGCCCAGGTGGTGGAGGGCGCGCCCACTGGAGACATTGCCCGCACGTATTAATTGCCCGCACATATCGAATGCCCACATCTATTGATCACAACACAAATTTAGTTAGGCCCAAAAACCATTCTCTGCCCAGTAAAGATGGTGTGAACTCAGCGCACTGTAGCGCGGCCCCCACCCTCGGAGAACATCCCTGTTGCCGCAGCACCCTGGTAGATCCGCTGCGAGCCCGTTCCCACGAGCCAGAAGGACATGAACCAGTGTAATGCTCTAACATTGTAACAGTCACCTTCCGTAGTGTATCGTATCATCGCTCCCAGCATGACCCGGCCAGCAGGCTTAGGCAAGATACAATGAACAGTAAAATGGTCGTCACAGGCCTGACAATCCTCATATATTTATGTTTAAACTACTTGCAAAGGATGCTTTCCTCTCATAAAATCCCTTATATTATAAAAGCCTGTAAGATGTATAATTAAAAAGAGATCATGCCCCCATGATATAAGCAACAATGAACATACACCATTACAGTTGGATGTTAATAATAAAAGAACGCACCAAGAATCTATTTGTTACACGTATTACTGAGATACTTACACCCCATGGGCTCGCGCCATAACTAAAGCTAATGCTGCTAGAGTACACGAGAAAGCGGATGCAACTATACTATGAACTCATTAAAGAATGCGCAAGAGTACACGTATCATGTGTGAATGTCTGAGCCCCTCATATGCAACTACCGTCACGGACGGTGGCGGGCCGTTTTCTATGTACTCCACTGATCCAACCACTACCTCATTTACCGCAAATGTATATGCATGTAACTAAAACACTGTAGCTGCTAGAGTGTAATGTACAAATATGATGCTCGATCTGGGTATAATCGAAACGCACCCAGCAAAGGTTAAAAGCATGTTTTTGACGTGATTCTAAATAAGTATTATAGAAAGTGTTCAAATGTTTGCGATGTCTTTACTTGTATTCAGCAACACACGAGGGAGATACCTTTGTGAAATACTTGCAAGGCCATTCCCCCTCCCACCCTGTGAAGGCTGCCAAAGGCATGAGAGCAGAAACCACGCCGCGCTGCTTTACCTCCCCCAAACCAGACTGGAGCCGCTTCAAAGATTTGTAACCCCCTCTGTAGCACCCAAGGCCACCACCCGCCACCTGCATTATTTACAGCATAGCAGTAAACCTCACAACCCACCAGACCACCTCAGACCTACGGCCCTGTGCAATAAAGACACCCCACGCTTTGACAACACACAGCGGAACATCCATAACAACTTCTAACAAAGCAGAAAGACATGTACCGCCCGTGCCAGGCCCTGAAGCTTAGCCCCTCGACCTATGGCCCCGGTCAACAGGACACTGGTAACCATGCCCTGACGTATTGCCTCCAGTCCCCTCACAAGGTGCATTCCTCCTGTGTTGCATTAACCTGTTGCATAACCTATTGTAAGATTTACTGAAGAAGATAACATTAAAACTGCTTGAATGACTGCGGTGTGCATGGAATAGGGCTAATAAGTCAGGAAGAGACATTCATCTCTGCCACTGGCCACGATGGCCCCACAACACCGCCTGGATGAACTCCGCCACCCAGCCAGGCCCAGCCCAACCCACGAGGCTGCCCAATGACGTCTTCCAGCCAAAGCCAACCACATCACAGCAGCACCTATAGTTAGTCGTCGCCACCCAATCCCCATGAATTTTTGCCCCCTATAGTATGTAGGTTTTGATGACGTTTTTTGTAAATATATACGCCTGTCTTTGCTATTGTCAGACAGAGCGCTCTCGGAGTTTGCAGAGTTCTTTGCATGCCCAATTCTGATTGATAAACTCCCATTTACGCTCACCCGCACTCTGTCTTGGCCTTATTCCCATTTTGGGAGAGTCCTTCATTGTCTCTCATTGCGGGGAGGATCGTGCTGTTTGGGGACGCGTGCCTTCACTGTCTCTTCCTTTTCAATCTTTGATCTCTTTCAAGATGGCTCCTATAGGCAATAAGTATGCCATGCCACCTTCCTACACTGTTAACCACAGCCCCGATTCAGTTTCTTTCTGCATACAGAGGAATGGTACTCAGTCAATGGGTGATTTCAAGGGCTGCACCAATGTTGCGAACTTGACCAGTGAGGATAGACCTTTGTATGTAGGCAAACCTGTCTATTTTGTTTGCGGTAATGAAGCTTTCCCATGGTTACCTAGGGATTGGCAGGGAACCTGTTATTTAGGAATTCTGTTACCCGGGGTGTTCATAGCAAATACCATAGAAATCTCTAAAGCTCGTCCAAGACGGGATGAGAATGGCGATACTTCAGCACAAGTTCTGGGCGATGTAGCAAAATCTTTTGTACCTTTTTGGGGGCAAATATTAAATTCTGAAGATATCAAAAGACTAGCGAGAGTACTGGAGAGGACCATCAACCGGACCACTGACATACTCTATAACATGACTTTAGAACAGAAAGCGATAAGGTTAGTGGCACTTCAGAACCGGATAGCATTAGACGTCATCCTGGCTGAGTGTGGTGGAGTATGTAAGTTAGTGGGGTCCGCTTGTTGCGTTTTCATGCCAGATTCCTCCACAACCATCTTCACGGCAATACAAAATCTGCACGTCCTTAGTTCAGAAGTACATGTTCCCGAGGGAAACTGGGAATTTAGCGCTTGGTTCTGGGACTTCTTGCGATCTTGGGGATGGAAGTTACTTTCGGTCTTGCTGATTATTTTGGGTGTTCTGTTGTTTTTCTGTTGCTGCATAAAGTCTTCCTGGCATATGTTCGGTGTTAGGAGGATGTTGTGCACAGACGATGGGAACTTTAGGACACAAGGTACGCGCCCCAGAGAAAATGACAAATGAATTTGTGTTGAAGGAAATTTCTGTTTCTGACCTTATGGCGATCGATATCTCCGATGAATGTGATTCAGGGTGTATGGACATTGAGACGTGGAGTTATTCGTAAAGCGATTAGAAGTAGTTTAGCGCTTGGCTTAGGCCAAAAGGAGGGTTTGTTAAATGGGAAATCATATTGTGCCTCCTTTCTAATATATTTTGGCCTACGCCCAGTCGCTCTGCGAAGAAAACCGTGTTGCAAAGTTCCGATTTTAGATCGACTTCGCCGCCATTTTAGGATCATCCGCCATTTTGATTTCTGTTCAAATGTAATTCTGTGTTCTAAAATGGTGGACTGTGTTTCAAACTTGTAACCGAGCCCTGTTAATGTTTAGACTGTCCGCGGGCCGAATATTTAGGCTGGGTAAAGAGACCTTGTCCTATACTTGACTTGTGGTCTTAGGATTGTCTGCACCAATAAACCTCATCCACGAACATACATCGATGACAATACAATGCAAATGTCGAACGTGGACACTGGCTGAACTGCATTGTGAAGGGACATGTGCTAAGGCTTACTGTTAATCCGGGACTACACTGTTGCCATTGTAACTTGTTTGAATGTAAACCAAATGTAATCTGTGTGCATATTGTCGTATAAGCCATAAGGGAACTCGGGACGAACTCTAGACCATGGATTATTAACTTGCAGATGGGCTGGACATTATTACTAAATTGTATAAATACCTGAATGTCTAGATTTCCAGTATCTCTCACTTCTCACACCGAAAGGGCTGGTATTCGCTGTGATGTACTGAGGGCCAGATAGCTATCTGATTTTGTTCTTTGTAAACTGCGCAGTAGAATAAAGATCTGTGAATTATTATAAGCCTGTGTTTGCTGTATTTCCTTTTTGTGGTACTCAGCCTCGATATTTCCTCTTGCTTTTACAATGGTGCTATTAGCACCATGGCTGCCTCCAAACTCGGGTCCGGGTCCGGTCAGTCGGAATGGGGACTTACCGGGACATTCCGACATATGCGGACCCAGTAAGTCCCCATTTCGAAAACCCTTCCCCATTCCCATTGAGCCCTGGGGCTCAATGGGAATGGGGAAGGAGCTAATAACTTACCCGCAAATAGCGGGCCTGTTATTAGCTCCATGGTCCCTTAACCGGTCCCGCTAAGGACGGCTGGTCAGACCAGCCGGTCCTGGTGGGACCTGCTAAGGGACCTCGGAATATGGCGGTAGGGGGTTACGGGCACCAGCATCCTGACCGGTGCCATTAACCCCCTACCGCCATACTTGGAATGACCCCCACAATCACCCGGTGCTTAAATGGGGACGAGGACTGTCAGGCGCCCTCAGATACAACTTCCTGGGGTCACCTCAACAAATAGGGGGCTTCCCATGGCCCCAGATACCCACCCTTAAACTGACTATTTTTCTCTGTCCATATGAACCTGTTCAGATTCTGTGGTGATGCTGTGGAGTAGATGGCACTGATCTACACTGAATAGCTGTAACATCTTTGGCCTTCCTGGCAGACCTAAATATTTCACTGTTTGCTCTGATTTATTAAAGTTCTCCAAAGTGTGGTTTACTTTGTCTCCAAATAGTGGGTCACCTTAAAAAGGCACATAGATCTTGTTATTCTGACCAACTATGTCCATTTAGCACTTTTGTGGCAGACTTAGATCTTACTAATAAATCCCCCAGATTGAATACTAACTGTATGACATACCTTGATGACTCACAATCATAATAAATGACCTGTCTCAAAGGTTGTATATTCTGTTTTATAAGCTGCTCTTCTTTTTCCATTAGTTTCAATGACAAGAACCGATATCTCACCAATATTGGTGCAGCTTTAACCAACCAAAAATCTGAAATCTGAAATCATGGCATCTTTCTTGAGTTACTGTCAAATGGTAACTTGGGAAACAGGAGGTCTCCCTCATGAATCACATTTGCACCGCCACGTTATGTTCCATGCATAGTCAAACACATAGGGCCTCATTATGACCCTGGCGGTAAGTGGCAAACGATGCCGGTAAAGGATTACCGGCATCGTTTACCGCTCCGGCCGATTATAACTGAACAACGCGCTATTAACGGCAACGTAATGAACGGTGCCGCTAAAAGCGCCAAGGGTGCGGGCACGCGACCTCCCATGCCACAAATACCGGCATGGCGCAAAGTGGGGAACATCACGAGTCAGGCGGACATGCAATATACTGCCATTGTGAGGGGCGTAAAGTAACTTACCGCCATGGTGCTAATGCCGCCATCGCGGACCAACCGTAAACGGCCATGTGCAGTGTTCCCAACTGCCACATGTGCACACAATCAGCACAGGTGGAGGCCATACAGACTGGGCAAGCACAAAAGGAGCACACTCCACCCCATCCCACACCCAGTCACACTCCACAATGACCCCAATACTACTAGCAATGCTGGGTCTGGAGGACCTGATTGCAGTGGAAGTGCAACAACAACAACAACAACAACAAGAACAACAACAACAGGCAGAACAGAGGAGACGCAGGAGGAGAAGGAGGGCAAGGCAGGCCCAGCATGCCCTACCAGCACAGGCAGTGGCACCACGCAGGCAGCCCCCAATCCCACGCATCAGAGCCAGTCCATTCAAGCTAACCGCTGAGCAGATCCACACCCTGTACCGTCTGGACCGGGACACCATCATCACCATTGGGGACATGATACATGACCACAAAATGCAAGATGCAAGCAGCCCTACCATGTAAATGAAGCTGTGTCACAACCATTCCACAGCCATATACATGTGCACTGTATCAAATCAGATTGCATCCCCCTCATCAAAATGCAGGTACAAGCAATATCTATGGCTAATTCACAGCACCAAAACCATCAACTGAAAGGACAGTCCCCCATTACTGCATACAAAGGAGTCACATGAGGGCCAAAAACATCAATACCCACTACACTGACACAGAGGCCCAACTGAATTGTATGACACCTTTTGTTGTGCGTAGTGAGAGCATCATGAGGCTGACATCAACGGTGCCAGGATGAAAGCATACAAATCACCGGACATCTTCAACATCATAGAAACAACCACTGTGGACTAACACAGTGCATGGGCACTCACAAAGAACTTGACCCCCCTGCGCCCACAAGTAGATAGCATGCAAACCAGTCCATAAGAGGAATACAAACATACCAGTCACATCGTGTGTCTCTATCCATGCATGGAAATGGCCTTGAACATAAGAAATACATGCATGCTATGTCGTCACTCAATGAGGTCAATTATGATGTAGTAACTTACTCATGCATCGTTGGCCACATGCAGATGATGCAGGCTATCTCTTGAAGAGGTGGCTCCTTACCACAGTCTGTAACCCGCAGAACATGCATGAAGAGGACCACAATCGTACGCATGCACGTACCCTTGTGGTGATTGAGCAGACATTTGGCCTTTTGAAGGCAGGTTTTCACTGGCTCAGCAGGTCTGGTGGGGCACTCCTGTACGGGCATCAGGAGGTGGGCAAGAACGTCATGGCATGTGTCATGCTACACAATAGGTGCATCTGACCGAATGTGCCCATGCCCACTGACGCTGAACACCAATCCAATCACCTGACAATGAGGATAAGGAGGTTGGGGATGGGGCAGTACCTCAGGGATGTAACGATGCACAGGAGGGACGTGCCATGCGTCTGACTCTGATCAACCAATGTATCTTGGAGACATGGACGGGGGGTTACATGGAGATGGCACTCGGGGCACAGGGTGTGTCCGGGACATGGACACTGTAAACTGTTAACCAATTAAGCACACTTACGCAATAAGCAATGTCCACACATGTGATTTCTCATTAACCAAAAAATGTATTTAATAGGCAAAACTAAGTGAACAGGCCCACCACCCCACACACCCAATCCCCCCTCCCCCCTCTACTCCCCAACACACCCACTCCCCGCTACCCCCTCTACTCCCCAACACACCCACTCCCCACTCCCCCTCTACTCCCCAACATACCCACTCCCCCCTCCCGCCTCTACTCCCCAACACATGGTGTGCAGGACTGTGCACAAATGGACCACGTGGCACTAGTACACAAGGCTGTGCCTACTGGCATCCCCCTCTCCCAGCACCAGGTGCTCCCCTGTCTGATCGCCGCAGGTTCCTGCCCGACCTGCACACGGGGCTGGTCCTGGTGGAACTGGCAGCCGAGGAAGAACTCGGTGGCTCAGATGGATGCATGTCCCGCATTGCTTGGACCAAGTCGGACAGTACGTGCCGCACTGCGGCCAGTTCAGCGCATATGTCCTTTGAACTGGACTCAATAGCTGACCTCAGGGAAGCAGCACAATCACGCATCTCCTCCCTAGCACTACCATATTCTGTGATATGCTGTGTCAACAGGCCAGTGAGTTGTTGTTGGCGCCTTATAATTTCCTGCATCCCCTCTGGGATTATCAGGCTGTGGTTGATGGTTGAGGGGTGTCCAATATACTGTTACCCTCCTGCACAGGTGTGGTTTGGCTGGGAGTAGCCGGCCACGAGTTTGCCGGAGATAGCCCGTGTATGGTGTTGTTGGGCAGGCTGGATGGGGACAGGTGGGGGGAATGCAGGGGGCCAGTGGGGGGAGTGTCAACATGCAGCACATCCCCTTCTTCGTCATCCGAGATTGCTGCAGTGGCAGCTGTTTCTCCAATGGTGCTGCTTTCAGCCAATGCAGTTCCTTTGGCGGCCAACACTTGGCTGATGCTGGCTGTTGTTGGTGCCAAAGTTGTGGACGTGGAGCCCATTGGTGCTGTGGCCTGTGGAGTGCTCCTGGTCATTTCCTGTCTTAGGGGTTTCCTTATGCCCCTTGAAGTGGAGGGCCGGTGTTGTTCCTCTTCGGCCCTGGCCTTCTTAGCTGGGGTGGCACCGTTGTCGTCATTGGCGCTGTCTAATTGTGTGCCTGTGGGGGACCAAAGGAGGGAGATGGTTAGTGATGGGTCTACGGGCATTGAGCATGCATTGTGGTGGCTGCATTGATATGGATTGGTGGATAAGTCACATTGGAGGGAGTGACATACAGGTTGTCTCACTCTTGGGTGGGTGATGCATGGAGGCATGTGGGTAGCTACAGAAATGGGGTGCATTATGCATGTGGACAAGTTGATGCTCTGCACTGGCTGTAGGCAGTCTTGTGCTGATGTGTCTGGTTGACCCTGGTATGCATCATTGCACTTCCCATTCATCTGGACATCATCGTGGTGGTATTGGCATAGTTAGATTTGAGACACCTACCTGCATCGGCTGATGACGGGGCTCCTCTCTCCATGTCCCCAACTCCTTCTATGGACTCCATGCCTATGGTGGAGGCACATATCTCCTCCCATGGCTGGAGTTTTAAGGGCGACTCAGCACCTCCTCCTGTCGCCATCCCAAGATTCCTGTTTGCCGCCAGTATGCTCCTCACACGGAGATGTAGATCGTCCCACTGCTTGCGGCATTGTTTTGGGGTGCGGGGTGTTGTGCCGACAGTACTGACCCTCGGTGCGACCATAGCCCAAATCTGCTTTTTCCGCAGCAGCGCTGGTCGGGTCATCTCTGTTGCAAACACAACGTCTGCATGTTCCTGGAGGGTTTCCGCCAACATGGTCAGCTCCTCTCTTGAGAAGCGCTCCTGCCGCAGTCGATCTCCGCTTTTCTTAACAACTTTTGGCATCCTGATATCAGAGGGGTGGTGGTTGAGGTGTGTGGGAGTTCTGGGGGTCAGATGTCTCCTGGTTACAGAGGATGGCAATGGATTGTGTTTTTAAAGATGGCCACCGTGCTCTTTCCCGTTCCTGTGCGATGACGCTACTTCCGGATTCGCTTATTTACGGTCACCGCTAATAGCGGATCCCGCTATTTGCGGTTATCGCTATTAGCGGTGACCGCTAATGCCGATAGCTAGGATGCCGGATGTGCTATTTGCACTGCATACGATGCCGGTAAGTGGGATTTTTAGCCCTTTAGCGGCATGGCAGTGATTTCATTAACGGCATGGCGCAATGCTCGAGCCCGCAAACTCGTAATGGGACGCTTTTAGCAGTCTCATGCCAGCACGGACACGTAATTGCGCCATGCCGGTAATGACCGATACTTACCGCCAGGGTCATAATGAGGCCCATAGAGTGTGGTTCCTATGATAGGTCTGATAGGTCTGTATTTGCACAAGACGTTTCCATGAATCAAAGATTCAGAAGCTTCTTTTTCTAAACTTCCTTGATAGGGTCCTTAAATATCGCAGCAAATACTAATAACAAGAGATAACCTACCTGCATACTCTTGTACAAAGATGTGTTTATACTAAGTACACATCAACTATAAACAACACATTAAGTGTGTCTCCACCTTGATATCCTCGTGACACTGTGACTATGAAGGCCTCATTTTGAAAGGGCTCTTTCAGAGTCAGAACATGTCAAGCTTGGGTGTAGACCATGACAGGATCCATTAGGGATGAAAAAACAAGCAATGTTAGTTACCTAGATACACACATTTGCTTTTTATCTGTCATTGACGCCTACATCTTTCTTCACTTTTTAAAAATTGTTTTCACTTTCCTGTCTTTAATTTCTCAAAATAAATTATTTTATGCCAATTTGTATTGTGGGATGTTTGTGATGATAACCTATTTTGGTTATATGTGAAAATGTCCCCTGGAAAATGTAGTCATGTGAAAATGTAGTCAAAGGTTGTTTTAAAACAGAACACTAACCCTTCATTCAGCACGCTAAATCATTTTATTTGCATGTTACTCAATACAAAATAAATAGAAAATGAACAGTGAACCTATCTGTTAGGTTTACGGCATACCTCAGGTTTCTGGGTTCTTCTCTCACGGTAGAGGTAGGGCCTGTCCTGTCGGGAAGCCACTCTGCCCCCTGAAGACACAGGAAGGCAAGGAAGGCCTCACCTCAGGGCAGCCTTGAAAAGGGGGCAAAAACCCTTGTAGGAAAACATAAACTCTGGTTGTTGGTCAGTTGGCAGCCCTCCAAGGATATGCTGCTCCGTATGGAATCAGAGCAGATAAGGTATGAATGAAGGCTGGACCAGGGCAGGGTAGTGATCAGAAAAAACAAGGAGCAGGAAAGGGAGAGCAGGATACAGCACAGGAACAGAAATGAATAAGAGCGAGAGAAGGCAAGGAGGAAGGCAGGATCCAGGAACAAGGAACGGGAGAAGGAAACAGGCGTCAAGGCAACAGGGGAGAAAAGCTGCAACGCACAGCCTTACCGAATATGCAGCCTCTTATACTGTGGTTGCTGCTTGGCGCTGTGGTCTCCGACAGTCAAACCGGAACCGGAAGTTAGCTTCACACATCGCGGCTGACATTTTTAGAAGGGCATGGCCCGTTTGTAATGGGACAAAAAAAACGAAAGGTGGGATAGCAACCTGGCACTATCTCCAACCCCATAACCAGCTGGCCACATATTACATAGACCTTGCCTTAAACCAAAACCTTGCTCCAATACTGACCATAGCCTTACACTATCAACTCTGCCACTTACCCTAATGCTTTCTTTACCCAACCATTAGGTTTATCCAAACCGCTAACGTACGCCAACATGACAAGCCCTCCCCAAACTCCCTAACCCTTTCTTTAACACTTACCCAGACCCTTACTATATTAGCCTTAGCCTTATCATAACCCCTAACCTAACCCTTATCCTGACACTTAATCTACCCCAACGACCAAGCAAACCCCAACAGCTTTACTCTAACCCCTACCCTTACCCTAACCGGTGTCCTAAACCTAAACTAGGCAATCACAAGCCCACTAAACCCTCCTTAACCCTAACATTTACCCTAGCTGCACTTCATTTTTGGTTACCTTTCAGCTGTATTAACTACTTATTGCTTGGCGACTTTTTCACTGCAAAGGTATTTTCACCACAACCTTTTCACTGACTATATTTCTGTTGGCTACCTTTTTTCTGGATACCCCCATATTGTCTACTTTACAAACAAAACAGTGTACTGCCACAGATACTGTATTATCATGATTTCTGTGTGCAACCAGAGGTTGTTCAACTTTCCCTTTTTAAAGAGTCATCAGAAAAAAGAATACCACGTGGAATAATTAATCAGCCACACTCCACATGTGCATGACTCTCCCAGAGCTCCAGCAGGTCATATAGGATAACTTGTTTTCCCTGTAAGAGCCCAAAAAGAGTTTTGAACTGAGACCATGGCTTTCTCTAACCCCTTTTGCACTGTTGAGTACATTGGAGCTGGACCCCGGGGTCTGCTCTGTGGTACCAACATTTATAATCTACAAACGCTATTTACACTCCTTGGATAACTTATCCTTATTTTTGGTTTCAATATCTATCGCAGCTGGAAGCGCCAGACTCAAATGAGTTCCAGGCACTGTTGACTGTGCCTCTGCCCTTCTACTTTTGTTTATAAAATAGGTGAAACCCCTTATGCACCAAATTACTTGTGTCAGAGGCAAATCAGGAGAGCGCAATCTAGACTTTCTTTTCCTATTAGAGTGCCTGTGTCTAGACTATCTTTTGTAACCTTAGGGATAGCCTGTGGTCGGGCAGGACGTAAAGGCTGGAATGATATTTAGTACAGGGGGGTAGTCCTGACCTCATACATTTGAACTACAGTAGTTTGCTGTAGTGAAAAATTCTAACACATCTCCATATTATGTTTAATCCATCTTCATAAGTATGCATCATAGGAGGAAAGTACAAATCCAAATTCTGGAAAAACTGAAAAAACAGTTGTTGAGACCTTTATTTACTTAGGTCGCATATTTCACCATAGATAATTCAACATTGATGGCTGAAATAATTACACATAGAAAGAATAAACAATCAACAATTTACCTTATCACCAGCTTGGTGAGTTTTGTAAACAATACAGGACATAACAATGTTTAGTGCATCTTTGAATAGCATTACATGTCCACTGGTGACAGGGGGTCACTAAATTAAGCCTGTTATAGTCCATACAGTGCAGAATTCAAAAGTGACTTTTTAACAATGTGCCTACGTTTCCAAAACGGCACGTTTGTAAGATTAGTATAGGGTGTTACCCAGTGCTTTAAGTGGGGTAAGAAATTGAGGGGGGGCCCTCATTTGGGGGCGTGGCATCCGCTGTGGGCGTGGCCTAAAAGTGCACAAAACATAGTAGGGTGCGCAAACAAATATATAAATGTAGTAGAGCATTTATATATTTGTATGCGTACTAGTATGGTTTGTGTATTTTTCAAGCCTTCTTTTATAAACATTGCAATGTTACATATTTCTATGTTTATAAAAGGTGGCTTGAAAGTGTACAAACCATAGTAAGTTGCGCACACTTGTGTGCTTACCTTACTACGGTTTGTGTACTTTTCAAGCCACCTTTTATAAACATAGACATTTGTAACATATTTCTGTGTTCATAAAAGATGGCTTGAAACGTACAAGCCATCTTTTATAAAGCGTTGAGGACGGACAAAACCCAAGGTGGTTTTGTCCGTCGACAAAGCTTTATAAAAGATGCCTTGAATTGTGTATGTTTCAAGCCGTCTGTTATAAACGTAGAAATATTTCTACGTTTATAAAAGATGGCTTGAAACGTACACATTTCAAGGCATCTTTTATAAAGATTTGCCAAAGGAGACAGGCACCTCGGGCTCAGTGATCGCTGCTCGGAGCAGAGATCACAGAGCCCAAGGCGTCTTTCACCCTCTGGGAACCCGCGGGCTCCGTGATTTAATCTACATATTAAATCATGGAGCCTGCAGGTTCACAGAGGGTCAGTGACCTGGCGATGGCCAACAAAGGAACTGTAACTTCCCTGATGACCCCTCAGATGGGGGGGTCATCAGGGAAGTTACAGTGACTGACAGAAGTGCCAGCCAGCCTCAGCGACGCTGTGGCTGGCTGGCACTTCTGTCCACTTGCCTAACGTTACACTGGCGGGCGCATCTCCCGTCGCGGCTGCGGCCGTGGCGGGATAATGCGTCCTGCCATGGCGTGGTGGGACCGGGGGCCCCGGCAGGGCCCCGGCTCACCCCCACTTTTTGGGGACTGGCGGGGCCCGGTCCCGGCAGGCCCCGGCCCACTTAAAGCACTGGTGTTACCTCCACACTCCTATACTGGTACTGTGTTATATTGCCTGTGTGCAGTGTTACCAAATATTACTTCATATTTGTTAACCTAATAATGTCTTGTCACAGTTACAACCCACATTTGCACAGTACAATGTTATTTGCTTCAAGAAACCTAAAAATAGGGTCTGCTGAGAGGCGACATCAACATTAAGGTGGTAATAAAGATTCAGGTCATAGGTCTGTATGATGTGAGGGCCAGACGTGATGACGTGGGGCGTTTCGGCTGTAAGAGGGTGGCAGCCTTCTTCTGGGGCCAGTTCAAGCAGGTCTCCTTATGATTAAAACACAATATAAAAGACATTGTTGTATGTTCCAGAAAGTGGACCATATATGTGAATATTAAAACCGCCCGTGAGGGGCTACACTCTGAGGAGGACCCTCCGGTCCCAAGCACCGACCTTGCATTCAGAGGTTTAGGTATATGAGCTGTTAGTTGGAGTTCTCATGATAAGCAAAATGGTGGCCCGCTAGCTGAGGGATGCAGGATGTTCACTGGAGTGCAATCTGAAAGAACACATTAAGTGTATTTAGTCACATATATAGCTAAAAATGCCTTATTGTGGCTTTGTTGTGTGAGAGGTTCTCTGGGGGTACCTGGTGGCTTGGGCAAAGCAGGACGTGGTGCTGCAGTGGTTCCTCGGTGTGCTAGGAGTCTCGGTGGCAGGAGATCAGTTCCTGTCTGTGAGGAAAAGGAGCTCTGTGACCGAAGCAATGTCTTTTATATGGCCCAAGCCAACCTAGATTCAACTGCCACCGGTGAAGACCTTCTTAATCTTAAGAAACGATGCTTCAGGACAGAGGTCCATGGACACTTTTTACGGGAATACCTGCGAGCAAACATGGTACCCCTAGGTCTATTAATACGCAATGAACCAGCACTCTTCTTAGATGACAGAGCGTATATGGAAGATTTCAGCAAAATTGCCACAAAATGTAGCAGAGACTTGATGGCTCTTACCATCTCCACCGCCAAAAGGATACATACTAAAATGATGGGGGACTTGAAGAATGAAGAAACCAAGTTCCTAAATGATTACACTATTACCAACGCAAGGGAAAAACTCAAAGAAATTGATGTAACCCTTGAAACCTTTTCAGCACTTACATTGGAAAGAAAACATAAGAAACTTGCTAAGGACATTAAAAATTTCAAACTGGAAAATGTGTATCCCTACCTTGCAATTGACTACAAAGACACCAAAGAAAAGGAAAGAATGGCGAGACAGGGAGGCGGTGTCCAGTCAATTCGTCGACCTCAAATTGGTCGAATGACATTTGGTCGACGCAATTTCGTCGAAAACCATTTCGTCAAATTTTTTTTTTTAAATTATATATATTTTTTTGGGTGTTCGTTTAGGCAAAAAAAGGTTTTTTAAGGCAAAAAAGGGGGGTTGGGGGGGACCCCCCAAAAAAAATAAATAAATAAAGGGTTAACATAGAAAAAAAAAATTTCGACGAAATGGTTTTCGACCAATTTGCTTCGACCATTTGTCTGGTCGACCAATTTTTTTCGACGAATTGACTGGCAACCCAGGGAGGCATGAACAGGAACCGCCGGGAAGGCGTATCATTCTCTGGCTCAGACAACTCCAGTTCAGGTTCATCAGCAGGAGATCAAAGCAACCCGAGAGGCACCAACCCGAACTAAGGCCAATTCCAACCACCACCCATGATGCCTTTTTTAGGGCAAGGTGGCCCCAGAGGAGGATTCTGGGCCCCCCCTCAACCTCAAATGCCATTTTACAATTATCCCCAATGGGGCGAACCGGGCAGGAGACGCAGGGGCAACAGAAGACGCCAGACCTAATCCCGATATTCAACCTCTCGGGTATACCACTCTCCACAGATGGAATCTCTCTCTTGGCGAAAGGCCTTTCATTTGTACCCACGAATACAACTGATTGGTTTAAATTGGATGGAGAAGTCTCCACTTTCCTGCGCACTATTAGAAGAAAAATGTTCTTCAAGGACAAAGGTGGTCCCTTGGAAACAGAAGACACAGGACTCAGACCAAGAAGTGACTTCTACCCAGGAGACAATTACATCCCTTCTACATTTCAAAAGTGCCTTAGACAAGAAATCAACAAACTCAAGTCCACACAGAAACATCAGAGAAATAACCTAACCACAGGGGAACATAAAGCTCTCATAACCCTGTCCAACAACTCTGAGATTGTGATCAAAATGGCAGATAAAGGAGGAGGCATTGTTATACAAAGCAGAGAACAATACACGCTGATGGTCATGACCCTATTGAATGAAGACAACTATAAAAAACTTAAAAAAGATCCTACCAAAATGTTGAAATCAAAAATACAAGAAATGACAAAGTTTGCAGCAGAAAGAAACTGGATTAAAGACAAAGAAGAGGATTTCCTTAACACCACTAAGGGGAGGATACCAGCGTTTTACGCCCTACCTAAAATTCAAAAAGATAGGACCTCTCCTCTAGGGAAACCTATCATCTCAGGATGTGGCTCCATACTAGAACCTCTGTGAAAATGTATCGATTTTTTCTTAAAACCATTATGCCAGAATACACCAACATATCTCAAGGACTCCATGACGACCATTACTATTTTTGAAAACTAGCCCTTTGACCCCACCAATGAAGAAATAGTCACCATGGATATCAAGAGCCTGTACACCCGCATCCCCCAGGAACAAGCAGTGGAATGCATAAGACAACACCTAGCCCTACACATGACTCAGAGGAGAGTCCCGGCCAACTTTATATCTGAACTACTGGACTTCACGCTAACTAAAAACTACTTCTCATTCAATGACATTTTCTACCAACAGACTTGCGGAACTGCCATGGGCGCAGCGTTCGCACCTAGCCTAGCCATAATTTTTATGGCCAAATACGAGAAGACCTTTATACTCAGTGATGCCAACCCATTCCACAACAACATCCGCCTCTGGTATCGATATATCGATGATGTCATCTTTATATGGCATGGCAATAAACAAGAACTGGACAATTTCCTTCTCTGGACCAACAATCAAACACAAGAAATCCAATTTACGATGAGCGACAATAATGAGAAAATCAACTTCTTAGATCTCAACATAATGGCCTCGGACGGCAAACTAACATGCTCTATTTTCAAAAAAGAGACAGATTGCAACACTACACTGCACTACAGGAGTAATCACCCCAAAAGCCTCCGGGATAATTTACCTTACGGGCAATTCCTCAGAATCAGACGCAATTGCACTGACACTAAGGACTTCAAGACACACGCAGCAGAACTTCAACACAAACTTGAAGACAGAGGTTACCCTAAAAAACTACTCAAGGACACCAAGAAAAGAGAACTCTACACACCCAGAGACGTTTTATTGGTTCCAAAGATCTGTAACCACAACACTGAAGACCTCATGGCTCGTGTCACCACCTTTAACGCCAACACATCCAAACTCAGAGGCATCATCAAAAAACTTTGGCCCATCGTCCAGCTAAGCCTGCCAGAAGAACCCTTACCAAGAATGGCTCTGAAAAGATCCAAAAATCTCAAAGATCTCTTAACCCATGCCAGAAATAAACACAAGGACACAAGATCTACTCTGTGGAATATGCGGGAGATCCGCAGACACCATCCCTGCGGGAGCTGCTCAGTTTGCAGTCGAACCAAAAAACTATAATCCTTCCCGATAGACGGCAAAGAACGGGAAATCCGTCACTTTTCCAATTGCAAGACACCCAACGTCATTTATCTCATTGAATGCCCCTGCCATCTGAGATACATAGGCCTAACATCGAGGCCAGTGAACAAAAGAATAGGGGAACATAAGTCTAGAATAAGATGTAAAACTCACAATGCACCCCTGGTCTCACAAGTTCTTGAATTCCAACATAATTGTGACTCCTACAAATGGTGGGTAGTAGACAAAGTGACGGACTGTTCTAATACCACCAATGCTCTGAATGTCAAAGAAGCCTGGTGGATATTCAAGCTACAGACCATTTCTCAGGGTCTCAATGAACTCGCACCACTTGAATATCTGTAACCACTCGAACTCCCTCTCTCTCTCTCTCTCCCCCCTTTTGTTCACCTTCCTATCTCAGCATTTTAACATGTAGCTCTCCTGCAGGCAATTACCCCGCAGAGTTCAGACTACGTGCTGACCCGAGTCTATGTTTCCCCGGAGACCCGACGCCTCCGTCCGAGCGCATGCGCGAGGAACAGACACTAACTCCACACGCATGCGCTCTTTAAATAACTCGCACAGCTCCTTCTCATTCGAACGCGAGCTCCACTACTGTGCGGATCTAACGCACGCTATCCGATCCTTGCCTCGAGGTGAGTCCACCATAACCTGACAAAGGCCCCCCCCCTTTTCTTCACCTAGCAGGTAAACCCTCCCCTGCAGCCGGCAACCAATACTAAAAGGCTTTCCTGGTTTTTGTCTCCTCCTCCCACCCTGAAGCTTAGGTCACAGAGCTCCTTTTCCTCACAAACAGGAACTGATCTCCTGCCACCGAGACTCCTAGCACACCGAGGGACCACTGCAGCACCAAGTCCTGCTTTGCCCAAGCCACCAGGTACCCCCAGAGAGCCTCTCACACCACAAAGCCACCATGAGGCGTTTTTAGCTACATATGTGACTAAATCCACTTAATGTGTTCTTTCAGATCGCACTCCAGTGAACATCCTGCATCCCTCAGCTAGCGGGCCACCATTTTGCTTATCATGAGAACTCCAACTAACAGCTCATATACCTAAACCTCTGAATGCATGGTCAGTGCCTGGGACCGGAGGGTCCTCCTCAGAGTGTAGCCTCTCACGGGATGTTTTAATATTCACATATATGGTCCACTTTCTGGAACATACAACAATGTCTTTTATATTGTGTTTTAATCATAGGGAGACCTGCTTGATCTGGCCCCAGAAGAAGGCTGCCACCCCTTACAGCTGAAACGTCCCACGTCATCACGTCTGGCCGTCACATCATACAGACCTATGACCTGAATCTTTATTACCACCTTAATGTTGACGTCGCCTCTCAGCAGACCCTATTTTTAGGTTTCTTGAAGCAAATAACATTGTACTGTGCAAATATGGGTTGTAACTGTGACAAGACATTATTAGATTAACAAATATGAAGTAATATTTGGTAACACTGCACACAGGCAATATAACACAGTACCAGTATAGGAGTGTGGTGGTAACACCCTACACTAATCTTACAAATGTGCCGTTTTGGAAACGTAGGCACATTGTTAAAAAGTCACTTTTGAATTCTGCACTGTATGGGCTATAACAGGCTTAATTTAGTGACCTCCTGTCACCAGTGGACATGTAATGCTATTCAAAGATGCACTAAACATTGTTATGTCCTGTATTGTTTACAAAACTCACCGAGCTGGTGATCAGGTTAATTGCTGATTGTTTATTCTTTCTATGTGTAATTTTTTCAGCCATCAATATTGAATTATCTATGCTAAAATATGCGACCTAAGTAAATAAAGGTCTCAACAACTGTTTTTTCAGTTTTTCCAGAATTTGGATTTGTACTTTCTTCCTATGATGCATACTCATGAAGATGGATTAAACATAATATCGAGATGTGTTCGAATTTTTCACTACAGCAAACTACTGTAGTTCAAATCTATGAGGTCAGGACTACCCCCCTGTACTAAATAAATGTGTCTAGACTGTCACCACTCAATCCTGAAGCAACATCTATGTTTCTTGAATTTTTCCTGTATTTTTTGTACTCCATGCACTGGAAGGACTCTACTTGGACTGGAGGAACATACCACATTACCGTGCTTGAATGTCCTACCTCCCTTGCAAGGGTAAATTTGACCCTTTTCCATAGTCCATTAAAATACTGACTGTTCATTGAATTCCATGCCCCGAGATACATACAACAACAAGGCACAAAGTTCTTGCTTTTATGACTGACGACTGATACCACATACAATAGGCATGGGTATTGGTTTTAGGCGTGATCTGCACACAATTGTCACAAAACTTGAAATCTGAAGCCCACTAACTCATTTTGAAAAGAAATGAGATACGCCTGCACTAATCCACAAAAAGTAGCACACAAAAGTGCAAATATTGGTGAAAAAATGCTGCATCTGCAAGGATGCCACTGTCTAAAGCGCATCGGACAGATGAGCCCAAAAGTAGAGAAAAAGTTGCAAAGTGCACCTAAAAACAGGAACGTCCATGCAAGCAAACTTGCAACCTAGTACCACAGTGCCCACACATAGTGAAGCCCCACCACACTGTAACACTACATGCCCTGCCATACAAAGAAATTCAAGGTAAGCATCAGTGAAGCAGGGCATGTCAGTGGGTTGGCATACTGCAATAGCTAGCTGGAGGGAAACTAAATTACTAAAAGGAAGTGAGTGGTTGAAGTGAGAAATAAATACAATGACCACAGGGATTGAGAGATGCAGAACTCGTTTTTAAATGTGAAACATGCAGTGTCACTGCACCCCATAATGGATAGCACACACCGGTCTTCTACCAGGAGCACAGCCATAGAGCAACATACACAAAGGTAGTGCCCAAAATCTTCACAGGTACCTGAACATACCCAAGGACTAAGTAAATCCTGAGCTGAGAAGGGTAGTGGCCTGGAATCCCTTTAAAGATACGACCCAGGATCTCATCCAGTACCTAGATGCCCAGTCCAAAACACATGACAAACACTCATGTTCTCCACATGCATTTCACCTCTAGGACATGAACAGCCAGAGGTGGATATGTGTTCATCAGGCCCTGAAAGGCCACCACTTGAGGGGGAAGAAGAGGGGCAGCCCACCACACTTGCAGATGCCCAGCACCAAGGTGAGCCAAACATGATGCCAACCGCTGCCCAACATGCACCACACGTAGACACTCAGGACAATAACGTTTACGCACAGGCTGGACAGCCAGACACACTAACCCCAGAAGCAACCACACCACAGCATGTAATAAGAACTGCAAGGCTATGCAATACACTGTACACCACCCGCGAAGAAGAGATGTGTCAGCATCAGCACACAGTGTGCACCCAACTAACATCCATACTCAGTGCACTGGAAGAAGGCCTGGTTGGCCTGGCAAGGGAGCTTGCTGACTGCATAGTTTGATAGCACAGGAAACAAGGGCCACCAGAGATGCGATAAAAGCAATAAGTGAGATGTAGGTAACATGCAACGCTATGCAGTGCACCACCGAAGGCAAGTCAGGCTGAAGATGAGGCAGCATGCATAGAGCATAGCTACCACGAACATGGTAGGGTCGGCTCTTGAGGGCTATGTTGCCACTATTGCCATGGGTTGAGGTCGTAGTACAGCCTATCGCCTTTAAACCTACCTGAAACTTGCCTGCGCCACAGCCCATGAACATAGCAGAGCAGCCAATGGGTGGACAGAGACAACAAAGGGATACCACAACCTGCAATGTAGCCAGCTCCATGTCTATAAAAAATTATGACTCGGAATTGTTGTTTCCATACATTTTTATTTTTCATTCATGGTGTTCATTTTAAAGTTGTATCAAGTTACATTTGAATTCATCATAATGTCTGCTGTAAAGACTAATACATTTTTTTCTGTTTTGTGAGCTGAGTTGCCATTTGACCTTGTGTGTGTCTTGCAATTAGTAGCCAATGAGTTTGTTGCCAACAGTGGTTTTTCTCGCTTTTCTCCTCTTGCTAGTGTATAGATAATCTGGGGGGAAGGTCAAATCACTTATGGGCTGGACCTGTAGTCTGTCCATCTAATCTTCATAAATGCACTTGGTCCACATGAAGGAGGTGGGGATCAGCACTCATGTCAGCTCATGTGAAATCTACAAACACATCATCATGTAATTCAGATGCCACATCTCTTTGGCCATCAGCATCATCAAGTCTGGCAGGTGGCTGTGGCCACAAATCGGGAAAGACTTTGATGTGCAAACCGCGTCTGAGTGCGATGTTATGTAGGACTGCACAGTCTACAGTGATGTTACAAATGATAGGGGGGGTTCATACAGAAGCATTCCCCTAAAGTAGTCAAGACTCCTGAAGCGTGACTTGAGTATTCCAAATGTGCGTTCAATTGGATTCCTGGTGCGTATGTGGGTTGCATTGTAATGTTGCTGCCCTTGGGACACTGGGTTCCTGTGAGGTGTGAGCAAGAGCCTTTTCAGGGGGTACCCACTATCACCTGTGTAGAGAAGGGGATTCAGGGCAATTTTGTGACGTTGGGCCTCATTACAAGGCTGGCGGTGCAGGAAAAAAAGTGGCGGTAACTCTGTTACCGCCACTTTTCCCACACCGCCAAACTACATGTTTGCCAGTGAGGTAGCCTGATTTACCTCCAACCAAGACCTGAAGGTAACTCAGGCACCCCACAGGCAAAAAACAGCCAGTATTACTGGCACCAGTATTACTGGTTCTGGTAATACCGGCAACCCCTCCATGGAGTGCTATCAGACTCCATGGAATGGGGATTTACCGTTATTCCCGCTACTTGTAATCTGCCGGTAATTCTGGCAGATCAAGTGATCGGAACAGTGTTACTTGTTTTGGTGGTTTCCCGACGGATTTACTGGTGGGATACCACCAACCTCATAATGTAGCCCATTGTGTACAGATGCAATACTGGGCAAATATGTGAGTAAAGACTTACCTAGCAACCAGGTCTCCCCATATATTCCATCGGCAACTAACTGTTCTATAGCTAAGTGCAAGTATAAGAAGCTGTCATCCATTAATCCTGGATAGCTTGCATTTACATTCAAGATGATGTTGCCTGCGAAATACACCATGTGCACATTGACTGAGTGGCAGTGTCTACGGTTTCTGTAGATGTGTTCTCTGGAAGCCGAGGGTCTGAGGGCCATGTGAGTGCAATCAATGGCTCCACACACCCCAGGAAACCCTGCCATGTCATAGAATGCTTGCACTATGGCTGTCCTTGTGCGTGCATCAAGTGACATTGATATGTGTTGTCCGGCAGATTAGAGGATCACATTGAGGACCTGATGTAATGCCCTTGAGTGTGTGATGACAGAGTAAGGCTTGCCCTGGGATTGTTGGTAAGGTGGGAAACTCCAATTGTTGTGTCATCTGAAGGATTATATGTGATGGAAAACGGTATCTCAGGATAACCTCCTCATCTGCCACTTGAAAAAGAGTTCTCCTCAAGAAAAATAACCTTTCCCTCCTCTGCCTCCTCCTCATTAGACATTGCAGTAGCATGATGGCCAGTGGATCTGCCTTTTTGTAGATGTACATGTTCCTAAATGTGGTGGTCTTTTATACTGCGAGGGCTGTTGTGATTGGGATTCCCTTAGTCTGTGTTTTGCCCAAACAAATCAGTTGCCCTCTTGTATGTGTCCACTTGTCCCACTTTTGGATTGTAGCAAATCTAGACAGGCATTTATGGAGCAAATGACATGCTCTAAGATTGAGTATCAGGGATCTGGGGCATTTGTGCGCATTTTTGGTGGAAACTCTGCTTTTGCATGCTTAAGTTGGTGCACTTGCATGGTTTCTGTCCACCACGTGGAGCATCCTGTATGCTCATGTTGCACTTCTTTTCGAAACTGACACATGTTTTATATGCAAAGTTTTGAAAATGAGATGCATATTTCAGAATTTACCACTTTTTTATTTTTGGAAATCTAGCCCTTTTTGTTTTAGATAAAAGAGTTCAAATTTGCATTACTACTGGAATCAATATTATGCTGTCCAAAGCCTGTAACATCATTGAAGGAACTTTGTGGCATGGTTTGTCCATGCTATCTATACTCTAAGGAGTCATCACTTCCAGCCAGAGGTTGATGCATAACACATATGCAGTGCCCTGCAACATACATGGTACCCTCTATGCTGTTGTGAGCCTGCAAAATGGTCTGAGACCCTTGTCTGGGAGCTGGGTTATTTCAAGAGATAAAGGATTAACAAAGATATGGTATACTTTAGCATTTTCCTTTAGACATGGACTGGATATCCCAGCCCCTTTGATGAGTAGCAATTACCTTGGAGATGGATGGGGATGCAGATGTTATTCATACATCAATAATCAAAACGACTCAGGTAGTTTGGCAAAAGGAAAACTGTTTTAATGTCAATTATCTAAAACATGCAGGGCTCTCCTGCAGATGACTGGCCTGGCAGGGTCAGCACCGCGTTCCACTGGCAATTCTGCACATAAATGGACACTATGCCCTCCCAATCCTTTTCAGCGAGTCTTCTCTTTCATAGCATCTCTATGCAGCACCTGTGCCTCTATTGCCTGTCCCACCTATCCTTGGGACACATTTGGTGAACTGGCAGTGCTGCTCCTGGTCTTCTGCTGTGCTCTTCTGGCAATGTGGATCCAAAGACTGCTCTGTGGGAACACAGGTTTCAGGGGACCAGGGGCCCCACATGCAGCTCCCGAAGTCTTCAGTTGAAAGGCCAGTAGGAATTCCAAACGTCCATAAAGCTGAACTCATCCGGAATGGTTGTATGCAGCCAATGAGTCAAAAGGGGCTACCACCATCTTGGCTTGGACACTGGCTCAAATTAAGTTAAGACAATTCATACTTTATTAATCATTACCTTCCCTCCAAGCCCTCTAAGCAACCATCCCAATGCAAACACTCCACCAAAAATACCCTTAGCCCCTTACTCAGCAAAGAAGTTTTAGCAAATGATGTGCTGAGTTTTGGAAGCCCTACATCAGTGAGGGCTGGTAAAAAATGTTACTCGAGGGGTATAAATGCATGTGACTAATATGCGGTAACAGTCATGTGAAGCGAGGGAGCCCGGACCAAACATGGGGGATTTGGGTGCCTTGGAGCAGGGTTGTCTCCCCGAGAAAAGTATTTTCAATAATGGATTAAAATGGTGTATGTAGAGCACTTTCAGTGGGAAATTGGATAAAAAGCAACAGACTTTGCAAGCAATATTGTATGATAGCACATGAAAAAGCCCAACAGTTGCAAGTTACCAACAGTGCACAGGACAATTTTCCAATGCATTTTCATCATGGCTTTGCCCAAAACCAATGCCAGATTATGAACAGATTCATGCTGGCTGTGCATATACATGTCCTTGCATGCTGCACCAATATATACCAGTATTATCTCTCAGCGGGTAAGAAATGCCATGCCACACAAAGAAAGTATATCCAGACTGGTTATATCAAGATAGGCCACTGTACCAAGTAATTACACTAATGTTTGCTTTTACCCTTGATGCAAAGTACAAAAATGCCATGACACACAAATAATATATGGCTAAACTGTAGCCACAGCTTTAAGCCAGTCTAGCCACATAATAATACTCATCATGCTTGTTTTACCCTTGATGTCAAGTACAAAGTAACAAATGCCATGACATAGTAAGAACGTAAATGCACTCTGACACCACAGGCCAAGCTACCCACTTAACAGAGGCTTTGCTGGGGGTGGGGGGGGGTAAGGAGGCTATAGCCCCGGGTCTGTTGGTTGTAGCCCCAGATAGAAGCTCAGGGGATACAACCAAAAAGGCTAGCTAGCCCCCAGTCCCGACAGTCCCAAAATTAGCATAGCCCCCAATCTTTTCCAGACCTAGCAACACCCCTGCCACTTAATAACACTTATCAAGTTTGCTTTACCCTTGATGCATGTAGAAAATGTCATGCCACATTAAGTAAATGCAGACTGAAATTAGTAATGTAGGTCAGTCTAGCCACGTAATAACGCTTATGGTTGATTTTCCCTTGATGCAAAGAAAAAATGTTAAGTCGCATTAAGAAACTGTATGCAGACTGACACTAGTAGTGCCAGTCTGCCTATACTGTCTTAATGTGGTATGGCATTTTTTACTTGCCATGAAGCGTAATACAAGCACGATAAGCATTATTACCTGGCTAGATTGACCGACATTCAATTTATGGCAGTCTAGCAATGTAATAACACTTATCTTGTTCACTCAACCCTTGATGCACAGTTAGTGTTCATCAAGCTTTAAGAAAACTTGATAAGTGTTATTACCTGGCTAGACAGGCTTACATTAGATGTAGGCCAGTGACAATACTTGTAATTTTTTGCTTTATCCTTGATGCACTGCAGCGTGCAGCGTTTGTTCTCGTTTCTGGTGCTACCTTGGAATTTTGGACCTTGGCTTATGTTCTTTGTACTTCTGCTGGATACTACCCTTTGGATTTGGCGCCTTTATTCTATACTGATACTCTGAACTGCTCTGACCTTGGATTACGAACTTGGATTGCCTGTGGATCTTCCTTTTTGGTTCTTGGAACAGTTGGCCCTTGGATTCTGGATACCTTCCCTGCCTTAACCCCTCCTGGCCCTGGCCCTATCCCTATCTCCCTTCAAGCTACACCCCCCCCCCATTTCCTCCTGTACTTATGGTGGGCTCCCATAGTTGTCTAGTGTAAGTAGCCTCTTGGGTACTAGTACATTAGCCTCTTCTCGACTTCTGGAGGGAACAGCAGTCATCTACTGGTAGGACAATTTATGTTGTTTTTTCTTGGAGCTTGGTGATAAGGTTGGTGTTTTGGTTAACATTCTTTACCTGCCTTTTTCCTTACAGTCATCCGGGTTCCGGAGATTCCTGTTCCTGCCACCACCTGTGGCCTCAATGACCGGTCAGCGAGTATATTCATATCTCTCTGACTGGTAATTGGGGACGGTGGTATTCTAGTCTACGTGGATCTCAGTTCCTGACATACAGGATGAAGACGAAAAACGGACTGATTGACATGGTAGTGTAGCCAACTAACTTACCCTATCTCCATGGAAGTAAGATGAGTAGTTTTTCAACAGTATGAATCTCATTCTTTTCCTGGTACAGATAAATGAAACTATCAAAAGTATGTTTTAGGAGAGAAGCATCAAATAATAATTGTGAATTACTGATTATTTGCTGCATGAGCTTATCCACAACAAACACATTTTCATCTGTAGAAGCAGGATGACTAGCAGGAGGGAATCTGTTTTAAATAATATCATTTAAGACTATCACGAATGACTGCCATTGTGAAAAAGGGGGAGGGTCTGACCTCATCATAACCGTGGTAGCTAGTCCTACTCAAAGTGTTTCAGAGAAACTCTGAATCACCCACATTTTGAGGGTGTCAGAGTTTGCAGAGATATTGAGCTTTGGTATCAGTTCATCCTCATAACAGCCCTCTTATCATGTCTCTGTGGTACAGGACAGGCTGTCACCCCACAGAGACATTATCAGGGGGATACTAGGAGATCATGTGTCAACATGATTAAAGGCGATTATTGGGAGGCAACTAGACGTGCAAGGCAGGCTAAGGTGGCATTAAGGTTTAACACCCTGCTCGATTTTGATTATAAGTTTAACGATGGTCCTGAATAGTGTTCCTTTAAAGTAGTGAACCACAGAATGAGGTAGACTAACAATTGTTAAACTTACTGGATATAACTTTTCATGTGAAGTTATGTGGATATGACATATTTTATGTCGTTTTTATTTGTGCTTCCATGCACTAAATACAGGAGTGTGATGGTGACAGCAGCATGAGTCCAGAATGAAAAGGCCTGCTCTATTAAGGATGTGTTTGATTATGCAGGATACATTTGAGGTTTTCAAGGGGAAAAGTCCCAAATATTAACAAATGTAACTCGCCAAGATCAACGTGAGAGATGTCCAGAGAAAAGAATATTCATATTTTTAAATTTCCAGTGCAAGTGTTCACGAAGCTGGAAATATTAATTTTATTATTTCTAGTATGAGCCCAGACACGTCAGTTCAGTGCATAAGTCGATCTCAAGAAAAATATGCATACGATTTCTGCACCCACAGTAATAATAATAATCTTATTTTAGCTACCCTCGTGGCAATATTAATACAATATTAATTTGGAACATGGATGTACCACGGTAGAAATTGCATTTTTCTACTTCTCTTACAGGTAAGGACAGTCTGCCGAATCCAGCAAATATTAAAAGGTCACTTTTGAAAAGGAAGACAAATGAACTCTAATGAAAGCAGTGACCTCCTTATTAATTAAGTGAAAAAGATTCAGTAAAGTAGCAATAATGTCACTGCACAAAAGAGCAAGCAGACCCTTTGGAAATGCTCAATACGGAGAATTATCTCCATTTAAATGTGTAGTATGTCTCAGTGGAAGGACCCTTCACCTCATTTTAAACAGTCTATGAGAATACAAAGACCCATTTTATTGTACATGTTCATCAAGCATGCTATCAAACTCATTGGCCCTCATTCCAACCCAGGCGTTAAGGCTTTAACGGCGCCGTAATTAGCGCCTTCCCCACTCCCATTATGCCCTATGGGGCAAAAATGGGAATGGGGAAGGGTAAATGGGGATTGGGGATTTACCGCCCCACTCACCTTGGAATGGGGCGGTAAATCCGCCATCCACCATGATGTAAACACAGTTTACACCATGGTGGTAAAGTAGGGAACTTACCACCTGGGTTGGAATGAGGTCCATTGTCACTAGATTGTGATGCAAGACCTTTGTGATGAGAGACGTGAAACCGACAGATGAGATTGGATTCGACCCTGACAAGCATTAACAAATCAAAAACATGTAAGATGGCAGCTGCAAAACACTGAGCAAGAAAGTAAGAAAGAAAGCACAGCAAAGTCATCAATAATACAAATCCTGAAGAAGCAATAGATAATGCGAAACACATGTGCCTTGTTTGACACAAATTCAGAATCCCAGTGCATATCATGACTTAGTGGTGCTCACTGGCATTTGGCAAATATTATTTCAGTAATTTGAGGCAATACGCAAACACATTCAGGATCTGTTTTTACAAATGAAAGAATATACCTGGGTATATTGAAACAAGTAATCATTATCACGAGCAAATGCTCATAAGCAATATGATTTAATAATAAAATGTGTTTAGTGTAAAAAAACACAGGATGTGGCATTAAAGGTTTCTGAAAACTGGAGCTATGCATAACCCCTGTTAACTACAGTTTTGTAGCCATACAGTACTGTTAACGTCCATGAAACCAACGTGTTCGCCCTGTCCTGTGTACTCAAGCAACAAAAAGATTAGTTGTATAAGAAGAATTATAAGCAAATTAGAAAACATTATTGTATTAATCCTTTGAGTGACAGCCACCATTGCAGGGCAGACTGCCTGGAATATAATGAACCACAAAGGATTATACCATAGATAAACCATCATAGACAAAATAGGTCCGTTTTTTCAGGTGTATATGTACGTCCTAAGGGTAGTCAGCCCAGTAATTTAACATGGCAAATTAATTTACAAAAAGGCATTGCATAATGTTCATTCAATTTTGAAAAAGTCAAACCTTAGAGGCCTTTATCCTGTAGTAGCGAACCGCTCTCTGGAGCCATTTCAAAAGAGTGCCCGCCGCTACATTGCCGCCAGCTTTTCGCTCCATATTTTCGACTGTAAAAGAAGCCTTTTTAATATTCGCTTCCAGAAGTTCTAATGTCGATTCAGACAGCTGAAAAAAAAAATAAATCATTCTCAGAAAAGAAAGGGCAATTGTTTCTGTAACTATTTTCCAGTAGCACATCATTTATTTAGCATTAAGGTCATTCGCAAAAATTGTTTTATTAGGACCAATTGGGTACGGCTAAATACAACACAAAGTAAGATGTTAGACATGTATATGAAGGTATGCTTTCAGGTTCTTAACGTTTATGATTTCCCTTAGGCTTCTGTGATTTTATCATTTGTAATTTGTTTTATATATAAATTGTGAATTGTGATGTGTATTTTGTAAAAGTTCTTTTGGAACTGCATAAAAATAAATAAATACAATGGTTTTGAGATTAAGCTCTTAATGCATGCAATAATCTATACACTTGAGCTAGGCAAAAGGGAGCTGGTCATCCACACAACGTGACAAGCCCCCCAGAGGAGAACCAAGTACCCAGTGTGCCCCCGAGCCACTATAACAGATAGTACTAAAAGGGGGCCAAATAACTCGAACTGTTTGCAAGCCTAAAATTGGACTGTTCAACTGGCGCACTGACTGGAGAGGCAGAGAACACGGCGGAGACATCAAACACCCAGAGTACGCGCAACACTCTAACAGCACTAACCCTAAGTAGGAACTATCACTGGGTTCCTCTGAATTGGGCTTGCCGCCTACGAACAGGGACAGCAGGGAATTGACCTACTAATCTAATCAGGCAACGAAGACAGCTCCAACTCTGCAGTATATGCACCCGCCAACCCTAGAGCCCAAAGGTCTGACGCCTGACAGCGGCTCTACTCGGAAACCCATGCTAGCCAAAACACCCGTACAGGAGGAATAAGGGCCCCCGGAGTGCCGCCTGTTTGTCCATCATTCGATCCAACACAATAGCAACAGCTGACCTGTGCCCCACTGACCTACTAAGCCCAGTGAGAGCAGTCTACTGACGTAAAGCGGCTACATATGAACCGGACAAGACAGAAGAAAGTGATCGCAATACAGCACTGAATCGACCACTATGGGGAAAGACAGAGCAAGGAACGCGACAACTCAAAGCAAAATGGAGCAAAACACAACCTCTGCCCAGGCCCCCCCACAGGAACAGGTCAAAATCAGCGATGCACCACGAACAGAAGAGGACAACATATCCCTTAAAGATGTCATGAACGCTATTGCCAATTCAAGAACCTCAATGGAAAAGAAAATGGACGGCATAAGCACAGAAGTATCGCTACTACGACACGACTTGCAAAAGCTCACGGCCCACACGGGGGAAGCTGAGGGCCGCATATCAGAAACAGAGGACGGCTTTTGGACAATGAACCACCAAATGACCAGAGCGCTGGCACGCCTGAAGGCACTGGAGGAGAGAGTGGAGGAGGGGGAAGGCAGAGCAAGGTGAAACAATGTCCGAATCCTCGGATTGCCTGAAAAATCTGAGGGCCCGAGCATGGAGCTGTTCCTGGAGCAATGTCTGGCAGACATATTTGCTCCCAAGACCCTGTCACCATTTTTCTACATCGAACGTGCCCACCGTATACCAACAGGCAGACAGATCCCTTGAGCTCCCCCGCGAACGGTGATAGCGAAGCTTCTGAACTACTGGGATCGGGATGCCGTACTACAGATGGCCAGAACCAAAGGCTCAATAACATACAACGGCTCCAAAATTGCCTTCTTCCCGGACTTCACCAGGGAGGTTCAGAGAGCGAGGCAGTCCTTCGACCCACTTAAAAGATGTCTTCAGGCTCTTAATATAAAATACGGACTGCTGTTCCCAGCTCAACTGAAAGTGTATCACAATGGCACATCTGTGCATTTAACTGATCCCAAGGAAGCATGGAGCTGGGCCGAAAGAAATCTGGAAGGCGACTGGAGACCGAATCGAAGACAAGACAATGGCAGAAGCAGGCCACGACCAGAGAGGGCACCACCCGAGCGACCAGTACAAGCGATAGAACCGCAACCGAATGAAGGTGATGACTGATGTAAAAGAGGCGAGAAGAACATGAGCAGACGTGATAAGTACTGGTGCCATGGAAACCCCACTGGCAAGCTCTATTAAACTTGATACAGAACTGAACTGCAGAACAGCTGGCGGCCCACACCACGCCGACCCCCACTAGTGCTGTCGAAAGACAAGGATAGGTAACATTTCCATCTACTAGTGGTAAAGACCTGCATTGGCAGGTCAGGTCATTGGGAATGTAGGAAACTAGTTTGTTAGGTTATAAGAGTTTCAAGATCAGGCGACAGATGCTTCAGTTGGGGATGGAGTATGGGGAGGGAGGGATTGGGAATGTTGTTTTGGAAGGCACAGGTCAATCAGCTACACCAGCTAAAAGTTATACATGGGTATTCAACATCCAGGGAAAGGGGGACATCCCCCACGGTGGGAGGGACATGCAACATATAGATATCAACAAACCATATGACGGCGCAAGCGGCCCCCAACACTAAACATCGACAGCTCCTAACGTGGAATGTAAATGGACTGAGTAATAGCATCAAAAGGAGACTGGTGAAGCAAGCACTAAACAGATACGGCACGGACATAGCGCTCCTTAAGGAAACCCACATGGCCGGCACGACATGCTACCTTTTTTGATGTACAAATTACCGTACAGCGGTTCTCAGGGTTCTCCATGGGAGCAAGAGGAGTGCTAATATTGATACATAAGCCAACCCCTTTGCAGATCTCTAAAATAATCCAAGACACAGGGGGGCGATACGTATACATATATGGCACATTATGGAATCAGACCTTTGCCATTCTAGCGATTTACTCACCCCCCACACTCATTCCCACCATATTGGAGGATATCACACTCGTAATCCTTGCAAATAGACTGCAAAATGTAATAACAGATCTAATTCACCCTGATCAATGTGGCTTTATGCCCCAAAGGTCCACGCGGATGAACATCTGCAGGCTTCACTCAGCCATCGAAAGAGCACAAACGTTGCAGGAATCGCTTGCACTTCTTGAAATCGATTTTGAGAAAGCCTTCATCTCGGTCTATTGGTCGGCCCTGTGGATAATAATGAGCAGAATGGGCTTTGGGGACCACTTTATAGAATGGGTAAAACTCCTATACAACTCCCCGACCGCTGTGGTTAAAGTGAATGGATGGCCATCACGCACCATTAAACTGGGCAAAGGGACAACGCAAGGTTGCCCACTGTCGGCAATGCTCCTCGCACTAGTGATTGAACCCCTAGCGGTGCTGCTGAGAAATACATGATCATGGACGGGATTTCACTGGGCCCATGACTGGGAAGACAGAGTCTCCCTGTATGCCGATGATTTACTGATCTACCTCAGTAACTCGAAGGAATCCTGTCCTGTCATCACTCAGCTGCTGCAGGGATATGGACTGTTTAGTGGGCTGAAAGTGAATTGGGCCAAATCGATACTAATTCCGATTAAAGGGACGACCAATCTGATCCCCGATAACTGCCCGTACAGGGTGGAGGCGGGGCAGTTCCATTATGTCGGCATACAAATCACGCCCAACCTGGAGGACTACGTGTTGAAAAACGTATGTCTGATTGTAGAGAGGTTTGCAAATGATGTGAGACACTGGATAGCGCTACCCCTCACCTTACTAGGGAGAGCGGCGCTGTTCAAAATGCTAGCCCTCCCACACTTCTTATACATACTACAAAATACACCACTACACATTCCGGTGATAGAAAACTCACTACTATAGAGGGGTGGACACCCACGGATAGCCCTAAGCACCCTACAACATTCCATTTGGGAGGGGGTCATATGACTCCCACACGAGCAAATATATTACTGGGCCTCACAAATGGCAGTCGTAAATGATATCCTACATGGCAACCCCGAACTCCCACACATTCGAGCAGACACGCATGCTAGACGAGATCTCTCTCCACTGGAAAGTCTCCACCAGAACATAACACACCCACCCCCACGAACGATGGCAACCCAGAGAGCACAGATATGGGCAGAGACAAACAAGCACATATACTGGGAGGGGAAGATCACCCCGGCACAACCCTTATGGAGGAACAGAAACCTATCTGAAATGACTTCCGAAATGGGCCAACTGGGAGATGATGGAAATAACCAAAATCGGAGATGTGCTACAAGAAGGCAAAATAGTACCCTTCGAATACCTAATGAATGAGTGTGGATCACCCCTGACAGAACACTTCTACTATAGGCAAATGTCCCACGCACTGGGTACACACATGCCAGCCCTCTCTGACATGCCTGAATGCACACCAATTGAAAGAAATATTGTACTAGATCGAGTGGATGCAAAAACAACCTCCATAATAGACAGCTCAATCTCCTCATTTGCAACAACAACCCTCGACAGCCTGTAGGCAAAGTGGGAAAAAGACGTCGCCCTAATACAGCCTGAGGAATGGACTGCAGCCCTAATGCACCCAGACAGGTTGCCATTTCTGCCAGAATCAGGCTTGTACAGCTCAAAATACTACACAGAATATACTACCCAAGGGTGGCGTTACATAGATGGGGGAAAATAGCAGACCCCAATTGCCTGAGATGCATACAAGAGGAAGGAACCTTCTACCATATCCTGTTGGAGTGCCCACAAATCCAACCTTTCTGGCGAAAATTCTGCGACAGGCTCTCGATGTTGATGGGCCGAGAAATAACAATGGACCCTAAATTGTTGATACTGGGTGTGGAAGAGGACAATGAGATGCCTCGCTATGAAAAACGAATGTTCTCAACTGCAGTAGGGCTGGCCAAAAGGAACGCGGTGCAACTATGGGGCTCAAATATCGCCCCGCACTATGAACAATGGGTGACAGAAGTGGATGCGTGCATTGTAATGGAAAATAGGGTTTATACAGCCAGATGGGAGGAAAACTAGAGAAACGCACAGAAGCGTTGAGACGATCAGCAAAGCACAAGCGTAAGAGCGATGAACCAAAGAAGTAATACACCACAACTGATTGAAATGTTTTGAAATACCCACTCACTGTACTAAACCTGTGACCTGTGATTTATGTTTATGTATCTGTATGACCGTTATGCATTGTATGTTGTTGTTTACACAAAATCAATAAAATTGTTATATTAAAAAATATATATATCTATACACTTGCTAAAATATGGGCACAAAAAGACTGCTGCCAAAATGCTTAGTGGCATGAGGTTTACTTGTTCTGGTGGAAAAGGAATCTACCTTCTGAAGGGTCTAAAATAGATTTATTATATTCCACCACAAAAAATATGCTTCACTTGCCCCATTCACCCCCGATCACACATGAATGAGGGAGGGTCTTTGAATTAAGTAAGATTTAAGTAAAATCTTGACAGAGGATGCCATGGGAGGATGATAAGGGATCGCACTGGTTGACCTTCCATAGCATGCTCAAATGAAAGTGGCCTTAAGTAATCCTGTGTTTGAGTTGATCTACCAGGTCAAATATCTGAAGTGAGCTAGCTTCTCAACTATTTGACCACTAAAAAAGGCGTTCCTTGTCAAAACGTTTATCAAATTTTTATTTTCACAGCAACAAATAATAGCAAAAACAGTTACAATCTATGAAACCCACACATATCAATCATAATCAAAGCATAGTAAACAATTCACCATGAACCAGTTCTAAACATCATATACAAGTAAAGAAAAAAAGATGAAAGAAGAGAAGAAAGGGGAAAGAAAAAGAAAGGCGAAAAAATGAAAGAGAAAGAGAAGATTGAGTCAAGGACTGAAAATTCCGTTTGGAAAACACAACATACAGCCACAAGAATATTATAAATCCATCACATAAACTATAGGTAACCTTACATAGCAGAAATATTCAACAGAAAGAATGAATTCACCCAAATCAAGTTCCAAATTTATCCATAGGCATCAAGAAAATAGTTCCAAATGTCCCAAACTTTTTCAGTGTCACCAGTGTGTTTGAAGATGGCTCTTTCATATGTTGAAACAGTAAGAAGTTCCTCCACCCACTCATCTATATTGAAAGAATTACTTGATTTCCAGGACCTCAAAATGAGCTTTTTAGCAATCATGCATGCGCTCAGCAACTAAAGTTTCTTACCAAAGTCCATGTCATCCAGCAAGGAGACATCGCCTAGAATTAGTAATGAAGCCCTCATGGGGATTGCAACGTTCAAAACTAAACCCAACCTATCGCAAACCTTTTCCCAGAACTGCATTGTTTTGGGACAGGACCAAATCAAGTGACTGAGAAATCCTCTTGAGCACTTACACTTCCAGCAGAGATTATTGTCCAAAAGGCGCCTCCTGAATAGCTTCTCCGGTGTCCAATAGGCCCTAAACAGTAATTTTGTTTGAGAAGCTCTGAGGCCCCAATCCAAACTCACTAATCGAGTGTTCTCACAGCACTTTCGCCAACATCTCAAGTCCCCATCTTCCCCTAATTCTTCTGCCCAAACTTCTGGTAATCTCGGATCACCTTTGTGAGTTGCTTTTATGATGCCATACATGGTAGAAGCAGGGTGTGATGCACTCAGGCATATCATTAGAGCAGTGCAGGCAGCACTCGGAACATTCAATTGCGACATCTCAACACAAGTTGAAATAATAAGTCTTAATTTTCTATACTCAGCAAACAAGTAGGGCTAGCACCCACACGGCTCGAGAGCTCACACCAACAATCCTGCAAGAACGAGGTGAGCGCGCTGATGTTTTTTGATTTACTCCTCCGGGTAGTTAATAGTGCTTTAGGGTCCAACTGGGACACTTACACTCCCAAGATAATAGATCAGAATATTCAGATTGTACATTGTCAAAGCCAGCAAGTCTGCATAAGTGTCGGGTAGAGAATGACAAATGGTAGTCTGAAAAATGAGGCAAGTTCATTCCCCCCATTTTCAACGGGAGTTGTAGTTTCCATATTGCAAGCCTCGGAGGCTTCCCACTCCAAATAAAGTTCTGCATAACCCTATTGGTCTCTTTAAAGATACTTCTTGGAACCTTAATAGGGAGCATGCTTAAGATGTAATTTATCCGAGGTGCCAGGTTCATCTTAATACAGTTGATTCTGCCCCAGGTCGATAACTTCAAGAGACTCCACCGTAACAAATCGGACTTGAGAATCGGGAGGAGCCATGCAAAATGTATGGCTGGTAACTTCACCACGTCCGCTCCAATCCATATGCCAAGATATTTCAATTTTTCAGCACACCACCTGAATTGATATTGAGCACATGTATGCTGTTGACATAAAACATGTCAGATTTACTCCAGTTCATCTTATATCCTCATATCAAAGAAAAGGAATGAATATCCTGCATGAAATAAGGAATACCAACAGCAGAGTCTTGAAGGGGAATCAATAAGTCGTCAGCATATAACCAAATCAAATTATTTCGACCATCTCCAATTATAGGGTGATGGTTCACATCCGCCCGCAAACTTACTGCAAGTGGTTCCATAGACAAAATAAACAGGAGAGGCGAGAGCGGGCAGCCCTGCCTCGTACCACAATGAAGTAGAAAAGTATCTGAAATAAGACCATTCGTCAGCACACTTGCAGAGGGGTTGTTATACAACAGCTTAACCCAGCATTGAAAATCTTGCCCAAAGTTCATTTTCCCCAGACTTGTGAACAAAAAGTCCCACTCAACACGATCAAATGCTTTTTCAGCATCTAGTGAGACGACCGCACTGGCAATGGGCTGATCGCGTCCCTTCTCAATGGTCAACAGCAGGCATCTCATGGTGTCCGCCACCGCCCTGCCAGAGACAAAATTCACTTGGTTTTCATGTATTAGTTTTGGAATGACCCATCCCAGTCTAGTAGCCAGGATTTTTGCCAATATTTTGCAGTCGCAGTTTATCAGACTGATCGTCGATAACTTTCACACCTGGTAGTGGACCTATCCTTTTTTCTCAAAACCGTAATCAAAGCATGTCTCATTGAATCAGGTAATGAACCAGACTCAAAGGCATCATTAAAAACATCACACAAAAGTTGTAGAGCAGAATCAGGGAGGGCTCTATAGAACTCAGCAGGCAGTCCATCAATGCCAGGCAACTTTCCCACAGACAACTTCGAAATCGTGTGTGTAATATCATCCATTTCCATCTTACCCTCCAGGCTAGCCGCTTCATCAGCTGTCAGACGAGAGAGAACATGCGTGTCATGGAAGTTCTCAATTTCCATCTTTTCACAGGATAGTTCATAGCTATAGAGTCTTTCATAGAAATTACGGAATAAACTGTTGATATTCCGTTGCTGCATCTCGAATGTGTTATTTAGACCTCTGACTGTGGTAATAAAACGATCGCTTTCAGCCACCCTCAGTCTATGAGCAAGTAATTTCCCTGCCTTCTCACCATTCTCAAAATAATTAATCTTTTGCCTGAATAGTGCATATTCGACCTGGCTAGATATGAGCTTGTTCAGTTCGTATTTAGCTCTTCTCAACTCAGTTTTCACGTTCTCATCTTTGCTTGCTGGGAATAGTACATCTAGGCGCTTTGCCTCAGAAGAGAGTCTATGAATTTCCTGTGATCGCAATTTCCTCTCTTTGCCAGTTCTTGAAATCAACACTCCCCGAACAAAGCATTTCAGCACTTCCCACACTGTAGATATTTGAACATCAGCAGTCTTATTAATTCAGATGAAGTTATCAATCTCATCAGCCACCTCCTACCTGACTTGGTCATTTTTCAGTATATAAGAATTCATTCTCCACCTTGACGACTTAATCAAAGAGTGCTGCAAGGACAATCGCCATGAAACAGGTGCATGATCTGACAGGGCAATGAGTCCAATAGTTGTATCATAGCAGTTTGAAGTCACCTGCCCAGATGTCAAGAAGAAATCAATCCGAGAATAGGTACCACGACACTGAGAATGAAAGCTATAGTCCCTGTCTGACGGGTGCTCCAGCCTCCAAATGTCAGCCAAATTGAATTCCCCTATCAAACTTTCCAAAGATCTTTTACATTTACTTGAAGTTCTAGTACAATCCCATTTGACCGGTCCAATGCTGGGTCCATCACTTGATTAAAATCACCTCCTATTATTATGGAGTCCATGTTAAAACTGTGAAGCAACTGAGCCACCTCATGGAAGAATAAGGGGTCATCCAAATTTGGTGCATATAGGTTACACAGGAGGATGTCTACACCTTGAATTCTCACTAAAACACAAATAACTCTGCCCTCCTTATCCCCTTTGCTAGCAATGACTGTTAAAGGTAGATTCTTTTTAAGAAGTATCGAAACGCCTCTTTTATTCGAAGAGCGAGTAGAAAAGAAAGTATTCCCTGACCACCCCCGCTTTAATTTTTCAGCCTCAGGATCTTCCAAATGTGTTTCCTGGAAGAAAGCAACATCACAAGCACTTGATCGTAAATGAGACAGTATTATGGTCCTTTTCACCACATTATTGAGTTTGTTTACATTCCACGAGGTGACATTTAGGTAGCTCACAATTTTAGTGGTTGGGTATTCACGTGCTGGACCATGAGGGTGGTGAGGACCCAAATCTTCCCTTTAATAACGTGTCTTCACAATAGGATTTGGGCAATTTGATTCATAAAAATTTCGCAAGAACAAAAACATTTTTGGGAAAACTTCTATTCATCTGTCATAAAAGGCTGTCCTCAAAACGAAAAAACATTGACTTTATTCAGTTTCATTTGTGGGCAGGTTTTTTAGTTAAAAAAGACCCCCACTCATCCCTGGTAGATTTGTCTTCTGGGGGGTGGGAATACTTGGTATAGTTGGGACCTGCCGTCCTTGCATCTACTTCTTTTTCATTTTGGTTTTCTTTTTTTCTTGATGTTGATAAACTAACACAGTTTCTCTGTATTTCTTTGTTCTTAATACACAGTATGATCCTACATCAATCCTTCACAATCTCAAAGATACAAGCTCTTCCCCTACTCTCCTCTAACTAACAAAATAAAAAAACAGGTACTAAAACTCTGGCCGATACTGAATGTCGGTGAATCCCAACTTCAATCCCCCAGATTTGCAATCAAAAGAGGGAAAAACCTAAAAGACTCATTGATACATACCTATAAAGAGCCAGTTAGTCCATTACAGGCAACAATATGGAACCAAGAAAAACCAAGAGGGCATGGCCCATGTGGCACGTGTAGTTCCTGTGCAAGCACTACCAGAACTAAAGAGATTAACATCAGGTTAAAATACCCCTGGATACAGAAGGATTTGACCAATTGTAACACGAAGAATGTAATTTATATCATAACCTGTCCTTGTAACCTGCATTACATAGGGATGACAACACACCCCATTAGGACCAGGTTGGCGGAACACCGCTCATGTATTCGCACAAGAAAAGCAACAGCACCAATGGTAGAACATTTTGTCAGCAAAAACCATGTCCCTGAGAATTTTACATGGTCCATCATTGAGAGAGTGTATGCTCCATCAAGAGGAGGAAACCTGCATGACCTACTATTTTGCCGTGCGCAGCTATGGATATATAGACTAAAATCAGATACAAGAGGCCTAAACGAACCGACATCTTGGCAAAGCCTTGCAACATTATGAAAGATGAACACAGTGAGGACATTGGGTCGACTATGTGAAGTTCCTTATGTAATTCGAACAGAGGACATGGGATGTATATGTTGCATTGGGATTTAGACACATGCATAGCATCTAATCGTTAGACAGCAGATCCAGACAGCTAGAGATCAGCTGGAAATTAGGTGCAGGTGTGGCCCACTGTAGAGTCGACAACAATGTAGTGTACAGAACCAGAGTCTAATTTGTGTTTTGTAATTAGGAATAAATTAGGAAAGCCACACATGGCGACACACCTCCAACCTACATTTTGCTTCAGCCACTGTGTAGAATCGAATTATACTCCATTTGTTATGGTTGACTGAGATCGAGTGATCTGCGCACATGCATGCCGTTTCATATTTTAGCAAATGCGAATTTGGTGGTTGTCGGCCATCCTCCTAGATGGGAAGACACACTGGAGTTGTGGAGGTGAAGATACAGATGTATGCGATTGTCGTAGGTGGACGACAGAGAGATGTGTAGCCTAGGCGACTAATTTCCCAGTGTTCGTGCGTCGGACACTGCATGTGCATCGGTCGCTCCGAAATCAGTAAATACGCATGCTCCAATCAGGAAGCACACGTATAGTAAACATCATGTGAGTTAGATCACGTGTTTATTTGTAAGCCGCAACACTATCGCGGCTCACACAACGGCTTGGGAGACGGTTTGCAGACAAGCTACAGATCCCACACAGCACAGATATAAGGTAACATTTAGAAACGAAAGAGACACGCCATGTTCGGCTTTTTCTGTCTCCAGCCGGGTTGGCAAAATGGACACATTCTCGTTGTCTTTTGCCTTTCTCTTTTTCTGTGTATTGCCTGCACCTTATATAGTGTGTTGCTTTGGCAGAGACAACCTGCCAGTACCCAGCCGCCACTACCACGCTTGTATGACCCATATTTAAATGATAAAGACCTTGGGGCCAACAGGTTAGTTTAATTACTACTTTTTCAACCATTTAGTAGTGTCCCTGAATTTTTCTCACAAAGGTGTTGCCCGGTGTAAAAAGATGTTGCCCTGTGTATAGACTTGTATTATGGTATTATACCCCTGTGTGTGCCACTTACCGGGTTTGGTTTACCTGTACCTCATCAACATACATAACCAGAGCTATGTTGGTACTTTTTCGTTCATTATGAACTTTGCCTGAAGTAATTTAAGAGGTAATGAAAGTTATGTCATAAAAACGGATACTACTAAGTAGTAATTGACCCAAATCCATTGCATGGTCTACTATTTAGGTATCCTATGCAGAAATTGGATTAACAGTGATATCTGCAGTAGAACTGAAGTCTACACGTGAATCACCAAGGACCTTCCTAGGCAGAGAAGACACCGAGAGTGGAGGGTAAGATACCTAGCACATCAGGCTATAAATAGTTACTACATAGAGCCAGAACTTCTCTCATGAATGTTCCTTCACCCCTTTCCTCCTCCCCTTCCCGCTCTGTATTCATACAGTTTGGTCCATTTGGATGAAAAGAAGCTACATTCAGCCTCAGAAAATTCTGACAGCAATACAAGTGGTTAAGCTGTTACAGCCCTGATGACAGTGGTCCTTTACCACAGAAACCGGTCAGCTTATCATAACACTGCACTGGCACACTGTAATGCAATGTGCCAGAGTACAGTGTGATCTATCCTAAAGAAGTGAAGGATTGATCTAGGATCACCACCGTGTATTAAACACACAGAAACCCAGTGAAATTCTGGTAGTTTATCAACATCAAGAAAATATAAAACCAAAATGTAAAAGAAGTAGATGCGAGGACTGTACGTCCCAACTATACCAAGTATTCCCACCCCCAGAAGACAAATCTACCAGGGATGAGTGGGGGTCTTTTTTAACTAAAAAACCTGCCCTCAAATGAAACTGAATAAAGTCAATGTTTTTTCGTTCTGAGGACAGCCTTTTATAACAGATGAATAGAAGATTTCCCAAAAATGTTTTTGTTCTTGCGAAATTTTTATGAATCAAATTGCCCAAATCCTATTGTAAAGACACGTTATTAAAGGGAAGATTTGGGTCCTGACCACCCTCATGGTCCAGCACGTGGATACCTTTCCTTCGAACAGCTTTTGAACTGTGGATCTCAGCTGAATTTATTGCAGCACAAAATACCAGCCCAATGACACAGGTATATGCAAGTCCCCACAGGACCGATCACTCAGCCAGCTCCTAAAAATCACATCTAAAAATCACATCAAACTGTAAAACGACACTAATAGACAGATAACCATGGCAGAAGCTAGATATTTATCATTTGCAGAAGAACTCGTAGAAAACATCCTAGCCAATCCATCTATCCTAGGAACAGAACCAATACCAGAGATTGGAACCTCGAATGACGACTGGAATGAACTAGAAGGCCTCAAAAAACAGCTTATACGAACTGAGCTTCATGATGCAATCATGACTGAGTATGAGTAGGTCCCAACTATACCAAGTATTCCCACCCCCAGAAAACAAATCCACCAGGGATGAGTGGGGGTCTTTTTTAACTAAAAAACCTGCCCTCAAATGAAACTGAATAAAGTCAATGTTTTTTCGTTCTGAGGACAGCCTTTTATGATAGATGAATAGAAGTTTTCCCAAAAATGTTTTTTTTCTTGCGAAATTTTTATGACTCAAATTGCCCAAATCCTTTTGTGAAGACTCACACTTTTAGTGCCCATTGTACAGTTCTCACTATGGTTGAATGTACAACGTATGGGGGCACAGTCGAAGAATAGGACAGAGAGCAAGAGCAGAAGAAAGAAAGAATAGAAGAAAGAGCACACACCCCAACAGGGCATCAAACTACTAAATATATATCAACAACAAAAACAGTTAAAATTAGATGGCTCACTGCACAGATGCAACAGCAAGGCAACAAGTTGGTCGACACTAAAAGCACTAAACTTTCAACAGACGCCAAAGGCAATCTCCCATCCCCCACCCTAAAATTACTTCTAAAGCATATCCCAAAACTTAACTTAACTCTTCAACACCCCAATACAGCAAAGCCAACTATGCGAATTTTCCTACAACAATCCAGAATAATAATCTTAGACATTAAGTCCACCGGAAATACTACCCCGGACCTACAACCAAAGTTCCAGGAGGGGAATGCTGACAGGCCACATACACATCATTTCAAACATGCTATGAGAGCACAATGTAAAATAGGGTCACCTAATGCTTCCACACTGTCCATGGCGAATATTGAATGGTAACCTACACAAACACAGCAGACCTCTAGGAAGCCAGTCTGTCCACAGCCAACAATCATCACAGCACAAAAACCCCTTAACATTCCAACCCCCCCATCCACACAGCTTAAGGAACCACAGTAATCAAAAAGCACAACAAAATTCATCCCATTTCCTACTTTATATCACATGTATCTGCTGTATCAATATACTATCCATAACCCCTCTCTACAACAAACCAGGAACCTGGCAAGTCAGCTAGAACACCAAAAAGTAAGCGCACAAACTGACACCCATAACCAGCGACTAGTGTAAGGGGGTGCTACTACAGGGGACCGTTAGGAGCATGGAGCATGAAAACATGGGGATATATATATAAAAACACATTTTTTCCACCCTTCTCTTTCATTCTAGCCCCAAACCAACTCACACACACAGCTCAGCTTGTCCGCATAAGAGCTCCATGCCATTGCGCACATTTATATCATTCCGCCTACACATTGGCCCTGGAGCATCATCACAAAACTTGATTCCCCTTGGCGCGCATACCCGCTATATCTGATATAGCGCGGCATGAAGAAAAAACACATGAGGGCAATACCTGAATCACATAGCAGTCAGTATCAATCTGAGCATAAGAGCACTCCCCACATTCATGTCCCAAGAACCTCTGCAAAAACAACACCTTCCAATAGTTAACATAGGGTCCAAGTAGCAAATCTATACATAAATGCACATCCCGTAGCATGTACTTGTGATACCAGTTGATAGTCACAGATCCCAGCGCCGGCTGCCAAATAGCTGTCAGTAGCTGCTAATCAAAAAAAAATGGTGTATCATGCACAAAGGGAGGGGGCGCAGACAAACCAGCGTTATGGGTGGAAGAGACACCGGGAAGCCATGACAGAGAAAACTGGCCAACACCTACCGGCACAATCAAAAGATAATCTGGACACTACACAGCAACGCAGCAGCAATAATGTTCCGGGAAGTTCCGCATCATCCTAAGGTACGCAGCAAGATCATTACATCCTGCTCAATGGCACGTAACGTGCTGACATAGCCCGCACTAGGTCTTTTATTCTAACACGGCCTTATACACCGTGATTAGAAAGAAAACACAAACAACCCACGCGCAGCTGTTCAACTGAAAATATTTGAATATTCAATCAACAACAACAAATTAAATGAATTTGCCAATAATAAAAGTTTAAAAAGCTTACAAGCAAGACTATAATAACTTAAAACATACACTCAACATATCATGCAGCAAGGGTAAAAATCACGAGTTTGTCATTTTGAAGGGCAGTTTCTGAGCCAAGCACATGCCTGCTCAGGAACTTCTGTCAATTTCACTCCTTCTGGCAGAAAAAGTTTCAAAACCGCTGGCTTCAGCAACAAAGTTTTAATTCCACGTTCCTTAGCAATGCTCTCAAAATGCCTTTCTTTTCTGCCCACTTCCCTTCGAACCTTCGAAAGTCAGGCTAAATGTTGACTGGGACTCCATCCCAAAACAAGGAAACCTGTGTCTTGCAATATGCAAAATATCCTCCTTCATGCTGGTCTTTACGAACTTCACAATAATTTGCCTTGGTTTTCCAGAGTCCAACTTCCCAGCTCTGAAGACCACATCCAAATCCTTCAACTGCACATCACTGCCCGGCAAACACCTTTTGAATATATTTGTAACCACAGTGGGTACATTTGCTTCATGTTGCTCCTTAATACCAAGCAAGCGCAAGTTGTTATTTCTGGTCTGAATTTCCAAGTTCATGTTTGTCAGCTGGAGCCTCACCATCTCTTCCTGCAACTCTTGGTAGGCTCTGTTGCTTCCCGAGGCTTACCTTACCATTGACAGCCCCAGACAAATCATTTAAAGTTGTTTTCACCTCAATCATGTCGCTGGCTACCTGCTTAAGCAGTTTGAAAATGTCAGCACTGCTTGGGGTGACATCTTCAAGATCCTCAGCAACCTGTTTAGGCTTCTTCAAAAGGGGGTTGTCCACAGGTTCATTCTTCTTCTTTCCAGACATTTCCAGCCAATATCAACAGGTCTCAAATGGTTGGCACGGTGGGGAACAGGAGCTGCTGTCTTAAGCTGCTACTCCCTCAGAGGCCATTGTCAAAACGATTTTTTTTCAATTGAATATTACTTCTTTGCTCACATCAGAAAGGATCACACAGCTGTTATAGTAATTACGATCCCCAAATTCAAATAAAAAAAGGATAGTGTTGAGCATAAACTCTTAACACCATCTGCCCTAATGGGCTCCATTCAGAGTTCTCAGCTGAGCCTTTTCCTAACTGGCAAAGAAATTCGGAATTGTCTCCAGCAAAACATGTATAACCACCCAAGAAATGTGAGGGGGAGGATATGTAATTTATAATTGTTCATTTATAACGTGCTTAATACCAGCAAGTGGTTTCTAAGCATGGGATCGGGATTCAAACCTGTGTTGCGCTGCAGTGTCTTGCTTCCAAAACAAACCCGTTGGCCGTGAGCTATCCTTCCTCACCAGAAAACCGTGACAAACAGCCAGTAAGCCAGACAAAAAGCAGGCCTCCAGTTCTTCACATTAGGTTATGTCAGAGTGTTCGTCATATTGAATATTCACACATCAGTGGACCAGGAAATCAGGTAATAATATTAAATGGACCCCGGCATGTTGACTGGCGATGTGACAACATAATGACTCAGTGAAGTTCTGAGGTCTGCACAGAACATATCAGGCACGACAGGTTATGTTGTTTTATCAATAGGATCACTGGGAAGCACCCATGCTCTCTGATTTTTATAGACTGTCAAGCTACTATTTGGGTAGAAGATATCACCCTTTTTTTGGTATTATTTTGTCAGCTCAAATTGTCATGTTCTGGGTCCTTAAGCTGTTTCTTCATACTGGCAGAAAAACGCTGCCTGCGGCATTACTGTTTTCATCCCCCATACAGGGAGTAACGAAAAGGGGAATATAAAAATGTCCTTGGTACACACCCACTTCATTTTATCTCGTCAGATTTATGTGTTTCTATTCTTTTTGCTTTCTAGCGTACTTTATGATCTAACAGACTGGCTTTAGTAATCGATGTTCCTCCGTGTACTTTCAAGCATGCATATAACATAGGACTGGGAAAGTGCTGTCTTGCATAAAATGGAGCCACAGATTGTTAGACCCACGTGACCATATAAACTGATTAGTTCCTGTACGGACAAAGGATCAAGAGAGCATGAATGAAGAGATAATACAAGGGTTGCATATGCCATTCAGCAGGATGCTTTCGGAGAGGACTTGTCCTGTGACACAGTAACCAGAAGTTGATATAAAAATGGACTAGATGTGAATGAAAGGATGTATCGTGTTTGCAGGAGGCAGGATATTCTGCCAGAAGGCCTAGCAATGGTTTCCAGAATGTGTATAGTTTTCGAATCTGTCAGCTGAATAGTGACTTATAAAGTTGAGTGGTCTACAGGTAGGACCAAGTAAGAGCGGTCAGTTCTTGATAGACATAGGATATTGTGTTCTTGTCTTACAAGACAACAATAAAGCTGTATCGGTTTGACAGCACCCTAAACTGATGCTTGAGCCTGTTTTCAGACAATTCTAGCCGTGTGAACTATAAAGTGTTGTGCACTGTGGGGACATTGATGACCTTCAAGCCACGCTCGAGTGCCTCAAGTAAACATAAACAGAGGTAAATGCTGGAAGTAAATCAGGCTACCCCACTGAGAAACTTGTACTCTGCCGGTCCGGAAACGTGCTGCTAAATGGAATTTCCGGCACGTTATTTCCAGACAGGCAGAGTCAAAATGAGGCCCAACGTGTCTTATTTCAGAAACCCCAGAGGGCTGGTCAAGAGAAGGCCGACTATAAGTGGAGCACTTGCATAGCCGCTCAGGGAATTTTCACAGTGACAAAACACGACAGATTAATTCAGGGTTATGCTAATACTGATTTGAGACTGGTTTTGTTATTTTGGTCTCATAATTGTTGTAACCTGGTTAATTGGTATGGTTCTTGTTCTGATATATTTATTCTGGTCTGGCAATGGTCCAACAACCATCTGGTAAGCTGTTCTGATGTGAGGTTAAACATGACATGTATGAAATGGCAACAGGAAATTGGACAAGCCCATTCTAAATAGGGCCAGATGGATAAACTACAGGGTCAGGGCCCAATCCGTTTCACGACCACTATGCAATATCTCTGGTTTTCTGATCCCTTTCCCTCTTAATATCACGGAAAGGTGGAGACACATTATAGAGGGAAAAGGTGTGGATGAAGATTTGAATGAGTGGCACTAAAACGGGAGACAATCATGGGCAAGGGTCACTGGAAGCATGTGCTTGTACTACTGTGAAAAACCTGAGGGTGTTTTACTACTCAGTCCCTGGGGATCCCATACACGGGTGGCCAGGGAAGGGCCATTGCTATTGGATCCCCACACTGGGGGTGGAAACGCGAGGGATGATCACCTTGGTGATGATCACCTTGGTAGGGGGTCCTCAGGGAGGGTAACACCTTCCCTGAGGACCCCCTACCAAGGTGATCATCCCTCGCTTGTCCACCCCCAGTGTGGGGATCCAATAGCAATGGCCCTTCCCTTGCCACCCGAGTATGGGATCCCCAGGGACTGAGTAGTAAAACACCCTCAGGTTTTTCACAGCGCAACACAGGTTTGAATCCCGATCCTGAAGGTGAGACATGGTATCCCTCATTTCAAGACAATTGTTGACCCCACAATCCCTCTACCTCTATGGGATACTACAACTCTCATAATTGCCCTTCTTCCTCTACCGACCCAACTACTGAGACGAGGAAGAGGAGGACTGAGACAAAGAAGATTATCACTAGTGATATGCAATGGCCCTATCCCTCTAATGAGACCAGGCTGGTTCAGGCACTCAGTCACAATCACCCACCCCTGAAACGTATTGGCAAATATTTGGAGTCTAGAAGGTGAGCACAGAACGACGAGAGAGGCAAGAGCAAGAATGAGAAAGAGCAGCTTAGAAAAGGCTGTTGAACATCAGGCTGCTGAGAATGGAAAGCCGAGATGCTGACATATTGTGAGCGAGGGCAAGAGGAAGCAAGGCGAAGGGGTCGTATCTCCAAAAAGCCAAAGAGGTGTTGAGCGGAAAGCCGAGAAACTGCAGAAATCCTTCCTTTGATGTGCATGAAGGTTACTTGTTTCCCCGGAGTGACAAGAGTGCCGGGACGGTCTGAGAAGGAAAGGAGAGAGACCCTGACCTCAGACACGATAGCAGAGAAGAGCGCATTACAATCCATCACAGCCGGTGAATTCTTGAATGAAGGGAGAGCCCGGTTTGTGAAGATGCAAATGTTAACAATGTTGACAGCAAGACAAGGCGTCTGACGGCAGACGTGAGAAGAGAAAGATACGATTGTTGTTTTGGAAATACAAAGTAACAGAGTGGTCCTTTGGAGAAAGAAATACGCATTATCGAAAGACTCTGTGAACTACAATCTCCCTCAGAAAAGGGAGCGAAAAACTGTGTTACAAGTTGAGGTTTGAAGCAAGTTGAGCAGGGAAGCTGATAGGAAAACGAGCCATGATCCTAAGAGGGCTTGTTGATGAATAAAGTGCATTTTTAAAGTATGAAGGAAGTGAGACTTCCAAAAAGTGCCAAGGGGGCATTTGTGAAACCAAGGTGCTAAGGTAGCATATGTGAATACAAGGAACTACAATAACCAAGATGCATTATGTCAAGGTGATCATGCATAGGCCTGAGTAAATCTATGCAGTTTCGAAAGTCTTCAACGTGAAAGTAAATGGACAACCAAGAAGGTTGGGGAAGGGAATACCAGGACGAATTGGAAGTTACATTCCTGAAAGCCCTACACTTAGGTGAGTGAAACCTGAGGGGCCTATGATGAAAGATTCACCTGCAATATTGTTGTACTAGAACTGTGTTATATTATTGATGGCTATAAAAGGTGAGGGATGCCTGAAAGAACTGTGTTATGTGAAACAGGCAAGGAGAGCCTGAAGAGAACTGTGATACGATTGAACTGATGTTGAGTCAGGCGAGGGAAGTCTGACAGACTTATGTGAATTGTGTTAACTGTGCCTACTACCCACCTTGAAAGAACTCTTAAAGAACCCCATTGACTTAAACTTGGGAAGGGTTTTAAGGATCAACTCTGTTGCCATTCTGACTTTCTTTTGATACACTCTTCTATTTCTCATACATTTTCCCACACTTAGTTATTTTTAAAGCATGAGGGCAAGAATATGTTTCTGACATTGGGCCTCATTCGGAGTCCGGCGGTAACCCTGCCGGTGCTACCGGCCGGTTGCTGCCGGAATCGGAATTAATTACTGGCACCAGACTTCCCGGTTCCACCGGGCTATTCCAAAAAACATCCGGGAAGCCAGGCGCCAGCAATTTCGTTACTCACCATTCCCATAGAGTCCTATAGGATTCTATGGGAATGGGGGCACAGGAGCACTGGCACCGTTAAATACAGTGCCTGTGCTCCCGTGACAAGTCTGCCTACCATAGCCGCTGCGGCCGGCAGGGTCAGACCTGTTGGGCACAGTGGCTCAGGCAGGCAGACTTGTAGTTTCCGGACCGGCAAACTTATAATGTAGCCATTAACGTTTTCCTATCTTTGACTGACTGAGATGGACTACGTTATTTTACTATGATGGTTGAGACTACTCCCTTAATAGAATTAGGGCCAGCTAGGAAGTCTCCAACCCCCATTCAAAACTTAATGAAGGTGTTGCAACTAGTATCTTTGTGTATGTGTCTAACTTGTGATACCATGCCTGTCTCACACTACCTAAAGGTAAACTCGCTCACTTCAAGTTTCCTAAGCAGAGCCGTGCCAAAAGCAAGTGTATCTAGGAATAGCATCATTTAACACAGTAAATTAGACGCACTGCAGTTCCTGCTTGAAGGAAGCTTTCTCTTCAAATAATGATCGACCTTAAAGCACACATTGCAACCCAACACAGTGAAGATTGGTCTGAGGCAGTGGGGTGCTTATGCAACTTTGTTTGAGGAAACATCATAGAGCCAAAATATATCCAAAATAAGGGGGTTGCAGGATTCAAATGAAACTTTACTGTTCCAAGTTAAATATTTAAGGAATTGGAGGGGGAAAAAGAAAATATGGGGCTTTACTGCTAATCTGTCCACAAATTATAGCTAAGAACTAGGAAAAAGAAACTGCAGAGGATTAAGTAGACTTTTTCACTAATGGACATATGCCGGCATCTGAGGGTTGCAAGTGGCTGCAAAGGCCACCCCAACCCACCCCCTGTGATCATAATGACTGCTATCTCGTGGCACATGCTTATTCGGTAACAACCACCAATGCCGGTGGTCCACCAACACAGCACAGCACTTAGGACCTTCTGTCCCCAGTTTTTAGGAAGGGCTACGGACCCCAGTTTCACCCAAGTAACTGTTCCTTCCACTTTTACTGAATCCCTGACTAAAGGTAGAACAAAGTATGGGCAAGACAGTATGACTTTTTAGGCACCCCTTAGGCACAACCCGGGGGTGACAGAAGGTGACACAGACAATATCAATTTGTAACAGACTTAAGTCCTTAGTGACTTGAGAAACCTGGCCAAAGATTTCCCTAACATCTGGGAGGAGCCCCAGCATTTCATTGGGGTGCTCCAAATGATCATCTAGTGCTACCTGCTTGGGGTGACATGCACCAGTTAATGAGGATAATTATGCCTCCGGAGGTTAGAGACTCACTTAATAGGCCCAATAAGCAATAGCAGATCCTGGGATAAGAGAGACATTCGACCTAGCCCATAATAGAATTATAACTGAAAACACTGATGTGTTCCCCACAAAGGCAGATTGGGGAAAGATAAGCAACTGCAGACAAAATAAGGGAGAATCTTTGGACGATTATTTAGACAGACTGAATGTAGTGTTCGCCCAGCACTCAGGCACCACAAACCCAGTTAAAACAGCCCAAGAGGTGATAGCCAACTCTTTCATCTCTGGCCTTAATCCCCAGGCTCCAAACTCAGTTAAAGACAATTTGTGTGGGGTGGCAAAATAAACCCTAATCAGAATTGGCGATGAAGTGAATCATTGTGTAGTGTACCAAGAACAGAAGATTTTGAGCACTGAAATTAAACACATTACGTTACAGAATTTAGAAGGAAAGGGATGCCCAGTGGGAAGGGATGCATTGAAGGGCAGTTTTGAAGGAAGAGGAAGGAGGAGGGAGAGAAAAGGAACACCAGCAGGAAATTAACTTGGGCATCCTAGGGAGTATCCAAATCCTATGACCTGTAATTATTGCAAGCAGGTGGGGCACTGGAAGAAGGTCAGGGAACTTTCCCCATCCCTGATCAACCCCAATAAGACAGACCACACCCAGTTAAAAGAAGACACATGCTGAGAAACAACCTCACTATATACCCCATCATATGTTTAGACCAGGATAGGCCATTTGTGGAATGTGAAGTTGATGAGCAAGCCATATCTTGTTGAGTGGATACGGAAGTCAGTTGGTCAGCCATTTGGTCAACAACTGCCCAGAATAATGTTTATCCTCTGCAATAGTAAATGCAATGGGCATTTCAAACACCCCTGTTCCACATTATGTGTCTGAGCCAATATCTGTTACTCCACAGACAGACAAGCATGATTTTCTCCTTAGCCCTTCCACACCCATTATACTATTAAGGAGAGACGTATTGTGTAAACTAAACTGTACAATTTATTGTACTCCAGACAGAATTGTCTTGAATGTCCTTAGTAAGAGTAAGAGCCATGGCTATGTTGCATGTCCTTCAAGAGAAACTGTAAAAGGGTCTGGTCTCCAGATCGGCAAGATTTGATTAATACAGTTCTTAAATCTCTTTAGTCACAACCGATTAATAAAGTACACTATATTAGGAATGTAGAACCCATCAAGATCCGTATATAACAGTCTGTCAGGTTCTGTTTATGTATACAGGTTGTGTGTGGAGGGAGTAAGTTTAGGCTATGTATGTAGAGTGTGTGAAGTTTGATTAATTCGGGAGAAGGGCACATGTAGTTTTATTAAAAGAATGAAGAACCCAGTAGTGTTCATTTGGGGTTAGCCTTAACTACTCTGTTTACCGAAGGAATGTTCCCCAAACCAACATGGCGGTGAAGGAACAGGCAGTTGATTGGCAAAGATATACTCAGGCAGCTAATTGGTGGATTTTGAGAGCCTCGTCTCAGAACTGCCTTTCATTGTTCATCCTCAGGCAGGAAAGTCTGGTTTGTAAAGAGTCCAGGTTTAAGCCTTATTTCAGGAAAAGTTTGGTAATTGAGTCAGAGAAGATAACTTCAGTGCATCTTGAGCTACGCAGGACAATAAAACCAGATTGTTTGGTGGGAGCGCAGCATGTCATTTGTTTTGATAAGGAATTTTATTTTCAAGAAATTGGATTGTAAAAGGAACTGCAACTTTTAGGACTATAACTCATAATCTGTAGGTATTTAGTTAGGTACTTAATTAAGCAACAGCAACCCTTTAATTAAATCTGGGAGACTAATTTTCATTGGATAATTGAACTTGCAATTTAGAAGTCAGTGTATGTGTGCGCACAAACAGACTCTTCAGGGCAAATCAAACTCTGCTTGTAAAACTCTAGCGCAAATCCCTTGTGTACAGTAATATTGAGGGATAGGCAGCGCAGGCTTTTCCTTGAAAATAATTTCCCTCGCAAACGCGGATTGAGATCCTAATGTTTGCGCTCTGTATAAAGAAGGCAGTGTCTCTTTACTGAGCCGAGTATCACTGCGTGTGGCGGGGAGCAGTGTCTAATTTTTTAAGCTGCGATCCACTGTGCCTGGTAGGGAGCAGCATCTCCTTTTTGGAGGTGCACATCACTGCGTCTGGTGGTGAGCAGCGTCTCTGTTTTTCATCTGCACCCTACTGTGCCTGGTGGAGAGCAGTGTCACTTTCTGCTGGACGTGGCCCAGCAATCACTGGGGAGTAGAGGCTTCTCTATCTCGCGCATGCCTGCAGATCGCAGTGCCAGCAAGTATTTTTTTTTAATAAAAGGAGAAAGACTGCGAGTCACCAGGAAAGTAAATTCATCAACCTCTTCTTTCCCCAGAAAACTGAATAATGATTAAATAAAGAGATATTTAGTTTGTGAATAAAAAGGAATTGGTGAACAGACATTTGGTCAATGGCAGTAGAGTTTGCTGTATGAAGATCGTTTCCTAAATTCATTTTACAAGTTAAGACAAGCAAGAAGACACAACTTCTGGAGGTTCATAAATTGACATATCCTCTGGGAAAGCAAGGAACCTTGCAACGGAATAGTGGTCACATTCCTCCCAGCAATTCGAAGAGGGAAAACAGGTACAGATTGAGGTATGGGAGAGTGTAAGAAGGAACGGAGTTTTTTGAGTTAATGTAAACATGCTTATGCTTTCTCACCCTCTGCAGATATCCATCTAGCCTTAAGACAGGAATCTGTTGTTTGTTATTTTTTCAACTTCCCCTTTCCCTTTGGGATGTTTGGATTTCAGCTGGTTTGAATCTAGGTGTTAACCAAACATCTAAAGGGGTCTGTGGGGTTCAGCAGATTCTATGGACGTGAACAGCAGGACCTGACACAGGCAGAGAAACTGCAGTGCATTCACCAGTATCTTGTGCAGCCAAAAGCTGAAGACGATATAGTCCCAATGGCCGAGCCCTTGCTAATCAAGGGATCGTAGTTCCTACCTCATCCCCTGCAAAGCCAGGAGGGAACACTTATAGATTTGTTCGGGATTTAAGAGCTGTCAATGCAGTAGCTATTCCCGCTTTTCAAGTGGTTCCCAACCCATCTAAAATTGCAGTCTGCATTTTACCAACTGCTCCACACATTATATGTAGTAGATATATGTTTTTCCTTTTCCATCCCGATAGACCCTTAAAGGCAATCTGCATTTTCCTACCACACATTTCATTATACATGCACTCTGTTCCCACAGAGGTTCGTGGAATCACCCAATCTTTTCTCATAGCAAATCAAGTAGGATTTAGATGACATTAAGTTCCCCGGACAGTCAATTCGGATGCAGTGTGTGGACGATTTGATGGGGATCATATGATGGATGCAAAAAAGATACTCACGTGTTATTGACTGCATTAGGGAATAAAGATAACAAAGCAATCAAACCAAAATTACATTTGGTCAGGGAAAAAGGTACACGATCTGGAACGTGTTACGCCACAGGTACATAGTGGAATGCCAAAGGTTTACAGTATATAAGGTTCCTAAACCTCAGACTATCACACAGATGAGACAGCTTTGAGCATGGTGGGATACTGTAGATAGTGGGTGTTAGATTATGATGGGATAGTTAAACCACTACAACACTACCTGAAGGAGAATACACCAACACAATTTCAGTAGACACCAGAGTCAGTGAAAGCATTCAATACAATCAAGAAAGGCTTAACAAGTGTGCCTGCTTTAGACTCCCTTATTACTAGAAAAAGATCTCCCAATGGTGCCATGACAGAAACGTGGTTGCCTCAGTAAGGCAACACAAACACATGCCTAATATCAGAGACCCACTGCCAACTACAACAAAGAGTTAGACCCAGCAGCTGCAGGAATGCCTCCATGTCTATGCACAGTAGCTGGAGAAGCCATACCAGTGCAGCTTTGTAAAACACATTCTGGTTTCGCCTTTAGAGGTAGCAGTTCCCATTTCAGCCATTGCTTTATTGTGTCCTGATCAAATAAGTGTGACACATTTCCCCTAAACTCCTCCAACATTCCCCTAACCCAATATCCCGCGCTGTACCCAGCTGTTACTGATTACCATTTGACACCTAGGAGGGACATGTCTGATACACTAATACACAACACTGACCTACTATACTTCATGGATGGTTCTTGTTGTAGAGGTAAAGATTGCCATCTGGTAGCAGTGTATGCAGTATGTACATTGGGAGATGTGGTTGAAAGTGGGCAACAGCCCAACATAACTTCAGCAGAAGTAGCAGAACTGGTCGCATGGGCACATGTCTGTAAATTAGCAGAACAGCAAACGGTAAACATATACATTGATTCACGATCAGAGTTGCACACAAATTTGGTCAATTGTGGAAGCAGCGGCTTCCTGACATCGTCTGCTTCACCAATAAAGAATCATGTTTATGTGGAAGCTTTCTTGGACACAATCATATTGCCCAAGCAAATAGCCATAATCAAATGTCCAGCAGACCAGCTACTGGATAGTGAGGTCACTTGCAGAAATGATTCAGCGTACCCAACTGCTCAACTGGCAACCATATCCGGCTCTCAGGCTCAGGATGTGTTAAGACTGAAAGGGGCATCAGGGTCACCTCTCTTCTAAAGGCTATGCGGGTTAGCCCATATCCAGGAGGTAGCCCTGCAATAGAGAAAGGCTTGTGGGCAAGAAAGTGTTGTTGACTACATGAGTACTTTGTTACTCCAAAAATTCTGTTATCTTACTTGACTAGACTATACCAGCGACTTGGTGCAAGCATACTCAACTCTAAATGAGGCCTTTTGAAACATGTCCCGTTGATGGATCAAATGACAAAATCAGCCTGCAAGCACCACCTCAACCATTTCGCAAAATGCCACCCTAGAAGTGGTTTAAAACGACGAGTTCCCCAGGCATTATCACATCATCGATGTTGGGCCTGAAGATTCCTCCTACACAGTTGTTCTAGAAATTATTGATCACGAATTGATTTGCTACACCGCAACCTTGCACAAACAAGTTTGTAATATATATATGAACTGTCTGCCTTTTTGTTTCTCTAAATATACACACTTTACTTTATTCTCATCTAAAACTATATGCATGATTACTAATATAATGTTATTTGAATCATATGAGCTTTGCATTGTACTTGTATCTTTTTACCACAATAAGAAGACAAACAACACTTTTATTTCTCTTATAGTAAATTAAATATGTAAGATAGAAAAACTGGGCCCTAGGTTATAGAACAGTAGAAGTATGTGGTTTACGCTATCATATGTGTATGTGAAAAAATCTATATAGGGAGTACATCCATGAGGAACACATCAGGATCAGGGAACACCTGAACAGTATCCACTCCCAGGATAGCTACCATTGGCCAACCACTGGCAACAGCATCATCAACTTGAAGATAAAAGGCAGATCCGATTCATTGGGCTAGGAACAGTGAAAAAGGGACCAAGATGAGGAAACCAAGAACAAAAACTATGCCAGGAAGAATCAAGATTGATTTGCCATTTACGATGTGTTAAGAATGGGCTAAATTCGGATCATGATTTCAATGTTTTCTTATGAGATAAGAGCAGTGCCAAGGACTGGACTTTTCGCAGACATTAGACACACATATGTCCGTGCACAAGGACTGCAGCCAACACAGGCCAACTCGCCCTCATCCCCTCACTCTCCACATACGAGACAATCCTAGGCACAGCACTTTCAAAATCCACCGATGTGGATCCCTTAGCGCCCTAGCAGACATGCGCAAACAAGTAGGTTACTTTGGATAGCGCATGCACTTTCCTCCCAATGCACTCCCTTATCAGGAACTCGCATTCGTAACGCTGTGACCGACGAACACGGCAGCAGGAAACGTTCCAGAGAATCTCGATAGAAGGTAAGCCGAGTCTAGACGAGCCGAGCTATTAGGCAATGCGATTAGATTCAAATGGATTCTAAACCACGTTCACACTGAACTATTCGGACTGTAGTATCCTCCCTTGTTACTGCCTCACCTCCATTTATTTAAAAGCTTAATTGGATACGAGGCGCGCAGCCCCACACAACACTCCACTCACTACCTCAGGCACCGCTGTATATCAATGTGCAGATAGACACAGCAACACACATGGGCGCCACAGAGCTTCACGATATTTCAGCACAATTCTGAGATCTAGAGGGACTCAGGAATGCCACTGCCCTCGCATACGGAAAGTCGATAAGCACAATGGGGGACCTTTACACCCAGCCCCCCCTTTTTTTTACACGTCATTCATTATCATGAAACAGACAGAGTCAGAAATTGACCATGCCCAAACCGGCCCAAGCAAATGTTTTGTTTTACTTTTGCAACACCATGCAGTGATGTATTATGGAATTATCTGGACACATTATGTGCGTTCTTTTGGATAACCCAATCACTAACTATATGCGGATAATTAGCAACATAGTCTCACCAGACGGCACCAACACAGCCAAACCACCCTCACTTACCCATAGGACCATGAGGCACCAAGATACCTATATATATGCCGTTATCCAAATGCTTGATCTACCTTCCAGGCAGGAACTTTTAGATAAACGATTCACAAAAGTTCCAGCTCGCTTCCTAAACATGTCACTGCCCTGGACGCCGCCACACAACACCGTTCACCCCTGGGCAACTGACAGGCCCCCAGTCAATGCACTCTGATCATCCATCAACTGCTAGTGTACTTAAACCTGTGACATTACCTTGATCACCAACAGGCTAATCAGGACCAACGTTGTGATTACACAGGATCTTTACAGACCAACCCAGGACCGGTTGGGGAGAGAACTAGATTAGCACACACATACTAGACCACACTGTATCGACAATTGCCAGCAACAACCAACTAACATGAACCTGTTCCCTTCTTCTTTCGCCCCTCTCTCTTCTCTTTTCTCTATCCGCCACTGGCAACATGCAATGTATATATGCATAAAATCCATGTACAATACATGTACTACTATACATTTGAAATATAATGTTCACTATGTATGATGCAACTATGCCATATACTATGAATGCAAACCATTGAACACTAATCCATGGTTTCTCACACTGCACTAGTGTCACATTGCACACATGTCACAAATCTTTACAAAAACATGCAACCGAATATGTGTGCAATCATTTTGAATTGTATTCAGCCTTGATAAAGACCCCAAGGGTCAAAACACGTGTCGGCTGACCTCTACCAGGACTAAGAGTCCACACATATGGTGAAATAAAACTACACCTTTCAAAAAAACGCACGAAGCGTGGAGAACTCTCTTTTTTCCCCAAATAATTCAATTTGTACGGTAGCCAGGAATCACCATTTTTTCTTAAATTAAATATGTAGCAATGTCTTCTGGCTCCTCGCAATATATGACTCCTGGGATATCAGATACACATTGATTGTGCAAGCAAATAATTATTTTTAGAAATAGACCACCAGGAACATATCTTGTTGTCTAATATGGCCTAAGTGTGCCAGGGGTGTTGCCTAGTAGCTTAGTCCAGGAGGACCAATGTGAGAGACAGACAACCCGCACCAGTCAGAATCAATAAAGAAGTGGTCAATGCATTATGAAATCCCAGAGAATGCGAATCACTGTTCAAATTGCCTAGGAGGAAGCCTTGAACTAAAAGGACAGGCGGAAAGACTGAGGACCACACTTCTGAAGAAACATAAGGATCTATTGGTAACGTGGCTGTTTTTAAAAAAAAATAATTTCCAAACCTACCCGTTAGTTCAGTGAAAAGTACCTTTCTTTTGTGAAAAGAAAATAAATCAGTAGAGAACTTTAGAATGGACTCTTGGGTCGTTTGTTGATCCTTAACATGATTGGCCAATTCCTTTCTAAGTGTGAACATTGTGCAACTTGGTCACAATAACCTACAGTACAACACATATTTGAAAGGTACCAATCCCACACCAGTACAACAAATCACACACAGGGGAAATTCCTTCTAGTAAACAGAGTCAGGGGCTGGGTGGAGGCCATATATAAGGAAAATGGAGAAGCAGACGGAGAACAGCTGAGGAGTTTGAGGGGGTGAAAGGAGTAACTGGGGAGCAGGAGGAGGTGGTAAAAGGTGGTACCTGACTCCCCTAAAATCCATCTACCACTCCTCCATTCGTACTCTATGGGCCTCATTACACAGTAGGAGGTAGCCATGGTGCTGTCAGCACCATGGCTACCCCCTTACTGCATTCCGGGTCCGGGTTCCCGAAATAGGGACTTACCGGGTCATTCCAACCTTGGAGGACCCTGTAAGTCCCCATTCCGGGAACCATTTCCCATTCGAGCCCCCATAGTGCTCAATGGGAATGGGGATGGAGCTAATAACAGTACCGCAATTTGCGGTATCGTTATTAGCTCTGAAGTTCCTTAACGGGTCCCGTCCTCAACACCTGGTCAGGCCAGGCGTTAAGCAAGGGACCTACTAAGGGACCTCGTAGTAGGGCGGTAAGGGATTACCGGCACCGGTGACCTTACCGGTGCTGGTAATCCCTTACCACCTACCGCGTAATGAGGCCCTATGTCTCCTCGGTCCTTGCGACTCTATCTCTACCTCGCTCTCGGCTGGCTACCCTTCCTCTCACAACTGAAATTTCAATTCCTCTGTAGTGTCTACAAATCTCTCCATGACCTCGCCCCCACCATCTCTCTTCCCTCCTCTCATTTTACCATCCCTCCCGTTCTCTCCAGTCCGCCGATCTCTACCTTTTCACAGTACCCCCTGCCCCTTGCGCTGCTTCTCGCTTCCGCTCCTTCCAACTCTTGGCCCCCCTCCACTGTAACGTCCTACCTCTCTCCATCCGCTCCTCCCCCACCTACTCATCCTTCCGCTCCTCCTTGAAATCCCTTCTTCTCCACTCTCTTCCTCCCCATCCCCCCCTCAAATCCCTACCCCCTCCACTCACCTCCCTCCTCCCCCCTCCTCCCACTGACCTCACTGGGCACTGCTACCAAGAGGCATAGGAGGCCACCTGGGATACTGCCCCCCTCCTGCCCTCCTTTCTCCCACCCTGCTAACATCGAACCTGACTCTCATACCCCTTAACTTTCCTCCTCTTCCCCTCTCCCTCCTCCTCCCCTCCCCTTGAGTAAATTGTTCCATATACTGTACTTCTGGTTTGTTTCACGTTTGTAAATAAGCTTCTTTAAATTTTGTATCTTGTTGTTACTCTGCAAAGCGCTTTGGCGTAAAGCGCTATATAAATTCAATAAACATAAAAGGAAGGGATGAGGAACAGGCGGTTGGAAATAGATCTAAGGAGGGGGTGGTGAATAGAGGATCTGAGAAGCAGGAGGGAGTAAACTTTCAGAAGGTGGTGAAAAGAGGAGCTGAGGAGCAGCATGCAAGAGCAAGAAGAGTGGAGAAGGTAGTGGTAAAAGGATGAACAGAAGAGGAGCAGAAGGGGAGAATAAGACATGAGGAGGTGGTGGAAAAAGAGAAGGTGAGAACTGGCAAGGAGTGCATAGGACAGGTATAGAGGGACACTCATGCCACAAACCAACAAGTAGTGTAAGAGCAGTGAGTGGAGGTACAATCTTGTAAGAGAACATTGTGGAGGTGTTTAGGGACCCAGAGAAGATCCAGGAAGAAGCCAGGGAACTAAAGGTAGGGCAGAGAAAGCGCCCCTGAGGTATGAGGTTACATTGAGGCAGTGAAGACTCTTCGGTGGGGTGCCACCTGCATATGTAATTGTGTTGATTGTCAGAAGTAGCTGTATGCTCAGCAGTGTGGCTTGATGATCTATGGTTATTTCCTCTAACAGAAACAGAACACGGAACTGTGAACAGTTTGATTGAGATTTGGAAATGGAGAGGGACGGGCGAAGCAGACGAGTGTGCGTTGAATTGGTGGGTCCGTGCCCGCTTGCTTGTTGGCCTGCCAGCCTGGTTGCCAGTTGCCTCTTAACTGGAGGGCTCGAAGGATTCGGGGGACCAGAGCACTGGGACTGAGGCCAAAGGCCTAGTTTTGGTGGGAGTTCCTCTGGGCCACCCTACCCTCCACTGTCATTGTTGTTTGGTGAGTGCATTTCGCACCCTGCAGAGTAACACTGTAGAGGTGATAAAGTGTGATTTGGTGGTGTTGATTTACCACTGAAAAGTGATACAATTGTTGGAGAACGTTCCTTTCCTTATGCAGTGAGGATTGAGTTTGAGGGTGGGTCTTTTCTAAATCTTTAGAAGTTCACAGTTTGTGTTGCTGTTAATGGCTACATTAGTAAAGAATGTGAGCAGTGTGACATCTTGCCAGAGCCTCCTAGAAGATGGCTGGAGGGTTATACCGTTACTCTGAAAAAAAGCATTGGTCACTTGGGAGGAGTAGCCACAGAGAGGCCACTGATTGCCTCCTCTTGGCATTTAGCGGCAGTAGCTTTTGCGAAAAAATGTACTGTGTGTTTGCATTCACTCATGTTGTATGCCCTGAGTAGCCAAACCATGCAAGGCAACGAAAATACGCCCTCAACAAGTTGTATGGTTTTCTCTGCCCATTCTGCTCTCACTAGCCCCCTCAAATCCCCTTTGGATTTGAAGAGACTTGGTCAGTTAATGCTGACTGGGGGAAAGACTAGTTCTTCAACTAACGAGGGCTTACAATCTAATCTGGCAGACATGGCTCCTCTGTCGGCGGCATTTTCAGTGGCAGACACTGAGTCTTTCACATTAAAGATGGAGCAATTGGAGAGTGCCAATCCTATAGGGTATTTGTCAGTGATGCTGTGTTCTCTGGACCGTATGGATTTGGAATATCTAGAAAACTGCCAAAACTTGTATTTGATATCTGACGTTTTAATTTTGGCACCAGTCATTTCGCATAAATTAGATGAGAGTGTGTTCATCTCTGGATCTGAGATCGGTGGTCACCCCTGTATTAGATGAGAGAGAGTAAGTAAAATGTCATAGAATGACAAATGTATAATCTATGGAATCATCTCCAGTATTGTTTGAAAAACTATGCGGGGTAATGTTGTAGCCGGCTCCCTACCACAATGTGTGGTTCCTGATACGGCTTGTTCTCCTATTGTATCGCATGTAGTGATGCAATTGCAAACAGAAAGTGAGGGAAATAACTTTAATAGTTCTGTTAATTCTAACCTTGTTGAACAAGTTGTGGGTGCCTTCTCCTTCCCGGTACTCTCATGTATCCTCAATTCAATGAATAGAGGGTATGATACTCTGCATTACGAGATGCTGGTAGTGTGGATGATCCTCACAGAGTTATGTGCCAAAATTAGATTCCTCGAGGGGTTTATTACTGCCTGTGACAAGACTTGTTGTAATCTGCATGGTAGTAGGCCAGTAGTCCCTGTGATAGATGCTGGGTCGGTATGTGTTCATGTGCCTGTGTCCTCATCCACGATTGGTGATGTCCAAGTGGCGATGGGGGGGAAGACTCTCTATCAATATTATCAAATGTACAACAAGTAATATCAAAGGAGAAGCAGGAATCCCCATATAGAGGATTACCTCTGAGGAAAGAGGTATGCAAAACTGGCATATTAGAGCCGTGTCCTTCATTGGTTACAGAGGTGGCAGGTAATTTGAGGGATTTGTGTGAGGTGATAAAGCTGAAGAAATCAGAGAATGTTCTTCATAAGCCCTTCGATGCTCCAAGAACAAATGAGTCTAAAAAAACAAAGAATATAAAAAACCTGCTTAAGAAAAAAAATAAGAGTTCACGCAAATTCTTGAGGAAGATACAATATTGCCTTCTCTCTAATAAGCAGGAGGATGCACATGCCATTGTACAGCTGCAAGAGGATTTTGAGCCCACGACTAAGAACTCAGATAATATTCCTACGAAGTCTGCAAAAGTGCAATTGTCTCATTCTTTTTTTTTCTTTATTTGGTTTAGTTGACAAAGCCAACTTTATAAATATATTTTTTTTCTTAAACATATTTCAACATTAGTATTATCATTCAATTAGCATTTAAAAGAGAAAATAAGTGAATATTATAGTTTGTTACATAAGTACTCCAAATTTCCAGAATATTTCATACATCTTCAAATTATAAAATGTCATGTTCATTTCATTGTAACACTTGGAATAGCTAATATTTTTGTTACGGTTCAATGTTAAAGTTTTCAAGAGAGGAAAAGGCAGCATCCAAAATTTTCATAGTCGCGATTCTAACTGAGATTTTGCATGTGGCAAATATCTCAGACCACAGTTCTTTGCTATTCTTCCTGATAAACATTGGCGACATGCAAGCTATGAGCAGCGAGCGTTGAGATACAAAAGCTTTACATTCAGTAATGATATGTCGAAGCGTCTCTTTATGAAGTTCAATTTTACAGAAGTGGCAGTTGGCTAATTATTTTTTAATCAAGCCTCCTCTGGCCAAGATTTCATTAACTGGCCATAAGTTGAGGCGGAATCTCAAAATTTTCATTCTTAAATGGGACAATGGACATTTAACGAGCCATGGTACGCAACCTCTTGTGACCAAATAGATTTCTATCAAAATCTTTTAGTGTCAGGCATTTTTCTTGCGTAAGCAGCCAGTCAGCCTGATATAATATAACTTTGGCTCGATTTGGATTTGTAAGAAGAAGGTCAATAGAAATGCTTGCATCAACTAATGCATCCACAGTGTGTGTTCGCCAGTTTAATCGAAAAGTCTGATTAGAAGTCAACAAGTGATTAGCTAGAATGGCAAGACTATTTCGATTGCTCAGCCCCAATAGACATTTGCGGAGTAGAGCACACATTTTCCATGTTACCTGGACATGTATAGACAATAGACCTAGTTCAAATCTGAGTAACATTGATGGGGTGCTCTTCGGTAGATTTAATACATTTTTCCAGAATTTAGATTCGAGTTTATTCCAGAATTGTTGAGATTTTGGCAAAGTTTCTTCTGCTCCGTAAATCACAATGGGTACAACTTTTTGTTGGTAAAAGGACATTAGATGTACACAAGTGAACTTGCCATATTTGTGTAAAAGAATTTTCGCTTGAGATGTTAATGCAGTAAGTTTAGAGGTCAATGTTGCTTTGTAAATTTTGTCAGATATGGAATTGTTAAGCATCACTCCTAGATATCTGTATTCTTATACTACTTTTAGCATTTGGTTCCCTATTGACCAATTAAACTTGTTTGAAAATTTTGATTTTCCGAATTCAATGATTTGTGTTTTTTCATGGTTTATCGAAAAGTTGTTGTTAGATGAAGATTGAGCAAGTTGCTCAAGCAGCTTATGTAGACCACTAGGGTTCTGGGACAACAGCACCAACTCATCAGCATAGAGTAGCCATGCTATTATTTGATTGTCTAATTTTGGTGCGTCAGCTGATACAGAAACAACATTTGCTCCGATGTCCAGTATAAAAAGATTAAAAAGTGTGGAGGCAAGTATGCACCCCTGCTTGAGTCCCCGTTCGGTCTTATTGGTGTTAGATAGATGGCCTTCCATGTTAATCTTGATTTGTACTGATGTATTCGTATGGAGCACAATTTACACCAGAGATTGAGGGCAGCCATATTTAATCAGCTTAGTTTGAAGTAACTCTCTGTCAGTCGAGTCAAACGCCACACAGAAGTCAATAAATGCCATGTATAAGGGCTGCTTCCACGTGGCGTAAGTCGACTTCAAGGTGTTAAGTAGCGAAATATTGATAGCAGTGCCTAGACCAGCAATGAATCCTGTTTGAAAGGGGTCTCTCCTATTTGTGGCCAATGACCAGGCATTCAGATCACGAAAGACCAGTCGGCAATATATTTTCCCCGGCGCATCTAGTAGGGTGATTGGCCGATAGCTCAGAGGGTCCTGGCAATCCCCCTTCTTGTAGATAGGGACTATGATCGAGTGACACCATGATTTCAATAGTTCTTGATTATGTTGAATTATGAGGAACAAGGTATAAAGAATCGAGGCCCAAAGGTCCGAATGCCTTTTCAGGACAGCATTGGATAGAACGTCCGGACTTGGGGCTCAAGAAAAGCTAGCCTTGTTAATATAGATTGAAACATCGTCCTCATTGAAGTCCAAAACAAATCTGGAAGTTAATTCTATTGAGCTTGAGGCAGAATGGACTGTTGGAGCTGCATAAAGAGTCAAAAAATGGGTGATCCAATTTTGCTCAGTCACCCCATTAATTTGAGAAGCTAGTTGTGAGGTATTGGTGATGGAATTTAACAACTTCCAAATCTGACTCGTATTTATGTTCTGAATCTCTTTTAACATCGATTCACCAGCTTTCTGTTGAATTAGAGTTTTGTGTTCACAGACCCAATTCTTATATGAAGTCTTGGCAGCACGAAGAGCAGTAGGTGTTAGGGCCAATGGTAATAATTTGACTTGTCTTTTTTGCTTCCTAAAAAGGGATTTCCTATTTTTGATCACATTATCATATTCATGTGTCATGTGAGATCTAGTGTTTTGAGTAGATGCAAAAAGTTGCATTTGGTCATAATGACTTGTGCCGTTTACATAGTGTGCTTCTGTACAGCTCTTACGGGTCAGTTTTAAATGCTCCTGATATTGTGAGAGTGACTTCTCAGTCCATCTCAGTCTGTTTAAGGAATTGTTTGTTTCAATCATGCCTGGTAACACATTCCTCTGAGATTCTACACAAGTCGTACCCATATTTAGCTTGAATGTCAGAGGAAAATGATCACTAAGGTCTGTTGATATTACTACAAAATCAGTCACATAATTGAACAAATTTTGCGTCACATAAACATAATCAATTATGGCGCTCTGAGTTTCTCTATGCCAGGTCGCATGTGGAGGGGAGTCAAGATTGTTGGAGCCATTCAGCCATTCAATAGTGTCAAATTCCAAGATTTAACAAAGTTGTTCCACATATGTACTCGTTCATCCTTTTTTTGATGCTTTTTATCAAACAAATGCAAATTCAAATCTCCTGCCACAATGGTATGTCAATGCCATAAAATATCATAACTTAGTTCTTTAAGAAACAGCATACTTGAGATACCCATAGGATTCCAATAGAGATTAACACATGCTACCCTTAGTGAGCCAATGGTTAAGCATTTAAATTGTATAAAAGAATTACAAATATTTTGTGGGCTCGATTGGATATTCGCTAAGGAATTTGTGGCCGTTAGTAATCCAGACATAGGTCTCCCTTTTATTGCTCATTTAGCAGGTTGCAGATGAACGTCATAGATATCCCAAGAGGGAGAAGTTGTCAGCCAAGTTTCTTGAAGCAATATGACATCATATTCTCCTAGGATACTTTAGGGGTTGTTAATTAGATGTCTAAACCCTTGAGTATTCCAGCTAATTATCGAGATTGTTTGTTGATGTGTTGGAACTTCTAGTTACACTTTCGTAGTATGGCTGGGTTCTCGAAGACTATATTCCTGCTCTAGAGTATTACATTTTATCATCTTGTTTGAGTAACCCTGAGGATTCTTGAGGCAAGATTTTAGTTGACTTTTCGTGTCAATATTTGCTGAAATCAGAAAGCCTAATTCATATAATGCAGCTTTGGCTGCCCAAATGGTGTTTTGTATAATAGGTGATTTAATCCATATTAGGGCTGTACCAAGATTTTGCTCATTAGGGAATTCAATTTGATCCAAGTCATTTGATATGATTTCTTTGAGAGCAAATGTATCTGCAAAAAGCTGCAGGATGCTTTGCCTATTCATAATGTATGTTGGAAAGGCGTCAGCTCTACATGTGAGTAGCAAGGAATGTCTTGTTTCCAATTTTAAATTGGAATTTAATGAGGTACCAAAGATCTCCTTGCGTTCGCTTTGTAATGTGGCGTAGATGTAGGTGTCCAGTCAAAGTTTCGAAACATTAGTTTCGAATGTCAAAAGTTCTGACACAAAAGAGTCGAAAAAAAATGTTTCAAATGTATTTATTTAATATTAAAGGGTTTAGTTTAATTTATTATAGTGTTTAAAAAAGAAAAAAACAGGGGTTTTTAAAAAATAAACAATTAAATTCAAAACTTTTTTTTCGACACTTTTGTGTGGGACCATTTGGCATTCGAAACTGTGACTGTCGAAACAGTCACTAGGAACCGTAGATATATGTGAGTTGGTTGTTTGCAGAGCTTTTGGATTGATAGTAGGGGTGATTTGGTTATGCAAAGCTGCGAGCGCCATAGTTGAGAGTTCTAGTGTGTTCTTCTGTAGTTCGCATACAGGAGGAGCACTATTCTCCATATTTTCAATTTGATTCTGGGCCAGAGTTGAAATCATCTTTTTCTGCCAAGTAGATAGAGAGTCGAATTGTTCAACAATTCTACCTTGATTCTGTGCCATAGTTGTGAGGATGCTTTTTTGACCGTTTACTATGTTGTCAAATTTGTCCATATGGCCATTTAATTTATTATCCATCGTTTCAAATAGCTTGGCAAGAGACATCAGTACAACATTCATTACATCCAACGTAATTTGTGTTGTCTTAGTCATTGGTGAGACGTTTGATAATATGGGTGATTTTGCACTTGGCTTACGAGGAGTTGGTGCGATGTATGAGATAGCAAGAGCTGAGATGTTGCAACTTGAGTGTTGCAACATGTCAGGCGAATTCGAGAGATCATGATTTTCTTCTCTTGCTGAGAAGCAATAATTGAGGGAATCAAGTTCAATAACTGCTTCCTCTATTGTCATGGGATTTGACATATCAGGAACCACAATAGCCGGCATACCTGACTGCGCATTGCGCAGGACCATACTGTCTTTAATAAAAGTGTTAAAATTCAGAGTATTGGCATTTAGTAAATCAGATTTCTTAGATCCATTAGCAGTTTGAGACTGCTCTCGTACTAGCATGTTTGACAATGTTTGAATTGCAGAGCCATCAGTACGTAGCATGGGTTCTTTTGATGAGAGCGGTAAGATAGATGGGATATTTCCAAAGCCGTATGTACGAATATCAGCATTATTTGTTGAAACTGATTTTCTTTTTATGGATTTTGTTCTTGCATGAGACGTTCGAGCAATTGGTGTTGAGCAAGCATTAGTAGTCCCACCTTCTTTGAGCAGTTCATCCTGATAAGGTTGAGATTCAGACATAATGCGTTGTATTATGAGTGGTGGCATGTCAGTATTAAGATGGTAAATTCTGCTTTCTCTGTGCGCCATGCGCATGCGTATCAGACTTTGTTCTGCAAAACAGTTCCAAAGGAATAAAGCCTACTGATGCAACTGAATTGCGCATTGGGGAAGCACCACACCCGAAGCCCCGGACGCCGCGGCGAAGCGGCAAAGCAGTGCTTCACGGGTGGTTCCTCGGTGCGCGCTCGCTGGTGCGCGTGCATGCCCAAATTTGTACATTGACGTTTGTGGACGTGGCTTGTTACCAAAACAAGCTAAATGTAAAGAAAATAAGGATGTTTAAGCTCAGAGTATTAGTAATATAAGCAATATATAAGGTGTGCCACTAGTTATTGGCAGTTTAAATGTCCAAATACTGTTAAATGATCCATTGTAGTTATAATTACAGAAAAGTCCTCGCAGGGATCCAAAGGGAGCGGGCAAAGCGGTGCTTCACGGGTACTTCCTCGGTGCGCGCGCGCTGGTGCGCACAGGTGCACAAATTTGTACGTTGACGTTTGTGGGAGTGGCTTGTTACCAAACAAGCTAAATGTAAAGAAAATAAGGATGTTTAAGCTCAGAGTATAAATAATATTAGCAATATATAAGGTGTGCCACTAGTAATTGGCAGTTTAAATGTCCAAATACAGTGAAATGATCCGTTGTAGTTATAATGACAGAAAAGTCCTTGCAGAGATCCAAAGGGAGCGGGCAAAGCGGTGCTTCACGGGTGCTTCCTCGGTGCACGCGCTTATGCACGCGGGTACCCAAATTTGTACATTGACGTTTGTGGGCGTTACCAAAACAAGCGTGAAATTAACCGTTGTAGTTAAAATTGCAGAAAAGTCCTCGCAGAGATCCAAAGGGAGCGGGCAAAGCAGTGCTTCACGGGTGCTTTCTTGGTGCGATTCTAAAATATCAACCAAGGCGAAACAAAATTGTACTGTATCTGGACAAAATGCTATAACTCACTTTTTAAGACCTGTGCATGGTGAGGAGCAGATAGTATGCATGAGTATTCTAACAGTTAATTCAGAGAGGGATTGCAAAATGATTGAAAATGGATCTGTCACTCGCTCAACAGCGTTAAACAAAAGTTTGTAGAATACCATACTATCTTCTGGTGGGCGGTAATGCCCGAATGGTATAACCTGCATCCTTCTTCAGACAGATGGCTCCAATTTTTCTGACATTAGAACAAAGAAGATTAAGATCATTGGAGCATACTTTAGCATCCTCGCATACTGGGAGGGAGCCGTCTTTGTCGCCTAATCTTGAAAGTGTAAAGAGGCAGTCAGCGACAGTTTGGAGGACTAATGAAGTATGTTCAACAAACAAGCGCCCCTTTAGTTCAGATTTTTTAAACAGAGCAAATAAAAGCAAAAAACAGCTTGAAAGATTGTCTAAGGTCACCCTCCATCGTAGGACGCATCAGGGGTGCCCATTCTCCCCCCTGCTATTTGCGATGGCCATCGAGCCCATGGTGGATAGTGTGAGAAACAAGCATACTCGTAAAGGGATACGCCTGCGTGACACGCCTGAAATAATATCACTATATGCTGACAATGTGCTCTTGTATGTCAGGGAACCCTCTACCCACCTTGACCCCATTGTCCGCGAGATAAACAAAATAGGTACATTCTCGGGCTTCACCATCAACTACACCAAGTCAGATATCTTCCCTCTCACACCCGCAACTCCCCAACCGACATGTTCCCGAAATTCCCACTTAGATGGGCCCCTGACGGCATCAAGTACCTCAGGGTTCAAGTATCCCTGTCGAGACCCTCCATACTGGCTGGCAACTATATGACCGCCGTGCAATATGCAGTAGCCAGAATGAAGAGGTGGGGCAGCCTTCCGCTGTCCTTGTCTGGCCGCCTGTCGCTAATCAAGATGATTATAATACCAAAGCTCCTATACATATTTGCTAACGTCCCACTGTGGCCTGGGAAACGATATTTTATGGACTTGCATGCTGGGTTCGCCCGGTTTTTATGGCACTCAGGGGCTGTTCGTAGGAAATGGCAGAACATGACCTAACCCTATGAGAAGGGGGGCTTTAGTGCCCCGGACCTAATCCAATACTGGATTGCCATGCAGGCTCAGCATGCAACGCACTGGTATAATCATCAAGAGCCTCCGCCTCATGTTAAGCTAGAAATCCCTGCAGCTGAGGGGGTGAATATCATGTCCTTAATCCTCTTTCACTCTTAACATTCTGAGGCTCCGGCAGATCCGGTAGCTGCAACAATCAGGGCATGGAAGCGGATTCTGCAGTCCATATCTGAACCTCGCACATACTATAAATGGTTGCCCATATGGTCCTTTCCACACCTCTCCCCCCACATAGGATAAGCTCCTCATGCGACACTGGCTAGATCTGGGGTATCGTGCTCTTTCTGACCTGTTCCCCTCACCCCACAGACATGGAGGCAGGGGCATTCTGGGTCCCCCCTTGGGTTACTGCAATACTTCAGACTTAGAGCGGCAGTGCAGGACATGTGGCCTTCGTACCCGGATGAACCCCTCGAGTCACTGGAGATCTGTTGCATTGCCAATTCTGTGGGGGGGTAGAGGTATGGTGTCCACTCTCTATAAAATGCAAATGGCAAAATCCACTGAAACATCCCACAGGATTCGTGAGGCCTGGGCCCAAGAGCTGGGGTTAGAGGTCACTGACAATCTATGGGCGAAAATGTGTATGCATACGCGTAGGGTCTCTCTGAACGCCAGATTTAGGTGTATACAGTATAAGCTGCTCAACCGCCTATATTATACTCCTCTTGTGCTTGGGAGGTTTGTAGGTGCTCAGCCTCACGCCTGCCGTAGATGCAAATCCAATGAGGCGGATCACACTCATATGTTCTGGTCTTGTGGAGCACTGGTTCCGTTCTGGGAGGCTGTGCTTGAAGTCCTCTCAGAGATGGTGGGGTTCCGCGTTGACCCACTGGCGGTGCTGTTCGGGATATGGGAGGAACCTGGGGTGGTGCCGGCTGCTAAGGTCTTGAATGTGGGGGCCATGGTGGCCATGAGGTGCATACTGCAATGTTGGAAGCGGAGATCCCCCCTACAATTGAAATGTGGTTGAGGGCCCTTGCCTGGACGCAGGTGTGTGAGGAGGACTATATTAACACGCTACCTGTGAATGCCCACCCTAGGAATGTGTGGTCAGAGTTTTGTAGTTATTTGAATAGAAGGGCTGACCTGGAGCTCTTGTCCTCTCCCCCCTCGTCGGATCAAGCAGCTGAGTGACCTGGACTGTCAGTAAATTTTACTGGACTTGATTTGCCCCTTTGAATGTGCCACTCCTTTTTATACTTCTAATGCCTTGTCTGCTTGTTCATGTTCTAGATTATGTGACATGGTCTGTTGATGTAAAATGTAATGCACCTACTACACTCCCTTGCCAAAAAAGAAAAGTTTTTTTTAAAAAAAGATTGTCTAAGGAGAATATGAAAAAAGGAGCAATGTTGGAAGAACATTTGAAGAATACAAAGTTTGAGACTGATATTCCAGCTAGAGCGATGGATGCATCACCGAGCATCTCTTCAAAACAGTCTTACCATGAACTAGCTTGCGAGAATCATTTGTATATTTTATATCTGGTAAGACTTTTTTCTGACCCCGATTGTGGCCCGATCAATAGGCAGCACGTTTTAGCATAATGTTTTGAAATTTCAAATGTAAGATTGGTTTGATCTAAAGATATAGCTCTTGTTAAATTTGTTTATGATACTCGATTATACTTGCTGTGTCTTCATTTTTATTCCAGAATGGTTAGGTATGCCATTTTGGCAGAAGAAATGTCATTATTGTCATTGGATTATGATGTATTTCATATTTTAGGCCCCTTGAATAATAGTGGGTTATTAATGGATATGGAAAATAGGCTTGAAGATTTAACGAGTCCTGGAACTTGGGAACCTTTGCAAATTAATATTGGGTCAGCTACTGATGTACCTTGAACTGTTTCAGAGATATCCTCTATTACGCATCCTAGGGAAAATAAATATAATTGGGCTCCCATTGTTGGGGCATTACACAATGGGACCAAAAGGTTGTTGGGGGATAATTGAGTGTCCCCTTTATCACCTGCCTCTTGGAATGCCACAGGTTTTTCCTCACCTGTCGCAACCTAATTCACCCTTATGTCATTTTGATATGTTCTGTCACCAACAGACCTGGTTAGATGATCAACCGATAATAGATGGTTATACCATCTGTTTTGAGAAAGCTCAGAAGGTTTGCAAGGTTGCCACTTTGGGGGTCTACTTTGTGCACTTAACAATGGAATAGTTCTCTAGATGGAGCAAATTCCAACTAATAGAAAGTGTATGATGATGGTATGGATCAAATGGCAGGGAGAGGGTGGTGTGATACCCTAATCTTATATTTTGATAAATCTGTATTTTAATCCTGCAAATGCAGCATTGGAATGTTGTTTAGCTGCAATTGCTGACCTACTTGTGATCCGGGTTCCTGACAATGGAGACCACATTGTAATATTGGGAGACTTTAATAGTGAATGTCTAGATCACAACACTATTGTGTGCAGAATACATTGCATGCTTCTAGGAGTTCTGGAAAAAGGTGCATAAGATTTCGTAAAGAATTGGAGTCATGAGATTTGCACCTTCTGAATCAAAACATTTGAGGAGATTGCCCACCAAGGTTCACGTGGCGTAATGCCTTCGTTTCATCAACTCTGGATTACATTTTTGTTTCTGATGAATATAATTCAATATGTGGGATTTTAAATGTTGTGGAACGTAAAACGTAAAGAGAGTGATCATTCGCTGTTGCTTTTGGAAATTAATATACATGTATGTATGGAGGTTGAGGTTAGACCTAAAAGTAGTGCTCTAAGTTGGTGCCCGGCTAACATGAAATGCTTCAACAGTTACATTTCTGGTGTGTTGCCTGAAAATGACAAAGCTCTATCAAACCCATTATGTTATGCTAATACTGTTCAGACTATTTTGCGAGGTCTTATTCCTGAAAATAAGTTAACAAGAGGGGTGATTTGAGGACTAACACTCATGCTTTTGATGCTGTAATTAGTCATAAAAAACAGAACTTCATAAGAATGTTAGAAAAGCTATGAAGGCGACAAGTTCAGCGTTGATTGAATTGCATAAGCTGAAGTTGGTTTAAGGGATTGGTTAAAATCTCATAAAACACTGATGGCGCAAAGGCATGCGGAAGCCATGCTTCTTTGTGTTTTGGAAAAGGAGAGTAGAGTGTTCTGGTCCCTGGTGCAGCCACCGGGGTACTCAGGAGTTCTTAAAAGTTCAGCTGATTCCAGAAGGCACATGGGTGAACCAGTGTCCAACATTATATAGGATTCCACCAGGTGGATCTACACTTCAGTTTTTCTCACCGGTTTCAAATTGGAACTTCCAGATTGACCGGTAGGATATTTTAATACCAATTTGTAAATGTAAAAACTCAAGAGCTCCTGGCCCGATGGCTTGTCCAACTCTACGTTTAAATCAGATCCAAAGTTATGGGTGGATATGCTGTATGGGCTATTCAGTAATATTATTTCGAGCTCTATAATACTGAGTTCTTGGAAGGGTTCTGTAATTGTTGTGATATGTACATGGCGAGATAGATAAAATCCTGTGAATTATAGGCCAATATATCTAATTGATGCCTCTTGTAAAAGTTTCTGAACTCCAATTTTGAGTGAACTCAATCATGGGCCTCAATTAGTGGATGTCTGGATTTATGTCAGTCAGGGTTTAGAAAAGGAATTGTTTCATTGTTGTGATGTCTTTAAACTGCCTTTTACTTCAATTACTAGCTTCTCAGTCTACCCATTCAACAAAATATCTGTTTGTGACTTTAGTGGATATCTCACAGCCTTTTTAACCGTGTTGATAGAACTACACTATGTCAGAAAAGTTATTTGTTAGGTTGCCCATCGTCCTTGCTGGACATTGATTGCCCCTCATTAAGACACAAAATGATAAGTGAGGTTGGATCAGCAAGGAGACTGCAAGTTGGGTTAATACACATAGGGGCTTGCACCAGGAGTGCGTTTTGGCCCCCTTTTTATTTAATGTTTATATTTCTGATTTGGGTGGCGCTCTGGCAGAAGTGAAGTCGTTTCCCCCTAGTCTGGGTGTGCTTTGTTTCTCACATTTGGTTTACACGGATGATATTATTATCGCTGATCAAACATTGATAGGCCTTAAAAGGAGCTTATCAGCCTGGACCACATTTTTATTGGAGCTAGACCTTAAAGTAAATGTTATTAAAACTAAGATTTTAAGATTTAAACCCTATTATTAAAAAATACAAAATCAATTTTACCTGCTTTCTGAATGTCAGTAAACTTGAGGAGGTGGATCACTTTATATACCTTGGTGTTACCCTTTATGGTAAATGCTCTAAACCATTAATAGCCTCTACATTTTGAGCATCTGCTTAAGTAAGGGCGGCAGAGCTACTATTGCTTGATAAGCGCTTTGGCCAGTTAAAAATTGTTTCATAGTTTCGATACTATTAACAAATAATAGTGCCTACAATTATTTATGGACGAGAAATAATGTCAGAAGCTCCATACTGGTCAAGAAGTGGTAGCACATATATCGAAAAAAATACTTGGTTTACCGCAGTGCGTTTCAATAAGTATAATAAGGCATGAATTGGGCTTAATTTCTTTGGAGGCCCGAATTAACTGGAAATTATTACAACTGTTGATATTAGAACTGAGTTATTTTACACAACAAGACCAAGATATTTTATTTGGAATTAGCGCCCCTAGTGGAAACCACCTCGACAGTTCCTTCGCACTTCAGACTTAGCAGGGAAATTATGCTAGGGGATTTATCAAATAACATTTGCAGGAATTGTTATACTCACTTTGGAATAGTTCTTTTGGAGCTGAGTCAGGATGGACCATCAAGTGTTCCTAGTAAAGTCCCAGCCAGCAGGTATCTCCTGGTTCCTTCCTCCTTTTTTCAGGAAATATGCCTGCCTCCGGCTAAACTGGTTCAATCTCCCTCATGGACAAGACCTTATCAGCTCCAGATGTTTTCCCATATCACCACTCGCCCATTTGGAACAGGTGTTCTCCTTTCCTACAGCTTTTAATGTCCAAGTGAGATTGCTATTCCCTCTGTACTTCTGCTTCTATAATTAGAATTATCCCCAAACTATGTCATTGATGACAGCACACTCTTAATCGATCACATATTTCCATTGGCTTGCTTAATAGTTAAACACTCCAAATGAATATGCACCGCTTATCTTCATATACTGATCATAACTCCTGCACATGAAATTGGTGGGGTATAATATGCTCTTAACACTTGTGAATGCAAAATCATGTGTATGTGTTATTTCCTTGTAGCAACATGCCAGAAAATTAAATGTGGATTTCTGGGATCCGCTGCATAGATGGACATCTGGATATGTGGCATACATGTGTATGATCCTTCTTCATGAAGGTATTCATATTAATCATTTGATCAATTATTAAAAAATGAAGACAATTCAGTTTTAAGTTATTTGATAGAAGTGATCATCATGGTCATAACACACTTTTCCTTTTGTTTATAAGTGATATGGTTGTAGATTTATAGGCATAATAGTGTTTTAGAGCTGAAATGTCATTTGAAAATTTTACTGTGCCTTTGTGCTTTCAAAGTAGGGATGGGCAGGCATGGCTAGGTGTCATGCAAACAGACACATGCTTACCAGTGGCGCCGACGTTCGCTGAAGCTCCATTCTTGCGGCGGTGCGGGCCGCAGGTGTACTCTGGTTCCGCTCCCATCCAGCACCTTACTGGAACCTGCGCGCAGTGGCACCCTTGGCGTTGCTGGCCCCGTTCGCGATGGGGGTTGCCATGGCATTTACGGATGCGCTGGAGCGCCGCCTTGCCCCCCTATTGCTCACATGATCTGCTTATTCCTGGACTGCAATGACTCGGTCATGTGACGCTCGTACAACACGAAGGGTGGTCACTTGACCAGGAAGTGACAACTTAAAAGACGCCCCTTCTGGTTAAACAGAGCTTCTCAGCTGTTTTTCTACGGCATTTGGCTATTTCTGGATTCCGTGTACTCCTGTTCGATTTCCTGGATTTTGTGCCTCGTTTTTCTTTTTGGACTGCCTCTGGTTTTTGCACTTTGGATTTGGTGTTGATTTCCTGGACTGCCATACTAAACTGCTACAACCTTGGATTTTGCTCATACCGGATTCCTTTTCTCTTACCCCTTAGCTTTGGCATTTAAGGACTTTGAAATACCCAAGAACCTTGTTGAACTCCGACCACAGTACTACATAGCCAGCCCCTATCTAGACCACGGTGGACCCTGCACATGTCACAACAGAGGTACCCCTCCATCTCCTCCAATACAACCTAAGACACCAGTCAGGGGGAAGAGTTAGGTTATCAGTCGTCATCGGTAATCCCACGGGTAGGTGCCCTTGTACTTGTATCATTGTACACATTTGTAGAGACCCTATAACTTTGCATACTTAACCTTGTGTTTTTCCTTGCAGCCATCTGGGACCCAGCGTTTTCTCTGTTCCTGCCACCTGTGGCCCCAATAATTGGTCAGCGAGTTGTTTCTACTCTCTCTGACTGGTACTGAGACTGGGACGGAGGTATACTAATCCATGTGGACCTCGGTTCTTGACACTAGGCCTGCCTACAAGTAATGATTAACCTGAATCATCTGAAATACTCCCTTGAAACCAGGTTTGTCAGCGTATGTGGACAGGTAGGTAGCGCGCACACAGGGGCGGTGTGACACCCGCAAGTGTGGCTTGATGGCTAGTTGGCCTGCCCTTGCCCTACCCATCTGGGGTCCTCTTTGGGGGGGTCCCTTATGTGGCAGGGCATCATAGTGAGGCTCCCGTGATCATCTTCTTCCTCTCGGCAGCTGGTGACTGGTCCATTGGCTGCTCCTCTCCCCCTGTGCTGCTGTCTTCATCACTGGCAGTGAGATGCTGGTACCTTAATCGTAGACACTGTGGCAATGGTCTGGGGATATTTAAGGCAGGACATGGAGTACTTGAAGAGCATGTCTGAAGAAACTCATGTGTCTAGGCAGGCAGCATGTTGCACTTGCATTGTTTTAGTTTTGTGTAGCTGCTTTCACTTTACATACCAAAGGATACAGCATGATATATGGTGATACATGGGTGATTTCTTTTTTCCTTTATCCGCAAGTGAAGTTCATCTTGTCACACTGAATTATTATCTCTGCAAAGGGATAGAGAATGCCCACTAAAGGGTCCCACAATTTAGACATCTGCATGCTCAATTGCTCACATAGGAGAGAGAGCAGATGCGCAACAAGATTTATGCAGAAGTTAAATTGTCTACCCACCCCGAGATCATTGATCTGTTGGCACAGGGACAGGGTCGCTCTCAAGACTCTTGAAATCCCTGGGAAGTCAATCAGGTTTTATAAGAGCCCATTACTCGGTCCACTCCTTTAACACCAAGAGTGAGTCGGCTCCCTGAGGTCCTGAGGAGGAGTGCCAGAAGCATACAGCGACTGAAGGAACTGAGAGTGGCAGAGGGGAGGTTACTAGCAAGGTTGTCGAAGAGATAGTCCATAAGGTTACAGTAGGGCACAAAAGACTGCCAGCGGCTCCAGGTCTCATAATTCACAACCAGCTCCTGTCCCCGAAAACATTGCATGCCCATTAGTATCTTACAAGCAGAATTTGACTCCATTTTCTGAACGTGGACTTATCAAGCATTCTAGGAAAGACAATATGAAGCTAGAGGACTACCGTGGAGAAGTTGACTGTTCAGTGGAACAAAAGCTGACTAAAAGTGACTCATCAGTGGAATTGCATGACTTGAAAGTCTACCATAGTTTACGGATTGATGAATGGTGTTCCTCTAGCAATAGAGACTGCATAGTTGTGGGATGTGTCAAAAGCAATCTTTCAATTTTTAGAGTATTTGGAATAGCTTGTCAAATGTGTCATCACATCTGAAAATTGTGGTTGTGGGTGACTACACAGAAGATGCAGAGCCAATTTTTAGAGGGTATGTTTGAGTGGTTTAACCAGTGATACCATTCATCAAGCCAATACATTTTTACATCTGGAGGCCATTCATTGATTAGCTCAGAAGTGCTTTAGTATTGGCCTTGTTCTGTTGTAAAGAGTGTAAATAATGAAGGTGTTATGGTTTTAAGATCTGCTTATTATCCTAATGCACTAAAGGCCTTTTTTGCTGAAGTGTGTTAAATACAAACTTTCAAACTTTCACTTGAAATGAGCTCACACGGGTTGGGGTATCTCATTAACTCAGAAGCCTGTTTCGGAGGGCCCTTTGCTCCATGAACCTAATGGGATTTTATGATTAAAATCAAACAAACCTTATTCCTTCCAGATAGCCAAGGCATCTCCTGGGACACATAACCTCCCAAACATTTGACCATGTATGTCAGGCAGAAGTGGAGTTTAACTATGGTCAATTCAGCAAGAAAGCATCCAAACAAGCATTGGCTAAGCCAACTCAGACCATCAAATGATTGTATATGACTAAAAGGCATATTGACTTCTATTGTATTGACGTGGTGTAAGCCATTCATTTCAAATACTTTTCAATGAATGCACTCCTGAATTAGAATCATTTTGCAATTTAAACACTGTTAATAAAATAGAAAGATGGTACACTGTGATGCATCATTTTGAACAAAAAACAATATTTTGATTTATAACATTACAGGTGACTACATAGGCTAGTGTTGTTTTCAACATTAATAATGTTTTCCTGTTCATAGAAACTGGATTTTTTTAATCTTTCAGTATATTATTCCAGGTTGGCAAGGCACAACTTTAAATGACTGCAGACAGTTTTACTTTACAAAGGTTTTCAGCACTTCTGGTTGTGGATTAAATATTTAGTTAAAAATGTTCCTGGTGTGTGTGGCAAACTTTGTACCATTTGCAGGGTGTTGTCTCTCATGTAAGTAAGGAACTACCTGCATCCCACTGGCACCCTTGTTCATGGTAATTTAAGGAAACATATGCATGCGAATGAAACAAGGCGTTATTCCGGCACCTCTTCACTTTAAATTGAGGCAGCATCCATGTTTATTGTTGGGTGCTGTCCATTACATTAGGTATGACACCTATCTGCTTGCTTTATCAGTGCAATATTTACCCTTACAATGGAATCATATGCCCCCATTTGAAAGAAGCATTGCTGTTTTTCAGTGCCTCATGTTTTAGTTGATTGTTTTTGGGTTCCATTTATCTTTATGGTTCAGTTTCGGGCAAGGTGCGCTGCTGGAGACCTAAAGAAGTGAGGGTAACTTCGGCACATTTTTGCAACAATAAACTAAGTTGTTGCTTTGGAAAGCGAGCAGCAATGCAAGCAATTGTTGGTATTCTCTTGCTCTTCCTGACCTCCAGACCACTGGTTTTGACTTCGCAATGGTTTTGCACTTGGCCAAACAATGTTCAGATTCGGGATTCAGCCAGTATTCGGGGATCGTGCATGTTCACAAAGTAAGTGATTGAGTGTTCGCTAATGTTTAGAACAGCATTAATTTTTCACCAGGATTTTGGAGAAATGGTATTGAATAGCTGCCAATATTACATACAGCCATTTATATCATCTGATGCATGGTTAATAATGTGTAGGCTCAGCCAAAATATTTCCGATATTTGAGTTCTGCAAATTCAATAGAGAGGCATACAAACATAGCAATTGGCATACATGTCTACTATAGACAACTCTAAAATCAAACATTGGATATCCCCTTGATGGCAAAACATAGATGGCTATGGAGTACATCAGTAAATAAAGTTGATTTCAAAAGTGGGATAATAACGATATTTTTGTACCTTATTCCATGGTGGTTCGATGCTTCTTTATCCATATATTAGCTAGACCTAGAAGGATTCTAAGATTATTCCTTGAAGATAATGAAGAAGATGTCATCTAGCAGTAATACTGCAAAATGGTTCTACTGCCATGGCCTTTCCGTACCGAATGTACAGTTGCCTTTGACCTAGAGACCTAGAGCCTGAACCCTTGATAGCGGCTAAATGCTTCCTCTGGGGCAAATTGTGAAAAGAACAAGCAATTGACAACCATCAATGACAGATTTTAAATTATTTCAATTTGCCTGATATAACGCCACAAGAGCATTTGTTAGTCAGACTGTTTGGTCACGATATTAATCGATACTCATAAAACAGGGCAGAGTAAAAATTACCCAAACATTTATACATGTTACACACTGTGCACGGGTGAGGATATGGAAGGGGTTATTGACTCCAAGAATAACACTTATTATTTTTCTTTTTAGAGTCATTCTTTTTCCCCCAAGTTATTCAGCAGAGAAGAGGTCTGTAAGACCCCCTCCCCCACATTCCCCACCTGTGGGAGAATCGTGGCTCATCATCGGCCCCCATATACCTAGGCCCGGGAGCAGGATGGCTGCGGATCGACACACGTGACCAGTACTGTAACATACCATAGACACCATTTTCAAAGCACCAGGACTCCATTTTAGATGGGCAGGCTAAACCCCAAGGGAAAAAGCCTGCGCGCGTAAGTTGAAGCTGTGCCTCTGCCCACCGCGCACAGGGAGCCATGCACATCCCCTGCGCCTCCACCTCATGGCAGATCCGCTAAAGGCCGTTCTCACGAGTAACCAGACACGAACAAGTATCAGAACAAACACTTTATCATTTAACTTCCGCAGTACATCACTGTTCCGGCAGTTTCCCGACTTGTGGCTTAAGTATGGAAAATAACAAGAAAAATCCCAATCGAACAGGCCTCTACCCAGCATCTGACCCCTAACATTTAAAATATATGGTGTCAATAACCTTCCTGTATGGACCCCTTACCCACATCTCACAGGTGAAGTGTTAACCACATACCAAAGCCCAACAATTTGCAGGGTGGTGTATAGATGATAACACAGATGTTGGAGAGGGGCAAAGCTCATGGCGTTAATAAAGCAAGGAAGACCCCCGCCCACTGCAAGATACCATGTGCCTTAAAGACCTAATGAAAGGGCCTGATGGAGCCCACCCAATACTAACTAATGACTGCTGCTAATGTACAAAGGAAGGAGGAACAGCATTACTAAGAATATTTGTTTATAATACAGTGAAACATGTTCAAGTTGTCATAACCAAGAATGCAAATGCATAAGTATATACAAACGTATTGCTCCTATGCGCATGAGTACAAAACCCAACCTAACGCTACCTCATGTTGTTATCCATTTGTCGTCTTATGAATTACCAAAATATGTTCAACTAACGATATGTAATATATGTGCCACTGCCAGACTCTCATAGTCACGTATGACAAAGTACATCAATGTATAAACAATAGAAATGTGTAATCATCCTGCTACTAACTTTATTAACTATTTCCTCATATGGTATATTGTGCAGCCCAGGCACAGAGAAGCGCGCAGAGCCACAAGGCCATCTCCCCCTCCTCCCGCCAAGGCCAGCCAGGGCTTGCTGGTGCCCGAGCAGCACAGCGTCACCTCCCCTCATTCTGCTGGACCCGCTTCAAGTATTCACCTCCCTCATGTCCGAGGCCGCCATGGTCGGCCAAATGGATTATTTACAACCTGGTCCTAAACCCCACCGCTTTCAGGAGCCAGAGGTGTGCCCTCGTCAATCCAGTAGTACTCCAGTTCACCCCAAGTTAATGGTCCTTGGCGATAGATATCCAACCCTGTACTAACATATCATAAAATAATTCCTCACCACATCTAACAGAACAGAACGACAAGGCAGCTCACCTCGTGCCCTCTAACAAGACCCCAAGACTCATGACACCCAGTCACCAGGTCAAAAGTAATTGTATAATGATGTATCGGTGAAGCTTCATATTGCATAGTGTTTCTCCTGTCTCCTAAATATCCCTAGAATTACATATTGTAGGATTTGCAGGACAACAAGAGGCGTTTAAGGAATGAGTGTTGTGTGTGTGTGGCCACAAGTGCAAAGTGTCAGCACAGTCACCAATCATCAACGCCGACCGCGCCTAGCTGGCAACTCACCCCGATGAGCCCAGCTGACCTGTCCATCCCACGTTGGCACCACGCGGACGTCCACCAATCCTGGAGCAGCTCATCAGGATACAAACTATAGCTCAGTCGACGCCACCCAATCCCCGAGATGATGTGCCCCCTATAGCTCACAGAATTTATGACGTGGTTTTGTAATAAATATGACTGTCTTTGCTTTTGTCAGACAGAGCGCTCTCGGAGCTTGCAGAGTCCTTTGCATGCCCTATTTTGATTATATAAACATCCCTTTTACATCACCCGCACTTGGTCCTAGTCTCATTCCCTCCTGGGGTGTGTCCGTATTGCCTCACTTTGTGGGGAGGGTACTGCCTTTTGGGGACGCTTGCCTTCAGTGGTGACCCCGAAGGCGTGATAGATTATTTTCTTTTATCATCCCCTACGGCAACTGGTACGCTTAGACGTGTGCACGCAGTAGGCCAAAGGGTACGGGTCCTGTTCCAAAAAAAACCTTAGTGCGGCTCGCCGGAGCCAGGGGGCTGCCGTTGAGTGTGAGGCAGCGCCGCCTGGACGGACCCAGTCAGTAGAATCTCAAATCAAGACGGGCACGTGAGTATTAAGTGCGAGTGATCATTAAAAGGAGAAGGGGAGGGAGCCAGATTATACGAGGTCAGTTAAAGGGAACTTTCAACTATTAATGCTATTCTCTTTCTTTGCATATGGCCATTAGGAAAACAAGGTGAAATAAGGGAAGATAAAGATGGGAACCTAGCTCTGCAAGGGGGGTAGAAGGCGATGCCATGTAGTGCTATCTTGACTAGTACTGGGAATAATTTGAACAGTGGAAAATAAAATAAAGGTGTCTGAGAATAGGGAGACACAGTGTATATATTAGAAACTGCTTTTTCTTCTTCTTTCTGGGTACCTCGATACTGGAGAAAGTGTCATAACTCTTAAGGGTAAAGGGACGAATATTGGGCAAAGGGGGGGAGGTCTTGCTGGGAAGAAAAGGTGCAGGGCAAGAAAAAGGGGGAGTATCTGTTATGTGTTGTATGTTAAAAGCCTGTTAAATGTTGGTCTCATGTTACCTATACTAAGCACATATGATTGTACAAGAAGTGATTTTAAATGAAGTGATGTTAAACATTTCTGTGATATGGTCATTGTAAGTGTGACCCGGAAAGGTCTTAAGATAGCAATATTGTGAGTAAGTTTAAAAAACTAAAAAAAAACTATTAGAGACAAGACACACACATACACGAGTCACAGTGAGCATTACGAGCAACACAGGAAAGTGAGCAACAAAAATACAGCATGGGGGCGGAAACACCCCTGGCCCTCATCTGCAAAAATCCACCTAGGTATGCAGAGCATATAAACAAATACCATGACCAGTCGGTCACGGAATTAAAAGAAAGGAGAAGGATTACCCCACGTATGGCCACAAGGAGGATCATTTGACAAGAGTGTTTTGGATATGGTAGCCACGTGCATATTCATAAAATACAAAGGAAAGCAGTTCCATAATAGGAGAGCGATACTAGATCTGTGGAGGCTGTTTGAAGAAGTGCCTCCACTTAAAAAGAAAGACATAACGCCCGATCAGCCCACCACCACTAACACTCCCTTAGCGGCACATGAGAATGAAAGCGGAAGTAGAGGGAAGGAAGGGTCAATAGAAGTAACACGATTGTTCCCCCTCCTAAACAAACCAGTACCAGCAGAAGGGTATAGCGATCCAACATATGTGCGCACCACTGCCCCCACAGCTGCTCCTCGGCCAAATGCACCTCCACCGTATGAGTGTCCTAGACAGCGTGGGCAGGTAAGTACCCCAGCAGAAGACATTGAAAAGCGAACAGAAGATCTAGACTCTAGGCTCTCGATGGCCAGAGATGAGTTATCTAGAATAAGAGATATATGTGAACAGAGTGGAACAAGCGTTGCAAGAACAGAACAAACACCTAGGGCACAGACGCTTGATAGGTCATCCGAAGAAGGATGGAAGAAGGGAGAAATACTATTTAGAATTCAGGAAGAACTAACTTGAATAATAGAACTAGGACCACAAGAACTGGAAGAAGACATAGGTGAGGAGGGAATGGCCACTGGGGGATGGAAGAGCTGTGGTGTGATATCGAGGATGAAGAACAGGAAAGTGAAGGGTTGGGTGTGGCGGCAGGAGGAAGATCAGGAAGAATAGTTGAGACACCCCTGGGAAGAGGAGTGAACGGGGAGACTAAGGAACAGGATGGGAAGGATGGCCCCGTTAGGGAGGAAAGGAGTGAAGGTGAGTACAGACAAAATGACAAAGGGCAAACTGCAACTCCCATTGATACATAGGGGAGGCGGGAGGCCAAATTACATACCCTGGGCCCAGATAGACAAAGCCAATTTGTTAAAGTCCTGGCCCCAGCTATCAGGTGGGGCAAGTAAGTGGATATATGCATTTGAGAAGCATACCGAGGGAGTGCCATTAGCGGTGGGTGATGTAGTTTACTGGTGTCGGCAGTTGGTGACCAGGCAGATAGAGTGTGGGCAAAAGCTGGTTTCCTGGGAGTAACATTGAATTGTGACCGCCATGATGGAGCTTCGTTTAACACAGTGCGCACGAGAGAATGGGATGCATTGAGAGAGACGTTTCCAGACACACCAGATTTACCGTCAGTGATGCAGTGAACCATGAATGATGGGGAGGATGCTATGGATTTCATTTTTCGGGTGCAGGAGATGTGGAGAGCAGAGACGGGAACGCCCTGGGACCAGTCAACATCCCTATTTTACTTTATAATAAAGAGAGGGCTCCCAAAAGAGGTGCATAAGGCACTCGACAAAATAGCAGGAATTGAAGCAAAGGGGTGGCCAGAAATTCAAAGTGTAATAGTTCACCACTGCAAAAGAATAAAGGAGAGGGGAAAAAGAAACTGCACAAAAAAGGTTGGCAGATGAGGCGAAGTTAGTACAAACGAAACTGGTGAAGGTCACTGCAGCTGTAGCAGTGCTCTCCCAAGACAGGGAGGGGGAGGAGAAGGAGGGACTGGTAGCGATACCGGGGAGGATGGCAGCAAATTGGCCAGGCAACGGGCAGGCACAGTGGAATGGACAAGAGCATTACGGAGGACTGCAGTGGCAAGTGTGGCCCCCCCGCAGAGGACGAGGTGGGTACAGAGGTCAAGGTTATGGGGGAAATGGCGGGTGGCGGGAATTGTGGTAGGTGGGGTCATTTCTCACGGGAGTGCAGAAGTAGACCGAATAACCTTTACCAAGACGAGCAACCCTATGGTCATCCACATCCGGGAAGCCCATACGGATTACCCATGGGAGGGGCACAAGGGCAACCAGAGCAAGAGTATGTAGAGCAACGAAGAGAGCCACCGCACAATGCACAACAGCACCCACAAAGCCGCGAACACATGCCATACACACAGGGCAACCCTTTCATCACAACCGCTAATGGCGCGCCTGCACCATACAGTGGAGTGGCAGTGGTATCGGGTAATGTCTTCAGTCCAGGGGGAAAACAAGACATCCAGCATAGGACAGCCCACAGGGAGCACTTGCGTTTCCTGTACTATCTACGACCTACAATGCAGCAGAGGAACCATTGATAGGGGCGCAGATAGGGAATAAACAGTTCATATTTATGGTGGACTCGGGAGCTGAAAAATCATGTTTGCGTGAAGGCCGGTTCCCGTTATCTAATCGTAAATTGGAGACGCAGGGGTTCTCTGGGGATGTTGTCGGAGTTTCTTATACAGAAGATTTAGATGTCACCGTGGGGGTTAAGACAGTGAGGGCACCCCTATTGTACTACAAACAGTCCCCGATTAACTTGCTGGGGAGGGACCTCCTCAGTAAGCTTAATATGACTAGCTCCTTCACAGAGAGAGGGATAGTTTGCTCAACTCCAGGGATCTGTCCCATGCGTGTAATGCTGGTGGTACATGCACGAGCAAGAGTACCAGAAGTACGCGGCATTCCGGTAGATCCTGATGTATTCATTCAAGGGCTAAAAACTTTGGCACGGGTGGTCCCAGAGTTGAAAAATCTAGAGTGGCAAGTGCCCGCGGAGTTCATCTTCCGACCAATAGCCCGCCCAGAGATTGTGCCCGGGACAGTGATGTCCTTAGTTTTGCATGCAGTTCTTGCATGGGGTCACCCCAGTTAAAATAAAACTCAAGCCTGGGGCCATTTTACCAAGGGTAAAACAGTACCCCCTGTCCCGAGAGGTGAAAGAAGGGATAAAAGAAACAATCAGTGCATTACTAGCCCAAGGAATAATAGTGCCATCAAATTTGCCATGTAATACTTGCATTTACCCAATCAAAAAAGCAAAAGGAGGGGCGTGGAGGATGATCCAAAAAATGAGGAAGAATGCAGAAAAGATTCCATTGCTCTTTTGACTTTGCTGGCCCATAAAGGCTACAAGTTCGAAAGAGGAAAACTACAGTACTGCCAACAGGAAGTATTGTATTTGGGACAACTAATCTCACAAGATGGTAAGAAAATAATACCAGACAGAGTAGCTGCCATCAAAGCAGTAAGAAGGCCAAACACAGTAAAAGAAATGCAAACATTTCTAGGCATGTGTAATTACTGCCGAGCATGGATATTGGATTATGTAGCATACACGAGACTATTACTGCAAGCACTCAAGGGGGCACTACAAGAAAACAAAGAAATTCAATGGTCCGCGGAAATAAGTGACGCATTCACGTCACTCAAGGAACTGATTTCGAGCGCGCCCGTGCTCGCGAACCCAGATTACGAACGTGAGTTTTACCTGTTCTCCCATTGTAAGGGGTTTCTCATGACAGCAGTACTGACACAAAAAACGTCCCTAGGACACAAGCCTCTTGCCTACTACAGTGGCACATTAGACGCAGTAATGCAAGGACACTTCGCTTGCGAATAATCTCTCGCAGCCGCAGCGTTCGCCATTGAGAGAGTGCAACAATAGTGATGGGATGCCCCGTGACACTATTTGTGGAACACTCCCTATTTGCTATCTTGGAAAGATCAAAAAGCACACTCACAACACAGAGAGCTATGGCCTATGAAATAATATTACCCAGTGTAAACATACATGTGGTGAGATGTAAAACAGTAAATCCTGCAAGATTCATCACAGAACCATGCACATTAGAAGACATGCAGGCACACGACTGTACAACTCACAAGGGAGGAAGGAGAAAGCACAGTTGTAAGCGAAAATGCATTAAATGAAGGTGAGGTTTTCTTTATAGACGGGTCAGCATCAATAAACCCAGACACAGGAGAAAAACATGTAGGGGTAGCAGTTGTGAGGCTGGAAGAAGGTGAGTACGAAGTGATAGTACAGCACCGCCTGCCAGCCCATTATTCAGCTCAAGCAGCAGAACTCATAGCACTCATCAAAGCATTACACGCGGCAAAAGGGTGCGCAGTAACCATCTACACAGACTCAGTTTACATGACCACTACAGTACACGGCGGATTAGCAAGGTGGGGACGTAGAGGGTTCCACAGAGCAGATGGGTCACCAGTACAACATGCAGAACTCCTAAAAGAACTCAAGGAGGCATTGAAAGAGCCCACCATGGTAGCCATAGTGAAGTTCCAGGCCCATACTACCAACACAGATGCTATCTCTTTCGGAAAGGCTGCAGCAGACGCTGCAGCCAAGGAAGCCTCTTATTTAGAAAAAGAACGGACAGGTGAGTACTTAATGCACCAACGAGTAGAGGAATAACTCCCAGATGGCCACAACACTATGCCTGTGTCACAAATAATAGAGTTACAAGAAGAAGCAAGTAAAGAAGAGAAAGGTCTGTAGGAAAAGAGAGGATGTAGCCAGTCAGCAACAGATCTTTTGTGGCGTCAGAATAATACGTGAAAAGTGGTAATGCCAATGCAACTCTTAGAAATAGCATTCCAGCAACTACATTTCCCAGCACACAATGCAAAACAACATATTGCAGCAGAGATACAAGAAGACTGGTTTGCGCCAGGGCTACAGGAACATATATCAAGGTTGGCAATGGAATGTACAACATGTCAGATATACAACTCAGGAATGACCGTAAGCACACTGCACGGAACAATACCCAAACCCCTAGGGCCCTTCAGAGAACTGCATATTGATTATGCAGAAATGGGAGAAAGGTGTAATGGTGCACGGTATATGATAGTGATAGTTTGTCCATTTTCCAGATGGGTCGAAGCAGGGCCCTGTGCACGTCCAGATGCCAAATGCGCTGCCAAGTTCTTAGTGAGGGAAGTATTCCCCTGCTGGGGAATTTGCGACGTGATTCGCTCGGATAATGGCTCACATTTTGTCAATCAACGTTTCAAAGAAGTTACAGCTCTGTTAGGAATCGAGCATAAACTATGCTCGATTTATCATCCGCAAAGCAATGGCGTGGTTGAGAAGATCAACAGCCTCTTGAAGGGGAGATTGTTAAAACTGTGTTTCTCCCTCAAAAAGAACTGGGGGCATTGTCTGCCTCTGGCCTTTTTCGAGCTGAGAAATCAGCCCAGCAAGCACCACCATCTGTCACCGCACAAGATTGTGACTGGAAGGCGCATGCACACAGCACACGCTCCACTCCGCAGACATTCAGATGCCCACAAAAGCGCCACAATATTAGGTGAAGAATTTAATGACTATCTGACAAAACTCACCAGAGCAGCCCGCATGATATCAAGGCAGCTCGCACCACCATTCACACAAGAAGAAGGAAATGAGTCAGTTCAATTTACAGAAGAAAACCCACAAGGCCAGTTAATGCCAGGTGAGATGATATTTGTGAGGAGTTTCGTGCGTAGGTGGAATGCCCCAAGATTTCACAGCCCATATGAAGTGGTGTACTGCATACCGACAGCTGTAAAAGTAAAGGGTCTGAGATATTGTATACATTTGACAGACGTGCGTAAAGCCTATGACAGTATAAGAGAGGAAAGAGAGGAGGAAGCAGAAAGCACAGCAGACGTTTCACACTAAAAAATAAAAAATAAAAGGAGGACAAGAAATATGTCTGTTATACATGGGTACATGATAATGAATGATATCAAGAACATGTATTGATGCAATATTATGTTCATAAGAAACAGAGAATGTAAATAAGATTGAACTGTAAATGTGGAAATCTCTGTCTCTCTCTCTCTCTCTCTCTCTCTCTGTGTCTCTCTCACTCCTATTTTTTCGACTTCCTTCTACAGTAAAATGATCCATTTGACCGGTTGAGTATGCTTAATGCACTTTTATATTTTAACATATAGGAGTAACCATGGCAACGAATGGGCAGCCCGCAACGGATAATATTAGGGCAGTTAGAAATATAAATAGTGCATTTGACTTACGTAGATATCTGTATGAATGTGGCCTGTTTGTGTGCACTGTTTTATTTTTAGCCATAATATTTGGTCTTGTTACTTACTGGTTTTTGTCATTCATCTCTATCGAGATGAATGAGGGGGGGGGAATGGAACTAACATGGGGAATGGAACCAGAATGGTTAAGGAGGGGGCCTATTTAATATGGGATGGGTTTCAGCTTATATGGGGCTATGATACAGTCCCTACACATGCACAGTTGATACCAACAACAGCCCGATTACAAGCCCTGCTCCACCCTCAAATGCTTCAGAATACAATGTCAATGTCTATGGTTTAAATGACTGTAACCCTTCTGTCATATCATGGTTGTACGACACTACTGCCACAATGCCCACACCAGAAGTTACACCAACCACAGAAACTAGACCACCTGCGTGTAGTAAGTAAGAGAATGCAGAAATGACAGAAAGGTTTTTGGCTCTATATGATGAATGGGAAAAGGGGGGCACGGGGAAAGTGGGGACAATGTCACAAGCGGCAAGAGAAGCGAAAAGTTATCTTAAAAGAAGTAGGAGAAGGAGGGAGGCAGGGAAGGAAAAAATATGACAAATATTCTGGCCTGGGCCTAGACACAATAGAAGACCCTAGACATCCACATCAGTCAAACAAATGGTACGCACACATGAGTTGCACTGCAAAACGGACAACCAACGAGAGTTGCTATGTCTGTTCCCTGATCCCCCACGCCTCAGGTACACCTAAAGTGTTGTTGCCTAAAGAATTGCCTCTTGCAGATGCGCAGTGTCTCCTTCATCTCACTCTCTGCAGAATTAAGAACACCTTTCAGACACGCAAAGTATCTTTTGAAATGCTGCAAAACGAGAAAAGCTGCTATTCAAGAACCAAAGGAGTGATATGTTTAAAAGAACCTTTTTTCGTGATTCTGGGCAATAAGTGGAAAGATGAAGTCATATCATGCAAAGCTGAAGCACTACGAGGATTGCCGGGAGAGAAACTACAATGGATCGAGAAAACCTGTAAACCAGTATGGAAGGAACACATCACAACTAACCTGGGTGACCGCCATAGAAAAACCATTCAAATTGCAGAAGGAAATATCATACGATCTATGCTTCCATGGTGAAGAGAAAAACATCATGGGTGTAAACAAGAACTGCAACCGGACACTCATAATCCCAGACATGAAGAAAGGAACAGCAGCACTTATGGACACTTACTGGGTGTGCAGTAAACAGGCGTACTTGCACCTCCCACAATCCTGTAGGGGCACATGCTCCTTGGCAACGTTGCATTCAGCCCTGATGGTGATTCCGGAGAGCCACATCAATGGAGGAAAAGAAGCACCAGTTGCCCATCGTGAACAAAATACACAGCCAACAGAATTGTATGCCCTGTCCCCAGGCGATGTGCACGATGTGTTATCGAGATGACGAAGGTCATCCAACTACATATCCCAAGCCTCCTCAGACCTGTTACTGCCGATTCCTGACACGTATCGGCTGTTCAATTCTGCTGAAACGTTCTTCGCCTCCCTCGTCCCAAGTATCCAGACATGAGCAAAGCAAAATGGCTCCAGATCACGCACTGGGAGCTGATCCAATTGGCCAACGACACTGAAGAAGGGTTCAATGTGATCAAGGTGGAGCTAAGAGACCTAAGGCTAATGACCATGCAGAACAGGTATGTCCTAGACCTGTTAACGGCGATGAATGGAGGTGTTTGCTGAAAAATCGGGAGCGCGTGTTGCACATTTGTACCCTCTGAAGATGCAGACAATGGAACGTTATCACATGTTATCTCCGCAGTGCACAACCTGGGGGAATGAATGAAGAACAAAGGTGGAGCAGCAGCCAGCACGTGGTTCGACAACCTTTTTTCTTGGGTACCATCCTGGCTGGGGCTGACGGTCAAAATGCTGATGCCCATTGTGGTGTTTTTACTTCAAATTTTTTGCGTGTGCCAGCTGGGTCTTCGATGCTGTGCAGATGCGGTGCCAAATGGCACAATGATGATGGTGACAATGGGCAACACTAGAGGAGTGGCACAGATCATGCAGGAAGCACAAGTACAGACAGGTGAGGACCCAGAGCCCAAGTATAGAATGGTGCCATTATATTACGATGGGGACGTAGTAGACAGGTTATATCATACCCCAATAAAGGTGCCCCACGAACGGGAATGGTATACAGAGGTATGGGTAGACTTGGAAGGAGATGGGGGATGTATATATATATGACCTGCACACCAGATGAGTATGCTAGGAGGAGGGAGAGCCTCCGGGGGGCATGTAGAGCTTGGATGCCAATAAAGGGCACACCGGCATGGGATGAAGCAATTGCCAACGAGAAAGAACGCCAGAGGTTAGGTGAGTTACAGTATTCGTTACTTAAGTAACGGAAGGGGGGGAATGTATGGGAAAACAGGTCTGTAAGACCCCCTCCCCCACATTCCCCAGCTGTGGGAGAATCGTGGCTCATCAGCGGCTCCCATGCACCTGGGCCCGGGAGCAGGATGGCTGCTGATCGACACACGTGACCAGTACTGTAACATACCATAGACACCATTTTGAAAGCACCAAGACTCCATTTTAGATGGGCAGGCTAAGCCCCAAGCGAAAGAGCCTGCGCGCGAAAGCTGTAGCTTTGCCTCTGCCCGCCGTGCACAGGGCGCCATACACACCACCCACGCCTCCACCTCATGGCAGATCCGCTAAAGGCCTGTTCTCACGAGCAACCAGACACAAACAAGTATCAGAACAAACACTGTATTATTTACCTTCCGCAGTACATCACTGTCCCGGCAGTGACCCGACTTGCGGCTTAAGTCTGGAAAATAACAAGAAAAATCCCAATTGAACAGGCCTCAACCCAGCATCTGACCCCTAACATTTAAAATATATGGTGTCAATAACCTTCCTGTATGGACCACTGCCCACATTTCCCAGATGAAGTGTTAACCACATACCAAAGCCCAACGATTTGCAGGGTGGTGTATAAATTATAACACGGGTGTTGGAGAGGGTCAAATCTCATGACGTTAATAAAGCAAGGACGACCCCCGCCCACTGCAAGATACCATGTGCCTTAAAGACTTAATGAAAGGGCCTGATGGAGCCAACCCAATGCTAACTAATGACTCCTGCTAATGTACAAAGGAAGGCGGAAAAGCATTACTAAGAATATTTGTATATAATACAGTGAAATACGTTCAAGTTGTCATAAGAAAGAATGCAAATGCACAAGTATATACAAACGTATTGCTCCTATGCTCCTGAGTACACAACACAACCTAACGCTACCTCACGTTGTTATCCATTTGTCGTTTTATGAATTTTCCAAAATATGTTCAACTAACGATATGTAATATATGTGCCACTGCCAGACTCTCATAGACACGTATGACGAAGTACATGAATGTATAAACAATAGAAATGTGTAATCATCCTAATGCTACTAACTTTATTAACTATTTCCTCATATGGTATATTGTGCAGCCCAGGCACAGAGAAGCATGCAGAGCCACAAGGCCATCTCCCCCTCCTCCTGCCAAGGCCCGCAGGTCTTGCTGGTGCCCGAGCAGCACAGCGTCACCTCCCCTCATTCTGCTGGACCCGCTTCAAGTATTCACCTCCCCCATGTCCGAGGCCGTCATGGTCAGCCAAATTAATTATTTACAACCTGGCCCTAAACCCCACCGCTTTGAGGAGCCAGAGGTGTGCCCTCGTCAATCAAGTAGTACTCCAGTTCACCCCAAGTTAATGATCCTTGGAGATAGATATCCAACCCTGTACTAACATATCATAAAGTAATTCCTAACCACATCTAACATAACAGAACGACAAGGCAGCTCACCTCGTGCCCTCTGACAAGACCCCCAGACTCATGACACCCGGTCACCAGGTCAAAAGTAATTGTATAATGATGTATCGGTGAAGCTTCATATTGCGTAGTTTTTCTCCTGTCTCCTAAATATCCCTAGAATTACATATTGTAGGATTTGCAGGACAACAAGAGTTGTTTAAGGAATGAGTGTTGTGTGTGTGTGGCCAGAAGGGCAAAGTGTCAGCACAGTCACCAATCATCAACTCTGACCGCCCCTAGCCGGCAACTACACCCCGATGAGCCCAGCTGACCTGTCCACCCCACGTTGGCACCACGCGGAAGTCCACCAATCCTGGAGCAGCTCATCAGGATACACCCTATAGCTTAGTCAACGCCCCCCAATCCCCGAGATTATGTGCCCCCTATAGCTCACAGAATTTATGACGTGGTTTTGTAATAAATATGACTGTCTTTGCTATTGTCAGACAGAGCGCTCTCGGAGATTGCAGAGTCCTTTGCATGCCCTATTTTGATTATATAAACATCCCTTTTACATCACCCGCACTTGGTCCCGGTCTCATTCCCTCCTGGGGTGTGTTCGTATTGCCTCACATTGTGGGGAGGGTACTGCCTTTTGGGGACGCTTGCCTGCAACCCATAAAACCGGGCAGAGTCAAAATTACCCAAACATTTATACGTGGTACACAGTGTGCACGGGCGAGGGTATGGAAGGGGTTATTGACTCCTAGAATAACACTTATTATTTTTCTTTTTAGAGTCCTTCTTTTTCTCCCAAGTTATTTAGTGAGCAGCTGCAAAACAGCACAGGTTCCTCTAGTACAATAGTGCAAATGGATTGCAACACCATGCCTTTAAAGGTTTTCCCCATAATTCACAAACTACAGACGGACTAGCATCAATGTGGGGATTGGCAAACCCACTATGTCTTGGGAAACTTAAACTTCCAGTCACATGGGGCTATTCACAGATAAATTCCAGTGAAGTACTCCTGACAATAACCTGGAGAGGGCTATTTGGATCCCAAAGAAGTTGCTATAAGTAACTTTGACTTACTAGCAGTAAGCCGGGTGTTACATCTGGAAATGTGGTACATGTACAATGTGCCACTTTGCACATGAGGTGACAACTGAATTTGTGGATTCAAGAGGAACAAATATGAAAATTAGAGAGAATATTAACTGTCGCTCCAAATATACTGTATATGCGATAATATGTCCCTGCAAAAAGATTAACATTGGAACACGATTAGGGAAACAAGAATACGCATACTGGAACATTTCTCAACAATTGGAAGCCAGGATGCATCACTACCACTGGCACAACACTGGCAGCTCAGACATCAGATGCACAATAAAAAGGCTCTGAAGTTTATTGGACTACAAAAGGTAAAACTAGGAAGAAAAGGGGGAAACCTGGAAGAAAAGCTCAGGCAGATGGAAGCAAGATTGATATGTAAATTCAGGACAATAGAATTTGGTTTGAATCATGATAATGAAATGGTAAATTTTTTATGAACCAAATTGGACATATAACTAAAATGTGTATCAGTATATTATGACTCTATTGTGTGGGTAATGAGTAAGGCTAAACCACATACTGATGAATGAGAAGCACACAAATAATGTATCATTGTATTCTTGTCACCTGCGTGGAAAGTTTGAAGGGCAAACTGTGTATTGCTGTCTCTCTACCAATTAATGATCTCGCAGTAAATTTTAAATAAGTATAGAATTATTCATGTATGGTATTCTGAAAGCCGAGTCTCTAAAGCTAAATATATACAGTTATATGTATATATATATATTCTTTTTTTTGGGGGGTGGAAACCTGCACATGAACTGTTTAAAGTATAAACTTGATGTGGTTTTCAGTATGGTACATTTGGCACCAATATGTGTTTATACATTACTCATGAAGGGGTTCACTTAATTAAATTCTGACACATAGGGGACACTACATATTCTTTCTAGGAATCCCAATGTGATTGTAATATGTGGCTTTGAAATTTGTACCATTCTATTATGGTAACATTGTAAAAATGAGTGTTTACGAAGGATTAGAAATTCACATGGTAATTGACCATTACAGGATGTAGAAATGGTTAAATTACGATTGTACTGACAGGAATTTAAAACGTTTGTTAAACTGAAATAAGGTATTCAAAACACTAAATTACATTTTATTAATATATATGCGGTATACAAATGTTTACACACTGCTACAAATAGGAAAAAATAACTGGATTGTAATGCTTGGTCCTGAACTTTAAACTATTCCAATATGGCCACCATGAAAACTAAAGTAGAAACTGAGAAAGGATTGGCTTTGTAACTATGGTGACGCTATAGATTACAAGGAAGATCCACGCGATGGCCCATTACTGTGTGAGGCCAACGCGAGGAGATTGGATCTAAAAGCGCTCGAGGTAAGCAGACACTGTGTGTTTCTGGACGGGGGAAAGGAGACGTTTTTCTATGTCTGCATTTAGGTTTCAATGTATACACGAGGAGACGCACGGAATCTTTGCCAGTCATGATTAATGTGAAGCACATAACGCAGACAATGGGCCTCATTACGACCCAGGCGGTCCGGAAATAACGGTGGCGGTAAACCCGCCGCCACCATTGTTTCCGGACCGCCTGAGTCCGAACCCTGCAGGCGGGAGGTGATGTTCCCGCCAGGTCTGACCTGGCGGGTTTAACACCTCCCGCATGCAGGCGGATGAGGAAACACCGGCAGCATTACGAGATGCTGCCGGTGTTTCCATGATCCCCATTTCCACTGAGTCCCATAGGACTCAATGGGAATGGGGATTTACACCATTCCGCCTCCGTGATTCCCGGAAAACCGGGGTTGTAATGCCCCGGTAATTCCGGGAATCACGGAGGCGGAATGGTAATACGAGTCTGGCGGTAACCAGGTGGTTTTACCGCCTCGGTTACCGCCGGACTCGTAATGAGGCCCAATGTATATTATTCACTCAGGGATTTTCTAAATCTAACACGGAGGGATGCACGGAACAGTTATAGTTAACTTTAAATAATGTGAAGCACATAACGTGGACCACGTATCTCAGTGACAAAGAAATTGCATAAAAGTGAGGCGCAGTTATGTTACATATTTCATTCAGCATTGTGTATGATCAAATACAAAACAGGACCAGTTATTACTTGTTCACGTTATGCTGGTAAAACGTTATGTTGGGGCATATTAATAGCGTATGACTAAAGATGTCAAAACGAATATGTGTAAATGGATTTTACGATGAATATGCAATCGGATTGCCAATCTATTCTAAATTATCTTGACTATAGGGATTTACCAGGGACTAATTAAGAGGAAAAAAGACGAGTAAGAGAGTTTCTCATTCATTTATACCATTGCATTAACGGAGAGTGTCAAATGTGTGATGCTTATAACCTACACCACAAAATGTAGTGCCTATTATATTACAAGGGTATAACAAAGGACTAATGTCAGAGGCCCTCATTAGGACCTTGGCGGAGGACCATGGCGCTATTAGCACCATGGTCCATGGCGCTCAGCTGCCAACTCCGCCATGGGGGTTGGCGGACTTACCGCCCCATTCCGAGGTTGGCGGGGCGGTAAGTCCCCAATTCCCATTTACCCTTCCCCATTCCCATTTTTGGCCCCATAGGGCATAATGGGAGTGGGGAAGGCGTTAATTACGCCACCGTAAATTACGGTGGCGTAATTAACAACAAGGTCCCTTAGCGCCATGGATTTTAACGCCTGCTAAAAGCAGGCGTTAAAATCACCATGGCGCTAAGGGAACTCGTACTCAGGCGGTAAGGGGCGGCATGGTTTACACCGGCGTAAACCCCTTACCGCCTGGGTCCTAATGAGGCCCAGAGTCCAGTCTTGAATCTTCTTGCAGGAGTGATGCTGGCCCACCAGACCCCCCAAATATGCCTGCTCAGCAATCTCAATAAAGAATAAAATTACCAAAAGGGCATACCCAAGGGGAAAGGGGAATGGAGAACAAAACAAAGCAGATCTTCACTGGTTTTCAATGTTGAAGACACGACTACTCGAATACTGATTAACCCTCTGGAACTGGATTACAGGATAGATGATCGTCAATGTCTGTGAAGATCTAAACACAAGTTTACACCATTAATATTACTCTGCTCTGAATGCTAAGTTCTACTTTAATGTTTTACATTTATTTTAGAGTTTAACAAATACCTGAAGCCTATGCTTGATTGCTGATAGGCGTAAATTATTAGCTTGACATCTTCTTGAGCTATTATTACTTCTTTGAAAAATAACTTCTTGAACTCTTGACTCTTTGCTCAAAAATATGTAGATATATTTTAACTTGACTGAATTTTAGTTCAATTTCAAAAGAGATAAATAAATAAAAAATTGAGTGTATATTGTACTTTGTTCAAATTGAATTGCTGCCAATATTCCTTAGAAAAGTTTCTTCTTACTTCCTCTTGAAAAGATGATTCAACTGTTAGAGTCCATTTAACTGTAGAATAGTTGATACAATGCTAAATGGCAAAAAACGCTACGATCACGCAACGAATATCCGCGCTACAATAAAGAATATGCGACGCACATGGAACCGCGCATACCAAAAAGCAAACAACATACGTCTTTTTTCTGTAGATGAGGAAGTCCATTCAATGAAGTTCCGTGCTGATTTGAAGATCGCGCGCCACACAAGGACCCGTGCTCTAAGATGAAACAAAACCCTGAAGCGACCGAAAACCGCCAGCACTACGATACGCAGATACACAATACGTGAACGTCCAGGCAACGACACGTACACGCCTAACCAGGAAGTAAATAACTATAGGACGCAACCATAGGTCCTAATCTCTAATGTTTATATAAATAATAACATGTACATGCACGGCACGGCACGCGCATGCAAGTTTTAGTCAAAAAAATAAACGGAAGTTAGTAATGTTAAACGCGAACGAAATTAAAGATAAACAAGGACTAAATAAACTTGCGCAATTTATATATAAATATATTAGAAAATACTAAATATGTAAAAAATCGAATTAAATTCACAGTTAGCAGCCGCTAAACAAATGAAACAAACGTTTTTCACTTTTCTCACTAAAAATATACGAACGAGATAAGCACATGAAAGTTTGTTTATACTTGTAGAGATTAACTATCTTTAAAACTTTTCAAAAATACTTTTGACTTGAAAACTGTAGATAATTAATATTCTTAGATCAAAATACAATTGAGTATTTCTTCACAACTACTTAGCTTGCTTCTTCTGTACTTGACTTTTCTTTTATATCAGATAACTTCTTCTTGAAAGATATTTTGTATTCTCTATAGTCTTTTCTTCACAAATGTTACTATAATTATAAAGCCAAATTTCTTCTGAGTTCAATCAACTGCAACCTACCTCTAAGGGAACTGGAATGAAAGGTAGTTTAGAATCTTGGTGAAAGTTCCAAACTATCTCACAGCACTTTTCCTCTAATCACTGTTGTGAATTGGACCCTCCATCTTTGCTTGGGAAATTAGTTACTTCCTGAATAGTTTAACATTAAGGAAATTTATGTAAATAATAAGATATTAAATTCAGAACCAACACCCAAACATCACTCAAACATCACTTAACATTATATATGTGATGATGAAATCTTCTAAATGAAAGTCGTCTAATGTAATGTTTCTTTGATAATGTGGAAATGTGCCATGGAATCCTGACAGTACCCCCTCCGTAATGCCCTGACCCAGGGCCAACTTTGTCAGGGTGTAAATGATGAAATCTTTTTACCAATCTAGGGGCATGTATATTTTCCACTTTCTCCCACGAACGCTCTTCAGAACCATATCCCTTCCAATCAACCAAGTATTGAAGTTGACCTTGAACAATTCTAGAATCTAAAATAGCTTGCACTTCAAATTCATTCTCATCATCAGAAAACACAGGACCAGGAACTTCATGCATTCTGGTATCATTCCTAAATATTTTCAATAAATTTACATGAAAAGTTGGATGAATTTTTAATCCTGATGGTAACTTCAATTTCACAGATACTGGAGAATAAACCTTTTCTATCTCAAATGGTCCAATATATCGTGGACTAAATGTACTTCTCGCCTTCAAAGGTACATTTTTTGTAGACAACCATACTTTGTCTCCGACCTGATAATTTGGTTCTTTCCGACGCTTTCTGTCTGCAAATGTTTTGTAATTTAGTTTACTCTTATTCAAAGCCTGAACAGCACGTTTCAAATGTTGTTCCATATCAATCAACCTACTTTCAACATCTGGAACCTCAATTTCATCCAAAACCACTCCTCTCAAAAATCGTGGATGGAATCCCTGATTTAGAAAGAATGGGGACATAGAAGTTGAATCTTTAGTAGCGTTATTATAGCAAAATTCTGCCAACCAAAGTAATTCCAACCACCCTTGACCTGCACCAAGATAGCATCATATATACTTCTCTAACTCTTGATTCACTAAAGAAGAAAAAACATGTCCCTGGGAAATTCAGTTCGATAAGGAGGAGATAAAGTCCCTAATTCTGAGAGCAAGCTCTTCAAGAGCCCCAGGGCCTGATGGCTTATCGAACGCAGTGTTAAAAGAAGACCCAGAAAAATGGGCAATTTTCTGTGAAAGACTCTTTAAGAGAATTGTGAAGCAGGGTCAAATACCAAAATCATGGAAGTCGGCCATCATCGTCCCAATTTTCAAAAAAGGTAACAGGATGGACCCTAAAAACTATCAGCCAATTGCCCTACTAGATTGTGTTGGGAAAATCTTTGCCACTCTCTTGCTAAAACAATTGAAAACATGGATCAAGGATTCAAATACATATGACAAAAGACAATCAGGCTTTGTTGAAAATGTGGGGTGTAATTTAAATCTCCTGATTCTTGGATTGATGAAAAGAAGAGCCTATACAAACAAACAAAAACTGTATATAGCCAGCATTGATTTACGGCAAGCATTTGATAGCGTGAAAAGAAGCCGTCTTTGGGAAAAACTGGCCTCTAAAGGTTGCCCTACAGATCTCTTGAAAGCCACCAAAGAACTGTACGCCAAAACCTCAATAAGAGTTAAATTAGATCAAGGCGGTAATCTATCCAAGGATATAAAAACAACAAAAGGCCTTAAACAAGGATGCCCGTTAGCAGCTACTTTGTTCTGCTTTTACATCGAAGACCTGCAATACTGCCTCGGAAACAGTAGGACTTTTCCACCTAGACTAAACTGCAGACCGATAAACCATCTGCTTTATGCAGACGACCTGATAATTTTAGATCACACACAAATTGGTCTACAAAGAGCTTTAAATCAGGTTGAAAAATATATAGAAAACAATGATCTAGAAATAAATGCAGATAAAACCGAAATATTAATATTCAGTGATAAAAGATGGAAAAAGACTAAAAATGAAGAATGGAAAGTTAACGAAACCTGGATAAAATCATGTGATGAAATGAGATATCTGGGAATACAAGTAAGTGGAATAAAAAATGAAAAGCCCTTGAAAAGGATGCTAAAGGTAAAAACAAAACAGCTAACAGCCCAAGCTAACATCATCAATAAAAGATATGGTAAATGTTCCCTTCGACCAGTGATAACATTCTACAGGCTTAAAGTAATTCCAACGTTGATATACGGAGCAGAAACTTGTATGAATATCCCAGAGAAGTTTTGGACCACTTTAGAAGGTCTGTTTTGGAAAAACATCTTACCGATACCGAAAGCAACTCCAATGACGGTAATTCGACACGAACTGGGCTTAACATCGCTATATATACACATCCGCTACAATAAACTGATGTTGTATAGAAAAACAATGAGTAACCTGATGCCTCCCCAATTTGAAATATTTGGTAAATTCAATAACTACGAAGAAAAAGTAGTAGAAGACTGGAAAAGAGAAAATGAACAAACTCTGACAGAATTTGCCCTCAAAACCCAAACATTAGCAGAAAATCCAACAGCTGTAAAAAGAGCGCTTTGGGCTGAGGACTGGTCGAACACTGAAATGGAAAGAGCTCTGTCAAAAACCCATACACTCCTGAAATCCAATTGTGGGGTGATGACTATCATACCAGACTATTTGAGAAAGTTTCCAAATCCCAAACAAAGAGATCTGTTATTACGCTTCAGATTGAATACCTTGCAAAACAAAACAATAAAGGCAAGATATACTAAAGAAAAAATATGCACAAAGTGCAGATTGTGCAAAAGAAGTGAAGAATCATTAAATCACTTAGTGTTATTCTGCACAGAACTGAGAGACCTGCGAAATTTGTACCTAACTAGTAATATCACTGGCTTATGTGGCCTAGATGCGGAGAAATGGTGGAGTATAATTTACGCTTGCCAATCTCCAAAAATAAATTTTGCAACGGTCAAATTTCTAGAAAACACCCTTAAAAGGCTAGACCATATCGATGAAGGAAACGCATCGTAAATCGTGAATTGAATGGTCAAAAGGACGCGTTGTGTTGTGTTGATGTTCATTTTTTATTGTGAATCATTAATCCAATTTTATCTTTATTATTTTTCTGAAAGACAAAACTTATTTTAAGTAGCCAACTTGAATGTGAACGGTTTTTTAGATTTAGTTTAGCCTAATCTGGACTTTCTAGTTTTTTTCTACTTTTGACCTCTGCTTTGTACTTGTTCGATGTTGACTTTGTTATGACAGATCTCTTTGCGAAATGAAATGCTTTACTGATTGTGAAAGGTTTGTAATAAACCAAATACACTTAATAATAAAAAAAAAATAACTCTTGATTCACCCTTTCGGTTTGGCCATTACTCTCAGGATGATAACTTGTTGTTAAATTAATCTCAATTTTCAATTCTTTACAAAAAGCTTTCCAAAATCTAGAGACAAATTGAGATCCTCTAACAGAAATTACTTGATTAGGTAAACCATGTAATTTAACAACATTTTGCAGGAAGGCCTGAGCTAAAGATGTTGCTGTAGCCGCTCCCTTGATGGGGATAAAATGACCAGCCTTAGAAAACATATCCACAACTAAAAGAATAGTAGAACAACCCTTGTCAGGCGGTAAATCCACAATATAATCCATTGATACCGTATGCCACGGACGAGGTGGAACTGGAAGTGGAACTAAATATCCTGCAGCTTTCTGATGATCAGACTTAGAACGAATACAAACATCACAAGTTCTTACATAATTCTCAGAATCTTCCTTCATTTCTTTCCACCAAAATTCCCTTTGAAGAAGATCAAAAGTTTTCTTAATTCCTGGATGACCAGCCAAAGGGGAATCATGACAATTCTTTAATGCTTCAATTTTCAACTCTTCAAAGGGCAAATACAACTGCTTTCCAACATAAGGTAAACCTTCTATAATGTGACGTTCAGAATCTTCTGCCCCCCAACCCAACAGTTCCTCATCAGTAAAAGATTGTAAAATTGGCTCACGAAAATCCTGAACCTTTTCAGCCCCAGCAATGACAAAATTCTTTTCTGCAAGCAAAGGCATAGATATATAAGGATCATTCTTCAAACTTCCAGGGACACACTTACACAAAGCATCTGCTTTTCCATTCTGACGCCCAGGTTTGAACAAAATTACAAAATCATATTCTGCAAAAAATAACGACCAACGTAATTGCCTTGGTGTTAAAGTTCTTGCAGACCGAAGAAAAGTTAAGTTCCTATGATCTGTCAACACAGTGACCCGGTGTCGAACACCCAACAGATAGTGTCTCCATTCAACAAAAGCTGCCTTGGTTGCTAACAATTCACGATCAGAAATCGTATAGTTTCTTTCAGCAGGTGAGAATCTTTTAGAAAAGAAAGCTACCGGATGAAGCTGCCCCGTAACACGATGACGTTGTGACAATACAGCACCCATAGCACAATCTGAAGCATGAGCTTCCAAGAAAAAAGGTTGTTCAACATCAGGGTGTAATAAAATGGGTCCAGTAACAAAAAAATATCTCCTCTTTTCTGATCTTCTTTCTAATAATCTCAAATCTAATTGAATCACTAAAGAAATTAAATCTTCACAAACTGTGGGTTTCTCTACTATTGTAGCTAGTGCATCTTTTAACTCTTCTCTTAATCCTCTGTAAAATATTGAAGCTCTTTTTTCTTCAGGCCACTCACTCTCGTGAACCAGTGATCTAAAGTGTGTAGTATAGGCTACTAACTCTCTATTTCCTTGACGTAACTCTAATAGTTCTCCATCTACACTTAAAGATGAAGTTCTTTTGTCAAACATTTTACGGAATTCATTTTTAAATTGATCCCAATTTCTTAGTTCTCTTGCACCTCTTTCAACAAATGGAACAGTCCATGCTGATGCCTCTCCTGTAAGATAAGAAATCAAAAAGGCCACCTTTGCCGTTCCTATAGGAAATGCTTCAGGCCTACACAAATAGTGTAATTCACACTGCATTAAAAATGTTTTTAGTTTTCTATGGTCTCCGCTAAATCTTTCTGGTGGCGCTAATGGAGTTGACACTGAAGATATTCCTGGAGTTAACTGTATATCCTTCTTATCTCGTTTTTCTTCTGCCTCATGTGTTGGCCATTTAACTTCCAACTCAGCATATAAAACTGGTGGTTCTTGTTCAAATAATGTCTTTGCCTTAGAAGTTCCTGGAGTCTCAGATTGATACACATAACTATTTAATTCTTCCATTCGCACTCCTAAAGTTATTGTCTCTTGTTTTGCTAATTTCAAATCCTCTTTAATCTCCATTAATATTTTTCCTATGGACCCCAAACTCAGCTCTGCCTCTGGGTCCATCATCACTCAGGCAAGATTTAAATACGTGGTCCTTTCATTCTGTCAGAGTCCAGTCTTGAATCTTCTTGCAGGAGTGATGCTGGCCCACCAGACCCCCCAAATATGCCTGCTCAGCAATCTCAATAAAGAATAAAATTACCAAACTGGCATACCCAAGGGGAAAGGGGAATGGAGAACAAAACAAATCAGATCTTCACTGGTTTTCAATGTTGAAGACACGACTACTCGAATACCGATTAACCCTCTGGAACTGGATTACAGGATAGATGATTGTCAATGTCTGTGAAGATCTAAACACAAGTTTACACCATTAATATTACTCTGCTCTGAATGCTAAGTTCTACTTTAATGTTTTACATTTATTTTAGAGTTTAACAAATACCTGAAGCCTATGCTTGATTGCTGATAGGCGTAAATTATTAGCTTGACATCTTCTTTAGCTATTATTACTTCTTAGAATAATAACTTCTTGAACTCTTGACTCTTTGCTCAAAAATATGTAGATATATTTTAACTTGACTGAATTTTAGTTCAATTTCAAAAGAGATAAATAAATAAAAAATTGAGTCTATATTGTACTTTGTTCAAATTGAATTGCTGCCAATATTCCTTAGAAAAGTTTCTTCGTACTTCCTCTTGAGAAGATGATTCAACTGTTAGAGTCTATTTAACTGTAGAATAGTTGATACAATGCTAAATGGCAAAAAACGTTACGATCACGCAACGAAGATCCACGCTACAATGAAGAATACGCGACGCACATCGAACCGCGGATACCAAAAAGCAAACAACATACGTCTTTTTTCTGTAGATGAGGAAGTCCATTCAATGAAGTTCCGCGCTGATTTGAAGATCGCGCGCCACACAAGGAACCGCGCTCTAAGATGAAATGAAAACCCTGAAGCGACCGAAAACCGCCGGCACTACGATACGCAGATACACAATACGTGAACGTCCAGGCAACGACAAGTACACGCCTAACCAGGAAGTAAATAACTAACTATAGGACGCAACCATAGGTCCTAATCTCTAATGTTTATATAAATAATAACATGTACTTGCACGGCACGGCACGCGCATGCAAGTTTTAGTCAACAAAAATAAATGGAAGTTAGTAATGTTAAACGCGAACGAAATTAAAGATAAACAAGGACTAAATAAACTTGCACAATTTATATGGGATACATTACTCACCGTAATCGTATTTCTGATGCTTGTATCTGCTTAGATTCACATGCTGTGCATAGGCCGACATCTAGTGGAAGCTGCGGAGTATTACAGTTTGTTTTTCGAAACTCGAAAATGGGCGTCGACACAGGCGTGCCAGTAATACTATCCCTAGTGTGACGTCCACTGTACCCAAGATCCCTCACGCGTCTAGGATCCTCAGATTGTATTTTTTCTGACATGAGGAAGCATGAGGAGTAGCGTGAGTACAGATAATCCAAGCAGATAGACAGAAAGGTAAGACTACCAGCAATCATGCGCCTTCTCTCGGAGGGGAGGAAGGGTGGGTCGCATGTGAATCTAAGCAGATACAAGCATCAGAAATACGATTACGGTGAGTAATGTATCCCTTCTGAGGCTTGTGGAATCTGCTTAGATCACATGCTGTGCATAGATTAGCGAGCAGTACCAGAAGAAGGAGGTGGGATGTGAGAAGAGTCATGAGCAAACAGGTGTCTCAGAACCGCTTGTCCCACTTGTGTATCTGTCTTGGAATGAGTGTCAATGCAGTAATGCTGAGTAAAAGTGTGAATAGAGCTCCAAGTAGCTGCTTTGCAAATGGTGTCGAGGGGAACATTTGCAATGAAAGCCAGAGTGGCCCCAATGCCTCTAGTAGAGTGGGCTTTTGGCGTAAAAGGCAGAGTTTTTTCAGAAAGAGAGTAACACAGCTGTATAAGGTTGATAATCCACTTCGAGATAGCGCCTTTAGAGACGCGATCTCCCTCTCTGCCTGTAGCTACGGAGACAAACAGTTGATCTGTTTTCCTTAGCGGTCTGGTTTTGTTTACATAGTAGAGGACCGCCCTACGCACATCTAGGGTGTGTAGTTTCACCTCAGCCGAGCTTTGCGGGTTCTGGAAGAAAGCCGGAAGCTCGATGGACTGGTTTACATGGAATTTAGATATAAATTTAGGTGAGAACCTAGGGTGTGTGCGTAAAACCAGTTTGTCTTTGTGGATAGTAAAGAAAGGATCCTGCACTGACAGAGCCTGAATTTCACTGACCCTTCTTATAGAGGTAATGGCTACTAAGAAGGCAGTTTTATAAGTCAGGTGTTTGAGACTACTTTTATGCATGGGTTCGAAAGGGGGCCCCATGAGCTTAGCTAGCACCACATTAAGGTCCCATCCTGGCGGTGGGTTAGAAATAGGAGGGTGAAGTCTCTTTACTCCTTCCATGAAGGCTTTAACTACTGGTACTTTCCACCACGACACCTTGTTATGGGATGTGGTGTAAGCCGAGAGGGCAGCCAGGTGTACTTTCAGAGAGTTAAAAACCAATCCTGCATCCAGCAGGTGGAGCATGTATGTCACAATGTTGGAAAGAGTGCAATCAACCGGGTTGATTTGTTTATTCTGGCACCAAATAACAAATCTCTTCCATTTGTCAAAGTAACAGTGCCTTGTGTTTGGTTTCCTGGATTCTTTTAGGATGTCCATACACCTCTGTGGTAAATTGAGATGTCCAAACTCTATGACCTCAGGAGCCATGCTGCCAGGTTCATTGAATTGGGTTGCTGGTGCACTGTTTGACCTTGTTGCTGGGACAGTAGGTTGTACCAGGCTGGGAGTTTGATGGGCTCGCACACCGCCATCCTGCGTAGGTGTGGAAACCATGGTTGTCTCGCCCACATGGGAGCAACTAGGATGAGCGTCATCGATTCCTTGTTCATCTTGTACACTACCTTCCTGATAAGAGGAGTTGGTGGAAAAGCGTACGCAAACATCCCTGACCAGTTCATCCACAGGGCGTTCCCTTGGGAGTCTGGCTGGGGGAACCTGGATGCAAATCCTGGGCATTGTTTGTTTTCGCTTGTGGCGAATAAGTCTATAGTGGGGAAACCCCACTGAGAGAAGAGATCTTCTACGATCTCTCTGTGAAGGACCCATTCGTGTTCTTCTGGGAGGGAGTCTCTGCTTAGGGCATCCGCTAGGGAATTGAGCTCCCCTGGAACATGTTGCGATGACAGGAAGATGTTCCGTCTGAGTGCCCATATCCAGATTTTCTGGGCAAGCTTGGACAGATTTGGCGAACGAGTCCCTCCTTGCTTGTTCAGATAGAACATGGCAGTCGTGCTGCCCGTCCGGATCTGCACCGACAAGTTTATTAGATGGGGCTCGAACGCCCAAAGCGCTCTCAATACTGCCAGAAGCTCTAGAGGTTGATGTGGTTCTTGGCTACTGAGTGAGACCAGAGACCCTGAGCTGTGTGGTGGAGATGGTGAGCTCCCCACCCAGTCAGGCATGCATCTGTAGTCACGACTGCCTGCACTTCGGGATCGTAAAAGGGATTTCCCCTTGCGAGATTCTCTCTTGTCCACCAGTGTAGGCTCTGTACAAGTGTTGGCGAAACGACCACTAGATCGTCCCACTGACCACTTGCCTGAGACCACTGTTTCGCCAACCATTCCTGCATAGGACGCATGCGCAGTCGCGCGTGGGGGACCAGGTAAATGCATGACGCCATCATGCCCAGTAACCGCATTGCTTTGCGTACCGTTATTTGTTGACCGGACTGATAATGTGGAATTTGCAGTAGTATATTCCGAATTCTTTCTTCCGAAGGGAAGGTCAACCCTTTCTGAGTATCTAGGATTGCTCCCAGGAACTGTTTTGAGGTGCTTGGCACTAGGCTTGACTTCTTCTCGTTGATTGAGAAGCCTAATTCGTGGAGGAGGTCGATAGTCCTTTGAATGTTTGTCCTGCAAATTCCTGGGGTTGCCCCCGTTATGAGCCAGTCGTCCAGATAAGGGTACACTGGGATTGCCTCCCTGCGTAGGTGTGCAGCTGCCACCACCAGTACCTTGGTGAATACCCTGGGTGCTGAAGCTATCCCGAAGGGCAGTACCTTGAATTGGTAGTGGCGACTGTCCACCTTGAAGCGCAAGTACTTTCTGTGCGCCGGGAGCATGGAAATATGAAAATAAGCATCTTTCATATCCAAGGTTGCCATGTAATCCCCCTTTTTTAGGAGGGGGATTACCTCTTGTAGCGTGGTCATACGGAATTTTTGGGGCTTGACATACTTGTTGGCAGGCCGTAAGTCCAGTACTGGGCGCATTGTCAAATCTTTCTTTGGCACAAGGAAGTAAGTTGAATAGATACCCTTGTTTACCTGGTGTCCTGGGACGAGTTCTATCGCGTCCTTTTCGAGCAGAATGGCAATCTCCTCGAGGAGGATCTTCTGATGTTCTAAAGAGTGTACTCTTTGTCGTGGAGGATGGTTCCGGGGACGCTGCAGTAATTCTATACAATATCCTGTGGACACTGTTGACAGCACCCATCTGTCTGAGGTGATCCCTTCCCAAGCCTGGGTGAAGTTGGAAATGCGTCCCCCTACTGGGGTTGCATGAGAAGGGACCCTGAACTGAGCGTCACTGCTTTGGTGGGGGCGTGCCACCTCCCTTGTTGGGGCTGCCTCTGCCTCTTCCACGCCCTCTCTTGTTACCCCTGCCGTAACTTTGGGTAGACTGCTGGCTGTTGTTCCACTGTGTACCCTGTACCTGGGCATAGTTGCCTCTTTGAGAATTTTGGCCGCGTGGGCGACGAAAATTACTATTCCCCCTCTGGTTCGGGGGTTTGTTGGTTAGTTGGCCAAGGGATTTCAGTGTCTCGTATTCGTCCTTGGCGTTTTTAAGTGCGTCTTCGACCGCTTTCCCAAACAATAGATCGGGTTCCACCGGCTTGTCTATTAATGAAGCCTGCGTTTCTGTTTTGAACCCCGACTGCCGTAACCACGCATGTCTTTTGATAACAGTACCTTCTGCTATCAATCTTCCTGCGTTGTCCGCGGCGTCGAAAGTTGCTTTTAATATGCAACCAGACACGGCTCTCCCTTCTGCCGAGATCCGAGCCAATTGGCCCTTTAACGGTTCAGGAGCAGAGGCTATGAGCGCCGCGACCTCTTCCCATTGATGGCAGTTGTAGCTGGCCAACAGGGTGGTGGAGTTAGCAATCCTTGCTTGGTAGGCGGACGTTGAGGCTACCTTCCTGCCAAACCCGTAAAGTTTCTTGCTCTCCTTGTCGGGAGGAGCTTCTGATGAAGATAAGGGTGTTCCAGCCCTCTTCCGAGTGTTGGTAACAACTAGGGAGTCTGGTTTAAGATGTCCTCTTATATAGAGAGGGTCAGACTGGGCTGCCCGGAACAGCTTTTCGACCCTGGGGTTGACTGCTCTGGTGAGGTTTGGGTTCACCAGGGACGGATCTATTCTTCGTTGGATGGATTTAAGGATAGGGATGTCTGAGCGACCGGCCTCCTCTCTCCCACCAACTCTTCTGCGAAGTCCCTTTCCTCCTGTACACCGTGGGTGTCGATGTGAAAATGTTCAGCCGCGCGAGCGAGAACCTCATTAAGGAGGGGCTGGTTATCGACTGGCGAGTCGGTAACTGGGGCTTCATTCTCTACCGGGGAATCTACTCTGTAAATTTCCTGCTCATCTTCTCCCTCCTCCTGATCCTCATCATCCGCATAGTATTCCGTCCCGGCTTGTTCCTCCATAATTCCAAACTCCTGGTCCCCCTCAGGGAATGGAGTAGAGTAAGGCTGCACCTCGAAGGGTTCAGGTCTTTCGAACCGGGCCTTTTTACTTAGGGGGATAGGATCAGTGGAGCCTGAGGGTGTGGCCCCCTGAGGGTCATACGAGAGGAAATGCTCTGGATTCTTGTCGTAGAAATCAGCCAAGGAAGACATCCTTGACATGACCCTGTCTATGTCCTCAGTGGACCATTCTTTGGAACAGGGTATGACTTTAGTAGGCAATTTAGGGGACTTATCAAGGGTACCCTTGCTGGATGTTGATCTCTCAGTAGACTTGTATTTATCTGTTTGCTTAGGGGGGAAGGATGGTCGTACAGGAGTGGAAGAATGTGCTTTCCGCTGTTTACCCCCCTCCCCGTGCGTGGAAAAATGTTTTACCTGTCCTTTGGAGGCCCCGGAGACTTTCGACGCCTGGCGTCGAGGATTGGGAGAGGTATCTGTGTTTTTCGAGCGTGGGGCCTCGCTGGTGTTAACTACGGGCTCCGTCTCTTGGAGCGCGGCCTGGGGGTGGAAGTCGTCTTCGTCCTCCGACGATCGAACTTCCGTTAGTCTAGGGAGCGAGGCACTCTTGGCAAGAGTGGATGATTGCCTTGAGTCATGAGGCGATCTCGATCGAGAGCGCCCAGAGGACACCGAGTCGGACCGTTCTATCTGTGCCTCTTTCCGAGAAGTCGACGTCGTCGATGTTCGGTTGGACTTAGTGTGCTTAGTGTGTGTAGGGTGTGTAGCGCTTGCGTCGCCGGGGGTCTTCCCCATAGCCGCCCTGCCGGACGACCTTCCGAGGTCGGGGACCTGCGCTCGGCTGTCTTTCGACGCCGTAATGCCCTCGCCGTCCGAAAGTACGGCGTCGCTGCCATCGCTGAAGGCGCCCTCCGCTGCCATGGCCGCCTGCCTGGCGTGGTGGGCCCAACGCTTAGTCGAACGGTCCTTAAGTGTCCTAGGTTTAAACCTACTACACGCTCTGCAGTTCGCTTCGGGGTGGTCCCTCGGCAAGCAGAGATTGCACGTGGCGTGCCTGTCGACCCAAGGGTATTTGCGGTTGCACTTGGGGCAGAATTGGAAAGGGGTACCCTCCATATGCACCTAAAGGCAGCGGGCTGGTAAGTGTATGAAATATATAAGATAAGGTGTACTTATCTACCAAGAGTGAAGAGTATGTACCACCCCCCACTCTCCCTACTTGCAGGGCCGAGGCCAGCGGCCTACCAGGCCCGGGCCGAGGCAAGCGGCCTTCCGAAGCCCAGATCCGTCGTGCGGCAGCCGACGGCCGATGTCTTCTCCAGCCGTCGTCGAGTGTTGAGGGTCGACGTTGGGGTGGGGAAGGATGTCAATAAGAATTATAATTTTCAATTATTAGCAAAAGTATGGCTAAGGCCAGGGGACTCCGCAAGATGCTTCCGACCAGTATGGCGGAAAAAAACAATCTGAGGATCCTAGACGCGTGAGGGATCTTGGGTACAGTGGACGTCACACTAGAGATAGTATTACTGGCACGCCTGTGTCGACGCCCATTTTCGAGTTTCGAAAAACAAACTGTAATACTCCGCAGCTTCCACTAGATGTCGGCCTATGCACAGCATGTGATCTAAGCAGATTCCACAAGCCTCAGAAATATATATATATTAGAAAATACTAAATATGTAAAAACTCGAATTAAATTCACAGTTAGCAGCCGCTAAACAAATGAAACAAGCGTTTTTCACTAAAAATATACGAACGAGATAAGCACATGAAAGTTTGTTTATACTTGTAGAAATTAACTATCTTTAAAACTTTTCAAAAATACTTTTGACTTGAAAACTGTAGATAATTAATATTCTTAGATCAAAATACAATTGAGTATTTCTTCACAACTACTTAGCTTGCTTCTTCTGTACTTGACTTTTCTTTTACATCAGATGACTTCTTCTTGAAAGATATTTTATATTCTCTATAGTCTTTTCTTCACAAAGGTTACTATAATTATAAAGCCAAATTTCTTCTGAGTTCAATCAACTGCAACCTTCCTCTAAGGGAACTGGAATGAAAGGCTGTTTAGAATCTTGGTGAAAGTTCCAAACTACCTCACAGCACTTTTCCTCCAATCACTGTTGTGAATTGGACCCTCCATCTTTGCTTGGGAAATTAGTTACTTCCTGAATAGTTTAACATTAAGGAATCTTATGTAAATAATAAGATATTAAATTCAGAACCAACACCCAAACATCACTCAAACATCACTTAAAAATATATATGTGATGATGAAATCGTCTAAATGAAAGTCTTCTAGTGTAATGTTTCTTTGATAATGTGGAAATGTGCCATGGAATCCTGAAAACTAAGGAGGACTAGGAAGTAAATAAACAGTTTTGAACTAGAAACAATTAATGTGAAAGAGGGACAAATCAAGAATAATCATGCTAAAATCTTTTCTTTATTTCTCTGTTTTTTATTTTATTTTATTTTCTCTTGTTTTGTCTTATGTTTATTACCACCATTGATGTTTTTTTGGGTAGAAATCGTGTGATTTTATTGTTTACTCCTCAAATTATGTGAAATATTTTTGAAATTTCAAACCCTCCATTCTTTTTGTTCTTCTGTGTGGTTTAACATATGAATGTGCCCAAACAATAATGCACACAGAATATGATTGGTCATTTGCTAATGCCCTATTAGTTTTGAGAAAGGCTATTGAGTAGCCGAAACACGTGTAAACTAGGAATAAAGGGGTTTTTTGTTTTTGAAAGAACTTATGTGTGGCGCAATCTTTGAGTGGCAGAACATCCTGATTTGTTGTCTAACCAAGGAGGTAGGGGATTGGTTCCTCCAACACTTGCCACACAGATGCGACACGGCTGAAAAGCCTTAATACTTAATCCAAGGTCGCAAACAGAAGAGGCTGTACCGACACAGATCCCCACAAAAAACTCTGTATGTCAGGAATAGAGTTTTCCAGAGTTACTCATAGTAACTACTTTCACAATATAATAGGTTTAAGAGTAAAGTCTTGGCCAATAAAATGGGGGGGCTCAGAGGACAGATAACTGCAGATCTATAAGTTAATACAGGGTTAGGGAATGCACTGGTCTACAGGCCTGCCCGAGGCTTAATTGTTACAGAGTGAAGAATGTGTGTAATGAGACGCCTACACTGGTGTTTATGATCTCTTGAGTAGACAATGCAAAGGTTGTCACATTTATGTACCGCAAGCTCTTCCTTCTGAGAATCCCAGGTCTCGTAATGTGAGATATAAATGGAATGGGGACTTAGAGGGAGATTTGAAAGCCAAGTAGGAGTGAGCAGCATATTTCCTAAACAAAATATTCTCAATATCAACCAAAATAAAGATTACAATTTCTGAGAGCTGACTAATGACAGATGATACATGGATTGAACATGGATTTGTATTCAAATAATTGTGAGCTTGCATCACTAGGATACTACCTGAGGAGTTGGGAGACAAAGCTGTAAATACAGTGGCTTCATGTTTACTGGTATCCACCAGCAATTTAAAAATGTGGGGTCCCGCGTGCATCAACGTAGAGTGGTGTTTGTTGGCAATGTAAGCTGAAAGTACTGGACTCATATGTGGTCTAGTAATGCTGTGGCCCATTCGGAGGTGGTGTGGTGGGACGGTTAGTCATGCTCATGAGTTTTGGTGTCAATAATAGGCTGCCCGATGTGCAATTGTACAATTGTACCTCCTGCCCTTGCATGCATCGATACAGGTACATCTTTGGTGGAATAGCCGGCATCATAAGGGGTATGCCAGAGAAATAAAACACTGGATAACAAAAGAATTGCAGATTGCTATGCATTTTAACAATTGCATGTTTGGATTACACATGCATTAAGAAGCCATGGGTTGTATACTAATTGACCTTTTCACCATTGACCGCAGGAGAATTGACCTCGGGAGAATTGACCTAATTTAGAAGGTCAATTATGACATATATGTGGGGGGGAAATCCCCTGCAACCTCCCATCCAATCCAAAACCCCCTGCAACTCCCCACCCAATCGCCTTATATTATTTCAAATCCAAAACCAACCCAATACATATATAAAATAACTAAAATAATATAAAGGTCAATTGTGCAGAAGGTCAATTAGGACCACTATAATTAGGTCAATTGTGCAAAAGGTCAATTGTAAAAGGTCAATTTGGGTAATACCTGAGGGAATGCATAACCTTGCAACAATATAGTGCCCTATCCCTTCGCATTATCTGTCAGCAGATTGAAGCTGCGGGATGCAATGTGGATGGCTGTGGAGTGGTGTGTGGTTGGCTATGTCAGTTGCTAGTTTGCAATGTATGTGCAGCTAAGTAGTGCCATGGCACTGTGGCATGGTCTGTTGGGGAGTTTTAGTGTGCAAAGTGCAGGAGACCTGGTCCACTTGGATAAACTTGACTGCACAGAGGATTTCCATCTTTTTGTGTCATAGCTTGCCTCATTTGAGGCATGACTGAGAGAGAGCAGCAGAGGTATATTTACAATGGTGGGTGGAGCAGGGAGCCTTGAGCCAAGATTACATGACAAACAACAGCAGACTGAAAATCCACGCAGTGCCTATCAGACCACCATTTACTGTCTGCACCATGAGTGCAAGTTCCCATTGTCTGAGGGACAGCAAGACCCACACTGAGATGGACAAAATGGGGTGCCCTATGCCAAGGTCTATAAAGGAAGCTGTCATGTAATTGTTATCAATGATCTGCTCTATCGCAGAGCCCATCATGGGATGTCGGAATCTTGAAATGTCCCTACCTGTATTTTGTCAAAGCTGCTGAGCTCATTCAGGAAGCGGTCAATGTTGGCCATCTGTCTCTTGGCACCTTTCGACCAGGTCAGATCCGTGTTTGGGGATTTCAGAATTATAATGATCGAGGCCATCAGCTCCTCCGTATCCACATCGGGTTTCTGCATAACTCTGAGCTCTCCTAAAAAATAAAGAAAATGAGACAGGGACCTCAATTAAACCTCTTTCTATTCTCTGCTGACACAATTGTACTACTGCAATGTTGTACTTAACATACTGCAACACTGCTGATGACAATCTTAATGAGGAAACATTACTAATTAGTACATAGACACACATAATGTAACTGGTCCAAATTTCAGGAAATGTTATTGTGCTCCCATTATTTTAAACTGACATCATGACAGCCAGGCGCATGCCGCTTCCAAAAGTGTCACCAGTCATTTCATATTCATCTTGATGAAACATTTGCAATTCTAAGCATCTTTGCATGGAACATTTCTGACTGGGAGCCAAGTGTAGACTCCAGTGGACTAGAAACAGCGGAAGTCATTCTTAACACAGTGGCAATGCAGTGGTAAAAAGCAGTGCACAATGATACTGTGAATAGGAGGTTCTCTTTCCCTAAAAACAAGTATCTAAAGGGAGAAAGTTCGCTTCCTAAAGGTCCACATTGGATTTTTTATTTTTTTATTTTTTATAATAGCACCAACATAGAACTTAAGGATGTTTCATAAAGTTAACAATACATTAGAGGCCATATTAGTGACACTTTGCAGTGGTGCAGGTACAATTGGAAGAAGGGCAAAAATTGCCCTAGTGCAAAAACCTATTCTTTCAATGCATTTTTGCACATGCGCAAATTTGACACTAGTGCCAGGACTGCAACAAATGTGCTTTCAATGCATTTTTGCAGAAGGGAAATATGTTTATTGCACTAGGGCAATGGTTCTGTCATACTGCCCTGGAAGTTAATCTGGATTTGAATAGCCAATCAGCAATACGAACCTTGCACTGTCCAACCACTCTTATTTCTACTATGAGCTGACAAACGCTTTCTGGCCCTACAACACACAATCAGAAAAATCCTGATTCAATGGTGGGAGCCCAGGCAAAAAAGATTACTGGGCCAGGGCTTCCACATCCTACTGAACAGCCCTTGTGAAAAATTCACAAGAAAAATACAATTATATTATTGGGTTTTCATACAGTGCTTCCTCGATTACTCCACCCGCTTCTAAGCTCTGCAGTAATACCTGTTATTGTCCCCCAGTTTAATGGTACTTAATTGTTCAATTTCGGAAGAATGAGCTGAGTCGGCCAGAGATACGCACTTTGGAAGTGCAGGCTTGTCCCATGTGAGAGGTGAGCAATTACCCTGTGAGATCTACCTATCTGGCATTCGATTGCAATATCAGTGCAAGAAATTAAAGGGAGTGCCAGCCACGTCCATCTCTTAGCCTATCATTCGTTAGTGCATGCACTAGACAACACATTCTATATCTTTTAGGAGGGGAAGAGAGAGGCAAAGTGCAAGGCGCTTTCTGCAGAGGTTCAGTGGGGCGAGATTTGCATAGCCGCCAACAGGCTCTCATCTAGCTATCAAAAGACCATCACTTAGTTATGAACAGACCCACAGCTAGCAGACAACCACATATTTCCCTATATATAACACAGAAAATATGTTAGTTTGTTCCTTATACAACACCACACGGTTCCAACAATCTGCACCACATTTTGCATATTTGAACACCCAACGTGTTTCCCTGGATTTCAACCCCTTATACATGAGACAGTTGCCTGAAATCAGCGACACATCAATGTGGTCTTAAAAGGCCCAGACAAAGTTCATTTTAAGCGTATCGACATGAGAAACAAAGCTAAAAAAACACTTTTCAAGGCCCTAGGATGCACTGCTTCTGAGATATTTGCACAACACAATGCTCCGTGCCAGGGTGAGGCGACAGGTGGAGGGAGTGCACAAAAGGTCCCAGCATCCTGCAGCACGCCAACTCTCGCCTCCCCTCCACGTCTGCTCTAAGTTATTGATTTTCAACAATTGATGAGAGTGTTACCATGTCTGTCTACAGAACCCATGCGGATTAGGGGTACTTTTTGCTAGTCCTAAATGGACTCTAAAATGGCCTTCAAATTACCCAGCCATATTCTCAAAAACACTCTTGCCACAACACACTAATCAAGAGTTAAGGTTAATCTCACAAAAAGAAAAGTCTACAAAGAGTGGGAATACTGTAAATAGGCTACAATCATTGTATACCAGCAACAGACCAACCTTGTTCCAGGCCAATCAAACCATGCAGTAGTTAACAATTGATTCTAATATCAACAGCAAATTGACACACCAGCGAAATGCCCTTTTACTGTGCCCTGAATGCACCATGGGTGCTATGCTTAACCTTTAAATTCCCACCATAACATCGACACTCGGTCCTCTAGAAATCACAGCCACTGCCCCAGTGCAGAGGGGCTCATGCTGAGGAGGGTTTTGGCTGACAGAACTCTGAGATCGGTGCCTTTTATTGGGAGGAGAAGTGCTCTGCCAGGGGCACGCAGCTCTTACTATCACAACCCCTGGAAAAAAAGATGTAAAAAGTCTTTAACTTCTTTAGAAATTGAGGGCAAATAGCGGGAGGTATAACCCCGCCCCCCCACATTCTAAGTAGCTGATTTACTGGAATGCACAGTGCATTTCATTTCAGGTAGTAGTTTAGTGCTACAGCCTGGCCCTGCTAGCAACACAGGCAGTTTTATGTGCCTGGCAGTCCAACTTATGTGCCAGAGTCAAAGCGGGGCGCATAAGGAGGGCTAAGAGTTCATAACTGTCTTTTATTCCTATATGGATGGGGCTAAAATGTTATTAACATCTGGCCACAGGCAGGACACTAAAGGTTAATCCTGAAATGAGCCAACAGGGGTTAGAAGTATTGGGAACAGACTTCCATATACCACTATTTCTTGGCAGGACAATAAGAACGCAGGAAGGAGCCCTGGATGGCGCAAGATGTGAGGAAGTGGAGAACACAGTAAGACAAGACTGCAACAGGGAAGTGGCCGGAAGTGGAGCGGGGGAGGCACGTGGCATAGTAAGTTGCGTCCTACCAGCCATCAGGATGTTTGACCATCCTGGTGATTAGTGTCCAAAGGGCCTAAATGCCTGCTGGATGTGAGGATGCCAGTGCTCCATTTCGAGTATTTTCCATATGCATTCGAGAAATGGAATGTGGTTCCTTATTAGTGCACATCTACAGAAACATGAAATAGATAGTACCTAATGCACCGATGTCCATATCCTTCACCAGCCTTCTGACGTCTGATATAATGGCGGAAGCTTTGTACACTGCCTTTTCGTGGGCCAGTTGGTACTCCGGGAGGAGTTTCTGAAAGCCCTTGATTCTCTTCATGTGCTGGTGGACACTGTGAATCTTCTGCTCGACCACCACCTTATCCTGGGCAATCTGAACCAGGATCTGCAATGTGCCCTGCTTGTGCTCATTGAGGGCCACCATCTGCTGCTGAAGATCACTTGCCAGTGTTGCATAAGATTTCATTTTACTCTCTGTGTAAGTGAGGACTTTCTTCAACAGCTCATGGACTCCAGTGATCTCATGGTGCTTCTTCCTTATTAAATCTGTAAAGCATTGGACAAATGTCTCAAACGTTGCATTGGTGATGTGCCCATATTCTCCTCGTCCCTGCTGGCATTGGTCGTGGCGTGCAATAGCCAGATGCATAGAGGCAAGTAGGTGGCACACATTTTCTTTTTCCTTCTTAGAGAACATCTCCAAATGTCGTATGTAGTGGTCAGCATGTGCTACTAGATTTTCTCTAAAATAAAAAACACATGTATGAAAAAACGTGATTAACAGAATGTTGATTCTATAGTAACAGATGCAAAAGGCCATAGCCACAGTCATCTCCTCTGAAACCCTCCCCACAAACTCTAGTGACATGAGAATTAAATCTTAATGAACTCAATCACGAATTCCTCCCATCGCAATCTACTGTTGTTTTCTGAATACGAATCGAAAAAGGAAAGATTTTTAATTACAATGGCATCATATTAGCTAATCCTGTAAAGCATACAGCAGTAAAGTACACTAAATTCATCGAGCGGATGGTTGATGGCAATATGTAAATTTAAGGCAGCAGTTGACAATGTCCCAAGTTCGAAGGAGAATAAGTGCTGGCCAAACCAATAGTTTGGGCTTTTGTGTTGGCATGTGATAGGCACATTATAGTAGTGCCTGGCAAATGCCTGACACATTATACCACAAAATGGCAACATCTGGAAAATGGTGCCAGTACCTAGACATATGATGTCAGTGACTGGCAAATACCGATCTGATACCTACACAGAAGCCAACACGGTTACCTTTGCCAATGCTTGTTTTAACGGGGCTCCAGTGCAAGGAACAGATGTGAGGATGCACATATTGTTTAATCAAGTGTCTAAAGGCAAACTGGGTTAAGACTTTATTTGCACAAGAAGCTCATTGACAGCTGCATTCAAGACAACGTTCAGAAGATTGCTCAGAAACAACAGTGACAGGCATTATGCAGCACACATTTTGATGTTACTGTGTAATAGAGCTTGCTTAAAGAGATACCAGAAGATTATGTTTTTGGAAGGAAGGAGCAAGCAGTGGGAAAGAATTACCATCATGATCAACATGGCCATAGGTGGTAAATTGGTGGGAAAAAGTTAAGCAACACCCACAAGCTATGTGTATCGCGTCACATCATATCTTCCTCCTACCTGTGCTCCAGTGCAATAATTGTCGCCCTAACGTGCGAAATAAGAGCCGAAAACTAAGAAGCACGCATTCAGGGCATAACAAAACACTCAATCAAGTTGCAAAGTTATGTATTCTTGGAAAGGATACCACACTAACAAGCATCTCTGAATTCTATTACAGAGTTATAAAACCACTTGACACCAATAAATATGATGGTTATGTGTACTTCCATTGCCTGATTTATCAGAGAAACTGCTATGGTATCTTTCAGCTGTTTATCTCAGATTTAAAAGAGACCCTAACATAGTTGGCCTGCAAATACCAACGAATTGCTCCTGTTGGATACCACCCCAATACATTTGCAGTGGAGCCTGAATAGCTTTGTCTAGTGTACTAATCATTACAACAAACATTAATAACTTTAAAAGACACAAGAAATGTGATGGTTATAAATGGAGTAGAAACAGAAAAATGCTTGAAGAAGTTAATAAATTGATCTATTTAGGCTTTTTTAATAGCCAACAAAAATCAGATATCGTTGATGGAGAGAAAATTATATAATAATAATAATAATAATAATAATAATAATAATAATAATAATAATAATAATAATAATAATAATAATAGTAAAGGGGATGTTTTTATTGCTCAAATGAAGATCAGTCTGAGGAAACATGCAATATTTTCTATTCAGCCAATGAATGAGTTCTATAAGGTAAAAGTGATGCTAGCATTATCGCATGGTTTGGAATTGATTGATACGCAAAACTAGAAATGGTTCATAGTGTTGGAGGGTCGAAGTTAGCGCGCTGTACTAAGACTGCCCCCTACTTGTCAACATTAACAATATGATTCGAAGTAGGATTGCGTTCACTGTTGTCCATTGTGATATGGAACAAGCTAGATTTATAGTTCAAAATATGTTGCACTTCCTTAAATCAATCAAATGTATGCTGTGGAGGATGACACAATAAAAAAACGTGCTTGGCTTAAAATCCTTCTTGAGCACAATTAAATGATACTTGAAGGCTATACATTTTGAACCAGTCTTTTATCTTGAGAAATATAAAGTGGTTAAAGGAAAAATGCAACAATGGGAAGAGACAGAAAATTGTTTAGTTTTGCCTAAGTATAACTGGTTAAGCAAACATTTCTAAAATATCCCTCTCTTATGACCACACCTCTGGCCTAATAAAAAAAAATGGCCATGTTCCCTTAATCAAAATTGGTATTGTAGATTTCGCCTTAATGTGTTGAACTCACTGGAAGCCGTTGGCCCTACAAGAAATTTAGATGAGACTGAACAATTTTACAGATTATGCAAAAGGAATGTGGAAGGTATCCTAAAACGAACTGTGATTGCCTGTGAGGCCATAGGGGAATTGAGACACAAGCCTTTCTTAAATTTCGTATATACAGGATTCTGGGCTAGATGCATGTATGTTAAACAGCTATGTCTAACGTTCCCCCTTGTTGCATTCCTGCAGGGCATTTTGGCAGTTTTAAGGGTGAATGAAAATGTGATCTAAGTTTGGCCAAATTGAAGCACATGTCACTTTGTTGGATAGTAATAGAGTTAGGGAGCCAGATGCACAATCTGGAATGCTTATTTTAGGTACAAGTAGACCTGTTAGATGAAATGCATATTTTAAATGGTTGGAATTAATCTGGTACAGATTTCTGTATGGATGGCACAATGATGTGATGTTAGTTATTGACATGTTTCTAAGAAAGATGTGAATGTTTTATTCGATCTGTGTATAGTTGTGTCGAGTGTTGGAATCTTGTGAAAGGTTTTGATTAATGAAACTGTAACAGCAATAAAAAAAGGCTATGAAGAATGGAAATAAAAATAGAGGTAAGAGTTGTTCTACGCTGGTTTGGATATCAAGTTATGTTATGTTATTTTATTATGATTTATACCATGCACTGCTGCCCTTTTCATAGTCTCCAGGTGATCTGGTGGATCTGAAAGGGAAGGGGACTTGGGAGGGTTTAGTTAGTAAGATTGAGAGGGAAAACACAGAAGAGCTTTGATGTGCTGTTGGTAGCTTCAGTCGGGAAAACCGGCCAATGTGTGCTGTTTTGTCTTAAGTTGGTAGATGTTATGTGGTGTTTGGTTCATGAGTGTGTGTGGCGTGATTTGTGTGCGATTGGTTTAGTTTCCTGTTGGGTGTTGTGGAGTGTCTATGGTTTGCAGTGGTTTTCAAGTGATTGCCATTGGTTCAATGCAAAGAGTTTGTCAAATAAAATACAATTGTCTACATCTGCGCATTTTCATTGTTGAAATTACATCATGATTTTACTCTTAAAATGTATTTAACAGTAACACTGTAGAAACATTTCTTTGTTAAATAGTTGTATTCTATTTAAAAATAAATCCCTTTTGCTAAAAGTGAGTATCCCTCATTAGCCCATCCCTTTTCTCTATGCTCATATTCCACCTTTCTCTTACACCACACACAGGCCCATCTGTCACCATCTTTCCACCACATCCTTGCACAACAAACCTTATTTTAAGTTTGTATGGTGCTCTACAGGGTAAATGTGGCACAGAGGTACACAATAATACAACAGAGCTGCCTCTTAAGCCTTCAACTATTTGTTTTGCACCACCCATACAATCTCCCTTGACATAGCTTTCCCTGAGGAAATGTGTTCAAACACAACATAGCTTACCACTTTTAATGTAAAAGAATACTAGTGATTCTGAACTGCCCTGCAAGGGATGAGAGTATGAGAGAGATTGTCGATATAGTGCGAAGAACTACTTACTAAAACCTTATTTTCATAACATACCGCAACAAACACAATCTCCCTTTCCCGCATTTTGTACAACATTTCATATTCTTTATTGCCACAATATTTCTCCATACCATCTGATGATATCACCTCAGAAATCCTCTAATTTCCAACCCCCAAGCTCTAGTGGTAGGTGCATCCAATTACAACTAAAGTTATCCTACATTTTCAGTGTCATTTTTACAAAACAACATTATTTGGAGCTATTAATTACCAACTGAATTATCTCGATGGTGAAATCATCTACTAGTCTTCGCAGCAGTGGACATTTTGGGGAAAGAATAATTTATAACTGCAAAACTTGATTCCTAAAAACTACCTTTCTAATACCCAAACATTTAATCGTTCCCCCACTGGACAATTGCAATTTAGACAATTCAGAGAGGTTGTCGAGGTTATTTTATGCAACCAACAGTGAACATAATAAGAACAATATACGTTAAACTCTTGTGTGCCTTCATCCAAAGTCTTTTACTTTTGACCCTGGCTGGTATGCCTTTCTCCTCCAAGCTGGACCACAACACGCAAACAACATGCAAACATGGGAAATTAAGTGCGTATTCAAACAAATTCTTTTTTTGATGACCAAATATCAATAACCGGCTGTCCTCCAACTTCATAAATACAATTATCTTCAAGATGCCTTATTTGGAGCTATTTAAAGGAATTTACATACAGCAAAGTATATCGCTGTGCAGTGCCTTGAATGACTTTGCTTCTATTTTTTTTACTAGTTGCCCTTATTTAGTTATCACTCCTCTTATTTTGACCTTCTCTTTAATTTCTAAATACATATTGATGAGAACACTAGTTTTCCAATATAATATGTTTTAATCAATCATATATAGATTTTTGCAAAACAATCCATTTCTAGACCCAATTCACATTCTTAAATGGAGGAGGATGGCTCAAACCCTCCTGAAAACAACTGACTCTCCCTGCCCAGTGAGGTTTTTCAAGAAGTGCGTCTAATGAAAAGATGTGCTGTGGAAGATTGTTGCTGTGAATAGCCCGGAGGCAGATATCTGCAAAACGCATTTGCAGTATCCATCTGGGTCATATTCCACATCAGAATTTAATGACACAATCAAACCATGTTGGTCCCCTAAAAGGTTTCATCTGGATTACACATTGCAGTCCTGCTCTCTAATTTCCTACTAAAACATATCCCTACCTCAGAATTCATCAGAATTAAGAACCTACGTATTTTGCTGCAGTTACATCGTTAACCCTTGCTTGAGCCCAAATTAAAAAGTATATCATGTTTCTGGGGGCTTATTCTCTAAGAAAATATATGTAAAAGAAAATAAGTGAGTGTTACAATTTGTAATTTCGATCCCAAACTTATCCCATTTTTAACCTGGCAAATGTTTGTTTCATAATTTAAGTAACTTTGGGTCTCACCCTAAATCACTAGGAGAATCCAGATGTGGACCCGTGGATCACTATTATTAGAGAGGCACAGCTCCACCGTACTGATGATGTCCAACCAGACCGAAACACATGTCTGGGGTTGCTATTGGTATTCTTGTTCAGAGGAGAATTGCCTGGATATTTGTCCTCTGTGAAAAATATTGAGCTAAAGAATCTGAGTAAAGCTCTCGTAACCAGGATTCATGTCTGGCAGAGGGACACCCAGACCCCCCCCCTTGTTTTTCCACTACTTTAAAAAGTCACCATTGCAGCTGAATAACAACTATTATATGAATCGAGTTACTCGGGAGGCTAATCATGTAAATGATCCCCCACATTTAACTAAGCCTATATGAAAGGCCATAAACAATTATACAAATACAAATCCACCCCAGAGACATGGGAGACACTACCACAATATGGAGTCTAAGGTTCATAAAGATGTATAAGGCATAGAGAGTTCCTGCCATACTACAATGAGGATTGGACCCATTAGGGGCACAATTTCATTGTGATGCATAATGTACATAGTCTAGATTTTGGTAGCTTTGAGAACAACGAATCTCTAGTTAATAAATGTATACATTGGATTTGGCACGTGAAAGGGTGCATCTCAGTGATCAGAGATGACATTGAGTATTGGTTTCAGAAACGTGTGCCAAATAGGGCAGGTGATTACATCCAGATCTTTTTGAACAACAGGTGGTTGTTGGAGGGGCTCTTAGCTACAGACTATATGACTTATCCACCGCAGGGCTCATGCATCACTCGTACATCTTGTATGCCCCTCCCTATCAACAATGATAAATTAAATGCATCTAATGTATCCACTGTGAATGCACCACATGTAGTCCCAATAGGGATACATTCCAAGAGAGCTGAAAATGGAACAGCAAGGAATTAGGGGTAACATTGATGAAATCAAGGAGGGACTTGGTGATGTAGATTGATCATTAAAAGTGGGTGGAAAGGAAATTGATAGATGCCCCCTTGGTATTACAATTATTTTATGGAACATTGCTGGGTGGGTAAGCATCGTGTGGATAATATCTGGTGCAGTTTAATTTAAGGTTATAGGGTCATCTGTGGGCTATGGAGCAAGATGATTTGCAGGGATATCAGTCCTTCATGTAGCAGCTTAGAAGGGCCCGAGAAGGAGGTGTGATGAATCTGGCGGTATTTTATTCCCGACAGTACTGAGACGAGTAAGAGAGATGAAGGAAGATCACTGGAAGCGGTAAGTCCACACCGCAATCTAGTCATTGGAAAAGGCTAACCAATGCCTGGACATTTAAAATGGACACAGCCGAACAGAACGAGAGTGAGAGGCAGAGACTGCAGCAGAACGTAGCTTGTGCGAACGCTGGTTGGAATGTCCGAGGCGAGAACACTGTGGAAGGCATCAGAGAGGTTGATGAGAACGGCATTCAGAGAGACCAGCCAAGGCTTTATTGCTGTAGGCAGCTGGAGCCGCCAGAAGCAAAGGAAGATAAAGTCGAAGCCAAACAGCTAACGGGAAACAAACACAGTCAGCGCAAGATAGCCCAATTAATGTAATTAGAGAAACTGATACAAATATGAACAATGTTAAGAAAGGTTCAGTGACTTGGAGAGAGAGGTTGAAATGAATATGAAGAGTGTGAAGAAAGGGCTGGTTAGCCAAAGCTTGGAAAAGGTCATTGAAACAAATAAGACCTGTGCTAAAATATTTGAAAAGAGGAGTTCATACCAATAAGAACTTTGCTCAGAAAGGGTCGGTGACACAATACTGGAAAAGCATTATTTCTTGGATGAGTGAAAGAGTGAGCAGAGAACGGAAAAGCACTGGGCAGGATAGTGAACCTGGCAAACAGTGCGTCTGTGACTCACATCCATAAAAGGATATAAAGCCCTGGCAAGAGAGTAAACCAGGCACTGTGCGAGTCTAGAACCCAAGAAACAGAACTGTGATATCCTAACAGGAGAGTAAACCTGTAGTGAGAAAAGACATAAACCTGAAACCGCGCAACAGTAAGAACGAATACAAAAGGGTAGACCCATAGCTGTTTTAAGGATCAGTGATAAAGTCGCAAAAAGGGGAGAAACCATCCTCTTTATACTTATCTCCCACCTGAGACAAGTTATGTTACTTTTGTGGAGAATATGGTCATCCCACAAAGAGTTATCCCTCAAATAAAATGAATTTCCCAACCATACCATTGTTAAAAGCATCCATTCAGAATAAACGAAACAAGGAATCATCGTCTGAACCATCCTATACAAATATCCTCTATGCCCACCATAGTGAGCCATGGGCACATTTGGAAGAGAACTCAGAGAGATATCTCCCAAAAGGGAAGAAACGCCTTTTTATATACCAGAAGCGAAATCACCTACAGAGTGCCTGCTATCATAGCAGGAAAATCCTTCTGGGCCTAGTTATACAGTGGGAGTAAGGGATGCGCCATAAGAGCAGACCTACTTGCCTGGGGTTGGAGGAGGATAGGAAGAGAAAAGATAAGTTGTGTCCATGGCTATATTTAAAATCACAGACAATCACAAATCCCTGTCACCATCTTGGGAAAAACTTTAATCTTATAATGGCAGTGGTCCCCAATCTCCTGGCCCAATTATTTATAGGGAGTGACGTACCCCAGTTTGACCTTTGGGTTTCACAGGTGACCCAAATAAAAATCAGAACCCAGAGGGATGGACCTCCCTTCTTGAAAGAACCATACAACCCACAGGTAGAAGAAACCCTATCGTATTTCCTTAAAAAGAGGAATCACAACACAAGTCGCTGATCTTTTGACCTGCAAGAGCATAAAGAAAGTAGAATGCCAGAAGGAGTAAAACTCTTAGATCATTTTCACTTGAAGGACAAAGAGATAAGAGTCTTAAGGAGAAGGGTATGTGATGAAGCTGGTGATATCATCATTCCTTACCTTGGGAAAGTCTCTCCCCAGATTGTCAGGGAAAGGTAGAAGCTGTCTGATCCCGACCCTGGGGGCAGCTATCTGGGTGAGGGCTACAGGAGGTGAGATGACCCTTATGGGGGTTGAAGGGGATCACCAGATGATGCATGGAATCCCCCTTTCACCAGCTGCACTTACAACACCCTTCCCCCCCACATGCTCTAATCACAATTCTGCCTCCCCTTTTGAAACTCCTAATATGTTTCATTCTGAAATGAGTGAACCCTATATAGTGAACTAGAGGAAAAGGCACCCATCCATCCATAGAAAGCCTGAATGATTACAATCTGAAACTAAAACAATATACTCATGTGATGTCCTTTTCCCAAGGTATACTAGTCATAGTTCTGTTAAGAAGGGTCAACTTAACCAATTAGCTTACTATAGCTTTGTCCTGACATTACTGAGACAAGGAAGAGGGATTGAGTAAGGAAGATCACTGGAAGCGGTAAGCCCATGACACGTTCTAGTCATTTGAAAAGGCTAACCAATGCCGGGACATTTAAAATTGACACAGCTGAACAGAAGGAGAGTGAGAGGCAGAGACTGCCGTGGAACGCAGCTTGTGTGGATGCTAGTTGGAACGCGGGAGGTGAGCACACTGTAGAAGGCAGCACAGAGGCTGACGAGAACAGCGTGCAGAGAGACCAAGCCAAGAGAATCTTGCCGCTTTATTGCTAAAGGCAGCTGGAGCCACCAGGCAAAAAGGAAGCTAAAGCAGGAACCAAAGGGCTAATGGGATGCACCCCCAGTCAGCGAACTGAAGGAGAAGAAGACGGAAGGATGCGAGGAATGCCAGAGCTACCCAGTAAGCCCTGAGAGAGCAATTGGGTTATTGGAGCACTTGAGAGCTAGTGAGGCATATCATTATCAGCACGAGAACGCCCAATTAAAGCAACTGGAGGAACTGATACAAATACGAAGAATGTTGGGAAAGGGTTGGTGACCCAATATTTGAAAAAAGGAATTGAGACCAATAAGAACTTTGCTGAGAAAGGGTCAGTGGCACACTACTGGAAAAGCATTATTTCTGGAATCAGAGAAAGAGTAAGTGGAGAACGAAAAAGCCCTGGTGGGATAGTGAACCAGGCAAACAGTGAGTCTGGGACTCACACCGATAAAAAGGTATAAAGCCCTGGCAGGAGAAAAAAAACAGGCACTGTGCAAGTATGGGACCCGCACCCAAGAAACCGAACTATGATATCCTGGTAGGAGAGTATAACAGGAGTGAGAAGAGAAGTAAACCTGAAACCGTGGAACAGTAAGAGCGAATACAAAACAGAAGACCCATACCCCTTTTAAGGATCAGTCATAAAGTCGCAATAACCTGGCAGCAGAGTACACCAAGGGTAAAAAGAGGAACAGTCAAAGGAAAAAGGAAGAACAATACTGCTTTAAGGTTAATTGAGACAAACTGAAGATTCATGAAAACTGTGTGTTTAAAAGAGTCACACGGGAAGGCTTAGTTGCCCTGAAATATATTAGATGGTGAAAAACAGAAGGAACGAAGAGAAAGAGTTATTTTCCTTAAAACTGTGGAAGCATGATAAGTGGATAAACTCAAGGGAGAAGTTGTCCCCTTAAAAATGTGAAGTTAAATATTGTATAAAGCAAGAGAAACAAAGGGAGAGCCCTTTGAAACAGTGGAACATTATTTGACCTTTTTTCTGGAAGTACCCGACAGAGAGTGAAAGACCAGAAGAAACATAGGGGAAGGAAGGAGCCCTTCCTCTCGTGGAACTTTAATTCCCTTTTGTTTTTGGCACATTAGAACTTTATGTTTGGAACTCTGGAAGAAAGCTACACCTGCATAGATTACAGAAATTCCCTTTACACATTATATTGAGTTTATTGTGTAAGGGTAAGTTTAAGGTTTTGGACACAGGATGGAGGACGCTGTTTGGTTTAAACATTCTGATACAGACGTTTGTTACTATTTTTGCGGTAGAGAGCCCTCTATTAGGGTTAGGGATATATAGGATTTCTCCAAACCCCTCTTATTATTTTGTGATGAATAAATGTCTGTAACCAACACTTAATATGCCTCTATGTCTGAGTCGAACACTTGATACCTTACAGAGGCCTAGTGTCGGACTCCTAACTTTGGTAGACACTGATCTGAACTGGGGGATAGGGATATGGGGTAGAGGCTCTACTGACTTACAGCACTTGGTTATACACACAACAACAGGTCATTGGATTTTTTTGTTTTACATCTACAACAAGCCAAATAGTAAAACGAATCCAAAGGTTCTAGATTTAATGCAAGAATGTGTTGGTAACTGGTCTTTACAAGATCCCAAGAGAATACACAATATATTGGCTGTTGATTTTAATCTCCAATTCGAACAAGCTAGAGAACTGGATGGGTCATGCAAAGAACAGGATATTGCATGGGATATAGAGGACTTAGTGGTTGTGTATCCGACTAGACTGCATAGTCAGGCAATGTACACCCCCCGTAAATTGTTTGACCTAGAATAGAGAGCATGCAATGGACATTTATCTTGGACCAACTGGTGAAAAATACCTATTATGGCAATAATAACTCGTCCAGAATAGATTATATTCTAACACTAGCTCGTAAATGGTGATTGGTTGAGAACTTTGTGGTAACTTTCTCTTACTTTCAGGAATACTGATGTAGAAGAACAGAGTCCTCATGTTTAGTGGCAGTACTACAGCTATATCCCTATCTGGACAATCCCATTACTCAAAAAAGTGATCCTGCATAGAGGCAAACAACAGTATTCAGGACATTTATCAGGCAGCTATTGGACATCTAGAGATACTATGTGGAGAAAACTCTCCAGATCAGTTAGTGGCTCAAGAGTTTGAGATACTCTTAAAAACCATTCAGCCATTTGTAACAAGCTCAAGGACAGCAGTAAAAAGGCATGCTTTAAAGCTAGTAGAATGCTATGATGATGACTGTAGGAAATCAAAGAAGGAATTGCTTGCTTGTTTAAAGAGAAATTATACAGTGGATAAAGTTCTCCATGTGCCCTCAGAGAAAACTATAGTAGTCTCCTTAACCATAAAAAGTCCTTTATCAGTGACAAATTAGATGAACTGCTGTTGCCAGCAAAGGTGGGCAACTCATGATCCTTCTAAAAACTGATATTGTGCAGTGCTATTAAGAGTGATACAGCTATCTGGGGATGTATAGGTTCTGATGGTCTGTATAATCATTTTAAGGAGTTATATGGAAATAAAAATGATAGATCGTTCAATACTTTGACCTTGGCTCTAGATCAGGGAAAAATTCCAATCGGAGATGAGGAGCTGTTTAGTTGTATATTAAAAGAAATCCATGATGCACTAATTTCACAAAAGGGAGGGAAAGCCCCAGGTCCAGATAAAATCCCAATTGATATATTTAAGGATGAACCAGAAATCTGGGCCACAGTATTGTATCAATTATTTAATACATTCATTAATTTAGGGACAGTCCTAGAGTCTTGGAGGAGGGCTGACATTTTCTCTGTGTACAAGAAAGGAGGAGAGAAAACCCCACCATCGTCCAATATTATTACTGGATGCAAGTGGGAAAATCTTTGAAAGCCTTGCATAAGAATCTCAAGAGTGGGTTAGCTCGCATGAGATTATTAGTCATCTACAAGCAGGTTTTCAGGCTGGTAGAAGCACAATAGCCAAGGGCTTTAGACTCTTTTTAATTTTACAGAAATATGTCATCTTGAATCAAGTGAGGATACATGCCGTTTTCATTGATTTGAAAACTGCTTTTGATGGAGTACCACCAGAACAATTGTGGGAGGTGCTCAGAGGTAGGGGTATTCCTGGGCATCTTCTCATACTATTACAGCATCTATACTCAAATAATTAAGTGACACTTTGCTGGGGCTTAGCAGGGAATGGGCAAGTCCCTTTGATGTTACCAAGGGGGTTAGGCAGGGATATGTATTAGCTCTGCTGCTATTTTGTGTATAAAGCAATGATGTTATTAATGAAATATTAGTGTATAGCCTGGATCCACCTAGATTGGGCCAAGACAGAATACCTGCCCTTTTCTTTGTTGAGTACCATGTATTACTGGCAACAACTCTTGTGGGGCTTAAGAAAACCTTAGAAACTGTTAGTGGCAAATGTAAAACTATGGGGCTAGAGATTAATGTAGGCAAAACTAAGGTGATGAAGTTTCACCCCAAATATTCTAATAACCATGGGTTGAATAATAGTGTTGATGGGAGAAGGCTGGTACAAGTATAAGTGTACGATTATTTGGGTATTAGATTTACAGAATAATTCAATGAGCTGCACAAATTGATAAAACAAACATTATTCTGGAAAGGAATAATGGGAGTCGGAGAAGATTTGCGCAGAAACATGGTGGTGGGGCAGTATCTCCAGCTATAGAGATATATAAAATCGAGGCCAAATTCACAGCATTGGATGGGGCAGATATTTGGGGGTACTCAAAAGCTCAGGTTTTAGTTAGAACTGAAATTATATATTTTTTAACACTGATCTGGCTCCCCCAAAGCTGCCCTAATGCTTTGCTGCACATGGAAACTGATATTAGACCCATTGCGGAAGAGATAGAAATTAGGCCTGTGTTATAATGGATCCAGCTTGTGTCCTTTACTGATTTAATCAGGTACAAGGAATCCCTCCAGCACGTAATGACCCCAGAAGGGGGTACCCACTCACATGGCTTCAGCATATTAAGATGTTATTGGCGTGTCTTGGTCTTAGCTCTTACTGGTATGATTCCTTATCTATTCATACTGAATCAAAGACCATAGTGAAACATGCAGCTGTGATTTTGTCATGTACTAGGATGGAGGCCACCTCTTTCAGTTTATCAATGGGTCCTTCACACCTCCTACGTAAAATGGACTTTGAATTGGAAGAATATCTGGATAATGTTTCACCTCCTTACGCATGTGCCCTTTACTTGAAGTTTAGAATCAGTAATTTGAGCGTGGCTGAGTTTAGACGTTCATGAAATCAATCAAATAACAGTGATTGCCCTGCATGTGGGGAGAGGGGAAAGATGTTGAATCATTTCATGTATGTGCAATGTTTTAGTTTTTTTTTTAGAGCGCTGGTAGTCTGCGGGCATCGGGGCACTAACACAAACACCAGATAGATGAACAGAAAGGACAGGTCACGGAGACTGCTTTTGCAGGGGAACGGAGGATTTGTTTGAAGAGCAGAGTTTTCAGGGCTTTCCTAAATGCTCCCAACTCGGGTTCTCCTCTCACGGCAATAGGCAGGGAGCTCCAGAAGCTGGCATCTTTGACTGGGAAGGATCTTCTCATGCCACTTGTCCGCCTCTAACTTGGGCTAATGATCTGAGTTCTGTTAGATGATCTCAGAGTTCTAGATGGGTGGTAGCGAGGTATTACGGATTTGAGGTTGGCTGGAGCAGACGCATATATGCATCTGTGAGCCACTGTTTCTATTTTTAAAATTGATATGCTCCCTGTTCGGCAGCTAATGTAGCTTTTCAGACGAAGATAGTAATTACAACTTTTACTTAGTTGGTTAACAGAGGCGTCTGAATTCAGAGAAGCCTCCAGCTGAATCCCGAGAGTCTTAATTTTGTCCAGTACTGGGATGATGCTGGTTCCAATTCGGAAACCCGAGAAGTCATGGCTCAATTGGCTTGTGCAAGTTTTGTCCCGAAGATCATTTGCTCTCTCTTACAGCAATTGAGACAGAGCCAGTTAGTCAACATCCAGGTTTCGATTTGATTGTAGATATTAGCAAGGGGTGATGAGTCTGCATCATAGTCACCATTAAGTGGTATGACCAGCTGGGTATCGTCTGTGTAGTTCGTATAGAAAATACCCAGGTCTTCTAAAAGAGAGCATAGGGGACAAATGTATATGTTGAATAGGATGGGTGACAGGCTTGGCCCTTGCAGTACTACGCAATGTATTGGGGTTGTAGATGAACACGCCTACCCCTACTGAATCCTGGATTTGCGATCTGATAGAAAGGCGTGGATTTCACCGCCTCCTCTGAGCAATGCCCAAGGTGGCATATGCATTGGAGAAGGAGGTTGTGGTCCACCAAGTCAAAAGCGGCCGATAAGCCAAGTAGGACTAACAGCCCCACTTGACCCTCTTTCTTCATGGTTTTCAGCATGTGAGATTGCAGATCCACCAATGCTGTCTCTGTACTGTGACTGGGCCGAAAGCCAGATAGTCTATTGTGAAGGATGTTATTTGCTTGTGTACTTTTGTGAGTCGTTCAGAGATTTTAGGGCAATGTACCTTAAGCCACTTCTAAACCTTCATAATATTTGCAGGTTTGACTATGCTATGAACATGTGCAAATCAAGTAAAGATCCTAACATAGTTTATCATGTGGTCACATATATTCACTGTGAGTGGTTGAGAAGATGCTTTTTGACAAAGTAAACAATACAAAATTAGAAGTTATTTGGCCTCATTACACGGAATGCGGTATTGATTTAACGTTACCGGTAATGTATTACCGGTAATGTTAAATCCCCATGTGGATCACGACCCGGCACACCGCTATTAGCGGCACCGCTAATTACGGTGCCACTAATTTCGGGCAGGCTGCGTGCGCGCGACCCTCCATTCCGTTAATTACACCATATCGCTATTAGCACAGCATCACAAGGCCAGTGCACATGCAAATAGCGGCATGGTAAATCCCCCCAAACCCCTTACCACCATGGTGCAAATACCGGCATCGCGGACCACCCGTTAAGGGAAATGGGCAGTGTACCCACCTGCCACAGGTGGACCAAATCAGCACAGGTGAAGGCAATGGAGACTGTGGCAGCTCAAAAGGAGCACACCACACCCCTTCCCACACCCCTCCCCACACCAAGATGGTTCCGATACTGGCAGCATTACATGGCCTGGAGGACCTCATTGCAGCGCAGCTGCTACAACAACAGGCAGCACAAAGGAGACGCAGGAGGAGGAGGAGGAGGAGGAGGGCAAGACAGGCACAGCAGGCACCACAACGGCACCTAATCATACCACAGAGGCACCCACCAGTACCCAGGACCAGAGCCAGTCCATTCAACCTGACCCCTGAGCAGATACACACCCTGTACCATCTGGACAGGGCTCCCATCACCAGCATCGTGGACATGATCCACAACGACATTGCGAGCCTCATAGACATCAGAACTGCCATCCCCCCGCTACTGAAGGTGGTGAGTGTGCTCCACTCCCTGCCCACAGGCACCCATCAGCATACAGTGGGACAGATGCATGGCATCTCACAACCAGTATCCTCACGCACGCTGAACCAGGTACTCGATGCACTCCTGAAGCATGCACCTGAACACATATCCATGCCACAGACTGCCCAGGAGATTGCAAACACAAAAGTTGGCTTCTATTCACTGGCAGGCCTTCCAAGTTGCATCGGGGCCATCGACTGTACCCATGCGGTATTGGTGGTCCCACATCACAATGAAGCAGTGTACCGAAACAGGAAGCAATTCCACTCTATCAATGCCCAAATGGTATGTGACGCCAGCAAGATAATCACACATTGCTGTGCCAGATTCCCAGGATCAACACATGATTCCATGGTTCTGCGGGACTCAAGTATGCCACGCTACATGGAGCGACACACCGGACAACGTACGTGGCTACTTTGTGAGTAGCAGGGCAAGCACATGGCAGCGTGATTTTGGGGGGGAGAGATACATACTCCAACTGGGTGTGAATGGGGGGGGGAGATACATACTCCAACTGGGTGTGAATGGGGGGGGAAGATACATACTCCAACTGGGTGTGAATGGGGGGGGAGCTACATACTCCAACTGGGTGTGAATGGGGGGGGGAAGATACATACTCCAACTGGGTGTGAATGGGGGGGGGAGATACATACTCCAATTGGGTGTTGACTGGCGTCCATAGGGAAAATGGACATACAGATGTACGCCAATGTCCTTCAGGGAAGGCCACGATGTACCTGAGAAGAATCCACATGCAATTTGAAGGTGCACGACTATGAGAACAATGCAGGCTGCAAAATATTACACATCCATCCCCATTGCACATCATGCCACGCAACATATTACACAAATCATCAACATGGCGTCAAGATGGTAATACAGAATCAGCGCATCACAGCATCAATCCAGCAATGTACCCTTGAATGCATGCAAAGGGAACACCCCTAGACATGGCACTGAACCACACACCTATAGCACCACGGAAGTGATGCTTCACAGCATGGCAACATTGGTGTCAGAATGTCAGTACACAAGCAGTGTGCTACAAAATTTGCCTGACCCAGGGACACCTAAGACCTGGCCACACCCAGGACATTTGAAAACTACTGTTGTAGGCATTATTGTGCCATTTCTACTTGCAGGGTCGGCCACACACTTGCACGTTGCTGTCACACAGACCATCTGCATGTATGCGCTCATTTTAGCACTTGCATCACAATGCTATGTCAATTTGTGTGATGTGAACAGGCCGCCCTTGAGGTGAACAGTAACAGGACCCCATTCATCCCCCCATACAGGTGATGCGGCCTATCCCCTGAAAACCTGGCTCCTCACACCTGTACGGAGACCACAGAACAGGCACGAGGAGGTAATCAATCATGCACATACCCGTACCCGCATCGTGACTGAGCAGGCCTTTGGACTTTTGAAGTCACGTTCAATGTGCATTACCAGGTCTGGTGCTGCTCTCCTGTATGGACATGAGAAGGTGGCCAAGATCACCATGGCATGTGTCATGCTGCACAATATGTGTGACAGACGGAATAGCCCACTGCCCCCTGACGTTGGGATAGAAGCACATGATGAGGATGATGATGTTGATGTGGACGGAGGTGAAGGGGATGCAGGCGTTGTAAGAGGGGATAGCCAGGAGGCACGCTGTGAGACAGCATCTGATCAGCCAATCAATCTGCGGAAAATGTTTTTGTACTGTCACATGGATATGGGGAGGAATGCATTGGTGTATGTCTCAGAGCACGCAATGGACCCTGTCGCCAATGAAGTACACACACACACAATGAAGATGTCCAAGGCTGTGTTTTCATCAGAAACCAGTGTATTGACTAACATAAAGGTGAAGAAGTGCAAGCCCCACAACATCCCACCACCCTTCCCACCCCCCCAACAGACCCATAACACCCTTCCCACCACCCCCCACAACAGACCCATAACACCCTTCCTACCACCCCCCACAACAGACCCATAACACCCTTCCCACCACCCCCCACAACAGACCCATAACACCCTTCCCACCACCCCACACAACAGTCCCTCATGTCTTTGCCATTTTTGCCATGGCCAATGCACACCGGGGTATCCCCATTAACCCCCTAATTGCAATTGTCCTTGGAAGGATCTTGAGGGTTGCCAGACGTGCGCCTGGTGGTTCGCATCGAGCGCCTGAGGGGGCTTGTTTGTGTCGACCCGGAAGTCGACGATGGGGCAGACTGGCCTTGTTGGTGAAAGTGGTGGTCCATTGTGTCTGCCATGCGGACAAGCACCTCCCTAAGACTTGCAATTTCATTGCATATCCTGTCCGTGTTGGCGTCCATGCGCTCAGTGGAGTGCCTCACCGTCTGGACTATGTTCTCAGTGAGATTGGCAGCCTCAGCGACAGGCTGGCCAACCAGCACGGTCAGCTCTTGTTGGCGCTGCAGGATGGCGGAAATTTGGAGGTCAGTGCCGGGTGACCGTGCATTGGATGCCGTGCCCTCAGATGGCTCCAATGCAACAGGTGATGGTAGCATGGGTGACATTATTGCAGGGTTGGTGTCCTCGAAAGTCCCATCAGAACCAGGGGTCTGGGATGCCACTGGCTCTGGGCTTCCTGGGGGGCTTGGGGTGTGCATCTCCATGTGCTGGAGTAGGCTGTCCTCTGGATCGGACTGGGGGCCAGTGGCGGCTGCCTCACCAGCAGAGCTTGCCGCAGCTGATGGTGGGCCCTGGGTGTCTGGCATTGTTGACAGTGGGTTTGCCTCCGGTGGTGGGGCCACAGTTGGTGGTGCAGCTACTGCTTCCCTGGCAGTGGCACTGTGACTAGGCTGCCACTCGTCAGGTGTGGCCTTCCCCCTTGCCCCTGGATGTTGCAGGGGTATCCTCCGGCTCCTGTGCCCTTGGCCTCTTGGATGTAGGTGGTGCCTTTGATGCATCAGCAGCATCCTCCCCATCTGTATGTGAGCCTGTCAGAGACGAGAAGGGGGATGGCATTGGTTGCGTTTCAATATACTCAATGTAAATTACAGGAATGATGCAGTTGTGGCCATTGGGACTTAGCAGTTGTGGATGCAGGTGATGTGCCAGTTCAGTGCCTCATCCATGCATGGTTGAGTTTGGGACTTGTCTCTGGTGACGTGTGCATGTGTGTGTGTTTGGCTCTGACACTGACATGGTGATGGATGGATGCATGTGTGGATGTGTGTCCATGCACGAGTGGGGTCTGTGCTCACATATGGGGGTGACTGTACATTCACACCGCATCCTGTCATGTGTACACTCACCTGCATCGGAAGTGGTAGCCACGCCGACCTCCATGCTGCCCACTCCCTCGATGCTTTTGGTGGCAATCATGTTGGCGCATGTCTCCTCCCATTCCTTCAGGCGTATTGGGGAGCCATCTCCACCGGCACTGGCAATGCGGTGGTTCTCCGCCAGGATGCCCCTCACCCGCAGCCGGAGGTCGTCCCACCTCTTCCTGCATTCGCGCACAGTGCGCGTGCTGGTGCCCACGGCACTGACTTTGACTGCCACCTCCTCCCAGATGGCTTTCTTCTTGAGCAAGGTGGCGCGGCGCATGTCATTGGCAAAGACTACCTCTGCATGCTCTGCAAGGGTCTGTGTCAACATGACCAGTTCCTCGTTAGTATACTTTTCCTTCCGCTGCCTGTCACAGGTTTTCTTCAGGGCCTTGGGCATGATGCAGGTGTCACGGTTGATTTCACACAGCTCCCAACTCCAAAATGGTCCAGGGGGAAGAGGATGGCAATGGATTGTGTTTTTAAAGATGGCCGCCGTGCTCTTTCCCATTCCGGTGCAATGACGCTATTTCTGGTTCCGCAATTTAACGGTCGATGCTAATAGCGGTCACCGCTAATAGCGGTCACCGCTAATAGCTGTGACCGCTAATTGCATGTACAGTGAGGGCGGAGGTGCTATCAGCACTTTGGGCGGGCACGGTAAGGTGCTTTTGCGGCATGGCGGTAGGGTCATTTACCGGCATGGCCCTATGCGCGTGTCCGCTTACTCATAATGGTACGCTATTGGCGGTCTCCTGTGAGGGCGGACACGCTAATAGCGCCATGCCGGTAAATCCCGTTTTTTAGCACCTACCGTGTAATGAGGCCCATTGTGTGGTAAAGAGCTCTTGCCTTTTTTCTATTTTACAGTTTCTTTTCAATGTGTACAGTATTTATGACCTGAATTAAATAATTTGTTGTGATATATTTTAAAGATATTCATATATTATTGTGTAATGTATTTTATATTGCCTAATGACATATGTCGAATAAAGGTATTGTTGACTGACTGACCTATTACTACAGTGATTAGATGTTGGCGGTATCTGACATTAAGCATTTTATGAAAATGTGATATTGTTATTTTTATTTTTGTTATATAATGAAAATGAGTGTGCATTATTTGCATAGTTGTTGGCCTTTCTAAAAAGAACCTGACTGGAATTCACTTTTCAGAGCGACGGCAAAGACAGGCCATGCCCAACTGGGCTCCACAGGCTTTTAACAAGATCACAATTAGAATCCTTAGGATTATCCTATAATATTCTTAAAACACATTCTATGTGAGGTTAACACCTGCGGCTACTTTGATTTCCTTAATATTATTGAAAAAAAATATGACTGCCTCATTAAGAAAAGAGCCCTTTTGAGGCCGGATTCGAAGTGATTCCATTCCCATTTACTTCACACCTATATGGTCCCATTACACATATTTTCCATGGCACTCTGCACTTACCTGGACCAATGAGGAACAAAATACACATTTAGCGCATTGACCAGTGCAGGGAACTCAAGACATTTGCGATAGAAGTTGGGCCCTGTGCTCGAGTAGATGAGTATCCATCGGAAATTCTGCTGAATTGATTGAAGGAAGAAGTTCCATGCGCTTTCCTTGGAATAAGTCAGTCCGGCACTGGTAACCTGCCAAGAATGTTGGAATTATTGGGTATGAGGGTGGACAATATGAATTTTAATCCAAAACGACAAGTTTGAATTTAATTCTGGACATAAATATCAGATACGCAAAATAGGTTTATGAATTTAAAACATGATTCAGGTAGCCAACGTAAAAATGTACTTGCCATCGTAATGACCCATCAACACCATGGACTTGGCTGAACAAAAAAGCACCGACTTAATGCATGCATTCATTCATTCATTCATTCATTCCTTCTTCGGAAATGTCACAGCTACAATAGGTATATTTTAAAATAAAACTATACATCATAAAATACTAAAAAGATGTTAGGAATGAATAAAGCAGTGTCTCATAACATCTAAAAGGGTAAAGATAATAAGACTGAAGAAAAACAAGATATAATTATCTTATTCAATACTTCAAACGGATGATACTAAACCTTATGTGCCTACCAAAGTACTAAAAAACAGCAACTGTCTGTATTGATTCTACATCAGTAGTGCATTTCACCATTTGCACGACTTCTGGTAACTATTGCTCATATTCAGGAAACTTTAAGCAGATGTTGCCAGTTTTCTAAAGTGCCAAGGACGAAGATATCATATGATATGATATGATATTTTATTTGTATCGCGCTCGTACACAAGTGTTTCAGAGCGCGACTAGGCAAGGGAGGGGAACAAGGGAGAACACAGCACAACATAAAAACGATCTTACTAGGCCCAGTGACATTGAGAACGCGCAAGTGCATGGGAAAGGGAAAAGGGAAAAAGTGCATGGAAGGGGGAGAGTGGAAAGTGCAGAAGCCGAGGAGCGCAGATAAATAAAATAAATAGAGAATTGAGGCAAACTGTGGTAGTGCAGCCAGCAAGTGGCAAGTGCTGTGTTTAAGGCAGGAGACTGGGTAAGTCTGAATAAGTGCAGAAAAGAAGAAAAATGGTGGGGGGGCTCTATGGGTACAGTGGGTACAGATACAGTCCCCAGTGCAAGGGGTGGCCAGGAGGCAGTGCAGGAAGGTGGCAGGGTGAGCAGGTACCTGGGCCCAGGGGACAGAGGGTGGCCAGGTGCACAGTGCCAAGAGAGCAGATCAGCAGGGGAGAAGGAGAGCGAAGGCAGAAGCAAAGAGGAAGGTTTTGAGGTGCTTCCGGAACCGGAGATGGTTCTCCTCAAGTTTTAGAGTGGCAGGGAGGCTGTTCCAGAGGGAGGCCCCAGCCGAAGATCGAGATCTACCCCCAGCTCGTTTCTTTGAAAAATGACTGACCCTGAGGGAGTTAGCAGTAGAGGAGCGAAGAGCTCGAGAGGGGAGGCATTTGCGGAGGGATAGCTGAAGGTATTTTGGACCTAGGCCCCAGAAAGCCTTGAGGACAATGCAGAGGGTTTTGAATTTAATCCTTGCATCCACTGGGAGCCAATGGAGAGATTTCAAAGCTGGAGAGATACGATCGCAGGGCTTGAGGCCAAGGACAAGTCTTGCAGTCCTGTTCTGGATAAGTTGTAGAGGGCGGAGAGTAGAGGCAGGTGGATTTAGAAAGAGGCTGTTAAAATAGTCCAAGCTAGAGAGAACCAGAGCTTGGGATACCATGATCTTCTGGGGGAAGGAGAGGAAAGGCGGAATACCTCCGAGGAGGTGCAGTCGGAAGCTTGACTTTTTAGAGACATCAGAGATATGGGCAGAGAAGGAAAGTGTGGAGTCAAAGATGATGCCAAGGTTCTTAGCCTCGCAGGTAGGGGTAGGAGGAGGGTGCGAGGGAGGCCGACCAGAGAGTGGGGGAAAAGGATGGAGATGGTGTGCCGGTGAGGAGGATCTCCATCTTGCTGGCATTCAGACAAAGATCATTGGCGGAACACCAATTTTGAATGGCAGTTAGGCCATCAGAGATGAGAGAGGTAGAGGAGATGGCCAAGGGCAGCCGGAAAATGAGTTCAGTGTCATCAGCGTAGCACTGGAAAATTGAGCAGAAAATGGCAATGCAGTGAGCGAGAGTTGCCAGGTATTGGTTGAAAAGCCAGGGTGAGAGGTTAGACCCCTGGGGAACCCCACAGGTGGAGAGGAAGATAGATGATAGGAAAGACCCCAGTTGGACCTGGGAGGGTCGATCAGAGAGGAAAGAGGTCAGCCAGGCCAGAGCCTGATCAGTGATACCCAGATTATCACAGAAACGGTTGAGCAGGATGGTGTGGTTGACCGTGTCGAAGGCAGAAGAGAGATCAAGAAGGATGAGGACAGAGGGAATGTTAGAATCAAGGTTGGAGAGCAGATCTTCACGGATATCGAGGAGAGCTGTTTCCGTGCTTCTGGCCGCTCTGAAGCCAGACTGGTGGTCATGGAGGCAACCAACAGAATCTGAATGAAGGTTAAGCTGAGAGATGGCCAGCTTTTCCAGGAGTTTGACCAGAAAGGGGGTAATGGAAATTGGACGATAGTTTGCCGGACAGGAAGGATCAGCTGTGGGTTTCTTGAGATGAGGATGCACAAAGGAGTACTTCAGAGGGGAGGGGAAGGATCCTGAGGCAAACGAGTGGTTGCAAAAATCAGCAAGGGCAGGAGTGAGGGTGTCAATGTGGTCCTTGATGGTTTTGGAGGAACAGGGAGGAACCTGTTTTAACAAGGCTTTCATAGATCGTCAGGGGAGAAAATAGGAAAGGAAGAGAAGGATGGTGGGGGGGTGCTTAAAGGGGGGTCTCCAAGCACAGACTGAGAGGGAATAGGAGGGCGAGGGGAGGGGAGGCTAGGGTGGACAGGATGTCCTGGGTTTTAGAGATAAAGTGCGAGGCAAGGGCATTGCAGAGAGCCTGGGAGGCAAGAGGAGGGGAGGAGACTGCTGCAGGGTTGGCAAGCTCCTTGCAGATTTGAAAGAGTTCAGCCGAGTTGTTGGATGCCGCAGAGACACAGGCTTGAATGTGGGCTCTCTTCTTAGTGCGGACAGAGAGTCGGTATTGCCTTTGGAGCAGGCGACAGGGCAGTTTGTCAGAAGATGAGCAAGAAGACCTCCATTTCCTCTCAGCCACCCTACACTTACGTTTAAGTGTAGCTAGGTCGGAATCATACCAGGACTTGCACTTGGCTTTGGACTTCAAGCGGATCCTCATGACAGGGGCAAGAGCATCAAGAGTATCAGAGATGGAAGAGTAGAGAAGGGACAGGGTTGTGTCGGGGTGTGAGTCAGCCAGGGGAGGAGGAGGGGGAGAGAAGGTGGCAGCGAAAGCCTCAGCTGACACACGCTTCATAGGTTGGATGTCCGAGAAGGTAAGTGGAAGTGTTGGGGTGTGGTTGGCTTGGGGAGAAGAGATGAGAGATGGGAGGAGAGGAGGCAGTGGTCACTCCAGGAGAGGGGAGTGGTCAGAGGAATAGAGAGGGGGAGGCCAGGGGAGATCAAGACATCAAGTGTGTGTCCTGCAGAGTGCGTCGGGCCAGAGGGGAGGATAGAGAGGGAGAGGGTATCGCAGATGTTGCGAAAGAGCAGCTATGAGTGACAGTGAGAATCAAGGTGAATGTTGAGGTCACCAAGGAGGAGGAGTTGAGTGGTTGAGGCCAGGAGGGAGGAGCAGAGGTCGGCCCACTCAGAGAGAAAAGAGGTGATTTGCCCGGGGGGCCGGTTGAGAGTAGCAACAGTAAGAGAGTGGCTAGGAGAGAGTGAGAGTCTGCAGACAAGGCATTCAAAAGAGGAGTAAATCTGAATGGGAATGATAGTGGCAGGAATCCACTCAGGAAAGATCAGGGCTAGGCCTCCTCCAGGTCGAGTGGATCTGGGTGTGGAGAGGATCTTTTAGCCCTCAGGGAGTAGAGTGTAAAAGCTTGTGACAGAGCTAGCCGTGAACCATGTCTCCGTAAGACCAAGGACATCAAGTTCCATTTCTTCAAGGAGGTGGCAGATGTCAGAGGCGTGTTTGACAGCAGAGCAAGAGTTGAGAGTGGCAAGATGAAGAAGGTTGCCGGCCCTAAAGACCTTCCAGGGAGGGATACAAATCAGAGGTACGCCCTGCGGAGTTGTGGAGGTAGCCTGAAGAGTGGCAGAGGAGGAGGAAAAAGTGGGTAAGGTAGCCAGGGAGTGAGAGGAGGGGACAGCTGGAGATGAGAGGAAGTTGATGAGGCCAGGGGAAACGCCTATCAAAGAGGAGGAGATTGGCCTGAGGACCTTGGACCATGACAGTGCCATTTAAGTAGACATTAAGGATGACTCTGGAGGAGTCGAAAGAAGCCATGAGGACATCCCAGCGAGTGCCACCATTAATGGGAGAGGAGGAGACAGGACAAAGCACAGAGATCATAAGGGGGGGTCCATAGATCAGGCAAAGGAACAACAAAGAGGATGTCGGTGAGGGTCTGTCTGGAAGAGGCGCTGGTATAGGTATCAGCGATTGGGAGTCCAGGGTTGGAGGCCAAGATATCCTTTTTAAATTTCTTTTTTCCAGACTTAGTGAGAAGGGAAGGGTAGTTGATAGAGAAGCAGTTGGAATAGATGGGAGAAACAGAAAGCGCCATGAGTGGAAATGAGAAGAGGCAGAGGGAGGAGTAAGCAAGTAAAGCAGTAAAAAACAGTCACTGGGCTAGCAGGTTACAATCAATGGCCAAAAGTTAAATGCAGAAATACACTAAAGTTGAACTTTCAAGTAAATGCAAAAATACACCCACGTTTGACTTTCAAGTAAATGCAGAAACACACTGAATTTGAACTTTCAAGTAAATGCAGAAATACACTGAAGTTGAACTTTCAAGTAAATGCAAAAATACACCCAAGTTTGACTTTCAAGTAAATGCAAGAATACACCCAAGTTTGACTTAAATGTTAAATGGGAGACCAGTAGTTAAGGAATTTAGAGTGGTAGTCAGATGGTAGAGGTGAGTATAGATAAGCTTCACATGAGAGCATGACAGGAAGAGTTGAGCACCCTCTGAGAAGGGAGTACAGGTAAATCAAGGAGGTAACTAACCCTAACAGAATATGGTAAGAGTGTCATGGCAGTCCAATAGTCCAGGGAAGCAGCCTCAGTGACAATGAGGGTTTGGCTGTTGCAGAATCTCATAATGCAGCCTGTGAAGCAGACAGAGAAGCTGACAGGGACCTTAGAAAGTAGACCTTTGAAACAGGGGCCGGCTGAAGCCTGCCGGTCCCCCGATTGGCTTGAAAACAAAGCGAACAGCCAATCACTGCAGACGATGGAGGGAAGCACTTTAGATACACAGCCAGCCTCATACAAACAAGGAGGCTAGGCAGCCATGATGGAAAACCTCAAACACACTGTGAGGCAGCAGGAAACATCCATTTCATTTAAATTGTTACCAGATCAGCAAAGTCTGGTAAAAATCTAAGATATTCTCGGAAACAGCAGAAATGCTAGTCATTGTGAATAATAACAAAAGATGGCTATACAAGGATGCTTGCCTTTCAAACTCATGGTGGCATCAATGGGCGAGGGATGCAAAATTGGAGAAACTAAGGCCCATGGGAGATGCAACACATAACAGTCAAAGTCCCACCAGTGTAAAATTAATAATCCTATTTAAAATAGTTCTGCATTATTTGAAGGACAATTTGGTTCACATTACGACCTACTTTATCTTATATGGAGCAAAGATGCGTGCATTTCTATGCAATTTGCATACCCACAATGCATTGATCAGGGGTTCTGATCAGCAGGTGACATTTCAAGGATGGCTACTGGATGGCATAGTGACATGTGTAGCATGTTAGCTGAAATAGCCAATTCTACTCTCACATTTCAGACAGAGGTTTTTTTCATACTTATCTTCAACTGATCATAACATTGATGGAGTTTGACGGCATTATACTGATGAGCCCCATTGAGGGTTGTTAGGACAGTTTTTCTGAAGTCCAATTAAGGGCTTAGTAAAACCATTCAGTTGAGGTAGTACAAGACTCCAGTCTAAGTATAAAGCTGTACCACCTGAGCTCAGGGTAGCATAGACAGGGCACCCAGGCTCATCGTAGGAGGTAGAGAGGGCTGTAGAATCAGTACAGTACAAAGAATCAGTACAAAGACATTGTAATACAAATGGTCCAAAGAAACACTGAAACGCTAGGTATTGTAAAAAGTAAATTGTTTATTTAGATACAAGTAGGCCCAGATAACTCTTACTATCACAGATCATATAAACACATTATAGAAAAGCACAACACTGTGCTTGAAGGTACAAAGACCAAAGCATATAACCTAATTTGGAAAACCTAACAGGAGTTCTAGGGAAGTCAAACCAATAGTTACTTTTTAGATTACTTTCAGGAATATAAAGGTAGCAGACCCGAGCAGTTGTAGCGTGATGCTTAGCAAGAAATCACATAGTAATATCAACTGGACAATATACTTTGCAGAATACTGACACACATATTCTAGGAACAGTAAAAACCTATAACTTCTTTTGGGATAACACAGTTATATTTAAGGTAAGTAAACCCTTTTGTTTAATCTTCCATTATAGCTTCTTTTCAGTGCACAGACTAAGGAAAGCAATAACTTGTTAACTTATTTTTGGAAGGCACACAGCTAACAAAAGGTAAGTAAAACGTATACACTTTTTAAAGGAGCTATCAGCAACTTAAAGGCAGGTATAAACCTCAGACTGTGTTTGTGTCCGTCTAAAACAGACTAGGGAAAGCAAACCCCAGTGTTACACTTTATGAATGGCTCAAAGTTATTCTAGGTAGTTAAAATCTAATGCAGGCGTATTCTGGATAGGTTAACAGCAAGTCACATGAAGCAAAACCCAGTTGGGAAACGTATACATTTATTCCCAGAAAGAAATAGTGAAGCCAACAGCATTACCTTTGGGAAAGAGGGACAGCCAATTTACAGGTGAGTAAAATACCCTTACATCTACTTTCTATTAAAATGGCAAAACAGTTTCTAAGGAAAGAAATATGTTACATATACTTTTCAGAATGGCAAAACATTACTAAGTTCAGTAAAATAACCTTACATATACTTTTCAGAATGGTTGAACATTTCTAAGGTAAGTAATAACCTCACATAAACTTTTCAGAACGGCTGAATAATTCTAATGTAAGTAATAACATTTGTAACTGTTCACTCTCAGAGTTACAGTTACCAACCAACTTCTTTTGCAAGTAAGTAACCTTTAAACATGTACTCTCTTTTCTAGGCAAAAGACCCAATCCTTAGAAGTCTTTCCCTTATTCTTGGAGCATGAGTGTTCTCACTGGCAGAAGGGTTGTCACTAGGGTCTAGTGTCCAACAGGCAGGTCAGGATAGGTTCTTAAGTAGCAAAAGTCAGAGTTCCTAAGAAAGACTGTTAGAACAAGCAAATCCAAGGAATCCATCAGGGGCTCCCAATCACAGAAAACACCCCAAAACTACACAGGAATCGCATGACACATCAGGTAAGTAAATGCCCAAGCCAGCACAGTACCTCAGCACAGAAGGAGACTTTGCAGGAGGAGGACTACAGGATCTGTAGCCAAAAACCTGTTCATTGAATTCCTTCATCAAGAAGACAGAAGACCGGACACTGGAAGGACTTTTGCAGCAAAGATCACATGGATGCTGTAGGCAAGGTTTTCCTTGTGGCTGTATGTGGCTCTGTGGATTTGGCACCTTTTTCAGGATCACAGAAGACAGAATATCGCCAGTTGGATTCTCATCGTTTGCAAGAAACAGCACTTTGGGGAGGGGACTTTTTGCACTGGGATCATGTCTCTAATGATCCAGCAGGATGCCCACAAAGGTTCAGCAAGATTCAAAATTCTGAAGATCATTTACCGCACAATGGCTTGGGGTCCCAGGGTATTGAGGTATTGCAGTCCCGCAAGGTTACATCACAGCATGGAATGGGCCAAAATGTAGGTCTTCTTGAGTCTAGTGGGTCGCACTAGGCTCTGGGTCGAAGTCATCGGTAGAGAGTCCCCAAGTTGATTGGAAGGAAGGTCTACAGCAGGCAGCGGTTACACCACAGGCTCTTAAAATCGTTACAGCTGTGAATTCTTCATCTTCCTCTTCGGTTTTGGTTCCAGTGGTCGACTACCTCTTCCAGGATCAGACTTTTATGCAAGAACCCAGCCAATCAAACAGCCTAGCAACATTCAAACTTGGGGGTTGGCAATCCTTTCAGGACAGCCAGCCTTCCTGTTTTACCTGGATTCTCGCAATCAGGCTGGAAGAAAAAGGGCTGCATAGTTTTGGACTCCTCCCTCGTTTCCTGACTTTGCCGAAGATAAAAATCACAAAAATGAATTTCCTGCCCTGGATGTCAGGGGAAGGAACAGGAAATGACAAGAAATGCTAAAATGGCGGAAAAGGAAGACATGGGTCATTTTGGTAAAATGGGCACCCATGTGTGCCTTTACTGGGGCTGTTGAAACATCCCGCTGTAAAGGTGCACCAAATTAATTAAAAGGTTAACTGCCACAAGCCAGGGGTGTTGCTAGGTCTGGAGAAGCTCAGGGGCTAAGCTAATGTCAGGACTGGCGGGATTTGGGGCTAGCTACAGCCTTTTGGTTGTAGTCCCTGAGCTTCGATCCGGGGCTACAACTAAAAGACCTGGAGCTATAGCCGCCTCAGCCCCCCCCCCCCAGCAATGCCTCTGTGCACCACCCATTAAAGGTAAATTTGTCCTTGTAACATAAATGTCAGATATGATATCACCATTTTGTAGGCCTCATTTTGTTCTATTGGATGTATGCTGTGTTATTCTGTTTCTTATCATGATCTTATTGTTTTTAATGTTATTCAATATAGTGTATAAGGTTTTAATTAACCACTTTGCACTTTAAACTTAATTTTTAAAAAAAACACTTTTAAAATCATAAAGGGGATACTCTGTATCTCCCCAGCACTCCTCATAAGGTGGGGGGGGGGGCGTTTGCTGGTCTCACCAAGTAAAATGTAAAAGGGATCCAAATATCCTTTCTACCCTTGGGAACTCATACGTTTAGGCAGAGAAAGTTTACAAGGGGAACCCCCAGGGCAACCCAGCAACAATAGGAACCTATTGCCATAAAGTTGTCAAAGAGGATAACGTCTAAAAGACATTTTGGAGAGTTTGGGGTTGACCCAGGTCAGGAAGTTTTATCATTAATATGAAAATCTTACCTATCAATGGTGAAATGAAAATGCAGCTGTTTGCATTCTTGATAGCTGTCTGTCTTGGGTAGATTAAACTATGTATACAATAGAGAAAGGGGATCTTATGTGGAGCATGAATGCATCCTATTGATCCAATTTACATACCCAAAATGCATTACTACTTGACTAATGGTTAGTGCTGAGGAATATCTGATTTGTTGACAGAAATGACCTATCCTACTCTTTATTTTTGTTAGCATTGCTATTTTGTTTCAATTTTAATGGTTTGAGCAGTCATATGTAAAATAATGTTCCTTCTTTAGGATTTGTCTAATTAGTAGACTAACTCCAGATGTGCCCTTCCATCTAAACATCTGTATCCTTCTGCAGTTATGGATTAGGGAGCTGACTGTGGTCTTTACCCGACTTTACTTTGGGGATGGAGATCATTTGGCACTCGAAGCCGTTAAGAGTGGAAAAGGAGGACAAACTGAACTAAAAACATGAAATCATGTCATTGCAAGAGCAAGAACATGACGTTAGGGGCATTAATCAAAGGATGTATGGGATTTATGTGTGTAGGTGGGTAAGTCTTCGAATTGGTTTCAAAGACACTAAAAGTTCAGAAAAGAGTGTATATTCTGTAGGTGATCAGCACATACTAGACATGTATTTGAATGCTTTTGCCTCAAGGCGACACTTTAAAAGAGACCATTTACTGGAATCGGTCCATCTCCAACATGAGGGATATTAAGTTAAAATGTCTTATTCTATTGTTTGGATAGAAAAAAGACTGTTTAGAAAGACCAGTCTGTGACCACACAGAGCAGTCTTTCTAAATCGAACTGTCATGCCCGTATCGCACACAAGTGCGCGTGGAGGATGCAGGACCAGGAAGAGCTGTCGCGGGAGAACAGCTAAGAGTTTATGAGTGTCTTTATGTGTGTCTGTGTGTTGCGTGTTTGTGTGTTTATTGGGGTAGGGGTATGCTTGGGTGGGGAGGGAGGTGACGGCAGCTGAGGAGGTGGTCCTGGGGGGGTGAAACACCCCTGATTTCACAGACATCCCACCAGCAAGGGTGGGGGGCAACAGAATGTGTTATTTTTCCGGGCTGCCGAAAATTGTCCGGAAAGGATCAGTCTTTTTGGTAGGCGACCACCAAAAAGCGAAAATATGACAGAGCCATATGAGGTGCTGTGCTTTATAATATTTGAAATCAGACTGAAAACAAATTACAGAAACTGGGATGTAATGGTAGAGGCGGAATAGGTTATTGGGAGGAACGGCACACTGTACAGATGGTTTTATGTTGGATACTTAATATAGATGACACTTTTTTTTCAATTTGGGGCCCAGGAAGATCAGGGGACTTATCCGAAATCACTTGAGTTTGCACTCGAGACTTGAAGCTGGGTTACAATTGCAGTCTTAGATACCAAGGTCAGCAACGTGGCCACCACGGTACTCTCCTCTTAATGACACACCTTAAAGTGTTTAGCAATCCTAAATATGTTCCTTTTCACCAATTGTGTTGTTAACAATATGCAGAACTGTAGCATTGCCAATTGTATAAACCTGCTCCAAGTCTTTTTGGCAAGATGTGACATCAGCCCACCGTTGGAAGCAACATTACAACATTTTGTCATGAGACAGAACATCCAGTGTTATTGTTTAAATATTCTAGTAATACCTTGTTTCTAGCTTGTGAAGGAAGAGGTGACACTTTCTTAATTCACAGGATTTTTGAGATTTAGCTCATGTAAACCTTTCAATGGTGTTAACAAATTCATGAATAATGTTTACAATGCAAATGATCAGATAGCTGTGCAGTGTCTAAATAATGCACGTGCGTTGGATGGATCCATATCTTTCTATCTGTGCCGAGATTGCTCGGGCCCTTTCCATCAGTGGTATTAGAACATTTGTAAGCATTTAAATGCCAGGTTGGTGGACTCTGCTGCTACGTATGGTGGCAGCAATGTCCTACCAGCCTTCACTGGAAAACGGCTGCAGCAGTGGAAAAGGAAGTCATATAGCCACAATTTATAAAGCATTTTTCAATGGGATTGAGCCATTGTAAAATGCTTTTGTAAATCAGGCCCACATACTTAAAGTACTTTTTTTTTACAAAAAGGGTAGGATACTTCCCTCAGACTCTGAGTTTTTCCTTTGCTTTATCTTTATACTTTACTCCATGTTGAAATGTATTTGTTTGTTTGTTTGTAAAAAAAATCAATACTTTTAAAACATTAGTGTTACACAGATGCAAAGACTTATCGATAGTCTTGTAACAATGTAAGTAATGTCAATGATTGGTTGACAGCTGGTCAGTAATGTCAGGAAAGCATGGTATCGAAGTAAGACGGACACAAGTGACCAAGTTCAAGGGTGTTTATTGAACTTTCACAAGGGGAGTGAGAAACACCTATCTAAACCTAAATCTACAGATGGGAGCAAGCTACAACCATCTAATAATAATAATGCAGTCCTAGTAGAGTCTCATCAAAATAAAAGGGCCTATACTAAATAAACCTATTGCCAATCTTTACTGCTAATTTACAAACAGTCTGGGGGAATGTCCAGGCAAACGAAAGAAGTGTTTACAAAATGATAAGTCAGGATGTTCAGGCTGTTCAGCTCCCTGCCCCACGTTTTTAGCACGGGGCAAGGTGGTACCCTGGAGCCAAGCACACACTCTGGCTTCCTTGACATGAGGATACAGTTCCAATTCCATGATCAGGGCCTTGTGTGCTCATGTCTCTTTTCTCATCACTGTCTCTTGACTCAGAGGGCCTGATGCACAAAACAAAAACAACAGAAAGTTATTTTCTACTTACAATGATATGATTCGGGTGTCTCTCCCTGCATCCTCCCCAGCTGAGCTCAGATCCCTTTTTTATTATGGTGGATCCCCTCTTACGGGTTCGGATCCCTTTTCTATTAAGGTGTATCCTTCTCTTCCAGGCTCAGATCCCTTTATTTTAAGGTTCCAACAACATTCCTTTTTGGGTGACTCAAGGTTCACCACAGATCCCCCTCAGCCAGCTCAGATCCCTTTTCCACCTTCAATTAGTCTCCCTCAGCTACACTCTGACCAATTGAAGTTCACTTTATACTTATTGAAGACTTTTGAATGTACACTGGGTTTTTCTTGACCCGTCGCAGGACCACTTTGATACAAAGTTTCTTTTCTACAGTGCAGTTTCCATTCAGTTGGATCCTTAACAGAGTCATTCGAATGAGCACCCACGTGGCGCCAGACCACTCTGTACACACTATTTTATTTGGCTTTTTCAAAGTACATTCACTCCTTTAGTTTCCTTTAGTTTCCACTTGTTCGCGCCTCTCCTTGCATGCGCTTCAAACACTGTCCTTTGTGGATTTCTTCATACAATGTTGCCGCTTGCAACCTTGGTTCATACACAAGCTGATTTTGTATCAGTTTCTCCGAATCACCGGCTGTGCTGCTTTTACTTGCGTGGCTTTCTTGCAGGAGTGAAGGACAGTACCACAGTGGCATTCGCTCCTCCCGGCCTGAGCTATCGACACAGGGGTGCCCGGATACCTTTGATGCACAGTGTAGGATTGTTCAGCTTAAGTTCCCGGTCTCAGTCTTCTCCATTTCCAAGGCTTGTGAATATAACGGTTTCTAGAGGTCAAAGGCTCCCTCCTTGCAACCCTCTCCGGTCTCGTTTCCTTTTTTCTTGTGTTAAACTGCCATCTTGGAACTGCTGCTTCTTCGTGTGCTTTTCCTCACTGAGAGTGTGCTTTCGTGTGTCAGGCTGAGAGGTCCTGCATCCGCAGAAGCTGCTGAACCCCCGACAATCCCCCTGAGATGTATTTCCCAGAACTAGATTTCAATTCAGCTCTGTAAACTACACCCCAAAGGGAAAGGGGGAAATGGGATAACAAAACAACACCAGGCAGACTGCGTCAAGGCCAACCAGAGCTGAACCTGCAGAGGATAAAAGAATAGCAGATACACTTCCTTAATTCACTTACTTAACCTTATGAATGGAAAGACATCAATCCTTAACTAATAATTAAGAATCATACCTGGTTCTTCTCTTGAAATTTCTTAGAGAAGCTGATAAAGAAGCTGAAAATCTCTCTTACTTGAGACACTTGAAATTCACAGCAACTTCTTACTTTAGGCAAAACTGGAAGTCTTAGTTCATTGTCTTTTTTCCAAAAAGCTCTGAATGTTCAGTTAGATTGTCTTTAAAATATTCTTTATTGTTCTTTCAAACTTTTCAAACTATTTATAATTGTATTGAGTTTTTGAATCCTTGAAGAAAAAACATGTGCTAAATGCACACGCAGGTTATTTCCATTCAGATTAACGATGAACTTCACAAAATCTTCCTGGTTGAAGAACACGCGCAAACGAATGAAGACGCGCGATCAAAATAATCCACACGTGCAAAAAAATCCACACGCGCAATAATCCACACGCGCAATAATCCACACGCGCAATAATGTTCTCCTGCGAAACACGCGAAATAAAAACACCCGCGCTCTTGAGTTCAAACGCGGCGAATTGATTCTCACGCGCAAAATCACTCGCGCTGGAAATACACGCGCACTTACATCGCACGCGACAAACAGATTCTCGCGCTCTGAACACCCGCGCTAGAAATCACACGCGCTCTTTAGTTCTCACGCGGCATATAGTTTCTCGCGCTAAGGATCACCCACGCTATGAACTCGCACGCGCTCTTTAGTTCTCACGCGGCGCAAAGTTTCTCGCGCTAAGGATCACCCGCGCTATGAAATCGCACGCGCTCTTTAGTTCTCACGCGGCGTATAGCTTCTCGCGCTAAGGATCACCCGCGCTATAAAATACACGCGCATTTAAAATTGCACGAGACCAACATCTACTCGCGCTCGGAACACCCACGCTAGAAAGCACACGCGCACTTGAATTCGCACGCGACAGTCAAATTCTCACGCTATGGAACAACGCACTGGAAACACACGCGCACTCCTGGAGTTCAATAGTTTTAGTAGAAACACAACTTTTCACGAATTTTCAAGGAGAATGTTATTATGATGAACAGAGTTACAGTAAAAATAAAGTCACTTATCTCCTGAGCGAATTCATAAGGATTTCCTGCTTTTCCTGTCTTCAAAAACGAATTCCTGCCAGCTGATGACTTCTCCTGTAACCCCCAAGAAAGTAGCCGCTCAACTGCTGATGTCTGAAGGATAAAATCCACCAGGCCTAAGACTAAAGCAGGAGCAGCCACTAAACACGTCCTCTCAGATGGGGTTTTGATGATGAAAGGCACAGAGTGACAGTTTAGAATGTTCATTGTTGTTCAGCATTGTCTTCTAACCAATCAGAGCTGTCACTGTGAGGCTCCATCTTGTCTTGGGTCAGAACCAGGATTCTGAATCAGCAAGTTAAGGCCAAACCAACTATAATGGAAAACTTCCCACCCACACAAAGCTAATCTGAAAAGGATAAATAAAGAGAAATAATGAAAAGGAAACTTGAATAAGGGAAGGAAACCTGACAAATAAGGGAAGGAAACCTGACATCGTGCTCTGCCTTTTATCTGTGTGGGGAGGTGTGATGGGAGTCAGGTGTTTGTAATGATCAGTAAATGTCTGACCTTGCCTGACCATGGTGTTGGGACATGTCAGGTATACGGCCCTGGTGTTAGTCCGTTTGTCGCTTACGATGAACTGTCCGTGAGAAAGTGTTCATGGGGGGGTTGAGCTTCTAGGTATTCTATTTGGTAGGATAGGGAAAAGGTGTTCCAGGGAAGGGGATACCACATCTCACCCTTCGGTATCCCTCTTGCACTCCCCAAAGATCCCTCATCCAGGTGACCCTCCCGCACTGGTCCACCCCCAGGAACTGGTTCCAATAGCGATGGCCGTGTCCTGGCCACCTGGATGAGAGATCCCTGGGGACTAGCGGGTGAGACACCTTCAGGTTTCTCATAGTAACTACCAGAGAGATAAGAATCTGCAAGAAGTAGTAACTATCACTCTCCTTTCACAAACCAAAGAGTGTTGCCGTAAATACCACTGTTGCAGAAAGATGTCCCTGTCAATATTGCAGATGAATCCTTTAACATAGACCACAGAGAAATCATGCACATTTGCCAATGTGCGACATTGGTCAACCTTCATGAAACCATTTCAACAACTGAATGGGTATGCAAATTGGTTTCAGCTGCCTGAGACAACAAGACATGTGTTAGTAAAACATTTAACAACATTAATAGTAGCACTTCCTAGTGCAAAGATGATTGGTTTCTGATTTTTAATAACACCAGTTTTGGGAGACCCAACAACACCTTCCTGTGTCCAAACTGTTTTTTTTTGTTGCAGTGTAATTGAGATATAAATAAAAAATCAAATTCTTAGAGTCGTAATATCAGTATTCTTCAGGGAGACACACCCACACATAGTAATTGACCTCGACCCCTGGTCAATAACTTTCTGGAGTAACCTCCTCCTTAGAGAACGTTGCTTAATTAATCAGCCTATCAAGGATGTGTAAGAACTTGAACAAGGAACACACCCATTTATGGTTATGTTAAGATAAAAGGATGCTCACATTTTTTATTATATGCACCAGACATCACTAGTTCCTCCACAGGCAAAGTACGCACATGGTTAGTAGAAATCTGAGGATGAGTTATGAACGCGCCAAAACCACTTACCTCACTGCGCATGGCGTTTGCAATGGTTGCTTGCTGTTCAGACGTAAAGAGATATGATACTGATCCAGAGACAACGAAATCGGACATGTACACCAAGGCGGTCTCATCTGCTTCATCTTCGGTAAGCAGGAAAATGGTGCGTTGGCCCTGGTGGAGATTGGCAAAACCAAACATCAGTAACAATCTTTATATGCAATCTAGACCAGCCAAATGCATAGATACTTGGATTTTTCATTTTAACTCTGAAAATATAAGTTTCAAAATATTGTCTTTATTGGTGAAATTCATTTATAACGTGGATGTTGCTCACCTGACAGCCAACCGTCCCCTCCTCCCTACGATCCTTCAATTGATGTCCCCACTGTGCACTCATGCCTTCCTACACATCTACCCAATACCCTCACCCTCTTACTCATTTGCCCACAACCATATGCCCTACCTCCCTTTTCCAATTGTTTCAATATTAAAAATAAGGCTCTGCTATGCTCCCGTTCTCCCACTATCCCTCTTGATTATGATTCCTGGTTGTTTGTTTTGCTGAAACATGTTGCAAAGTGTTCTTACTTTTGGCTTTCAGACATTTGTGTTTTCCAACTTTTAAATTCAAATTTAGCTCTGGATACTTTGTTTACTGTTGGACAACGTCCCAAAACCCATATGCCCCAAGAAGAACCCTTGTACATTACTTCTAACTGATATTCACAACACTGTTTAATCTGTCATTTGGCTTTTCCCCAATTGATGTCATGTTATGACTGAAGGACATAATAAAGTTGACATCTTTGCAAGTAACAAACATCACCAAAGTACTTCACACACAACACACGTCAAGCAAAAGAAATGGAGTGACGCATGCTCTGTCAAGCTCCTGCCACCTGCCTTCCCATCAAACCGACAGCAGAGGCAACTAATTGCAAATAAGGAACACACAGAATGGTCACATTTAAAAAAATCAAATGCCTCAAACACACACAAGTCAAGAATAATGACACATTACTAAGGCAGTTGTAAATTAGCATATTTTGCCAGCATCCCTATTCATACAAATAGTTTTTGCTCCACTAGGTGTTGCTAGAGCTACAAGTAAGATGGCTGCCATAGCTAAGTGAGGACCTCGGCAAGAACTGTTGTCCTCACAATGGGGTGATAGCCATTTGCACCCCAGGATTCACCTGGGGTGCACATGTTTTATTTTTTCTGGGAGAACGGCTACGCGTATTGCGCGACACCAACCTCCTGAGGAGAAAAAAAGAAAAAAAATATGCACGCTGCCACAGAAATGTCTATGGCGGCTGCTGGTGGGAGGAGCGCCGGGACCGGAGCACACAGTTCTGGTCCAGCAGTTAAGTGGGAAGGGAGGAAGGGGGCGAGGAAGGGGTGTGTTTTGTTTTCGGAGGGTGGGGAGGCAACAGGGAGAGGTTCCCTGTTGCCTCCCCAAAATTAATTTGGCGTTACCCGGGGAAGGGTCTCGGGTGACTGAAAAGAGCAGGTGATAGTGCATTCTCACCCGCTCTTAAAGCCACCTGATCGACTGAGCGCCCTTCTCTGGGTGCGAATGGGTGGGTGATCTGTCCATATTTCCTGAAATGTTAGCTCATTTGTAAGTGTAGGCAATGGCATGAAAGGCAACAAATGAAAACAAGGAGCCCGTGCCTCAGGAGAAATTGATGAAAAACCCGGGGCCTGAACTGCCATCAGATTTAACATTTCACTTTCATTACAACTCCAATCGTTATCCTCCGGTTAATGTGCGCAGTACATCAAAGGAGACATTTAATCAGGTGCATTCCTTTGATTCATGTTCAAGTCATTAAAAGGTTCTTATGTTCCCATGCGGACTCGTGTTAATTCGACAGTACATCTTGTCACTGTTCTCAAGCACACGCGTCGCCTTAAGAATGGTGAGACTGGGAGGATTCACAGCACTTTAACAAACATCCACAGGGAAACCATACCGATCAAATGCAATGCCTAAACAAATGCAATATTCTTCATTACAACTCTAAGGGCCATGGGTCCATTTTACACATCAGATCTGATTTATGGGTAAGTGATGCAGAGAAAGTTAATGCACAGTATGGCACCACCTTCCGCTGAAAAAGTCTTCAATAACAAGCTATGAGTCATGCAAACAAATGTGCTAAACATGCACATACCCAATAAAAGAAATCAGGTAAAACTCATCCATTAATGTGGATTTCAACCATAAGCTTTGAGTGCATGTGTGTGCCAGCTCTCGATATGTCCCACATCAGTGGCTAACCATACCCAAAGCGCTGTAGTCTATTGGATCTCTGATTCGTCCTATGGAGAGATGCAAAGGAGGAGCCGTGTTGTGCGGCGGCCCCTGAGACCTGTGCACAGTGCAACAGATGGCCGGGAAAGCATGCTTCTACTGTCATGGGATCCACACGACGGCTTGGAAGGTGCACAAGTGCTAGATCAGCTTCACCACGGATTGCTCCGGGGCTTACAGCCCTGTCTGGGGCAGACTTCGGCTTTCGTGAGAGCAATGGAGTGACCTTATTGGTGTGGCAGGAGGGCTTTTCAGTCTTTTGTTCCCCCCACCCTCACCTTTGCACCAAGTATGGAGCGAGAGAAGGCGGCAACTGCTTCCTGCCTGCCCCCTTGGCTCTTTAGCAATGGGGGCAGGTCCACTCACTTTTGGCCCCCGACTATTTCAGTTATTTACGATGCACCCTGCTGGAATAAAAAAAAGGATGGCTTTAAAGTGATACACGCCATGCATGACCTGTATGCCTCATGTACATGACTTTAATGCCAATAGTAATTTATGCAGGCTTCCTGGTGAGTATGGCAGTAATGGTAAAAACTGGTGGTCTTTTAAATACCTCCTTTTTTAAAATATGACAAGTTAAGATGTGTGTTGTATTCATTGCATGGGGTACACGGAAAGTAGTTTATAGAGTAGATATAGTTTGTTCACCCTAGGCAGTACATTCTTACAGCCCCATGCAGTAAACATCCCATGTGATTACAATTTACAATCAGGTGGTACTTTATAATGAGGAGGTATTTAAAATATCCCTTTTTTCACTGTTGTAACTTACTACCATATTCAGAATGAGGCCTTAAGTCAAATCAGAAATGCTGACATTGTACTTGTAATCAGTGAAAAAATGCTCAGGCCACTGTACCTTAAGTCCCGCGTTTATGTAGCCATCCACCAGCTGCGTTTTGAAGTGCTGCGCTTTCCAAGCCGCATTTTCTTCCGTGGGAGGGAAGCCAACTTGGGCCACACTGAAGCCACACAGGTGTGCTGCCAGCCTTACTAGCAGGGCACTAGATTTTGGGCAACCTTCCCCACAAAACATTGTATGTGCACTTTCATGAGGACTCCACAGGTTCCGCGTCAAACGGCATAAATGTTCGACTGTATTCTGAGAAAATACAAATAAATACCGTGAGACATCACTACCCACAGGTACCACACTATCAGCGGTGCAAGAGACCAAACCAACATTCTGCTCAAGGGAAGGGTACTCCTTTCTAGAAACTGTGGCACAGTTAGGCCAGAGTACCTCAAGTTAGCAACTTTTCAGATGTATTGAGCTTGATTGACACGACCAGAAGTGGCGCACAGAATGTACAAAAATGGCAACATAGGCATTGGGTACACATTCCCTCTTTCCCCCATGTGTGCCCTGTATGGCTTACTATCAGTTCAAGAAAATGATTAAGCATACTTCAGTGAGAACACCTTTAACTGACAGTTCAGTGTAGTAAATGTCAATCATGCGATAAGGGGTGGAGCACTTTCACCCCTAAGAATCGTGCACATTTGAGTTAACATTTCAGAGTAATAAAATAAGCAAACATGTTTCGCTGAAGTTCATTGCATGCACTTTTTAAAAAAAAACATATTTACCATGTCTGGATTTCAGTAAAGGCGGTGGGAGTGACAATCCCGGCCCTCAATATTATGGGGAGTGTTGTTTGTATTTTTATTTATTGTGTTTATATAGCACTTTACTCCAGAGCACTTTATATTAGAACAACAAGATACATAGAAGATTATAACAGTAGAAGCAATTTGCAAAACATGAACCAAGCCAACAAAACAGTGTGTAGAACAATTAGCCTGTGAAGATAATCGAGAGAAGGAGGGGGTGAGGAAGGGAAAGGAGGAGGGAGACAGGATGGGGATTAGGGTGAAGATGCAAGGAGGGGGAGGTAAGCATATATATCCCCTTCACACTGTTATCTTTTTGGAAACTATTTTCAATCATACATGCACTATGAGATGGGGACAATGTATTCCCAATTTAAACTTCAAACAGCTACCTTTCAAAGAGCGGCTCCGAAAAACTGTTTTGGTTCTGGACCTGATATCCAGAGATAAATCTAGTGCAGTAGACCATGTGGCTGCCCTCCAAATCTTGTTAGGATTTCAGTGTATAAGATAGGCACTTTGTACTCAGGAGGCAGGATTTCAAGTCATAAAGCACCACCTTGACCTCTAAAAGCTTGATGAGCACAGTCTTGTCTTTCAGCACAAGATGATTGGAAACTTGAGGGAAACTGACGGAGGTCCCAACCACTATTCAAAGAGTATGTCATGACACAGGTTAGAGATCTAGAAAAGAGAGTCTCATTCTCAACGCTGCCTTCTATTTGGGAATAACGAATAAGGAGGTAAAACAGAAAATGCATGGAGCTCAGTCACCCATCTCGCGGAAGTGATGGCATTTGGGAAAATCACCTTAAGGGTCAGCAATCTAATAGAACAGGAATGAAGAGGCTGAAATGGAGCCCCAATAAGAAATGTTAAAAACAAAATTTAAATCCCACACCAGAACCATAAACTGGCAGGAAGGAAACTGGTTACGGACACCCCACAAGAACTGAAAAACAGTGGGGATTTTGTAAAATGAGCCCTGTTCCGGGGATCTCTTGAATACTGAGATAGTGGTGAGGTAACCCTTTACAGTTCCAATCTGCAGGCCTGCCTGTTCCTAAGATAGCAGAAAATCCAACACAAGGGATAAAGGACAGGATAAAGGATCTCGGTCCCTCTCTTGACTCCAAAATAAAAACATACACAACCTGCAGGCATAAATGGATGTGGTAGCAGGTCTCTGAGCTGAAAGGAGCAGATTGAGGAAGTCGTCCAACAAGTCCCACTCATTGTACCTCAACCTCTCAGTAGCCAAGCATGATGGTTTGGGTGGCAAACTCACTCCTCTGATTGGCAGAGAAAGTCGACTCTCCTTGGAAGGCACCAGGGAGGGCAGGTGGGCATGCCCAGCAACTCCAGATACCACGTTCTCCAGGCCCAGTCTGGAACAGGAGTAGAACAACTCACACTTTGTGTAGTCACTGGAAGCAAAGAGATCCCCTTGAGGAGTTCCCCAACAGGAGAAGATCTCCTCCAGAACTTCCTGACAGAACTTCCACTCCTGGGAGGCCGAAGTCTGTCTGCTCAAGGTATCCACTGTGACATTCTCTCGTCCGGCCTGGTGTGTAACCATCAGGGAGACGCTGTTCTCCACAGCCCAAAACCACAGTTGCATTGCTTCTCTGCACAGAGGTAAGGACCCCACACCACCCAGTATTTTGAGGTAATGCATGGCTACTGTGCTGTCACTACGGATCAGCACAGTCTTGCATTTCACATGGGGAGGAAAGTGACCAGGGCTAGCCTGATTGCGCTCAGCTCCAGCAAGCTGATGTTTTCCAAAGACTCTGTGGGAGACCACAGTCTGCTCAACGTAAGGTCTGACAGGTGTGCATCCAACCACTCAGAGATGCGTCCATGACCACCGTCACTTGAGGCCAAGGTTGGCGAAACAACACACCTCTGAGCAAGTTGTCTCACACAGCCCACCACGTGAGATCCGGAGCCACAAGATTCGAGATCTGTAAAAGGTCTGAGATGTGGCCCTGAAATGGCGACCATTAGCAAAGGAAAAGCCACTGAAGGAATCTCATGTGCAGCCTCACCTCCGGCATCACTAGGATGCTGTAGTGTATGAGGCCAAGAAGGCGCAGGAAAGCTCGGGCTGGGACTTGCTCCTGGGATTGGAGAAAAATGACCATCCAAAAGATGTTCACCACTCGCTACTCGGGTGGGAAAGCCCTGTCTAGGCAAGTGTCCAAGACTGCGCGGATGAATCGGAGAGACTGGGACAGCAAAACCTGAAACTCTTTTAAGATCAGGGAAAAGCCCAGGTTGTGCAACTGAGTGCATGTGCAGAGTAGATGCCCTGACACTTAATCTATGGAGTGAGATCAGACGAGTTGTCCAGGTTGGAAAAGACATGAATGCCCTCTCTCCTGAGGTGAGCCTCTAGCATTGCCAGCAGATTGGTGAAAAGCCTGGGAGCCGAAGAAAGGCTGAATGGCAGGACCTTGAACTGGTAATGGTGTTGACCCACCACAAACCTACTTCCTGTGCTTTCGATGAATCGGTACATGGAAATAGGCATTCTCAAGGTCCAGGGAAACCAAACAGACCTGCAGATCGGGGGCTTGCAGAATCTGGGCTACAGTAATCCTCTTGACCTTTTCCTTCCATAGGAACAAGTTCAGCAGCTGCATATCAACAATGGGGCGCAAGCTTCCATCCTTCATCGGTACCAGAAATTAAGTGGAATACCACCCCTTCCCTCGTTCTGAACATGGAACTTGCTTTTCAACAGAAGCCGATGGACCTCCTCCAGTAGGCTGGGGTCAGGAGACAAAGGGTGCCCAGAGGGATTTGGTCTGGGAGCCGCTGAAGGAATGGAAGGCAGTATCCCTTTTGCATGGCCTGTAAGGTCTATGCATTGGATGTGCTCTTCGACCATTCCTGGATGAACAAGGAATGCCTCCCCCCACTGGGGATGAATGGCGAGGTCCCTCACTGAGGCTTGGTGTCCTGGGGTGTGGAGGGGATAGAAGCCACTGCAATACCCCCTCACTAAGTACCCCTTCCTATGCCTCTCAGGAAGCGCCTGCCTTGCTCTCTTCCCAGGCAGACTGACCACGGCCCATCAGGACAAAGGCAAGAAAGGGGAGATGACGGGGATATGGAAGGTTATTGCCCAGCTAGACCCCAGGACATAGCAGCTACCTCAGACGACTAGACCTTCTGTAGGGCATCGTCAAACTTGGCTCCAAAAAGGTTCTGGCCTTTGAAAAGGCATGTCCAACAGCCTGGTCTGGAAGTCGGCTGCAAACCCTACATCCAGAGCCACGAGTGGCACCTGCTCAAACAGTCCATTATGTCCAGTCCTGACTGCATCATTTGGCATGCCGCCTCCTTCCGTCAGAGACCAAGGACAGGAAACCGCCCCTCATCTCTCCCTCCAGGGCGTACTCAGCTGCATTGGCCACCACCATTCAAAAGTCAAAGGGGAACTTTGCCATGGCGCAAGAGGTGTTCAAGGCCTGCAGTGCAAGACTGCCCGGCGGAAACACCTTCTTGCCCTATGCGTTGAACCTATTACTGTCCCTTCCCCGTGTGAAGGAAAGGGAAGGTAGAAGTCTTCAGGCTAGCCATTGCAGCCTGAAACACAAGCTTTCAGGTGAAGCATGAGAGTAAAGAAAGGCTCGGTCTGACAGAGGGGGACAGTGCTTCCTCATGCTGGAAGGCGGCTTGAGGTTTCCTGTTGTGGGAGCTGGCAAAATGTCCATCTCTGGGGAGTTGTCAAAACCACTGCCCCCTGCAGGTCCTCTGCCAGGCCCAGCAACTCTTCACCTTCCATGTAGAATTTTTCTTGGATATCCCTCACCTCCCTAGAACCCATAGGTTCAAGCCCAAAGGGGACCTGGTCGACCTCCTCTTCAAAGATATTGCGCAATTGTCACATAATAGGCATCCCTAGGGAGTGGGACGTATTCCCATGGGTTCGGTGTGTCCACGATGCAGCACGTGCCGATGACACTCAACGACAACGTTGGTGCCAGCAATGAGGCCACCGCTCTGGAAGGTGGGGCCTAGCAGCTCTGAGAGGCCTCCATCTCTGCTGGTCCAGGCCCAACCGCTTGGGTATGCGGGAGGGGTCCCAAGAGTGCACACTGACAGTCGCAACAAACATGGTCGGACCCTGCAGCGGCATAGCTGAAAATGATGGCGCAATCCCCTGAACCACTGCCGGCAACTTGGCGAAGATCTCCAACATCCTCAGCCGAAGTTTTCCCATTCCTCCGGCGTGGAGGATTGGTTTGGAAAAGGTACCTGTGCTGGACGCTCAGTGGACTCCAGGAGTTTGAAGAGGAAGACGAATGTAGGTATGAGAACTCACTCTGGGAGCAGGACCTCTTACGATGCTTCTTCTTCTTCTTTTACTTTTCATTGCACAGAACCGCTTGCTCTTCTGAACGTCGATCCGCACTGTGCAACCACAACCCGAGACCGCAGAGCCTCACCCTTCGCCTAGTGGACTAATGTAAATATCTTCACCGCCCTTTCCCGGAGAGCCTTCTGGTGCATGGTGTGGCATGACCCTCAATCCTGGGTGATCTGTTCCTCGCCCAACCAATAGAGACGAATCTGGTGCCGACATCTGCCGGCCGCATTCCACACATGGCTTGAAGCCCAAGGCCTTGCACTGTAATGAAGAAAAGCAGCTAAACAAGCGTGTTCCCAAGTAGCAAACAGAACGCTGCTATATATACTGACCCCTGGTGGCAAACATCTTTTTGGAGAACAGCTGTGCTGTGATAGGGATATCTTATCATAGATGAGGAATCCGTAGGAGGAAAGAATCCATTAGTATTAGGATAACCATTTTGCACAATGTAAGTGACATTTAAGTGTGATCAACCTGAGTGTCTAAGCTAGATACATTTAAAAAAAACAATGGTTTGGGCCTGGATTTTATGTATACCATCTTTCGAAGCTCATCATTGCTTCTTTTCAGTTCAGCCTGAAGAGAACCATCGAGTAAGAACTCAAACCCTTACCTAAGTCTGATTCCATTTTTTAGTAAGCAAGGACTGAACGATATCAGACATGTACTCTGAGTCGCCATCCTTTTACATCTCCTACTTGTGCTGTTCTTAAAGTCGTTTGGATGCAAGTAAAACATCCAGAATAGAGAAGACACAATTGACCCACTGTTGTCAGCTGGTTGTCAGCTGATATTCTCAATTGCTGTGCAAGACTTACCAGATGAATGCACACCTTGATTCTGAATACTCCTCCTACTTTTACTTTAAAGAAGCCTTAATTTATTCCAACAACAACCTTTCCTTATTGCAGATATGTTAGCAAGTATTTGTGCTGTGAATGACTGTAATTGTTTGTATTGTTAGTAGTTTATTTTAACTATGGTTATTTGTTCTGCCTGTAACTGGTGTATTTGGCTGTATTATATATAATTGGTTGTATTAATCTATTAAGGCTTTCCGCGTATAAAAGCCCTGCACAAACAGAAAACGACTGGGCTAAGTGTAACTAACCTTAAAGAAAGTGATGCTCATCCTGGGGTTGGCTTTGTTGTACTCTCGCACGGCTTCTGTCAGGAGCTTCTGCGCGCTGCTCATGTCAAACGTTGGCTGGTAGCCATCCAGAGTGGGGAGCTGGTTGCCAGCCTTCTCATGCCTCTTGACAGAATTGAACTCCTGCTGCCTGGATGATGTTGTGATCAACCCGCCTTCATCTTCTATAATGTTACTAAACAACGGCTGGGACTGACTGAGGATCAGCTGCAACTGCAATGGAAGAAAAGGAGAAAGGGAAGATCGATGGTGACCGTTAGGACGAAATCGATTTCCATTCACCGAGCAGCAGTGCTACATGTTTGCATTCCATAACAAGAGATGGGAATGTGTGATGTGATTGGCACGTACATGTACGTGGCCCATCGAGAGAGAGAAGAGAGACAGAAACAGCGGCTGACATTAGATGTCTACCGAAGAATATACAACAATGACACCTTTTGTAAATCTCTAAAAAAAAATGTCTTCAAACTCGGTGTGATGTTCACAACTTGTCACTAGGTCACTTCCTAGGGAAAAGCCTATTTTATTCCCAATTTGTGATTACATGTTTCTGTCGCAATGAATGGATAAGCACTTAAATAGCTTTTGGGTCGTTAATGCTTGATACATGTCCAAATACCATAAAATATAATAGGGTACGGTATGGCTACTCCACCACCAGCGTCCCCCTGTTCTCTGAGGCATCATCAGTGTTCAAAGTTTCTGAGAATTGCAGGGCATGCCAGAGCACTGATGCACAACAGCTGTGTGTGCCAATATGAAGAAGTTGCATCATCTAAGAAAACATACAAATTATACAAATTCAACATAAGGCAAAGAAAAGAAGAACACTTAAGCATCATGAGTCTCTGCCGCAATGCAACGGTGGCACGGGTAAGCAGGGCCTTCTGAGTCCATGAGTGAGAAGGCATTGCAGGAGGAAGGAAGTGTGGGGCCCGGGTGCCGGGCGGCGAGAAAGAGCTGGGAGCAGAAGCAGTGTAGCGTGCTAGGATGGCTGCTGCAGAGACAAGTAAGTGTCACTGAAGTGGGGGAATCCCCTCCTTCCTGGAAAAATGAAGACGGGTTGGAGGGGGGATGCCCCTTCGTAAAATCAGGGCAGGTGGGTCAGGAGGCAGGTAGTGAGGGAAAGTGCCCTGTGGCATTTATTGCATGGGAAAGATCCGCACAGCCAATGTCAGCGGAGAAAACACATTGAATCCTAAAGGATGCTATAACTAGCCAGATACACGTCACCCTTATTGAAAATCATCAATATGGTGTAAGCCGACATCCTTGAGAATGGTAACGTTGGGGCATGATTGCCTTCCACCAACATTTATATGATGGGTTTGAAAAAAGCATGAAAAACCCCCACCGGCAATGTGATAGTAAAATAAGCAATTTCAGCTAGAATTCCACACATGCAGAGCACCACTTAATTTCTCATCAAGAAAGCAAGCGCTTCAGCTGATTTCCAAACGCTTAGTGCATTGCTCTGTGGCTCCCAACTGGAGGTGAACTTACAGCGATGGCTAATGTGCGTGTGTGGGATTGTATCTGAGATGGCCTATCCTGCTATCATAATGCAGGCAGAAGGTTTGCATTTTGACTTTTTTCAAACCCTCCATAATGTTCATGGTGACCGTAAAAATGCCACAATGCTCCAATTTGAAGGATGTCAACCTGTTCTAAACTGATGAGCCCCAGTAAGAGTGAAATGCGCTTAGTGTTGGAACCTTGAGAGCTGTCCGTCTTGGGTGGATAAAGCTATTAAAAAAATATCTGAAATGGCCACTATCAAATTTCAGCAACAAGGGTTTTTTTTCCTTGCTTTTTCTCAAACCAATCGTAATATCAATGGTGAATAGTAAACATTCCCCCATGCTCCAATCTTGAGGATTGCAGCCTACACTGTACTAATGACCCCCTGATAACGGTGAAATGTGAATGTTGTTGCATCCATGCACAATGTGAGTCTTTAGTTGATAAAGCTTTAGATACCATATCACTGCCCTATAAGGCAATGACAATGTTCTCCAATGGAGCAAAAATCACTGTTTTCAGCTAAATTACATACCCATAAGTGCCTTGCTGTGTGGCTCTGATCTGAAGGCAAACGTCCAGTGATGGCTTCCAGGTGCTGCTGTGCATGCAGGGATTTTAGCGGAAATTGACTATTCCCCTGTCATATTGCAGGTTGAAGGACATGTTCTTGCATTTCTGAAACCCACCATAATATTGCTGGTAAACATGGCACAATTCTCCAATCGCAAGGATGTCAACCTACACCCCACTGAGGTGAAACATGTATGTGATGGTTGCTTATGGCCACAAAAGCTGTCATTCTTGGGTGGATAAATAGATGTGTAAAATAGCACAATGAGGGTTTCTCATATGGAGCTAAAATCAAGCGTTTGGTTAATTAACCTACTCATAGGGCATTGCTGCGTGGCTCTGATATGGAGATGAACTTCCAATGACAGATACTAGGTGGTGCTGTGAACGCCTGCAATTTCAACTAAAATGTTCTATTCGACTATCATATTGCAGTTGTTTTTTTCTTTATTCTGTGTTCTACCTTTTTTTCACAGTATGCCATTCACGATAATATTGATGGGGAATGCAATACTGTGATAGTAAGTCTGTAATCCTGACTCAGAGTTGAAGGTATGTATTCTGTACAGGACCTATTGCACCATTAAAGCATGCCCATTCTTTCACACATGATGCGATTGCCACTTGATTTATTCTGAAAACTCGTATGCTTCTATTTTTCCATTATTACACAATCTTCTTATTTGATGCTCACAGGTTGTCTTTTAAACTATCTACAACATGAAAAAAGAGATGATTGTGTAATAATGGAACAACCACAAATATGAAAAAGGGTTTTTTTTAATAAATTGGTCGTCACTTCATTGGTGAAAGAATGGGCATGGTTTGCAGGCTGCATTACGACCTGCACAGACGGGGCTCATTACGAGTATGGTGGTGCGTGAAAAAAGTGGCAGTAACGGAATTGGTGGCACTTTTCCCCCACTGCTATACTACAAGTTTGGCCCTGTAGTGGGTCATTTACCTCCAGCATTATGCTGGAGATAAAACCTCACACTTTCTGCCGATAAATCGCCAAAATCGTTGGAATTACTACTGAAGTAATTCCACCGAAAACCCTCATGCGTTAACACCACCACAACTTGTAATCTGGTGGTAAATCTGTCAGATCAAGTGGCAGTGACAGTCATTTCATTGGGTGGTATTCTGGTAGATTTACCACTGGAATACCACCCAACGCCTAATGAAGCCCTTATTATTTTCCAAATTCAGTTTGTTTTGTAAGAATGAAATTCCACATTTACAGTGAAGAGGCAGCTACTTCAAATATCATGAGCAAAGATGGTGATAGCTAATTAGACAAAATTAATATGCCATTTGATTCTTTGAATACAGCTACTTGACTAAACCTCATCACCACAACTTCGACTGCAGCAAATGTCAACCTCCTTAACATTAGAACAATCTGCTCACTCCTCACCTACCACTCCATCAAAACCCCTATTCAAACCCTGTTACTGAACCACCTTGATTAATGTGCCATTCGCCTGCTGAGCCTCCCACTCTACTCTTTTTCCCGACTGAACAACATTCTTAACTTCACTACCTACATCCTCTACAATCTTCCTTGTTTTTTTCCCACTTCAGTACACAGCCTCCATGCTCTTTCTGTGCAATCAGGCCCAATTCACATTTCTAATGCTTGCATACAAATCACTATATGCACTTGAGCCCCTCCCTATCTGGCACTATGTCTTGCACCTCTCTACCAGGCAATCTTACATGCAGTGCTCCCATCTATGTCTGTGTGTCAGGGCTGGCTGGATTAGTTATCAGAGGCTGGATTAGTAATCAGAAAGAGTATGTGCATAGAATTGGCTGAGTCGTAGTCAGGAAGAGTTTGTACATAGAATTAACATTGTGCTTGCCCAAGTCAAGATGGAGAGAAAGAAACTTAAACTGATTGGTTAAAGGAACAATGATATGTTTGGTTTGCCTGATTGGTGGAAAGGACAATGGGTTTGATTCTTGTGAGGTGAGCAAGATTCTAAACTGCCTTTCATCCATAGAAATTCAGTGGCTGGTTGTACATTAGTTAAGCTCCTTAAATAAGGCCTTTCAGAGTTCAGAAGATTTACCAAAGAAGTAAGAAAATCGTTTGCTGAGCCAGAGTGAACAAGAAGACATCAGGTGGGATCGTTCTTTTTAAAGGCTTTAAGATTTTCACAGTGAACTTTCATTTTTCATAAGAAAACTTAAAGAGTTAACAAGTTTTAAAGTTTACTGAGAAAAAAGACATTTTACAGTTAAGTTACTATAAGGAAACAAGTTTGAAGACTGTGCGCTCAAGTTCAAAGCTTGTTAACTACGTGTAATGTATTTCAAGACTGTTTAATGCGTGCGCGAGTTCGCGTGACGTCGTTAACGTTTTTATGGGAGCGCGCGGGTATTCAGAGCGATAGAGCGCGTGTCCAAATGAAATGCGTGAGTGGATTTTAGCACGTGCACAATTTTAACGTGAGAGACGTTGCGTAATAAAGCGCGTGTTGGGTTGCGATAGAGCGCAAGTCTATTTTTAACTAAGCGCGAGTTGTTTTGAACGCGTGTACTATTTTTACTTGATTTACATTTCGTATGACTGCATGTGTTCGGTAGCGATAGAGCGCGAGTCCATTTTAACTTGCACGAGTTGTTTTTTAGCGCGTACACGTATTTTCACGCGTATGTGTTTTGTTAAGATGCGCGTGTATATTTTAAACGCGAGGACAATTCTTCACGTCTTCTGATTTCACATGTTTGTCGCATACGCTTGTCAAGAAAGAATCTATACGTTTTAATGTGTAAAAAAAAAAACAATTCACACGCAGAAGGAAAGCAGCATTCAAGAAAGTTAATGAGTTTCTATTTAATGTAACTTTATGCAAATGGAATTCAATACTTCAGAGAAAGACTGCATTTTACAAAAGCATTTAAAACTCAAACTTCATAGAGTTAAATGAACTTAAAAAGCAAGAAGAATGTCTAAGTCTGTAAGGTGCTTGCAAGGGTCATTACTTTAGGATTCTAAAGAGACTTGAATGGCTTGAAACTATATGCACAAAGCAAGATAATAATTTACAAAATATTCCACACAGATAATTAGCCTCTAAGTCTTTTACTGAGGTTTAAGAGGTAAAGAAGTTAGAGTTTGTTTTAGAATACTTTTAGAAAATAAGTTTATATTAACATATAAGTAACCAAGTGTATTTGTTTACTACAGATACCAGAGCCTACCAGAAGGTTGCAGGGCTGCAGTGTCTCCGTTGTTATTTTCTCCAAATTCCCCTTTCCCTTTCTTGGGGTTCTCAGCTCAGTTTATACTTAAGGGTTGAGAGGTGAACTCCTGGTGAAGGTCTGTGGGGCCCGCATCAGCTCCTGTGGAATTCAGTCAAGCCGGACCCTGACAGGATGAAAGGCCTTATTTAAGGAGCTTAACTAATGTACAACCAGCCACTGAATTAATCTAGTCATACAAATTGATTATAGACTAGGGGAACGCAAGGCCGAGCATAGAAGAGGAGGAGTTGAGCAACCCAGAGTTTTCACTAGAGTTGATAAGGGAAGATTAGAATTTGTAACTAAAGAATTGAGAACTGCGAATGCAGAGAGAGTAAATAAAGTGAGAGCTCCTTTAACTAAGGATGAGAAGGATAGGCAAAGACAGAATAATTTATGTTTATATTGTGGTAAATCAGGACATTTTGTTGGAAATTGCCCTTGGTGTCCATCAACTAACAGCTCCAGAAATCAACAAGTGGCTAATACAATCCAAGCTGCGGTACCACATATTACATTGAATGTATCCTTGTATATAAAAGAGGAATTAAAGTGAAGTGGTCCAGTGGTAATAGATTCTGGAGCCACTGGTAACTTCATGGATTGGAATGTGGTTAAAGATATGAATGTGCCTTATATTGTAAAAAATATACCAGAGCATGTGAGAGCAGTGGATGGGTCTCAACTGACATCAGGTTTAATTACACATGAAACCATCCCATTGTGGATGGAAATTGGAGGACACTGGGAGGAAACTGTGTTTGAATTAATTGACACTCCGCAGTTGAAAATAATTTTGGGAATGCCTTGGTTGACGTATCATAACCCTCAGATTGATTGGGGAAGAAGAGTGGTGAAATTGGATTCTTTTTTTGTGTTACAAATTGCTGTAAGGAAGAAGTTTCTAGTAGTAATTGTTCAGAAGTAGTGGAAGGTTTGGTGAAATTGGGAACCATAGTACATTCTATAGGGGCTGTAATTGGAGAATTACCAAAGTGTTATCAAGATTTCAATGATGTGTTTAGTGAAAAGGAAGCTAATGAATTACCTCCTCATAGAGAGTATGATTGTAAAATTGATTTAGAACCAGGGGCCCACATTCCTTGCAGTCGCATCTATGCCCCGACAGAGAAAGAGAATCAGCATTTGAAAGATTACATCCAAGAAAATCTGACTAAGGGGTTCATCAGGCACTCCCAATCGCCAGCAGCTTCTCCACTATTTTTTGTTCCTAAAAAGGAAGGGACTTTACGGACATGTATAGTTTATAGGGCATTGAATAAGATAACAATTAAAAACAGATATCCTCTGCCCTTAATCTCAGTAATGTTAGACCAGATTCAAGGAGCTTCACTATTTACCAAATTAGATCTTCGTGGTGCATACCATTTGGTGTGGGTACATCAAGGTGATGAATGGAAAACGGCATTTAGAACAAAATTTGGTCTTTTTGAATATCAAGTAATGCCATTCGGATTGTGTAACGCTCCCGCGGCCTTTCAATTTTTTATAAATGAGGTATTGAGAGATTTTATTGACATGTTTGTAGTAGTATACATTGATGACATTCTCATTTACTCTAAGGATCTACTATAACATGAAGAACATGTCAAGAAAGTGTTACAGCGACTAAGGGAGAATACATTATTTGCCAAGTAAGAAAAGAGCCAATTTCATACCATGGAAGTGGAATTTTTAGGTTTTATTATTTCTCCCAAAGGTTTGGAAATGAATATGAAGAAAATAAAAGCAGTTGAACAGTGGCCAATTCCAACTTGTGTTAAAGATATTCAAAGCTTCCTGGGTTTTGCACATTTTTACAGGAGGTTCATTAAAGATTTCTCTCAAACTGTTTCTCCTATCACCAAATTATTGAAGAAAGGAATGAAATTTGAGTGGAAAGTTGAAGCGGATCAAGCTTTTAAAAAATTGAAGAACTGTTTTACATCTGGACCAATCTTATTACACCCAGATCCTTCTCAACCATTTTTTGTTGAGGCAGATGATTCTAATGTTGCAGTTGGAGCTGTGCTTTCTCAAAGGCATCCTGAAACTGGGCAGTTGCATCCTGTGGCCTATCTATCCAAGAAATTGCTTCCAGCAGAAATGAACTACACGATTACTGATAGAGAACTCCTGGCAATCAAGAAGGCATTTCAGGAATGGAGGCATTATCTGTTAGGAGCAAGATTCACAGTAACCGGTTTAACCGATCATAGAAATCTTCTGCTTTTTAAATCCGCTTGAACATTATCACATCGACAACTTAGGTGGTCACTCTTCTTTTCAGAATACGATTTTGTGATAACATTCAAGCCTGGGCGGTTAAACGGTAAAGCGCATGCTTTATCGCGACAAGGTTCTTTGGAAGAAGTAGAAAATCAATTATTACCAGAGCCAGTGATTGCAGAAGATAGATTTATTCTAAGTACTACAAAGGAAGAGAATCTGCTTCTTGAGAAAATTCAAAAGGAATTACCAGAAGAGGCAATTCAATCTTGGCTAGCGGAGGATTCTGGAAGGCATTTAAATGATGGATTTCCATGTGTCCATTCTAAAATTTACCTTCCAAGTAAAGAACTGCATAAGGAAATTATGCAAGAATGTCATGAATCAGAGTTGGCGGGTCACCCTGGAATTCGTAAGACAATTGAATTGGTAGAAATGAAGTTCTGGTGGAAAGAGATGAAACAAGATATTGAAGACTATGTGAAAACATGTGAAGTCTGCGCTCGAGTGAAGTCAGGAGGAGGAAAATCATCTGGGTTACTTAATCCGTTACCAGTACCCCCTAGTCCTTGGTTTACAATCTCTATGGATTATATTGTAGCTCTTCCTAAAGATCAAGGTTACACTACAGTATTAGTAGTTGTGGATTTACTGACCAAAGCTGGAAATTTCATTCCCATGAAAGGAGAGGCTTCTGCAAAGAATCTGGCAAAGAGTTTTTTGCAAGAAGTGGTGCGATTGCATGGTCTACCAACACAAATTGTAACAGATCGGGGGTCTCAGTTCATTTCTAAGTTTTGGTGAGCTTTCTGTACAGAGTTGGGGATTGAGGTAAAGCTTTCTTCAGGTTATCATCCACAGACCAACGGCCAGACAGAACGAGTAAATCAGGAGTTAGAAAAATATACTAGAGCTTTTTGGCAGGAAAAAGGGAGTTGGATAGATCTTCTTTGGTTGGCAGTGTTTAGCTATAACAATTCTGTCAAGGATTCTACTAAGTATTCTCCATTTATTTTTAGCAATTATGGCTTCCATCCATGATTTTTGAAAGAAGTGTTGCCATCTGAGTATTCCAATCCGGAGGTTGAGCAGCAATTGACTTGTATTAGAGATGGTTTAGTGAAAGCTAAAGAAACTTTAGAGAAAAGTAAATTAAGGTTTAAGACATTTGCTGTTATAAAACATCAAAAAGCACCACATTATCAGGTGGGTCAAAAGGTTTGGTTGTCCACAAAAAACCTACGTCTAAAGGGAAGAACTAAATTTAGTCCAAGATTTATTGCTCCATTTGAAATAGAAAGAATAATACATCCTGTAGCAATCAGACTGAAATTACCCCCAAGTATCAAAAGTCACCCTACATTTCATGTCAGTTTAGTGAAACCTTGTGTGTCAGGAACTAGATTGGGAAAACCACCATCAGCAGTTTACACAGAGGAAAATGAAGAAGAGTTTGAAGTTAAGAAAATTCTAGATTCCAGGATTGTTAGAGGTACTTTGCAGTATCTTATTGACTGGAGGGGATACAGGCCTGAGGAAAGATCTTGTGAGGATCAAACAGATGTACATGCCCCTCAATTGATAAGGCCGTTTCATAAAAAGTTCCCTGCTAAACCAGGCCCTGGGACAGGGCTTTGAAGAGGGTGGTACTGTCAGGGCTGGCTGGATTAGTAATCAGAGGCTGGATTAGTAATCAGAAAAAGTATGTGCATAGAATTGGCTGAGTAGTAGTCAGACAGAATTTGTACATAGAATTAACATTGTGCTTGCCCAAGTCAAGGTGGAGAGAAAAAAACTTAATCTGATTGGTTAAAGGAACAATGATATGTTTGGTTTGCCTGATTGGTGGAAAGGACAATGGGTTTGATTCTTGTGAGGTGAGAAAGATTCTAAACTGCCTTTCATCCATAGAAATTCAGTGGCTGGTTTTACATTAGTTATGCTCCTTAAATAAGGCCTTTCAGAGTTCAGAAGATTTAACATAGAAGTAAGAAAATTGTTTGCTGGGCCAGAGTGAACAAGAAGACATCAGGTGGGATCGTTCTTTTTAAAGGCTTTAAGATTTTCACAGTGAACCTTCATTTTTCATAAGAAAACTTAAAGAGTTAACAAGTTTTAAAGTTTACTGAGAAAAAAGGCATTTTACAGTTAAGTTACTATAAGGAAACAAGTTTGAAGAACTACGTGTAATGTATTTCAAGACTGTTTAATGCGTGCATGAGTTCGCGTGACGTCGTTAACGTTTTTATGGGAGCGCACGGGTATTCGGATCGATAGAGCGCGTGTCCAAATGAAATGCACGAGTGGATTTGAGCGTGTGCACAATTTTAACGTGAGAGACGTTGCGTAATAAAGCGCGTGTTGGGTTGCGATAGAGCGCAAGTCCATTTTTAACTAAGCGCGAGTTGTTTTGAACATGTGTACTACTTTTACGTGATTTACGTTTCGCATAACCGCGTGTGTTTGGTAGTGATAGAGCGCAAGTCCATTTTAACTAGTGCGAGTTGTTTTTTAGCGCATACACGTATTTTCACGCGCACATGTTTTTTTAAGATGCGCGTGTGTATTTTAAACGCAAGGACAATTCTTCACGTCTTGTGATTTCATGTGTTTATCACACACGCTTGTCAAGAAAGAATCTATACGTTTTAATGTGTAAAAAAGAAAACAACTCACACGCAGAAGGAAAGCAGCATTCAAGAAAGTTAATGAGTTTCTATTTAATGTAACTTTATGCAAATGGAATTCAATACTTCAGAGAAAGACTGCATTTTACAAAAGCATTTAAAACTCAAACTTCATAGAGTTAAATGAACTTAAAAAGCAAGAAGAATATCTAAGTCGGTAAGGTGTTTGCAAGGGTCATTACTTTAGGATTCTAAAGAGACTTGAATGGCTTGAAAATATATGCACAAAGCAAGATAATAATTTACAAAATATTCCACACAGATAATTAGCATCTAAGTCTTTTACTGAGGCTTAAGAGGTAAAGAAGTTAGAGTTTGTTTTAGAATAATTTTAGAAAAGAAGTTTATATTAACATATAAGTAACCAAGTGTATTTGTTTACTACAGATACCAGAGCCTACCAGAAGGTTGCAGCCTGTCTCCGTTGTTATTTTCTCCAAATTCCCCTTTCCCTTTCTTGGGGTTCTCAGCTCAGTTTATACTTAAGGGTTGAGAGGTAAACTCCTGGTGAGGGTCTGTGGGGCCAGCATCAGCTCCTGTGGAATTCAGTCAAGCCGGACCCTGACACTGTGTTACCTGACCACCCTGCGCATCATCTCACCTTTGTACCTTGACCTCTTTGCCGCAAGCCAATGGAACTCCCTCCCCAACCATGTGAAACACACAACTTACATCAACTACTTCAAATCATCACTCAAGTGCAACCTCTAAAATGGGGAAGAGATCACCTTACCTGCCACCACATTTCTCCCCTTCCTTGACACGCTGGCTCCACTCTACTCTTGTAAAAAATACACCAGAGTTCTTTCTGACAGGGCTCGTTAAATTTACTAGCCCATCGCATTAGCGAGGAGATTTCATGAAGCGTGAGTATCATCTGAATGGTACTTAACCTTGCTGGAGAGTATGGGGATGTTTGAAACTTTTGACATTTACTGTACACAAACTTTGTTTGCAGTAAATGCCAAATAAAAGCTTCACTGTGCACTTTGGTTGGCAGCAATGCACCAAATAAGAAGTGTGCTTGTGGTGATATGCACCATTTTACAGAAGGAACTGGAAAATATGTTGTCACTCTTCACATGGCGTGAGTACATTTCTATTAGGTCGAGTATGTAAACTTAGGAACTCGACCTGCAGGTCTAGTGGGATTTCTAAGAATTTGCAATGCCTGTCTGACGCTTGGTAGAGTGTCTGGATTGGGCCCGGTCTTGTCCCTGGTTCATATTCTGTTTTTCACACTTCGAGTTGGCCTCTGTTACAGTTCTGCCCTAACCACTGTATCCTTGCTATGTAAGTATTTTTGGTCAAAGCACATTGTTCCTAGAGTAAATATATACAATTATATTCAGTAAATATACATAATAGACACAAAGGCGGATCCTCTCTGCGTTAGTAAGTGAGGCAACCTCAGCACTAAAGTGACATCTAGCATTCTTAGGACTCAAACTCAGACCGCTTGTGAATATGAGTGCTATATGGCCAGTAAGTGGTAACTTGGTTTACAAGCATGTATGAAAAAAGGATGCATTGAAGTGAAGAATGCTGAAGTGTAATGCAACATTTTTTAAGACTGCAGAGTTTCAGGATACATTCAATGATCCAAATATTGACCCATTGGGTGCCGAAGATTGGTGTTCTGATGCATCGAAAATCTTTCTCGTACAAGGCAATAGGCAAAGATACCTGCTCTGGTTCCGATTGCCCCATGTTGCTAATGGCTGTTGATTGGTTTGCATACATATGCAACATGTAAACTATTGTAAAACCAAATGTAACAGTTTATTACAAGTGCTAATTATGGGGCTTACCTGCTCCTCGTTCGCAAATACTTTCTTTGCTGCTATAGCAAATTCCTGCTCATATCTGGAGTAATCCACCAAGCTGACCATTCTGTGTCCATAGACCCAATCGCATTCATGCCTCCACAAATATAAGAGTTTCTCAGGGGTTGTGCTTCCATCCAGAGAGAGACAGATGTTTCTATTAAGAGAAGTACAAAATATAATAATTGAAGGCTGAATTTGTGTGATCATTTACAATTAATGTAGTAAGGGCAGGTCCCGTGTCCGTGGTATGACAGCCATGTTAATTGTTTCTAAAATCTACAGTATCATCAGCCCTGGAGTTTTGCGCATCAGTTTGTGGATAAATGATGTTTGAAGGCTAGGTGCTCCTATGTGGATGCAGACATTGTACCATGAACATTTGATCATGGGACCCAAATTTCCATTACAGCAAATGTGCAGAGCATCCCCCTCCATCTACTGGCCCTCTTGCCCTCACAAGTTCAGTGACAGGTTTTATGCCTGACGAGCTAATCCCCCATCCCGCTGCCACACGGCTGAACCCCATTTAACACATGCAGGCAGGAACACCCTAGGACCTCATCACAAGTTGGGTGGTATCCCAGTGGTAATGCTGCCAGGATACGGCCCAATGCTAGTAGCGCTACTGAAACTAAGTCGGCACACTTTGTGCCAGATCACGAGTTGTGGTAAATCTGCATTCCCCAGTAGGATCATTATCGCCAGCAGTAACAGCACCGAAAACGTCTGAAAATTTACATTTTACCACCAGCAAAAAGCTAGAGGTAAAAATGCCATTTTCCGTCTAATTCGTGATTTAGCCAACCCTTAAATTCAGAGGTAATACCGTTACCACCGCGTTTAAGGGCTCAGGCCAAACTCGTCAGAAGGCCCATGGTTGGGAAAGGAAGGGAGAGAACATCTTAATCACAAATAAGTACAATTTAATGATAGGACACGTAGTGAGAGACATTGAGGGAAACAGGGAGACTGAAGGAGTAGAAGAGTGAGAGAGAGAAGGACAGAGAGAAGTGAGCAAGCACTGGAGGATGAAGAGAGTGAATTGTGAACAGAGAGAGGACATTGATTCCATATGCAGGAAAGGGAGTATGCAGATAAAAGGTCAGGCACACAATGGGACATGATGTTAAGAATTGACATAAGGGGTTGGAAGCACAGAGAGGATCATGCAAGCAAGAATAGGAACTGCACACATGAATGGGGTAAATATTTGACCCATGGTATGGGCAACGGTAAGGGGCAAACTTTAGAGGGAGGCAAAGATTTGGATATTCTCCAATGGCTATCACTGTTCTTTCTGCTTGTTACTCCCATATTGTCATCCTGATGTGCAGTGCTTCCTAAAACCCTTTGCTAACACCCGATTCCAAGATTGAAAAGTCAAATCTTTCTGCCCATTGCGAAATTCTCTGTATTTTGCTTGTATACTGTTTCTTCTCTGTAACTTGCCAGCCCAGTGACCTCACCACTCTCTTTTGTCACACACCTACCAGCCTTAGCCCCCCCAGTATCTCCATCCTCTCCTTGCTTCCACCCCTATGGCGCTTTCTGTTTCTCCTATCTTTTCCAACTGCCTCTCCATTGACTATCCTTCCCATCTCACTAAGTCTGGTAGGAAGAAGTTGAAAAAGGATATCTTGGCCTCCAACCCTGGTCTTCCCATCGCCGACACTTACTCCAATGCTTCCGCCAGACAGACCCTCACCGACATCCTCTTTGTTGTTCCTTCGCCAAATCTATGGACTCCTCATATGGTCTCTGTGCTCTGCCCTATCTCCTCCTCTCCCATTAATGGTGGCACTCGCTGGGAAGTTGTTATGGCTTCCTTCGACTCATCTAAAGTCATCATTAATGTCTACCTAAATGGCACTGTCATGGTCCAAGGCCCTCAGGCCAATCTCCACCTCTTTGATAGGTGCTTCCCTCGCCTCAACAATTTCGTCTCATCTCCTGCTGTCCCCTCCTCACCCCCTTGGCTACCTTGCCCTCTCTCTCCTCCTCCTCCTCCTCTGCCCCTCCTAGGGCTCTTTCTCCTCTGCAGGGTGTACCTCTGATCTGTACCCCTCCCCGGAAGGCCTTTAAGGCTAGCAACCTTCTTCATATTGCCACTCTCAATTCTCGCTCTGCTATCAAACACTCCTCTAACACCTGCCACCTCCTTGAAGAACTAGACCTTGATGTCCTTGGTCTTACTGAGACATGGTTCACGGCCAGCTCTGTCACGAGCTTTGACACTCTCCTCCCTGATGGCTACAAGATCCTCTCAGCACCCAGATCCTCCCAGTCTGGTGGGGGGTATCCCTGATCTTTCCTGAGTGGATTCCTGCCGCTATCATTCCCACTCAGACCTAATCCTCATTTGAATGCCTTGTCTGTTGGCTTTCTCTCTCTCTTACTGTGGTTACCATCTACTGGCCTCCTGGTCAAATCACCTAATTTCTCTCTGAGTGGGCAGACCTCTCCTGCTCCCTCCTGGCCTCTACCACTCAACTCTTCCTCCTCAGTGACCTCAATATACATTTAGACCCTCCTTGGTCCTGCTCTGCACTCTTTCGTGACCTCTGAGACTCCCTCTCTCTGTCCATCCTCCCCTCTGACCCGACTCACTCTGCAGGGAACACACTCGATGTCTTTATCTCCTCTGACCTCCCCCTCTCCATCCCTCTGACCACTCCTCTCTCCTGGAGTGATCACTCCCTCCTCTCCTCTCATCTATCCCTCTCTTTCCCCCAAGCCAAGCCTACCCCAGCACTGCCACCTACCTTCTTGGACATCCGGCCCATGAAGCGTGTGTGAGTTGATGCTTTTGCCACCACTTTCTCTCCCCCCCAACCTTTGACTGTCTCACATTCTGACACAGCCCTGTCTCTGCTCTACTCTTCAATTTCTGATAGGCTTGATGCTCTTGCCCCTGTCATGAGGATCCTTTTGAAGTCCAAAGCCAAGTGCAATTCCTGGTATGACTCTGACCTAGCTACACTTAAACCTAAGTGTAGGGCGGCTGAGAGGAAATGGAGGACTTCCTGTTCATCCTCTGACAAACTGGCCTGTCGCCTGATACAAAGGCAATACTGACTCTCTGTCCTCACCAAGAAGAGAGTTCACATTCAAGCTCGTGTCTCTGCAGCATCTAACAACTCAGCCGAACTCATTAAAATCTGCAAGGAGCTGGCCAACCCTGCTGCAGTCTCTACCCCTCCTGTTGCCTCCCAGCCTCTTTGCAATGCCCTTGCCTCTCACTTCATTTAAAAAATGCAGGACATCCTGTCCACCCTCTCCACCCACACCCTTCCTCTCCCCTACCCTCCCCATCTGTGCTTGCTGACCCTCCTTTAGCCACCCCCCCACCGTCCTTCTCGTCCTTTCCTCTTTTCTCCCCTGATGAGGTTTCTAGACAAGTCTGACTATGAAAGCCTCGTCAAAACAGGTTCATCCCTGTTCCTCTAAAACCATCAAGGACCACATTGACACCCTTGCTCCGGCCCATGCTGATTTTTTCAACCACTCCTTTGCCTCAGGATCCTTCCCCTCCCCTCTGAAGCACTCCTTTGTGCATCCTCTTCTCAAGAAACCCACAGCTGATCCTTCTTGTCCAGCTACCTATCGCCCAATATCCATTACTACCTTTCTTGGCAAACTCCTGGAAAAGTTGGCCATCTCTCAGCTTAACCTTCATTCCAATTCTGTTGGCTTTCTCCATGACCACCAGTCTGGCTTCAGAGCTGCCAGAAGCATGGAAACTGCTCTCCTGAACATCCGTGAAGATCTGCTCTCCAACCTTGACTCTAACATTCCCTCTGTCCTCATCCTCCTCGATCTCTCTTCTGCCTTTGACACGGTCAACCATACCATCCTGCTCAATCGTCTCTGTGAAAACCTGGGTATCACTGATCAGGCCCCGGGCTGGCTGACCTCTTTCCTCTCAGATCGTCCCTCCCAGATCAAACTTGGGTCCTTCCTTTCATCTATCTTCCTATCTACCTGTCGTGTTCCCCAGGGGTCTAACCTCTCACCCTGGCTTTTCAACCAATACCTGGCAACTCTCGCCCACTGCATTGCCACTTTCTGCTCAAATTTCTAGTGCTACGCTAACGACGCTCAACTCATTTTCAGGCTGCCCTCTGCCACCTCCTCCCTCTCTCATCTCTGATTGCCTAACTGCCATTCAGGATTGGTGTGCCGCCAATGATCTTTGTCTGAATGCCAGCAAGATGGAGATCCTCCTCATGGGCACACCTTCACCATCCTTTCCCCTCAATCTCTGGCTGGCCTCCCTTGGCACTCCGCCTACCACCATCTGTGAGGCTAAGAACCTCAGGTCATCTTTGACTCCACCCTTTCCTTCTCCGCCCACATCTCTGTAGTCTCTAAAAAGTCAGATTTCCGACTGCACCTCCTCAGAGGTACCCTGCCTTTCCTCTCCTTCCCCCATAAGCTCATGGTATCCCAAGCTCTGGTTCTCTCTAGCTTGGACTATTGTAAAAGCCTCTTTCTAAATCTACCTGCCTCTACTCTCCGCCCTCTGCAACTAATCCAGAACAGGACTGCGAGACTTGTCCTTGGCCTCAAGCCCTGGGATCGTATCTCTCCAGCTCTGAAATCTCTTCATTTGCTCCCAGTGGATGCAAGGATTACATTTAAAACCCTCTGCATTGTCCACAAGGCTTTCTGGGGTCTGGGTCCAAAATACCTTCAGCTACCCCTCCGCAAATACCTCCCCTCTCAAGCTCTTTGCTCCTCTACCTCCAACTCCCTCAGGGTCAGTCGGTTTTCAAAGAAACAAGCTGGGGGTAGATCTCGTGTCTTCCCTCTGGAACACCCTCCCTGCCACTCTAAAACTTGAGGAGAACCATCTCCGGTTCCGGAAACACCTCAAGACCTTCCTCTTTTCTTCTGCCTTCGCTCCCCCTTTCCCCTGCTGATCTGTTCTCTCTTGGCACCGTGCACCTGGCCATCCTTTGTCCTCCGGGCCCAGGTACCTACTCACCCTGCCACCCTCCCGCACTGCCTCCGGGCTACCCCTTGCACTGGAGTCTGTATCTGTACCCATCCATCTCCCTTTTTCTTCCTGCACTTATCAGACCTACCCTGTCTGCTGCCTTAAACCTAGCACTTACAAATTGCTGGCTGCACTAAAAATGTTTGTTGCCTTTATTATGTATTTATTGTTATTTATCTGTTTCTCCTATGCTTCGCACTTTCCACTTCTCCCCCCTTCCATGCACTTTTCCCCTCCCCCTCTCCCATGCTCTTGTGCGTTCTCAATGTCACTGGGCCTAGTAAGATCACTGTTTTGTTCTCCCCTGTTCCACTCCCTTGCCCTGTCGCGCTCTGAAACACTTGTGTACGAGCGCGATAGAAATAAAATATCAATATCAATATCAATATGCAGGGTACAATGTGATGCAAAAGAGAATGTGTAGGACAGGATGTAGACAGGCACTGGGAGATAATTATGCATCTGGAGTGGTGAGGAAAGATGACTGGACTAGCACAGAGAAAGAAGAAAGAGTGTGACAAGAGGAAAGATTAAAAGTAGAAATACATCAAGGAGAGGACGGCACAGGTAAAGCAGCCCCCTTTTGCATGGGGCGGAGCGTTAAATGGAACCATCAAAGCGAGGTGTAAAGCTTTTACACCTCCATTTAATGTTCGGCCCCATTTTGGGGCACTACGATGTGGAGGCGGGGCACGGAGCGGAGCTAAGATCTTCACTGCGCATTCGTCCTCCGTATCCAAAGTGTGCCTCGTTATACGCCTACAATGTATGGACTCCTATAAAATCTAACTCGCATTAGTGGCTGCTAATGAGCAGAGGACACCTATAGGAAGGAATCCATTAGTAAATGCCGCATTTGCAGGCAGCATTTCCATTTCTATGAGACGGACTGGAAAAATGAAAGGGTAAAAGCAAGTTGCCGCACTGTTACTCTTTCCTCCTTCACTCCACCGCATGGACATTTAAGATTACATCCAGGGGGCCACACAGCATGTAAGCTCTTACCTTGGTGGTCCCCTGCATGCAATTAATGAATTCTGTCAAATAAGGTTCTTTGTGTCCCTTGTGGCATGCCCCCATACCCAAAATATCAAAGACCATCCAAATGAAAATGGAAACACTGGGTGTCATTAATAAACACCTATGTCTAAAGATGAAGCATCCACATTTGCAGACTAAAATGACAGTAACGTTTTTCAGTGACAAACTACAGTAGTCTTTGCTATAACACCCATTACCTTGGTGAAACATCTCAGCAACAATGTTCAGCATTATTAACAGGCACTCTAGAGGATAGAGTTTTTTTTTGCTGTTCTCCATGTAACTCCATTTACATTCAAGAACCACTGAGAATCATGCCCACGCCCAACTGTCCCTTATACTCGCTGTACAGTTCTGTTTATTTATTCTTTGCATTCGGAGACTTGGGGCCTCTTTACAACTGAGGCGGAACGGGTTAACGGGCTCCGCTAAAGGAGGCGGACCCGTTAAACCCGTTCCACCTCATTAAAAGCTCCCCTCGCGGGACCCAGTAAGTAACGCCTGGTCAAAATAGGCATCCTTACCAGGTCCCGCGAGGGGGAGAGGGAGCTCGTAATCGCCCCGTTGTTTGCTCCCTCTCCCATTCCCATTGAGCCCTGTGAGGGCTCATATGGGAATGGGGAAGATTCATGGAGGGAGGAATTACCGGGCCCTCCGAACTCAGAATGGCCCGGTAATTCCCCATTCAGGGAACCCGACCCAAACTCGATTTTGGCGGCAGCCATGCCGCCAATAGCGGCATGGCTACCGCCAAAGTCGTAATGAGGCCCTTGGAGTCCTGGATTTCTCATTTCGAACTCCAGGACTACAAGCCCCAGAAAGCAAAGAAAAATACGAATGGACTGCCAGATCGTGACCAGAATGGAGCATGTTGGTGCAGATGGAATCAGTCTATCAGCAAATAGGGCAATCTAGTGACAGTTGCTAGGCCCCAAAATTGGACTGACATTTAGGCACATAGCACAATGATTAAAGCCTATGAGGAAGGTAACATCAGTCCCAGGAGGATAGCTCAGCAGCAACGTGCGTGCCTTGGAAGCAAGACGACACGAAGCAACACAGGTTCGATCCCCGGGTCCACACTTAGAAACATCTGCGTGTTTAAGTGCGCTATAAATATACAACTAAGACACAAAAAAACAATTACACAACTAAAAAAACAATTTCTGTAACAGCACCTTGATGCCCGTGGGCTGTGTGAGCGCTTTAAAACTGTAAAATAAATAAATAAAAATAATTGTTTGTGAAGGACATATAGTTCACCGAAAGTGAATGCAGTCGACAAATTTAATATTAAATTGACATAATAAAGAAAGTTACAGTGGAGCTACATCACGTTTGAAAAATTGACAAAATTACGTTTCTAACACCATTTTTTTTTTGCCAGTTTCTGAGAATCAGACGGAACTGTTCGAGCAAAGAGAAATATGAGCAACATGCGAATGATTTACAATTGCGACTGAAGGAGAGGGCATATCCTAAGAAATCGGTGAAACAGGCGAGAAAAAGGGCACTGAACACCGACAGAACCATATGCCTCACCCCAAAAGAAAAAACTGAAATAAATAAACTAGTCTGCCTCACCACATACAGTCCCTTAAGCAATCTCACTAAACAAACCATCAATAAACACTGGAATTTGATAAAAAACAAAGACACCCTTGACAAAAAGCCCATTTTTGCATTCAAGAAGAACAGAAACCTAAGGGATTCATTGGTCCACACTTACATCGAGGAAACCAAGACACCTAACACACTGTGGGACCTCCCAAATGTCGTGGAACATTTCCGATGCGGCACCTGTGTAGCATGCCGCTACAGTAACCCCACTAAAACCTTTGACTATAAGGACTACCACCGTACCTTACAAACTCACACCAATTGTAACAGCAAGTTCGTGATATATGGAATACAATGTCCCTGCCACTTGTTCTATATAGGAAAAACCTCCAGACCAGTAAAGCAGCGGATCTCAGAGCACAGATCCTGCATCAAAAACAAAATTCAAGATAAACCATTGGTCGACCATTTTAGCCGACTAGGACACACAAACGATGATATATCCTGGACTATCATACAGCAACTTACTCCACAAAAAAGAGGAGGGGACAGAGACAAAGCGCTTACAAGATTGGAAAAACAACTAGTCCACCAACTTGACACTGTTAAAACAGGGTTGAATATTTCTGTGGAATGGAAGCACTTCTACAGCCAGTAAACGACAATGGATCCAATTACGTGTATGGCCCTCCTTTGGCCCTACTCCCGTGTGATCCCCGGATCCTGGTTATGGGCGGTATACTACCTACTTTTGGTCTTCCACTTAGTAATTTCTATAGCTGTGCATTTATATGATCCTGCCTAATTGTGCATTCATATGATCCTCTGTTTGTGTGTGGGTTTGGACATTTTCATCCTATGGAATGACTGCATCATTTGACTAAGCTCACATCATGCTGGGGCTTATATATGGTCCATATTTCTGTTGAACATGTGATCTCATGTGATATGTTTACATATGTACGCCAGCATACATAATACCATAATGGTATGTGTCTAAACTGTATTTTAAAAGTGCTTTGACCATGCGAACAGTGTTGCTGGGTTTCTGCACACACACAGGCGACCAACAGCCGACCTACACACGTTTTTCCATTGTCATAATCGGCATTCACACACACTACCAAGTGTTCTCCTCTCATGCTACCCCGGATGCCATTTTGGCTGACCTCAGGATTGCACCTTCCCTCTAGTGTCTTCCACCATAGCCAGCCTTACTTTGGCACATTTTTTCTGATGTGACAGCCGACGTGTCATCGCGCTTCCAGCCACTCACAACGCAGCTTTCACTCCTCCAGCGGTCACGCTCCCCTGAGGCCCACTTGACAGGCACATCACTCAGCCTCGGCGTATAGACGCTGCCCGCGCTCACGTCCCAGTGAGCATCCGTGGCGGATTCCCATTGGTCCTCCCGGCGGTGACGCTTCGCAAGGGGAGCGCCACCTGCTAAACAATGCGATCGACCAACGGGTTTTGTTTACCTGCGGTTGTCCCGGAGATGCATCCATTTCCACAACGCTCGCGTCCTGAGACGCCGCGTTACTCTGCTGCTCCCAGACCTAGAAATACCATTGTAAGTACTTGCCGAAGCGCACGAACTTGAACTATCACCTGAGTCCTGCATTTTATGGCTCGTACTGAGACTCCGTTCTGAACATTTTTCGAGCCGCTATTTTAGGCTTAACAGACGTGCATGTGGCACGCTATATATTTTTCATGATGTCCTCTCTCCCACAGATCTGTCACGCTTTGGACAATCTGGGCTGAGGAACCACTAATTACAGTGGATTTTTCAACTTTCTCCAGCAGAGAAGTTTCATCTTACCTCCCGAGGTAAGAGTGTTCCATGTTTTAATTTGATTTTACTACCAAATGGCACCATTATCTGTTTAGAAGTCTTACAGAGTACCAATAATGTTGTTACAGGTACAAGTTTATGTCCCGCCACGACGCACTCAGTGCTCCCCAGAAATCTATACCTGTGATGGATTTTCTCGTTTACCCCTACACTGGATAAATCTCCGGTAAGCGTTTAGGCTCCTAAACCAAGGAGTCCCCCCTTCTTTTACTCAAGCATCCTATGGGAGCTTTTTGAATTATCATCTTAATTTGAGGTCACGTTTCCACTGACAATCCCCCATTTCTTTTGTTCTTAGATAGAGAACCCAGGACCACCTGTAAGGTCATCACACGTCCTGATGAAGGCCTGCTCACATAGCTGCACTGCACAGCTCCTTTAGGCCGAAACACCGTTGTGTCGACGATATCATCATTCAAACAATGCACATTGGAAGCATTGTTCATGTGTCTTTTGTATATATGTCCATTTAATGTGGGTGTATGTTTATTCTAGTGACTGCATAATTGAAATGACTCATCAAAAATAGCAGTTCCTCATTGTTGTTGTTGCATTGAGATCCAGTTGTTGTCCACTGGATCACACTCATTTGTATTGTTGTGTCTTAATATTCCTGGGTGCTCGATCCCCACTAATACTATCCAGATGTTATTAAAATACATTTTGTGAAGAATGGAATGCAGTACGACTAACTGTTTTTTCCAGTATTAGATTGGAATTGTTTGACCTCTCACCCTGAAATTTTGGTATACTCGCCTGCCAGGATTTCTTATGTGTTCCACAGTTCCATGATACCAATTCAGCACATACCTTGTGGTGCTTTGTGTAGCAGCCTCTGGTTATGTTTGCTCACATGTACCTGTTTCAACATCTCCCCCACATTAGCATCTCATGTATCTGATTTGATTGGGTTTGCTTTTATACTTCATTGAAACATTCTTCTTATTGAATATTGCCTTTGTATATTTTCTGCATCAAACAGTCTTCTTATTGGGTGTTGAATGTGTACTTTGCCTTGACTGCATTCAAACGTTGCCTTTGTATATTTTCTATATTAGCAATCTTGTACTATTCAATCACATGTTGATGTGCTTGTTGGAATGCCCTGTGGTACCCAGCTGCTTTGGGCAGACTCACTGATTTCTCCCAGCCTCTCTGATGCTTTTCGTACTTATGCGGTATGGCTTCTCAACCCATCTTCCAGTTTGCAGTGTGCACTGTTTCTCAGGCATCCAGCGCAACTCCACGATCATCTGCCAGCTTTCCCTTGTGGCCCACAGTGAAGAATGCTTTCCTGCCGAGTGGCCCAACCTGCCGGAGCTTCTGCACTGCTCCTGGCAACTCTACTGCCTTCCGCGCTCACACGCAGCGTCTCTCCCTGTCCCGGCAGCCTTCTCTGCTCTGCCTACTCTCTCTCTGTGCTTCGCATTCAGGAGCCTGAGCCTGGATGGCAACCTCTGCTTCTGAACTGCCTGTTGCACCTCTCTTCTCCATAGTGCAGTTGCCATTTTTAAATGTCCCGCTCATTGCAGGTTTGGAAAAACAACTAGTCTGCATGTTGTACTTCGAGTTCCAATCACTTTGCACAAACTCCCTAGTCCTCCTACTTGTCTCAGTACCTGAGTGGTTATGGGAGTTGAAGTCCATAACTTTCTTTGGGCTTTTAACTCCTGGAAGGTTTCTTTCACGGATTTCACAAAAAGGCATATCAAGATCAAAATATGTTATGTGTGAGTTGTGGGTGTTTGGGTGGAAGGTCAGGACCTGACTAGAATGACAATAGGCCATTAAGAACTCGGATATCAGAGGGTATTTCTCAAGGGGAAGGGGGGACATTGTGACTCCTCCAATGAAGTCATGACATCTCCTCGGTAGTTGTCTCCTGCCGTGTGATCTTCCCTCATACAATTGCCCCCAGGGTCAGGATCAGGCAGATGTGCCGTCCCCTGGCCACATGGGAGGAGGTCACTGCCGTGGTATCCGTGATGGCTCCATTGGGTTCATCACATAAGCCGGTTCCCCACAGTAGCTGCAATCTCAAGCCTATTAATCTCTGGGAGGCTCATTTTCCATTAGCCTGTAATTTGACTGCAGGGACCCTTTACCTGCAAACGTACACATAGGTGGGTCCCGTCACTGAATTTTCATCATTTGCACGGCGGAGTGCATGAGCTGAGGGCAAAAGGCAGCATACAAGCGTGTATGCTGCCTTTTGCCCTCACCTTTTGCATTCCAATGTGCAAATAAAGTAAAGTTTTAAATTGAACCATATGGAGAGTGCCTGCTTTTTGCTGGTGCATAAAGCCGGCAGACTCCATGGGAATCCCCAGCATTTGCAACAGCATGAAAATGCATCCATGTGCAAATGCTGGGAGTATTTGTATAGCCGGGCAGAAGGGAGCGGTGGAAATGCAAGTTGCGTTTCACCCCTCCTCTCCCCCACAAAAATTGATGGAAATGTGATGTATTGTAAGCAAAATGGTTTAAACCTTTATGAAAGACGTTTACGCATTTTGCTTAAGTTACGTCCCATTCAAAATGAGACCCTGAGTCTTCTGTATGCTTTTCTGGAACCCAGGTAGACCACATCCATCACTACTCCCTGGACCTAATTTCAAGTAATTTAGTCAAAATATTGACATACATTTCTCAGACATGAGAAGCCCTAATGCATTGATTCTGTAATTGAATGGCCCCAGTGTATTGAACAAGCAGTTCTTTTGCAAATAATTCCACTGAATTTCCTACCTTGATGATAAGGCTGAAAGGCCTATAGTTTCCCACCTCTTTCCAAATACTACTTTGTGCAGTGGGGTATTCTTTTTCAGGTGTTCCTTAAATCATGAGTATAATACATGTACAGGAGTTTTATTACCATTATCATGTCATACTCCAGTTCCGCGAAACACTAAAAACGTGTCTCTTTGAACAAAACCGTCCGGATGCATGCAAATCCCTCTCTCCCTCCACTACCATACTGCGTTCCTATATAAAATGCCAAGCCCAATTCTGGCACAATCCTGTTGTAAAGCGCTCTGCTGCTCCTTGACTAGGTTTGTGCTGTTAGCAATAAAATAAATAAAATAAAATAAAATGCATACTTTTTTGGTAAGGAATACAATCTTATCTATCACCAGGCTGGCATTACCTTCCTCATGCAGCAATGTGTAGGTCTAATTACCAAGCTTCATACTCATGTAATGTCACATTTAATTTGCTAATGTAGGAATGTAGGTGAAATGAAGAGAGATATAATTGGAATACCTGTATAATCCTTTATATGTAATTATTGATCCCAAGTGGTGGCCCACATCATACTTTTGCCAATGTTGAGATAATAAGTGTAGTTATGGCTAAGCAAGGGCTTAATACTCATAGCCTTAAAATGAATGTTAGTAATACAGTGTGAGATGTGTGGAGGTACTTTAAGCAGCAGAAGACAGACTTTGGTTCTAAAGAACACCCTTATTTCAAAATATCCGTTAATAGATCTCACCCATACCTCAGAATGACCTTGGGAAATGGGTCAAAGACAAACAAGTTAATATATCTATGCTCCAGGCAACATACATTCTTAAGACGAGAGCCTGAATAATTCAAACAAATCTACTTTTTTAAACAAATTTAATAAGATTGAGTTGGTCCGTTCTTGTGCGTGAAAGGTGCCGTTACGCTTGCTCACCTCATTAGCGAGCCCCATTATTTCTGCTTGTAGAATCCAATAAAAAAGTGTTGATGCAGAGTTAGCCAGTTTTATTTGGAGTTCTCCCATTTTCTTTATCCTGATGTGGAGGCCCATCTTGGTCTAGTTCCAATATTTAGCCTTAGATGGAGTTTACCACCTGCTTTTGGCAGTATTCTCAATCAACCTGACTCCGAGAAGGCCTGATCCCATCTCCTGATGGTTGTAGGAAGTGGCCTGGGTCCGGCCTACAGACCTGGGTAGGACCGAAATCCCTTCCATGCAAGAGCTCACAAGAGCTCACGGGTACAGGGTATCTCACATTGTGCTTCTCTGCACTCATGGTTAGGTTCTGTGTACCTCCCGTGCTCCATGTCAGTGCAGGCTCGGGGTACCCTTACTTTGTTTTTTTGGAAAGAAGTCCCCTCCTGTGTCGATGCACTTGGCACAGTCACAGTGTGCCTTCGTCAACTCTGTGCCTGTAGGGGTCTCTCCCCTCTCGGACGGTTCTACCCCTTGTGACCCAGTCCGGTGTTAGGCAAAAGCCCCTTGTGGGGCCTTAGGAGTGGGTCTGGTGTAAGCCGCTGTCAGAAGAGGGTCTATTTGACCCTTCCAATTCAGACGGTGTCCTCAGAGAGTATCTCCCATATGGCGTGCAGACTGAAGCAAAGTTGCTCTGATCGTCTTTCTTTGCACAACAAAATCATCTTCTTCGCTGTCTTCGCTGTCAGGATGCTTCCCGAACAGTTTTTCCCACCATCCGTGCCTACAGTGGAGAGCCCGACACAAAGAGGATAGGGACGTGATGCAGGTGCGCCAGACTGGTCTTTCTCCCAAACAAAATAAACAAAATTTGTGCGGGTGCGTGAAGGAAAACCTCAAAGGATACCCACGCACTGGCGGAACCCATTGGGCATGTGCAGTGGAGCTAAATATTGCTTTGAAGCACAATCAATGCAGCTGCTAGCTCGACGCTCCATGCCTGTGCTAGGAAAGATTTCGTAATTGTGGGTAATTTTCCTTCCATGTGGCAACCCCTAAACTTTTTGCTGTTGTTTTTCACCATGATCTAGACTTTGCCAGAGAAGTGCAGCCTTCTGCCGCACTCCTCTGGACTTTAGCTCCATTCTTACGGGGAAACTGACATGCCCTTAAGACAGACAGTACCGGGAAACGCTGTTTTCCGTAGTTTCTTTTATCATGTTGCGGCTTTCGTGCAACATGACACAAGAGGGCACTGTAAGCTAAGTTACTGCTCTCTTGGGTCTCTAGCCTTCTACAGGCCCTAGATACTCTTTTTGGATTGTAACTGATTGGTGCAAGTGAATCACGGACGGGAATGGTGGCAGCGATCGTTTCTTGTGTTTTGAGCTCCTTTTGGCGTTTTAAGCGCGTTTCTCGCGCTTAGCCCAAAATGGTGGCCTGGCTCCCAAAATGGCCAGACCACGAGGCTCCTTTGTCCCGTCCGCTGACCGTCTTGCTCCCTTCACCTTCCCCAGGTCGAGCCGACCCGGGGCCTTCCTTATTTGGGCATGTACTTTCCCGCGAAACACGGATGTTTTCGCGGGCTTCTACAGGCCTTGTGTGTGCCTCCAGGATGTGGGCTGGGATGTCTGGTCCCAATACACATCCTGGGTGCCAGAGAGTCTAGGGTGGTGTGAATGCCTGGGACCACCGTGGTCCGTGATAGGTCCACATATGGTGTGAGTGTTGATGAGCGGATCTCCCATTGGGTCCCCTCCGTTTTGGCGCGAAGCGAACCGTGGATAAGAGGGGGCTGGAACCACCACTACCATGTCGATCTCCTGAGTTCTCACGAAAGAAGGAATACAGGAGCCAAGTATCCTGCAACCACGAGGGTGAACCGAGGAATCGCTGGTGACCCGCTGAAGGACTGCTCCTCTGCACTGCTGTCGCCTTTTGAAACCCTTTTTACCTCTGATCGAACCAGAAGGCCTGTACTGGTACTTCGACACTTGAAATAGCGGGAACAGCTATTCTCGGCATCTTCACCATCTCCTGCACGTAAGCCTTCGGAAGTGTCTCTGGGCCATCCAGCAGACTGGCCAGCCTACACAGGAGTCTTGCTCTGTAACCGCCGCCAGGTTGTGTTGTATTTCTCGTCCTTGTCACTCTCACACGATTCGTACACTTGGCGTTCCCATGTCTGAAGTGAGTAGTGTACATTTGACTGAGATACACACGGCCGCTCCGTTGCCCTGCTGTGGTAACAAACTGTGCGGGTTCACTTCGTTTGGGACATCTTTAACTCAACTCTGCTGCTGCAGAATCAACACGACGACGAGACGTCCCCTGCTCTCCTGAACCTGCCAGCGACTGAAACTGACGCGGAGAAGCCTGAGTCTGCTTGCATCGGGGACCGGTGAGTAGCATAGCTAGGAACTGGTCGCCCTCCTGCAGGAGGCCATAGCTTTTCCCCGCTGTGTCAAAACAGCACGCCTTTCCGTACTCGCGCTCTGCTTCTGCCCACAGTGGAGGCTGCGCTTGAGTCGCAGAACTCTGTTCTTCTTCATTTGTGCACTAAACTGAACTGCCTGATTCCCTCGAAGAGATTCCCCCTTTTGCCCGTTGGCACCAGCGTGTGCAGGTACTTTTGAGCACAAGGCTCTACTCTTCGTAGGGCTCGGACTTCCTTTTAGTTAGGTGCCTCTGAAGGCGGACTGGGTCTAAGCATTATTTCGCACTGCCTGTTTTCCTTCCCTTTTAGGTGGACTACACATTTCGTGCATCTAACGCTTGAGACTTGTTTGTATTTGTATATACATTGTATTGGTATGGTATGTATTGGTTTACTAGAGTTGTATTGTGATTTCTCGCTACGGTCATTGTTTTAAAGGCCTTGGAATAAATGTGTATATATTTTTAATCTAACACCTGTTTGGAGTAGTTTGTAAGTGTCCTTGCTTTGTGTGCTCATTGCGGGCTTTCAGTCACCCTCACCCCTCTTGAGAACTAGTCTTGACCACCGCGATCGCTACCCTGATTGGTCTGGCTTGTCCAAAGGTTACCCTGTTCCAAGTAATTAGGTTGGCCTTCTGAACTTCTGCGCCGCCAGGACAGAGTTCAGAAATCCGTCTTAACAAATTGGTGTACAGCGGTGGGATACGACTGAAGGTATCCAGTGTTGCGCACCAACTAAGGCATTTCAAGTTATTCCTACCAGGACACGTAGTGAATTGTTATAGTTTAACTTTAAAAAGGCCATAGTCCTATCTAACAGTATGGAAACAAATACCTTGTTTACTTTAAATGCTTCCAAATCAGAAACATTGAAAAAGATGTGTGCGGAGAGAGGTGTTTCCTCTCAAGGCACGAAATTGGATATGATCCAAAGAATCGTGGCGTGGCAAGAAGCGCAGCTTGACGCTATAACTTCTGAGGACAGTGCGGAAGGAGGTGGGGCTGCTCTCACTGGTAGAACCGACGGTTCTGCCGCTGCACTGATCCACCGCGACCACGAGGACAGGGAGGATGAGATGTCTAATGTTTCCTCTGCCAGTGCTGATGGGGAGGCTATGCTTGAATTCAAGAAGCAAGAGCTGCGGTTTAGGCAGAAGGAGCTTGAATTCAGCATAGCCAAACTAAAAATCGAACAGGCAGAAAAACAGAAAGACAGGGATCACCAGTTGGAACTGGCCAAGCTTCAGGTTGCAAATGGGTCCAAGGGTCCTGGACATGGGTCTGGGGCCTCCTCTCATCCACGGTTTCCGAAAGATCTGCTCAGTGTGTATGAGGAAAGGAATGACATTATGGACTGGCTGAATGCGTTTGAGTATGCATGCGAAGTTCAACAAGTTGACAATGCTGATAAGATTGCCTGGTTACTCAGCAGACTGCCCCATTTTGGCTGTAGTGCCATTATGGAAATGTCGAAGGCTGAGCGAGCTGATTTCGCAATGTTAAAGCAAACTCTCATTTTAAAGTTTGGAAAGACTCCGGCCCAATATTTAAAACGATTCAGAGAGTATAAGAAAAAAGAAGGTGGTACTTGGGTATCTTATGTAACTGAACCCTTAAAAAACTTAACTGGCTGTGTCGAAGGTTATAAGGTTTCTACCTTTGAAGGCATGATAAATCTTGTCATGCTGGAACACATTTTTGCATCTTCTTCCCCGGAGCTAAAGCAGAATTTGGCCGATTCGAAGGAGATAGAGCCTAAGAAGCTGGCCATTGCAGCAGACCTATGGGTGTCAAATCGAGTGTCCCATAAGGACAAAACTCATCCTGGTAAGCAGGAGGAAGGGAAAAAGTCCAAAGATAAGGAGGGTGGAGAATCTGATAAATCTTCTTCTCAAAAGGGCCACAAAAAGAAAAATAAGGGTAAGACACAAGAGAACTCACAGGGTAGTGGAGGTCAGCCTCCGAAACAGAACTCTGGTTACAATAAGCCTCCCTATGTAAACAGACCCAATGGATCTTGTTTTGCTTGTGGAGCAACTGACCACGTGAAGGGGGATCCCCGGTGTAAGGTTAGACCTTTGGGGGTCCACTCCGCTAATCTGGCCTTCTCCTCCTACGAGGAAGAAGAGATTACAGGAGCATCCTTCTCCTCAGACTCATTTCCCAGCGGGATAGAAGCTAAGGTAGTTTTAGTTTCCCTGGGTTCCTGGGAGCCTAAAGTCGCAGAGGCTTATGCTAGGATTCCAGATAATACCAAGCACTACTTTAAAGACAGTGTGCTGATCAATGGAGTAGATACTCCAGCTCTTAGGGATAGTGGGTGCAGTCGAACTGTAGTGGATTCTACCTTGGTAGACTCAGAGGAAGTTGCCAGAGCTACTCTGATGCCCACTAAGTTGGCTGACGGCCCACTCCGTATGTTCCCAGTAATACCTGTAAATCTTACTTTAAATGGTACAGCAGTCAGGATTCCAGTGAGCATTCAGAGAAACGTCCCAGGAAAGGTCTTGTTAGGTAATGATCTCAGAGCTTTAGGGCTCATAGGAGACACTGCCGAAAGACCCTACACACGGTCTCAAGCACGAGCAGCATTGGCCAAGACCAATACGCCGCCCCAGCCGAAGGGGAAACCCAAGGCGAAAGGAGTAAACAAGTCAAGTCGAGGGAAAGAGAATATTCCCCCGAGCTCGCCTACCACTGCGGTGGAGGAAGTTGGACAATCGCCCGGGCCTGACGAGGAGGTGGCGATGCCTGAAGTATTTGACCCCAACGACCATCCTGAACTAAAAGACTTGTTAGTAGAAGGTGGTCCTGATAGGGACGAATTCAGTAAAGGCCAACGTGAGTGCCCATCTCTGGAAGGCCTAAGGAGGCAGGCCTGCTCCCAGCTTGAGGGTGAACCTCCTAGGACGCATCAGATTTATTGGGAAGGTGGACTCCTGAATAGTGAGCCCACAGAGTCTACAGAAGGAGACCATAGGAGGTTGGTGGTTCCCCTTGCTGTAAGACCCTTCCTCCTGCAGTTGGCGCATGAAGTGCCCCTTGCTGGTCACCTTGGTATTAAGAGGACCAAGCAAAGGTTATCCATGCACTTCTATTGGCCCAAGATGGGGGTGCAAGTAGAAAGTCACTGCAGGAGTTGTGCCTCCTGCCAGTTATCTGGTAAGGTTGGCTCGACAATCCAAGCTCCATTGGTACCACTCCCAGTTGTGGGAATACCATACGAAAGGGTAGGGATCGACATCGTTGGTCCCCTTGACCCGCAAACATCCTCAGGCAATAGGTTTATCCTGGTGCTGGTCGACCATGCAACCAGATATCCTGAGGCCATCCCATTAAAAACTGTAACTGCAAAGTCAGTTGCAAAAGCGTTACTTGGCATATTTACTAGGGTTGGCTTCCCTAAACAAGTTGTGTCGGATCGTGGCAGCAACTTTATGTCGAAGTATATGCAGGCTATGTGGAAAGAATGTGGGGTCACCTACAAGTTCTCTTCTGCATACCACCCCCAGACCAATGGTCTGGTGGAACGTTTCAAAAGAACGTTAAAGAGCATGATTGGGGCTCTGGAAGAACCTCAGAGAAGAAAATGGGATCTTCTTTTACCATGCTTACTGTTTGCCTACCGAGAGGTACCACAGGAGGGTGTTGGCTTCAGCCCCTTCAAACTTCTGTTCGGTCATCCTGTACGGGGACCCTTAGCCATAGTCAAAGAGGGATAGGAGATGCCCACTCCCCTGTTACTACCAACGTAGTTGATTATGTGCTGGGGCTCAGAAAACGGATGGTACTTCTGATGGGCTTGGCTAGTGATAAATTGAAGGCAGGACAAGCGCTGGTGAAACATTGGTACGACCAGAAAGCTTCCCTCATCAACTTTACACCTGGTCAGCAAGTCCTGATCATGAATCCCATAAGGCCTCGAGCTTTACAGGACAAGTGGTCAGGCCCTTACACAGTGGTGGAGCCCCTGGGTGAGGTTATCTATTTCGTGGACCTTGGAAGGCCTGGACAGGCTCCAAAAGTGTTTCACGTGAATAGGCTGAAGGCTTTCGTCCCAAGAGTCGAAATCGCAGCACTGCTACTGGCTTCAGACGTTGAGGAAGAGGAGTCTGAACCTCTCCCCGACCTGTTCCAAAGCGGTCCTTCAGATAGCTTCTTTGAGGGTGTCCGAGTGGCCCCTCACCTGACTTCTGATCAGCAGGCTGAGGTGAAAAGTTTGCTTAGGCAGTTTTCCCCCCTGTTTTCACAGTCGCCTGGTTTGACACCTTGGTGCAAACATAACATAGACACAGGAGACAGTGTACCTACCAAAAGTAGGGGATACAGGATGTCAGACAAAGTACGGTCTTATATTAAGACCGAGGTCAACAAGTTGTTAGACCTTGGGGTGATTGAACCCTCTAGTAGTCCTTGGTCCAGCCCTGTGGTTTTGGTTCCAAAGGCAGGCACTTCTGAATTGAGGTTCTGCGTGGATTACAGGGCTCTGAATGCTGTCACCAAGACCTTGGACATGAAGTAGGTGGAGGGAGGATACAGCCTCTACCCAGTAAAGTACAAGCAGTACACGACTGGCCTACCCCCACTACACAAACCCAAGTGAGAGCCTTCTTAGGACTCACGGGGTATTACCGAAATTTCGTGGCAGACTATGGCACCATAGCTGCTCCTCTGACTGCCCTCACCACTCCGAAGAAACCCAAGAAGGTAACTTGGACCGACGAGTGTGAGAAGGCCTTCAACGGCTTAAAAGACTCCTTGTGCCAGGCCCCTGTCCTCAGGGCCCCTGATTATCAAAGACCTTTTATTGTGTAGACGGACGCCTCTGACACTGGGATAGGAGCTGTACTATCACAAGTAGATGAGAAGGGTAAGGAACACCCTATTGGTTTTATTAGTCGCCAGCTTAAGGACAGAGAGCTCAGATGGTCCACGGTAGAGAAAAAATGTTTCTCTGTTGTGTGGGCCCTACGGAAGCTGAGGCCCTACCTCTATGGGACCCACGTCACTGTGCAAACTGACCATAAGCCCTTAAAGTGGCTAATGAACATGAAGGGGGAGAATCCAAAGTTGCTTAGGTGGTCCATAAGTCTACAAGGCTTCGACTTCACTATTGAGCATAGGCCAGGTGTCGAACATAGCAATGCTGATGGGTTGTCCAGAATGTTTAACCGACCTGAACAAGAGACTCATCCAGGGGTGGATTAGTTCCCCCTGTCCATAGTCTGGGAAGGGCGAGTGTTAGGAAAGATTTCGTAATTGTGGGTAATTTTCCTTCCATGTGGCAACCCCTAAACTTTTTGCTGCTGTTTTTCACCATTATCTAGACTTTGCCAGAGAAGTGCAGCCTTCTGCCGCACTCCTCTGTGCTTTCGCTCCATTCTTACGGGGAAACTGACATGCCCTTAAGACAGTCAGTACCGGGAAACGCTGTTTTCCATAGTTTCTTTTATCATGTTGCAGCTTTCGTGCAACATGACACAAGAGGGCACTGTAAGCTAAGTTACTGCTCTCTTGGGTCTCTAGCCTTCTACAGGCCCTAGATACTCTTTTTGGATTGTAACTGATCGGTGCAAGTGAACCACGGACGGGAATGGTGGCAGCGATCGTTTCTTGTGTTTTGAGCTCCTTTTGGCGTTTTAAGCGCGTTTCTCGCGCTTAGCCCAAAATGGTGGCCTGGCTCCCAAAATGGCCAGACCACGAGGCTCCTTTGTCCCGTCCGCTGACCGTCTTGCTCTCTTCACCTTCCCCAGGTCGAGCCACCCGGGGCCTTCCTTATTTGGGCACGTACTTTCCCGCGAAACACGGATGCTTTCGCGGGCTTCTACAGGCCTTGTGTGTGCCTCCAGGATGTTGGCTGGGATGTCTGGTCCCAATACACATCCTGGGTGCCAGAGAGTCTAGGGTGGTGTGAATGCCTGGGACCACCGTGGTCCGTGATAGGTCCACGTATGGTGTGAGTGTTGATGACCGGATCTCCCTTTGGGTCCCCTCTGTTTTGGCGCGAAGGGAACCGTGGATAAGAGGGGGCTGGAAACACCACTACCATGTCGATCTCCTGAGTTCTCACGAACGAAGGAATACAGGAGCCAAGTATCCTGCAACCACGAGGCTGAACCGAGGAATCGCTGATGACCCGCTGAAGGACTGCTCCTCTGCACTGCTGTCGCCTTGTGAAACCCTTTTTACCTCTGATCGAACCAGAAGGCCTGTACTGGTACTTCGACCCTTGGAATAGCGGGAACAGCTATTCTCGGCATCTTCACCATCTCCTGCACGTAAGCCTTCAGAAGTGTCTCTGGGCCATCCAGCAGACTGACCAGCCTACACAGGAGTCTTGCTCTGTAACCGCCGCCAGGTTGTGTTGTATTTCTCGTCCTTGTCACTCTCACACGATTCGTACACTTGGCGTTCCCAGGACTGAAGTGAGTAGTGTACATTTGACTGAGATACACACGGCCGCTCCGTTGCCCTGCTGTGGTAACAAACTGTGCGGGTTCACTTCGTTTGGGACATCTTTAACTCAACTCTGCTGCTGCAGAATCAACACGACGACGAGACGTCCCCTGCTCTCCTGAACCTGCCAGCGACTGAAACTGACGCGGAGACGCCTGGGTCTTCTTGCATCGGGGACCGGTGAGTAGCATAGCTAGGAACTGGTTGCCCTCCTGCAGGAGCCCATAGCTTTTCCCCGCTGTGTCAAAACAGCACGCCTTTCCGTACTCGCGCTCTGCTTCTGCCCACAGTGGAGGCTGCGCTTGAGTCGCGGAACTCTGTTCTTCTTCATTTGTGCACTAAACTGAACTGCCTGATTCCCTCGAAGAGACTCCCCCTTTTGCCCGTTGGCACCAGCGTGTGCAGGTACCTTTGAGCACAAGGCTCCACTCTTCGTAGGGCTCGGACTTCCTTTTAGTTAGGTGCCTCTGAAGGCAGACAGGGTCTAAGCATTATTTCGCACTGCCTGTTTTCCTTCCCTTTTAGGTGGACTACACATTTCGTGCATCTAACGCTTGAGACTTGTTTGTATTTGTATATACATTGGGCCTCATTACGACCCTGGCGCTAAGGGGTCTGCGCCAGCGTTAGCTGCGCGGACCCCTTACCGCCAACTACGAGTTCCTGGAGCGCCATGGTCATTTTTCCGCCCGCTTTTTGCGGGCGGAAAAATCCATGGCGCTCTGGGACCTTGGTGTTAATTACGCCACCGTATTTTACGGTGGCGTAATTAACTCCTTCCCCACTCCCATTGAGCCCTATGGGGCCGAAATGGGAATGGGGAAGGGTAAATGGGTCAATGGGGACTTACCGCCCCGCCGACCTCGGAATGGGGCGGTAAGTCCGCCATCCGCCATGGCGTAAAGGGACTTTGCGCCATGGCCGGAAAGTCCGTCGATGGCGGAAAAAATCCGCCAGGGTCGTAATGAGGGCCATTGTATTGGTATGGTATGTATTGGTTTACTAGAGTTGTATTGTGATTTCTCGCTACGGTCATTGTTTTAAAGGCCTTGGAATAAATGTGTATATATTTTTAATATAACACCTGTTTGGAGTAGTTTGTAAGTGTCCTTGATTTGTGTGCTCATTGCGGGCTTTCAGTCACCCTCACCCCTCTTGAGACCTAGTCTTGACCGCCGCGATCGCTACCCTGATTGGTCTGGCTTGTCCAGAGGTTACCCTGTTCCAAGTAATTAGGTTGTCCTTCTGAACTTCTGCGCCGCCAGGACAGAGTTCAGAAATCCGTCTTAACAGCCTGTCCGACGCAGAGGAGAGGGCTGACGGTTAGGTGGGGCACGCAGAGGAGGTAATGTACAGGATGTAGCAGGGCACACCCATGCTAAAGACTCTAAGGTTGCTTTGCAGCACACTCTGGTCCCATCCCCATTCCTAGGGACGTCCCATGAGTCTGGAGGAAAGGGGATCTGACATAAGAATTCACCAGTTACTGTTTTTCAGCACCCCCTCAAAGGTATGCCAACTCTGAAACTGCATCTTTCAAAAATGACAAGCACATTTCAGCCCAATTCCAATGAATCCCATTTCCCTCTACTCATAAAAATGTAGTTAATTTAAATCATTTTATTATCACACACAGTGTGGAATTTGATCAGGCTGCATAAAATTCGACTGCAATGTAGGAAGGCCGGGAAACTCTAATACCAGGAAATGCATGTTCTCCTTTCCAGGGCTGAGCATATTTGTATATCCACTTTTTTTACAATTACAGCAAGTTTATTTCCATGCAACACTGTTAAGATCTTTTCACTATACAATTCAATCAAATTATCCTCATATTGTTAGGGTCCTTTGATGGTGTGGACCTTCACTGAACAACCTTTGTTTATTCAAAAGGAAAGCCGAATGTGTCAGAAAAGTCCTCTTCTATGTGTTTTTTCAAGGTGCATGCTTTCCGATTGGATGGAAAAAATAACACATTTTTGATTGGCTGGCGATATTTCTACCAAGCAATAGTTACAGGACCTATGCTCTTCTTAAGTGACTATTTCTAACCAAATTGTTGACAATCAACAGGTAAAACAATTGAACATATGATAACAAAACATGCCAGACCATCTAAATGTTCTATGTATAACTTGTGATTATAAAAACTCTTCAGGTTCAGCAGCGAGCCACCATGTATACATCAATGGTACTATGCACACCATTTGACAATAGTTTTGTGAAACCTCGTGAAAGCCACACAAATACTTTGTGTCTATACGTATACATATATTAAAAAATGTATACATTAATCAAAGAACTTCACACAATGTAATCCGACCAATATAACATGACGTTTTTATTCTAGGACACAGGCATACATGTAAATCCAACGTATTTTGGATGTGTATATCCTTCATCAGGAAAATATCTCAACTAACTTTGTATTGTCTTGAGGAATTGGACAGGTCTTGATACTCGAAGCTCATAAATTGAACTTATTGCTTAAGCATTAAAATCAGACACACGGAACGGTCAATTACGGAGCCTAGAAGAATATCTAAACCACATAGCAAAAACATTTGATTTAAAGAGTCTTTTAGGCTCAGAAATGGAGCGCTTCAACTTTGATGCCTTCTAATAGCGTATTGCGCAGCTTTTTCTTAATACATGCATCTTTATTTTTCATGACACATATTTACAATTGGATTCACGGATAAAGAATCACCCAAACAGGAGTGAATCTGAAAACCCTGGTTTTCAGGTTCGTTTTTCACAACTAGATCACATCTCCTGCCTCTCTGTATCTATATCCAGTTTCTACCAATTTCTACTCATGCTGCCTTCCTAGGAACATGATTTGGTGTAATGCCATGGCTGAAGCTGACCTTGTATAGTGGTTGGGCACAACTATGGTCCTCAAGCTTACAAACATATTGGGTTTTCAGCATACCACTAAAACTGTGAATTATTTCTCATTTATATTCAATAGATGCAAATGTATGTTATGCATTTTCATCTCAGATAGCCTGACAATCTGACCAGTTTGCAGTTTTTGGGGACTAGAGTTGTTCCATCCTTGCTCTAAACTGCCACACTCTATGTCTGATATATAAATTCATAGTCACAGAGGAGTACTACAATGACCTGTCTGTGCCACCTTGTCACCATAGGACATTTGTAAGGGTTTGCAATAAGGACTGCACAATATTTACACTGAGTTTAGATTCGGGACCCCCCCCTTTCCCCAATATTGCTGACTAGCCCTCAAGTGTTGGTGAGAGATACTCACATATGATGGCACGCACCAACAGAAAGTCAAGGGAGCAATCCCTTGGGGTTGAGTAGCAGCAACTACAAATGATGAAGGACCTCCCACATGCCCCCCTGATGAACTAGATCAGCTAAACCTACTAAGTAGAGTGTCATGTATTGCTGAAACTGAGTATCCCATTGTGGTCCTGCATCATAGAAGACTAACATGGATTCCTGCTGCTGCGGTCATGGAGATGGACTGAGGACCGAATGGTCTGGCCTGAAAAAGAAGGTCTGGCTCTAATATAATATAATTGCATTCATTTGTTCAACAAGTAAAATGTCCACAAAAAGACTTGTGAGCTCAGCTGCTGGTTATCATAATCAATTGTATCACTTGTTTGTACCCAGTATTGGCGAAATTATACCATTTCTCAAAATCATAGAGAAAGGTGTCCCGGCATACTTGCCACTAATGCATCCTGGAATCACAGAGCTGGTATTTAGCATTTTTCAGGAAGGCAATCTTTGAAGTCACAAGTTTCATCAAAGTACAGTTGGCCATGCTGCAATAACTGCAGTCATTACTTGCTGCAATTGATGTGCAACCTTTGAACGGCTTTGCTAAAAATCTTAAGTAACACACTCTATGAAAGATGGTCCTCCTATCATGCATGCTTTATCCAATGACTCGTCTCCACTCCCTGGTCACACACATTGAATGTTCTGCAAGTAGAAAACTGTGTTGTTGTCAGAGTTGTGTGTTTTTATGTTATTGTGCATAACCAAGCCAGTTGAGCCTGGTTCAAAAGTAATAAAAAAACACACAGCAGTGATAGCAGCCAACGCAATTGAGACTGGTCCGTCCATCCTACACTTCAGGAAGGACCTAACATCCTACTCATCAAAGAACAGCTCGCCAATCACCGATCGTTCCACTCAACTTCTTCCCCTATGGAGCACCCTCCCCCTCTGCTCTCATTACCACCCCAGCCACCTCTGATTCACCTGCACCCTACCTGCAATCATAAAGGTGCATCCCTGTGTGCACCACTCCATTGCTTCCCAGTTAGGTTTTCACTTTATAAATCCCATACATAGATAGATACTCACATAGATGCATAATGCCTTGGGTAAACATTGTTTTGAAGATCCGACTTCACGTCCAGCGTTCTGACAAACAGCACACACTTTGTCCTACTTCAAGCCACATGCCTGCTACAGGGATCAGGTTCCATATGCAAGGGTGGTTGACTGGATAAAGCAAGAACAATTCATGTTCATGTCAGACCTCTGTTCCACTGATCAGCTGTCAAATTTAAGGATCTAGCTGGAACGTTATTTCTCGAGTAGGAGGCAAAGTCAATTGCAATCCGCTGATGCCCAAGATCTGTCCCAGATGCTGGATGAAGGATGCTTCCATTGTCCTCCTTGCGACCTCATGTGTTCTAGCACTGCCTAGGCGACATGGGACCTGGGAGCCCAAAGCATCCTGGCACACAGTTATAACAAATTCTCTGCACTTGTCCGCCTTGAACTATCTTAATTTTATATTAAGTTTTATGCAGTGTTTTCCCGGCACATTAATGTTCTTTCACAACCATTTTTGCAGAAAAAATTATTTGTATACCACAATTATAGAGTGAATTTCTGCTCACACATGAATGATCTATAGTGCTGTGATCACGCATTACGATTGCACTATGAATCTGTGCACAACGCTTGAGCACACTGTAAAACCTCTAGTAAATTATGTTATGAAGACACCCAACATCAAAGCGTATAAAATGTGCTACAAAACTTAGCGTTCATTATGCAGTGATATTGTAGCACATTGTGGCACTCTCTGGAATACACTTGCCATCCAAAATAAATAATTCTTTAAACTTTTCTTAGCAAAAGTATATGAAATGATAATGGTAATAAAAAGCCTTCACGTGAATTATACTCATGGCACCCTAGAAAGAGTTGCGTAGATGGCAAGAACTAAATGTCCAGCATATGTTGAGCATCTATGCTAAACTGTTGAATATTAGTCTGTCTAAGCCCAGTTGAGTCCGAAACATGTCTGGGAATGTTTGAGGTCTCTTCAATAATGGATGTGACCTAGCATGTTAGGTTCGACTGCCCCTTATGGGGTGGGACCTACACTGCTTTACATATGGTTTCTAACTTTCAGTAGTAGTTAGCAGGCGGAAACACCTAGGTTTGGAGAAATGCCCAGAGCAATGCCAGTGGCTATGAATCATTGAAACCCTTCAATTCATCAATCTTCAGTTTTGCAATTGTCATCCTCAATGGAACGGGTATACCCAGACATGGGCTTCGAGGTTGCTGTGCCCAGAGCCTCAAGGTATGCCTCACAGATGAAGCGGAAACATGCATAGGTTGTGCGGGCTCACGCAGAAGGGATGCGACATAGAATGTGGAGCTGGAGTTCCCCCTTTTGGGGCGAGACTAGACGTGATCCGCATACTATGTTACGCATTGTGTAATCGCTCCAAGGATTGAAAATTAAAATGACTGCACAAAAATGCCGAAAAGCCTTGTTAATATATCAGAGTACTGAGGAACACTGCACAGGCTAATGTATAATGAAGAGAGTGAAGAAGAGGGTACTGCAGGCCCCTAAGTACTAAAAATGCAATCCATGCCAGAAATGGCCACTGTGCCCACCCCCCAACAAAGGGTCACTCAAGAAAGGTCATAGCAACTATGGTGTCATATGCTGTAGAGAGGCTCAGCAGGATTGATAGCCCTTCCGGTGTTTTAGCTTGATGGTGTCAAGTAGCAACCAATACCAACAGTTATCAACACGTCTTTTGACAAACACATTTACACACAAAGGTTTTTGAGAGCACCGCTCCTTTCTTGCAATGTCTACCGATTTTACGCGGGGCAACTGCATCAATGTACCCTATGCTTATATCACTTTATCCACTGTACTGTATGCACTGAGCTCCAATTATTGCACCCTCACTGGGGCATGCACCTGTAACGGACGCGCCTCTGGAATATAACCTACCTTCATTGTGCTATGTAAAGCGGCGTGCTGCCCTTTGGGCCAGGTGTCTTACCTAAAATGTCACACATTAAATACCAAATAAAAATGTACTGAAACAGTCTACTAGTCATTACACCACAGGAGTCTGAAAGCGCATAAAATATCGCAGAGCGAAAGATCGGTCACTGAAATAGTATTAAAAATGTAATTTAATGTTACGATACTTCTGATAGAGCACTATAAACTGGTTATGATTCACATCAATTATTTCATTGAAATCGCTCGACCTGATGACTGCTCAAGAGCCCTGTAATTTCTCTGCTGTTAGATGAAGCAACACCCCCAGCGCACGCGTAATTGTGCACAATTAATAGCTCACCAATTAAGAAATACCTTGGCCTGTCGCAGAGAAAGTTCTGGGTGAGAGGACCCTTCCACATTGGCAAAGTGTGGCATTACAATATCTCATGACTAGCGTGATGTGAGCACTACCACATGTGTGTAATCTACTGCCACTCCAAAAGATGGAGCACCAAGCACTAATATGGGATCCATGATACATAACAAAGACAGTTATCATCGAATTCAATTTAAGAAAAACTTTATTTGATACGCATACTGCATGTTTTTACCATTCACGCTTGTATTATATCCACAAAAATGCGGGAAACCAGAAACGCATGCATCAAGTACATAGGGAATGGGGAGATCACACCCCTGTGGCATGTTGAAGAACCCCTGACCTGTGTGCATCATACCAAATGCACATCTATATGTCTATTCATCCGACAAAGTCATGCACAGAAATTTCCCAACACATCTGAAAATAAGAATCACCTGCTTCCAGCCAAGGCCATTCTTTTTCTAGGCACCCAATGACAAACTCAAGGAATGCGTAACAACGTTGGTAAAGGATGCCACAGAGATGTGGATCAGTTGGTGAATTGTCCACTTGTCCACTCCGGGCCCAAGAGCCCAGAGTTAGAATCCAAGTTTCCAATGTTGACCAGATTGTCTGATCCAGGCTAACTTGTGGTCTGTGGGCCTCATTTTCCCTATTTGTAAATAGTGATAAATTTAGACCCATACTAATTACCACAATTGTAATTTAATTGAGAAAACCATCATAGGACGGGATGATAGAGATAGCACTATCACTCCATGAGGAGTCATAGTGAATGGATCCAGCCTCATCAGGGCTTCCATGATGAAGAGTACCTACTTACCATCAGACCAAAACTTGGGACTTTGCTATCTTTTCTATTTTTTGAGCTCATTTTAATTCCCTTCGTCTTTATCTATGTTTGACTCCTCAAGTCTGGTCTTGACCCTAGAGTAGGAACCAATTCCATGTCCCACCCTGCCACGCCGGGGGAACCCCCTAACATTTGAATGTAATTAGGAACTTGTCTGTCTTATTGGAAAATGCTATAATGTCTTCCTTAATTAAATAATGTCGCAGAGACAGCACACTTTCAATTCATTCTCAAGTAACAACACCACATAAATCCCGTATTTTATCCATAGTAGGATCATGGCCAGAGGACTATAATTCCTTGCTTCCTGCAATTCCAAAGGTGTCAATAAACCTACTCCACTAGGTAAAAAAACAAACGCCCTAAATTATTAAATATTCTCACTGGAACATTATAAGTTTTGCAGTATTTGCTAAAGTAATACTGCTTGCAGTGCCTACCCTTACCGCATGAAGTATTATGGTTTGAAAATCCGGATGACAAGATATCACCAACCTGGGATCTCCCCATACAGCATGCAGGCATGCTCATCACAACAGCCAGGTCACACCTCAAAGGGCAACATGATCAAAAAAATCTCTAAAAAGTGCAGAATCCTCCCTCCTCATGGTCGCCAAGCACTGCCTCAGCCCCCACCTGCCCCCATAGTACCTGAAATCAATGACAAATGCATCACAATCACTGAGATCTTCATTGAAAAAGTCAATAAGCTTCTTTCTATGTTTTATTTGCTCCAAAGTTTAATTAAAAAAAGAAAGAAATAAAGACAGTTTTAAGACAGGAAACCAAAAAGTTAACATGCTGGCTTCCACTACCGGTTACACATGTAAACTCATTAGAACCGGTAAACCCTTCCAGTCAAACAACAGCTGTATCATCCTGGCCAGAGCCCTCATTCTGTCCAGGCTTGACTATTGCAACGCCCTCTATATTGGCTCGAACAAAGAAATCGTCCGGAAAATCCAAACACTCCAAAACAACACCCTTAGAGCGGCCCTTGGAGTGGCTAGCAGAAACCATATCTCTGAGATCAGGCAGCAAAACAATTGGCTCTCCACACATGACAAAATTAAACTGAAAACTGTGTCACTCACTCACAAATCCCTGAACAACGCTGCCCTCAGCTATCTCGCTGAAAGGACCTCCATCAGACCCTCCAGACTAGCCCATAGTAACTCCCTCCTTGTCCCTAGATTCAAACTTTCTAAGGTAGGTGGCAACAGCTTCCCCACTAAAGCAGCTCAGCTCTGGAACTCCATGCCCACTGCAATCTGTGAAGATCAGCCATATCAGAACTTCAGACCTAAGTGCGCCATCTGGTTCAAATCTTCCGATATCTAACCCCAGCCGAGTGTCCACCAGCTGTAAAACACCTTCAAGTGGACAGCAACATAATGTATAACTTCATTGTCTACTGTTTTCCTGTGACTATTCTGTGCATGTATGTACCTGTATCGTTAATTTATCTATCTGTGTCACCATGCTGAGAACCTTCCTGCAACTTTCGGGCCCTGATACCCTCGGGTCTGGAGTGCATTACAAATGAATAAACAAACAAACAAACTGTGAACATGTGAGCGGCCAGTATGTTATTTAATGCGGATGTGACAATTAAAAAGTAGATTAACTTCAGCAATATATAGATTTCATTTGCTTTGAGTTAAATCTGAAATAACCCTCTTCATTTTAGAGATATATAAAGGACACATTGAGTTTAAGGTTATTGTTAGCCAATCAAAGTGCTCTGAAGGGGCTGAACCTGACATATTAGGCACAATATTAACCATATAAAGCAATTATTGTGGGGGGTGCTGTGGAGCAGCTGCGCACAATGGCAGCTTCCGTTTGTGCTTCGTGCAACGGAAGCACTGTGGTCCCATAGCTCTGCATCACGATATAAAATTGTTTCCCCAGCTGGTGGTGGAAGGTGCCCGTAGACTGGTGTGCCTCAAAGCCATGAGGGATCTGACGAGGGAGCAGCGAGTTGCTGGTAATGGAAGCTGTGTGTGCACCAGACCCTCAGTGTTGATGGATGGTCGGCGGGGCTGAGCTATGTTGGAGGCCCGCGTTGTCGGACCAGGGCGTCAGCCCCGATTACCCGCTCCACGGCTTGTCTCCTTTCTGAACCATATGGGAGATCGGAAGGAGCCTGAATTGAGAGTCCCCGGGAAGTACACATGGTTATTGGCAGTGAGGCCCTGGGCTTGTGAATATTGCAGTTGCCAATAGGCTCAGCTGGTGGGGTTTCTATTGCTGACGGTGTCGGCCCAATCATCTGACCATTGACATATAGTAAAGAGTGGTAAGACAGAATGACCAAGGGGGCAGGTGAAAAGAGGGTCAGCATAGATCGCTATGCTAAAGCACATCTTCCTCACCCCCCCCCCCGCTGTCTCCAGAAACATGCAGCAGGTACTGAACACAATGCAGAAGAGGTTTGATTAAGTTAATTGCAAGCTGGATGGTAGCACAGTCAATGTATCCACCATTCACACCCAATTGAAGAGGGAAACACTGAGGATAAATGAGTCGGAGGGAAGAATTGGCACTGCGTAAAATACCATACAAAGCCTGCAAACCACAGTAAGCACACTGGTTAAGGATATCGCAATCACTTAAGAACAATATCCGCATAGTTGGGGTCCCTGAGGATACACTGAGTGGTAATATGGAGCAGGCAGTGGAGGACCTACTTTGGAAATTGATAGGAAACCTGACACTCTCTCTGCATTTTATAATAGAAAGAGCACAACGCACACTAGCAGCTAAGCCCAAGCCCGGTGACCATCCACACTGGAAAATAATGCGGGTGCTCAACTACAGAGATAGGGACCTACTCATGAAATACGACAGGAAGCAGAAGGAGCTTAGGCTGGAATCCCACTCTATCCAGATTGTGGTTAAGCTAGAACGCTGCTTGTTCTTTGGGATCAAGCAAAGCCATCCAGTCGTCGTGTTGGAGAGCCGGCAGAATCTGAGGCACCATTACCATACAAAATATCTTCACTATAATGAATTGGTTCAGATCTGAAATATTATATCTTCACTCTAATATTGGCCGTATTCTGCCATTCTTTTTTGGATTTTATAAAAAATCGGAAGTAGAATTCCTATCCTATCTCTTTTTCTAGAATTCTATTGCTCCCGAAGAGATAAGTTTTTTAATCTCTCTGAGAAGCTCCATAGATGATTTTGGGAGTTTTGGCAATGAACATGGTAGTGTAGCGGGAAGGGCCAGAGAGTAGCCTAGATGGGTGATATTGAAGACCCGATCCTCTTGCGTGATATTTTCCCACTGATGTGGGAATTTCACAGTCCTTCCTGCTACCAGGGATATATGTTTGTTGATTTATATTGGAAATGATTACTCGTACATCCCCGGTTGGAAGTGAAATAGACTTCTTGATATCCTGTGCCATGGTAGTTGAATGTCTAACCCAAGCTTTTACCTTCAGGAGGTACCACTTTATTTCAAAGAAGAATAGTAAGGCTTAGCTGTGGAGGAGGTTGCGCTACTATTAGTTGTTGTGCAGTATTCAAAAGATCTACATTTTTAATGATAAGGTTTCCTAAATGAGATAGATGTCAAAGATGTTCTTGCAGTTAAGCTGGCCTTACATTTTTGCAATATTGCATCTGTCGATGGATCAAGGAAAAATGTACCATCAAAAGATAAATCCAACACCTTTCTTTTATATCTTGGTGAAGTGTTGGAGCCAATAACAAAGCATGTCTGTGCTTGCAGGCTGCTCCCACCATAGCTCTTGCTGTGGTATCTATCAAGTACTTTCTCACTTGCAGTTGCTGTAGGGCAGCCCCTCCTCCTTCTGAAACCCAGAAGGCAACCTCATCAGCCGCTTCCAGCGAGAGAAATTCTGAAAACCAATCTAGGTTTTCCCAATTAAGTATGTTAAGGCCTCATAGTGCCGTGGCTGCATTCATCTGCCTTAGCTGTAAGGGTGCATTCACGTGGGATTTCTTCCCCTGCGTTTCCCATGGTTTAGTATTCTTGTCCAGCACTGATGCTGGAGATGTTACTGGGACATTGCCTTTAGATCCAAAACCACAGAAGACTGAGCGGGTAGGTTTCCCATCAGAACAGAGTCCAATGCTTTTGAAACGTGTTAGTCTGAATTAGGTTTTTCCCAGTGACTGAGTGCCTGCTACATCAATGATGACTTCATTGGTAATATTGACTTAGTGTGTTTTGTAGGCAATTGTCCAAATACAGTTGATGCCTCCGGTTTGTCCGTCAGAACAATCTCAAGCGCTTGTATGCCCTTTGAAAGGATCTCATGAAATAACTTGGAAGGTGAAATAGACGGATGTTCTACTTTTGAATCAGTCTCAACATCAATGGACATCTTTTGTTTTCTATTTGGAAGAATGGATCCCCTTTCATCAGTATTAGCGGGATCTGACATAGGTATTTGGTGGAGCCTCTGGAGGTCCCATCTTTTCTTTAATTCGTAGGGCTAAATCCTCTACAAAAGGCTCCAATAGCATGGTCTCCAGTACCATTGCAGTAATGTCGTTTGCCATTTCAGAAGATTCTCTTTGGTCTTCCTCCATCCTCATAGGGGACGTTAAAGAATATATCCTATCTGACAATTGCACAGAGCCTGAATGGTTCGTGGAATTATAAATATTAAATACCATAGGTTTGGGGACCTGTATATTTGTCAACACTAATTGAGGTGTCATTTGTGCAGATTCAGATGATATTTCCCGGGCCGAAGGATAAAACGGAGGCCACATCTCCTGGATATTGCATCTCACTGTAGTACCAAGCAGTTCCTCTGGAGGTACTGTAAAATATTTCATTTCATCGACCTCTTCTGAATCAGAAATCAGAGCTAATGGTACAGTTTGAACCCTCAGTATCGAGGCATTCTTTTTATATTTCTACTTTGAGCCTTCTTTTTCTTGTATCTTTTGGGAGAAGCCGGTACCGAGCATGGTGCCGACCGAGAATAAGCCTTGTCCCTTCTATGAGGGACCTTATTGGTTTTCTTGAGTACCGATGATTTTGATATTTTTTCTGCTGTCACCAAATTGGATACCAATGCAGCAACAGGGGTTTCAGTCCTTACTGAATCGACCCTGGAGGATCATACCTCTTTGAAGCTAATCTTGCCAGTTTGGTATTCATCTGCGGCAGAAGAGCCCTTCATCAGCACCGTAACAATCTTGTCAGGAATGAACAGATCTTCCAGTATCGAGTGATCCCTTCCGGTTCCTTTCCCACCTCGAGGTACTTGCGTTTTCCCACCAAGCGGTACTAACGGTTTCCCATCCAGGGGTACTCTCAGAGGTAGTCGGCCGGGGTTTTCCCCCTAAATGGTTTGTTTTTAATTTATCATTTAGTACCCAAGAGAACTTTTGCTTTGTAGTCAATTACCATGATGTGGCCTGCCTGAGTTATCTGGTGCTTGGTACATCTTTATAATTTGAGACCCCAAAAGTGATTGATGCAGGAGCCAGTAACAATGAGTAGAACAATTGATCACCAAACAGATGTTACCACTGCTCTCTGAAGAAGTTTCACGTGCAGTAGGTACATTGATATAGTGGCTGAGATAGCACCAGAATCATAAGGGCAAAACAGTCAATCAGTGAAAGAAGTCAGGAGGTGACTGTCTTTGGTCTGTGATCTCACTCTACCCTGGGAGCTATAACTACATTTCTCTCAAATGCCCTGTCTTAAAACCAACAAGCCTTATTCCAATCTCACTATCATTTATAATAAAACATTATGAAAGTCATTGAAAAGTGGCTTGGAGGGAATACAACATTTTAGCACAGTACAATTTACAATGGGAGCATAAAATGGTATGGATTAGTTTAATTGGGATGGTAATCATACATATCCACGGAAGCTTGCTACAGCGAAGTAATGACTGTGTATTGTGATTGAAGGCCATTTAGAAGGGAACAATTAGAGATTGTAATGGGTATTTTGTAAAGAGTCTGATAAAGGTGTCCTAACCACAATGGATATGCACATGCACATTAGTATGTGTCAATTGCATGCACAGCTAGTAATGTATATTCTGATGCAGTGAGGTAGGAGTGGATGCATGAACATTTCAATAACCTGGAGGCAAGGAGATAGAAGGGCATCTATAATTGCAGTCTTAAGAGTACAGGAAGGTCCAAATTAATGGTGGGAGACCCACAAATAAGAAGTTGTGTGAAGGTAGGCCCTGTGTCACATAGTCACAAAAACAACACTAACGACACAGCAACCTTGCACCAGTATAAAGAGAATGTGAAACTCCATAGACAGAATTTCAAGGAATGGCAGCACAAACTTGGAATAATGGCAGTGTTGAAAAAGCAATTTTTAATTTTGGCTTTTAGGTGCCACTGTAAGTGCAGTCTATAAGCTGAAACTATTGGCTTGGGAAGTGAAGATAGGAGAGAGATGGGATGTCAAAGGGTCACAAAGCAGGGTCGGACTGGGCCGTACACTTGTCTCGGGCACCAATGAAAAAGTATCCCACAGTTGCAAATGGCTATTGATTCCTTTGGTGACACTGTTTTAATAGTAACAAGGGGGAGTTTTTTGATAATGTGTGAAGCAAATTGTGCATTTCAAAGAATGTTTATCCAGCAACACTAATCAAAACTAATAGCCGCAGAGTGAATAAACTCATCAAATTGGCCCAAATTGGCCAAAAAAGTGGCCCACTTGAACACAAAAACTGGCCCACACCAGCATTCTGTGTTTTTGGTATCCCCAGCGGCCTATTGCCCTATAGGCCAGTCCAAGCCTGTGACAGAGTATGCAGGTGTTTGGCTTTTATCCACCCATGGCCAACTCTAGTGGTCTTGAAGTGCCGAGCCTTGTCCATGCAGAGGCATATTGTAACAGCACCAAGGTGGCAGCCAGATCATGGTCTGCCTGTGGGGTGACATGGAAACAGAGCCAATGGGAGAGGGACATGGGAAGAGTTGGATAAGTCAAAGACACTAAAATGCACAGACTCAGTAGAGAAATTAAAATATAAAAGTGAGTGATGGTGATTGTTGGGATACATGTAACATTTTCATTTTGCCCATTCTCATCCACTACATGTCCATTCCCATCCAAAACACACACACCTGTGATCTCTCTGTTTTAGCTGTGTGCTATTAAGAAGATGCCATTGTTTTCTCTAAACAGTCTTCTAAAAGACAATGGTTGTAATTGCAGCTGTCAACCAGATCCATGGTGTATGAAAAATGTCTTAAACAAGTGTGCCTTCAACCACTTGATTTATAAGCAGTGGGTGTATTGTATCCTTGCATCTGTTGCTTGCACTGCTATAAAATGCAGTCTACTAACACCATTTGCAAGCCGTTATCATCTTGTGGCAAGGTTGCACCATTAATGCATTGCCTGTTATGCCGATCCGATACCTAGAGGAATGCGAACAACGTTGACTTTGCCAATGCCGCTTAACATTGCTATTTGCATTCACGGTGTCAACACCAATAGCTGCTGACTTCAGCATGCATGAGTGCACTACATTGGGAAAGGCATAGGTATGTTTAACATACCCCGTCTTCACATGTCGTGATTTACGAGTTTACACCCGTGGTCTGGAATTGCCACCAGTTCGTCCTTCATTAACGATCACTGATGTGCAATCGGTGTTACTTTTGTTGAGTGTCAGGTTTCAAACCACAAATGTTCATAGCATGTATTCATTTTTATTGAAGCATCTATTTTATTTAATTATTTAATTGTATGGAGTTTATAGACGCGTTCACCAAAGCTCGTGATATGAACGACACCATTGTGGCAATGCTGCATGGGGGTTGAAAAACAGAGATAGAAAGGACACTATGTCAATGCAAAATGGTTCAAGTATTTTGCTTCAGTGCCCTGGAAAAAAAACGGTTTCTTTCTATATACTCCCATACATTCGCGTGGTTTGCAAGACAAGCAGACACATATAGAGATCGGTCTCTCTCCCTTTCGGCTGATTAACTCCACACAGGCATTATCAACCCCAATTCTGCCAAGAAGAGCTTTCCCATTACTATTAAAGGGTGCCACAGAATGATCATTTGAACATCGCTAGCATCTGCTTGTAGGTAACTCTGAAGAACAGGTGAATGGAAAGTTATCCAAATGTACCGTATAAAATGAAATTGAAATGAATGTAACAAAGAGCATTCTTTTTGACCAAACCTTCATGTTGTGGATGCATAATAGAGAAAAGCAAAATTCTGCATTCACTGTGTTCGCCTACCGCATGGTAAAACAAAAGCGCTAATGGCTGGAAGGTTTAGAATACATCTTAACCTCTGGTATTGCTCTGGGCAACACTCCAGACCATCGTTCTTCGCCTGCCAAGCCACTGCAAAAGGGGAAAGACCATATGCACATCAGGCTTGGCCCTACCCCAAAAGGACAAGTCCAGCCCAAACAGTTTGGCCGCATCGCTTCTGCACGAGACCATAAGCATCTTCAGACATGTTTCTGCACATCACTTTTTTGGTCATAGTTTGTCCACCTAACACATAGTCACATGTCACACACTGTAATACTTAATCACTGGCATTATTGCTGCCTCAGGAAGGGATACATGCCGTCTTGAAAGCGAGCAGGCAAAATGTTGAGTTAGCCTAACACACATATCCTCTCAGCAAGACCTTGTCCTGCATGTTGTTTAGTTTTAAACAACAGGTTGTATTTTTCTTCCGGCTAACATAGTATTGGAACCACTTTTTTTTTTTAAACGGCGGCACAGGCAGGTGAAAGACACACCTTTCTACGGAGAAAACATGCTGCTTACTAAAATATTACGACTGATCAGCTCTTAACGTGTGCCATATCTGTTCTAAAAATCTTAAATGGCACCTATTCTGATTAAGATTCTGGAGTTCATTCTCATTGATGGAGTTGCAGAAGCATCATCAAACATGGGCACTGACACATCATAAATATAGAAGAGAGCATTAACCTCTTGTACAGAGTCCGTTTCTGAAGAGGCCAAGATAAGGGGCTCTGGACAGATTGACTAGAATAATACATGTCATATCATTTGGCTGCCAAACCTGCTGTACCTATGAAATTGCTCTCTGAAATGGAATGCTGCACAATCAGAGTGATCAAGAGTGACTGGGCCGACACGCGACAACTAATTCCATTAAGAGATTATGAAATGCAAAATATCTCTGTTAGCTGACCTAACGCTGAGCCCACAAATCACAGCAGGAGCCAGACAAGGTTTCAATCATTTCAGAATGTTCCCCATTTTTATATTCCAACAGGAATGAAGGTCCGTAATTGCAATAATCATCTCACGATTGGTCTGTGCCAACAGCCTTAAACCAAATGCTCGTCAGGTTTTCTCCCTTTTTTCCAGATCCGGGTTCACAACATCGCTAACGGCAGAAGCCGGCACAGGGAGAGCATTCCCCCTGTGTCCACACTACCCATGTTCTAGCACCGGAACCAGCAACAAAATGAGAGGGCGAGGGGCAGCAGAGTGAATGCTGCAGAGACATGCCAGGCACTGTTCTCCAGCATTGGCGTAAGCTTTAACAGGGCTGTTATAGACTCCTTAAGACATCTCAGACTCAAACTAGGGTCACAGACCCACAACCAGACTGTACTCACCTCGGGGGAGGTGCGGCCCAGGCTTCCCTATGCAAACGTGGACATTGCATGACCCGGATTGCCATCAACATTCCACGGCGGCTCTGCGCAGGGAAAAGGAGTGGGCCTTAAAATGCTGTTTATTAACTTTTCTGTGTGGAACACCTCCTGGTCAGGAAAAACAAGGCCAGATTGGGCAGGGCCAGACAACTCACAAGAGCATAGGGAGGGGGTTAAAACAGACCCCTGGAAACAGGACGTTGTGTGTTGTTTGGGAGAGGTGAAAGGAGGAGGAGGTGGTAGACCAAGAGGCCAGCAGGAGGACGCCTGAGGGAGCAGAGTATGGAGGTGATTTTTGGAGTGAGTGAGGTATTGTAAGTGAGTGCAAGTGGTATTGTGTTGTGAGTGTGCATGAAGGAGTGGCAAGTGTGTTCAGGAGAGGAAGTTTAGGAAGTGAATGTGAAGTGCTTGTATGAGTGAAAGGAGGGTGTTTGAGCAGTAGGTGGAGTCGAGTAGTATCAGAAGTGTGGAGGAGGGAGCAGCAGTGGGGAAGAGGGACTATTGATGTGTAGGAGGGAGCAGTACTGTGGAGGAGGGGGCAGTAGTGTGGAGGATGGAGTAGTGTGGAAGAGGGAATAGTACGGTAGAGGAGGGAGTTGTAAATGGATGATGGAGGTAGGGGGTAGAGAGAGAAAAGCCTTGCAGGCACAGAGGAGAAAGACACAGGGAATAGGAGAAGTGAAAGAGGGTGAAGTTGGAAATAGAGAGTAGTGAGAGGAGAACATCAGACAGAGAGGAAGAGAGAGGAGTACATGGGCATGACAGGAAGAAGAATGAATGAGGAAGAGTGTCCGGGAGGTGCAATCCACTATCCGTTTTAGTCGACTAACCACTGGATAGTGTAGGGTCAGTTAAGAAGCCCCAGAAGGAGGGTAAGCAGATAAGGCATTGGCCTCTAGGTTTTCCCTTCAAGTATAAGACAGAAACCATACAGTAGGGAGAAGGGGGAAACTTTCTGTATATCCTAACCTAGCGTCTACGAACGCTTGGATGAATTTAGTGCGTATGGATGAGAAAGAGATGGACAGCCCTAGAGCCCTGCCTAAAATTACAATAAAAACCCTTGAACTGTCCCAGGGGCTTGGAGTAGTTCTTGAGCCATCTGTGACATACGTCATTAATATTTCCCCCATTTTACATTTCTTACTCATCTATGTTCACCATATTCTTAAGTGCACAAACACTACTTAACGAAACCTATTTATCAGAAAATATAGTACCCATTTATTCAAATAAATATAAATGATCATTTAAAGCAACAGTTGTGTTCTTGATTTTTCAAATACAAAATAACTAATGTCAAAAATCTGACTGGGATAAATAGAGGAGCAATTAGGGAATTCATTTTGAAAAGGTTGGCCACCTAAGAGAAAATAGAATTTAACAATAGGGTTGTCATTTCCTTGAGGCAAAACAATGTGGGAAGAACCATGCCTCCATCCTCCAATGCTCGCCAGACATTCTCTGTTTGTTGCTGATCCACCACAAGGCCAGAAGAGCAGACTGACTGAGTAGCCACAACAGCACCCATGCTGTGAGAGAAGGTAGAATTCTACTGAGCTACTTGCACGTCAACCCGAAACAATGCGGGGCCCTGGTCTCCCAGTCTTAAGCAGAATTGAGATGACCATAGAAGACCTTGTTGATCATCCAAACGAGGTAAAGAAATTCCTATTTAGGAACGATTGGATAATAACCATAGTACATGAGGGACTACAGGTTATACAATAGCTTGTCACCATTGGGCAAACCTATGGGACTACTCCCACAATATTTAAAAAAAAATAGCAAATGGTTATTGGTCATCCCAATTTCTGCGCTACAGATTGAATCTATTGCACACAGGTGAGATTTGTCAGATCCGATCAAAAGAGGTTGGTGGGACGACGGCTTGTGATTTGTGCAAGGATTCAAATATAGTACAGACCAGGGAATACATTCTTATGGATTGTCAGGCTTTAAAATAACAGCAGACATTCCTGTAGGGCAAATTCATACATTATTTGGCTGTGTTGGATGCTGAAAGCTTTTTCACTCGAATATCAAGTGGGGAAGAAACAGTTGTCACCATAGCAGTAATTACAATGCTGCATGAGGCGGGCACAGGAAAACTAAGGTGGTGATTTGAAGTACTCCATGATGTTCCTAGGTTAATTGCAAGGAAACATTTCTCTTTTCCCTTGGGTCTGAGAAATGTAATTGCTTTCTCTTTTAGTATATTTATTTGATTGAAGTATTTTTTATATGTCTTCTTTTTGTTACTTGGATATGTTCTTTCTAATAAGGAATGAAATTGATTGTTTATGTGAAATTTATATGATGATTTTTTACATAGTTATGTAATTTGCGTTTTTCATCTTATGTGTAAGGTTTGGTAGGTTGGGTAAGAACAGCCTTTAACACCAATAAAAAAAATAATAATAATAAAAGAGCCACCCTGAGAGCCAGAAAGAGAGCAAGAGCCACAGAGAGAAGCCATGAGCAGGCGTGGCAATCACAGAGGGGGCACAGTCCTGGTTGGAGATACCGGTGGAGGCTCCTGCAAAACTCTGCTAAATGACCAGGGACAATCCAGGGATTTGTTAACAGCATTGGGGTCTTGTTCCCCCCAGGAAAATAACACTTACAAGAGAAATGATACGCTGCCATTGTAAGACAAAGGCCTTTGCAACTAGCGGGCGGGGTCCAAGCCCTTTTTTAAAGGAAACAGGAACTTGTGGGTCTACGGGGTGAGGTCATGTGTGGAGGTGGGAGACGGCCAAAAGACCAAACGTAGGAAGAAGGGATCAGAGGATTGTGGAAGAGATTGTTGCAAAAAGCAAGGTATTAATTCAGGAGTGATAGTGGTTCTACAGTTTGAGTGTGTGTGTGTGTGTGAGATAAATGTGTAACGATACAGATTAAGAAGCGACTGTGAGAAAGTTGTTACTGGGTAAAAGCAGGGTGCTTGAGTACTAGTGGTGGGAGGAGAGTAGTAGTAGTTGGAGGACTGTGCTGGTGGTTGAGGGGGAGTAGCATTGGTTGGAGGTCAGTATTAGTGGTTGGATGGAAGTAGTAATGGTCAGAGGAGAGAAGTAGTGGTAGTAAGAGGAATAGTAGTAGAGGGGAGTAGTAATAGTGTAGGAGGAGTGGTAGCGGTAAGTACAAGGCGAGGAGAGAGATAACATTTAATGGGGAGGCAGGTGACATGAGGGGTGAAACATCTGTGGGAAAGGAGACCAGTGTGGAGGAGAGATGGGAGAAGAAGCAGATAGAGTAGAAGGGAAAGGTATGAGTGAGTTTAAGCAGAATCAATGGGCCTCATTACAAGTGTGCCGGTCCGGATACAATGAGGCTGGTAAGCCTACCCGCACTGTTATTTCTAGACCGACACACTACGGGTTTGCCTGCCGGAGCGACTGTGCCCGACCGGGCTGACCCTGCCAGGCACAGTGTCCATGATAGGCAAACCGTCACGGAAGCACCATCACTGTTAACAATGGTGCTGGTGCTTCCGTTGTCCCCATTCCCATTGAATGTGGACTTACAAATTGCCAGGGCCTGACTTCCCGGACCGCCAGGGTTGTAATCCCCCGGTGTTACGGGAAGTCAGGCGCCGGCCCAATGAGTCCTACAGGGCAAACGGAGGCACTATTCTCACTCCCACTAGAGAACTAACCTGTGGCGAGAGTAGGGAAAGGTAGGAATTCTCTGCGGGAGTGAGTGATCCTGCACGTCGGGATACCATTGTTAGCTCAAGAACTTAGATAGTAGTGGTTAGCGTTTAATAGTACCAAACTGGAGTTACAGGCATCTGAGTTAGGGCGTGAATTCCAGGGAAGCCGAGAGAGAGTTGGTCGGGTCAAGGCCCACCAATAAATCAATAAAAACCCTTGAACTGTCCTTGAGACTCTGAGTGATGTATGTGCTATTTATGACAGGCCCGGATACGGTCTCCTCTTTATTAAGCACTCTTCTGCCGTCATGTCTCACAGGAGGTTGGGGACCCGTGACTATTCCCCAGTGTGCATTCTGAGTGCAATGGGGCCACAGAGCAGTAAATAGGTGTGTTTACTCATGCTTGGACGATATTGTGTCCCAAGGTCATGTCAAGCACCCTGGGCATATTTGGGTGGGGCAGGGGATACTCCTTACGATATCCAGGGGATCCAACAACACATAGCAGCTGTGGTACCCAGGTATCTTGGCCAACCCATCTTCCACCCCATTTAATGTTTGCATTCATTCCTCAGAATTATATTGATTTTTCCCTAAGGGATAATAGCCATATAAAACTAAAACAACGGACTGTTTTCTTTTGTGGTAGTCTTATTATTAATCTAGTGATATTTATTTGAAAGCAAACTGTGTATCTATGTCGAATTTTAATGCATCCCTTTTGCAACACACCCTGTCCCTCTGGTGTCAAACAAATAATTTTTATTGGAGGGGGTTTGAGCAATAGTGGAGAGATTGATAGATGTGGGTATAGCGTGTGCCTGCCTGCCAGCTTGTTTGTCTATATCTGTCTCTCTGGCTTGCTGTTTATAACAGAATGAGGCTAACATTACCACATGAGGACCGGACCTAAACGTTCCCACACGTTTTTAACCAATAAAAAGTATATTTGCTAAAGATTAATGAATAAACATTTAATTAGGCCCATTTGCTGAATGATATTGACACCAGAATGATAAAGGTCTTTTTGCAACAGTGCTGGGATTAGAACCTGTGTCTGCAGGTTGCACACGCATCTCAGTAGCAGACAGTTATCTAACTGGCCTGCCGAAGTAGCAAGCCATACCTTTACACATGAACTTGAAGTGACGGGGCGAAACATTCATTAAGCTTGTAATATCTGTTCCATCTGCAGTTGCAATGCAAATTGAATTAGGACATGAAGCACTTGCTGACATAATCTCAATACGCGCAGCCCCTTCTTCATTAATTGAACGTATTAGAATATGACAAAGATGGATTTCCATGGCGACGCCTGGAGGAGTTTTTTTAAGTCAGCCACAACATTGTAATCATATAAATGAACCAATGGGTGTCTAAGAAAAAATGTTTATTGGATTGTTGCCCCCAAGTAACTAGCATTTCAGCTGCAAATGACCAGGGATATTGATTATTCACAAATAAAATGCTGACTGTGATCAGGCAGGCAATGCGTGAGAGAGCAATTTCGATGGGTTCATTATGAGGGCATGGGAGTGAGAGAGAGAAGAACATGGTATCTGGTGCTTTAGATTCTGCTGCCTAGGGGCACATCACACATACAGGAAGTGCATATCTTTCAAATATGCAGAAATCCTTGCAACAGGCTCATCACCGGAACAGAGCATAAAGAACCTAGGCATCACGTAGGGCTTTGACCTCTCATTTTCCCTATGCATAAATGCACTCATGAAGACCACACATTCTTCAATTTATGATGCTCTGGAATTTTTCAGACTGCTCCAATCAAATGAATGAATAGAGAGCTCGGGTGGGCGGGCTGCCCCTCCTGGATTCCTTAAACATTGTCTACTCTGCCACTCCCAGAAAGAAATTACAGAAACTCTAAATGATCCAGACCCAAGCACCCAAGCACTTTGACTTTAAATCGCCCTGAAAAAATGGCCATGCCACACCCATCAAGAAAGCACCCCATTGAATCCTTGTGGAATCGAGTATCATTGCACCACACACAAACCATGTGGGGAATAATCTCAAATACTTTCACAACATGCCCCCAACCAGCCACTGTATACACACCTAGAACTTCAAATCCTGCAGCACCATAATATTATTCCAGGAAAAGTTCAGGGTGGTACAAGCATGTAGGCAGGGTCCTCAAAGTATTAGAGTCATGCCTCTGAAACACCCTGGACTTCTCAAGCACTTGAACCATCCTGCTTCAGGCCGTTGTCATATGTGATATTTGCTCCTAGCTGGAGCTATGAGTAATATAGCAAAACAAAAGGTTATGGGCTGAGAGACCCAAGCTACTCCTCACTGATGAGACCCAACAAGGCTGAAACATGTCTGGAGATGCTTGTGGTCTTGTGCAGAAGGGATGTGACCAAGCAGTTCAGACTAGACTGCCCCTTTTGTGGTGGGACCAAGCCTGATTTGCATATGTTTTTCCCCGTTTTGTAATGGCTTCGCAGGCAAAGACTGTTGGTCTGGAGGGTTGCCCAGAGCAATGCCTCTAGAGCAATGGCAGAGGTTAAGATTAATTCTAAACCTTCTAGCCAGAACCATTTTTGTTTTGTTGTAGTCACCCTGAGTGGGACGGGTATGCCCAGACGTGAGTCCCATGCTTGCTGGGCCTATGGACTCAAGCTACTGCTCAGTGATGAGGCCCAGCGAGGCTGAAACACATTTGGGGTGCTTGTAGTCTCGTGCAGAAGGGATGGGACCAAGCAGCACGTGCTGGATTGCCCCTTTGTGGTGGGACCACACCTGATTTGCATATGGTTGTTCCCCTTTTGTAATGGCTTGGCATGCCAAGAACGATGGTCTGGAGGGTTATCCAGAGCAATGGCAGAGGTTAATATTAAATGTAAGCCTTCCAGCCATCACCTCTTTTGATTTGCTATGTGTAATATATCTTCCTCAAACTCATGCTGCATAGCATTGTCTTTTTCAAAGGTGAGCATAATGCCTCTGAGCAATCCACTCAGCCTATGATATGTGTGATTTGTTTGTAGATGGGGCCATATGTGTTATTTCCTCCTGGCAATGGTCATATGTGATATTTAATTTCAGGTCAGGACGTATGTGATATTCGCACCCGTGAAAGACAGATTGACAAACCACAATCTGACTTTCCAGGGTGTACCCGCAAAATAAAATTGAAAAGTGACCGGGTCCCTTTTTGAATGATAGCGGCCATTTTGAAACATGTTTTGTATGACCGCCGTCATCCGAAGGGGTACCTAGGTCCCTTTTCCATTTTAATGGCAGCGGACATTTTTTTCATTTTTTTTTCTCTGACGGGAGATGGACTTTGACTGAGCTGATTGTCCCATTGAAAACAAAGCACATTCATCTATATCCGGTAAATCCCGGGGTGCGAATCGCTTTCAACCCCTTGGCACAGGGGCTGAAATGGATGGTAAAAGCCAGGGGTGAAAGCTATATTAGCTCCTTTGGGTGGTCATAAGTGATACTTGCTCCTAAGTAGGTTCAAATATGTTATGTAAAGTGTGGTGGTTGCCCATCGCATGGATGTAAAACCTGACATTTGGCCTCAGATATATGCTCCTTGGTGGGATCAACTGTTGGTTCTGCTGCTGGGTGAGGTCGTTTGTGATGTCTGCTCTTGTATGTGGTCTATTACTATTTTTACACTGTAATATCTGTGTCTAGAGGGTATGACAATGAGAAATCTACTGGGATACTCTGAATGCCCGATGGAATCTTTAGTATCTGTGCCCACTTTAATCCGCTCAACATTCTACTATTCACCATGCACTACGCACATCAACTAATCGACTCACAGCAAATTGACGCCATATAGCAGTATTCACCTTCAAAAGACACTATCACCATCAGGACTACACCTCTCGAACCAGCTTGTACATCACAGCCAAGTGCATCCACCCTTGTTTATTGGATTGGGTGTTGCTGCTTTCTGGATAGACATAGGTTAAGTGCCATTTTCACAAACCAAACAGCACACGAAGCATGGGTACTTTGAATCTGCATGCACAAACACTGCATCAAAGCAACCTTGCACTGTTCCCTCAGTCATGAATAACCAATCCAGTCTGCCATTTTATAGATCCACAGAGACCATGCAAATGCCAGAGGTGTGTTGTATAAAACCTATTAACTGAACCTAGCACCTCATTATAAGCACCCTTCATATGACTGTCTTTAAGGAAGTGCATTTCCATATGGTGGCACAGGAACCATTTCCCTCTGTTGGTGACTGGACTCGATCAATCTAAAGACCCTGTACCAACTCATCTGATGACGGCATGATGACTAAGACACCAGAATGGTGAGTACGCAACTACAACTTTTCAACACAAGAGCACCTGCTATCCACCTTGCGAAAATAAACAGATGTGTTCTATTTCATGCTGATGATGATGGGTAGATGAACGGTCTACTAATAATGCTCCTGACTTTGAAATACTTACAAGGAGATGGTGAATTAGGTACTAGTCACCTTACCTTTACCAAACATGGACACGTATTTATCCATCCTGCCAATTCAGTGGCAATTTATTTTTCATACATGCAACCAGAGATTAGTTAGCAATGCACACTAGCCACAAGTGACCAACATCACTCACACATGAAGCGACCAAGGCAGAAATAGATTCTATTTTAAAATGTTGGCTATTTAAGACACATAAGAAGGCAGTGAAATATAAATTCTAAAGTAACACAGTGAAAATAAAATTCATCTTAGATCCAATCCCCGTTGTACATTTTTCCCTTTACCTGAATATTTTGCTAAGGTCCCGAAGGGTGAAAATATAATGACAGCGCACCGACGTTCCCAAGTACACAGTTCTCATCCTTTCCTGTAGCTCTACAGAGATAGTAGTGATGGCTAGGAGAAGGTCTTGGAGGAGATCATTAGTTGAGGCAATCAGACTGGCAATCTAGAAGAAGTAAGAGCAAAAGAGTTTACTACAATTGGAAGATGTAAGGGCACAAGTACTCAAAAGGCACTAAACACAACATCAACATGAGATGGTACATTTTAGAGTGCCTTTGAAGGACCTGCAACCCCAGGAACTGATCAAGAACTGATTTTCAAAATGTTACATTGAAAATGTACACAGGAGCGTCAAATATCCTTTTCTTTCTTAGCAATCATTCTCCATTACACATTGGTATACATAACATATTTGTTTTAAATAAAGAAAGACCAATCAATGTCAATAAATAAAGCAAGACACATTTGCAAATTATCATTGTAGGATGACAAGCTTGTATAGCAGTGTTAAGTCAGTTAGGCAAAACGTTTTTCCAATTAAATCTTATATTGTTAGATCGGGTGGCTGGATGAAGACTTCATCAAGTACAATTTAAACCCTTTGAAGAGTTTGATAAAACTGTATCCTTGATCCAGAAGGTGACATTTTCCATGATTGTACCTACACAGGGAAATACTTGCTACACCTCTGCTCCTGCTTGTAACCCTTATGGTCTGCTTTGACAAGCAGGACATGCTCAGTCTAATTTCTGACTCTTCTGACCTGATTATGAGTTAATCAAATGTGTGGGGTGTATGCGGCCCTCTTTTTTGATCTGGGGGGTCTATGTCATGAGGGTAAGATACAATGTATATAACAAGAGGACATAGACTACCCCAAGTATTTCACAGTACAAATTGACTGATCAACTTGTTTGATCTGTCCATTAATAGGAGATCACCAAAATAGCAATTGTGAATATAACACTTTTATTTTCTCATAAAAAGCCTAAGTAGGCTGTTATACATGTATTGCCATGCTTAACCCCAAATGTGCTGGGTATTGGTACAAGTTCTATTATATTACACATTCATATAATAATAGTTTGTAGTAGAGATTATTGCACAGATAAAAGATGTTTGCAGTTAGTGACTAAGAATGTGGTTCTTGTAACCAAAACACCTATCTAGTCGACATACTACACTTCCATTGACTTACCTCCACTATATCACGTCCCTCCTCCATGCTAATACTACCTGTGTTCCATCCACTGTCACCTCCTTTACTCCGCTGTCCCCATTCCTGCCTCTGGCTACGCTCCCAACACACCTCAGTGAGCATGCCGCTTCCACTGCTACTTCCATGCCCTTGCCATACCCAGTGTCGCGGGTCATGTTCACCGACTCTCATATCTCTCCCACTGCCTTCCTTCCTTCTGCCTCTCTATCACCACACTCTAGCACCGGCCATGCCTCTCCCAAGTGCCCTGACTTACTCATCTAAGAGCTCATTTGCGCACAACAATTCCACCCGCAAGCTCTCCTTGCCTCGGCTTCATGCTCCCTAAGTCCATGCTCTTCTTGCCCCAAGCCTTGCCCTACTCTGATCTGATCACCCCACTGATTCAGCACCTTACATCTGCTCCCTGCTCCAGTGCCTCTCACCTGATGAACGCATGTGCTGCTCTCAAGTGCCCCGACTTACTCAGCCAAGAGTTAATTTGCCCACAACAGATTCTGCCTGCAAGCTCTCCTTGCCTAGGCTCCATGCTCCCCAAGCCCATGCTCCTCCTGCCCCCATCCATGCCTTAAAATGCTCTGCTCACCCCTCTAGCACTGTACCCTGCACCTGTTCCCAGTATAAGCACCTCACACTTGAGGAACCTCCCCAAGCCTTCTCTCTTCCCAACACTCACAGGGTCCATCAACCACTGCACACTCTTTCCTGGTCTCCCGGCCACCTAAGTCTGGCACCCTCCATGCCTAAACACGCTGACACCACCTTGTAACCACTACTGGTCCTCCAAAGACTAACGAATATGCGCACCAGAACACACCTGTTATCCATTGACCTAAAAGATACCACATATCCCATAGTAGCCAAACCACACAACCATCTCTCGCCCAACACCTCCCCACCACTAACCCCCTACAGCTAGTCAGTTGCCCATCAGCCGAACTACCGAGAGTGCCCCCCTCAACTGTGCTCTTCTTTAGGTTCACTCCCTGGGTGCCCACGCTGTGAGGTCCATCACCTCATCATTGATCACAACATTCACCTACTCGCACCGACTGAATCATGGCTCCACAGTGCATTGGGCCGATTGCTCAGCCTGGCCTTTCCCCCCAACTACTCTATCTACAGGGCCAACCGTATCAGTGCTATTGGTGGTAAAGTCGCTCTTATGCCAAATCTGACTTCCACATTTTCTCTATTCCCATACCCCATTGGAGATGTACAAAACACTTTTCCTTAAATGCAAGATTAACCCCCAAACCTCTTTCACCATCCTCCTTCTATATCGACAAGCTAACACCTCCAACACTCCCGATGCCGATATCCCCTCCTCATCACACCATTTCTCAAACCAGGCACCAAATGCACACACCATTTCTCAAACCAGGCACCAAATGCATAATCTAGGTGAGTTAAATTTAGGGTTAAAAGATGCTGCAGACCACAAAGTCACTTTTGTGGTCCAAGCGTTCCATGACATGAACCTCACTCAACTTGTTACTGCCCCCACTCATGCCAAAAGGCATACACTTGATTGGATACTTTCAACCAACTCAACCATTGACATCTCATGCATCAGCCCAGTGCCCTGGCCCGACCACTTCCTGGTGGAATTTACGCTACACCACACCAACCTCTACCCAAGCATGTTCCTAGTGCCAACACAGATTTTAGCCAGAAGCACCAGGAAACTATCAATGAAACTCTCAAGCCCACCTTACTTGCTCTCCTCGACTCACCTCTTCCTGATTGCAAGAACCCTTGCCCCCTCGCAACAAACCACCAGCAGTGCTATCTCTCCACACTAGATCAGCATGCCCCTCTCAAAAACAAAAACCTGAAAACCTTTAAGCCATCAAACACAGGGTTCACAGATGAACTGGTCACACTCTGCAAAAAGAAAAGAGCTATTAAACACCTTCACAAGAAAAGCCCCACCCCGTCCATTGCCACCCACCTTGCTACTGCCTGCAAGGCCTATAAAGCAGCAATTTCTGCTACCAAAGCTGCCTTTTATGATAACAGAATCACCAATGCCAGTTCAATCTCCAAAGAACTATTACCATTTTGCAAGAATTAGAAAATCCAGGCACGCCTATCTCCAAAGCTAAACCAGATAAAGAGTGGTGTACCAAAATCAACTTGTTATGTAGGAAAACCACATCCAAGAAAGCAATGGTAGCCTCTAAAACCCTCCTCCAGATCACTTCAAAACCACCTGGCAAGGTCAGCCCCAAAACCCAGATTGAGATTCACCCCCGCTTCTCCTTTCTTCCATATACCCAAGCCATGGTCCTGGATACCATCCAGTCTCTTAAACTTTCCATCTGTAAAGGAGACAGCTGCCCAGCACACATAATAAAGCTCTGCGCTCCCAGTCTGACTCCCATAATTACTGACTTTGTAAACGCTTCCTTTAAGGCCTGTGAAGTACCCATCAGTATCAAAGCAGCCTGGGTCACCCCGCTTCTAACAAAAACCTCACTGGACACTGCAGTTCCCACCCACGACTGGTTCATCACAACAGTACCATTATTGCTAAAAATAGTAGAGCACATAGCCTTCCTTCAATCACAACAATTCCTTGAACACCACTCCCTCCTGGGCTCCAAACAGTCTGGCTTCTGTATGAAACACAGCACCAAAACGGCCTTTTGAGATCTGAAAATGTAACTGGACAGTATCCAAGACACTGGCAACCTTGCAATCCTCCTCTTCCTGGACATGTCAGCTGCCTTCTACTTGGTTGACCACGATCTTCTGTGCCAAAATCTTTCCTCTCTCTGCCACATCTCTACTGAAGCTGTCCACTGGATCAAAATCTTCCTTAGCGATCGAACATCTAGATTTTTCATTGATTCATATGCCATTGATCCCATCCCAGTCCCTCTCGGTGTCCCCCAAGGCTTCTGTCTTTCCCCCACAGTATATAACACTTACACCAAACCCCTCGTTGACATCCTTGACACCCTGGGTATCACCTATACCAACTTTGCAGACAATACGCAAATCCTCATCCCCATCTCTGCAACCACCCTACAGATTCAGACACAATCAACAAAGTATTAAGCTCCATCCAGAAATGGATGGCCACACACAACCTCTGTCTCGATAACGAGAAAACAGAGCTACTTATAGTAGGCTCTCCCTCTCACCTAAAATCTCTTGACCCTTCCTACTTCTCCTCCTTCATCAATGGTACCATCATCCAAGGCCTCAAACATGTCAAAACCCTTGGAGTTTACCTTGACACTGAATTATCTATGACCAGGCACATTAACGTGCACCTAGTGCAAAGGCCATTTGTCTTAGTACACAGTTTCTGAGTCCCAACAACTGCCTCATCCTCTCAAGAGCTATCATCCTGAGCAAACTAGAATACTGCAATGTCCTGTTCAAGGGCACGTCCGCTGCTAACCTGGCTATGTTACAATTATTAAAATTAAAGTCCTGTGTGCGGCGCTGGGCCTCCTTTAATCTGACCACATCTCTGCAACACATTGTGAGGTTCAGTGGCTAATGATAAAAAGCCTGTATTGACTTCACAATACTTGCTAATGCACACCACTGCATTTACAATGAAGACCCACAATACTTGAACAACTTCATTGGCAAGAAACTTTACTGTCGCTGCTGCCACTCTTCAAACCACCTCACCCTGGTAGTGACACGCTACAAACCTGCCAGAAGAGGTGGGGTAAGCTTCAGCACCACAGCCCCAGCTCTCTGGAACTCACTTCCCGTCATATCAGAAATTAACCCTCTTACCAAGCCTTCAAGCGGCTGCTGAAAACGTGGCTGTTCAATAAGTACAACTAAATTTCCTCTGAAACTGTTTGTTAAGTTAAGGACTTACCACCACCACCTCACTTCCCTGATTGACTGTTGCTTTTTCCCCATATAAACGCTGTGATACCTGTGGGTCAGGGTGTTACACAAATGTAAAAAATAAAAAATAAAAATAAAATACATAAACAGACAGAGAATTGAATACTTGGGAAATAAGAATTTCAGTTAAAAATCTTCGGGCTCTTTGCTCATTTGCCTCCAACTCCCTCAGCGTCAGCCGCTTCTCCAAGCAACGAGTTGGTGGTCGATCTCTCGCTTCGGCAGGGGCCTCCGTCTGGAATAGCCTCCCTGCCTCACTGAAACTTGAGGAGAACCATCTCCAGTTCCTGAAACACCTCAAAACCTTCCTCTTTGCTTCTGCTTTCTCTGCCTCTCTCCCCTGCTGAAATTCGCGGCCGACACTGCACTGGTTACCAGGCCACCCTTTCTGATCTTGGGGCCAGGTCACATCTGCCCAGCCTCCCTGGCAACCCCCGCACTTAGGGACTGGTTTTCTGTACCCCTACACTCCCCCTACCAGCACTTATGTCTGCTCTTACCTTGCACTTGCCACCATCAGGCCGCTTTTATTTATCGTATTTATTCTTCTATCCCATGTACTGCACTTTCCCCACTCCCTTCCCCCAGGCTCTTTTCCCTTTCTCCCTACCCTTGCACTTGCACGATTTGAATGACACCTGGCCTAGTAGGATCGTTGTCTGTCTTTCCACTGTTTCCCCTCCCTTGCCTTGTCGCGCCTTGAAACACTTGTGTATAGGAGCGTCATAAATGCCATATCATATCATATCATATCACTCTAAAAATGGACCAGGCTATTTCTCCCTATCAGGATGTTTATGAGACCTCCGTGGCCTTAGGCTCTCACCAGCATTTCTTAGTTCAGGAATGTGTTGGCCTGTCCAGACTCTTAGGCTTGCATCAGCCTCTTTTTAGGAGATGTATGATTCATCAGTTTTTAGGTTTAGGTTTGCTTCTTAGGTAGGTGTGAACTTTTAGCATTTTCAATGGCTTCTTCAGACCTTTCAGGTTGCAGGGTAGGATGTGAGACTGCCGTAGCCTTGATGGCTTCTTCAACCAACCTCAGGGTGCAGGGGAGGATGAGATTCCTGCATTTTCAATGGCTTCTTCAGTCCCCTGAAGATACAGAATAGGTGTGAGATCCAGAAGTCCCAATGCTTTTTTCGCAAACTTGCTTTCAGGGGTGAGTCTCTGCAATCTCCAGTGATAGTTACAGTGACTCAACAAGCGTTCTTAAACACATGAGACTTAGCAGTGTCCATGGCACTCTGCAGATTTTCTTAGTAATTCCAGGAATATTCAGTAGCTCCAGCGACCTCTCCAAATGTTTTACAAACTCAAACGGGCTGGCTGCCTCTGTCTGGATTTATATAGTCAAGGATCTTCCACACATCCTTCTCCTCTTTGTTTGTCCTTGGACTATTCAAAGCTTGCCTAGTTCCATGGCTCTCATGAGGTTCCTGTGAATAGTCAATGCTCCTGTTGCTTCATGGTGTCTAGATCGGATATCACCAGGGTAGATGCAGAAAAGAAGGGATAAAAACACTGTCCATCCTTTTGGATGTAACATTCCAAATCAGAAGCAGCATGCAGGCTGTAAGCGCTTCCACCTCTATTCCACAGTTTAATCATGCTGATCTTCCACCAATCACTTTAGCATTCTCCACCTCTTATCAAGGGTATAGGCTTTCTAGGTGTTTGCTAAATTATGCAGGTAGTGCACAAGGCATATGTAAGTGGTTGGGGAAGGTGATTAGTCCCAGTCTGCTATCTTTCGCTGTTTAGTAACATGCTTCAACCTTCAGTTTTCTATGCTAATGTTACAAAATCACAATGGGCCATCTTATGATGTTATCAGGGCGCATTAGAAGGGTGTGTACTATACTTTCACTACCTAATAGTTTCGGGGAAATTACAGCACTGTGCATTTTAAAAGGAGCCCTACATTTGACAGATTGCCTTCATTTTATTTTCTTCCATCCCAACAATCCAAAAATAGACTATATATGAGGAAGTCACTGCTAGAACAGGATTGGATGAGAACTGTCACAGACGACCAGGAGTGTGAAGCACAAACAGGCTGACACCAGGATGTTGTTCTCAAGAAAACAACGTTTATTTAAACAACACTGAGGGAAGGTGGATTCATCAATAACAAACAAATTCTGAGCAAAGAAACATTCTCTTACAATGCACTTGGCTTGGGATCACCCTGGCCCCGCTCTAGAGTCCAGTGCAACCCACTGGTTTTTGTCTGCAGTTGTGGGTTTTCGGGGGTTCCTAAATGCACTTCCACAGAGTTCGTAAACAGGTTCCTATGAAGTCAACACAATACAGATTTAGCACATTTGTAATTTCTCGTCCAGAAATCTCAGAAAGAGGTAGAGCCTTCCCAGCACAGGTCCACTCTCCCAGAGATTTAGGAATGGGCTTGCGGGGTGCTCTGATGTAGAGGTGGAGTCAAGTACCCCCACCAAAAACTCCACCCCCATGCTACCTATTTGTTGGGAGCCGGAAATTGCAACACGTGCAGTGCCAGTAAGGATGCCTGTACCGCAGGAAATCATGGAAACAAGGTATCCATTGAGAAAACCTTAAATGCATTCACAAAGAAATAATGGCCTTTTGGATAAAGTCCCAGAAGAAGTGTGAAAATTAGTGAAAGAGGAGATTGGTGACATCATATGGAGCAGAAGATGAGACACCTGGAAAAGAGGCACGAGGCAGAAGAATATAGTCATTCTACAAGCTCTGAAAGAAGATGGTAAAGATGAGCAATATTCCGGGCTCGAGATGAAGATGCTCATGCTACAGAAACGCTGGAGAATACGTAAATCAGTTTACACTAGTACAGACGCAGTAACGCAAGTAGACAAAGTAATCTTAAGGCTGGCTACGTAGTGAATAGTTTTGCAGCGATGTGCCAATGCATAATACATAGGAATGTATAGAACCTGGATATTCCACAGTGCACTTTAAGCAAGGCTGAAACCCGTGATTGGAAAGAGTTTTCAGTGTGGCGTAGATGGATAATTACTCATGGCAAGAGAGAAATTCAAGAAAGGCTTGGCTGGCCCAGCACCAAGAAGACGAGGCCACTGTAAACCTGGGTGCCCAGCCAGTAGTTACAGTGAACGTGAGAAAGAAACAAACTTCTGTTTGAACTGGAATGGAAAAACACTGAAGGCATCAAGAGTTCATCATTTCATAGAATGAAATGCTTCAAAAGGCTTGAAAATGCAGCCTCCCTGTCACATGGTCAGATCAAAATAGACAATGGGTCGAGCTACACCGAAATCGAGAAGATACTCCCTTTTTTTCTCAGGCGCAGAGAGCCTCTACAAGGCCACATTCAAAGCCTAATTGACTGGCAGACTGCAAGAGTGATGATAGATGTTTGTTTATTTATTTATATAGCGCACCAAACCCGGAGGTACCTGGGCGCATTACAGGTTGCATAATGACTTAGAGCAAGTTACAAAATAATGCACATACATAAAATTATTTACAGAACATGGGGCTAACTGGAAGGGGAGGCATGATCACGCCGACTGTCCATGCACTCGGAATGGTAGCCTGCATGCTGCTAGCATGTTTAACATTCCAGAGGGGTACAAAGGTGCCAAACCAATGGTAGAGGGCCATGTATCAGAGAGCCCTATAGTTTGTATAACAATTGAGTGTCGAGTATTAGCATGACACGACAGATGATTTGCACTTGGGATGGGCTTAGTTGCCCACCTGACAGAGACCCAATCACAACCCCCGTCAGTATGGAACTTATACCTAAATGTTCCCTGTAATCGATTCACATTCCCAAGTACGTTTTTGTAGTTTGCCACGTAGTGTGACGTCACATATGATGAGTTTTTACTATACAAATTGTATTCTTTTAAATGCTCTGAGAGAAATTGAGCGAACATCTGTTGATGTCTGTTGTAACTCCCTGTTTTAGACAATTGAAAATAAAACAGACTAACTTTGCCAACCTCCTGAGTCTGTTTGATTATTGATGTTCGAGTAACTTCTGCATCTACATCCATCTCAAAGCATCACTACCTTGTCTTAAAGGGCCCTTGGTCTATGGCTTCACTGTTATCTGACCTCCTCTTTGCTCTAGGGTCATTGTCTACAGGTCACTCCCCAGCTTGCTACTACTGATATATCCTGCCTGACTCTCTGTGAGTTTGCACCGTCATTTGCCTCCTCTTACCTATGAAGCCTGCCATGGACATAACTGATATGCTGAAACATCACTGTACTTACTGGCTAGTATAGGTGCCTATTTACCTACCTCCTCCTCAGGTCTTGCAAAGTTATCTTCCCCTTCATCCTCATCAGATGATAATGGTTCTCTCCCACCTTTGAGAGTTCTCTTTTCCAGATGGTAACTCTCCCCCTCCAGCTTCCTCAATATAGGTCTCTCCAAATGGTAACACTCCTGGTGAAGCAACCCAGTATAGCTCTCCCCTTAATCGATATTTGCTCAACAATCTCATCATAACACCTTCCTTTCACCCTTTATCAAACACCTCAAACTATCTTACAGAACAGGCTGGCTTTTATAGTTTGCTATCACCATTCCTTTGAGTGATGGTTAGAGACATGATTTGCACCTGGGTAGTGTGACCTGGGCTGGTCTGGGATTGGGCCATGGTCATGTGGGTTGAAAGTGTGATGGGCTGAGCTTATAAAAAGGCCTGCTGTCATCTTGTGGCATCAAGCACCAATTCCAAGGGCTGGAACGGGTGCTAATGGCCCGGCAACCCGAGGGCTGGGAAAAGGCTAATTAAAAGTATTTCAGTTGTGTGAACAGGCTGCTTCACGGTGGCCTGTTCGCAGAAGGAAAATACTAATCAAAGATGGCCAACATGCAAAGGGAAGGCAGGGCTCCGTACAGAGCCCCTCTTCCCTTTCCATGGCAGCTTTCAGGAGTCGACATAAAGGAGCTTATAACTCGGGTTTCGCAGTGGCCCATAACTTGGGCTGCTGGGCCTTCACCACCCATTCCAGCCTTTGGAATGGGTGCTTAATGTCATTAGCACCTGCCACAAGTGCCGCAAGGTGACTAATTAAAAGTATTTTTGTTCTGTGCACCGGTCACATCGTGGTGTCCCGTTCGCAGAAGGAAAATACTATTCAAAGATGGCCACCATGGTGCTCTTCGGATGGCGAGAGGTAGGAGCAGCTGGGGCAGCACTTGCCGCCACCGAAATGAGCTAAGTGGGGAAGTGGGAATGATTTTAAAATAAATCGATGGAGAGTGAGGGAGGATGGCAGTGGGGGGGAAGTGGCCATCGGGTGGCTTGGAACGTGGGCTGAGATCGATGATCTCAGCCCACGTTCCAAGCCGCCTGATGGTCGGTCCTCCCCACCACCATCTTTCCCCCACCCTCCATCCCCTTTTATTTTTAATTTTGAAAACCAAGCTTGTACAGTATGGGATTGAGGAGTAACTTTGGAGTGGAGGGACTGGAAGAGATGGAAAGGAGTGAGGACACAGGAGATAGCCAATGATTCTTACGTGGGGATACAGAACCTGCCCATAGGTTCTAGGGTGTGGGACAGGACCTGCCCAGAGATTCTGAGGAGAGTGTACCAGAAATAACCAGAGATTCTGAGTGAGGGGGCTGAACAGAACCTACTGAGTGGATTGGGAGTACAGAGATCACATCAAGATTTAGAGGTACAGGGGTCACCCTAAGACTTGAGGAGGCAGAGTTCACCACAGGATTTGGTGCCAAAGGGGACACCCCAAAGGTTTGGGGGTGTAGGAGTCACAATAATGTTTGAAAGATAGGTCACCCTAAGGTTTGGTGGTGTAAGGGTAAACCTGAGATTTTGTGATAAAGGAGTCCCCAGAAAGCTTTAAGCAGGGAAAGAAAGAAGAGAATCTTAGATCCTGAAGGCAGAGAGATCCGTACAGGAATGGGGAAAAGAGAGAAGATATGCACAGGGAAGTGTGAGAGGTCAGAAATGAAAGCCAATTACAAAGTTGGCATGTTTTTGATTAAAGACTTTTATTAACTGAAATGGGTTGGGAAATGCCTCTCTTCACTTTGCTAGGAGGAATTTCCCTAACTAAAACCAAAAACTAAGGAACCTTCTGTGTCAGGATGTCAGAAATCAAAAGGTCGTCCTTGTGTCTACAATGTTCTATCCTAACCCTGACACTGCAAACAAAAATAACAAAGTGAAAGGGAAACATTTCTTTAACCTGGTATTCACACAAAAAGTGTTAATGAAATAAAAATTAAACAACTCCAACAAAAATGTTTTCCAATATGGAAAGACCTTGATTCCAGAGTTTAATTCCCTTCCCTTGGATTCCTCAAGGTATGGCAATATCTCTTGATCTAACAGTTCTTTTGGCACTTCTTCTTGCTTTGCAATCTGCTTGGTATACTCTCATACCAGGACTTTGTATGCACCGTCAATAGTCTGATATGTTCAACAAACCATGTTTTTCCCTGATACCTGTTGTAGCTTTGTAAGCTTCCCTGGGATACTCCCCTGCCAGGATTCTACATGCACTTACAATTGCCTGATATGTACAACAAAACACTGTTCTCCCTGGACACTTGCTATAGTACTGCAATCCTCCTGGTGTACTCGCCTGCCAGGATTCTTATGAATTCCATACATTTATTACAGTTCCTCTTTGCATTCAAATCCATATGCATCTTTCTTGTTTTGGTATATATATCTGTTTAAATGTTCCTTTTGAACTTTCTCCCACATCTGCACTCCATGCAGTCATATGTTAATGGGGTTCTCGGTTGTACTCTGTTTCCTTGATTCGTAAACAATCGTCTTATTGTTTTCTTTATGTCTTTACAGTATTCAAACTATTCAAACTTTGGTTGGCGTGGTCGCTGAAATGTCCTGGGGTCCCCACTTGCTTGGGCTGACTCACTAGCTATGTACAGCGTCTTCAGGCATGATTGCGCTTGCACAGCGTCTCTGTGCCACTTGGTTCCCACTCTGGGTTGCTCTGACGTCTCTCCAGCTTCTCTCGAGGCTCCGCTCCTGGGCGCCTGCTTCCCTTCAGGTCAGGGTAAGGATAGCACTTCTACCGCCAGATCCCGAATGCCCATGGTTTCTTCTGTTCACGGTTCATTACTTTCCTTTTCGAATGGTGAGCCCCTTGGCTTTGCCATACCAGTACGTGTCTCCAGCTTCCATCCATCTGCAAAGGAGATGAGACATCTTCTCCTGAACAGCCATTCCTAGATTGGTTTTCAACTTCAAATGTCCTGCGCACATGTGCTTTCACAAAACAACTAGCACGCTGATGGAGCTGGAGGATCCTGTTGTTCCACATCATTTCCTTCATCCTCTTCATCTCAGTACTTAGGTGCTTGTGGGACTTGGAGACCATTACTTTTAATTGATACATAGCATTTGGAGAGTCTCTTTCAATGGAGTTAGAACTGAACAATGTGTTTTTGCAGCTCTTAGAAAAGGTATTCCTAGGTCTTTTACTTTTTAGACTGCAATGGGAAGTTGGTCGGAAGGGTGTTGGAAAAAGGTTTCTCTATTTTCCCCAGAGGGAGGAACAGACGTATGGCAATAGGCCATCAGGACATGGTGCCTCAGGGGGTCTTTTCCATTGGAAAATGGGGGATACCGCGTCTCATCCAATGAAGCCATGACATCTCCTCGCTGAATGTCTCGTCCTACGTGATCCTACCTTATATAGCTAAACCCAGGGTCAGGATCAAGTAGCGGCTGCTGTCCCCTGGGAGGAGGGTACTGCTGAGGAATCCGTGATGACTCCATTGGATACATCACAGAAGTCTGACCGATTATAGGGTGCCAAAGGAAGGAGATTAAAGGCAAGAAGCTGAGGGGGCCTGAGATACTGGGACTGGTGTTTTAGAGACCAGGGCACAGAAGACAGTAGCAAAAGGAAAGCACTAAGGAGGAGAAAAAGTTGAAGGGGGTTATAAGGAAGTAGCAGCAGGGAGGAATGGCATAATTGAGTCTGGTCCCTTCGAGGAAGCTTTAGAGCAGGGGTTCAGACTGTGGGAGCAAGTGGTGTTGCAAGAAATAAACCAAAAATAGAAGCAAAAGAAGAGTGAGGTGGAAGAGTGGCAAGAATTATTGGGAAAGAGAGAACGAAACATATTACATGAGTGGAGGTGAAGGTAGATCTAGGAGAGCTGCAGGTGATTATAGAAGCAGCAGAGGAACAGCAGGTAACCCTGGGCTAGAAATAGATAGGAAGCTCCAATGGACCAGGTCGGTCCCACGCAGGCACAGTGGAGGTTCTGACTCTGTAGTCACACTGAGAGGACACTGAGCAATGAGAGGTACATGAGCCTGAGGACAAGACGCAGGTGCAAAGATGATCTGGGAGTAGTGCCGGGCTGATCTCTTCCATTCCTTTCCACAGGGACCCTGGAACATGACCCAAGAGAAGTCTGGACCATGAAACCAATGAACAATAAAGTGAAGTTAAAAAGAAACTAGAGCCCTAAGGCCCGTACCTTGCAGCGGGACTATTCATAGGACTGAAAAGTTTTCCTGGGAGGGAGGAGGAATTCCCCGAGGACGTGAGACCCTCTTTTCCCTTTATTAATTTGATTTGGGGAACATTGGGCCTCATTACATGTTTGCTGGTGCCGAAATAACATGGCAGTAATGGCATTTACCGGCATGTTTCTGCACTGGCAAACTACAAGTTTGCTGAGGGGGGTGGCCAGAATTATCTCCATCCAAGAGCTGCTGCTAATTCCACCACCCCACTAGCAAAAATAGCCGGTATTAACCGTGCCAGAAATACCAGATTTACCACCCTACCAGCACTTGTAATCTTGTAATTTCAGCAGACCAAGTGCTGGTAACGGTTTTACAGTTTGGATGTATCCTGCAGGATTTAACAGCGAGATACCACCAAACACGTAATGTCCCCTATTCTGTTTGCTGTGCTCTATGAAACACATCAGAAACATATCAGAAATACATTTATGTGTGAAAACTGGAAGGCACATTGTTCGGTTTTTTATGCTTTTCAGACGTGGGCATGCCACAGAGGACATGAAAAACAGTTCATTGCTAGAAACAAAGTAGGTCTAGAAAAAAGATAAATATAAAAATGCATAAAATGTATGAGCTAAATGCTGCTGAAAGGTTGAGTGTGAATTTGGAGAAAATAAAAAAATAAGTGAATAAACCAAAAGATAATGCCTTATATCAAATTCTTAGAACTTATTAAAGTCTGTCGTGAGGGGAAGTGTTAAAAATCGCTCAGGATTGCTGAGATGGGTCCTCTTAGGGAGCAAGGATCAGGCCGGGACATGAGTAGACAAGAGTGGTGCACCATGAAGGATGGGAGGGATGAGAAAAGTCACATGCCAACTTTCATGAAGATCAGTCCACTGAATTTGGAGTAGGGAGCAGGCAATGTCAAAATAGGATTTAATAGCCTCCGATCGGGTCGCAGAAGCTTGTTGCTGGATTCAGGCTCGGATAAGGCAAAAGATTCGGGCTGAGATGACACTGAGGCCAAAGTTGTGTATGTAGCTGCTCGATCAACACAGTAGTTTCTCCCAATCCGAACCTATTTCATTAAGTTGTTGGATAAAAGTGGGTGTAGGTTAAAGACTGGATATAAAGACGCTTCCACTGCCCCAGATAATCTCAACGAGTGCTCAGAGTGAAGAACTTTAGAGATGATATAAATACTTTGAGAGGAAGGATATGTCTACGAAGGGTGCCCAAGGGCTTGTGACAGATCAATGTGAACCTCTTTTTTGGGGGAGTTCTTCCTGTGGTCATCTGAGACCCTTGGAGCCATTGTTAGCACAGTGGTAGCTGACAAAGTCAAATGTTCCACAAATTTCCATTTGCTTCAGTCGAAAAATCACTAAGCTGTATACAGTGCTTGATGTAGCGATAAAGTGCAAATTTAGTGCTCTATCTATCAATGACTAAAGTAAAGAAAAAGGAACTCTAAGAAGGGAATTCAAAAGGTTGACAGCCTGAATGAATGGCTTAGTCCACACAAAAAAGCTGGCTTGGCGCAATAAGAGGGATTTATGTTAAGGCACTAATATCGTGCTGTCATAGCATAGTCTTGAAATGCTCATTTGTCATTTAACCTGATATTGTGTTTCTATGGCATTACTTCAGTAAAGAAGCATGTTGTCTTTCTTAGAAGCCGAGGATGGTGAAAGTGTGTCCTAACAAAAAATGTAAACTTACTTTGGCCCTTAATGGTCCAAAATGATTAATGAGGTCTAAGTGTAAAAGGACTGTTGTACAGCACTTTTGCTTTGCTGTAGGTGAATAAAATCCCAGCATGACGCAAAATTCCAGCAAAGCAGCCATGCACAAGGTTGTCAATGGGAGCCATATCTCAATGCACACGTTGTTGCACCATCATTGGGTCAAATTTTCCAAAACTATTACTAGTGTCTCAAATATTACCTTATTGGAAAAGTGCGGAAAGTGTATCTTGGGAACAGAGTACTATGGTTCCATCAAAATCAGGGTCTCAAGGATAAACAATTATATTCATCACAGTGCCTTTTCAACAATTTAATAAATGCATTTACTAATGTGGCGCTTGGTACTGCATACATCCAAGTGTAGAGAAACTGACACATTAAGTATTAACATCATTTTAAAATAAATAGACATGATTAACGCTACTAGTTTTTGATTTTGGGAAAGGGTCATTTGGAATATGTGTCTTCACTTTGGAATACACCAACATATAACACATAGAATAAAACATTGTTAAATAATGAGAGGATTTCAGCTGTGAACACCTTTAGGTCAATTTAGGATTTTAAATCTTTAGGACAATTACAAATCTTCAGGATGATGTAATGAAATGTTGACTTCTCGTCACATCTACCCAAATCTCAATAGTTGTCATCCATAGATGATATCTTAAATTATGTCCAATCAACTTGTTCTGGTGTGTTGAAAATCAAATGATTTAATGTTATACACATTGCCACATGATAAGTAGCAGTTCTTTAATAGCATTTGTATTCTCCAGACCTAAACATGTGCAATTAAATGTAGGCTATGGATAGAGGATGCCTTGTCTTTAGCACACTATAATGTATACAGTTATTAGGAAACATCCTGTTTACCTTGTTGTCGGTCACAGGCTGCAGGAAGTGCCCATTCAGCATGGTACTGAAAATTCCAATCTGCTCTTTGTGACTGTGGAAGCAAACACATTCATAGTTGAGTGTATCATATGTATTCCATGTATCCCTTCGCTAAATTCAATCATCAAAAAATGTTGCCCTTCTCACAAAACGCATCACACTTGACGAAGCTCCCTACATTAGTGCTCATTTCCAAATGTCATGCAGTGGAGACATTTGTGTGACAAATTATAAAGGTTGGAGTGTGGAAGGAGCTGGCATCCTACCACACTCGCGAAAGCTCTTAGCATGCAGTGACAAATATTTCCATCAGAAACATAGCACCTTGGGGTGCCTGCTGACATTATTGCCCCGTCCGCCCTTACACTCATCTTACAATTTGTCATCTTATGATTCCACATTATTTTGTTTTGAATTTGGTGATTTTCACATTTAATTTTCTGCAATGCAATTATTCATTTAGCAAATTATTTGACAACAGTAACAAATCTGTCTCAGGAATGGTGCTCCATAATCACTCAAAGGAATGCACTACATGGGACACACGATGAAAGGGGTAAGTGGAAGGGAAATAAATAATACTTGGTGGTCAATTACAGGGATTGACGAGCTCTACAACATTCTAGCATAGGTGCTAGATAATGAAAACAAGAGGACAATCCCACCGGTCTAGAATCACAAGCAAAACCTCTAGTATTGTGTTTTATTGGTGCTACACATGCCGCCACTACGCCTGTTCTCTAGCTCACTGAGTTAAGGGTTCACTGCAGAGATGCACGTGCAACCTGCGAGCCACAGGCTGGCATCTCATCAGGACTGGAACATGAATTCTCCCTTTCAGGGGTGAGGGCAACACCTGCTTTTTCTAACTCTGTGGAGCTGCAGCAATAAGCAAGCAACTGCTTTAGCAGTGGCCTGAAGCCATTGGCTGTCCAAATACTTTCCATCAGCCCTTGCCAGCATATTCAATAGTGAAAGGCCATGGGAGTCATAGTCCAAAACATCAGGAAAGCCGCAAGTTGCATGCCCTTGCACCATATAAAAAAACACGTTTTTGTTACCTGTGGCATGCTGTCCCATATGCCTGCTGCCGGATTGAATGGAATGGTCATTTAAGCCCTGGCTTTATCCACGTACTCAAGCTTCTTCCCGACGCACAACTAACGTAACTTGTCGCAAAGTGTGATGACGCGATAAAGGGTTGAAATGCAGCCTGTGCACAGAACCCACATTCATGTCTATTGTATCATCAATTAAAATGAGAAAATCATTTTACAAAGACCACTGAAAAGTCTCGAATTACTTTGAAGCAAATTGATAGTGCTGAAAAATTCTCAAGCATTCTCGTCGGCTGAAGATGGCAGAACTGTTTATATTAGTAAATTACAAAGGAGTGGAGGAGTCCCTCTACTGAGAACGAACATGGCTCAAATACCCTGTTCTATGGAAGTTGTCTTCTGCTGGGTTTGGGCTTTCAGTGAGGGTATGCACCTGTGAGGTTGTGATTGGTTGTATTTAACCAGTTCACCTATGTTTGCTTTGGAACGTTGGGGTGGATGACGTCTTTAAAAGACTGAGCTGCCAAGTGGGAATTTACTTTTACCAATAAAGGAAATACTGCTGCTCCAGAATGTCGGGAGCTCATGTTCCGTGAGAGAGTCAACAAATGGTGAGCAGTGAAAATGCACTTTCGAGCTCTCTCGGCTCACGCTGCAAGGAAGCAAATGCAGCATCTGTTTTGAAAGTGTATGCACTGTGTGATTGTAATGGGAAAGTGTGGTGTGACTCAGATGTTTAAGCGGACCCGCTGCACAAGTGCCATAAGAAAATGTAATGTGCCTCTGATGTGTGAGCTGACTTGCTGAGCAAATGCCATGAGAACATGCAATGTGCCTTGGAAATCTGAGTGGGCTCGCTGAGTGAGTGCCGCAAGAAAATGTAATGTACTGCTGATGTATGAGTGAGTATTTACTACAGACGCTAAAGGGATGTCTTCATTGCGTGGTTTCCTTTGGCAATGAGACCCTGTTGACCAATTCCTGTGCTCTAGAAAACCCTAAAATATATCTGATTCAGAACTGGAAGAATACTGATTTACTGATTCAGTATTTTTTCTGCTACCCAGGTGTAGGTGCTATCTTCCTTAAAGAGACAGTGCCCTCCAATGGTCTAATGCAATGGTCCTCTGCCTAAGGGTGGTGAATAAGTGTGAACGATGTGAGTATATCTAGCAATGCCACAATGTATAACATAGGAATAATTTAGCAACGCTTCATTAATACTGACAATGTGAGGTCTTAGGTGGTTAAACATCTACATATACCATGAAGGTTTTGAAGCAAAATCACAAAATAATTAATAAACTAGTGTCAAGCATAGAATAACTCAAGACATGATTTTCCAGATGCTCCCAGCCACTCAGGTTGCTGGGTTCCTTTAACGTAAAGGTCTTATACCTATTCTTGTAAGTCTCCGTCCACTCTATTCTAACAACAAAAGCCCAAAGCCCAAAGGTGTTGGCCGAAACAAAGTTCCAATCTATTCCTTATAAGACAATGAGCCTCCAAGGTAACCCTAAACTACAACAAAATAATTCTCCAAGTTTGATCAAAAAATGTATTCATGAACCTATTCTTCTAAAGTCCATCCTTATTCTAGAAATCATGCACACCTCAGGTGGTTTCCTGGGCAGCACCCTCCTGGGGTTACTCAGAATGTTGCCCTCCATGGGGCTCTGCTCAAAACAGATTCTTAAGGCCTCTCCTTGGCCTTGTATTTCTCTTCACATACCGATTTACTGAGGTTTTTCCAAGACCGTTGGTTCATTCCAGATCCTGGGAAGAAAGGAAAGGAAGGGGAGAATGAGTAATACTCTCCCTAGCCTGGCTCAATACTTTACTGTGCTAAAAAGCTGCACACTAAGGTCAGTCAACCTTTAATTTTTAATAATGTTGCTGGCCCTTCGTGTGTCTTATCATAAAATACGATGGAGCAACCACTGTCTAGTGGAAATATTCCACTGAATATGTTAAAAGATATATATGTCCTATGTACCAGATTTCTACCAGGTTATTATGAATCTGGTAGGTTGGAATAGTAACCTAGTCCAACCAGTGTCTTTATGATAAGACACACGAAGGGCCAGCAACATTATTAAAAATTAACGGTTGACTGACCTTCGTGTGCAGCTTTTTAGCACAGTAAAGTAGTGAGCCCGGCTAGGGAGAATATTACTCATTCTCTGCTTCTTTTCTTTTGTTCCCTGCTAGCCGATACACCAGCGCCTGACTAGGGATATTACACTATAAGGGACAGTGAGCTTGTCTTCTGGTTAGGGACATCTAGCTAGTAGCAGGGACTCAAGCGTAAGGTTTAATAACTTTTTAAACAAATAACATAATTGCTTCTGCTCGTGATGTGAGGACATGAATGGGGAAGGAGACAGAACTCGAATACCCTGGTGACTTCAATTGTATTGACAATCATTCCAGATCCTCACAGGTTTCACCTCAAGCTGTGGTTGGCTCAGATTTCTCTTAGATCTTTCCATGACCTTTGGTTCTCTCAGACAATTCTCAGTTCTCTCCATGCCTTCCATTTGCTCAGACTTCTCTCAGGGCTCTTTACGATTGTTGGTTCACTCAGCATAGAACTCTTGGCAATAAGTATTTCTACCACCACTTAGTCTGGGTCCTTTTCAGGCAAACAACATACGCTCACTCCTGCCAGGAGCTGCTCTTCATCTCACGTATCTAAAGAAGCGCCCCATCCTCAGGCCTTCCTTCTGATATCTGGTTTGGTGGGTGGGACCTGTATATAGGTCCTTTCTTCAATATATTACCAGTTCTGGAGGTAGGTTCTGTGGCATACGTTTACCAGAATAACTGCTGCACAACTGCCAATAAGTGAGCAACCTCCTTCCAGATAGCTGCTCTCCCTGTCTATGCAGGGAGAGGTTTCTTCACAGTCTTCATCCCACAATGACCTTTGCCTGCTTCTTCAATAGTGTTGGGCCTTTTGCTGGTTCTCTAAAGTGGCCCAGGGTTAGTTCTTCCATAGAGTGGTTTGTTTTCTGTTTCCTGATTGGTGTGGCATCCTAGGCCATTTAATTTGAAACGTATTATCTGTATTGCTTCTCCTTTCGCATTGGTCAGGTCCTAATTCGGATTGCTTAATGCTTCTGATTCAGAAAAGCAGTACCGTTACATTATCATCTAGGTCAATGGCGGCCCTATTTTGAATAAGGTGGCACTTGTTATTGCGAAATTAAGAAAATAAAGATAACAACAAGGAAAAGGTGAGCAATACAGCGTTCCACATAAAATGTTTTATGCACTTTTGTTCCTTGAAAAACATTCTGGTCACTGCTTTTAAATAGAAAATATGAACCCCCCGCCCCCACCCTTTCAGGCTCATAAGAACCCACTCCATGTACCTAATGGTGTGAGTTATTTATGCCACACTTTTCCTCTGCAGCATGGATCAGCTTGAAGCCAGTCTGTACTTTTCCTGGCGAGGCATACACTAAGCAGTATTTGCAAGGCTAATGCTTAACTCGCCATTCCCCCTTTGCCATTCACTTTAATTAAAGCAATGCCTGGTTACATGGATGTAGGTGTGATTAAGTGGCATGTGTTTTGTTTTAAAAAGGAACTCGGTGACAGCCACTGAGTTAAAAAAAAGAATTAAAATACTAATTGGGAAAGGAATAAGTAGAGTATAGGAGACATGCATCTTGGGTGCATTTTAGCAGGGAATACCTGCAGGCAACATTTCTTCCTGTATTTATTGTAGGCTGGGACCTGCCAAAAATGAGTGGCTAATGAGCGCCTGCTCCCAGAGAGGTAATTGACATGGTGCCTACCGTATGCAGGGATTGATTGGCGCCCAGGGCAAGGCTGGCAGCAGATCAGATGTTTCTGGATGATGAAGTGAGGCACTATGGTCTGATACCATGGCCACCTCTATTCCAATAGACAACACCATCTCCTGTCAGGGGCCAGTAGTCGAATTACCCTCTCTTTTTTAAGGCACTGCCAAACACATAATGAGGCCCACAGTGATGGGGCTTTCACGAGCACTTTTGGAGACGCAGGTGCCTACTCCCCCAACAGCTATGTAGTTAAAGGGACAAATGAATGCAGGACCATAAAATATGACATGCAAGGAGACTGGAACATACCTTGGGTAAGGGCAGTGCAGGATGCAGAAATGTCGCAACAGGCGCTGGCTTGGCATGGGGTGTCTTTCATCGAGAGCAGCACAGGCCAAAGTAGCTAAGTAAATTATATTATTGACCGTCTTCCACTCGTGCGTGAAAGGATCGAAGATGCCTCCTTGGTCAAGCAGTTGTCGGACAAATTCACACGCTGGTGGGCTCCCGTGGTGATCCACCTTCCGAAAGAGACCATCAAAGCACATGTTTACAGCACAGAACATAGCTACATACCACATGCAGGAATGGAACACATTGTTACTGTTTATGAGCAAATGACGCTCAACACCTCATTTGCATTGATTAGATACATAGATGTATGTACTACTGATCGATATGTTAAAATATCCAACTGCTCTGTTGATTTCCCATTCCTCTTTGTAAATGTTATGTTCCTTTGTTCATACCGCAATGTGTAATTCTGTAACACATTTTATGAATAGAACTGACTGTGTAATGCATTTTAAAGCTTCATCCAAATAAGGATGATTTGTTTTCTCTCAGAAACTTTTCAATGGCACCAAATCCCACCACTGACCAAGACCTTGTACAGCCTTAATAATCCGATTGAGGTGTCATCATCACAGGATCATGACCCACTCCCAAGTTATTCTGCCTAGGTCCAAAATTTCGGGAGGCGCTACTATCCCAAACAAGAATGACCCCCTCGCCAGGTCTATAAGGCGATCAGCGCATCGTATTAGTAGTAGCAATAACGGTTTTGGAGTTGTGGTCGTGAAATAAAATAAGTTGGTAGGTTTCACCAGATTTAAAAGTTTAATAATGATTAAAGTGCACATACATGTTAGTTATTTAAATGTGGTTTCATGTTGTAATATTTATATAACTATGTCGTCTTTATAAAGCAATCATTTTAAGTGTAAACTGGATTGACTGGAACAGTCAAAGCATTGCTCAATGTTTTAGAATTTCCCTTTGTTGTGTTAAATAAGTTGCCATATCTTTTTGAAATACATTTTCCGATAATTGCATTGCTGTTTCATGAATGCAGAGAAATGCTTTCTGTTGTTTCACTGGCAGCTTCTGAAGACAGAATGTCTAGAATGCAGTCAATAACAGTAGTTATTGACTGTATTCCGAACATTCTGATTGGCTGAGAGGAGGTCATGTAAGGGGGCAATGCTCTCACAAGGCCACTTTTCAATATACTGCGATAGGCACCCTTTTCTTTACATAGATACCTTAGCTAGGTGAAGATCATCCAACAAACACAATAATTTCTTGTTTCCTGCCGGTGTATACAGACTACCATTTCGCCATTCCAATCGCTCCTTCAAACAGCCCCAAACCATCTTAGTGTCAGTAGACCTGCAAATATACAATAATAATCTGTTAAACAAATGTATGCCTCCTGAAAAAGTATATGAAAATAAATATAAGTCATCGAAATAGATGAGAACAATTACATCTACTTTTTCTTTTTTTTACATATTTGATATGATAGAGATTTAGTTTCAAGTGGAAGTTGATAGTACTGAACATAGGTGAATCAATCGTGCCTCTGATGATAGAACCATGAATGTTGGCACACTTTAGACCACACTCTAATAAACAGGTTTGGCTATGAGGCCATCTCAGAATTTTCAAGTAACAAAATTGGTAGCACTTTTTAAAACAATGTTGACTAGTTGTCTCTTAGGTATCTTAATTTCTGTAGATATTCATTGTTCAATCATTTAGTTGTGGTCAGGTGATGCCTATTATACACTTTAGAAGTATAAATGAAGCCTTAAAGTAAATAATAACTTTTTTTTCTTAATTTATAGCAGAATGTATACACTCCTTGATTTAGTCAAGGGAAGGAAAACAAAACCATTAACAATTGTTTGTTTGTTTGTTTATTGCATTTCTAATGCGCACCAGACACAGGGGTAACAGGTAGCAATTATTGATTGATGTTTATGTAATGCAAATACAGTGTATTATATTACTGATTTTTATGTTATTGTTCATTATTGAATGAATATTGATAATACTCCACAAACAGAGTATTGGTAACAACCCCCCACAACCTTATTTCAGTCAGAACAAAGAGCAGTAGACTGTAAGGCAGCCTTCCTACACTTGCACTGTATTATGCTGCCTTTCTTAAAGCCACATCATAAGAGTTCCCTGCAAGCTTGCATAGCCTCATGAGTGGCAAAGTACCAGACTTTCATCCCAACTCCAAATACAACACATCTTTGCTCGATGTTCAGATGTTGTGCAGATGTGATGGTGAGAACTACAACCTCTAGTCAACAGTGCGTATTTCAGCTTTGTTATGTCTTTGCTGCACAGAATCACATAAATGGAGTAGGATGCAAGTGGCTGCTTCTTCGTGTGAGCATGGAGCCTCTCCCTTGACGATTTATAGAAATAACATTGCTACTATTTGTGATAATTACCTGCTTATTCATGTCACTAGCTGTTAAGGTTTTTGGCAAGAAAGAGAACAATTCAATCTTATATTCATCAACCTGGAGAAAATCCTGCCCAATTCAATCTTATATTCATCAACCTGTAGAAAATCCTGCCCATTTTTAGGAAGTGCGTTTCTTTGTTCAACACGTTTACGAACACCTTTTCCCCTTTTTCTGCATGTGTCACTCTTCAAGCTGTGAGGCCTCTACACATCCCGAATGATATCTAACCTTGTAGCATATTGAAGCTGAGATTTAATGTAGGGTATGAACATGGTAACAGCATAATTATCTATTGTTTTCGCAAATCCTGGTTGCAGCACGTTGACAATTGCAGTGCCGTCATTTGGACTGTCATTTTGTGTCTGTTGTGTGTTCCTGCAGGCAAATCAATGAATTAGATTTTGTTCCAGTTCTTAGACTCCCTAACTTCAACAGTGCGGGAGGATAGGCTTGGTTTTTGTGTCTAAAGGAATCATACAGACCTCCATAACATATCTGTAAAGCAATGGGTCTCCTGTTGTTTTAACAAAGTAAATTACTCTGTGGCAATTTACTTTGTTGCAAACACTTTGAATTACTTCAGATTTGGTACATATATTTAAGGATTATGGTGTAAAACAAGGTGTTTGGGAGCTTGGGGTAGGGTGGTAGTGAAGGGTAAAAGAGGGCATGGGGACCCACGCAAATTAAGAAAAAAATAAGTTTGAAGTGATTGCAGCACCTGGAATGGGGTGTGGCGATGGGGTTTGTGGTGAGCGGGGACAGGCCATCAGGTAACATAGTTCCACTACTTCTTTATGTATACTTCGACCACTGTCTGTGGCTTGTTTATTACTAACTTTTTAAAATCAATTTGAGTATTACTGACCTCACATCGTTTTTTATTCATATTTTATGTAGATTAAATGCTTTTCCCTGGTCCTGAAATTGACATTTTCTTACAATGACAGGATATATCGTTGAAACTAGAGTTCAGCGCTGCAAAAAAATGGTGGAATCTCAAAAAATGTAATGACGTTTTGTCTTACTGGTAGAATACCCTTTTTTGAATTCCCTTTTCTTTATTATATGCTATCATAGATTTGTTTCTGTATGTATTATCTTGACACAATTATGTCCCAACACTTTTCATATGTGCATTTTTCATTTACATATAGTTGATGGATTATAGTTTCTGATTTGTATAATGCCATTCTTGCTTGTATATGTTTTAGCATAATGAATTATTGTATGCTTTGTTTACAACTTTGCCACTAGCCAATTCATAATAATTAGATCTTTTTATATTATAAAAATTAGCAACACCTACAAGCTGAAACTATTGCATTAGAGTACAGATAGGGAGAAATGGCATGTGAGGAGGGACACACAACCTTGTAGATATTGTTTGGTTATTTGTCTACCCATTCAATGCTCATAGCCACACTAAAGTCTATGGTCATTTCCACCCAGTTGCTGCCCACCCCCACCCAAAACACATCCTCATGGGAACTCTTTCAGCTTTCTTTAATCAAACATTACGATCAAACTCTGCACTTGAAGTGCCTGCCAGTGTTTTTTCAAAGTAGTCTTCTGAGAGTTAATGACTTAATTGGAGTTGTAAACCCGGTACTAGAGTAATAAAAATAACAAGGTCAGCCACTCGATTTATAATCACTTTGCATGTCCTTCACTGGAGTCTTGTTAAAAACAAGCTTTGGCAAATTCAACAGTGTTGGCTTGTGAATAAGTATTATGCAGTTGCTAGGAACTGCTAATAGGTGCCCAGTTTCTCGCAACCTTATAAGGTCAGTCATACAATTTGTCATTAATTCATTTATCATTTATGAATAATGTGACATTTTTACAAAATGTATCCCATGTGATGAATCAGATAATGTCATCACTCCTTTCCCTGAGATAGCCTCTTCTTTTGTGGCCGGGGATGCCAGACGCTGCCTGATCCTGACCCTGGGGGTGGCTGTTTGTGTTAGGACCACGTGGGAAAAGGCGACCCTCGGGCGGATGACATGACATCATCGGTTGAAGCACAATATCCCCCTTTCCCTTTTAGAGATATTCCCTCCAACCCTAATGTCCTAATGGCATATTGCCATCATCCCTTTCAACAACTTGACAATTTTACGGACAGTATTTCTCAATATCAGAAAGCAAATTAAGGAACACAAACTGAGATGCGGAAGAGGCGAGGAGCACTAATGATTACTCCTAATACGAAGCAACGCCAGCAGTCTAGTAGCTGGAAGAATCCAATTGGCCTGACATGGTTTAAAACCATGCTGGGAAAAGAAGTATGGAGTTTGTCTCCTTACCTAGCTGGGGTGAGGACAGCTGGGGAGAGGGACCAGGAGTATGGCGGCTGGTGGCGCAGAAGATTCCCTGCTTAAGACGTGTGTCGGAGCAGACATAGGAAGTAGAAGGTCTTGGTCGGTTGTGGAAGGCCTGGTAACATTGTCCAGTTAAGTTCATGTGTTGATGCACTGACGCCGAGATGCCGAGAAGAGGAGAGGCTGCCAAGAGGAGCTGGATGCATGGTGGAAGCTGATGAGCAATCAAAGTGTTCTGCAAATCCAACAAGCCGCAGACCGGCATGGGAGATGCAAGGGACCCTAAAGCCACTGCTGAGAACCGGTAAGCCCAATGTGAGGGACAGGGACACCGGGGCACTTTGGAGGGTGTACTGTGTATCAAAGGAAATGCAGTGTGAGAGCTGAGAAAGCCGAAACAAGATAGTAGGGCCCATGGGACATTTGATTACAAGATAGGAAGTCCCTGGAAATGGTCAGGGACCCATAGACATATTATAAAATATATGTGGGAGAAAAATGGTTTGGTGGAAAAGTCTGAAATGCAATGAACATTAAATGCTTGGCAGGGGAGTACACCAGGCGAAAACAAGTGTGAGTTAAAGAATCCCAAGGAAGACCAATGCCCTAAGGATTCTGAACTACAGTGAATGTGCAAAGAAACGGAACCTGGCAATAGAGTATACCAGGTGGTTTGTGAGGCTGGGATCCGCACCCAAATTGTATCAAGAAACAATATGAAAGGACCTGTCAGGGGAATATACCAGGTGTTGTGTGAGTCAGAGAATCCAAAGAAAGATTCATGCCCTTAGGATTTGTGAATTACATTTAAAGTAACAAGAACTCAGGAAGGGAGACATCTCCCCTGGAGTAAGTTGCAACATCACAACAGAGGAGGGTGGTTATCCACTTGAGCTACAAATAACTTGGCTATTCTTCTGAACCTTTGTTTTGGTGGAGGAAAATGGGAGTAATTCCCTGGAACTGTGAACATTAGTAATTTGGGCTTTTTATTGGATTTACACATTTTTCTTGAACATTTGCGCACTTTGCAAGTTAGAGACATTACACTAAGCACCCTAGAGTTACTTTTTGAGTGCGAGGGCTAGGATAGGATTTTGGACACAGGAAATGTTTGCTTTGGACATCTTGATGCACCACGGGCACTTAGTTTTGGTTGAGGAAGGGAAATACCCAATAGATTAGGGACAGTGACGATTTTCCAACCCCTTTAATATTTAATCAAAGTTTATTGCAAACACCATGAGTCCTCTGTGTCCGCATTACATTCCTAGCTCTTCACATCCATTAGTCACATTTTGTTTCTTTTCTCTTTCTTAGTATTTGCCCCAGTGTCAACGGATTACCGGGTCTCTACCTGCATTTCTTCCAGAGTTAGAGGATGATGAGCCAGAGTGTGGTACAGGCAGAATCCCCCAGGAACACACACTTAATACACTCCTTGTGGCAGAAGCATGTTACATAAAGCCAGCTAAGAATGTTGTCACCTTAAGGGTGACAGTTCCGGATTCTGACAACCTGAAAAATGATGTAACTAGTAATACAAGGCTCTATCCTTTCGAAAAGAGGAGCCCTTCATGTATTCCTGCAGTATCAGAGTTTGCAAATACGACCCATTTAGGAGCACTGAAGATTGTGAGATAAGAAATGTATTTAGCAGAGATAGGAAATCCCTTAAACACAGGTAGCAAACACCCACTCATAAATGAGGGCACATTGTTTTTTTCTATGGCACCTGCTTGGTAGGCTTACTCAGGTATCAAAGTCATATCGCATCTTCTCTGGCGCATGCTCTGTGAGCCTGCTTGGGCATCAGAGGTACACGGGATTTTCATGCAACATCATATCTGCCCAAAGCACCTATGCAGTGACTCTGCTCCAATGTCAGAGACATGCCACACTCTCCAATAATACTCTAGCTGCATGTCTGCTGCACACACAGTGTGTTCATCTCTTTGCCGAGCATGCCCAGAGAGCTCTTGCATTGGCACAGCCCCACATTTGAAGATGTTTTTACTCTACTCATGATTAGCTGAATATCACATGGGGCATGAACATAGGATTCGTGTCACTAGCAGACAAAAGACGCACTCTGAACAGCCTCTTGTGACAGTATTCACCCAACCACTGACAGTACAATCCAAGATAGCAGGTCACTCTCTTAAAGGCTTGGTCTGGGCTATTTAGGTCATCGTTTGCCAGAACAAGAAGCTATGGAAGGGAACTCTTGGATCGATTGTGTCCCAAAGTGGGTGGAGGAATGACCATCTGTCATGATCACAGCAGAAGTGGAGAGGTGGAAACGTTGTTGGAGTCAGGAACCTAAGACAGAGAGGTGCAGCAACATGATTAAAGCTTGTCCATGTGAAAACACATTTTTATCCACAGCGAAGTTGAAGAGAATCAAGAACAGACTTGTGAAGAGCTGAGAAAAATGGTGTGTAAACCTATTACATCCACTACTGTGATACAATGCATGGAGGAGATAAGTCTAGGTGGACTTTCTATAAGGTGAAGTGGTATAAGAAGGAGTTTAACATTAAACTCCCATAGAAAAGATCGGTCTGAGTTGAAACAAAAGTTAGGGTTGGAGGAGTAGGGATAACGGTTAGAAGATGTTTAGGAAGAATGGAAAATCGCAGATTAAACAGAAGCCCATAAAAATGCTCTGTGATACAGAAAATTGAAACTCTGTTCCCGCTGTACCTTTTTTGTAGAAAGAAAGAAAAAAAGAGAGATGCAGATAGTCCCCCTCCTAGACTACAGAGAGGACTCGTTTTGGCTAAAAAACAGACGCTATGTGGGATCTACAAGATAAGATCATTAGGTCAGTATGAAGGACTATATGGTGGTCTATAGTGCTAGGTAGCAGACAAGAAGAAAATGATTAAGTCTTAAAAATTCATGGCTGATATATGATGTTCTCCTAATAGGAACGTGCCCAAGTGATCCCAGATATTGCATCTGGTGGAGAGTATTCTTATCTAAATATCAGAGCGATCTGGAAGTTGAACTTAGACTCAGATGGGCCTTATTAAGACATAAGTGAGCCTGTCAAAGGAAAATATACAGATATACTGAGATACCTATTGATGCATTATGTAATTCTGGTGATTGGCATAAACATTTTGATATATCTAAAAAAGAGCGAGATAAATATTAGAGTGCATGGGACAACACAATGGCCTATTTAACATAGGGTGATACAAAACTTACCTAGAACTAACTGATCATGTAAAACCTGCTTTCGACCATGGTAGAGAGCTGATGTGATAACAGATGTAAAGAAGGAGTTAGTCCAATTGATGAAACCCTTCTGCTGATAATTGATTTACAGCAGGTTGTAGATAATTTAAATGTCAACCGGGATACAATTTCGATTACTAAAATTTGATTATCCCATACTTGCTTCCTACAGTGTATCCGTCAGATGGTTGGACCTTAAGAAAGGACTAATGGGACCCCATTGAAAGTTGATCACTAGAAAAAATAAACAGGGTAATTCATAGAAATTTGCCCAAAAGTGGCGCACCCGATTGGCGCACAGCGTGCCCGTGCGAATGTCTGCACCAGCCGCGTGTGCTAAAATCGATTTCCGCGCACAGTGTATTCATGGATTTTCGCATCCAAAACCAGCCGTGGCGCAGCGACCCTGCAGCAGCGCCAGTTACGCCCCCAAGAACGCCCTCGCGCAAGGAAAAGCCTTCAAAATCCCCAAATAATCGCAAAGGGCTGCGCTTACCCTGGACCAGTTCACAGGGCTGGCAAACAGCAAACGCCAAGCGGGGAACATGTATTTCAGTGGTTCGCGGGAAGTTACACACGCGATTGTCCTGTGTACGTGTGCATCAGGGGTGCGCGGGAAGTATCACACGCAAAATCAGCAGGGTACGTGTATTTCAGGGGTGCGCGGGAAGTATCACACGCGATTCCAGCAGGGTATGTGTATTACAGGGGTGCACGGGAAGTATCACACGCAAAAGCAGCAGGGTACATGTATTTCAGGGGTGCGTGGGAAGTATCACACGCGATTCCATCAGGGTACGTGTATTACAGGGGTGCGCGGGAAGTATCACATGCAAAAGCAGCAGGGTACGTGTATTTCAGGGGTGCGCGGGAAGTATCACACGCAAAATCAGAAGGGTATGTGTATTTCAGGGGTGCGCGGGAAGTATCACACGCGATTCCATCAGGGTACGTGTATTACAGGGGTGCGCGGGAAGTATAACACGCAAAAGCAGCAGGGTACGTGTATTTCAGGGGTGCGCAAGAACTATCACACGCAAAATCAGCAGGGTACGTGTATTTCAGGGGTGCGCAGGAAGTATCACACATGATTCCAGCAGGGTACGTGTATTACAGGGGTGCGCGGGGAGCACCACACGTGAATTGCATGTGTGGGTCCTCCCAGGTGTTCCCTCTACACCCTCCACGGCCCCTGCAGGTGGCCCACACCACAGGGGCCTACCCTGCACATGTCCTGCAGGCACCCCATCCACCATGGCCATGCCCCCCAGCCAACCCACATGTCACCTTGCACTACTGCCCACCAACGCATGTCCACCTGCACCCCCAGCAGTGCAGGGACAGCCTCCACCAGGCCCCGACCCATGTCTACCACCACCCCCACCCCCCAGCCACCAGGGGCAGCCTCCACCAGGCCCCCACTCATGTCTACCACCACCCCCACCCCCAGCCACCAGGGGCAGCCTCCACCAGGCCCCCACCCATGTCTACCACCACCCCCACCCCCCAGCAGTGCAGGGGCAGCCTCCACCAGGCCCCCACACATGTCTCCCACCACCCCCAACCCCCAGCCACCAGGGGCAGCCTCCACCAGGCCCCCACTCATGTCCCCTATCACCCCACCCCCCAGCCACCAGGGGCAGCCTCCACCAGGCCCCCACCCATGTCTACCACCACCCCCACCCCCCAGCAGTGCAGGGGCAGCCTCCACCAGGCCCCCACTCATGTCTACCACCACCCCCACCCCCCAGCCACCAGGGGCAGCCTCCACCAGGCCCCCACCCATGTCTACCACCACCCCCACCCCCCAGCAGTGCAGGGGCAGCCTCCACCAGGCCCCCACTCATGTCTCCCACCACCCCCACCCCCCAGCCACCAGGGGCAGCCCCCACCAGGCCCCCACCCATGTCTACCACCACCCCCACCCCCCAGCAGTGCAGGGGCAGCCTCCACCAGGCCCCCACTCATGTCCCCTATCACCCCCACCCCCCAGCCACCAGGGGCAGCCTCCACCAGGCCCCCACCCATGTCTACCACAGCCCCCACCTCCCAGCAGTGCAGGGACAGCCTCCACCAGGCCCCCACTCATGTCTCCCACCACCCCCACCCCCCAGCCACCAGGGGCAGCCCCCACTAGGCCCCCACCCATGTCTACCACCACCCCCACCCCCCAGCAGTGCAAGGGCAGCCTCCACCAGGCCCCCGCTCATGTCCCCTATTACCCCCACCCCCCAGCAGTGCAGGGGCAGCCTCCACCAGGCCCCCACCCATGTCTACCACCACCCCCACCGCCCAGCAGTGCAGGGGCAGCCTCCACCAGGCCCCCACCCATGTCTACCACCACCCCCACCCCCAGCAGTGCAGGGACAGCCTGCACCAGGCCCCCACTCATGTCTACCACCACCCCCAGCCCCAAGCCACCAGGGGCAGCCTCCACCAGGCCCCCACTCATGTCCCCTATTACCCCAACCACCCAGCAGTGCAGGGGCAGCCTCCACCAGGCCCCCACCCATGTCTACCACCACCCCCACCCCCCAGCAGTGCAGGGGCAGCCTCCACCAGGCCCTCACCCATGTCCACCACCACCCCCACCCCTCAGCAGTGCAGGGACAGCCTCCACCAGGCCCCCACTCATGTCTCCCACCACCCCCACCCCCCAGCAGTGCAGGGGCAGCCTCCACCAGGCCCCCACCCATGTCTCCCACCACCCCCACCCCCCAGCCACCAGGGGCAGCCCCCACCAGGCCCCCACCCATGTCTACCACCGCCCCCACCCCCCAGCAGTGCAGGGACAGCCTCCACCAGGCCCCCACTCATGTCTACCACCACCCCCACCCCAGCCACCAGGGGCAGCCTCCACCAGGCCCCCACCCATGTCTACCACCACCCCCACCCCCCAGCAGTGCAGGGGCAGCCTCCACCAGGCCCCCACTCATGTCTCCCACCACCCCCACACCCCAGCCACCAGGGGCAGCCTCCACCAGGCCCCCACTCATGTCCCCTATTACACCCACCCCCCAGCAGTGCAGGGGCAGCCTCCACCAGGCCCCCACAATCTAGATCCCTGGCCCTTATGGTCAGCCTCCAAATGCCAAACACCCACCCGAGTATTGCATCCACCCACTTAGAAATGGCAAAAACATGATCAAACCACAATTGCAAGCTTGCAAATGAACACGTGTCCCTCACATACACCCAATGGGTGTCAGTGAATGTCAAAACCCATATCATGATATGCATGAAGCCAATGAGATGATACTACACATTGAACTTTGAAGAAAAAATATGTATTAAAAGCAACATAAATTGAATCAAAAATAAACAAACAATAATAGAAATTAAAAAAAAAATAAAAACAGCAGGTACGCGAAAAAATGCAAAACCACAAATCATAATGCAAACGAAAGGTGTCCAAAGTCACAGTCCACAAAAGTAAGTCCAATGGAAAAATAAAATCGAAAACCATTGCTCCATGGGGAAATCATAATAAAAATTGAAAATCCAAAAATCAACTATGTACAGATAAACAATCCAGGGTCCATGATCCCAACCAAAGAAATGAAACCTATCTAATTACACTACCTAAAAAAAATAACTATATACAAAAATGTGGCCCATTGTCCAAAAGGTAAAAAAAAAATGCAAAACCAAAGGAAACCTAACACTAACTATATAACTATTTACAAGGGCAGCGGGCTAGTCCGACGGCTCACTTTGGGATGTTCCGGGCCAGGGCATCATCGAACTCCTGCTCAATGTCCCGGAAGCGCTCCTCCTCCATGGCCCCGATGGTCCGCAGGGCCGTCCACATGTACCCCCCCAAACTCCCTGCGGATTGCCTCGATGCACTCGGCACGCATCAGGGCCCTCCGCATGGAGTTCTCCGCCCTGACCATCGTGAGCCGTGCCTCTTCCGCCCGCTGCTGCTCCGCATCTAGGCGTGGCCCAACCGCTGCCACACGGAAGACACTTCCCGTCCTGGGTCCTCCTGCCCTCCGGCCGATGCCTGCCCCTCCGATGTGGAAGGCCCCGATTCATCATGGCTCCCACCACGTTGCTGCTGCTGCTGCTCCGGCTCTGCCCGTGCACTGCCTCCTGCTGCCTGCACATCCTCCGCTGGCTGGGGTGCAGTCGTTAATGTGGCCACCCCGGCTGGACGTCCGACTCCCGACTGTGGCAGGGATGCCTCCTCCACCAGCCTGGCCCTACCATCAGAGGCAGCTCCACAGGGCATCCAGGTGACTGATGGGTGGGAAGATGGCACGGAGGACGACTGGCGCATAGGGGGTTCAGTTGAGGAGGGGGTCGTAGCAAGCCCCATCAAACGGAGGAATCCCGCCTGGGTGACCTGTCCCAGTAGGCCGACGCGGTCAACGAGCCATTCGAGCCAGATGTCCCTGGTCCTGCACTGCACCACTAGCACCAGTGGAATCCCCACCTCCAGCCCCCGTCTCTGTTGCTTGCACAGCCTCCTCCTCCACCAAACCCCCCACCAACCTGGATGACTCCGTGCCATCTTCCCCCGTTGGGCCCTGTGGGGTCCCAGCTGCCCCTTCTGCTGCCGAGGAGTCCAACTCCGACCTCCGCCTCTTGGACCTGCCCCCGGCAGCTGCGCCCTGGGACACGGCACCGGATTCCTCACTCCCCGACGAGATCAAAATTTGGGAGGGGAGCCGGGCCTTGCGTCTCCGGCTGGCGGTGCGATCCCCGCCACTGTGCTCCACAGCACCTTCTCAGCCCTCTTCATCAGTTGACACTGCAGACAGGGAGAAATAAAACACAGGCATCAGGGCACTGTACAATGGACACATACACATATGACAGTTGCACATGAGTGGCATTGGCAAACCTCAGACATGGCATCACAATCGGCAACACACATGTCATTTCAACTTGCACACATGAGCCATACCACAGCCACATCACAACTGCCAGCACCATCCATACACATACAACAGCATGAGCAGGCAAAGGTGAGCCAGACATCACATGCAACACAGGGAGTACACTACACATGCACGCCACCACCACACTTGCATGCATGTGTACACCTCAGCCAACTGTCGCAGTGTTCCGATGGGCATACATGTCACATCTGCCAATCAGGCTTCCACATCCCGCTGTCACATGCATCCATGTTGCCTCACTGCTGCACCATTGTCAAATAGACACACATGCACATGTACACAGTGCTGATACATGCAGCTGAAAACAACATACATGCGTGACATCACGAACATGCCCACTTACATACACATTCATCCAAACATGTGTGCCCACGCAACTGCATTTGGCATGCAAGCCTACACACACAAGCACCATCCATGTCTCACACATGACAGCCCTCGCATGTGTTAGCCTCACGGTCCTGTACACCCCCACCCATACTTGACCCCATACAAACAGATGTGCAACCGGCACACTACTGGCACATCACCACACGCACAGCTTACAATCATGATGCATGTACACTTACTGCTCGACTCCAGACGGGTCGGCCTCTCAAGGACCTGGACGTGGAGCGCTGGGGATATGCGTTCCAGGACCCTCATCTGATCTTTCGACAAGTGGCCCCGGTGCCCCTTAGCATCCGCTGCCTTCAAGAGGCGCCGGGCCTTGTTCAGGGTCCTGGACCTGAAGTCCTCCCAGCGCTTCTTGACATGTTGGAAGTCGCGGACTGCCACCCCCTCCGCGTTGATGGCAGTCACGATGTCGGTCCAGATCAGAGTCCGTCCTTCCTTGTCGGCGCGCACACTTCCGTAGAGGGCATCATACTGCCCCAGGACTTGCTCCACCAGGACACCAACTTCCCTGGCACTGAAGCTGGTGCCCCTCTGCCTCTCTGGCCGGGGGTTGTCAGTGGTGCCAGATGTTGCAGTGCCCGACATGACAACCCCAGAGGCAGGAGTGGGTGGGCAACTGGGTCCTGGGGCTGGGCTGTGGAGCGATGGAATCCCAGTCAGGAATCGGTTCCAGCAGGGGTGGTCAAAGCAACAGCACCCCTGGTTGATGTGCAGGCAGCAAATGGCAGGGCACGTGGGCCGCAGGCAGTCAGGTAGCAGCAGATGGCAGGTGGGAGCGTGCTCGGGGCTCTGGGGGGCAGTAATTCGGCCTTGTGGCAGGAGCGTGGTCTTCCGTGTGCTTACGCGTGGCCAGCTTGATACGGAGTGATTTGGCACGTGAAAATCCTGCACGTCTGCGTGTAAATCGAGGAAAGGCCCTTAGCGTGTATGCACGTCAGCACGCATATGCGATTTCATTGGACCAAAGGCCCTTAGCGCGTGAGCGCGTCTGTGACGTGAGGCGCGCGGGTGTTTCCCTCATTACACGTGATGGCAGAGCACACGTGGATTTCCACCAATCGCGTGTGGGACTTCCTGCGCACCCCAGAAATACACGTACCCAGGCCAATCGCATGTACACACACTTCCCTCCGATTACACGCGATGACACTCGGACGTGCAGTTTTACGACGTGTGCTCGCATATGCGATTTCATTGGCCCAAAGGCCACCATGCACAGCTGTGACATCACGTGCATGGTCGTAGAGAATGGCGCGTGTCAAAATGAAGAGATACACGTCCGAGTGTCAAAGCGCGTAATTGGTGGAAATGGCCTCATCGCATATGCACGTGTGTATAAAAGGTACGTGTAGAACGCCATTTCCTTGTACGTGCTTTTCGTGGAGAGCGAGTGGGTGAAATCTGTACTTCTTGTCGGTTCACACGCGATTTACTTCACAGCGTTTCCAGTTCGTACTCCCTGTTACCTCTGACAGCTTTTTCTCTTTTCCTCTTTTTCCTGGGCCTGTTTCCTCAAACAGCGTTCCCTTCAACTGTTGTCCTGTCTCCTCAGACAGCGTACAATTCTTCTTTTGGCGGGGGTGTTGCCAACGCGTCGCGCATATTTTTCACGCTTTTGTTCCTGGCAGACGGTGAGTCGCGCACGTATTTAACATCTGTGCTTGCCCCGTGTGTCGTGTACCCCTTCAGAGGTCATTCTAGGCTGCGTGTGACACGCATACGTTCATTCTTGTATTCCTGGGTGCCACAGCATAGTGCAGGTTTATTTTTCCACGCACGTGGTCTAGGAGGGGTTGCGTGCACCTTACTTCGCTTTTTTGGGGTGCCTGTGCATTGCGTGACCCGTCATCTTTCCCCAGGGGTGACGACAGCCTTGCTAGAGCACTAGGGTATGATTACCATCTGGTACCCAACCCCTTTGACCCCCAATTGCCCAGGACAATAGTTCACATCGACCCCCATACGCACAATAACATCAGTGCCATGGCTGGGAGGCGACAAAGCCGTAAGGGTGGCAAAGGTGGCCGAGCCCCAAGTGGTGGCCGTGGTGGATCCAGTAGGGGACGTGGCCGTGACTTGCAGGGTGCCCCTAGCCCCCCATGTGTGGAGGAGCAGTCAGGGACACCCATGCCCCCCCCCCTGGTTGAGGTTACCGTGGCTGACACCATCCATGCTCAGCCCTTGTTGGACCAGCCCACTGTGGAACCAGACCTGGCACAGGGTGACTCCATGGCTGACTTCCAGGTCAGCAGGTCTAGGCCACGTGCGCCGGTGAACGTTGGTGTCATCAGGCCACGTGGATCAGGGGCAGCTAGGTCATCTGCTGCCCCACGTAGGCAGGCTGGGGAGGCTGCAGGGGCAGCTGCGGCTCCATCCACCCCACCTCTCACACACCCATCCAGGACAGTGTCGGTCCAAGTCCATCATGCTGACATTCCCCCTGACACCATCACACTTGAGATAATGCCTGCACCAACTCCCATGCTGAGTGTGCAAATCCCCCACACCCCTGCCCCTAGTGTCCAGAGCGGCGTAGGACACTCAGGATCCCCACCACCTTCCAAGCGGAAGAGGAAGAGTGCTCATCCAGTAGAGGCTGATGCCCCAGACACGGCTTCACAGTCCGGCCCGTCAAGGAAGCCCAGCTTCAATGAGGCCGAACTGAATGCACTTGTAGAGTATGTGTCCACACATGACAGCGAAATGGTGATTGTTGCAGGATCCAAGACCACACCTGCACAACGTCAGGCACACTGGCAGACCATTGCGGACATCATAAGTGTCCTTGGAATCATGAGGCGCACAGCTAATGAATGCTACAAGCGCTGGAATGACCTGAAGCGCAGGGCAAAGAATAAGCTGGCCTCAAGCCATGCCGCAACTTTAGTGACTGGAGGTGGGTCTCCAGCAGACGACATAGAACTCACTCCACATGAGCAGGTTGCTGGGACCTACGTCACGGAGGAACAGATCCAAGGCGTGGGAGAACTGGCAGATTACGAGGCATTGCCCGGTGAGTGCACATGCATGTGTGTGTCATCCATGTGTATGGTGTGTGTGGGAGGGCTTCTGTTTGGGTGCCAGGGGAGGGTGTGTGTGCCTGAGTGGTTCGGCTCACCCATGTGCCTCTTCCTATACATTCTTGGCACCAGCATTTGGGTATAGCAGCATCCCTTCGGCCAACATTAGACATGCAGCCCAACACCACGCCAGTTGCCCTTGGAGTGTCATCTTGCCACAACACTGTTGCTTATTTACCTCTGTTTATTCAGGCAGATTGTTTGCATACCACCACTTTTACTCGGGATTTCTCAGTCCTATTGTCACATGTCCGACATGGCTATGGTACAGTGGACTGGCTCAGTTTCGTGGACATGATTAGTTTGGACATGTCCCTGTGCTATAGGACCATTTTTGAATGGCAGCTGCAGGTTAAACATTTGAACCATTACAATGAAAATAATCAATTATATGAGCAAACTGGACTGAATGAACAATTGGTGACCTCCTCTCCCTCTTCACTTCATGGCTAGGGTACATGCCATCTGTGTGATGGCATGTGTATTTGACCTGCCAATCACTGGCCAATGTGTGATGCCACTGCTATGCAGCATGCAGCAAATGTGTTCATCTTCCATCTTGGTGTCATCAATGTGTGCCATCTGCCTCCCCATCACACGCAGTGACGGTGCATGCATGGGAGTGTTTTAGTCATGTGGGACATGTGTCAATCAAGTACTGTTTCTGTAGCCTCTTAGCCCTAATTGTGTGCCATAGTGCTAATGCCTGTTTCCATTTGTTTTCTTTTATGTCTTTGCAGGGGAAGACCCACTTGATACTGCTGGGGTTGTGGAGATGGTGCAGACCCAGGATGGGTCTGAGGGCCGACCGACCACCAGTGAGGGACGTGGTGTGGTGGTGGGTGAGAACCCACAAGTGCTGCAGGTCGTGCTCTCAAGGGGTGTCTCTGGCTGCACCTCCCCCGAGCTGTATTCAGGTGTCGATTCGGATGATGAGACCTTCGTGTTGTCGCAGGTGAGTGTTCCTGGGAGGGATTCTGTTCTGTCCGACCCACCTGCACCAGGGTTAGAACCCTCAATGGGGATGTCAGTGTTGGCAGGCACGCCTTTGGTGGTTACGGATGCAGGGTCACACTCCGCGACATCTGATCCTGTTCCTGGGCCAGCAGATCAGAGGGGGAATGCAGTCCTGCAGCCTCAGGCAGTGCCGGCACAGCAAGGCGCAGTTCGCCTTGCCCCAGACAGGTGTGGTGCCCGCCGACATGGTGGCCGTATGCCGCCAGGTAATACCGCATGGGAGCAATCCATTTACGGTATGGCAACCCAACAGGCAGCATCATCAGAGATGATGGCTCAGGACATGGATAGGGTGGCCACTTCCATTGTCCCCCCCGAAAGGCTGATGGAGCGACTACAGCAGGCAACCGACTCCATCTGCCAGTCACACAGGGAGGACATGTTGGCATCCGACAGGGACAGGCGGGCAGCACTGGCGACTCTGCAGGAAGCCATCTCCATAGAGTCCCAGGGCCACAGGGAAGCCCTGAGGCTGGAACTCCTTCACCTCAGGACGACTCTTGTTGAGCTTGAGGCTTCAACAAACTGAAGGACAGAACAGCAGCTGGAGCATCTCACCCGTACGCTCTCAGCTGAGATGCAGGCAACTAGGGCGGAGGTCCGAGCATCCCGTGAGTTGTTGCATGGGGACCTCCGCACACTTATCCTCCAGAACGAGACCTACCACACCCGCATGCTTGCAGCCATGGAGGAACAGACTAGGGCTTTGCGTGGGCTGCCTCCCATAGTGCCACCACCTCCTGATGCAGCTGCAGAGGGTGAGGATAGCGACAGCAGTGATACTCCCACAATAGGGTAGCCGTGTAGGCCATGAGCCCATGGAGGTGTTTTTTTTTCGCAAGATGCACACAGGTGGGTTTTGGTGTGCACCCTGTCCTCTGACCTCTGGGTGGCCTCCCCCACCCCCCCGGGCCCATTAATGGGCATTTTTGATTTTTTTTTTTTTTTTGGGACAGTGTGTTGCCTTGTGTGGCTCCCGTGGGCATACGCTGCATTGTGGCTGGGCACATGCAGGCTTGTCATGGATTTGGTTCAGATGCTTGGGTTTTTGTCACACACCCCTCCTGCTTCCCATTTCCATGGGCTTGCAAAGGGTGTGCCCAAGTGACATTGACATGCATGGTGACATTGGACTCCCATGAGCTGTGTGGGCAGTCTGTAGTCAAAACTGTGTATACATTCATAGTGCTTGTTGTTGTATTGTACACTGCGTGGTGTATTGATATGTGCCTCTGCATCCATCTCCTCCTCCATATTTGCAGGTCCATTCCTCATGTCTTCACAATGCGGTCCACCTTGGAACTGGAGTCCATGTTGTAAGCAGTGCACCTACACTCTTGCGTGGCGCTAACACTGTATACTTGGAAGTGTTCGGAGGGCTGTCATCATCAGGTGGTGAGGCTAGCTAATTTTTAAGTCTGTAATGTCATGTTTAAGGTAGGTTGCAGGTTGTGTAGGTGATTGGTATTGTTGGTAAGTATTTGGTAATGTGGGTTGTAGGTCCTGCATTACTGTGGCATTTCATGTGTGGACATGTTTCCATTAGGGACACTGTAGCTGCTGACACTTGGGGCATGTTGTGGGGATTAATTTCTTTCCTCTCAAATTGCATGACATGCCATGGTGTGTTGTGTGGCCGTGCCGGGGAGGGGGTGGGTGACATGGCACTGTTTTCATGTAGTATTTTGCAAGTGGGTATTCATTTCTGCAGCATGGAAGTGTCTTTTCATGACACTGCATTGGTGGTGTTTGTGTAGGTAGGGATGCACACATTGTGACACTTCCACATGAACAATCTCAGGCTGCTATGGTTCTGACAGTTGACAGTCCCTTTGTTCGTCTTAATTGTCAGGTCGAGTCATCATTGCTTATCAGATGGTAGGTGCCAGGCCTGTGTGCACTCCACTGGGGTGTGATTTCTATGTGAAGTAATTAGCCACCAGCTGCGTACGGGCTGCCTCACCCCGTGCCCTCTCCCCTCCCATGCGCAGCGGCCGTGCATGTGGTTGGGGATGTGGGGGCACCACCATGTCCACAGCCAGGCCCCGGCGTGTTGCAACATTGGGCAGGACACATGCTGCCACTATGATCCTGCACACTACTGGGGGCGCATATAACAGCTGCCCGACAGAACGGTCAAGGGAGCGAAAGCGTGACTTGAGCACTCCGAATGTGCGCTCCACTATGCCCCGGGTTGCAATATGGGTTGTGTTGTATCTTACCTCTGGAGGCGTGATGGGGTTCCGAATTGGCGTCATCATGTGGGTGCTCAGAGGGTAGGCACTGTCCCCTGGTGAGGAGGTGATGGGTATCATTAGTGGGGTAGTGACATAACTCTGCATCTGACATGCATGCATGTGGAGTGGCATTCATACTCACCAAGCAGCCATGTATCGCCATGCCGCCCAGCTTCTAGGTCCCGGCTTAGGGTAGACATTTGGTAAATGAAGCTGTCGTGGGTGGACCCTGGATAGTTGTCATAAACTGAGGTGATGATTCCCTTAGCATTACATACTACCTGCACGTTGATGGAATGCCAGTGCTTGCGGTTCCTATAGATGTGCTCAGATGCCCTGGGGGGACATAGTGCCACATGGGTGCAGTCAATGGCACCTAGCACTTTTGGGAATTGTGCCACACTGTAGAAATCGAGGGTGGCAGCCTGCCTTTCTGCAGGTGTCCTGGGCAGGTATATGTGCCTACGGACTGATGGGCGTGCAGTGATGATGTTCAAGACCTGGTATAGGCAGCGTGACTGCGTGGCCTGTGACATCCCACCCACTATGGCACTTGTCCGCTGAAATGATCCTGTGGCCAAGAAGTGCAGTACATTGAGGACCTTCTCCAGGGGGCTGAGTGCTTGGGAGCACAGGGTGGGTGATGTGAGGTCATCCTCCCACTCACTGACCAGGTCCAGTATTATGTGTGGGGGAAACCTGTACCTCCCATACACCTGGTCATCAGGCATCCCAAAAAGGCTGGTTCTGGGAGTGAAAATTCAGGCCCTCACTATCCTCCTCCTCCTCCTCCTTTGGTAACCCACAGCCACTGCTGCTAGGAATGGTATATTCATCCTGGCGTATGAGCTTGTTTGTTGTTTGCGCGCACTTTTATGCTGCGCGGGTCGACGTACGCCTGCTTCATGCTGGCGTACGTGTCTTAGGATTGGACCATTTATTTTTCGGCACGTCGTAGGCGAACGTGTGAATCTTCCCGCCCACCCCAGGAATACACGTAGCACGCTCTCCCAGGCCCAGTCGCGGGTAAATATCCCGCCCACCCCTGGAATACATGTACCCCACTCTCACAGGCCCAGTCGTGTGTGGTAGTTCACGCGCACCCCGTAGTACACATACCCAGGCCAATCACGTGTGGAAGTTCACGCGCACCCCGAAGTACACGTACCCAGGCCAATCGCGTGTGGGACTTCCCGCGCACCCCGAAGTACACGTACCCAGGCTAATCGCATGTGGAACTTCCCGCACACCCCGAAGTACACGTACCCAGGCCAATCGCATGTGCAACTTCCCGCGTACCCTGAATTACACGTACCCAGGCCAATCGCGTGTGGAAGTTCACATGCACCCCGAAGTACACGTACCCAGGCCAATCGCGTGTGGGACTTCCCGCGCACCCCGAAGTACACGTACCCAGGCTAATCGCGTGTGGAACTTCCCACGCACCCCGAAGTAAACGTACCCAGGCCAATCGCGTGTGGAACTTCCCGCGCACCCCGAAGTACACGTACCCAGGCAAATCGCGTGTGAAACTTCCCGCGCATCCCGAAGTACACGTACCCAGGCAAATCGCACGGCTGGGGGGTGGGGGTGCAGGGGGACATGAGTGGGGGCCTGGTGGAGGCTGCCCCTGCACTGCTGGGAGGTGGGGGTGGTGGTAGACATGGGTGGGGGCCTGGTGGAGGCTGCCCCTGCACTGCTGAGGGGTGGGGGTAATAGGGGACATGAGTGGGGGCCTGGTGGAGGCTGCCCCTGGTGGCTGGGGGGTAGGGGTGGTGGTAGACATGAGTGGGGGCCTGGTGGAGGCTGCCCCTGCACTGCTGGGGGGTGGGGGTGGTGGGAGACATGGGTGGGGGCCTGGTGGAGGCTGCCCCTGGTGGCTGGGGGGTGGGGGTGGTGGTAAACATGAGTGGGGGCCTGGTGGAGGCTGCCCCTGCACTGCTGGGGGTGGGGGTAATAGGGGACATGTGTGGGGGCCTGGTGGAGGCTGCCCCTGGTGGCTGGGGGGTGGGGGTGGTGGGAGACATGGGTGGGGGCCGGGTGGAGGCTGCCCCTGGACTGCTGGGGGGTGGGGGTGCAGGGAGACATGAGTGGGGGCCTGGTGGAGGCTGCCGCTGAACTGCTGGGGGGTGGGGGTGGTGGGAGACATGGTTGGGGGCCTGGTGGAGGCTGCCCCTGCACTGCTGAGGGGTGGGGGTGCAGGGAGACATGAGTGGGGGCCTGGTGGAGGCTGCGCTGCACTACTGGGGGGTGGGGGTGGTGGGAGACATGAGTGGGGGCCTGGTGGAGGCTGCCCCTGGTGGCTGGGGGGTGGGGGTGGTGGGAGACATGGGTGGGGGCCTGGTGGAGGCTGCCCTTGCCCTGCTGGGGGGGTGGGGGTGCAGGGAGACATGGGTGGGGGCCTGGTGGAGGCTGCCCCTGGTGGCTGGGGGGTTGGGGTGATGGGAGACATGAGTGGGGGCCTGGTGGAGGCTGCCCCTGGTGGCTGGGGGGTGGGGGTGGTAGTAGACATGAGTGGGGGCCTGGTGGAGGCTGCCCCTGCACTGCTGGGGGGTGGGGGTGCAGGGAGACATGAGTGGGGGCCTGGTGGAGGCTGCCGCTGCACTGCTGGGTGGTGGGGGTGGTGGGAGGCATGAGTGGGGGCCTGGTGGGGGCTGCTGCTGCACTGCTGGGGGGTGGGGGTGGTGGGAGACATGAGTGGGGGCCTGGTGGAGGCTGCCCCTGCACTGCTGGGGGGTGGGGGTAATAGGGGACATGAGTGGGGGCCTGGTGGAGGCTGCCCCTGGTGGCTTGGGGTGGGGGTGATGGGAGACATGAGTGGGGGCCTGGTGGAGGCTGCCCCTGGTGGCTGGGGGGTGGGGGTGGTTGGAGAAATGGGTGGGGGCCTGGTGGAGGCTGCCCCTGGTGGCTGGGGGTGGGGGTGGTGGGAGACATGAGTGGGGGCCTGTTGGAGGCTGCCCCTGGTGGCTGGGGGGTGGGGGTGGTGGTAGACATGAGTGGGGGCCTGGTGGAGGCTGCTCCTGCACTGCTGGGGGTGGGGGTAATAGGGGACATGAGTTGGGGCCTGGTGGAGGCTGCGCCTGGTGGCTGGCGGGTGAGGGTGGTGGGAGACATGGGTGGGGGCCTGGTGGAGGCTGCCCCTGCACTGCTGGGGGGTGGGGGTTCAGGGAGACATGAGTGGGGGCCTGGTGGAGGCTGCACTGCTGGGGGGGTGGCGGTGGTGGGAGACATAAGTGGGGGCCTGGTGGAGGCTGCCCCTGGTGGCTGGGGGGTGGGGGTGATGGGAGACGTGAGTGGGGGCCTGGTGGAGGCTGCCCCTGCACTGCTGGGGGGTGGGGGTGGTGGTAGACATGGGTGGGGGCCTGGTGGAGGCTGCCCCTGGTGGCTGGGGGGTGGGGGTGGTGGGAGACATGGGTGGGGGCCTGGTGGAGGCTGCCCCTGCACTGCTGGGGGGGTGGGGGTGCAGGGAGACATGAGTGGGGACCTGGTGGAGGCTGCTGCTGCACTGCTGGGGGGTGGGGGTGGTGGGAAACATGAGTGGGGGGCCTGGTGGAAGCTGACCCTGCACTGCTGGGGGGTGGGGGTAATAGGGGACATGGGTGGGGGCCTGGTGGAGGCTGCCCCTGGTGGCTGGGGGGTGGGGGTGCAGGGAGACATGAGTGGGGACCTGGTGGAGGCTGCTGCTGCACTGCTGTGGGGTGGGGGTGGTGGTAGACATGGGTGGGGGCCTGGTGGAGGCTGCCCCTGCACTGCTGGGGGGTGGGGGTGGTGGTAGACATGGGTGGGGGCCTGGTGGAGGCTGCCCCTGCACTGCTGGGGGGTGGGGGTGCAGGGAGACATGGGTGGGGGCCTGGTGGAGGCTGCCCCTGCACTGCTGGGGGGTGGGGGTAATAGGGGACATGAGTGGGGGCCTGGTGGAGGCTGCCCCTGGTGGATGGGGGTGGGGGTGATGGGAGACATGGGTGGGGCCTGGAGGAGGCTGCCCCTGGTGGCTGGGGGGTGGGGGTGGTGGGTGACATGAGTGGGGGCCTGGTGGAGGCTGCCCCTGCACTTCTGGGGGGTGGGGGTGCAGGGAGACATGGGTGGGGGCCTGGTGGAGGCTGCCCCTGCACTTCTGGGGGGTGGGGGTGCAGGGAGACATGGGTGGGGGCCTGGTGGAGGCTGCCCCTGCACTGCTGGGGGGTGGGGGTAATAGGGGACATGAGTGGGGGCCTGGTGGAGGCTGCCCCTGGTGGCTGGGGGTGGGGGTGATGGGAGACATGGGTGGGGCCTGGAGGAGGCTGCCCCTGGTGGCTGGGGGGTGGGGGTGGTGGGTGACATGAGTGGGGGCCTGCTGGAGGCTGCCGCTGCACTGCTGGGGGGTGGGGGTGGTGGGAGACATGAGTGGGGGCCTGGTGGAGGCTGCCCCTGCACTGCTGGGGGGTGGGGGTACAGGGAGACATGAGTGGGGGCCTGGTGGAGGCTGCTGCTGCACTGCTGGGGGGGTGGCGGTGGTGGGAGACATGAGTGGGGGCCTGGTGGAGGCTGCCCCTGCACTGCTGGGGGTGGTGGTAATAGGGGACATGGGTGGGGGCCTGGTGGAGGCTGCCCCTGGTGGCTGGGGGGTGGGGGTGGTGGGAGACATGAGTCGGGGCCTGGTGGAGGCTGCCGCTGCACTGCTGGGGGGTGGGGGTGGTGGGAGACATGAGTGGGGGCCTGGTGGAGGCTGCCCCTGCACTGCTGGGGGGTGGGGGTAATAGAGGACATGAGTGGGGGCCTGGTGGAGGCTGCCCCTGGTGGCTTGGGGGTGGGGGTGATGGGAGACATGAGTGGGGGCCTGGTGGAGGCTGCCCCTGGTGGCTGGGGTGTGGGGGTGGTTGGAGACATGGGTGGGGGCCTCGTGGAGGCTGCCCCTGGTGGCTGGGGGTGGGGGTGGTGGGAGACATGAGTGGGGGCCTGGTGGAGGCTGCCCCTGGTGGCTGGGGGGTGGGGGTGGTGGTAGACATGAGTGGGGGCCTGGTGGAGGCTGCTCCTGCACTGCTGGGGGTGGGGGTAATAGGGGACATGAGTTGGGGCCTGGTGGAGGCTGCGCCTGGTGGCTGGTGGGTGAGGGTGGTGGGAGACATGGGTGGGGGCCTGGTGGAGGCTGCCCCTGCACTGCTGGGGGGTGGGGGTGCAGGGAGACATGAGTGGGGGCCTGGTGGAGGCTGCCGCTGCACTGCTGGGGGGGTGGCGGTGGTGGGAGACACGAGTGGGGGCCTGGCGGAGGCTGCCCCTACACTGCTGGGGGGTGGTGGTAATAGGGGACATGGGTGGGGGCCTGGTGGAGGCTGCCCCTGGTGGCTGGGGGTGGGGGTGATGGGAGAGATGAGTGGGGGCCTGGTGGAGGCTGCCCCTGCACCGCTGGGGGGTAGGGGTGGTGGTAGACATGGATGGGGGCCTGGTGGAGGCTGCCCCTGGTGGCTGGGGGGTGGGGGTGGTGGGAGACATGGGTGGGGGCCTGGTGTAGGCTGCCCCTGCACTGCTGGGGGGTGGGGGTGCAGGGAGACATGGGTGGGGGCCTGGTGGAGGCTGCTGCTGCACTGCTGGGGGGTGGGGGTGGTGGGAAACATGAGTGGGGGGCCTGGTGGAGGCTGCCCCTGCACTGCTGGGGGGTGGGGGTAATAGGGGACATGGGTGGGGGCCTGGTGGAGGCTGCCCCTGGTGGCTGGGGGGTGGGGGTGATGGGAGACATGAGTGGGGGCCTGGTGGAGGCTGCCCCTTGCACTGCTGTGGTGTGGGGGTGGTGGTAGACATGGGTGGGGGCCTGGTGGAGGCTGCCCCCGCACTGCTTGGGGGTGGGGATGGTGGTAGACATGGGTGGGGGCCTGGCGGAGGCTGCCCCTGCACTGCTGGGGGGTGGGGTGGTGGGAAACATGGGTGGGGGCCTGGTGGAGGCTGCCCCTGCACTGCTGGGGGGTGGGGGTGCAGGGAGACATGGGTGGGGGCCTGGTGGAGGCTGCCCCTGCACTGCTGTGGGCTGGGAGTAATAGGGGACATGAGTGGGGGCCTGGTGGAGGCTGCCCCTGGTGGCTGGGGGGTGGGGGTAATAGGGGACATGAGTGGGGGCCTGGTGGAGGCTGCCCCTGGTGGCTTGAGGGTGGGGGTGATGGGAGACATGAGTTGGGGCCTGGTGGAGGCTGCCCCTGGTGGCTGGGGGGTGGGGGTGGTGGTAGACATGAGTGGGGGCCTGGTGGAGGCTGCTCCTGCACTGCTGGGGGTGGGGGTAATAGGGGACATGAGTTGGGGCCTGGTGGAGGCTGCGCCTGGTGGCTGGCGGGTGAGGGTGGTGGGAGACATGGGTGGGGGCCTGGTGGAGGCTGCCCCTGCACTGCTGGGGGGTGGGGGTGCAGGGAGACATGAGTGGGGGCCTGGTGGAGGCTGCCGCTGCACTGCTGGGGGGGTGGCGGTGGTGGGAGACATGAGTGGGGGCCTGGCGGAGGCTGCCCCTGCACTGCTGGGGGGTAGTGGTAATAGGGGACATGGGTGGGGGCCTGGTGGAGGCTGCCCCTGGTGGCTGGGGGGTGGGGGTGGTGGGAGACATGGGTGGGGGCCTGTTGGAGGCTGCCCCTGCACTGCAGGGGGGTGGGGTGCAGGGAGACATGAGTGGGGGCCTGGTGGAGGCTGCTGCTGCACTGCCTTGGGGTGGGGGTGGTGGGAAACATGAGTGGGGGGCGTGGTGGAGGCTGCCCCTGCACTGCTGGGGGGTGGGGGTAATAGGGGACATGGGTGGGGGCCTGGTGGAGGCTGCCCCTGGTGGCTGGGGGGTGGGGGTGATGGGAGACATGAGTGGGGGCCTGGTGGAGGCTGCCCCTTGCACTGCTGTGGTGTGGGGGTGGTGGTAGACATGGGTGGGGGCCTGGTGGAGGCTGCCCCTGCACTGCTGGGGGGTGGGGGTGGTGGTAGACATGGGTGGGGGCCTGGTGGAGGCTGCCCCTGCACTGCTGGGGGGTGGGGTGGTGGGAGACATGGGTGGGGGCCTGGTGGAGGCTGCCCCTGCACTGCTGGGGGGTGGGGTGGTGGGAGACATGGGTGGGGGCCTGGTGGAGGCTGCCCCTGGTGGCTGGGGGTGGGGGTGATGGGAGACATGAGTGGGGGCCTGTTGGAGGCTGCCCCTAGTGGCTGGGGGGTGGGGGTGGTGGGAGACATGGGTGGGGGCCTGGTGGAGGCTGCCCCTGGTGGCTGGGGGGTGGGGGTGGTGGGAGACATGAGTGGGGGCCTGATGGAGGCTGCCCCTGGTGGTTGGGGGGTGGGGGTGGTGGTAGACATGAGTGGGGGCCTGGTGGAGGCTGCCCCTGCACTGCTGGGGGGTGGGGGTAATAGGGGACATGAGTTGGGGCCTGGTGGAGGCTGCCCCTTGTGGCTTGGGGGTTGGGGGTGGTGGGAGACATGGGTGGGGGCCTGGTGGAGGCTGCCCCTGCACTGCTGGGGGGTGGGGGTGCAGGGAGACATGAGTGGGGGCCTGGTGGAGGCTGCCACTGCACTGCTGGGGGGTGGGGGTGGTGGGAGACATGAGTGGGGGCCGGGTGGAGGCTGCCCCTGCACTGCTGGGGGGTGGGGGTAATAGGGGACATGAGTGGGGGCCTTGTGGAGGCTTCCGCTGGTGGCTGGGGGGTGGGGGTGATGGGAGACATGAGTGGGGGCCTGGTGGAGGCTGCCCCTGGTGGCTGGGGGGTGGGGGTGGTGGGAGACATGGGTGGGGGCCTGGTCGAGGCTGCCCCTGGTGGCTGGGGGGTGGGGGTGGTGGGAGACATGAGTGGGGGCCTGGTGGAGGCTGCCGCTGCACTGCTGGGGGGTGGGGGTGATGGGAGAAATGAGTGGGGGCCTGGTGGAGGCTGCCCCTGCACTGCTGGGGGGTGGGAGTGCAGGGAGACATGAGTGGGGGCCTGGTGGAGGCTGCCGCTGCACTGCTGGGGGATGGGGGTGGTGGGAGACATGAGTGGGGGCCTGGTGGAGGCTGCCCCTGCACTGCTGGGGGGTGGGGGTAATAGGGGACATGGGTGGGGGCCTGGTGGAGGCTGCCCCTGGTGGCTTGGGGGTGGGGGTGATGGGAGACATGAGTGGGGGCCTGGTAGAGGCTGCCCCTGCACTGCTGGGGGGTGGGGGTGGTGGTAGACATGGGTGGAGGCCTGGTGGAGGCTGCCCCTGCACTGCTGGGGGGTGGGGGTGGTGGTAGACATGGGTGGGGGCCTGGTGGAGGCTGCCCCTGGTGGCTGGGGGGTGGCGGTGGTGGGAGACATGGGTGGGTGCCTGGTGGAGGCTGCCCCTGCACTGCTGGGTGGTGGGGTGATGGGAGACATGAGTGGGGGCCTGGTGGAGGCTGCCCCTGCACTGCTGGGGGGTGGGGGTGGTGGTAGACATGGGTGGGGGCCTGGTGGAGGCTGCCCCTGGTGGCTGGGGGGTGGGGGTGGTGGGAGACATGGGTGGGGGCCTGGTGGAGGATGCCCCTGGTGGCTTGGGGGTGGGGGTGGTGGGAGACATGGGTGGGGGCCTGGTGGAGGCTGCCCCTGGTGGCTGGGGGTGGTGGGAGACATGTGTTGGTGATCAGTAGTGCAAGGTGGCATGTGGGTTGGCTGGTGGGCATGGCCATGGTGGGTGGGTTGCCTGTGGGACATGAGCAGGGGTGCAGGGTAGTACCCTGTGGTGTGGGCTGCCTGCAGGGGCCGTGGAGGGTGTAGAGGGAACACCTGGGAGGACCCACATGGCCAAATCACGTGTAGCATTCCCCGGCACCACCGAAATACACGTACCCTGCAGAAATCGCGTGTGAATCTTCCGCGCACCTCGGAATACACGTACCCAGGCCAATCGCGTGTGGAACTTCCCGCGCACCCCGAAGTACACGTACCCAGGCCAATCGCGTGTGGAACTTCCCGCGCACCCCCACCTACCCAGACCAATCGCGTGTGGAACTTCCCGCGCACCCCGGAGTACACGTACCCAGGCTAAACACGTGTGGAACTTCCCACGCACCCCGAAGTACACGTACCCAGGCCAATCACGTGTGGAACTTCCCGCGCACCCCGAAGTACACGTACCCAGGCCAATCGCGTGTGGAACTTCCCGCGCACCCCCACCTACCCAGGCCAATCGCGTGTGGAACTTCCCACGCACACCATAGTACACGTACCCAGGCGAAGCGCGTGTGGAACTTTCCGCACACCCAGAAGTACACGTACCCAGGCTAATCGCGTGTGGAACTTCCCACGCACCCAGGAACACGCGCACACGCTATTTTTCACACAGCGGGTGTCCGTGTTTGTCGGTACCCCTTTGCACCTCATTTGTCCTAGAGGGCCACTGCATGTCCCATTCATCATGGCTGTATATGGGTGCTTTTTGTTAGCGCACATTTTGGCGCACATTTTTTTCAGTCGCAGGGGCGCTACCGCCTGCTTTCTTGTGGCGTACTTGTTTGGCCCTGTGCACGTCTTTGACCGTGCGCTGGTTTGCCCTATTCGATTCCATGAATACGGGTTGTAGGCAAGCGTGTGGGCGTTCCGCGCACTTGCCTCCTGTACTTCCCCCGTGACGCCCATATTTTCACGCGTTGTTCCCCATTCCGAGTGTTACGCCCCGTGTTCTGCCTGCTTTTGTGATGTGCGCCGCGCTATGTGCGATTTCGCAGTGGCCGTGGCGCACCCTGTTGGATGACCTGTGTGCCGGCATGCGCGGCGCACATTTTTAGCGCACATCCAATGTTTTTCTCGCGCACGGACTTCCATGAATCACTGTGCGCTGGTTTTCCTGCGATTTTCGCACTTGCACTGCGATTTTCGCACTTGCACTGCGATTCTCACATTTTGGCACCTCTGCGCGGGAATTTTCGGCGCACATTAATTCCATGAATCGACCCCAAAGTCTATAAGAAGACAAATACAACTGTACATTTAATGGAATGTGGTTTAATTTTACCCCTGAAGAATTTCCTTGTTAGTACTGTGTAAGTGTGATAGGAATGAAACATGTCCGGTTTGGTATGAATGCGGTATGAAAGTAAGCATGGGTTTTATGATTACAAAGTGAAATGTTTTACGGACTGGGATGGACTTCTCTATGAGAGAGGAGAACAACTTACAGATCCAGGTTAAGAGATGAATTCCAAAAAGTATTAAATGTTTGAATACTACATGATATTGAATGTGCACAGAAATTATTGAATAATGTATGGTGTTCATATAGTTGTTTGTCTAACTATTTGAAAACTTTCTAAAAATTGGAGATGTGAAAAGAGAAAAAAAAGTTTTTTACTGTTGATATGCTAAAAATAAATAACTATTTTTTTATACAATTTGGTGTAGTACATGAGAATTTAATGGTCACTAATCTCATGTAATAAGGTACAACCACACATGGAGTTGGGGAAGCAAGTGACCGAGTGAACATTGTGTATTGTTAAACAAGTGTTTTTTTTTTAGGGCTGTTCACTAGTGGTCATAGAAAATATTACCTCTGATCTCTCTAAGTCAGTTGTGTGTGTAAACCTATTACATCCACTACTGTGACACAATGCATGGAGGAGATAAATCTAGGTGGACTTTCTATAAGGTGAAGTGGTATAAGAAGGAGTTTAACATTGAACTCCAATAGAAAAGATCGGTCTGAGTTAAAACAAAAGTTAGGGTTGGAGGAGTAGGGATAACCAGGGATAACGTTTAGAAGATGTTTAGGGGGTGTGTAACTTTGTAACCCCATTTTTGTAGAGTGCGCCATTGCTAGGAAGCTATATTTACGCTTTAAAAAAGAGGATAAATACATGAATTATTTTGCATATTTAATGACTGCAAGGCCAGCTTCGGTCAACAACAGAGTTCTATAAATTGGTAGTGGTTACATGTCTACCTTATATGGTTACAAGTGTTATCAGTCCTTATGGCATAGCCTTTTTTACCTATCACCAGCATACTATTTAGGGTAGCAGGGAACTGTTTACATTTACTGTTAATGGGGAACATGAAACAGTGCTGAAAGGGTAGTGAGGGTGCAGCAGGGTAATGGCTTGTGGTGGTCATCAGGGCAAATTCTCTACTGGGTGGGTGTAAAGACTGGAGGAGGGTATCTGTACTTCTGCCCACTGTATAGTTGGGGTAGAGGCACAGAGCACCCCAGGCTCTCAATTGGTAGCATTGCGTGATCAGCCAGGCTAAGAATCAAGGGGGGTGATGCAGGCTGGTTTTTAGGTACAGTGAATCCCCAAGCTCCCCACAATTGAATGTCCACACACTATGTTAGGTGATACCACAATCCTTTTAGTACTAGCATAAAGGATAAAAAGTCAGGTAAGTATCTACAAATAAATAACACTCACCTTGTACTAGAAATCTAAACAGGTAACTTAACTTAATATATACGTACAGTTCTGTGGTACCACTGTTACGTTTACATTCAATTGTAATGCACCAACTTGTTCTAGTTATTAAAAAGCATTTAAATTCTTAGCAAGGGTTAACTCATTACTGTAGAAAGGCATGTAATAATTACAACAGGCAGAATGCTTTCTTTACGATAAAAATGCAATAATGTGCGAGGATCCCACCACCTGAGCAACCTGTAAGGAAAAGCTAAGGTGTACTTTATGTTGTACATTACAGACCAGTCCAGATATGTTTATTGCCTGCTTCTCTTTCTACAAATCCCACTACCCCAACGTATCTGGGAAGCCACAGGAGAACAGGATACAAGACAAATCTGGGAGCCCTGGATGAATCCTGAGGATGGAAAATGCTCTTCCTCGCCAAAGTACCTTGGGTGCCTTGGCAGACAAGTGGAGGAGTTTCCTGGCTTTAATCGATGAGACCGCTTGAGGATATACCCCACCGCTGAAAGAAGGAGTCACTGGGTTGTCGGTGTCGAGAAGAAGAAGGGAATACAGTGGTCTCCGATGGTAGGGCTGCTACGCCAGCTGGGGATGTCCCATGAAGGTGAAACTGGCTGTGGACCTCCACGAGGCCTGGCCAAAGAAGAGAAGACCTTGGTGGCCTTGGATGACTTTCACTGGCAACAGGTTCAGTAGCAAAAGTAGGTGTTGGGTTTTGGGATTTTTTGGTTTATCGCATTTTGGCTCTTCGGTGCTGCAGCCACAGCACAGACCTCAGGGTGGCTTCTGGTGACCTGTACCCGACCACTGGACTGGACTGCAGACCCTCACCAAGGGTGGACCCTCTGGATGTCTTTTTCGGATTTTGGTGGTGCGAAACCCCAGGCGGACACTCCACTGCAGACAGCGACCCTGGACCTTCTCCAGCATGGAAAAGTGGACAGATGTCATAACAGGAATGCCACTTGAAGGATTCTTTAGTAGTTTGGAACTTTCGCAGCTATGGGTGTCAGGCAGCACTATGCCAGGGTACCCCATCTTCTGCGTGATACTCAGCAGCTTAGCTTCCATCGATCACAAACACTATTCTGGACCCTCGGCAACACAGATGAACTTCTTGGCTTCAAGATATTAAGGCACTCCTCTTCTGGACCCATGAAAACCTCTTCTCCGTAGGGGAGTGTGAGGCCCCCTGTTATACAAAACACTACCCATTCATTCAGGCTGTGTCAGACTCACGCACAAGTACATTCATGCAGGAAGCACCCAATCAGGCTCACAGGCATTCAGACCATTCACGAGAAACCAGACACCCACAACACAGGATGTGGATTGGGGGCTGCTCCCCAGCCTTTCAGTGCACCACACTGCATTCATTCCAATTTCAGTAAGGCATTGTGTCACACAACCAAAATCAGATACCCACAACACAGAACGCATATTGACTAATCACTCGATTCATACAGGCTCCACCCCAAGGGTGTACCCACAACAAGCTGTCCATGTGAAGGCTCCAGCCAGTCTGGCAGGTGGCAGCTCCAGAGTCATACATGGTCCTTCCACCCAACTTCCATTCAGGCGAAGGGAACAAAGCCAGGGCTTCTCTGGACCTTGAGAAACCAGGGGGAAAGGCAAATGAAACCGAGTGGCCATCTTGCCTTTGTGTAGGAATCCATTGATTTATATGGCAAGGCCTGGGTATCCCAAAAATGAAGGCTGCCCACAGCCACTGCCAAGTCAGCATGTAGCTGCCACCAGCCCATACCCTGCTCTGTGAGCAACACACATATGCCTAAATAAATACACTAGGGTAACAGGGTTGTACCACTACCCATGGGTGCCCTAAGGGTATCCGATGGGTCTTTGTCCACCGAGAACAAAACGAAGAGCTGCACTGCCAGGGGCCCAAACTGGACTCATCTGGCTAAAAATAAGCTGAACACAAAGTTTAAGGAGGTATATGACAAGGAAAAGAAGGCCCTGTCCCTCCAATGCATTTCCAGCATCACAGTGGGTGACGTTAAGCTAGAGCTGACTCAGAGAACTAATTTGTCACACATTTTGTTAAGCTCCCATTTGCTCTTGGTTCCCTTGAATTTGCCCCAGGAGGATGGAATAGTGACCCGACAGAGTCAGTGTGTGAGCCCATGCATCTTGCCCAGTGTAGAGTGCACATATTCAGGCCTAAAAAGCTGCTAATATAGCTGTTGGGTAATGTTAGGTGAACATTTGATGTCATATGAATGTGCGCTCTGCCATTGTAAACGTAATCTTAGATATCACTTTGCCCTGGATAATAACAAAATAAGACATAGTAAGCTGCGGAAATGGAACAGAACCTATAAACCAGCAACATAAATATCAGAAGATTGCTTTAAAACGCTACCACAATTTAGGGAAATCACGAGGCAGACATATGGATACCAAAGTAGACTCACTCAGTCCTACAACGTTCTGAGGTCAATACATGGAGAAGCGTTAATTGGCAATAACAACATCCATAATTATATCATTTAGAAGATAGGGAATCTAGAATAAAGAGCTATATCATAATGTAAAATCGGTTTATTTCCCATTCACAAGCTAAATGTAGTCAGGCGCAGCATACATTTGGGCACCCTTCACCTATTCACCCCCGATAGTTGTACTTTTCTACTTGCTCAGCTTTCACACAATGTTACCCTATTGCACTATGACTCTCCTCATGCTGACCTATTTTTCCACTTCATCTGCAAAACTCTTTCCTGTGACATTCCTATCACCTATAACTTACCACACTACAATGCAGCGTTTTCTAATGTTTTTTGGAATATGTGTTGCTCTTTTTACAATGTCTAAAACTTTTGTTGTTGCATTTTTCATGTAGACTGCTTTTTCAAAAAGGTACAGATGTTTTCAGAATGGGCGACTTCAGGGGTAAAGGGCAGAGAAAGCCTTTCCCGGCTTTTCCCCGCATCTGTCCTATTCCCAGGAGGGTGGAAGGAAGTGCTGCAAGTAAACTCTAAAGGGGACTTCCCACTTGGAAACTTCTTATGCCGATGGGCGGGGATCAGTGCTATGGTCAGGGGCGTTGCTAGGGGGGTGGTAAGGGGGCTATAGCCCCTGATCTTTTGGTTGTAGCCCCAGATAGAATCTTAGGAGCTACAGCCAAAAGACTAGCTAGCCCCCAGTCCCAACAGTTCCGACATCAGCTTAGCCCCAGGTCTTTTCCAGACCTAGCAACTCCCCTGGCTATGGTCCCTGCATCATACCGGCATCATTTCCATGGATTGTACCCATTTTTACTGCATCAACAAAATACATGTGGAACCCAGCGAACAATGACACCTATACGGATCATCGCTCCATCTCGGGAGGATAGCTCAGGGGCGACATGCTCGCCTTGGAAGCAAGACGACACCATGCAACACAGGTTCGATCCCAAGGTCCCCACTTAGAAACCTCTGGGTTTTAAGCGCATTATAAATAACCGATTACAAATAATTGCTATACTCAAGCGTGCATAATGCAGATCACTCCATGCACACTGTAGTGAAAGACAGAAAAAGCGAAATGTAGCTTATGCTCTGTTCACTTTACCGAGTGCAATGCACTGCAAATGTTCCAAATAGCCACTAATCCCTACTAAAGACTTAACATTGTCATCCATTCCACTCAAATGTGTTGTCCGTTAAGTATGCTCTCCATGTACAACTGCTGCATCAGTCATATGAGAATGGTACACACGAGATTTAGCATGTTCAGGGGATGAGGAAGACCAACAAACTGCGACGCCACAGGATTTCCAACCAATTGTCCCTGGCTCACCTAGTGGCAGACACAGAGGGCCTCATTACGACCCTGGCGGAAATGGAAAAATGATGGCGGAAATGCAATACCGCCATCGAACACCGCTCGTTGCGATTATGACCCGTCACCGTAAAGTACGATGCCATTAGCGACACCGCAGTGAACGGCAACGCTAACTGCACCAAGTACGCGCACGCGCGCCTTGCAAAACCGGAATCACCGCCATGGCGCAACGGTATGCGAATTCTGACCCTAGCGGACATGTACTGAACGCCATCAAGCACGTCGTAAAGTACCATTCCGCCATGGCGAGAAATACGGCATCGTGAACCAACCGTAAATGGCCCACTGAGTGCCTGTACTCCACTCCCTGGCCACATTGCACAACTCCTGGCAGGCGCAATGTACTCACACTATGCAACCAGTGAAATCTACAATTCACCCATGCATGCCAACGTAGAAATGCATGCAGGGGCTCAAAGCGCCCCGTGAGTGGGCATCCATGTACGGCATGTCACCATAGCCGTACTGATGCAGCACAGGCATGTGAAGGTACAATACATCAAAATGAAAATCAAGAACACATGACACAAAACAACAGTAGTCCCCCATCGCTTGCCACCAGCGCAAGGCAACATCCAAAACAGCATCCTGAGGGGGATTGCACCAGCCCTGTACTCTTGCCAGTAAACAAACCAACCATCAGCAGAAGCATGTACCACACAAGTTGGCAGAGTGACTGAGCAGCCAGGCTCATCCCAAGAGGGGCCGATGGGAGCTGCAGGGCACAGATGGCATGAATACAGAAGCTATTTCAATGGACATGACCCCAGTCCCCCTCCAACAAACGCACGCAAACACAGGCACCTGTGACCAGCCACATTCTGAACATCCCATCATTCCACCAATCGACCTGGCTGACAGGCACCAGTCGGCCAAAAGCCAATCCCCCGCCCCTGAACAGCACATCATGTAAACAGTCACAATGGCAGCCCCTATCCGTGACCATACTGTGCTACGTAGGCAAACGCGGCCAGTACTGTACCACACAACTCAACTCAGAAGGCGGAACACAATGCAGATCATCTCGCAATACATACCGCCACAAATCGAAAATCGCCACATCACCTGCAAAGAATAACGCAACACGACAAATATCGGAATACAATTTAAATGCACATCCAAATGACAAAGGCCCCACAGCAATTTGCAAAATAACACCAAAACATCCATCATCACCGAGGGCTGCATCTGCAATAATTGACCAGCTTCCACTTGTGTGACGCCCTGTACCATCATGGCACACAGGGCCTACATCAACGTTCCAAAAGGCAACATGGAAGCGGCAAGAACCGCAGGTCCGTCCCATGAGGCAGGCACTAGTCGAGCTGAAAGGCCGAAATGTTGCACCTAGCCACCAGTACAGCGTAAGGGCATGTGGCCCATTGGCGATCGTCCCATAAGATCGTAATGGTGCTCCACTGATTCACCCGAAGCTGCAGGTGTCGAGAGTAAAACCCATCTGGAGGAGTGGCGTAGAGATGGCATCTGCAATAGGGCAGGAGATACCTGTCACCCAAATGAAACACAAATTAACCGATTGCATTACGGGACTCATGATGCATTACAATCTTCATTCAACACACCAAATCCACACCCATATGCATGCTAGCCCACTCCAAAGGAATATACACACCCCTAAATCAGTATCGATTCATAACGAAATCAATCGAGGTAAATACACCATTGGCAACGTCGGTTACTGTGCATGCGTCCGTCAAGATAGAACCCATGACATGGGATTAGTAACGTGCCTAGACACAAGTGTATGAAGGCGCGTCGAGACAGGGAGGATCCGACAAGGGCAGATAGACGTAAGTCCCACTATGGCAGCCTTGCATCACATAGCGCAGGGGAAGGGGAGTGATTCAAAAAACCCATGTACATGGCAGACCCTAAATGGAATCATCTGTCCATGCATCCATTCATCATTCCCTCATCCCGCAATGAAAACGCATGAATATTCACTCACATAATATGTGAAACTTCCACCGCGTCTGTGCGTAATGCAGTCTGCAAAAACCACTGTGCTCCTGGCCGGATCTGTAGTGTTGTGAAGCAAGATGGATTTGGGAACGTCCTGCCTTATCGTCCACTACGCTATTGCGCATCCCATTCAATTCATATCATTCATTGCTTGCTCGTTATGGGCCATGTCCCAAGGACATTCTACAATAGAACGTTACATTTCCAGCCAGACCTGTGGGCGTATCCTCGCCGCTACTTCAAAACCAAAAATGCTGGCCTTCGAATTCCTCACTTGCAACATTACGTCGAAAAGGCTTCTGTGAACGCTTGCATTCACAATTACATCAATGTAGTGCGGCTGTGTGTCATAATGCTAACTGGCTGCAATCACAAATGGGACGCCACGCCCGTCGGTGAAGTACGTTACTGTGCTGCATGAGGGTCGGCCATCGATCGAGCCCTACATACCACTGACTCTTCACAGGTATGTAAGCGGCTGCAATTATAGCATGTGTAACAATGGGAGCATAGCATGAAAATCAGTCAAAGTACATCACACTGCCATCGGGATTTGATACATGATTCCAATCCCAAGATGCCATGCGGCCAAATGCAGCCTTACGTGCGGGACGTGCTCGGCCAGAAGGGATTGCATCTGCCACAGATTCATTCAATCAGCACAGGTGGAGGCCATACAGGCCGACAGCACATATATAGCAGACCCAAACCCCTCCCACAACCACTCCCACTCCAAAATGCTACCGGCAGGACTAGCGATGTTGGGCCTGGGGGACCAGATAGCACTGCAAGTGCTACAACTACAAGAAGACGACGAACAACAACAGGTACAACAACCGGGCGCACAGGGGAGACGGAGGAGAAGGAGGAGGAGGAGGGCAAGGCAGGGTCAGCAAGGCCCACAAGCACTGCCACTACCACCACGCAGGCGGCCCGCAATCCCACGCCTCCGAGCTGATCCGTTCAACCTCACTGCTGAGCAGATCCACACCCTCTACCGTTTGGACCGGGACACCATAATCGCCATTGTGGACATGACACATGCTGACCTCGTGAGCATGATAGATAGCCCAACCGCCATCCCACCCCTACTGAAGGTGGTGTCTGTACTCCACTTCCTGGCCACAGGCACCTACCAGCACACAGTGGGACAGTTGCATGGCATTTCACAGCCACTGTTCTCACGGACACTCTTCCAAGTGCACGATGCCCTCCTGAAGCACGCCGACGACCACATCACACTACCACGCACGTACCAGGAGATTACCAACGCAAAAGTGGGATTCCATGCACTTGGCGGCATCCCGGGTTGCATTGGTGCCATCGACTGCACCCATGTTGAATTGGTTGTCCCACATGCCATGGAGGTCCAGTACCGCAACCGGAAACAATTTCATTCAATCAATGTGCAAATGGTGTGTGACTCCAACAAGATCTTTACGCATTGTTGTGCCAGATTTCCAGGATCTACCCATGATTCTATGGTCCTGAGGAACACAAGAATACCACGCTACATGGAGCGACACGCAGGGCACAGATCCTGGCTACTCGGTGAGTCTCATTCCATGCATGACATCGTGGCCCATTTGATGCGTCAATGACCTTGCAGGAGGGGGGGGGGGCTACTTAGCACTATCATTCCACTGACACCCTTTATTCGTCTCATACAGGTGATGCCGGGTATCCACTGAAGAGATGGCTCCTTACACCAATCCGGAACCCACAGAACGAGCATGAGGAGGACTACAACCATGCCCACTCACGTACCCGTGTGGTCATTGAACAGGCATTCGGCCTACTGAAGGCTCGTTTCCGCAGCCTCAGCAGGTCTGGCGGGGCACTCATGTACAGCCATGAGAAGGTTTCTAAGATGGTCATGGCATGTGTCATGCTGCACAACATGTGCATACGTAGGAATGTGCCCATGCCCCCTGACGCTGTACTGCATGCACCTGAAGATGATGATGATGAGGGTGGGGATGTGGAGGCACCTCAAGGAGTCCATGAGGCACAGGATGCACGTGCAATCCGACAGAGCATCATAGATGCATGCTTCTAGCAACCACGCATGGTGCCTATTACACGGAAAGGGGACCTGTGGCACTGTGTGTGTGTAGTACAGGCACATTGTGGACTGTACGCCTATGAAGGCCTCGTACGCAAATATCAATGTCCACACATGTCATTGGATGATAATGAGGTGCTGTATTGTTAATGTGATTTGATTTATACACCCTATGGACCCGCCACCCAGTGAAGCCCAACACACCCCCTCCACCCTACTACCTCCCCCCCCAACACCAGTGTCCAAATATGCATGCTGTCCGTGGGTAGACGCTATTGCAAGCCCCCTCTACGGGTATCAGGGGCACCCCTGCCCGTGGAGCGCAGGTTCCTGCCAGATCTGCGTTGGGGGCTGCCCTGGACGGAACTTGCCACGGATGATGTCTCTGCCTGCTCGCGTCCATGCATGTCTCTGAGGGTTTGTGAGAGCTCCGAGAGCACACGGCGCACAGCAGCAAGTTCAGCACAAACGTCTTTGGACGTCGCATGCAGTTCCCCCCTCAGGCTCTCGGTGCTTTTCTCCATTTGTGCTCTCAGGCTCTCGGTGCTTTTCTCCATTTGTGCTCTCAGGCTCTCGGTGCTTCTCTCCATTTCTCCCCTGAGGCTCTCACTACTTTTCTCTATTTGTGCCCTGAGTGTCTCGGTGGATGTTTCCATGGCTGCCCTGGAACCCCCGCATTCATTTGCATGGTCCTTGAGTAGCGTGGACACTTCCTGCTGTTGCTCGATCAGCAGGTCGAGGGACTGTTGCCTCTGCTGGGCCATGGACATTTGCGGTGGTGTGACAGGGGGGCTGCTCAACACATGTTGCCTTGGCACAGGACTTGTGGGGGTTGGCCAGTCGTCGTCTTCAGGGTGCCCCTGCGTGGTTTCGTCATGGTGTAGGGGATGGAACATGCAGGGGGATTGGGAAAGGTCATGGATGGTACCTACGTCGCCAGCACTGTTTTCCGTGTCGGAGCATGCTGGCATGACAGCTGTGTCACCTATGGTGCTGCTACCACCAGAGGCAGTGCCATCAGATACGTTCTTTGGGGGGACCTGTGGTGCTGGGGTTGTGGACTTGCTGGCTGCTGGGGTGCCTGTTGCAGTCCCCTCCAGTGTGCTGCCACTTGATTCCTGCTGCTGCCGTGTCTTGATCCTTGCACCTGAGGTGGAGGCTCTTGGGACGTTGGTCCTGGCCCTCTTTGCAGGCGTGCTGGTAGGGGTGTCCTGCAGCTCGTCGTTGGTATCGGACCCTGTGGTGGAGTAAAGAGGGGCGAGCGTTAGTTATGGGTCTGTCGGATTTGGAATGGCAACGTATCAAATGCATTGGGGTGGTACATGAGGCTGATTTGGGACTGGGCCTTGGAGGTGGTCTCATTTTCGTGTGGATTGAGGATGCATTCATTTGGCTGCCTGCAGTTAGGGGGTGCATGCTGCACATGTAGGGGTTGTTTATGGCATCTTGATTGATTTGTTTAATCATTCTGACTTTTAGAGGGCGCTGTCAGGGCAAAGTATGTATTGCACTATGGGGTCACATGGTACTGCACATGTTCGTGTTTTGTGGATTTCGCATTGTTTCTCTTGGCCAACCTACCTGATTCTCCGGATGTCGGCACTCCTTTCTCCATCCCTCCGACTCCCTCTATGCTCACCATTCCTATGGTGGAGGCGCAGATATCCTCCCAGGGGGTCAACTTGATGGGCGACTCTGAACCCCCCCCGGTAGCTGTGGCGATGTTCCTGTTCGCAGAAAGTATGCTGCGTACGCGGATCCGCAGGTCGTCCCACCGCTTGCGACATTGCTGTGGCGTGCGGGGTGTTGTCCCCACCGCACTTACGCGCTGTGCCACCAGGGCCCATATGGCCTTCTTGTTGGCAAGGGCCGTCCTGGTCATTTGACTGGAGAAGACGACGGCGGCATTTTCCTGGAGGGTCTCGGTGAGCACGGTCAGTTCCTCTCGGGAGAAGTGGACCTGCCGCTTGCGATCACACGCTTTCTTGGCTACCTTTCCCATATTTATTTTTTTAACTGGGGTTGCTAACGGGTTGGGATGTGTGTCAGGGTCGGATTTTTAATGGTTGTGTTGGGATTCGGATTTTATAGTTGTGCGGCGTGCTGTTTCCCGTTCCGGCCACATGCTTTTACTTCCGTTTCCGTATATTTACGGTGCCCGTAATTTGCGGTGCCCGCTCGTTACGGTGACCGCTCATTACGGTGACCGCTAAGATGGGTGGCGGTATTGCACCTGGTGCAGCGTACGGCGGCGGTAAGGGCCGTTTTGGGGTCATTTCCGCCATCGCAGCCTTTCGGATTCCGCCATGGCGTAATGCTCGTGCCCGATGGGTCGTAATTAGCCGCACTTTGCTCCTTCGTGCAATGGCGGAAACGCTATTTACGCTGTTGCGGTCCGGTCAGTCACTTTCCGCCAGGGTCGTAATGAGGCCCAGAGAGCCTTTAGGATGTCAATGGGATTGTTATTACAATATAACATAACGATCATCCGAGTAGGCCGGAACTCAAAATAGGCAAATGCACGTTGCCAAACTTTGGAAACGTCAACGTTCGTTTCTATGTGATATTTTCGAATATTGAATGCTGCATGCATAAAAGACTGATTGTTTTTGGCCAATTGTGTGTGGCCTTCAATATTTTCAAACATCTTGATTTCATGGAGCGATCCCCCCTCCCGAACCCTTCTAAAGCTGATCCCTAGCCCGTCCGCGCCCACGCAGGGATTTATTTTAATTTGATGGTTGAACCCGCCCCTTTCTCTGCCCCCTTCAATTTCAAGGAAATACAGTCCTACTCACCCCTAGGCATAAACACAAACAGAAGCAACACACCCACTCACTTCCCGACCCACCTTCCACTCGCGCCACACAAACATATCTAGTAGATTTGGAAAATGATTCAGTCAACAATAGGTCTGGGAGAATTGAATTCAGCGAAAGCCAATAGGCTTATTTTACCTAGAATTCGCTCCACTTGTAAATAAGGAATCACTCCCATTTTCCATAAATTTGCGACCCTTCAAAAATGCAAAGTCAAATTGATTGTTTAGAAATTAAATTGAAGAAAGGGATCATTTACAAAAGCAAACCAATGTGTTGGATAAAGAAAGCAGCTCTCTCAAAATTAACTATCTGATATTTTAAAAAACAGAATCACTTTGTGCTAAAAATGAATTCAATTGTAATAAAAAAATCGCAACTGTGTGTTTGACTGTGGATTAACATATGCTTTGTGCCTCAATGAATCCAATCGTCTCTAGATGTAATATAAACCGTATGACTACTAAATGCTTGCAATTAAGGCTACTCACCTGTTAGTTGCTATCTTGAGCTCCAGTAGTTCAGCTACATCCCCTGAGCAGAGAGTGTTGATGTGTTCGTGCATGAGGGCAGTTTTTCCACATCCTGAATTCCCAAGTAAAATGATTGGCCAGCCAGCAATGGACAGAAGATTTGACAGATACAATACTTGCTGAAAAACAAAACATACCCTTTTATAATACACGTCTACACCTCTCCGTCTTTGAATAGTATTTCTGTTGCGACAGAGGAAAGTTAAAAGCATGCAGTACTTAAAGTTGGTTGCTTTGGGGAAAACCTTAAATCAGAGTACATTTTTCATTGGATCACATTTTGGAGCAAGCATCCATCAACTTTAACATTCTACAAATATCATTACATTATGTTCATTGATTACAAAACATCAGCCATACTTGTAACATACTTGTGATATAATGGCCCTCATTCCGAGGTTGGTGGTAGTCATGGCGCTATTTGCACCATGACTGCCACCAATAACGGTACCGTGTCCGGTTTGGTGCAATGGGGATTTACAGATCTAGTCAGACCTTGGCGGGACCGTTAAGTCCCCATTCACCAAACCATTCCCCATTCCCATTTGAGCCCCGACCAGGCGTTAAGGAAGGGACCCGCTAAGGGACCTCGTAGTAGGGCGGTAAGGGATTACCAGCACCTGTCTCCTTACCAGTGCCCGGTATCCCTTACTGCCCTACTCGGAATGAGGGCCAATGTCTTATGCCTACATTATAATTGGCTATAATCTAATAGGATTTGCTAGGTGACCACGTATCTGAGTTATTCATCTGCATGATGGTATTACTATTATCTTACCTCTGCATGAACGGTTCGTACAAAAGCTTCTGAAGGTATTCCTTGACCGTGGGGAATGGAATATGGCATGATATTTTCATTCCATTTCACAAACTGGTGGCTTTCGCTGTCAATGTAATAGTCCCAGATCTAGAGGGGAAAAGAACAGTAAATGTGACTAGAATGGATGAGTGGCTTGTCCCACACACCCCTTTTTCAAAAGATGAAAGATAGAATGACCAAGCTCTGTAACCCTTTGCCTGCCCCCCATCCCTGGAGGGCCCAAAGTGCATTGGCCAAAAAAAGACTTCGCCTAGGGTCCCTGGTAAATGGGTGTGCATAACTTGTTGCCTTCAACTCACATATATTCTAATTGTGACAAAATGGCTTCTGCTCTGCGGCAGTAGGTTCTGGTTTAAACTCCTAGTCAACCACACACTGCCACTCAACCAGTAATGATCCCAATCAGAAAGGTAAAACAGGCATAGTCCCACAGGTATACTCCCCTCTGCCTCTAAGGGGGTCTGGGCTGAGGGCAGGCTATACTCTTCAGGAGTGGTATGAGCTAGAACAGAAGCAGTCCAAACAAAAATAGTACTGCATTACCAAAATAAAAGAATTTCCCTGAAGTTCTATCATGATAAAGACTTTAATTAATCTAAAATTACAACTACTAAAAACACTAATGACCCACCCTTGTATCAGAAAACATAGAGAATGCACACTTAGAGGCACTCTGGGTTTGATGATGAGAGAAGCAGGCAAACAGTTTGTGCATCAAAGTCCAGTTAAAGACATTGGGGGTCCTCACGGGTTGGGCGAACAAGCAAAAATGCAGTGGTAACGCTATTACCGCTGCATTACCACTCCGTCCAATTCCGAGTTTGGGTGGAAATGCCAAGATTTACCACCAGCAAAAAGCTGGAGGTAAATCTTGGTGCTTTATGCACGTTTGCAGCGCTATTAACGTGGCGCTAATAGCACCGCAGTAATATTGCCCAGAATGTCCCATTGGGTCAATGGACTCAATGGGAATGGGGCTTTACCGCCCCTGCAACTCGGGATCCGAAGCTAATAGCGCCAGACTGAGTTCGGTAACGTGATTTGCACTGGCAGTATCCTGGGGAATTTACAGCCGGGATACCGCCAAGGTCGTGATATATTGTCTTAAGAAGGTAAGGAGAGGGGTATTAAATGTTGCTATGGCCCTTTAAAGCAGTTATGGGGTAGAGACCCACTTTCAGTGCAATTATTCTTGATTTGCAGGCTTTTCAGCATTGAACTCGGAGTCTTGGCACTTTCAGGGCTCGATGGAATCCAGCTAAGAAGTGCAGTTTGACAGAGTGGCAATTGTTAGTGTGTTGGATCGACAGTTCTGGAAGACTGTGGCCTCAGATGCGAAAAAGAAAACACTTTTTTATGGCAGCGAGCAAGCGTAATTAGCTCAAGGGATTGTTGAGGTACTGTAACAATGGTGACGTAGGTCCTGAAAATTCTGACAAAGCAGGCGATGCCGAGTTGGGGCGTCAAAAGACTTTTAGCATTCTTAGATGTGCAAAATGTAGAGATATGTGAGGCGGAGGCAGTCGAGCGTTGATGTTGAAATAGTCTCCCCCGGGTCCCTTGCAGCAGCATGGATGGTATTGAAGGTGCCCAAACCAGTGTTGAAGACGTCTGGAGGTGCAGGAAAAGCCAGAGTTTACTATGTTGGTTCTGTGGTTGCTGGGGGGCCGTGTCCAGGGTTTTCTGGGTCAAGGTCGATTCTCTGTTCTGCAATTTCCAGAAATTAAGGTTTCTAGAGACCATTAGTAGGGTCTGTCCACTCCAATGAGCAGGTTCCTGGGTACCAGTTGTCACAGCTTGAAGTAGACTTGTCCAATCAGCTGGTCTCCCGCCAATGTACCTATGGAATGAATGAGGGAAAAGGCTTGCCCTTTTTTGTGGACATCCTTCGATTCACCTCTACGGAAGAGGACTTTGGAGAAGACTGTACTCCCAACAAACTTGCAGGTGTAATCTTTCTTATACAGTATGATATGATATGATATGGCATTTAAGATGCGCCTATACACAAGTGTTTCAATGCGCGACAAGGCAAGGGAGGGGAAACCGAGCGAGGACAAAAACTACAATCTTACTAGGCCTAGTGACATTGAGATCGTGCAGGTGCAGGGGATAGGGGATGGGAGAAGTGCCAGTGGTAGGGGTGGGCAAGAGCCAGACACAGGATCACAAACAAGTAGTGCAGCCAACAGGTGGCAAGTGCGAGTGTTAAAGTACACACAATAGGTGTCAATAAATGAAGGTAAGGGAAATGTAGAGTTGCAGATGCAGACCACAAGTGCATGGGGATTCCAGAGGCAGTGTGGGAGTGCAACTGGACGGGCACGGACCTGGGCCTGAATTCAGAGGGTAGCCAGGTGACCAGTGCAGTATCAGTCAAGAAGTCAGCAGGGGAGAGGAGGAGAGAAGGCAGAAGCAAAGAGGAAGGGCTTGAGGTTCTTCCGGATCCAGAGATGGTTCTCATCAAGTTTCAGAGAGGCAGGGAAGCTGTTCCAAGGGAGGCACCAGCCGAAGAAAGAGATCTGCCCCCAGCTCGCTGCTTGGAGAAGTGACTGACCCTCAAAGAGTTGGAAGTGGAGGAGCAAAGAGCTTGAGTTGGAAGATATATCCGAAGAGAGCGTTGGAGGTATTGAGGTCTCAGGCCCCCAGAAGGCCTTGTGTACAATGCAGAGGGTCTTGAATGTGATCCTTGCTGCCACTGGGAGCCAATATATTTCAGGTCTGGAGAGATACTATCCCTGGGCTTGAGGCCAAGGACAAGTCTTGCAGTCCTGTTCTAGATGAGTTGTGGAGGAAGAAGAGTAGGCAGATTTAGAAAGAGGCTGTTGGCAGTAGTCCAGCCTAGAGAGAACCAGAGCTCTGGAGACAGTAAGCTTCTGGGGGAAGGTGAGGAAAGGAAGAATACCTCTGAGGAGATGTAGCTGGTTGTTTGACTTCTTAGAGATGTCAGAGATCTGAGGAGAAAAGGAGAGTGTGGAGTCTAAGATGACCCAGAGGTTCATAGCCTCACAGGTGGGAGCAGGAATGGCGCCCAGAGTGGGCGGCCAGCGAGTGACAGGAAAGGAAGGTGCAGGTGTGCCGATGAGGAGGATCTCCATCTTACTGGCATTAAGGCACAGATCAATAGCGGCTCACCACTCGCGGATTGCAGACAGACAATCCGGGATGGGAGAGGAGGTGGCTGAGGGGAGCCTGAAAGCGAGCTGAGTGTCATTCGCATAGCATTTAAAGTTGGAGCAGAGAGCGGCAATGAGGTGGGTGACAGGTACCACGTATAGGTTGTACAGCCAGGGAGAAAGGTTAGACCCATGGGGAACACCAAAAGTAGAGAGTGAGATAGAGGAGAGGAAGGACGCAAGTTGGACCTGGGAGGGTCGGTCAGAGAGGAAAGAAGCCAACCAGGCTAGAGCCTGATCAGTGATACCCAGGTTACCAGGCTGGTTGAGCAAAATGGCATGGATGACCATATTGAAAGCAGAGGAGAGATTGAGTAAAATTAGGACAGAGGGGAGATTGACACTGAGGTTAGAGAGCAGGTCATCACAGATGTTTAGGAGAGCAGTTTCTGTGCTTCTGGCTACTCTGAAGCCAGACTGATGGTCGTGGAGACAACCAACAGATTCAGGGTGAAGATTAAGCTGGGAGATGCCAGCTTTTCCAAAAGTTTGCGCAGGAAAGGAGTAATGGAGACCGGGTTATAGTTAGCTGGATAGGAGGTTTCGGCTGAGGGTTTCTTAGGAAGAGGGTGCACAAGAGAGTGCTTCAGGGGGGAAGGGAAGGTTCTAGTGGCAAAAGAGTGACTGCAAAAGTTGGCCAAGGCTGGAGCGAAGGTGTCATTGTGGTCCTTGATGCTTTTGGATGAACAGGTAAGAACCTGTTTTGATGAGACTTTCATTTATTGGACTTATCTAGAAACCTTGTCTTGGGTGAACAGAGGAAAGACAGAGAAGGGAGGAGGAGAGGTTGCCACAGGGAGACCAGAGGTAGAGGAGCAAGTAGAGGGAGAAGGAGGAGATGACAAGAGGGGGGACAGGATGTTCTGGGTTTTAGAAAAGTGTGACGCCAAGGTCGTGCAGAGGGTCTGGGAGGGGACAGGAGAGGTAGAGACTGCAGCAGGATTGGCCAGCTCCTTGCAGATTTTAAAGAGTTCAGCTGAGTTGTTAGATGTCGCAGAGACGCAGGATTGGATGTGAGTTCTCTTCTTAGTGAGGACAGAGAGTGGGTAATGCCTTTGGAGCAGGTGGCAGGCCAGTTTGTCAGAGGATGTACAAGATGCCAGCCATTTCCTCTCAGCCACCCTACACTTGTGTTTAAGGGTGATAAGGTCTGAGTCATACCAAGAGTTGCACTGAGCTTTGGCCTTCAAGTGGATCCTCATGACAGCGGCAAGTACATCAGGAGTGTCAGAGATAAAAGAGTGTAGGTTGAAAAGGGCTGTGTCAGGGTGTGAGTCAGCCAGAGGTGCAGGAGGGGGAGAGAATGTGGTGGCGAAAGCCTCACATGGCACACGCTTCATGGATGACTGAGAAGGTGGGTGGAAGTGTGGGATTAGAGAGAGAAAGGTGAGAGGAGAGGAGAAAGTGGTCACTTCAGGAGAGAGGAGTGGTGAGAGGGTTAGAGAGGGGGCAGTCTGAAGAGATCAGAACATCCAGAGTGTGCCCTGCAGAGTGAGTCGGGCCTCAGGGAAGAATAGAGAGAGAAATAGAGTTGCAGAGGTTGTGAAAGAGTCCAGAGGAGGGACAGAAAGCATCCAGGTGGATGTTGAGGTCTACAAGGAGGAGGTGTTGAGTGGGGCGAGGACAGGAGGGAGGAGGAGAGGTCCGCCCACTCGAAGAGGAAGGAAGTAACCTGCCCAGGTGGCCGGTAGATAGTGGCCACAGTGAGAGAGCGGCCAGGAGAGAGAGAGAGCCAGCAGACCAGGCATTCAAAGGAGGAGTAGGCCTGCATAGGAATGATAGAGGCAGGAATCCACTCTGGAAAGATCAAGGATACACCTTCACTAGAATGGTTAGATCTAGGCGCAGAGAGGATCATGTAGCCATCAGGTAGGAGAGTGTTAAAACTCGTGACAGAGATGGCCATGAACCATGTCTCAGTGAGACCGAGAACATCAAGGTTAAGTTCTTCCAGGAGGCAGCAGATGTCAGAGGAGTGTTTAACAGCTGAGCGTGAGTTGAGAGTGGCAATGTGGAGAAGGTTACAGGGAAGTAACCTGCCCAGGTGGCCGGTAGATAGTGGCCACAGTGAGAGAGCGGCCAGGAGAGAGAGAGAGCCGGCAGACCAGGCATTCAAAGGAGGAGTAGGCCTGCATAGGAATGATAGAGGCAGGAATCCACTCTGGGAAAATCAAGGATACACCTTCACTAGAATGGTTAGATCTAAGCGCAGAGAGGATCATGTATCCATCAGGTAGGAGAGTGTTAAAACTTGTGCCAGAGATGGCCATGAACCATGTCTCTGTGAGACCGAGAACATGAAGGTTAAGTTCTTCCAGGAGGCGGCAGATGTCAGAGGAGTGTTTAACAGCTGAGCGAGAGTTGAGAGAGGCAATGTGGAGAAGGTTGCCACCCTTGAAAGATTTCCAGAAAGGGGAACATGTCAAAGTTACTCCCTTCGGAAGAGTAGAAGGAACCTGAGGGAGGGCAGAAGAGGGAGGAGGAGAGGGCAATGTAGCCAAGGAGGAGGAAGAGGGTGCCAGGAAGGAGAAAAGGAAGCAAGAGAAAGGAGAGAAGGGACAGCAGGAGAAGAAAGGAAGTTGATAAGGTGCAGAAAACATCATCAAGGAGGAGGAGGTTGGCCTGAGGACCTTGGACCAAGACGGTGCCATTCATGTACAGATTAAGGATGATCTTAGAGGAATGGAAGGGGGCCAGAAGGGCCTCCCACTGGGTGCCATCCTTAATGGGAGAGGAAGAAAAAGAAGAGAGCACAGAGACCATATGTGGAGGCCATAGGTCTGGCGAAGGAACAACAAAGAGGATGTCAGTGAGGGTCTGTCTGGAGGAAGAGCTGGTATAGGTATCAGTGATCGGGAGGCCTGGGTTGGAGACCAGGATATCCTTTTTGAACTTCTTCCACCAGACTTAGTGAGAAGGACAGGATAGTCAATACAGAGGTTGGGGAAGAGGAGAAAGGCAGAGGTGACAAGGTAGGGGGGAGGGGAGACACTAGGGAAGGGCACAAGGGGAGGGGTGCAAGCAGACGAGACAGAACAAAACAAGAACACGTAAGTAAAATAAGCTAATTGATGATGGGCTCAAGGGACAAGAGGGGCAGTCAAGTAGAAGTGAAAATCAAACCAGTAACATTGTATGAATGAGGGAACCTGAAAGAAAAAGGACACCGCAAGGGAACAACCAGGAAGAGCAGGGGCTAGAACAGAATGATCAATCAAGGGAACCTAAGGAGAGCGTGAACAAAAACATAGACAAGTAGGCAGTACAAGTATACAGCAAAAGAAGGGAACTTGAAAGAGAAGGACACCGCAGGGAACAGCCAGCAGGGTGAGGACTAGATAAATGAACAGTGATCAAAGGGACGATGAACAGTGATCAAAGGGAAGAAGCAGAGAAGAGTGAAAAACAAATGTAGATAGGCAATGCAAATACCAGTAGACGAAGAAAGCAAATACAGGAACAGTGAAATAAGCAAATAGGGGCCCAAAAGAGGAAACACAGAGCAACAAAGCATAGCAACAGAGTCTGGAAGGGGAAAAAGGGCAGGGGGACCTGCAAGGGAGCAAGGACACGCAGGGGGCACGTGGGTGCTAGCGAGCCCAAGATGGAAAGCCACGAAGCACACGCAAGCAAGGAGTGCAAGAATGATTCAACAGGGGGTCGGCTCATCTCTTAAAACAGGCAATCTGCTACAGTGGATCAGTTCTCTCCTCTCTTCTGTAAGGGGTCCAATCATGGCTGTTGTGTTCAGAATCTTCTGCTGTGTGTTGTCATACACAGAGTGTTTTGTCTGCACTAAGTGGGGATATGTACTAGAAGTTGCGGGCCCTAAGAACTCCCAAGATGGTGGAGCCTACCTCTTGCTCGAAAGTCCTCTACTGGGGTATTCTACTCTGCCTCTTCTCGTGTCTGCCTAAATCAAAGAGTCTCAATTATTTACCACCCTGATGCAAGTTCTTTGTAGCAACTCAAGCACAAAGTGTTGACTTAATTTCCGGGACATGTTTGGGATTATTCCTTTCAGTCATTTTAAAAATATGTGATGGGGATGGGAATGTCTGCTTCTCCCAAAAATGTACCTATATCAACCAGGTGCTTTGCAGCAGAGAGACTTTTCAGAAATTAAAATCTGCCCTTTTTTTGCTTAATGTGACCGATTACCGTGGTAATATCGGGAGAAGCCGAAAACAAAAGGGTGACAAAAAGATATTTGGAAGAGCAAAAAGGCTGAAAGTGCATCAGGATAGAGGTGTGGGGGAGGTGACATCATGTGAAGTTAGGGAGTTGGGGGTAGTCCGGGGAGCCAGTTTCTGTTCTGACATTTTTGTACTATTGTCAGAATACCGGGGGGACTCTCACGAGATTACCACGGTAAAAACGCAAGTCGCTCAAGGAAACGAAAATGTGTCACATAAAGCAAAGAAAGAAAGTGAGTAATAGGAGGGGCCCAGGGAGGTAAACAATAACTGAGTTGGGTGTGTGGTGGGGGGGGGCCTATTGAAAAGGAAGAAGGGGCATGGGGAGCACCTGTGAGGACTGGTCAATTTTTTAACATTATCACAGTAATTGGCCCACAATTATCACAGTAATTACTGGGGGAATGGGAAATAAGGGACAAAAATAAATGGGAGGGCATCAGAAACAAACATCCCAACAACAGAGACCCCGGGACCATCCTTACCGAGGACCAACACTTAGAAAAAAGCCAAAGAGAACAAGGAGGGGCAAGAGAAAAAGAACGAGAGAGACCACAAACACGATACCAACAGAGGAAAACCTAGTTATCAACCTATCCAGAAGAGAATTAACACGATCAGAGGTAAATACCCTCCAGAAGGGTTTAAGTTTTGTACCAACATACAATAGTACCCTGTTTGATACAAAAGTAGAAGTTCTCAGACTAACGAGGAAAATAAAACTACACATTTTTTTCGATGGTTCAGAAGGTCAGAAAACTCAAACGGAGGATCAAATCTACAAAGAGTTTAAAGCAAAGAGTACGTTTATGCCACCTTGTAATACCCCGTCAGTAGAGATCTTTGAAAAACAAGTACTAGAAGATCTAGGAAAAATCAAATTTCACAATACTAAAATTAAGAACTTGAAACCTCATGAATTAACACTTCTCAAAGATCTGTATGGAGATGAAAGTATAGCTATCAGACCGGCAGACAAAGGGGGAGCGCTAGTTATACCTAATTTCACAGATTACAATAAAGAGTGTCAGAGACAACTAGCGGACATCAATACATACAAAAAACTGGACAATGACCCAACAATAAGCATCATGAACGATTTGGAGAAGATACTGGATGACGTGGAAGAAAACTCCTGGATTAACCATCACACACACAAATACTTACAGAATTCCCATCTTCGTATCCCGAACTTCTACACTTTGCCAAAAATACACAAGAACCCACATGAACCACCAGGGAGGCCCATAGTGGCAGGCATTAATAGCATTTTACAACAAATTGGGAAATACATTGATTATTTTCTTCAACCGCTTATCCAATGTACCCCTACCTATATCAAAGACACCACTCATTTTTTACAACAACTAAGAACAATACTTTACAGATCTACAGATATACTATTTACCTTAGATGTGAAGAACTTGTACACATCTATCCCGCATGACTTGTGAATGAACGCAGTGGAGTGGTTGTTTTTACATACTGGAGAAATAGAAGCCAATAAAGAATTTTTGATCATTCTACTGAGATTTATTTCAAAGAACTCATACTTCAAATATCAGAAACAATACTACCTATAGATTGCCGGAACATCCATGGGTGCCACCATGGCACCCACATACGCTAACACTTTTATGTACAAGTTTGATACAGATCATGTTCTCAGTCACCCTACATTGAAAGCCCATTTACGTCTTTGGATTCGTTACATTGACGATATTTTTGGGATTTGGACCAAAAACGAAGAGAGTTTATTAACTTTTTTTGAGGATCTTAACAAATTTGACCGAAGAATTCAGTTCATCCATGAATACTCTACAGAAAAAATACACTTCTTGGACGTTGAGATTAAGTCAAGAGAAGGGGGATATCAAACCAACATCTATAGTAAACCCACCGACCATAACAATTTGTTGCACAGACTCAGCTTCGACCAACCTAGTCTCATACGGAATCTCCCATATAGCCAAATGTTGCGACTAAAAAGAATTATCAGTGATCCATCCGACTATAACCTACAACTGCAAAAAATGGGTGAAAAGTTCACCAAAAGAGGATATCAAGAGAATGAGATAGTTGAAGCTAAAAATCGAATAGAAGGTATGAACAGAGAAGATGTGCTAACGAAACCAAGGAAAGTTGAAATAGATCCACCACTGGTGTTTGTGACTAAATACTCAACACAAAGTAATCGAATCAAATCCATAATAAAAAAACATTGGCAGATATTAACATGTGACCCGGAAACCGAACATTTGTTCAAAGAGTTACCGACATTTGCACATCAACGAAGTAAGAACTTAAGAGACTATCTCAGACAAACACGTCCTACACTCAAAAGACCTGAGACAAGACGCAAGGGGACATTCCCAAACTTACAGTGTAGCAACTGTGGCTACATACAAAAAGGAGATAGCATTAATCACCCACATACTGGAGAAAAATTGTGACTAAGGGATTTTGCAACATGTGATACGATCACCATCATTTACGCAATAAAATGCCCATGTGGGCTATACTATGTGGGACAATCGAAAAGCAAAGCGAAGATGCGTTGGAATGAGCATCGCTCATGTATACGCAATAGGAACACCAATTCATCAGTTGCGAAACATTGGACAGAAAAGGGACACAACCTGTCACAGATACGATTTTTGGTGTTGGAAGTAATCCACAGACAAGGTCCCCATGAAAACATACAACAGAAACTTGATAAAAGAGAATGTTATTGAATCTATAGACTTGGAACTCTTGCCCCTAAAGGATTGAATGAAGAGATGAATTGGTCTTGTTTCTTTTAATATGCAAAGTACTCTCTGTACATAATAACAGGTCATACCTGTAAAGAGTGAGAATACCGAACCTTTTGGAATTTACAGTTTTTAGTTATCATTTATCTACATGTTTGTTTATTTTTCCATTAATTTTGGTTTCGATTTTCAGGTTTCTCTATGAATATACATCTTTTTATGATTTATTTTATGGGTAGGTACCTGTTAGTTACAGAACAGTAAGAAGCCTAATTGAACTGAGGCGTTTATCTATCACGCAATAGAGTATAGCTAACATTAGCACGATAGACAGTAAACACACTTCTGATACTATATCTGACAAGCAGGAAATGTGTAACTTTATTTACATAGAGGCTTTGTTTCAATCACACATGCATGGAGTTTATTTTCACGATCACACGTCAGACAGTACATTTAAAAATATGGGAAAATATAATCCCGCTTTAGTGCGTATAATCCATCTAGCATCGTGTTAAGTTGAATTGCAACAGAACATTTGGAAGTTATTCCCCATTCCCGTTCCCCGATCTCCAAGTGTCAATCTGGAAAAATGAATACCCTTCATTTGAATGACAGACGTAACTTGATGGCCGCAGGCCAACCGTCTTATGCACAGAATTATAGAAATATAGACTGTTATGCTTGACCAACGAGTGGCCATTTTAAATGCAGCAAGAATCGCCATGTTGCTTGTTAACCATTGCTCATTGCTTTCTGTCTAAAACTGCTTTGCAGCTTGCAATTCTTGCAGATTCTGCTTACTCTGCTCAACTGTTAACATTGTTGTCTGAATATGAAAGGGCAAGGTCGCGGGACTGAGGAGTTTGTTGAAAACTCCTCATGAGTAGCCCAGAAAGGAATGCCCACGCTCCCTCTCTGTAGCCTTGAGGGAGAGCTGCAGGGCATTTAATCACTTCACAGCTGCCAGCCAGTCTCGTACGATGGTGGAATATGTTAGAATAAAACAGCTAAAGGCTTGAATTATGCTCTTCCTACGGCCCCCCTTCGCAAAACCCTGTAGAGCGTGTCGGCTCCCAGGACACGAATAGCACCTCATAGATAGCAAAGCATGGAATGTGGCTCTTCCCCCGTGTGCAGCTTGCTTCCAAGAACAGAACCACCATGTTCTGTTCAACAACTAAAAGATGCGTCCGCACTTTCTAAATTGCACATTGTTACTAGAATAAACATCAAAAGTGTCATAATTGTCATACCCGTCGGAAATGTCCATCGTCATCCTGGGTTCAAAGAAACTTAATAAAGGAGGGTGTTAAACATGACATAGCTGATTGTATGATATGCATTTTGTATATATGTAACTGATGTACGTAATTCGCTCTCTTGCGTCCCTCGAGGTCTAGGAAACTCACGTCGCGGGGCGTGAGACCAGAATTGGCCAATTGGGACTATTTTTGCTTGCAATAAACCCTAGCATTGGGAATTTGAACCTCGTGTCTGGCGCATCTTTTCGTGTATGGTTATTGCCTTGTTTCCATATCGTGAGGGACCCCTAGGGGCCCCTTTCAAGATGGTGCCCAAACAGGGAGCCTCCCCCACTTGCCCCATCGTATACGTTGTAACGGAGTAAAGGCGGAAGAACGGCGAGGACGGGATGATCGAGCCGGGATCAAGAGGTGTACGGGGCGCCCTGTAGAAGTGAGGAGAGATTCCTTCCGCAGATCTGCACACATCTGATCCCTGATCGACGTACCGGGCCAGAGGGCAAAGGAGGCGAGGGTCCCGAAGCGAGGCAGAAGCCAGAGAAGCGCAGACATGACGTTGGAAGAGGTTGCATTAGGACAGGTGACTTGTTTTATCAGGTGAGTCATTCCCCGATTCAAATAAAAACCTGATTTTTGGTAGAGTGTTGATTTTGCAAATTCAAACGTCCAGGTAAAGGTTAGCTAACCAAAGGGGAAGGTTAAAAAAACATGCCTGGAGTACTGTCCACTTTAGCGGGGCTTTTCAGCTGCGGTAGACAGTCCTTGGAATATGGCCAAAGTGCACCGCCTGGGGGAACGCTGGCTTATGACATGTATGCAAAATATGGTGTGGGTGTGATAATATTTTGTGAAATTTGGCATAGGCAAACTAGAAAGCAACCCAACCATCAGTGGCCGATTAATGGTAGCTTTGAGATTGCGAGGATAGATAACCTAGAAAGTGTGCTGATTAGGAAAAAAGCGCGACCCGCAGCTTTTGAGACTGTCAAAGATTGGAGGGGGGAAGCAATGCTCCGACTTAGGAGTAGAGAGAAGCATGTGCGTAGGCACAAAACAAAGCTTGAGGTAGCAGAAGAAAAGGAGGAGGAGGAGTGGACAGCAAGTCTAAGACGGGAAGGGAGACGTGAGCAAATGAACATAGAAGGAGTATACCCGCAGCGGGAACTACACATAGCAGACGAATTAATGGAACATTTGTTAACTAATACGGGTTGAGGCCCAAAACCAGAATCGAAACCAAACAAGCCAGTATTGACTGCACAGGCCCAACCAGTAGCTCTCGTACCCCTCCCGTAGCCCAAGCACTTCCCCTCACGCAAGCATTAACCCAAGCCCCACCCACAGCTCGAGCCCTCCCACAAGCGCAGACCGCAGACACACAATTTCCCAGAACCCAGGAAGGCCCTTCACAATGCCACCTGTTTCACTTGTCCCATCCGCATCTCCCGCTCCAGAGACAGATTCAGCACCATCCGCCCCTCCCGAAGTCGAAATTGAGACCAGGGAGGCGAGAGGCGGGGCTGAAGGAACAGGATTTGGATGGGTAACTCGAAGCGCGATCAGCAAAGAAAGAAAGATTGAATTACGGCAAGAGGCAGAAATGTACATAGAAGGAAACGATGGGACGGCAGCATTGGCCTCATTGTATGAGTACCGAAGAAGCAACGAGAGACAGGTAGTGTTGGAATGCATGGGGGACCTTTTGGTGGGAGAATGGAAAAAGATACTTGGGAATTTACCACCACAGCGGTTGTTAGATTTGAATTAGTTAGCATGCAGTGAGCAAAAAGATTAGGATGTAAGAAAACATGTGTACAAACTCATTGAACTGAAAAATGAAATAGAAGACAGATATGCTGAAATGTTTGCTACACCTGAATATAGTAGTGAGTGTATTAAGAAAGGTAGGAAGGAGTCGTCGATGTTGTATATGCAAAAATCGTGGCTGAGAGTTTTTTCAGGTGGTAAAAAGCATTTGCCGGTACCGGGACAAATAGGTGATAAACAAAGATTGCAGGTATCGGTGGGGGAAACAATGCAATGGATGTCGAACAAAAGAACGTCAGTGAAGGAAGTAAGTGAGATATGTAATGGGTACCCATTGGAGATGAGAAAAGAAGCGATGCGAACGATAGTAGGAGTGTTACTGCAGCAGGTCATTGGATACATAGAGGTAGAGGAAATGCACAAGGCAGAGGAAATTTGAATAATATGCACGGGGTGTCATTGGGAGTAAATCAATGTGCGTACTGTAAGGAGGAAGGACACTGGCAAGCGGAATGCCCGCACCTACAGAATAGAGGTGGGTTTGGTCAGAGAAGGCCTCATAGAGGACATCAGGGGTCAAACGGCCCAAGCAGAAATAGCATGCAGCAGCAGCAGGGATATACCAATGGAGGTACTCAAAACCAATCTTATGGTAAAAACCAAGCGCAACAGAACCAGGCATTGAACCAAAGTGTTTCGAACCGAAATCAGGGCGGGCAGGGCCAACAGAGAAATGATCAGAGTGGAGGACACCGAGGGGGAAATGGGAATATTTTTGATGCACAGCCAAAAACGTATTATAGCAGCGGTGACTACACATCGGACGATGTGTTATTTTCTCTATAGGACAGCCCACGGCAGGGGTCGGAACCAGTGTCTATTCCCGTGAATCAGTGAGGACCCTACGTAGAAATGAGAGTCGGGAATAAGGAGCACCGTTTCCTTGTAGATACAGGGGCACAGAAGTGCTTGATAGACCACCACTTGGTTCTGGAGATCCCACTGTCGGGGCAAAAGAATGTTTCTGTAAGGTTCGCAGGTACACCAGTAATTAACCCCATGTCCGAAGCTGTCCCAATTACAATAGGACCATTTACGGAACAGTGTCCATTTCTTTTGACAGAAAATTGTGGAGAGAACTTGCTAGGATTAAATTTGTTGAGAAAATTGGGGGCAGTCATACATTGTACGGCAGATGGGGTGTTCCTCACGATGTGGCCTCACGATGCACCGGTGACGGTATTTATGTCAAAAGCGTTACCAGAAGGACTAAGTAGAGTACCAACCTGTCTGTGGGCAATGCATGATAACGATGTAGGATGCTTGAAAATAGAGCCAGCAAAAATAACTTTGAAAGAAGTTGTTACATTACCACGAATTCCCCAGTATAACATTTCTGTTGAAGGTGAGAAGGGATTAAAAAGTATTCTTACTGACCTGGTGAGATTGGGGGTGGTTGAAAAAATTGCAGGTAGCACGTGCAACAGCCCGATTCTTCCAGTTTACAAGAAAGGAGGCAATGAAGTACCCTATCGTTTCATAATTGATCTGCGTGCATTGAACAAAGTGGTAGACCCCCAATTCCCTTTGGTCCCAGATGTCACAACGATACTGACAATGATACCGGCCACTGCAGAATACTTTAGTGTAGTTGATCTGAAGAATGCGTTCTTTAGCATTCCAGTGGATAAAAGCAGTAGGTATCTGTTCGCGTTCACTCTAGGAGGTCGATCATTCACATTCACACGTATTCCACAAGGATACACAGAAAGCCCGAGCATTTACAGCAGAGTGCTAAAAGAGCAGCTAGACATGCTAGAATTACCCGAAGGTTGCGTACTCTTGCAGTACATAGATGACTTGTTATTAGCTGCTGACACAAAAGAGATCTGCAAAGAAAGTACTATATTACTATTGACACACTTAGCGACCCATGGTCACAAGGCAAGTTTGAAGAAATTCCAGTATAATCAGAAGGAGGTGTCTTATTTGGGTTACCCACTTTTGAAACAAGGGAGAAGATTAACACCAGAACGCATAGAAAGTATTTCTAGTATGCCTATTCCAAAAACTCAAAAAGGAGTGAGAGCTGTAATAGGCATGGCCTCTTGTTGTCGGCAGTGGATCAGTAATTTTGCGTTGATTGTGAAGCCGATGATAAAGTTAACTAAAAAGGATGCAGTGATGCCTTTACAGTGGGATGAGGAATGTCAGAAAGCATTTGAGCAACTGAAAGCTGCATTGTGTGCTGCGCCGGTTTTAGGCACTCCTAGCTATAAAAAGATCTTTAGACTATTTGTGAGTGAGAGTGAAGGATGTGCATTGGCGGTTTTAACACAGGAACAAGGTGGAAGATATAGGCCGTGCGGCTATTATTCTTCCGCGCTGGAGCCTGTAGCGCGCACTACCACAATGTTTGCGATCCGTCGCAGCGGCTGCCGCATCAGTGAAACAAATGGAAGGAATGGTATTGGGGCACACTTTAATTCTGAAGGTGCCACATGCTATAGACGTTCTATTAAATAGGACACAGACGCAACACCTCACCTCAGCTAAACTAACAAGATATGAGCTCATCTTGTTTGCACCCCACATCCAAATTATGAGGTGTAGCGTATTGAATCCTGCAGAATTAATGCCACTGCCCATAGCAGAAATTGGTGACAACGAATCACCACCCCATGATTGTTTAATGGTCACTGAAGAAGAAACAAAGGAAAGAATTGACTTGAGCGACATCCCACAGAAAGAGCCAGATGGGGAGTTATTTTGTGACGGCTCTTGTTTTAAATTACCTGATGGCACATCAACGGCCGCATATGCAATTACTACCCTAGAGAGTGTTGTATAAAGCAGAAGAATCCCCTACAATTCGGCACAAGCCGCAGAAATAATAGCACTGACCCGAGCCTGTGAGCTCTCTGAGAATTTGAACGTGAATATTTATACTGACAGCCAGTACGCCTTTGGCGTGGTTCATAACTTTGGCCGACTCTGGGCTGAGAGGGGTTTCTTGACATCACATGGGGCCAGGATTCAGCATGGCCCTTTGATTGTGCGATTGTTGTCTGCACTCACGTTTCCAAAGCGCCTAGCTATAGTGAAATGTGAGGCGCATATAAAAAGTAACATGTAAAGTGGGAGAGGGAAACGCATTTGCAGACAGGATTGCGAAGCAAACAGCCACAGATTTGGGAAATAAAATTATGACAGTACAGACTGAGGAAGTATCTTGTATGATAGAGAATGGAGTTTCCACAGTCAAAGAAATGCAGGCTAAGGCCACGACCGAAGAGATTCAGGGGTGGGCTGAGAGCTCTGCTGAGTTAGATTTGGAAGGATGTTGGGTGGACAAAGAGACCAAGAACTGGATGTTGCCAAATTGTTTTGTAACCGCGATGGTTACAATGGCGCATAGCCCTACCCACATTTGCGCGAAGAAGATGGTACAGCATTTATCCACCGTATGGAAAAATGAGCACATAAAAAAGAATGCAGAAAGGCTAGTGCAGAATTGTATTACGTGCCTGCAACACAATGTAGGGAAAGGAACCGTGACTCCAGTAGGTAGTTTTGGCCCACCCTCTATGCCATTTGAGATGATCCATTTTGATTTCATAGAAATGGAAAGGAACTACAAATATGTGTTAGTGGTGATTTGTGCATTCAGCAGGTGGGTGGAGGCATATCCTTTAAAAGACTGTACTGCCATGTCAAGGGCAAAAGTAATGTTGAAGGAGTATTTCTCCCGGTTTGGGTTGCCCCGTGTCCTGTGGTCAGACAACGGCCCACACTTTGTGGGCGCAGTAGTACTACAGATCAGATCTGTGCAGGTCTACAGATAGAGAAACGATTTCACAGTTCCAGGCATCCCAGTTCTGCCGGGCTTGTTGAGAGACATAACGGTACCTTAAAGTCAAAGATAGCTAAAATCTGTGCTGGGAGCAAGTTGAGTTGGGTGGATGCATTACCCCTAGCGCTATTGTGCATGCGCACGTCTGTGCAGGCTAAAACTGGGCTCTCCCCTTATGAAATTATAATGGGGAGACCGGCAAATGTATGGTGCGCACCGCAGCCCAAAAGATTATGTGAGGTCGAGCATCCTATGTTAAGCACTTACTGTGGCCTTTTAATGCAGAAGTTGCGTTTGATTCATCAGCAGGTGCAGGAGGCATTACCAGTGCGATACACCGGACCGGGGCACTCGCTGGAGCCTGGAAGTTGGGTCCTGATTAAAAACTTTGAGCGGAAGACAGCATTAGCACCCAGATGGCGTGGCCCCTACCAAGTACTTTTGGTGACGCAAACGGCCATTCGAGTGGACGGACGGAAGGCATGGATCCATGTAACACATGCCAAAAGATTCCCAGGACTGCTGACAACTTCCGACGACCAGAGAAAGGAAACGGTCACGGAAACAAAAGAAACTGTTGCCAGTCCATTGCCACAGCATCAGCCTGAGCGAGAAGTGAAAGTTGAAACAAAGCCCAAGCGAGAAGTGAAACTCGAAACAGAGCCTGAGGAGGCTGTCAATAAGGGGAAAGGGCGAAAATTGCCCCAACGTTGCTCCGCAGAAACAACATCACTGCCGAGCGACACAAACCCTGCATTGCAAAAACGAGCAGAAACAACGCGTGTACACCTTTGGCGCCCACCAGTTTCTGCAAACGCAACAAAGCCAAAGAAAGAAACTACATCATTGCCACGGCACTCATCGCTACCCATCACTGTGCCGCAGGCTGACACTGAGCCTGATACTGAAAGTGCAACAGCACTATTCACGGATCATACAATACCAGGATTGAAGCGGTATAATTTGCGGCCTCGACAGGCGAAGTGATCCACAGATCTTTGGTGCTTTTCTTTTGCCTTTGGTTCCACTCACGGACGGATTAGGAGACAGGGGCGTAGAGGAGAGAAGTGTGAGAGTTGTGCAAGTCGGACAATTCAAGACTCACGGCTCCTCGGTGCGCTTATAAAAAGTACATGTGTCAGGAGCCAGAGCAGGACAAGCTGGACGCACATAAGTACTAAGACAGATAGAGTGCATGTGTCCTAAAGCCATAGCGGGACAAGCTGGATGCACATAGTACTCTATCAATAAAAAAACTGTTCAGAAATCGTCTGAGCAGTGGGAGGAAGAACAACTAATCTTGCTCAGAGTGGATAGGTGATCTAGGCTGTGAAAGGGCTGGCAGAATTGAACTGTGACATTTTTCGTTGAACTTTTCTGGCATCAAGAACGAGAGACATTTGCGACGAACTTTGCCAGCAAGAAGAAGGACGATGAAGAACAAAGCAGGACCGGTTTCAGCCTCCTCCTGCACCCCTGCTGAAAAGATGATAGATTTAGAGACTGTAAATTTAGGGAAAAAGCATGGTAAAAGGAATAAGGTACTGATTTGGACATTGATCCTGTGTTTCTTAAGTATGGTAGTACCAACAATAACAGCTATTACACTATGGTTCCTGGCGTCCGCGCACCCATTAGAAACACTTTTGCCAAAAGCAGCTACTGAAAGCCCGGTTCATGTAATCACTGGTACTTTGCCCCCAATGGAAGAAAGACATAGAGAAGGATACGGCAACAATACATTGTTGCTCATCATGAACATGACCCATGTGGTTTTAAAGAAAAAAGATTGCTGGGTTTGTGCCCATTTACCACAGCACGGTGGGAAAGGGATAGGCTGGTATGTACAACCGTTACCATTGGTTTATTCATGTGAAGTATCATTTGAGTGCAATGTTCTTTGAGAAATGGAACAAGAGTAATACGGGTCAGCTAGATGAGACTAATATGAATGAATTTGAGGAAGTGATCATGAGACCTGTGGGTTGTTCCATATTCCACAAAGCTTGTGTATTTTCACCAGATCCCATGAGGAAGAATACACGAAAGACAACAAGACTAGATAGATTACATAGGCAGAATAGACCAACCCCACCAGCAGAAGAAACATCAGTAATGACATTTCGAATGAGAGATGAATGGAATAAAGATGCTGTGCCCCCAGCCTATACAGTGGATCACAGCCCCGAAATGCTCTCCTATGTTTACAGAAAAAGGGTTCCTATAAAGTAGGAACATTTAGCAACTGCCTGAACACAGTGGTTTTAAAGCACGAAATAGAACCCGTGTACGTAGGGGACCCTGTTTACTTTATATGTGGAAAAAAAGCATATCCATGTTTACCTAGGAAATGGGGAGGTACATGCTACCTAGGTCTACTGTTTCCAGGAGTGTTCCTCTTGGAGACAGCAGAAGTAGCCAGACGAACAAAAGGTAGAACTCAAAGGAGTAGCGAGGATGGAATGATAGCAATAGATATAGCCAAATCATTTATACCATTCTTGTCCCAAATAGAAAATTCCTACAATATAAGAAAACTGTCTAGAATATTAAAAAATACAATAGATTCAACAACGGATATTTGATTGAATATGACGTTAGAAGAAAAAGGAATAAGACTAATGGCACTCCAAAACAGGATGGCTCTCGATATAATATTAGTTGATCGTGGGGAGTTTGCAAACTCGTAAAAACGGAATGCTGTGTGTATATAGATGATTAGTCCCCTACGATATTTAAAGCAATCCGGAAATTACATGTCCTAAGTTCCACACTCTCTACTGATGAAGGGGGTTGGGGCATAGGATCCTGGTTTTGGGGATTATTGTGGTCTTGGGGATGGAAGTTAATTTCAATACTAATGGTGGTACTTGGTATATTCATAACATGTTGCTGTTGCATACAATGCTTACCAATAGTTTGCACTGAAATAACTGATGGATGTACTAAGGGATGTATGCACATGGTGTCGAGAGGAAAACAAACACATGGCCAAAACAACAGAGACACTGATGAAACAAAAACAGTAAAACAATTCATGGCTATAGACATTGATGATGAAGATGATGTTCATGATAGCATGACAGGTTCAGACAAAGGTACCCCATACTTATCCTCATTGGAGGGGGATGCAATGAATGAATAAGACGTTTGGCATACGGCCAAAAGGAGGGTTTGTCAATCTGGAAAAATGAATACCCTTCATTTGAATGACAGACGTAACTTGATGGCCGTAGGCCAACCGTCTTATGCACCGAATTATAGAAATATAGACTGTTATGCTTGACCAACAAGCTGCCATTTTAAACGTAGCAAGAATCGCCATTTTGCTTGTTAATCATTGCTCATTGCTTTCTGTCTAAAACTGCTTTGCAGCTTGCAATTCTTGCGGATTCTGCTTACTCTGCTCAACTGTTAACATTGTTGTCTGAATACGAAAGGGCAAGGTCACGGGACTGAGGAGTTTGTTGAAAACTCCTCATGAGTAGCCCAGAAAGGAATGCCCACGCTCCCTCTCTGTAGCCTTGAGGGAGAGCTGCAGGGCATTTAATCACTTCATAGCTGCCAGCCAGTCTTGTACGATGGTAGAATATGTTAGAATAAAACAGCTAAAGGCTTGAATTATGCTCTTCCTACGGCCCCCCTTCGCAAAACCCTGTAGAGCATGTCGGCTCCCAGGACACGAATAGCACCTCATAGATAGCAAAGCATGGAATGTGGCTCTTCCCCCGTGTGCAGCTTGCTTCCAAGAACAGAACCACTGTGTTCTGTTCAACAACTAAAAGATGCCTATGCACTTTCTAAATTGCACATTGTTACTAGAATAGACATTGAAAGTGTCATAATTGTCATACCCGTCGGAAATGTCCATCGTCATCCCGAGTTCAAAGAAACTTAATAAAGGAGGGTGTTAAACATGACATAGCTGATTGTATGATATGCATTTTGTATATATGTAACTGATGTACATAATTCGCTCTCTTGCATCCCTCGAGGTCTAGGAAACTCACGTCGCGGGGCGTGATACCAGAATTGGCCAATTGGGACTATTTTTGCATGCAATAAACCCTAGCATTGGGAATTTGAACCTCGTGTCTGGTGCATCTTTTCGTGTATGGTTATTGCCTTGTTTCCATATCACGAGGGACCCCTATGGGCCCCTTTCACAAGGGGATACGGGACGCGAGGCTCTGCAACGTCGGCACGTTGCCGTGACCGCGCAGGGCCACGCAGGGATTTCCCTAGCAACTCTATAAACAAGGAAGTCAACCCTTATGGGGCTTTGAGCACCTGTGAGGACGCTTTCTCTGTACGCGCACGCGAACAAAAGTACTTCTAGGTAAGCGGGGTCCAACACCAATTAGGAGGCTACCAGGTAGAATAGAGGTATATAATATTGAATACTGATACTTTGCTAACACAGAATATGTTACACAGGTCACGCAAGAGGATATCTTTGCTGTGGTAGAAGTGCTCACACACCAGGTACAATTTTCTATATGTACACATTAATTACTCGTGCATTTAGGAATGCACAGTAAGGCGTGCGTTTTAATCACTCGTGCCCAATTTCTCTTTCCTTCTCTCCTATTATTTGCTTCTGTAGATATAAAAACGCTGATTGACAGGTACAGTGACTATGGGATTATTGATACTAAGAGTTTCCATTTACTTTTTCTGGTTATTCATACTCATTAAGAATATAAATCAGTGACAATGTTTGCACGTTAGTGATGGTATGTTTTCTCTTTCTTTTTTTCCCCTTTTTTCTTTTTGTTTCTTACATCTCTCAATGTAATCTCACGGACCAATTGGTATGTAATGTAACGTAATATGATAATCTTTTGGTTTTTGAATGCGCACTACATTATACATTTGAATTAATGTTTGTATGGTACATGGTTGTAGATTTAAATGTGGTTCAGGCCCTGAAGAAGGAGCAGCGCTCCGAAATGCATAGGCACATGACGTGACCACATAACTGTTCAGCCAGCTAGGATATGTAATGAGAAAAAGAGCACACTCAATGCAAAGTGTATATAACGGTATACATTTGTATACATCACAGGAATAAAACTGATTGTGAAGAAACAATCACTCAAGAAATGTTGTTTATTAATTGTTTCAGCACCTCTATAAGCACCTGAAAGGTGAATTTTTGCTTTAATAGACTCAGATTTCTGAGTAAACACGTGAGCACCAGTTTTAGCTGGATAGCACATCCCCCGTTGCAAAGTCCATGACCACATACACAACAGATGGGATTCACAAAAACAAACAAAATTAGAGGCAGGCAAGATAGTTCATTGGGTTGAGCTCTTGCTGCTGTGATCTGTGTGTGCTCTGCAGGATGGCAGGTTTGAATCCTGGCAAGGCAAACTCAGCGTTTCATTCTTCCGAGGTTGATAAATGAGTAGCAACTCCGGTTGGGTGATATTGAATGTACATGTGTTCTATGTAAAGTGCTTAGGCGTAAGCGCTATATAAATAACACATCATTAGATCCTAGGAGTCATCAATAGGGCGACACTGAGTTACGATGATTATCACTTGCCAGAGTTGCAGAATTTCAAGCATTTTGTTGTGTTAAATCGGATCACCTTAACTGTCCCTTACCTAAAGTTTTTTCAATTATATATGTGTTTATTAAGTTGTGAATTGAGACAACAATTTCACAGTGTATATATGTCCTAAAGGCAATTAATATGTTTAAAAAGTGCACACTGTAAGGAACCAGGAGTGAGACTTGGACACAAGGACATTGTGATGGTTTGCAAAGATTTTTATTAAAATAAAAAGAGGGTTGGAGAAAGTCCTATCTTTCCCTAACTCTAAGAGGGGTGTCCCTGCCTAAACGAAACTAAAGGATATCTGTGTCAGAATGTCCAAAGTAAAGTTCTCTGTCCTTTGTCCAAATCCGAACCTGACCCTTACATGGGTCAAGATAAAGTGGAAAGGGAACAGGGGGTCATTACAAGTGTGGTGATGCAGGAAACAATTGGTGGTAACAGAATTCCAGCTGCTTTTCCAGCAATGCTATTCTTTTAGTATGGCCCTGGAGTGGGGGATTTAAATCCAGCATAATGCTGGAGGTAAATCCTTCCACTTTCCATTGAACATCAGCAAAATTTGTGGAATTACCACAGCGGTAATTCCACCAGGGGCAGTTCTGCCAATGGACTCTCAGAAAATGGGCATTAACTCCACCACCGCCACTTTTGATCCAGCGGTAATTCTGACGGACTAAGTGGTGGTAATGATAATTCAGTAGTTACCGTTACAGTATTCCAGCATATTTACCACCGGGCCCAACTCGTAATAAGACCCATAGGGCCTCATTATACAGAATGCGGTAAACCATGGTGCTGTTAGCACCATGGTTGCCGCCGGTACCATACCGGTACCACCATGGAGGAAAGGGGAATTACCACCCCATTCCAAGGTTGGCGGGGTGGTAATTCCCCCTTCCACCATGGCCCTTCCCCATTCCCACTTTTGCCCCATAGGGCATAATGGGAATGGGGAAGAAGCTAATTACGGTACCGCAAATTGCGGTACCGTAATTAGCACCAAGGTCCCTTTGCGGGTCCCAACTTTAACGGCTGGTCTACACCAGACGTTAAGGTCGGGTCCTGCAAAGGGACCTTGTAGTAAGGCGGTAAGGGTTTACCAGTGCCCTTACCGGTACCGGTAAACCCTTACCGCCTTCGGTGTAATGAGGCCCATAGGGCCCATAGGGCCTCATTACACGGAAGGTGGAGGCACCTGGTCCATGCCGGTAAAATACCGGCACCACCTTGGTGGAAAGGGGAATTACCGCCCCATTCCAAGGTTGGCGGGGCGGTAATTCCCCCTTCCACCACTGCTCTTCCCCATTCCCATTTTTGCCCCATAGGGCATAATGGGAATGGGGAAGGTGCTAATTACGGCACCGCAATTTTGCGGTGCCGTAATTAGCACCAGGGTCCCTTAGCGGGTTGGTGTTTAACTCCTGCAAAAAGCAGGCGTTAAAGCACCAACCCGCTAAGGGACCTCGTAGTAAGGCGGTAATGGTTAACCGTCACTGTTACCATTAACGGTGACCGTTAACCATTACCTCCTTCCGTGTAATGAGGCCCATAGTCTTTCAGCTGGTCGTCTCTAGAGAACCAAGTATAAGAGAGATATCACAGTGAGAGTAAGAAAGGTATACCGAAGAAGTGACTGTCAGTCACCTTGAGCAGGAGAGTAGGCCCAAGGAAGGGGAACCCATATCCACAATACCAAAAAGGACTGGCAGGAAACAGATTCCTAGAGAAAAGCCCCAAAGGGTGTATCAGAAAAATATACACAAAAGCGGGGTGTGAGTCGTCCCAAGCAGGCAAGAAGGCCAGAGAAAGAGGAATACAGATCTCCTATGCTAAAGGGAACTGGAAGAAAATAGATTCCCAAAGAAACACCCAGAAAGATACGAACCAAAAAAATATAAACCAAAGCAGGGTGTGAGTCGCCCCAAGCAGGCAAGAAGACTTGAGGAAGGGCAACCCAGACCACATTTACCAAAAGGGACCGAAAGAAAACAATTTTTAAGAGAAAAATAGCTCCACTACCAAAGGGGACTGATAGAAAAAAGAAAACAAGAGAAAAACCCAAGGAGGGGGAGCCAGGGAAATATACACAAAAGCTAGGTGTAGATACATCCAAACAGAGGATCCGATGGGAAGAGCCTAATGGGCTTTAAAAGCTACCCTCAGACTTACACTAGCTTTTAATACAAGGGTGAAGTACATTGCCAAGGCTTATCAAATATATATGGAAGGGGCCTGCAAGTTGCCCTAGTCAGTTGAGTCCGACAATTCCTGAGAACTGTCACATATCAGAATTAGGAAAGCCTCAAAAGAAGACTACAATTAATTTTCCCTGAGAAGTATAAAGACTGTGAAGAGGAATCAGCCAAGCAGGCTAACTCTGCTTTTGTATAAGACTTTTGTTTTGAACACTTGTTGGAACGATGGCAAGAAGCCCCAAAGACTTGGGGAACCTGAGACGGACATTGCAAAACATGGAGATTAGGAGGGGTCACACACCACTCAGCAATCACCCAAGCCAGAGCATTAATCTACAGCATTTCTCGTTGGTTTCTCTTCTTTATAGTGATAGGGACAGTTAGGTAGCTGAGGGTTAGGACAGAGGACAGTGTTATGTTGTATAAGACATCCTGACTAGCACCTTTAAAATTTCATTTCTTAGACAGGGACACCTCTTCGTAGCAATAGGCCTTGTGAGGGATGTCCATTCATTTTGTCAATAGAGATACTGAGCCTCATTCCAACTCTGGGGGTAGCCGTGCCAGTAAATTTGGTGCGGCTGCCGCCGGAGTTGCATTTTTTCCAGCACCCACGAATGGGCAAGAACCGGGTCATGCCGAGTTCAGCAGACCCGGTAATTGGCCATTTGTAGGTGCCAGCAACAAGGGCACCCATCCCCACTCAGGCCCAAAGAGCTGAATGGGGATGGTGAGGTAGGATGCACTGGTGCATTCAGAGTGTTGTCGGTGCATCCGACGTGCTGCGCTCGCGGGTGCCGGTCTGCCAGCCAGGTCAGATCTGGCGGGCAGACAGGCTCCCGCGACCATAACACATAGTATGGCAGTCCGGGAACTGCGGTACCGGCATGCTTACTCATCGGAAGTGTGCTGGAAATACAAGGTTTTAACCCAATATTTTAAAACGTTTCTAGGGGGAAGCACCACAACTTGGTTGGTTTGGGCTGCCTTGCTAAGTGCAGTTGCTCAGCATATTCATGGGAAACATTTACTACCCCTCCAATTAAAAATATCAACAGCCACCACTGCATATCAGTCGGCTCTGCAAAGTAGTATGTCATACACATGTTACCAGAAGACAGGTGAAAACCCTTACCTCACCATCACCTGGAAATACACAGTTGTTCCTGAAATGTTTTCTCCACCACCGGCTGAAAATCGTTTTCTGCTGGGATTCAAGAGTTCCACCAAAAGCCCAAATGCAAGAAAATAGAAAATACTTCTTCACGTCCTCAGCCACCATCTCTGCAACGGTAAGGGATAGAGCCTGGAGCAAGAAACAACACAAATGCGTTATCCTTTAGCGAAATAAGAGATGGTTTTAAAGCAGTGACTTAGGTGTATTTCTTTCTCTTCTCCTATCACTTTCCTTCTGTTCTCTGCTTCTCTTTCGCCCCTAGTTTCTGTCCATCCTTTCCTTTCTCAATCTTCTGAGCACTGTGCTAATATTGTACAAAACCTGCCTTGAAACTTGTTTGCATGATTCCTGTTTTATTTATTGACTGTTATATTGTATTGTTTCTTTTAATTCTATTGTAAAATTTCAATAAAGAATGTTAAAAAAAAAGAAAACACGTGTTCTAAATGTTAGAATAGTATTCCCTGCAAAAATGCAGGCTCTACCATTACATATTCTGAATAGTAAATGGCATGTTTTAATGGAAGTCACAAAGTGTTTGCTTTTCATGAGTATAAATCACGTTTTTCTTTTCATTTTTGCAAATGGTAGGAATGTTCCTTTTATTGCCAAAGTATGTAATGTTATGTTAATAATATGTATTTATACTGAGCTAAGTCACCACTGAAGTAGCGTCAGTGGACCCAGGCATGTCTGTAGAGCTGCACACTGTGCCCTCGCCAGGGGGTCTAGAAATTCTGCTGGAAAACGAAAATGAGAGCGGGGGAGGTAAGAGGAAGGGCAAGCGGGAAATGCATGCTATGAGCACAGGGATAGAGGGATGCAGCGGGGGAAGAATGTTCTGTGATCGCACGGGTGTCTGTCAGTCCGGTTAGGCGGGCCATGATTGTGTAAGTTAGTTCACACAATGGAATGTCAGATGAAAGTGAGGCTCGACAGTGGGATTGGGTAATTCTGGAAGTTTGGTGGCTTATTTTTCTGTATGTCTCTATATGTTGCGTCCCAGGTAGAATTCAGAAACATTAATTCTGTGACTGCCAAGCATGAGCCAAGGGTGGCATGAATGCCAATGGGAATGAAGTCAAAACATGCCCCATGAGGCCAAATGCATTTCAGCAAGGAGCAGTAGCAACCATGCCTTTTGGCATCACAGTACACATCAAAACCTCTGTTCTCCCCATTGCATTACACAGTAAAAATCCTTCTTCAATGTAGTCCAATAAAAGGGAAGCCCAGTGTATTTTATCCCCCAAAGCATTTTATAGGTGATGGTGCAGTACCCTGTTTCACCCACTCCCCAATGTTTTGGATTGTGAAGAGGGTGTTTAATCTCATGCAGTGCAGACATGTGGGTGCAGTGGATTCACTGAAATCTATAATATTGTGAATTCAAATGTATTGACAATGCAGATCTCGGTGCATCCCCTGCTTTTGAAAGGAAAGATGTTATAGATCGTTCAGCCCACAACACATTTCCATCAGATGCAGTAGATCCCCTCTGTAACTCAGTACACAGCAATAGGGAACTAAGGAAACAGTGGCCCTCATTACAAGCTTGCAGGTTAGGAAAAAATGTACTGGCACCATTGTTTCCAGACCGGCAAACTACGAGTCTGCAGCCGGGTGCCGTACAGCCCGCCAAGGCAGACTTTCTCAGAAGCAACGGCACCGTTATTAATGGTGCCAGTGCTTCCGTGATGCACAAATGGGAATGGGGATTAACATTTACCACCGCCTGACTTCCCGGAACGCCGGGGACATAATCCTCTGGTGATTCTGGCAAGTCAGGTGGCAGTAAATCATTACGGGTCCAGCGGCACGGTTTCCGCCGGACCCGTAATGAGGACAAGTGTAACAAAACCCTGCCTTTACAGTGCCTTTTAAAAGATTGATACACACCACTATGCAATATGTGCTTTTCAACAGCAAAAGGATGTATGTAAATCCACTATGCCCAGAGTGCTTTCAGTTAGAAAAGGAAGCAGACAGCATTTCAATAATGTGATGAAGTTCCCGCCTGGAACTTCCTCTGATGGCCACGAGCCAGGCCGCTCAGGGAGCTGGGTCCCTTTTTGTTTTCTATGGTGGTGGACTGGACGGAGCACTGTAACTGGAGCAGAAAGCTCCGGCCTAGCAGGTAAGTGGGTAAGGAAGGAGAAGATGGAGTGGGTGGGGAAAGGGTGAAGGATGTCTTAGGAGGTAGGGGGATTGGTGGTTTAGGGAGGCGACAGAGCAGGGCTTCCTGTTGCCTCCACACAAACAAGATGCCGGCATCCAAGGGAGGGCCTTGGGTAGTTGGGAAAATGTGGGCATACACTGGCCCTTCACGCCCACATTTCCAACCACCTGATTGGCTGAGCACCCTTCAACGGTGCGAATATCATAATTATAATCGTTTTGGAACAGATTTGTAGATTCAAATGCAACCGCTGCACTACAGTGTTTTGGCTGCATGACAGCTGTCAGACAGAGCACCTGTGACCTCTAAACCTGCTATGAGCCACTGGAGAGCAGGGGCTGCAGATCAGGATAAGGATGCAGCAGAACACAGACTTTTCTCTCCCTCTTCTTTTTATGCTGTTAGTTTTGGTTACCTTTAAATGTAATGTTGGGTGATTGCTCTATTTTAACTGATTTATGTGTTTTTGTATGGTAAAATGTAAATAAAGAATTTAAAAAAAAGGATAATGATGCAGCAGAACCCAGGCGTACACTATGCTTTTAACTTGTAGCTTAATGAAAGGGGGGGTCTGCTTAGCAGACCGCCCTTTCTGGGAGGGATTACCCACATAATTTCATCATCAATAAAACATTTTTAAAAGTTAGGGCTTTGACATCACTGCCGCATGGCAATCTTCCCAAGCTGAAATTATGTATTTATGTTTGATTTGATTGTCAAAGAGGGGGTCACGAGCTCACCTAGCATTTAGAAAGTTCAGTCGCAGGCTGTACATTCTCACTCCCCAGAAGTCTCAACCCTAAACACAGAACTGATTCCTTATAAACACAGTCATTATAAATTCCTTTGGCCATCACTCTATGGACAGTGCAGGAGCAGGCACAGGAGATTACGCAAAAATCCATGAACTGTGCCTAGTGTCAAAAGTGGTCTTTGTTGAGGTGGTCTGCAGACCTATTGAGCACATGGAACCCGACAGTCTGTGGACTGTTACCACAGGCAAAAATGTAATTCAGTGCAGTTTATCACAGAGAATGTTTGAAAGAAAATGCAGATTAGCACTCAAAGGAAGCTACCAATACAATCGTACTGCAATATAACTATGATGGCTTTTGGAATGTTGGACAGGACAATGATTCCCTGGTATCCATCTTAATTATTGCGCTATATTTGTCAGTGTACCTGTACTTATTCTTCCAACCTTCAGTCGAGTTGTACATCTTTTAGTCAGCTCATGTTCAGATGTACTGCTCACTAGTGTATATATATTCATATATCCTCCTTTTCTGTACTACTACCAGTGGCTGTCTTTTCCTTCTGAGCTACAGCATTGTTCACCTGCATTGTGTCTAAGTGCATCCATGGTCTACGCTCTGATCCCGTTTCCCTGTATTTCCATACCACTGTTACATACCATTCTCTTTTGGAACATCCGATTTGCATTACATTTTGAATGTTGCCTTTACATGCAAAAGGAATAGTACAAATTAAACTTGCTCCTATCCATTTGATACAGCCTAGTATAAGAAAACAACACATCTACATACCTAAACTCTAGAGTCAAGTTCCAGCCCCAACCAACCACATACCATCCCCACTCATGTTAATAGATAAAACAGCACTAAGGAAGTAGCAGTGGCATGTAAAACCGCGTAAACATCATCAATACTCCCAATAAGTAAAGTAAGAGAATGTACTCACCAAATGCCACTCATACTAATTGCTATATGGGTGGAGGGAAGCAACAGGATATTGATGTTAAGGTCTCTACCTGAAACTGACTCCTGCCTCCCTCCCGCAATATGCTCTCTGCATTCTGCAATTGGGGCTCCTACCGTCCTCTCAGTTTTGTCTGCTGCGCTTGTGCATACATTTGGTTTCTGGTCGCTCTCTCTTCTCACTCCCAAACTTTGGAATGCTCTTTCTATCTCAAGCCGCTTCTTCTCTTTCCAAATCTCACTTTTAACCTCTGCTCATCCATTTTCATTAAGGTCATGCTAATTTTTGAAGTCACCTTATTTGATTTGTATAATTTGTTACAATGTCCACAATGCTTGGCCAAAGTGTTGGATACACTTAATAAAATAAAGTAAAACAGTACGCAGTGAAAACAATGATCCTCCTCATTATAAAGGAATCTTTTAATCTTTTCTTTATACAAATTCCTTTTTAATTTATGCAATATATAGAAATTCCTCCAGTGCATTGATGCATAATGTATTTAAAACGATGTGCTTGTTCCACCAGTATCAAAGTGAAACTTCATAAATGCAGTTTACAAAGATAGCTTAACTATATATCAAGTTTGGCGATACATCTAGACATGCTAAATGCCTTCCCAAGGAAGTACTGCAATTGGGAAAGAAGACCTTGGTTAGAAGCCTGGACTACCACTGAGATATTTAATCAGTCGGCAAGTTTAATTCCATGTTCTATTAAACATCTAATCGAAAAGCAAAGGACACACTACATACAATCAATGAAAAGCAAAAGGGAAAGCTGCCATGTACGACTGGATCTTAAGAGGTGCAGATAGATAATGGTGGCCAGTTGAAACAGGCAGAAAAAGAGAAATGGAAGTGTACAATACCGGCGCCTCGTGAAAAAGTATGTTTAAATGCACTCCTACTTCTCATTAAATTCCATACATGGATGTAGCGGCCACTGAGTTATGATTGTCATTTTCCACTACTCATTTTCTGCTGAGAAGATATATATTCATCATTGGATATGTTGTATTCTGGTGATTTTTGAGTTCCAGGAATACTGTTATGAACCTAGTAGTTAAGTTATCTTTTTTAAGTTTAAGAGTGGTAAGAGGACCCAGTGATCACTGAGTACACAATTGTTGTCCATGTCTCAAATTCTTTTCGCAGTCCGGGGAGAGGTGCCGACCAATTAGGAGGCCTAGATCGTGGGACTAATTTGCCATTGAAAATCCCTGTTTTCTCCTGGCCACCAGCACCTTGCACCAGGACTCTTTCCCCTCCCTCTGAGCCATGAAGCCTGCACAGGAGTGACCCTCCATCCCTCAAGGAGTCCAACACCGCCCCACTTATGCCGCTAAGATGGCTCAGATGCCAATAAAATGTCTCCGAAGGTTAAGCGCTTGTTGCTGTGATCTGTATTTGATCTGCAGGTCGCAGGTTCAAATCTCGGCAGGGTTGATTCAGCCTTTCATCCTTCTGAGGTCGATAAAGTGACTACCAATTTCGCTTTGGGTAATAATGTATGCAAATATGTGCTATGTAAAGCGCTTTGGATCAAAGTGATGTATAAATATCAAATTATTATTACTATTATTATTATAATTATTACCTACCTGCTCACCTCTAGACAGATGTTGGTCCCTCTTCCTCCTGTCTGCCAGCCTCCTGGGCATGGAAATAGGAAAAGGATAACGTTGTTTTACTGTTTGTATATCAGGAAGCTCTGGGTTGCGAATAGCGATCAAACCCAGGTTCGGGGGTGGGCAGGACTGTTAAAAGCTCTCAAAGAGGCCCCCGACTCACTGGGCCCTCCCTTACCTATCACTGGGCCATGTATGACCCTGAATCTGGGGCTGAATTCTATAAGGAAATATGGGCTGATAGATTTTTAGGACTGGAATCAACAGTAAAGAACATAATTTTGTCAATGTTCATGTATAAAAAGCCCCCGACTGTATTGCTGCTATACTACCCCTAGTTTTCAGACATGTTTTAAGTCATCTGGCAGAGGAGCAAGGTACAAATCCTAGCAACGTATCAAAAAGAAGCCTCTCCAAATCTACACCAGTTAGTCCCATGGGAGATGATTGAATGACCTTTGTGAGGTTGCCCAGTCCTCTTTCAGGAGCCGGGCATTCTCAAGCCCTGATATAGAACACCTCTAAGGACTCCTATTGGTTGGTTCCTCAGAAATCAGAGATGGTGTCTCTATTGCTTGAAATGTACTATGATGCCTAAGTGCTGCCGCAAACAGAAGCATTCCATGGATGGACATGAGCAAAGTGTCTACCAAGAATGTTCACAGAGGATGCCATTTCTGCTCTGGTACAATCTGCACAGAGATCAGGTTCAACCTCAGAATTGTTGCTTCTCCAAGACTGACCCTCGTCTCTGCCCTGCATCTTCGACATTGGTGGTATGGTAGCCCACCAGCTGGTATGAAGTACCTGACACAGTTGATAAACCTACAAGGAAACCTAATTTAGAAAGGCT